>NC_054068.1:18591810-19849046 GCF_017639655.2 Falco naumanni | reverse complement strand
ATTATGATGCATTTCTTACAATGCTGGACCTCAAAACTAAAACATAATGTGTTAAATCGTAGAAAACCAGTGCTTTGGAGCTGGCTGTGCAGCAGCTTTGAAGGCACTAGTTCAAATGATGGAAGACTGGAAAAATCTGTTCTTACATCATACTCGCAAATTTCCTACTTAAAAGCAATGACATACTGACTTCTAAAAGTTTGCGTTGTCCTTTTCCAGCACATTGTAAGAAAGACTTGGCTGGTGGATACACCAGGGAGTTCATGGAATATTTACAAACAGATCCTTTTATTGCAATAAGGAAAAATCTATGATGCATGTAAGAGAACTGGGAGGACACTCAGCTACTCTGTGCTGTTGTGTTTCTTCCAGTGTTGTTGCCACCTTGGCGGAGAGAATCCCTCATGCCTTTTGTAGCAAGCTACGTTAAGTTTAGGAAGGCAACCCTGACTTTTCATGCCTTTTCCTAAATAATGCTCGATGACACATTAAATCCTGAAAGCTGATGTTAGTGTTAGAGCCAGTGCTCTGCTAGCTCTACTCTTGCTGCTTGCAGAAGACCTAGTACATTAAGTTTGGCTTAGGAACTTGTGTGTTTGGTACCAGCTGCTACAGTTGTTAAGGTGTGGAGGTGCTTATTGGTTTTTTTTTAAAGTACCTGTTTTCTAGAAACATTTGCTTTCCTGACTGTCAGGATTTTCAGTAGTCTGCTTCCTTGTCTTCTCTGCTTTTAATTAAAAGAAGGACTTTTTCAAGTCATTAGATATTTCTCATTCCAGTGACACAAGAACTTCTGAAAGTAGTTTCTCCTTTTTTAGCTTTTCTCCCTTTTCTCCCTCCATCTTACTTCATGTGATACAACTGATTATCCAGCACCACATTCCCGAGCAATATTTTCATGAATGTCGGAGCTTACTTTAGGTACATCACATTTCTTTGAAAATCATGACACAATCAAGAATTACAGAAAAGAAGGCTGACTCACAGTAGCTTTTCTCATGTACTAGAGCTCAGGTGGATAGGAAAGAGCATGAGTGCACCAAATGATGAAACCGCACTGACACTAGAGACAGAAATGGAGACCGATTACTAAGACTGGTGGAAAAACAACCCCCAAAAGCAAACAACCAGCAAACAGCACCTGGGGTTCAAATACTCGCTGTCAATTATTTGCAGTATGACCTATCAGAGAGTTACCTGTTGGCACTGAACTTCTTGATGCAAGGGGCAGGACCTCTCTGATCAGAACTGCTCTTTATTAGTCTTGCCTGTGTCATTTTCAGGCCCTTTAGCCCATGCTCCTCACTCTCTTCTCTAGAAAATCAGTCTGTCCAACCTGCAGGAATTTTCCATGCTGTACATCTTTTTGATTTCTTCCAGACCCAACTTTTTATACTTTCATTGGTTCCCTTTTATCTTTATGGATAATGCAGCTCCTGCATGCAGAAGTCTTTATTGTCAATATTTTTGGTGGTTTTTTTTAATTATTTGCTTTGTCACAGTGAATCTTTCTGTAAGAAAAGGTGAATGGCAACAAAAGTTGAATGGCTGAAAAAAACAAACCATGACTCTCAAGATATTTTTTTTTGTTCTTTGCCTGTTTGCTTACCCAGTTTTATTATTCTCCTTTTAAATGCCTGTGTTTCATTATCACCATGTATATGTGATTCTGTGAGCTGTTCCAACTGTTTCTTTATGGAAGGTGTAACAGTGTTAAACCTTCTTTATGGAAGGTTTCTGCAGTGTATTAAGAGGCCAGGACTAAGTTATTGGATGTGCACAGCAGGTAATGCAGCTTGCTAACAGGCTAAGCTGTGCACGGGCAGCTTGACATGCCTTCTGTCTGGCTTAGCCTGCTTCAGCTAAGAACTACCGAAGTTTTCTTGTACCCACAACTATATGCATTTCTCTGTGGTACATATCAGTTGCACCAACGCTTAACTAGGTAATTTTATTCATAAAGTTGTCAAATGAGAAATGTCATAAGTTACTTTTTCTGGAGGGAGAGCCCTTGTAATGGGAGCAAGCAGAGCCTACACACACTCTACCAGCTCTTACCAGCAGATGTCACAGCAGTGACAGTAAGGAAAAGGTGGGGTTTGGTTTGTGTTTTTTTTTTTTTCTTTTCAGTGTCCAGACAATATTTAACGATAATAAATTTAAATAATAAACCAACAAAAAACTTGACACTAATTTTTCAGAAACTTGTATAGCTGACTTCTCTAGCAGATCAGCCTTTTCTAAAACAAAACAAGCCTTTGCAAAGCAAGTGTCTTATTTTTATCACTTCTTAAAGTCTGGTTAGTTTTTTGTTTTTTGGGTTTTTTTTTCTGTTCTTTTACACGTAGCAGATATTACCGGTAACAAAGGTAACAGTAGGTTGTTGTAAAATAATTTGTTTCTTAGAGAATCTTGGCAAATGGCAATGCTTTTTGTGTGTTAAGAGTAGCTGATGAACGTTATCCTTTTTAGTAGGCACAATAAAGTTCAGTGTTAACTTCCATTACCAGAGAAGCCTGTATGCAAAACTATGCATGAATTTAAATATATTAGAAATTCTTTTCCATGTTGGACTGAGTACGCTTTTAACGGCCTTTCACATACCTTAATACTTCAATCACTACAGCAGTGGCTAGTTCCTGAATGATATTCTTCTAAATTAATTAAAGCCAAGGCGGGGGGGGGGGGGCGAGGGGAAGGTGGGGGACCACTTGGGAAAGATCTCAGTTCTCACCTAATTTGCTACAGAGGAGCAAGTGCTGGATTCAAAGCACACGCTGGTATTTTGAGTTAGGCTGGGTGAGATGGCAGGAAGGATAGGAGCCTGGAAACAGGGAAGCAGACAGCACAAGCAGTGCTGGGGAATACTGTAAGGCAATACCAGCTACAGTAAGAGAATTAAAAGGCCTTGATTTCTGCCAGCACCTCCTCTGCATTGGGGTCCTAAATGAGCAGAAACTTCTAATACTCTTGTAAAGAAACTGACATTCCTTTTCTCTGAAATGACAGAACAGTCTTTCTCAAAGTAGAATTGAAGTTTTCATAATGCCTGGAATAAAGTCCCCTCTCTGCAGTGCAGCAGCCAGGGGTGTCAGGGTGAGTGCCCAGGGCTAGTCATGCTCAGCTTTAAAAGCCCTGGCGTGACTGCACATCCTATCATCAATCCTGTCCTATCAATCTCAGTGAATCAGCCTTCAGCCTGTTTGCACCTAAAAGACGACTTGAATTGACAGCAAAGTATACGCAGTCAATCCATGGATTATTACTAGTGTTGGCATATGCTAATTATATACTGGGTAATCATACTAGAAAACATGTGGAAGAGCTTTTAGACAGCTTGTGCTATTTTTAGTAAAACTCAGATATAATTACTTTGCATTCAGTTACTGGCACTGTAGCTACCTCTTTCTGCTATATTTATAGATAAAAAACATTGGCGAAGGTAATCAGTCAGGACATGCGCTCTAAACGAGAACCTAATCCTGAAGTGGCCTGTGTTCTCCCTGCACAAGGTGAGCAGATCCCGGTGGGATGGTGGCTCTCTGCTCTCTCGTCAGGTGTGCATTGCTAACCAAAGGCCAGAACTGTTTCAGTGTGCAGTTTGGAACAGGCACGTACCTTAATATGCCTGGGGATCCCACAGACAACTAAAAAACCCTGTAATAAAAGCTGCGAGGGAGATAAAAATAATATCTTTTCAGTAACACTAATATCACTGAGACTAGAGAGAGATTTTTAAGACCTGAATCTACTATACCATCAGCCAAGATTTGGCAAACAATTTAGACTTTGTAGGAATTTTACATCTATTTCTGAAACAGTTTAACTGCAGTTGCCTATGATAATATCCTTTCAGGAGTGGAAATTACCCTTTATGATGTGCTCCCTGAATAGTAATTTCTGGTATATTAATTTCTCTAAATAATCTTGTGATCGTCTAATTGAAACAATGATACCTGCAAATAGGAAATCACTGTTGTGCAGACCGATGCTGTGTCAGCGCTGCTGATTGTTCCTTGCGCAGGTACAGGCTTGCTGTTGCTGGCTTTATGTTGAGTCCCAAACTGAAATTGCTTCAGAATTGCTGCCCTTCAAGGGGCCATGGTAAATGTCCCTCATTTGGTATGTCACACCTGAGCATAGCTGTTCACCACTGCATCACAGATAGGGAGTTTCTTCCCACTCTGCGTTCGGGTCTGCATTTTAAATAAATGACAATACATTTGCATTATTTTTTTTTTATTTGAACACTATGATTTAAGAGCCTAAATGCAAGTTTTTCCCTTTATTTCTGCAAGTAGCACTGCAATCATAACTTACAAAAATGTTTAAAATACAAAATGTACATGAAATTACAATACAAGGCTCTGTAAACATCTAGAACTTAATCTTTATTGTCCCACATTTTTAAATATAAAATTTCAATTTGAATGATTTCTGAACCTCAAGGAATGACATCCATTATGAGTATCAAAAATAGAGTTTCAAAGCTTTGTTTGTATCAGAACAAAACTGTCATGTTATTTTCATTCTTTGGTTTAAAAAGGATGGCAGTTCCCCTGATAACATGAAAATTTTACTACAGAAATTCAGATTGGTTGTTTATGGTAATTTCATGAAATCACACCGCACCCTCCCACCCTCCCCACCCCCCCCGGATTAATATACTACCCTTTATTTGTTTTTAACATTGATCTTTGATCCTCCTTATAGAAAAGCTACCTCATCATTAAGGCTTTCCTTCAGGATAATCTAAATTATTACAAAGTTTTGGAAAAGTACTCGGGGAGAAGAAAGGACTTAAGGGCAAGGGAGTGGATGCCAACAAAGTATCAACAGTTGCCGGGTTCTGTTGTTTAATTAAATTTGCATAGTCCAATAGAGATTGTGTGCTTTTTATATCACTAAAATTATACAAGAGTAACAGTCTTTATCTACGTTATCACACAAGCTAAAATAAAATTAAGACCCTTGTACTGAAGCTTTTACAAGGCAAATACAAAACTGCTTTAGTATCCAAAGCTATATATTTTTTTTTATTTAATTTTTAAATAGGAAAGCGTCTCTATGTCTACAGGCATCAAGGTATTTAAAGGCATCAGAAAATTTAGTGCATAGCAACTCCGGATTGTTTGGGCTCCTATAATTTAGGTACAGTGAATTCCAGCTACTTGGAGAACTTGCAAGGAGAGTCTGTACCAGTAGGATAAAGGAGCATAAATCCCATACAGTATGAAAAGCTGTTCAGTTAGAATTCTCCTACAAACAATGGTTAATGCAAAAGACCCAATACATGAATGAAAACTGGAACATGCCTTGCCACCAGCACGTAGCCAGAAGACAATTACGTAGCTTACAGTGTTGTGTGGTGGGTTTTGTACTTTTTTTATTTTTTAAGGTGTCAAAACCATAAGTAGATGTATTTCTGTGTGAATCCTTTTCTAGGATCTTTAACATAAATCAGTAGAGGACAGAGGAAAGCACCATTGCTGAGGGACAATTACAATATCACGCTTTTCAGATTACAGCCCTGCCAACTTTTTTTCTGCAAATTTAAAATTTGCACTATTGGACAATACATTCACAAAAAGGATGCTTAAGATTCCCAACACGCACATAGTGGCCTTGCATTAAGTTGTTTGAAATAACTATGAAATGTCAAGATAGTAGCCTTAGGCTGCACTCTTAAGTGGAAGTACATGATAAAAGTTGTAATTTCACCTGTTTAATGTGTGGTCTTTTTAAAAGTTCATGATTTGGTTATTACAAAGAGGCAATTATAGCTACTTTCATGGTATTGCTTGGGTGTGACTTAAATTTAGGTGTAAAATTTTGCCTGCAAAAGGCTCAACAGATAGTCTTCCCCACAACTGTCTGCCAAAATGAAACATCGGTAGCATTTGTTTGCTCTTACAGGTATTACAATTCAGTAACGGTATCTGCTTTAAGACCATTTTGCTGTAATTTTAAGTTTACAGTAATTTTCTACAGAAAGAGGCGTGTACTCCGTGTATGTTAAACCACTGAAATGTCCACAATTGTCTGAACTAGTTTCAATGCAAACACACTGTCTACATGCCAAAATTTTGGAGTGCATTCACTTTTAATTTTCGTTAGAGCATCATGGCTCACCCAAATGAGGAACTACAACTAACGTCTTAAATGCTTTGAGGTTCCATGTATTTCTGGTCTTATTTTGCCATTATTGTTGTACCCTGTATGTTCCGTATCAGAAAGCTTCGTAAACGACAGCGTCTTCTGGGGGAGGGAAATATTTGTGGCCTAAGCAGGCAGTTTCAGATCCTCTCCTAGGTTTCTAATCATAGAGGCCTGAGATTTTTAATAACTATGTAAACAGATAGTCTCAAATGTCTGGGATGATGTGGGTAAGGGAAACGCATCCTTTGAACTGCTATGAATCTTGTCTATTTCTTTGGTAGCTTCTGATTCACACGTTTACAATGAAACATGAGCAAACCATACTACCTAATCACAAATTGACAGCAAATTACTTGTTAGCAAACTGATGTTTATAAACAGCTTAAATTTAAGGAACTGTAATTTTCATCTCCATAGGACTTCTGAGTGGCATGGTCATCAGGCATACAGTGTGTAAAAGAAACAGATGTGATCAAGTGATTTATTGCATGGAAAACTCAAATGCCACTGAATTGGTGATTTCAAAACCATATTCTGCAGGGAAAGCAGGAACACTTAGATCCTCAGCAAATATTAAAATTTCTCCTGTATCTAACATGGCTTTGATGTTGCTGTTCTTTAATCTAAAATCCTACTGCTCAAATTTGATTACAAATGTAACTTTCTAAGAAAAAGCTATTTCAAGAAGGAGCCTGTGCTAATAAAGAACAGGAAGATTATCCACAAAGTTATAAAAGTTATATTTTGGAATGTCATTTCTATCCCAACACTTTCATGATGGAATGGTCTTTTTGCAGCCTATCAAGTAACATTTTCAGTTTATAAACAAGTGCAGATCTACATTTGGCTTTGCTTCCTATGAATCTAAGAAAGAAAACGCTACAGTATTTGTATACACAATGGCTTCCGTGGCATTGGCTTCAGATGACAGGTATGACTGATTTGCCATTGGAAGATCATATTAAAAAAAAATTAAACAATAGAAGCTTTAAAGGTTTTCCAAAATGACCAAAAGGTGTTACAAATCATCAGTTACAAACTACACTATCTCTAAGGGAAAGCAGCACACTGAAGATGTGTATTAAATCTTTTTCCACATTCAGTACTGTGAATATTATATGAGCAAACTAACATCTCCCCACATCTGAAGCACTTACAATATAAAAGTATTCTATTTAAATGCAAAAAGCAAAGCTTGTTTGTAACTTTAAAACAGTTAAAATATCTGGTGTAGATTCTGTGTGTCCATTTTAAGAAGTCTCTTTACAGCATCTCAGGAACTATAATTAAAATGCTCTGTCTCTACATCAAAAATGTAACCCACTAAAAGGGCTTTGCAAGGATCCACTGTTCCAGTTCATAAAGGCCACAGAGTTGGAAGCACAGTAAGTCTAAAGAGGAGGAAGAGGATGAAGAAATATTCAGAGAAACTGTTAAGTTTTCATGGATGTTCCGTTGTAAGCTTATCCGTTACTGGATTCCATCAGATATTCTTGTCTCCAGAGATCCAGGACATGCACGTGCAGACTGGCTGGCCATTGTTGTTCCATGTGACACTGAGATCTGTGACATATCTCTTCCTATGATCTCATTCACTAAAAAAAAAGCAAAAAAAAAAAAAAAGCAAAAAAATGACTTTTTATGCTTTTGAAAAGGCAGGACTCACCAGTGTATCACTTTTAAAAAGAAATATTTCAGTGCTAAGCCTTGATGCAGTTAAGAAACAGAGGATGAATGAGGAACCTAACCTCAGTAATAGCTGAACAAGGGGGAAACCCCCCCCAGTCCTATTTTCTCCTAGTATTGCACTTTGTACTTACCAAATCCATGTCGATGGATCCCTAAAACACTTGAAGAAAATAAGCACATGCATATGCGTGACAACCAGGTAATCCAAAGGCACAGCACAGGTCGGTTCAGTACAATTTCCCACAGAATTCCTTCTGTTCAAGAGTGTTACAGGCACAAGTAACTAACTCTTGGCTCTTTCAAGCTACTTACAGAACTTCCTCAGAACTTGGATTTGGGTTAACAGAATATTCTTTTTAATACTATATACCTATTTAATTGGCCAGTTTTCTTAATAATTGCATTTCTGAAACTGCAGTAATAAACTTTTTTAGTTATCAGTCAACTTTTCTATAGTGAAATGATTGACTGATGATTGACTAATGCAGGTCGCATCAGTTTGTGTGTGTGTGAAATTCACAAAGATTAGCAAACTATTACTATTTACAAGTGAGGGGCACCACTGTGAATATGATGAAGTAGCACTTAAGTTATCAGCAAACAACGATTTTGGAATGTTACCCTAAAGCTTACATAATTGATTGCAGTATAATTGAGTCTGGAAGATGACAAACCCAATTATTCTAATGGATAAGTGTAAATGGAGTGATATGAATATCTGTTTTAGAAAGTGGGCAATGGTAAGTTTAAGAAACAGTAGTATTCCAAGTGGAGATGAAAAATACCACATTAAATAGTAATGACAAAGTTTAGATAACTATTGGATTATAAGAAAAATAGGATTATTATTTAATAGTTAGAGGAGGCATGTTGTTTTCCATGATTGAGTCGCAGTAGGTAAACAGCATCTCTCTTATTCAGCAAGACTTTGAATGTGCTGGATTATAGCATTAAAAGAAAAGCCTCTGCCATGAGTCTGTCTGGATCCCTTTCATGGGATCCTTTTGTTGAGTAAGGACCATTCCCAGTAGAAACAAAATAAATTTTGCTTTGCTAGTTATCTGCTCCTACTGGAAGTCTTAAGACATGTGGAACCTAGGCTTTTTGCTCTTTTGTTCTCTATTTACAGAACAATATTGATATACTTCACCACCTTTCTTAATGCTTCCTTAATTTTCCATAGCAGGATTTAGCTTCCTACTAACCATTCCTCTCTGGCAGAAGCATAAAATTAATCTACTGGTAGTGTAAATTGCTCTTTATGTTTATAGTGTTCAACAGTCTGAGCGTTGTCTTTTGCTGCAGCGGTAGCATAAGTGGGTCTGAAAGAAAATGCAGTAGTATCGCGAATGCTCTGAAATACTTGTGAGATATACAAAATCTAACTCTGAAAACAAGTTTGGTTTATATTTTTTTAGTTTACTTAGAAAAGCTTTAAAATCACCTTATGTCATATACCCGTATGTAACCACGGAGCAGGTACTTGTTGTCTAAAAGAGGATCGGTGGCAGTGGTATTCCCTTGCATGAATGCAAGGACAGCTTGTTAAAAATACACATTATTGCAGGCCAAAGGTGAAAATAGTTCAGACCAGCTATGTAATAACAGAGTCCCTCGAGCATTACAAGGCTTGCAATTTATTTGCCTTCAAAAAAATCTTTCCGTCAATGAACTTAACCGCATGAGTGCAGGTAGGGTACTTTTTCCAACTATTTTTATTACGCCAACACAATGCATAAGTGAGCAGCCATTAAAAAACAAGACTTTTTGTTTTTTAAACAAAATTTAGTTGTTCATTTACAAGAAGGATGCTCCACCAGCTTCTGTCAGGGTGCTCGTTAAACAGCTATTACCAGCTGTACACTGCTGAACAGTCGCTTTGTGCAAATCGGACACTGCAGCTGTTCAGTACTACTAAAACTTTCATGAGCCATACAATAAAAAGCAATATAGCTAAATGTCTTTTATATTTTGAAATTATGAAGATGGTTACTTCCTTTAAGTTTTGATAGGTGATATTTGTCTGTACTGATGACACCAGAGCATGCTGGTCTATACTGTTGCAACGGTTTGTAGGTCCCACAGGCAAAGGTGTTTCACTGAACAGCACGTAGCCACGTGGCATTAAGTTTTCCTCAAATCACATTACACTGTGAATAAAATAGGTGGGTCATATGGTGCTTTATTTGCCAAAGTTCTGCATAATTCATTATGTGGAGTACTAAATTCAAGTTATAGGTTAATTTGGCTTTTTTTGTTTGTTTGTTTTTGAGATTATTTTTTTTAATAACCATGGATTTGTTTACAATAAGCTGTTTTATAGCGGAGTTCAATAGCTCTGTCATGCCTTTCATTTTGCTGTTGGAGAACTATTTTTAGCAACGTTTCTAGCAAGCATGTAGCCAATATAGGTTTATCTGATTATATGTATTTACATTCGAAACATGTACCGTCTCTAAGGGAAATGCTGCACCTTCTCTTTTTCTCAACAGAAAAGTCTGGTGGAGTAGTTTTACTTGCCATAGTGATTTTGTTAGGATTGCTGATTTTTAAACCCAACCAGTATTCAAGTGTGCTTTTTTTTTTTTTTAAAGAAGAATCTTAATCAGTGTTTTGTCAGAGTGCCGTGCAGGCCTAAGTAAAAGGCCAGAATAACTTTTCTGCTGTGCCTGGCAAAGGTGTGTTTTCACTTTTTCACAGACCATAGCCTCCTGACTAACACATCTTCCAATTTTATACTTTCCAAGAGTGCCCTGTCTGGAAATCTGTAAGCAACAAATGGATGGGGGAAGCTTGCAGACTCTGGAGGACTGCGTGTTGATTTAGATTATGTACAGATGATGGTACAAACGCTTTGAAGGAAGCGGCAGCCTGCAGAACCCAGCGGCTGAGATCCAAGTGCTCTGACCTTGTGCGGTGCAGCAGCCTGGCTGCCGGCCGTCAGAGCCCTGGGCAGGGGGTGCGGGCAGTGATGCCCTAACAGGCACAGGGCGGCCGCGCCAGCTGCCTGGCTGGCAGTGCCCAACACGCTTGGGAGCGCTGGGAGGGATCAACAGGGACAGTGCGGGGCAATGAACCAGCATGTGGGCTAGCAGGTGCCGGAATGGGCATTTAAACCAAAGCTGGTCTTTTAAAGACTGAAAAAAAACAAAGAAGCCATATTGAATATTTACCAAAATTAGGCAGCCTGGAAGTCCTTTGGAACAGCTCACTGAAGAGATGTACAACTCTGCTTTATGGCAGCAGATAATGAGATGCCTGCATATATCTAAGCTGGGAAGCATTTGGCTTTATATGAAGGACATTCTGTGTCTACCAGCATTACTGTCATTAACTTGTCTGACTTAAAAGAAGTTTAAAATATAAATGAAGTAGTTGGTAGGAAGAGTTAAAATTCTGCATAGAAATGTACATGACTGAAGGTAAAGTCATAAGGTGTTTTACTTTTTGTATTAATTTGTGATGGAGAAAATCATACTAAATTATTTTTAAAGACTAAAACAGAAACGCAAGGGTTAGTATCTGAATGCATGACATATTACCCTCTTCCACACAGGGTCAGTCTTGGAACATTTAGTAGTCCGTCTTTGAAACTGAAAACTTAATTCATGAACGTAAACACAGGTCTTCTATAATGTTGTCTAGCAAAATCCAAGTTCTTAGGTGATGAATTGGGAGAGGAAGTCAGTATCTACAGTCCTGAGACAGGACAGAGCTCAGGCTATGCTAAGGATGCCTTACAAACAAAAGATGACTTCTTTTCTACACTTCCCAGAATACTTTATCCCACCTTTCTGATTTTCAACTATGGGTTGCGTGGGCTATGTTGTCCTAGAAGTGTAATTAGAAAGATTTCATATACCTTTTGCTTAACCTTAAAAGCCATCCAGTTAGCAATTACATCCTGGGAAACCAAGTTGCGTGGCTTTTTTAATACATGCAATTATTTTTTTTATAAAATTTCCTTCCTTTCTTTTTCACAAAGTTTCAGACTTTGTGACTTAAACTGTGACAAAGAAAAAACTTTTTCATAAGTTTCAAGGGGAAGGCTGCAGAGCTTGTTCAGGATTCAGTAATACAGATCTCAGTTATGCTGTTAAGATTCTCTGTGGTCTGTCTGCCAGGTTCATTTGTGGCATTTATACTTCTGTTGGCTCTCTGAAGAGAGCCAGGCTCATGAGACTTAAGATGCAGGTGAACTGTCCTGTGAGTAGACCCTGACTCTTTCAGTCTACCTTCTTCCCTGCTTTTCCCCCAGTTCAGTCACTGCCTGTTTGGTGCCAGGTGTTCTGACTGTTAATCCCATACCCTGAACTTCATATTTTGCATACTAACTATAGAGGCCTAACTACTATTTAGTACTCATTTACTATATACTGATCACCTAAAACTGTTTTGGATGATCAGTGTCAACTGAGTGGACAGCATCAAAAGTGTCATCAAATGTTTTAGGTGGCAACCTTTAATAATGACTGGATCAGATCAAAAGGGAGAGGGGGTGGCACACGCTGCACTGTATAGAAATGCGGCAGATTCCTCCACTGCTGTGATAAATGCATTTTGAAAACTTACACAGTTTTTTTTTTTTGTTTGGTATTTTTGTTTTGTTTTCAAATTGGGCTGTGAAATGGAAATGATTTTTAACAACTTTCCTAAGTCTATTTAATTGACCTCTTTGGTAGTTATTCCACATTTGAGAATTTCAGCTGTTACTTTATTTGCTATAGTTTCACCTTTTTCTTATGCAGAGTGTAAGCTGGCTGGTAAATTTATACTAATAGTTATATTCTTAAAATTTTGTTCTGCACAATCTATTTTTAACATGGTGGGGGAAAACCTTTTGCTACAAAGATTAGATTGGACTCATCAATGCTAGTGATACCGTAGTATTGTGTTGCAAAGGTTTTTGTGGTTTTTTTTGGTTTTGTTCTTTCCCCTTTGTGTTGCATCAAAAAAGCATGAACATGCTGCATTGAAAAAGGCACTGAAAGTCATCTGGAGGCTCAAACCCCTATAATCTTGCAAAAAAATTAAGCAGCATACTAACATCAATACCAGTGGACCAGAGTAGAGGAGAACTAGCTCTGACTTTTGGATCTGCTGTCAAGCTTGTAAAATGAAAGCAACCACGTATTCTTACCGCATTGTTCCCATTGTTTTGATTTCACATAGTGTTCTGTTTGCTTTTTTAAGTCCCTGCTAAGTGCACACGTGAAAGCCAAGCCACTGAGACTCACAGAAAACTGGGCCACAGCTCCTGGGAGGCCTCGTGCCCCCTGCTCCTGCCTGTACCTTCTGGGCAGAGGGCTTTGCCTCTTGGTCACTGAAGCCTTGCACCAGGGCAGCTGATAGTTACTGCTCCAGCTGTTTGCTGCATGAACTGCCAGACTGTTCATGAAGTTCTCTTAAAACTGTCGCAATTTGCAGTCCAAAGTTTTAAGATAACTAGAATTAGGTTGAACAGCCCAGCCTTTTGTGCTGTCAGTGACACATATAGCTAGGGGCAGTAACCTTATCAGCTGTTCCAAGAGATGCCTCCTGTGAGCAGTAGTGACCAACCTCTCTGGAGAAATTCTCACCTACAAAAAGTTACTCACATCAGCTGATTTGAACAGAACAAAGCTCTTGCATTAAGAAGCATGACAACATCATGAAAGCTGGTGCTTTTAATAATAAGTTGCTGAGTATTTTGGATAAATTAAAAAAAATTACAAATTTAGACAAACAAGTTCCTCTTTTAAGAACTGGAGCTTTGAAATGTTTGTAGTATCTATGCCTTTTTCCCCCACTGTTAGTTTAATCAGTTCTACAAATGTCACCTTAATTTATTCTCTCAGTCTGAGACCAACCCATAATTTATCAAGTCAACATATACCTGTGCCACCTTACTGAATATTTTATATTAGAATAAAAAGATATTTAGACATAGCATGATCTCCAGCATGGGTGTTTGAAGTTCTAGCATCAGAAGTAAAGGCATTATCTTTTTAAATCAAATGCCAACCAAATATGAGCATGCTTCTAGATTGCTCTACTTAATTCCCCCCTAGAGCTGTGAATGCTAAGGGAACAAATACTTTGTATTGGAGCACAAAGGAAAAGATGAGCAATTCCTGAAGCTAAAGGCCTTTCTGGGAATAGTGCAAGTGACCTCTCATTCCCTTGCAGGAAGCCAGTAATCTATAATCAGCATCTATACTTTCTACAAGACAACAGAATCTCTCTAATAGGCAGTTACCAAGCATTTTAGGGTTTTGTTAGGTCAAAAATACTGCCTGAAAACCTCCGTGGAGAACTATAAGCCAGCCAGTTCAACAACTAATGGGTTGTAATGGGTAATAGTAGAGACCTGAGGAAAACACATCATGATGCCTCTGCAGGATGTTCCACCAGCCTCCAACATGTGTTTGTCCTAGGGAATTCCCAGGCCAGAGACATCTTCTGTGCCGAGTGGTCCTGTTTGGATTTTTCTCCCCAGGGTCTTCAAGGTCTGTGCAAAATTCTGTCATCCACCCTACTCTGAGACAGTGAGTTCCAAAGTTTAACTATGTAGAGCTGTAGTAATCCTTTGTATATGCGTTGAACTTGCCGCAGGATTGCTTGGTGGACACTTTTATTTTTTTGTCTCCCAAGAAGTATTTTGCATCACCTTTCCTGTGCCACCCATTCATTTTACTATACTTAGCGTGTTCTCCTCATTCATTTTTCTGGCTGGAGCGTCCTAGCTGATTCAATGTAACTTCTGTTCTAAATCTTGGGTTGTGCTAATTGCCCTTGACCAAAACACCACGTATGCATCCAATTCTTTTGTGACGTCAGGGCATGATGCGGGCACATCACAGATCTGTATTAGCAGTATTTGTTCGTTCTTGGCTGGTTCCCTAAGCATTCCCAGCATTTATTCACCTTTTTAAGACTACTTTTAACACTCCTGAGCAAGTTTTCATAGACTTGTCCATTTAAATTCAAGATGGCTTAAATGAGAATAGTTCAGAGAGCTTGTCGCGGTATGTATGGAATTAGGGCGGGTTGGTCTTTTTGCCTTCCCTTACCCTAATTTCCACTCCTTTAACTGATTTTCTTTAATCACAAGGCCTTCCTGGAGAGGTTTCTAGACACTTTTTGGTTTTCACTAGTCTGAATAGCTAAGCAGCAGTGTCATCACACTGACCAACTTCCAGTCCCCTGGCTTTAAACCAGATTTAAGCAAGAGGCTATACTTTACAGTTAATAGTTCAACGGTTGCTTACTCTTTCAGAGTTGTTGTCTGGCATATCATCTAGCTGAGGTGAACTGTGTCACTGCCTGTTTATCTGTTTGTTCTGAAACCTTTTGACTAATACTTCAACTTGAGACAGGTCCTGCAACATGTCCCTTTTCCAAAGGACTTTGGCATGAGAATCTCTAGTTCCTCAACTGCAAACATCAATACAAAAGTTTTCTAAATTAAATTATTGAATTTTAACTTAATTCCTGAATTGTCTTCTATCTGTTGGCCAGGTTTCACATTTAACCTAATAATTTTCATGTTCTTTTCTGAATTTGAAAGCAGCTTGCAGTCTCACTGCAGAATAGTTGTACGCTTAATCTGAACCTTCATAAACAGTTTGCAGACTGTTTGCAACTATTTTTCTTAACTTTGTTCTCCTATAACTCCCCTTTTTTTAGTTTGTCAGAGCCTGTAATGCTGAAACTGCTACAAAACAAAGAAAAAAAATTAAAAAATCTTTTAAGCAGTTACTGCATGCTTCTGTGGACCAAATAAAGAGATGTTTCCCCTTGTGGGTTCCTCTCATGACTTAGTGCTCCATGAAGCAGTCACACTTAGCCATTCTATAAAGGATGACTCAAGTATTCCATTAGCGTATTTCCTGCCGTTGCAGATTGTCTGATCTCCTGCAGCACGCACGCTATGGTTATGGTTCCTCTCCTGTTCAGCAGTATAATTTAGAAGCTATACTCTTCCTAGTTTAAGCTGAACATTAAATCTGTAAGCATTCTCTACCACTAGTTGATACAGTTGGCTTGTCTGATGTGACACTAAGCATTCTTCAGGGTACAGAACCATTCTACCTTTCCTGTGTAAACCTATCTCTTGCAGTAGCACCACACTGACTATCTTTCTTATACAATTACCTAAAATACCTGTTATTTAATTTTTTTAAAATGCCAGTCTCTCCATTGTATTTTTCAAATGCTAGCATTTGTGTGTGTGCATATTCTCCTACGGAGCTGGTTTTCGCTTTGTGCGCCCTTTTTAAAAGGGACTCGTCGGTGTATATTTCTTAATTCTAAGTTTGGGGGTTGCCAACCTGTGTGTTACTCTTTAGTTGATGATACTGGTATTTGGGGGTTATTTTATTATTGAATTGAGTTTAAATTTTTCAAGAACTCCTGTTCTTCAACAATTATTCTGTACCTACCAGAGAGATTCTGAGCACATGTTCTTGCACAGGATATAGGCTAGAACACAGAAATAATCTAAGCAATAACTGGTATTTTACTAATTGATCTGCTGTTTCTAGATACAGAAATGTCGACTTAGTGTACAGAGTCCTTTCCCTAGTTTTGCCATTCTGAACAGCAGCTACTTACCTTACTAATAACATTTTGATATGTAAGGAAAGAGAACTAAGTCAGTTTTTTTGAAAGACCAACATCGCAATTTACTTCAGTTTCATGGGCAAACTTAAGATCACTCTACACACTAATTGTGTGAGAGTTTTATTAAGGCTATACACAGAGCTTGGTTACTTTACCGTTAACAATCCCAGATCTACTGTACACTTACAAGTATCCCCTTTAAAAATCTATGGGGAAAGTAAAGTGAAATGTGTTATATGTGTTTATATATATGTGTGTATATTTATATTGGAAAAAAAGAAAGAACAGCATAGTTCTTTGGCATTTTAGGCATGTTTGTAATAAAGTGAAAAACACTTAAGAGGAATGAGTATAAACACAAACACGACCAATATACTGTGTGCCAATTTTTAATATTATTACCATTTAAGAGAGTCATAGTGCATAATCTTGTTTATATGTGAAATAAAGGAGTTGAAAGCATCTTAAAATAAATCCAGGTGATCCTTCACAATTGTAGTGCACATTCAACTAGAAATCTACTTATGAATCTGTATTCCAAATACTTAAGTATTCCATTTGTTTAAATTGACATGGCTTCATCCTTTTAAAAAAGGATAACCATTCTAAATTTCTCATGGTTAACTGATCTGGCCACTCTATGCCCTTGCCCATATTTGGCTTAAGATTTTTCATATCATCTTCTGTTTTACTAGATCCTACATCACTTAGGAAGTTCTGTGGCAGCTACACATACTGTAAGTGGAGGCTTTTACTGCGTGAGTGTACACCTGGTTCACAACTTCTGAATTTTCAACTATTTCAGAATACACAGGTGTCCAATTATAGCAATACTTAAGTATTACATAGCACTTTTCACTTGTAGATGTTAAGACTGTTACAACACTTTCCCCTTTCCTTCGTGCTCCAATTTCAAACATTGAAGCGTTTCAGTAAGCAGACTCACCCTCTAGATTTTCCACATAGGAGTTGGACATGAGTGCTGAATGTTGAGTCCATTTCTCTGTTGAACCTGATGGCTGGTATTCCAGGTCAGAGATAAAACTGTCTGTGTCAGAGAAGAAGACAGACATAACTACTGACTGGACTAAATCAAGAAGTTACAGTTCACTCAACCAGGAAGTGACTTTCAGTTTTCTTTTAATAGCACTAACTTTAAATACCCAGTTTCATTCACAACTACTACATATGTTGACATAAGTAACTATTTATAAATTATCAGAGTGCCTATTAAAAACAGTATCACTTATCTTGTATATTTAGTTAGTTTTCAGTTAGCAGCCAGAGCCATAAAGGTAACTGTTAATATTTCTGGATGTCTTCCTAGTTGTATCATCATGGATTTTGTACTAGATAAAGTTCATTTTACCATTTGTGTTAGTTTAGAACATTCTTTCTGCGATTTTCTCAATCTGCTTTACTTACTGTGGTCAAATTAAAAGTGCTTATGCCCCTTGACAGCACCTCTACTGAACCAGGTAGGTGAAAGAGTACTAGTAAATAAAACCTTTATTTTTCCTACAATTTAAACACAGGAAACTGTTGCTGTAAACAGCCGTTAGTTTCCCCTTTCCCTGTCAGACTGTCTGTACCATTTGCCCAAGGTACTGATCTGCAGTCAGGCCACACACAGGTTGAGGTGTTGGAAAACTGAGTATTATCTTGGTATAGGTGGCTCTATCAGACCAAGGCAATGTGAGAAGCCAAGTAGGAAGCAGAGAACTGCATTCCACTGAGTTGTTTCTCTTGGGAGGAAAAATGTATAGTATATTTATTACTTTAGCCAACCAGTGCATGTTTATTCAGTTACAATTAGCGATTATGCAGAGGTTACAATAGTATGCTGGGTTGGGTTTGGGTTTTTTTTCCTGCCCAAGACAGAGCTGCATGTTTAGTAAACTAGGATTTAATACAATTAACAAAATTGCTCTAGAAACTGGCTAATTTGTGCCTTCTGGATAGAGCCACACGATTGCTTTGCCAGCATGGTTTCTAAGCCCTGCTTAGGGATGACTCCTGGGAGAACGAGTCTATTTTTCCTTCCTCCTGAAACTCAAGCGGTACCAATTACCTCTTTGCATGACTCCTCATGCTTAACTGTTTCAAGCATAAAGTTATGTGTGTTGGAACAGGAAGTGGAAAGCACCATCTGGGTTTCAATGGAAATGTCCACTGCCAGTTTGAAGGAAAGGAGTAGACTGAGGACAAATGCTCATCAAATAGTAGGACGTTAAGAACATTTTCCCCCACCAACTATAGTAGAACTGCAAGACAGTGACATTTAAATAAAGATTTAATGAATCCAGGGAGATCTGCAGAAAAATACCTTGGGATGAAACAAATTAACTTTTACCAGCAATCCTCTTCAAAGCTCAGGCTTTCAAAGGAACAGACAACAAACATGCTGACAAAAAGCCTCCAGAGAGAACAGTGAAGTTAATTAGCTCTTTTAGGCAACAGTCTCTGTACCGTAAGTCTGCATTGCTTATATAGCAAGGATTACCTGTCACTTTAGCAAAGAAATATGATTCTGAGCAATTTTTTCTAATTAGTTTCATAGAGGGATTCTGAGGTTCTTGCATGTCTTAACAAAGCTGCTGACAGCAGTCAGTTTTTGCTTTTCTAAATCCCTGACAAAGTCACGTGTAACACATGTAACCTGTCTCCAGCCAGCACCTTCTGGAATGGAGCATGCGCTTGCCTTGGGCACGCAATATTTGTTGTTTGTGAAACGTGGTAAATAAAGCAACAGCCTTTTTTTAAAGTGTGTAATATAGCATAAAGATTTTAAAGTGTGTAATATAGCATAAAGATTTTGTTCAATGCACGCTGAAGTTAGATAGAACTTGAGGTACCAGATAAATATACATTAAAAAGACCTTTCTACCTCTTAATTTTACGAACATTTGGGAAAGGTTTATACTTCCTTAAGCAATATTAAATGTGTTTTGTACTGAAAGAATATAACATTAAAATTAAAGCTATTAAACTGAAATAGAACTCAAGAAAAATGACATCCTGTATATACATATATGTCTATTTAACCAACCAAAATGTCATACTTTTATGAACCACATCTTTGTCTTGGCTCTTCCCTAACCTTTCTGTACTTAAGGGAAAAATGTAAACCCTCTATTACCTGCACCAGATCTGGGTCAAAGCAGTAAGTCAACTTAAAATGACAGTTCTATCACAGATACAGACCAAAAAGCTACTGGAGTTACACCATTTGGTTTTCAGGATCTCTTCCTACAAGAGTCAAACAACTTCATTTTTTGTATCACGTGATTAAAAGTTTAGCCTGCGCATCCTTTACTACTACTGCAGTATGATGCGTGGGAAATGGGACTTAATGTAGAAGATGTCACTGGTTTTAGAAAAGTAGATCCCCAAATATATTCTAGAAGGCGTGATTGATTTGCAGTGTTGCTCAAGTAAGTACTTGGTATCCTTTGCAAAAAGAAGTTTGATATAATGGTTTGGCAGATCATATCAACTGTCTAGGTTTGGTAGTATTGCTGCATCCACCTAGGAATTCATGCATTTTAGGGGACAGATGAGTCAACTGCTGTATTTACAGAGGCAGTGCGGATCAGTAAACCTCAAAGAACATTATGGATAGACTGCAGCGCATGCTTCTGTGAATACAGGCCTTCTTTTGTCAGCTCCAGATAGAACTCTATCAGCTGCATCTCTGTGATGATCCCTGCAGCTACATCCCATTTGTTAGGGCAGTATATTTAGCCTGGTTTTGACTCCGCATGACCAGCAAGTAGTACAGGGTCAACTTTCCCTTAAAAAAAAAAAAAAAAAAAAAAGCTGCTAGGCTATAATTAATGCTCAGTCTTCTCTGCTGTGGAGCAGGCAGCTGATTCTGTTGATTTGTGATCAAAATCAGTCACATGGCAGGCCATGGCTGCAATGGCAGACTGTTCAGGACATGGTAGGTTGCCTTGCAAGTCACCATGCCACACCAGGCTTACTTTTAGTAATTTCAAGTTCAATGCCAACTTTGCTAAGTCCTATTTTTTTTTAATTGATAAAATGAGGCTGTACAAAATGTTAGGAGGAGTATGGACTTCCTGTGCACATTACAATTATAGCTATAGAGAGAGGCTGAATGTGCCTGTGGAGCACAAATATATATAGGATATATAACAAATATCCTTGTTCGCATTATGATTATGACTCTGTATTTATGTACCATAGTGAAACCAACTCATTTAAGTCATATGTTTATCCCTTTCTCTCACGCAAGAAGATAGACGAGTCTAACATGGTAAGTATTAAGTGTGTGCCATGGAGCTAGAGCATACGTGCTGCGCAGCGGAAAGCAGTGTGGAGGTGTCCAAGCGTATTTTTCCCAGCGTCACAAGGGCATGCCTAACTCCTTCCAGTTCTGCTACTATTGCAAGTGTCTGCACCATGACGTAGTCACATCACTTGCATTCACAGAGTAAGTTTCTAACCTCTTCTAGTTCTTAAATAGGAATCTTTTTGCGGTGGTGCAACTATTTGAGCTTACTTTGAATTAACTGAGGTGTTCTGTGGCTCACGGAGGGCAATAGGAAGTTTGATACGTTTGCTGGTCATGGGTACTTGAGGACTGAAGAGACTTGTCTGAAGTTCTTTACACATCAGCAGTCTGCAACCTGTCTTCTCAATAGGTGCCTTCCTGGCACAGATTTTATGAACACAGTGAATTAATCCACTGGAAGACACGGTCACAGCATTCTTTAACTGCTGAGAACCCCAGACAGTAACATTCTTTTCGTTCACCCTTCCTCACTGTTTCAACCTTTTCCTTTTAATCTACTGCTTAGTCTGGAGATGTTTAATTCCTAGCACCTATTTACTAAAAGCAGATTCCCAATTCTCTTCCAATACATTTCAGGTTCTGCCTCATCACCTTACTCAAATTCAACATCTCACTGCAGAAGCCCATAAGCTTACGAGAAGAATTAGCAGTAAAAAGCAGTTTACAATTCTATCTCCATACTGCTTGATAATATATATATAATATACAGATTACTAAGAAAGGAGGAGTTTGGACAAAACCTTATTAAACAATTTATACTAGTATAATTTTTGGAATGCCTTTTATCAACAGGAATAATCCAGGAGTTCCATGTACAATGTAGGCTCAAGTTCTTGTCACACAAATGCATGTCGGGCATGCTGCAAGATGCAACGTTTTGTTCCATACTTAGGAGAGTAAAAAAAACGCCTTGAGTTTGAGATGTACATCTTAAGAACATCTCAAATTTGAGTTACACTCAAACAAGACATTTTTGAGCCACTCTCCTCCACACTAAGCTAGACTCCAGCATTCGGTATTTTTTGTTTCTGTAGGCCTTCAATGCTGTTTGGCAGGACACTGCCTTAATTAAGAATGACCTGTTAATGCATAATTTTCAAATACATAGATAAATACAAAGTACAATCATTCTCCAGTACTTTCCTATTAGTTTCTACTGGGATTGTCCAGAAGTTAAGCTGAAGCTACAGTAAAAAGCTACCTGTAAAGATGTACATATTTTCTAGCAAAAAATCAGAATAATCCCTGAGCTTCCCAGCAAGAGAATTTATCAACTAGACAATTATCACAGAACTATTAAAATGAATGAATGCAAATGGCTTAGAATTCTACATGGAATGTGTCTGACAAAACAACTTACTGCTTTATGTACACAAAACTGTTAGAGGATTTCTAGTTATGATTTATATCAAGTCCACATACTCTATTTTCTAATCTCCAGCTTTATGTAATGGAGATGCAATGAGTAACAAAATGTAAGAGGATTAGTAGAAGGTCATCCTGATTTGCTGAATACAGCCTAACATAATACCTTAAAAACAGTTACATGCAGTTGTACACGTTAGAAATCTCATCGCTGTAGAAAGCTATAAAATCCAAGGTAAACTCACTCCTAAACTGCAAGCCACAAGAGATTAAATTTTAGATCAACAGTATTAGATAGATTTAAATCTAAAACTTGACAGTGGGATGGGTAGGTAAACCGCCACACTAGAAGCACTTTTTAAAAACAGTGGGGAAAAAAAATTAACAAGGCCTCACCATAGAACTAGACTGATTCTAACCAACTAGCTTGCTTTTTTTTTTCCTCCAAGTGGGAAGAAATGGGACCTTTATTAGATAAGCATACAACAGAGCACCGTATGGATGATGGATATGGGAAAGGACAGAAATGACCAGCTGCCTGCTTCTTGTCACTTAAGCTGCCTTGTTTACACCTATTTGCAGCCCTAAATATTCCACTGTCCACACAGGGAAACATTAGCCTGGGGAGCGGGGCAGAGGGCAGGCTTGCTGAAAGACTTTAAGAAAAAAAGGCAGCCAAACAGCCCAGGGGCAGGGGAGGAAAAGCAGAGGGGACAACTAAAGAGCAAGAAGCTGCTTTTATGTAGTTCCCGTCCAAACATCCACCAGCTTGTACAGATTGACTATTGCAAAGATCTAAGCGGAAAAAAGTACTGGTTTTCAGAACACCTTTTAAGCAGCAGCATACAGCGTAAGTTACTTTGAAATTGTTATTGGTAATATCATCTGAATTTCCTATCCAGGTGCCCTCATGCATTCTGATCCCTTGTTTCTTCAAGTGAATTAGTGTTTCCTGTAGGAATGAAGGATGGGAAGAGGGGAAGCCAAACAAAAGAGCACGTTCAAAGGTGGAGATTAGAAAAGCATTAACCAGATCCTGTTGAAAAACAAGAGAACAAAGACCGGCACAAACTTCAGCAGTAAAAAATAAAGGGTGTGTGTGGAGGGATGGGTGGGTTTGGGGGGGGGCAAGTAGTATACTTTATGTAGACACCCAGGTAGAGGATCTGCCTTTAAATTGTGTCATTCTTTTCCGCTCATATCCCAAACAGAGCCCAGCTTGCTCTAATTGGTAGAGGGCAAAGGAAGGCAACAAAGTTTGAAAAGAGACTCCATTCCGGCCATCAGCAAGTGTATTTGTCTTGGCAGAGAAGTTATAAAGGATCCAGGAGACGCTGGATCAAGGCTAATGCAGATGCTCTTAGCTTGAACACCTATGGATTAAGCAGTTTGTAGCTCTGTAGTAAATAGTAGTGGTTTTTTGGTGTGTTCTGAAGAAAAAGCCTTAATGTTGGCTGAAGAGGCACCAAGATTCAATTTTAGGAGTCTTGCTTACAGGAATTTATGCAACTACTATCCGGACTGCCACTTCTGTAGGTGGGATTGTTTGGGGTTTGGTTTTTGTTTGTTTGTTTTGGTTTTTTTGCTTATTTGTTATTTTAAAACAATTTTAAACTACACTCTGTCAAGCTAAACAGCTTAGTAATTCTGGGACTAATTTTGTCATGAGGTAGCACTTCTACACTATGCTCAAATTTTGTTCAACGTTTCTTAAAATATTTTCTTTGCCAAGAAAATATCTACTATGCTAATTTTTCAAAAGCGCACATTAACTAAAAGAAAGAAGATTATTTATGCTGTCAATGTTTTTTTTGAGTTTGTTTACTTTTTTTCCCAGACTGCTGCCTGAAGTATTTAAGGTCAGTAATCCAGACATGATTTATACTATATTCAATTGGCTTTGCCTTACTGTTTTGAGAGGTTTATTCACCTTAACTGGTAACCCTTAAAAACCTATTTTCCAACTAAATACAGCTTTGAGGTATTAGCTGGGAGAACATACTGTATCAACATTCATTTATGTATGCAATTATGTTTGGATTTTTTTCCTTTATTGTTGTAACATTAATGTAGAATAACTGATTTCGCTATTTGTGTCTAGCTCTATCTGTACAGAAACTAAAATTTGATTATGCACAAAAGAAAAATACTGAAATTATTTTTAAAACCGCAGTAATATGTTAGATAAGTTATAAAAAAAGCGTTCTTGTCTAAACATGTTTTCTTTATTTAAAGCTGATTAAGCAGAGGAAGCATTTACTCAAGTTTGAGAGAATTGAGCAGCTTGTGTCTTGTCACTGTGCCCTTCAAGTTTTTTGGACCAGCAGGTTTAAGGCGAGACGACTGATTTGTATTTGCAGATTGGAAATGAAGAAAAAAAACCCAACAAACCACCCCCCAAACCCAGCCCCCCAAGCACTCATCGAATGGCCGTAATATGAAACTGAACTGAAGGTAATCTCTGTGCTTGCAAATGTACTGTTGCTGCCAAGTGCTAGTTCAGCATTTAAAATCATGTTCAATTTTCCGTATAGGAAGTGTACAGTTTAATCATCAGTTATCAGATCTTCTTTAAACTTCTATTTTTAAAAAAATAATGCTTGCTATAAATTAATAAAGCTATAGCCATTTGACTCATATGTACATTGATTATACTTCTCTAAAATCAACTGATATCTTTGATGCAGGGGGAAAAAATTGGTTTTCTTTTCTGTGCATTAATTTCTGAACAAGTATAAACAAACTGCCAAGATGCTCATAAATGCTGAACGCTTCTGCTTCTGTTGTGAAAAGTTTAACTACACTATTTAGTTCTGTTTTATTTCTACATCTTTTTTGTGGGTGTGGAGGGAAGGAGGATGAGAAAAAGGTAGGTCCTAATGTGACACTTAGGGAAAAATTAATCTCTTTCTCACTTCTCTAGTACGGAAGCAGAAAATGCTATTTTTCTGTTGCATTCTGTTTCATAGAGCCTTGTTCTTCTCCCCTCAGGAAGTCCTTGATAGAATCAGTCCCTTCCTTTCTAAATAAAGTTACGTTGATTGATAAACAGTGTTTCTAAAAAGAAAGCTTTGTTTAATTAGGGTGGCCGTTTAATTGAAAGCCCAACTGTATTACCAGTTTCTCTCATTTTCTTCCCGGTATGCTGTGTCTGTTTTCTTACTAAGTTTTCTCATTACTGACTGAAGGTAACAACAGCAAATTTCCATTTATGAAGGAACTGGGACCGATAAGGATATTTAACAGGTTACCCACACTGAATTCTTTACACGACTGCTGATGCAATTAAGTAATTACTAGGGATGATTAAAAAACCCCAAACCCCACAACAGTTAATGCTATTGTAGAAAAGAGATATTAATAAGTTTCCCACCATCAACACTGAACACCTTTAACACACACCTTTTAAGGCCAGGCCTTCTGTTCTTCCAGCCTTATTAACATGACGTGTTCTTTAATTGCCTTGTATCTATGCCTCAAATACGCTGATGTTTAGGACCTGACATAATTAATTTTTTTTCCCACTTGGTTGGACAAGTTCTGTAAATTAACACTGTCCAAGTATTTAGAGAACTTTATTGCCTGGACTTTAGCACTAGAATATCCTTGTTCTGTTTATGTTAAACAAGTGAATTTCTCAAAAAGGCAGCTAGAGTGGTATGGAGAAAGCAAACAGCTACTGTGAGCAGAGGTGCTGAATGCTGACAGCGTATCTACGGTACATCTGTGAAGAGACTATGACAGTGCCAAAATGCATGTGATGTATTTTCAGAAAACGAGCCTGCCCTTCAAAACTGGGACAACTCCAAGAAACAAGACTCCAAACTACATCTGTGCAACTTAGATATATTACTGTGACTTTCACTGAAACGTACCAACAAGACCGTCAGGAAAGGCTTCAAATTAATTCCTTATCTATAAGGTATCAATGCGTAGGAGTTAATCCTCAAGCCCTGTTTTAAGTCTATGGGCAAATTAGACTAAAGTATTTGAACTGTGTAACTACGGATTGCAGCTGGTTATCGTTAGGTTTAAATAAGTTGTTGCTTTCACAAAAGTATGACTCCATTTTGATGATACAAATTTACTTCTGTGAAGAGGAGTGTTTTCTAAACAAAACAGAGCAACCCTCCCACACCCACTTTGTAGCTTAAGGTAGATTATATCCCAGTATTAAAACATTATATCCACTTACCATCATCTAGCGTGATGTCTTGTAGTCCTATTGTTTGAAAATTCAATTCTCGATCTTCAGGTTCTGGTTTAATGTTAATAGCTGCCCCGTCTGGTGAAAATGGAGATGAATCGCATACGGTATGGTGTATTAGGGATGATGCTGCGTTAAGACCTCCCAGCGCTGGACTATGTGCTTGAGGGGAGTGCTGTCCCGAGTGACTTACGGCGGTTGGCGGGGGAGATGAGGCAGGTCCTGAGCTAGGAGACTGGTAAGGCATAGGCTGTAGCTGGGGCGAAGAAGGTCCAGACAGCGGCGAATGGACCAAAGGGTGGGAAGCTGTGGGGGATGGGGATGAAGCGGATGCTGGATTTGTCGAATGGTACGGGACTTGCTGCAGCTGGGGAGAAGACTGCCCAAGGGACCGGCTCATTGCAGAAGGGATGGAGCCCTGCCCCGCGCTTGGGCAGTGGTATCCCATCGACGGTAGGTGAGAAGATGACTGTCCCGAGTGAGCTGGGTGTGCTAGCGGATGCCCTGCTGTACTTGGTGTCGCCACAGAACCTGGATTTGAAGAATGAAACTGCATTGGTGGTAGAGCTTGGCAGCTAAGATTTATCAAATGAGGTACAGCTGTGTCTTGCTGAAATGAAATAGCATCGAATCCTTGGCTGGAGGCAGAGTTCATAGGAAGACCAGACTGTCCGTTGTATACATCGTTAGACTGCATAGGCTGGTAAGAAGGCCTCACAGGAGGTGCTGATGTTACCTGAAAAGACTGAACCACAGCAGGAGGCAAAACATGACACTCTTCACTTGGACTAAGGTTTCTACCTTGCATATGTGGCAGGTGGGATACTGCGGAGGTCACCATTGCTGTGTATGGAGGTTGGACCGGACACACAAGGCTCCTGGGTGACGTGGACAGTAAGTTGTCATGTGGATGCCCTTGCTCTGGTGAGGGCAATTGAGTTCGGATAGAATGCAGGCCCTGGACGTTGCTCGCGTGAGGCAGGGCCAAAGATGGAACAGCAGACAAATCCACATCATCTCTGTGCTCTTGTTTCATTATAACTAGAAAAAGTAAAACAATTGTTACAATTCCAACCCATTGGTATCCTGTGATAAACGCACACTAATTGCTGCTTAACAGCCACAAACAGTACTGTTCGCGTCCTTGCTCCAGTTTCCCTTCTTTTGCTCTGCTTTCATTTTCTTTGACTTTACACCTGCTCTGTCAACCCTTAAAAGTCAGGAACTCTCCTAGCACTTACTCAAAGGCAGTTATCTTCCTTTCTAAAATATCCTCCCATGCAATTCATGTTTTCACGGACACGTGCAACCCAGCCACAGGAAGTGCAGTACGTCAAAAGGACACACACATGGAGGATGGCTGCTGCTGCGGGGCTCCAGCAACACCAGGCAGGCACGAGCTCGGTCTCAGGCGCTAGGAAACGGTGAATGACATTTCTTAGCAGGCTTCAAACTTTGCTCAGCCTCTGATGAAAATGACAGATGAACTTTGGCAACACACTTAAACTAGTCTGGGTAGTGCGTGTTGTTTTAATTACAGCAGCCCTTTCAGCATATCCTCCAATTTCAATGATGGCAACAACTGTTCTTATAACACAGACAAATTGACACACTTTCAGTTACAGGATTATTATTATTTTTTCAAGCTACCAGCACGCTCTTGAAAAAGACACTGATTTTTAAGTACAAACAGTAGAAAAATGTTAACACAACTGCCTAATTACTGCTTTATAAAATACACTGTTACATAATCTGCTATATATATTTATAGAAAAAATGCATTTTAAAATGTTTGTGCAATAACAGCTGCAGTTATAATTAAAACTTACT
This sequence comes from Falco naumanni, assembly GCF_017639655.2. NCBI lineage: Eukaryota > Metazoa > Chordata > Aves > Falconiformes > Falconidae > Falco > Falco naumanni. The sequence continues at coordinate 19,820,874 of NC_054068.1, read as the reverse complement.
TCTTACTTAAGCAGTGTCATTACTTCATTCCACCATTTAAGTATGGAGTTCTCGAACAAAAATATAGTTTAAATGTGTTTAATAACTACCTTAGAAGCTGACATTCTTAAGAATGGTTGAAAAATACCACAAATCTGACACCACAATTATATAAAAGTATACTTAGTGTACCAGAAACCTAGGTAGCATTGCGTAAATTACACGTGAAGGTACGAAGTAGGTAATTTTAGAGCACAACAAGTGAGCAAAACTTAGCTGACATGATTTTAAAAAAAACACGTCAGGTAATGGAAGTTGGCTTTGTCAGCATACCTATTAGCTTTAAGAAGTTTACATAAATATCCATATCTGCTTTTAAGACTCATCTACCTATCTGACTTAAAGTCTTCCAAACAGTACTAAAGGGTCCAGCACCATCATTTGCACCTTGTGAATTCTGACTACTCTAAACGGGTAAAAATTTCTTAAAAGAAAAGACAGTAAGTGGCAGGCAAAGGAGCTGGCATTGCGTATCTAGTAGTAACCACTTCCTCATACCAAACAAAAGGGATTAAGATGTTTTAACTACACGTACAGTTAACAGAGCTAGAAGCAAAAACTGTACAAGTTAAAACTATTTTCTCTCAAAATGCTGCAGTGTGCCCAGAAGCAGGGAAAATATTTTTATCGTCTTCCTTGTATTTAAACCTCTTCACGGTTTTTTGACATTTGAGGTGGGGGGGAAAAAAAAAAAAATGTGTAAAACCTGTTCTCCTATGATCTCACTATTCTCCACATCATCACTAGGGTTATTTACAGAGCAGCTTCTGAGATTCATCATCACTCTCAAAAAAAAAAAGTAAAATGCAAATTATTCTGTAAAAAGTGCAACAAAGAGATACGTGGCTGTAATCATAGTATTGCAGCTTGTTACTCTAGATATCAGCTTTTTAATTAGACAAACTGAAGTTGTTTTACAAAAAATTCAAGGCTAGTCTTCTCTGCTTGTTAAAGGTACAAGGACTGTCTGAATTACTTTCAAATATCTCCTTTAAAAACCAAAGTAAAACTCAACCTTTTATTTTTCATTTAATACCTGGTGTATAAGTAAAACGTTGAGACTGGCTTTTTTTCCTCTTGCCGTTGCAGAGATAAAACTGCACCTGAACTGCAGCTGTAATGGTTTTGTTATGGTATGGAGGAACTTCAAGTATGATGTTTGCCTATATGAAAGTTGAAACGAAAAAGTTTTACATATAGAATATAAGTGAAACAGCTATTCATTACAGAAAACACTAAAACACTTATTGCAAAAAACTAAAGCACACTGATATTTTGAAATGGGTAAACTTCAAGCTTATGCATATTATATAGTAAAACAGTACTATAAGCAAACTTCTATTTGGAGACTTTTTGCTTCTTTTAGACACAAGTGTTCTGAAAGTAATGCTTTTAATTAGACACATCATCTAAAGGATGCTTTGCTCGTCTGCCACAGCCTAAAAAAACCTCCAGCAGTCAACGAATTGCTTTTTCAATCATTAAGCTTTTAAGAAAAAATTTAATGCACTGGAAATTATTTGTCATCTTGGCAAAATTATCTTCAGTTTTCTTTTTCCAATTTTCAATTTCTTTTTTTATTGCTTTCACAACAAACATACTGCTTCCAGTTCCTTCAAAGCATCATCTTAATGGCTATTTTATAGTATTAAGCCAATTTAGAAGTCTCCAACTGTCTGTCTGAATCAGCCAATGACCTACTTACTTTACTAAATTAATTCTAAATTTCAGAACAACAGTGAAGATGTTTGGTTTCTCATTTTAAAACAGAAAGCTTTCTAAAGTAAGAAAAATTGTTTCTCACCCCTTGACACTTTTCCCTAATTATTTTCCCTTCTACCTCCCACTGAGGTCGTCCATCTGTTGAGAGAAATTTGCAAATAATTCAAGCAAAAAGCATTCTCTAAAACACTTAAATACTTTATCTTAAAAAAACTTAAATACTTAATATAAAACTGCATTTATTTTCAGTCATAGAGGCCATTCAACTGACAGAGCTGTATCGTAACCGAAGCATGAAGTATAGAGATGCTTTAGGAGTTTCAACACTACAGCTGTTGTCCATATAAGGTGACAGTTGTGCAGGATTCTGCATTTTCACAGAACCTGCTGATGACATAGAATTAGATTTAATTCCAAAGGAGGCAATGTGTACTACAAGCATACAGAGGGAGTTTCCCCCCTCCCCCCATTTTTCTAAAAACATTTTTGAAAGGTAGTTAAAGTACTACTAACACTTGTGATTAGTCAAACAAATGTGCTGATGACTTACAGTTTAAGTCACCATGCGAGAGAGAGAGAACGCATGCCATGCTTTCGTGCACATACCCACAGGTTATACGCTTAAAACTAACACCCTCCACTGAGCTGAAAGACCCCGTAGTAGCTCAAACACCAGGGACGTGGTCTGTGTTGCGAGGGAAGTAAGTGGCCTTGGTGAACCTCTCTGCCCAGCTCTAGCGTAACCCGTTACCGTTGGTCTAACACTGGTCTCTGTTACTGGGTTTTGTACAGGTTTTCAGGGGACCTACTGTCAGTCAAGCAGCAGTACTTCTTAAAAAGGCATTCAAGTCGGCGTCAAAATACATTATTACATTAAACCCCCACTTCTGTGGGATTTGCTAATAAAAAAAATCCACCCCAAGTCTTTTACTTAAATATTTAAGGAAATAAGAAGATGTAGAAGAACTGGACTTGGCTGCAAGCTTTTATTTTTAAGGATTTACTTTGCACTGTTTTCCCTGAAGTTCAAGTCAGGTATTCAAGCCAGATCAATGATAATTAAGTTAATCAAACGTTACGCTCTCTGTATTAAAGGGACAATCAGGGAAGAAAAGGAACTCTTATGTATTACATAAAGCTAGTCCTAAATTTTCAACTGTTTCTCATGCAGTTAAATTCTTCTACAGGTTTCGCTGCATGAAGGAAACGCTGTCTTTAGCATACCCTAACTGAAACGCATGCCTGCAATATAATTTTTAATTCTGCTAATATACAAGGGTAAGCTGCTGCAGTTCCCTCCCATGGCTAAGTGTGGAAGATTGAACCTGGGTCCTAGAGAGCTGGCTATAATATCGCTGATTTCCTGGCAATTAAATACGTGACCAGCTTGTCAAGTACATACATGTTTAACATGCGTTCAAGAGGTCGCTGTTGTTCGTACCGCTGCTTTTCCACAGTATTTGAAGGGGATGCACACTTGCCTGCTTACAGATGCAGATGAGGCAGAGACACGGCTGAAGCAGATGCTTCACACCAGATCTGAGCCAGATCTTGAGACTTTTAGTAAAAAATGTGTCCCTTAAGAGTAACTTCTATAGAAAATCTTACGCAAACGTAGGGGAAAAAAAAAAATCTGTAGTGTTTTCTAACTAGTATTTATTTCATTAGCTCCGGAGTAAGTTGGTTCCTACACAATGATTAAATCGGATGTAACATGACATCAATATCAAACAGCGTATTTCCATTATTTCCCTTTTTCACTTTTTTAATAAGGACAAAATGCATGCTATCATCTTTCAAATGACAGATGTTCAGATGAACAGCATCTTTCAAATATACACAATTCCAAGTCGGATAGCCTCTAATTGCCTTCCTGAATCAGAAGTACTACTGCATTAACAACTGTCACCCAGCTTATAGACCAGTGCCCAAACTGGTTTCAGATTGCTACTGGTGACTTAACTTTACTTCCTTTTTTAAACCTCCTTACTTCCGAAAATCAAGCTCAGGTAGTGGTTTTGGGTTTGTTTTCAAGAAAAAAAGTAAGACAGTATTTACCTTGTCCTTTTTCAAAAAATATAATTTTGGATTCTGGAAGAAAATTGGATCCTGTCACCACCATTTCATGGCCTCCATTTACTGAGCAGCTATTGATGCTGTACTTCTCGATCTGAGGAAGTTCTTGAGCAGATCGCTGAGCTTTAAAAAAGAAAACCAAGGGAAAATTATTATTTGTGATTTCAATCATAGTGACATTTCTTTGATAATCCTAACTTGAAGAATCAGGAGTGAAACTAAACCAACCATTTATTTACATACATAAATCATATTTGTGTACGCTTTATTTTTTTTAATTTTTTTTTAATTACACTGATACTAGATACACTGATACATAGAAAAGAAACACCAAGAAGCCATGAATTCCAACAGTCTCTACTGGTGAAGGAAATGAAATTTTTAGTTTAGGAATAGTGTTGTGGTTTTTGGGGGGGGTTTTTTGGTTTGGTTTTTTTTTATAAAATTTAAAATTACTTCAGTAATTTATAGACAAAATTCAAATTGTTTAAGGTCATGTTTCGATTCTTTAGGGCCAGCATTTAACAAATAAGCTCTCTAGAAGTTCAGCTGTTTGTTAGATAATACTACATAAAGACAAGTAATGGTATAGGCTCTTGCAAATGAAATGGTATTAGTTCTTCCTGAAATGAATATTTATTGTCACTGACATCTATCAGCTGCCTCTGCTCACATACAGGAACTTCTGAAGCTGCTAGCTGTGACTGCAGTATCGGGTTTAGAGCTGAAAACACCGCTTTTGTCTCCAAACCCTGAGGCTGCCACTTGACAAGTACCATCTTTAAATAAAGATATATTAATTTTTGGTAATTTAGCTCTTTACACACAATGCTTTTTACATACATGTTATATATAATTCTGACAATAAATACTGTCAGAATGACAATACTACTGATACATGCACAAAACATGAGTATAAATTATATTTAAAGCAATCTTACAGCATTCAACAGGTATGGAAGCAGTCTGCAGAGATAAGACTTTTCCACTAGGCTGTGGGATGTGAACACGAAACACAAGTCGCACTCTGGTATTCTTTCTTCCAATATCTGTCTCTCCTTTACGGAGCTCTATATCTGAATTGCGAAGTTTCAAAATACCAGCACAATCGATACTGGAGATAGGTGAGGACGGATGGATCAGAAGAGAAATGGAAGAAAATGAATCAAACTATTGCCAAAGTATACTCTGAAGCCTTTCTTTTGTTAAAGAATGAAGAGCATTCTACTTTTTCCCATGTTATGCTATTTTAAATGTCTGAGATTAAAAGATCTGTTAGTGTCAAAAATGGCAGCAAGTACTCTGGTGAAACATTTAGTCTTGTAAATATCTAGCTGCTGCTTTTTTGAGCCTTTAAAAGATTATGTGTTACTGCACATTGTTTAGCCTTCCAAGTAAGTTACTTAAAACATCATTTACAAGGAGCAACAGACTTAAGATTTAGTTCTGCCTTAGGAAGGACTAGAGAATGACAAGAGCGTAGCCATCAGATCCCAGCTACCATTCCACGTAGTTACTCACGACACACATACTTCAATCAAGTAACATATATACATCAACATGCGAGGAGTGTTATCTTGCACATCATCGTGGGTTCACAGCACTCAATGGAACTAGCATGAAGTCTGCAACTAGGAAAATTTAAGCTGACTTCAGAAGTCACAGCAGAAATAAATGCGCTACAGAAATAATTGTGCTTTAGCCTGCTCGCTGAGCCTCCAGCTAGAGCAGGGCACTTACACTGTTGCTGTAACAAACCATTGAACTATTATTTAGCACATTCTATCTGGCAAGACCTGAAAAGTCAGAATAATGGAACTGCTAAAAATAAAAAAAATAACCAAAACAAGGAAAAGGCCTACCAAGATACCAGAAGTTAAATGACCACATTCCATCAAGAAAAAAACCAGCTAAACTATATGACTGTGTTTTCATAGGAAGAGGTCTTACATATTCATAAAAAAACCAAAACAAAACTCTGCTGGCCAGTAACCCACATGCAGTTCTACATATGTAGAGTCCTATATACATATGGATTGAACGGGGAAGTACAATCCCAGAAGCACTCATCTATCCCCCATCAATCTTACAAGCTTCCCTGGCTCTCTACTTCTTTCCTTCTGACTGCCTAAACATTAGGCACATCTCTTTGAACATGCCATCTTCATAATGAGCCATATTTGTGGAAAATATGCTATTTCGCAAGATTTTTCTTTCACCTTTGCACAAATGAAAAAACAACCAACCAACCACATAGCAATCAAACAGCTAATTTGTGCTGTGATGTACCTCGCTGACATATTGTTTTCAGGAAGAAGCGGTATTTCCAGAACTTTTGTGCTGGCAATTATTATCTCTTGACTAGCTGTTGCAACTGTTTTTCCAGTGATTCGGTGCACCTGGTAGAACGCATGAGGTCTTAAGTAGCGATCATCTGCTGTTCCGATGAACATTTGTAGGTTTACTGGCTTTTCGCTGTAGCCCAGGAGCTGATGAAAAAGTAGATGCAGTATTAAAATATTAGTTGACTTTTTCTGCATTTATGTGTGCATAATATAAATACAGAACTAGTACAAAGACTTAAGAGTCGAAGAGTAGTATTTAATTACAAACTCCAACCTCTTCAGATATCAGAAAACTGAGTACACGTCAGTTCCCCAACACCAGTATCAGCAACAACACTTACCAGAACAAATGTATCAAAATATCTTTACTACTTTTGAATCTTTCAAAGAGAAAATAATTGTTTTATCTACAGAATTTCTACATCAAAGCTATGCTATGTTATAGGTGCATTTCTGATATTGTTTGTAATCAAAGCCAAATTATCAGTTCTACTAAGATACACCTAGTGTGTTCTAGTATTTCTAGTAATACTAAAAGTATTTTCAAGTTTAGTTTTTCTACTATGGAATGCAATAGTGAGTTTTATTAAATTTAAGAAGTTTTGTGAATGCAAAAGTATTAGGGTAAGACAAAGAAAACCTAATTTAAAGTCTAATTCTAAATCAGGAAGCTGAGTACTGTTTATTTTTGCTAAAGAAAATGTTTTAAAAACCAGAATTTGATAAATGTCAAGTTAATCCATGCATCTTTTCTTACCTAAAAAACCTAACCACCCATGCACTTGACTGTCACAAAACCACCTGCTGCTTGAGCTAACAGTAGTAAGTCTAGGCACAAAACACATTGAAACAGAAAACACAGAAAAAGAAAAATCCCAAACTCTAAAAGAAAAGGTTAGTTTTATGATAGCTCATTGGTAACGTATTGTCCAGAAGAAAACAAATTTAACCGACAGCAACACACAAGTTTCCTTTAGCCACCGCATTTTTAAATCTGAAGCCTATAAAATAGGTCTTATAAATCCATGAAGTTTACTTCACCTTCCTGCAACTGGCAGATGAATGCACACTGCAAGTTATATAATTTCTAAAAAAGCAATGCAGCAGATTTACATTTCATTGACTTTGACATCAACTTATGATCAAACTGGAGGGAGGGCCAGGCAGTCATTCTTTAAATGTGTTTTTGTCATGTCAATATTTTTGTCTCTAGGGAGAGTTATTTGGTCACACAACAATATTATCCAAGCTCTTTACAGAACTAACACTTAAAAAACAAACAAAACCATGTCAATTTAACCTACTTAGAAGAGTCATTTAATGCCAGTGCAGTCAGCAGTACAAACACCAACGCACATCCACACCCAGAAAGCAGAAGCACCAGCGTAGAGTCCTTTATCTTGATGCACTACTATTGGCAGTAAGTTTTACGTAGACCATACGAATGCCTGTATCCTATATTCAAGTTACAGCTGTGACAGCACCTACCAGTCTTATCCCTTTTATTAGAGCTTTCTCAATCAAGAACAGAAATTTGGTTTCTGCCAGAAGTCTGGAACTTTAAAGAGTCATTCTCAAAGCTTTCCAAGTGACATGAATGCTTTTGTCCAAGATACAATACTTGCTCATTAATTAACCCATCTAGACACAACAGCATGGTCATACTTCTTCTCTATTAATTTTAGTATTTGTTCTTTCCATTTACCCAATGGAGTTAAATGTGATTGAGAAGAAGAAGAGCTAAATCTAGACCACCTAAGGCAAATAAATTTGAGTTTGCTCAAATAAACCCAAAACACCATGTGAGGCTTGTTCTTTACCTCTTCGTATTCAGCACACACACACACAATCTAAAATAATTCCTAAGACTGATTCCCGCGACTGCAGGAATTCTACTACAGATAAAAATCTACAGCCAAGCTGCAGCATGGAACTGTTAGTGAACAACAACCTACATATCTTGAGCGGTTGACACAAAAGCTCAATAGATCAAATACATTATTTGCTATAGTCACAGCATTATGAGATTGCTCTAAAAAAACCAAAAAACAACCAACCTAGAACGGGCATTTTCTCTAAGTGAGTAGAGAGGAGAGAACAGAAACAGTTCAGGATTACTGCTTCTGTTGCTTTTCTGGGCTGGGAGATCTCTAGATGATTACTGTGGTAAGGAGACTGTGCTGCTTTTCATGGTTGTAGACAAAGAATTCTCAATTCTGTTGTCCTCAAATCTCCCCATACCTTTCTTGGGAGGCGTACAACATCTCCCAGCTGCCGTGCCTTTAAGAGTCCAGTCCCGGTCAACACTTACCATAAAGTGTAGCCTACTTTGTACTGCATTGTAGGTAGACTATAGAGGAGGTTGCGCTAAAGCAGACTGGTTCCTGCCCTTAAACTCAATGAATTCTCATCTGTCTCCCCACCTGATTTCAGCTACCAGCAAGAATTCATGCATCCCCAGGCAAGCAGAGCAAACTTTTTTTGGTTATAAATTTGTATAAACCAAAGTTTAATAACATTATCTGCCACAAACAGCCAAGCAATCTTTAAAAGTCACAGCAGCTTTTATCAAATACAATGTCCTGTCCTGTAATTGGCCTATTTCCAACCAAGTTCTTAAATGATCTCATTTATTTGCATTTATATATGTATGTCTATCATTTGCAGGCTTTTATTCCGTAAAATATGTAAAATCTCTTTGTTCTCCCTAAAGTTCTCAGTACAAAGAGAGCTTAATCCAGCAAAAAAACCCCAAAAACCAACAAACAAAAAAACCCCCTCAGCCACTGCGTGGTGACAGTCTAGATTATCAGTTGCTTCCCATGTAAATAAATGGGATATTCCAGCATTTCCAAATGTTACAGTGGAGACACAGGAGGTTTCCTGTGACCATCAGCGTACAGGCAGGTTTCTATTCTTCATCTGTCAGATGTCACCTGTGATCTATGGAACCACAATGGACTTCACTCTTAGCTCTCGTCATGTTGATAGCGAAGCATAGAGACTCTTGTATCAAATACATAAACACCCAAGTTCCTTCCTGTACTTGATGCACGTCTCCAAAATCTTTCAAAAAGATTTAAAAAAAACCCAACAAGTAAGTATTTTCATATTTTCCATGAGTCTTAATTATTATGGAAGTTTAAAGAAAACTTAAGGACATGTGTTAGTTCAGCATTTACAGCAGCCATCTTGTCGCCAGTTCTTAACACTGGCTCCACCATCCATTTTCCTCAGAGTTAAAATTAAATCTTAACACAATGGAACACAGCCTAAACGTGACGCTTGTTAAGTATGTTCACTCTAATACTGGAAATTATATAATTTACAAGCCAGACCTATTCAAAAATTTGAACAGCTTCCAAATGGGGTCACTGTGACAAAACTAATTTCCAGTTAAAGCTATCTTCCCCTTCCTTAACAATGGACATATCCACAATGTTCTAGAGATACTAGTGATAGGAGAGAGAGAGAAAGAGGGAGGTGGGGGGCAGGGATACTCATAAAACTAAGCTGGTCCATCTACAGTCAGCAGAGAAACTGTCCTCTACAGAAGCCTACGCAGAGCAGGAACCTGGATTCAGTGAAGCAAAATATACGCCACGCTGGCAGCCGCAGTAGTACTGGAATCGCTCGAAGCCAAAGCCATGTCTAACGCTAGTTTTGCTTTTATTGTTCTTGAGCAAATTTCACCCTCTCTGACGCTATTATGGACAACATACAGGGCCTGGCTTATGCAAAGCATGTTACGGCAGGGGAAAGTGGCAGGAAAGTCTGACAAAAATGCCCACCCCACCAACAGGTTAGGTACGTATCAATAGGTTATCAACTGCATTTTCTGTACCATGCTCTTGTGATACAAGCTTGTGCATTAGAAATTTGAAACCATGTTACTACAGCTTCAGAAGAAATAATAAACTCCCCACAACAAGACCCCCCACAGTAGTACCACCTTCAGTCACTTTCCTTCTGGTTTATATATTAAATCGAATGAAAACAAACAAGAAGCCTAATGTCCCACGCAAACTACAAGGAAGAATATGATAATGTAACAGAAAACACTTGTATAGTAATTTAGAAGAACCCTATGCATGTTGTAATGCAAACCCACATAAATAAAGGCATCTCATAATCACAAATGATTTGTAATAACATCAGGACAACCCCCTGAAAATTTCACACATCCTTAAAAGCCATGCTAGTGTAAACCAGTCTCAAAACAAGCCAAAGAGCTTCCCCCCCCCCGCCCCCTATGTCAATCAGATGCTCCCACAACAGCTTTGTCTCAAATGAATTGCTGTAATGGATCTGCAAATAAGTCCTGTTAAAGGTAGCAGAATATATATACACATACATAAATAAATAAATAAATAAATAAATAAATAAATAAGGCAGAGTAGTAACATATTGGCAAGGTAGCAGAGATTTCATAAATTTATACTTTACATTACAGATGATTTATCACATTTATTTAAGGTTTAAAATAAAAAACAAGCATAAAATGTATGCTCGTACAACGTAAAGCTATAAACAGAACCAATATGTGCAAGTAGATGTGGCAAATTAAACTGGGGTGTGGGGAAGGGAAGAATAACCCCATCTCCCAGTTATACGGTGTAATTCAGGGCCTGATCACAGTAGTGGGGGCCACATAAGGAGACATACCACAGTCTGAAACAAGCAATGAGCAGGCTGCACAGTCTCCCTGTGATTCCAACAGCTGTACTGACCGTAAAAAAGACAGTAAGTTTAATAGGCTATGGATGCTAATGAGACAGCCGGATGTGCTAGCGAGAAGTTTGAGGCAGCTGGAGAGACTGAAAAAAAAAAAAAATGTAAAAAAAAACCCAAATCCAAACTTTAGTATACCAATCTGTGCTTTAGAATTAACATTTCCCACTTAAATCTTGTCTAATAAGTGAGCTGACAACTCTAGGCATGACATGGATTCTGCAAGGGTCAGATCAAAAATTTATGGCGTCTGTCATCAAAGATGTGTGTGCGGGGGCCAGTGAGCAGGTAGAAAATGATCCAATAGCTTGTGGAGAGGACGCCTGCACATCCCATGTCACTTCTATCACGTCATCATTCAAAGCCTTCAGCGCTCATTCCTAGCACCACAAATTAAAGGCAGCCCTTGTCATACCATTCCTGAGAACAAAGGACAGGGCTGGATTGCTTTGTTAATTGTCTGGAAGTACCCCGGCTATTTAACTGCAGGTACGTCCAGTAGTTTGCCGAAGAGATGAAAATATTCTGAAGTCCCTTACATGAATAATCCTGGGGAGAGTAAGCCTCGGGTGTCTGTCCCTACACAACTTTCACACAGTAAGCAGAGCGGAACTTTCTGCCCACCACACTTGGTCCCCACTGGGGACTGAATTATCACAGAATCTGAGCTACCTTCCACGTCCAGGACGGTGTCATCTCTCCCCCAAAAGAAAAATGGTATTTGGAGCCTGAATTGCCATTTTTGATGCCATACCTCTCTTGTGAATAATGGAGACTTACTAGCCCAAATCAACTTCAAATCAGGAAAAATTACGTATTTTGGGATTTAAAATTCATTCCTTTTAAATACAGTTCTGTTTTCATAGAGAAAGAGTTGATTGTTCTTTGTTTCATTGACAGTGGGGTGACACTTTCTTATTATCTCATTTGCTTTATGCATAATTCTGCATGTTGAATAGCCCAAACATTTTAGTCAGTTTAAAAAAAAAAAAAAGTCGTTCTTCAATGAAAATACCTACATAATTAACTTGAAAACAGATGCTACATTTTGTTCAAACACCTAATGAAGCCATGGTAATCTGTACCTTTAGTTCACCTTCGTAAAGAATACATACTATATACAAGTAAGAACAGATTGTCTCTACACACACCACAGGTATTTAAACTAACAGCATTTTACAATCTACTGGTAAGTGCTGCAGAATCACCGCGATGAAGATGCATCACAATTACCTGCTGCAATATCAGCCTGCCCAAGATTCAGTCATCGGTCGCTTACAGAAAGACAGTACCTTAAAGCTACTGGTGAACACTTGGTGTATTTTCACGTATACCTTCCAGCACTTACTCTAAACATGCAATCCTAGAGCTGCATACTACAAAAAAAGTTAATTTAAATTGTACTTTAAAAAAAAACCATATACCACTCTCCCAGGAGCAGCAAACAGTGTGCTGTAGACAAGTAGTAAGTTACTGCACGCTGTCACTACTGACCTCTAGAAACCCTCCTCTGTAATAGAACACTGATCCACCACCCACTGCTTTGCGGAGGAAACTCGGCCAAGTTGTTTTTGTGTTTCTATATCGTTTCCATAGCAAAGGTCAGTGCATGCGTAAGTTAAACTAAAGCTGGAAGGCTAAAGACTGAAGGTCACTACAGGATAAGCCAGAAGGGCTCCACGCCAAAGCAGTTCCAGGCATATTACTATACTGCATACAGTAAACGCATGCATGCATGTAAAAAAACCCCAACCTTTATCACATAAACTCGTGCATTAGAATTAACGTTTTCCCCTTCAGTCTTGTCTAATAAGTGAGCTAACAACTCTAGGCATGACATGGATTCTGCAAGAGTAAAAATCAAAAATTTATAGTGTCTAATCAAAGAGAAGAATCTCTGGGGGGCAGTAAGCCAAGGGGTACAAACTGCAAACTTAATAAGAGAATTTTTTGATCATCAAGTTGTATTTTGTGTTACAAAAACTTTCGTATGTTCTCAATGCACATATGGGAAAATCCCTTAAAAAAAAAAAAAGGTACAACACTAGAGAATATAGATTAATTCAACCACTGAAGACTGTGGTCTTCACAGTCTTTAATTAATTAAATTAATTAATTAAAAGTAATTAATTCAACACTGAAGCATTTAAGCTTGGAATTTTGTGGCAGTGGCGAGAACCTTTTCCTTGCTGAGGAAAGCAAACAGGTCGCATTAAAAAGAGGCATCAATCCAGAGCAAAGAAGTTAGCATTTTTCCAGATTACAGGCAGATTACATTAGGGCCATATCTGGCTCACGTGTCATCAATTCCATGCTCTGATCTACAGCAACGCTTGCAACACTTGACAAGCTTCTGAGAAGACTTTTTTTTAGTCTCCAGTATTTGAAAGTTCTACCTCTGCTCCCCACCTTTTTTAAAATAAAGCAGGTTCTATGTTTTCCATTTATTGTTGCAGGCCAAGTATTACCAATCTCTATGCAAATGTGTTACCTATCCACAAGATTTCTTAAGACCTATAACAAGACTTGAGAAAAATACCCAACAGAAAATACACACTTCACAGTAAACAGGGGGTCATCAGACACTGCTACTGTATGTTGAAATAGTCAGTTTTTCTGAACCAACCCCCCACTTTGTTTATTTAAAAAAAACCCCTCAATACCTAATAGTGTCACTGAATCCTTTCACATGCCTACTCTTTAAGACTAAGAACTAAAGAGAAAAAAAAAAAAAGGAACTAAAACTTAGGGGGGAGGTTAGAAAAATCACGTCATTAGCCAAGTTTCATGCTCAGCAATCAAGCAATACTACGATACTAATGACATTCAGACAGTGCCAAAACCTATTTGTTCGTATTTTTAAAGTAATTTTCGGGCAAAACTTTCCAGCATTTATTAGGAAATGGCCATGTTTAACCAAACTTTGTCTGGGGTTTAATACTCATGTTTTATCTTTTATGTGCCTTTTCTTTGCTTGCTAATTGAAGAAGAAGATTCTATCAACACTTCAGTGCTCCTTCACCTCTGCACAATTAATGCACTGCTTACGGCATTACTGGATTGGTAAAGTAGGCTGATTAGAAAGAAAGCTTTTACACACAAATAGGCCTCCCTAAAAATAGGGCATAGTCTTGAAATAAAAGACATGTCACTTTGGGATAACAGTCTTTGTTCACTCAAATTCACAACTCTATCTTCCCCAAATGCACCAGTATCCATATAAAAACCTCCGTGAAGAACGGGGAAGGAAAGACGGCTATATAAAGAACTATCAGCACTTACTAAGCATTTACTTCAGATGGAGACTTCCTAGGCTTTTCAACACCTTGACATGAAAAGCATGTTGTAACTCGTTATTTCCTCCTTGACAGTCTCATGGCAGCTGGATGCATTTCAGTGACTTTTGTATTCCTTAGAACAGCACCCAAAGTGGTGTAAATGAGGGAAGGAGGCTAACGAGGAGAACGGAGGCGAAAGGAAAGATAAAGCTGGTCTCTTAAACTACGTATTTTTACTAATACTTTAGACAACTGTATGAGTAAAGATATGGTATAATTCACCATGAAACCTAAACAATCCTGAAGGAAAATAACTTTTACTGCTTAGATTTTAGTCCACTTCTAGGTTTTTGTTTGGTTTTTTTTTTTTTTTTTAGATTTCTTTTAAATAAAATGGCACACCAGGCCTTTGAAGTGTTTTGCCCTCTGAGACAACAGAGATGTGACCCACAAGCTGGAATCTTGCTGACAGCAATACCAAAGAGGCACTGGTGCACAGCTTTGAAGAACCAAACTTTTTTTCTGACTTTTCTCCACAAGAATTTCACATTTGAGTGGTGTGCAGTGACTTTCTTAAAGAACTGTGAAGACTGCTGGTTTAAAAGCTGAAGGGTTACTCTGCCAAGCTTAACAGCCACCTATTAACAATAACTTGGGAATAAAAGCAAGGGATGACAAAGATCCAAAGGCATGAAGATCAACATAATTTGAAACAAAAGACACACAATGACTAACACCAGTGGTACAATTTATCATGGATTTATCAACAGTTGCAGTTTGAAAAGCTTGAAACAAATCATACATATAAAACCAAGAAATGAAGAGTTCAGTGAAGTTATTGAAAGTCAGACTGACCACAGAGATCAGTGAGTGCTGACCTATAATCTTCAGTGGACTGTTTAAAAGAAACTAGAGAAATTTGTGGAAGAAAACTTCATTCAGACCTATTAGGCAATACTCCAGCCACTGGCTCAGAAAGTCTTAACAGCACGTGGGAATTTTTTTACTATTTCATTCTGACTCTGAAAAGGTTAGTGTTACAAAAAGTTAAATCTCTGATTTTAAAATTACATATGTTAAACCAAAATATTTTCTTTCCCTTCCTGACGTGCAGTACTATTTTCTATCACTTATTTCACGTACCTTTCCACCAACTGAGAAGGAAAAGCATGCCCATGAAAAAAGCACCCTCCTTCCCCTTTTGCTAAATAAACTTATCAAGTAGACTGACTTAAAGACTTTAAAATAGTACAGACTTTTGGAATTCTGAAAAAAATAGCAAGACAGAAAAAGAACAAACTTTAATAAACTATTAGGTAGTGGCACAGGTCCAACTTTAGAAACATTTTAAAGGTCAGCACAAAGACAATCAGGTCCTGCAAAGGACTAAAGCAAACAAGTCATTGCAAATATCAGTGCATTACTGGTCATGATACCGTATGTTTACACAACGTACTGAACATCCTTCAGGGTTTAAAAACTTGGAATTCTATTTCTGAAGTCTCACACCTTTGCGCACTCACTCACTGCTTGCAGCCAGGATTGAAAGTTTTAAATACTGTATTTTGAAGTGTTTTAGCTCAGAGTTCTGTCCCATTCTACATTACCCAAAAAAGGAGATCAATTTGTAGCTGAAATAGTGTAAGACTAATACTACAATTCCTGCAGTGCAGCATTGCCAGTCAAATCTAACTAGGCATCACAATGCACTTTCCATCTGCAGTTTGCTCTACACTCTTGATAAAAAACCCGTGCTATTCCTGAAACACCAACTCCCAAAGCTAAATCATGCTATGGAAAGTTTTTGGACAAGCACTTCCAGGATAGAAACAGGTCGTTCCCATATGACCTATAGATAAAAAAACCCCATAAATTGTTTTTACTTTGGAAAAAGATTACTACTTTTCCACATTTTTGTAAACATATGATACAAAAAGCAGAGACTGTGTTGTCCAGTGTGCCACTCAATGTTTTTCATATTAATTAATGCATTTTCTCAACTGAGTATTCAAACATATAGCAGATGCATCAATATGGCTTTTACTATCTATTTTGGGGATTCTGGAGCAGAAGATGCCTAAAGAGTCATCAAACTGTTCTTGAAAGATACGTGTTTTTAGAATCTCATCCAAAGGTCAGTGTTTTTCCCAACACTGACCACTACATGGTTCACCCAGGCTGAGACTTACCTTCTGCCTTCTGGACTTATTTGCAGGTTGTTGTCACCAAACAGTAGGTAATTAGAGCTGGAATACAGCCTGCTTTCTGGTGATGTACAAAATAGGGAAGAATTCAAAACAAAAATACAAACAGAAAAGTTAAGAGCAGGAAGAATGGGAAGGGCCACGAAGCACAGAAGCAGCGCACTGTGTATCTGGCTTAGAGAACAGGGAGAACTCCGATGTAGCTGTTAGTGAAGTAGTTACGTGAATTGGCCACACAGAACACCTAAGAAAAGATGACAGCCACAGAATTACAGGCCAGGAAACAGACAGTCATTTAGACAATCCTTCGTCAATTTATTTGTGTCGGATCATCTCTGACATTACTCAATTAGATCCTCTCTTGTAGGTTAGAGTTTCTTTCACCAGAGCTCAGGCAGACTTTGACAGGCTTATTGAGAATGCATTCCTGTTTCAGAATTTTCATAGTAGGTCAAAATTAGTTTCCTTTAGCTCAGTTAGTTTACTTTTTTCTTCCACAGCAGCTCTTCAGTCATGACTTCAAGCTCTGCGATCACTTTAAACAGCGCTGACATTCACTCCCTCTTTCACAGGTCTCCATTAAACTTCACACAGAAGGTTACTGTTCGCTTGTCAGGGAGTAGAAGCATATAACCATTTAAATAAACTAGGTTTTATTTATCACTTCTTTAATTTTTGATCTTACAGCTTTCTTCAGCTGCAATACTGTGAGTTTTCCATATGGATTACATGATGCTTCCCCTCCTCTGTTACTGCAGAATCAACTACAGTAAGAATTTTCCTTATGGCAGAGGAACTGATGGACGATTCTATCCTTAAACCCTTCGCAATGTGGCAAAAAGACACTTACAGTACAGGCAAATTCTTAATAGCTATCACTGCCCCAAATTTGTCATGCATGCATGGGGCACCAGTGGATTCTATACAGCACCTGTTGCAGACACATCATCAATTTTAAAATAAATTACCCTTATCATCGGTTCACATCTAGAACAGATTCCCACTGTGGTACATGGCATGGCCACAGGACCGATATTCCTTCTTGCATACGGAATGGTGCTAACAAGTCAGCGGTTACCCCAGCAGTCCCTCGGTATATCACATTGTACAGTTACCAGGAAGAATATCACATAGATCACCACCTCACTAGTAGCAGGACAAAAGATAAAAAGGAAATACTTCTTGCTCTGCACAACACAGTTCATGGAATTTACTATCAAAAGATATCATTAAATTTAAAATACTTAAGAAAACTCAGAAAATTGCAGAAGTTGATATAAGTACCAGGAACAGAGCATACAAAACAAGTTTGTTCATTTTAAAAAAGTCACAAACCCAAAATACACAAGTAAAAAAAAAACCAACACCCAAAACCCAACTATCCCTGAGAGACCCTTATTGTGTGCCCACCTTCTCTACAATTCTCCTGTGGTTTTGATCATAAGCATTATCCAAGTGAAGTCTCATGAAGAACCCTAACCAATTTAGCCAACAGTAAAAACTCATTCTAGCAAGTGGTAAGTTTTTATGTACAATTTGACCAATGGGAAGGGTGGGAATTTCAAGCAATGATGATCTTTCCTTTAAAGTCATATGAAAAGTCGCAGCTATTTGCTTTGTAGATGGGTAAAGTACTCTAACCTACTCAATTACAACGGAAAAGGCAGACAGTGCTCAGAGCCTTTCTGTGTCTCCTGACAATGCAATACAAAATTTCCACATAATCTGGATGACGAACTTTCAGCATGCCACCCTTCTCCTTGCTAACTATTTTGCCAAGTTTTTTATTCCTTCCCTGTGAAAATTGCCAGCACTATCTTGCAGATTCTCTACCAAGGTAAAAGAAATTGTTCCAGATGACATGGATTAGCTGGAACATACTCCCAAGAAAGCAGAGATTAAAGTGACAGGAATCTGCTATTTAGAACATTTTGCATTAAAAAAGCTGAAAACAAGAGCATTACAGAATTTGCTTCCTTAAAGTCAATGGACTTATAAAACAAAGCATGATACTCCACTCATTTCTCCTCACATTTGGAAATAAGCTGATTAAACATCCTCACAACAGATGATGCCAAATTTATCAGAAGCTTAGTCTCCTAGCAACAGGTATGGTACAGTATTAGTAATAGATTAATGACATGCACTAATAGATTAATGGCTTGAAGCTATGCACTATCTTAAAATCTTTAGTTTAAATAATACCTCAACTGCACATGCAGAACTACAGAGGTTTCACAATTCAGAAATTAAATACGCTAGCTTTCTATAAAGTAACATACAAGAGTAAAAGAAATTGTGTAGGAAGAAAAAGTACACAGGCCTTCAGACAGCCAAAGATGCAGCAGTTAGACTTGATGATCATTATAGGTCCCTTCCAACTGAAATATTCTATTCTACTTTATTCGCCCACATGCTTTCTTGTCTCTGACACTAGTTAACATACAGTTATTTCACACAAGAAAATTATGCGTACTCTGTTGCAACGCTCACACACATGGCAGTGACTAGTATAAACCAAAGAGCAGCAAAAAGAAAAGTCAGGAACAAATAGTAATGAATATCTTGAATTGGATTTGCGTAATAAGCTTCCAGAAGTGCTGGAAAAGAATTTCGCTTTTGTATTTAAATAAAGTAATTTTCATCTGGTCGCAGCTATTTAGTATTTACCTTTCACACCAAACTTGGCCCTTAGCATATTGTTTTTCCCAGCAGTGAGTAAAAAGTTAATACAAATCGATGTTTTGTTTCGTAACAACTTCCTCTCTCCCATCAAGCATTAATTTCTAAACCAGCTGGAAGAGACCAAATTGCAAAATAGAGTATTGATTTGTATTTGCATTCATTTTAATTTAGAGAGGCATAGTACGATCCATGTGTTTAAAGCATGAGACTGTCAGACACATAAACACTACCCCCATTTTTAAAACCAGTCTTATTATAGCAAGGTATTTCACAATGGTAATGCAAATAAATAGCTTTTAAATCGTTGGTGTAATTCACACAGATCACAGATCTGTTTTTTCTAACTTGAATCTGGTACTGCAGCTTAGAAGCATCTAGTTCTGCAAGCAAAAGAAAGCTTACATACATTTGTCAAATCTTATAAACATCAGGAAAACAATTTCCCCTAATACAAACATAAGTGCAAGATATAAGCACTCAGGGTGGGGGCGTGGGGGGGGAAGTAAAAAATTAGCGTGCAGTTCACAAAAGCTCAGCAGAGACTTGTATATCCGCTAAAATCTCTCAAGTCTCTGTCCTCATTATGTGTTAAACTTCAGTGCCAGCACCTTGGCTTGTGAAAGTTGTGTCTACTTGTTCTCCACCAACTAAAGCAACACAGGAAGACATGTGTCCGGCCGACCTTCAGATTCCAGCCTAGTCCTGGCAGCCTCAATTTTCTCTAGTTTGCAGCACAGACTTTCCTCATAAGCACCTGACCCTTGCCTCTGCTGTGCTGAGAAATCTAGTAGGTCTGACAATAGGAGAAAGTTGGAGCTGGTTAGACCATGCTATTGTAATGAGAAGGAAAACATTGAGCAGCTTTGTAGACAACATGAAATTTGGGTGAACAGCTCAGATTAAGAATGGAAATGGAAGGACAAGTAAAGACATTCAAAAAAGAAGACGGAAAGCAGATAATCAGCCTTTTTTTTGAGGGAGAGAAAGGAAATACACAAGGTCTTAAGAGAAAAAAAAGGAAGAATGAAAAGAGTTCAAGGTAGATTATCAGAGAACAAACGGTTTGATAAATAGCCCACAGAATATGATTAGGAGTCAGACTGAGAGAAGAAATTCATCAGATGAAGAGCTTGGAGGGAGGAGATTGCTTAGGCAAGGAAAAAGTAGGTAGTCCAAGACATTTAAACTCTGCCCGTACATCTTTATTTATATAGGTATAACATTCGAGCTGTTCCAAAACTGATGTAATTATAAAGCATAACAGAATTTACTGGCCAGAGAGAAGGCATAAACTATAAGGAGAAAAAGCAATAACATATTTATACTACAGTATGAGTAGGAGAAAGAGAATGGGGACTGATTATGTCAATCCTATTAGCACTCTGCATCTGGTCTCAAATAGTAATGAGTTACTTCCAACTACTGGAATAGGATAAACACATCAAATACATTTTAATGTATAGACTGCTATAGTTAAAGATTAAGCACTGAAACCCTGACTGCCATTTTTTGAAAAGAACAGGAAATACCCTGAATTTGGGGAAAAAGACAAACCCTGCTGTAACCTTAATGTAATCAGACTAGTATTTTTTTCTACTACTTGTCTCATAAAGATCTTATAACTCTTGTCTGATTTGACTTACAAATGAAGCGTTAAATTTTATCTTAACCTGGTTTACGATTAAGACAAAGACCATTAAGCAAGATTAAAATGACAATTCAAAAAAGAGACATTGCTTTCACCTAAGTGCAGCAAACTGATAAATCAAGGCACCTTAAGAAGCCCCACAGCCCCTCAGCACAACCTTCCCCATGCCCAGTGGATGAGGGTGGGTTCCCTTCCAAGCTGCACGAGCCAGTTGGCACTGTATATGTATATGTATATGAAAGGAGACATCAGTGACTACCCCTAACTAATCCAGAGCCCTTCCCAGCACACAGCAAGATATTTCTGCACAGACCTAAACTCTGAAAGTCAGCAAGGAGCACAGCACAGCTTGCACACACAGTTATACCTACAATGCCAAACCCACGCATCTTTCCCTCCAAAGAGTACGATGGCAAAGCTAAAGCTTTCTTATGAAAGCCAAGCCTAATTTACGACCTTATATTTAATCCTGAACTCAACAATAATTGGATGGTGTTTGCAAAGTATTTAAATAATACAATTTAGATGCCATTAGTATTTGGAACATTTGGCAATAAAGAACCCAGCCACAGCAATGGTTAATGGCAGGTACCAGTTACCAAGAGTCAGACCCCCACCCTCTGGTCAGCCGGATGAGGACCACTGCCTGCCCTACTGCATTTTCTTGAAACTGACTGAAACTGTTCTAAGAGACAACAGAACTTGCATGATTCTGTTAAGACAATGGAAATCATGTTGAAAAAAAAAAAAAAGAAAGAAAGAAACAAGTCTTACTTGCTGTTACAGATAACCAATCAAAATCTAATGAAGCTAGGTGACGCCTTACTTTCTAAGGAGATAGATACCATTAAACAGCGAGTAAAAACCTTTGGTTCATGCTAAAGGAAGAAAACAGTTCAGTTTAATTGACTCCAAACATTTAAGTGAAAAGTTAACAGAATTTATGGGTTTCCATTTCACAGAAATAGCCTAACGAAAAAAACAAACAAGAGGCATTTATAGTATTCAGAAGCCGTCTCAACACCGAAAGATGATCTCTGATTCAAATGAAGCTATATTGTATTTCAGAGTATAGCTCAAACTAATCTGTTATGACTTTTCTTACCTGCCCCCATGCACACTCCTTCCTCCTTAAAGTTCATGTTGAATATGTTTGAGTAATGCACTATTGCGCTGTGAATCCATTCACAAACATAAAACTGCACAGAGCATAAAACTGTGATATGCACTGTAACTGTAGTAAGCTGTAAATCTTTAAACATCTAAACCCAACTTTTGTATTGAACAATTTACATTTAAAGGAGAAAAATCTTACCCAGGGAGGACTGTAAGCTTCACACAAGGCAACAATTCACAGCATTGTAAACAGCACCAATTGTGGTTAAAAAATTACCTTCCATTCAAAAAAAGGGAGACTTCCTACCTTCACGACAGGGTGTCCTCCAGTAGATGCTTTTACTGCTCCTCTGCTTCCTTCTGTTTCATAGTGAGCTCTGTGATGAGTTTTAGGCTGGACTTCTATTTTCAGTTCACATTGCCCATAATGACTTGGTAAAGGCCAGTCAAGGGGTGGCAATGAAGATGTGCTGCAATCAAGACAAGCGCGCTATGGTTAATGAACTATGCCACATGGCCACAGCACAAGCAAAGTAACTTCACTGTAAGACACAGACAATGATGTCACTTTCCTAACAAATGATGACCAAATAAGAATAGCTAGTAGCCTAAGATTGTTACTTGACAGTTCCAAATTTTTGCTGGTTCATTAAAATCTTCCATTAAGTATTTCTTTTGGGGTTGTTTGAGTGGGATTTCAAAAGAAAGGTCACCAGTGCTATTCTAGAATGCCTTTATATGACTTTTTTATCCTCAAGTATATCAGCAAGCAAATGTTGTTTAGATGGAACAGTGTAAATTCAATCTGCAAGTCATTAAGTTTTAACTCTCTGCATTATTATCTTCCAGCCTGTTGTTTTTGTTTTTCAAAGATAGTTAACGAAGCGCAGTGCTTACCAATCGTTACAATGAACACTATATGATGATCCAAATTTTTAAAGCTAGCAGCCCTATCTGGGTGTAAGGATTTACTGCAACAGACACCAAAGACACCTAAAGTACATGCTTAGCTTATCCATAGATTATATTCACCCTTACACACAGCAGCAAAGTCACTTCAGGGAAGAAGGACAAAACGCAGTTAATAGAAGTAATATGGAAGAACCTCAAAGGAAAATAAATCACATTATGTCACCAATGTTTTCATACCTACCCTTTTACCTGCACAGATTTATAGACTTATGATTCCAGTAAGGTGAACAAGTCACATTCAAGTCAGTCATTACATGGCAGAACAAATTAATTTATGAACATTTAAAAGTGAACATTCATAGCATCACATATCAAACAAGGATATTTACAATAAAAATAAGCTTTTAGTAAAATAGTTTTGTACTACCTTACTCTGACCAACAGGGAAAGCAAATTATGTTTTAAAGAGATGGACAAATACTGGTTTGTGTTGTCATCTGAGAAAGCTCAATTCCATTTCACAGGAAGTCAGGAAAAACCCACCACCAATCCATGCAACTTTCCACAAATACAAATAGCCACAGGTCCAAGAAAGATAAACTATATCTTCTGGAGAATTTAGCTAAGACCTATAAAAGACATCCACAATTGAGAAAGAAGATAATGTTTGGACAGAACAAAAAAAGAAAAGAAATCTCTGTCTTTAGCAAGTATCTGGATGGACTTGGGCTCAGCCTGCAGCACCATGTATCTACTTTTACTATAAAAATCCACGTCACTAAGCATGGAAAAGAGGAAGAAGAAACAGCACCACTTGCTGGCCTCCTCCTACAGAACAGCCTACAAGCCTGTTGACCTGCTGCTTCATGGAGCACCTCTACTGTGCGGTTCAGGAGAGAGCAAACATGACAATATAAGCCTTATCTCCTGAAGCACCTTTCCGAGAGCAATGGGAGGAGTAAGTATTTCCCTTTCTTCTTCCCGAAAGGAAGGAATGTAAGCAATAAATCATCTCCACAAGCATTCAGCGTACAGCAAAGACTCTTCTTCCCCCAGTAAGGAGGTCTGATGTCTGGTCCTTCCACAGCAGTAGTATTTACTGGGTAGGAGAGGACTGCTGATGTCAGCAATAGAAGAGGAAACTGACAGGAATGCAGTATAAGCCCAATCCTTCCAGATACTTACCACAGGCCAAGACGCACTGCCTAAATGCTACTACTGGCTATCAACTAGACTTTGCCATTCACTTTTATAGCTACTGAAGGAGGACTCAAGTCTTCAGTCTGAAAAAGGAAAGAAAATGTCAGGATTAGAAGATACTAAAAGGAGTTTAAAAAGAAATGTAGCATGCAAGAAAATTTTCTTTAGTATTTCTGGAAACCTGTCTCCCCCCCCCGCCATATAACCAAATATTCTATGTCAAAACAGTTACGTCAACACACTGAACAGATACGGTCCCCTAAGAGAACTTGGTATAACGCACACACCACAGACTGTATACCAATTATTGGGAGGCATTACTGAAAGCTTAGTAGTAAACTCAGTTAAGAAAAAAGTATTTGTTGCTTTTGATCACTCTCCATACAGCTTCTCAGAGAGGTTTAGTCCTTCTGCAATTAACTAATAGAAATGTGGCACAAGCTGTATCAGACTCCTATTATCTCCTGAAAAAATATTTGGAATACTAGAACAAACACAGAGACAGGAAAATAACCAAGTCTCAAGATTTTGTCATTCTTTGAAAACAAATACAAAATATCAGCATGAGAGAGCAAGCAAGCACACAACATATGTGCAGATGCCTAAGACATCAAAAAATTGGAAAGCTTTCAAAACACAGTTCTCCAAATAAATTACATAGCCTTTGAGGCTGTGCTGCATCAAACTAATGTCTCCTAGATGCAGCAGGCTAGGAGTTACAGCTGCTTCCCTTTGGAGTTTGATGTTGGATACCCAAGCTGTTATTTCTTTCTTAATGTTTTTCTTGCTGTTTCCATCACCCTCAACTTCTCAGCAGCAGTGGAATCTTAGAAAGTTTTAGGGTACATGGTCATGCACTTCTCTGCCCTGTGAGGCTATCAGTTTAATGTATTTCTGCTTCCACATCTCCCTTTCACTTTTTTTTTTTTTTTTTTTTAGACAAATGCTGATGAACTAGATCAGTGATCTAACATTATTTCATTTGGAAAGGTGAATTTTTTAATCCTATTAATTTACCAGGGCCCCAGTTGTCTATACAACTTCTTCAAATAGAACTAGTGGGAGGGAGGCAGTGGGAACTTCCTAGCCAGCACTGTCACCTTCTGCAGGTCACATGCATCCACAAGCTTGGACACTGAATAGATTTAAAAAATATTAGAATACAAACTCTCAAGGTTGTTTTTTTTTTTAATACTGTGTAGAAAAGGCTATCACGTCAGTATTTGGGGGCCAAAGATGTAACAAAGTTTGCATCTATTTTGAACACTTTTCAATATGAAGTAACACTATTTCGGTACCAGATGCTGAATATGGGAAAGTAAGTCTGATGCCGCTAGCTGTACTGCATTTAAGGATCTGTTCTCAAGAAAATACTGTTCAGTCTCCACTGCTAGGTGAGGATCAGCAGAAAAACTGCTAGACCTTTAACTCACCGCAGTTTTTTTTATCAGTGCTGAACTGTGCATTGAACTCCAGTGATCTCTGACAGTTTGGAACTTGGCTAAGTTCAAGATTTAGTGCTGCATTACTTTTAAAATACCTGGAACATGTTTAAGAATAAGCTCAGCTGCTTCAGAAATGAGCAAAAATTTGGTGTTACAAAAGGATTTCTGTCTCCCCCAGCTTACACACAGCACAATGGCATTTGCATTATCGATAAAGCCATCTAAGTTCGCATTCAGAACCCAGATTAACTGCTGAATGTTGGGTTCCTTGAAGTCATTTTAAATCAGAAGACTGAAAGAAATAACAATTTTTGTTATTTAAATCTCCTCACTTTTCAGCCTTGATGGGGAGGAACAGATTTGTAGACACTTCCACATGTTTCATTACAAAATTTTACCAGGTTCATTGCCAAATTACCATTACAATAGCTTGTGACTTAGTCTTCTACATAAGTTTCTCTACTTTTTCGTTTTCTTTAAATGAGTAAAAACCTTATTAACGTTGCAGTGAACTACTAGTAAAGCACCAAATTACGTGTCAGGAAACAGAAATAATGAGTGACAGTCATTCTAGAACTTTCATTAAATCAAATCTTAACACGCTGTTGAAACAGCACCAATCTGTAAACCTACAAACGTCAGGGTTGGACTAGATGATCTTTAAAGGTCCCTTCCAACCCAAACCATTCTGTGATTCTTCCAGTAACACCAAGGGAGTTGTATAGTTTGATTAATGCAAGCCTCCAAAAGCTCATACTCCTATCACATCAAGAATGAAGGCTTCAGGGAACAGCAGCTATTAAAAGAAACTCAGAAGGAGGGTAGTACCCTCAGCAGAAGCCACTGCATTTAAAATCATCACTTCAGTGATAATTTAATCAATATTAATTGAACAGATCCCTTCTGACTGCCTCTCTCACAGGAAGCGACAAACCCCAGAAATAAGGCTGCTGGTTTGCATTTGGCTGTGGCCCCACAGCAGTACAGGTGGGACAGAAGGAAGAACAAAGCCTATGAGAACCATTACAAATAATCCAGTTAAAAACTTAAAACAGTTGCTTTCCATTCGTAGCGCTCATCCTGGGTAATTCATTGGATAAGTAGCTGGGGCTCTGTGCAGACAAACTGCTAAGTGCTGGTACTTCAGCTGAAGCAAGTGTGCCATGAGCTCCGTTTTAGTCTAATGCTCTCCTGGACTCCTTGCTTAGAAAGTTTTTGAACACAGGTGGAACTGATAGAAGAACCCATTTTAGCCACTCTGTATGAACATGTTCCTGCCCCTTTGTAGTCACTAATTCTAGTAATAACCTTTCATATATACCCACTAGGATCTCAAGATGCTTCTGAAAGTTATTTCCTTCGCTGGTTGAGATTCGCAGATCTCCTAGAGTGATTCTTTTATTATTTCTTAGTTGCAGCAAAAATAACATTTTCCACTTGCAGCTCCTCCCAACACATCAAAAGGAAAAAGCTCACTGACCATACAATGGATATTCCACATCTTTTCCTCATCCCAAATTCTTGTAGAGATTAACCAACAGCATATCCTGTGACAAGTCAGTGTCGCAACACAGCAAACCCCTGAGAATCTCAAATAGTAACTATGATTCAATACCGTGGTCCTTTTCAAGAGTGCTTGCAGAGCCAAAATACTGCTGCAGTTGCTCTTCACTACCCAGAACAAAATAACATTTTCCCAGTAATTTTGGAGTTAAGAATTCTGAGGCCATTCCAGTTGCCACAGTGGCTTATCAATAGACTTTTTAAATACTGTTGACACCAAAAATATCACTGTTCTACTACTAGCAGACCCACAGTTAACTAGGCTTTCAGAGTACTGATTCAGTATACTGCCAAGTAAAATCCATATTCTATCACTGCAGAACAAAGTCGAGAGCTGGATCACATGTACAGCACAAAGGTCCCATAATAAACACTACCTGAATTTCTCAGAATTCATTGATGGTGTGTAAACAATAGCCTAGTGTATTAAAAATATAAGAGGTTCAAAGTTCTTTTGCTTGTCTCACTTAAGTGGGTCCTTATCTTCAAAGTCAGCAATTTGCAAACATTTTCATTTTCCAGTTTTGCTAATGTAGCATAGCTGGTGTTATTTCTATTTATCAAAATAAAATGGTAAGTACTTAGCAGACTAAGTCTGCCTATAGTCCACTCACATTGAAAAAAAATATTATTTTTAAAGTTAAAACCAAAGTTCTAATATTTATGTTAAAAATAGAATCTAATTCTATTCCTCTCTACTTCCCAGACTTCTGAGAGAAGGATCCAGACAAGTGAAGAAACGTTTCCAAGTATTCAACAATCTACCACTATATGTAAACGATTTTTTTTTTCCTCCTGATAGAGTAAGCAACATTGTCAGCAATCCTAGATTCCAGCAGTAACTGCCAGGTAAAATACTTTCAAGTTGCCATTAAGTATCCATCATTTAAGAGATTCCTGAGCTGTAAATACATCTATCAAAGCACGTTTGTTCATCACCACTGGAACAAAGAAACTACTTGATATCACTCACTTCTCAGTGCTCTAGATTAGATTTGTGACACCGCAGTCTGAAGACAAACATCAGTTTATATAGCAGTTTTTAAATCAATGTATAATTCTCTAAGAATTTCATGAGGGAAGACACAGTAGAAGAAACTAGATTTCTGACCATTAATGAATATTGCCTGGTTATCTACCAGACAGAAAATCACCATTTGTTCCCATAAAATGTTTCAGGGGTTAAAGAAAGAAAGAAAAAAAAGAATCAATGACCCATTAATTTTACTATTCTGCAAAGTGCCTGTTAGCTTAAGACAGATTAGATTCTCCAGATCTGCTTTAGAAAACCTAAACCTTAAGTGTTCCACCAACCATTCATGTTAAAAGCCATAAGCTTAAAGCAAAAGAAAACAAAACAACACACCTAAAAGCAGAAGTTGCATCATCATTGACCATTCTAACTAAATGCCCCATGTTACCTACATCAGTGCTGGCCATGTCTGTGATGGTTGTTAACTCTGGAACACTGTAACCACGGTTGTTAACACCATAAATGTTGCTGTTCTGTTATGAGTTGTACTTTTAGTGACAAGTCCTCCCAAAGTTATGGTACGGTACAGGATTAATTGCTCAGTACCGGTTTCTGAGTCATCCCTATACTCTTTTTATTCCCCTTGATGAAGTTTAAAGAAAGTATTGTAAAACAGACTTTCTATATTTTTTTTTTTTGTTTACTTTCTGGAAATCTTATGACTGTGAACCTGTTTCAGAAAGGATGGATCACACAGAAAATCTATATACATTGTAACTGAGAACATTAACATCTGTAAAACAAGCACATGTATCACTTCAAAATACTATTTTGCTACTGATCTTCCTCATACAGCAGCCTTCTACTTGAGGAGGCTGACTGGAATCTAACAAGAAACTTTTAATAAAATGGATCAGTCTTAAAGAGCTTCCCAATATTACATGGTTTCATAAATATTTACTAAATAT
Organism: Falco naumanni; assembly: GCF_017639655.2. Taxonomy (NCBI): domain Eukaryota; kingdom Metazoa; phylum Chordata; class Aves; order Falconiformes; family Falconidae; genus Falco; species Falco naumanni. Next base: position 19,791,969 of record NC_054068.1, on the reverse strand, counting down.
TGAATAGAAATTTCACAAAGTGTCAAAGACTTAAGAGTACACTTAAGATAATTCACATGCACATACAGATCCTTTTCTGATGGTGCCAGATAGTATGAGCAAGCAGATCAAATTTAGATATTTGAATATGAATAGACTTTATGAAGAAACACTTTCTCTGGTATTCTTCTAGACTATTTATAACCTATACCGACACAGGCTATCTAAGAAAATGAACTTGAAGCATCTATGTTTGCCTTCCAACAGCCAATACAGAATTTGGGAAAGGAGTGAAAGAAAGAGAATCCAATAAATAAAAGAATCTGAAAGAACTTTAAAAGACCTATTTCTAGGCTTTTACATAAGGAGATTTAGTGGAAAAAAACCCACCAGCTTAGAACTCAAGCTCTAACAGTAGATGTGCAAGAAATAGTCATAAAATCAGCACCTTCATGAAACGCTGGGGAGGTCAGATCACTACATTAAGATCCCCAAAAGAAAGGGATTTTCCAAGTGGAGGGTGGAGGGGAGGGAAACATGAGACACACAGGTAAGGTCAATTCTTATCCCTTATCCTGGGAGAAGGAAGAAAGTGGTAACTGAAATAACAGTCATAAGAATAACAATGTAATTAATCAAATTATCAAATAACTTCATTGCTGAATATTCTGTAAGATGACCAATTTATTCTGCCATTGAAAGAGTGCTCATCTGCCCAGGTACTTGGTTAATGACATCACCAACAGATACCTTCACCATTCCCAGGTACAGAAGACACTACCCAGTTCCTTTCTACCTAACTGAAAGGAGTCGTTGCACTGGTTCTGCCCGTTGCCACTTGCCTAGACTTACCTTTGGCAAGGAAACAGAAACGTGACTCAGGGCACAGAATACACACACATATTTTACATGCTGGCAGATTATGAGTTTCTGTGACCAAATAACAAGCTGTCATGTAACAAGATTGTTTGGCTGGCATCTGAAATATGACTAAAATGCTCAAAAAGCATGGTACACATTTTAAATTTTTTTAAAGTATTGCACACTTACTGAACATCAAAGAAAGAAGGCAAACATGGTCAGGACTTCACAGATAAACTAAATTACAGATGTACAAAACTTTAGATGGCATTCAGAGAAGAGTGTGAGGCAAGTTATCCCCACTTCTACCAGGGGTCGGTTTACTGCAGCTGGGTGTGCACACTGGTCACAGTCACTTCATATGCATGGAATCAATACTCCGGTTTACTACATGCACTACTTCGTACTTGACAATACAATCAAGACATTTTAAAAAGCATGTAAATTGTTATCTATATTGTAATATATATTACAACTAACATATTACTATATAGAATACGTAATAAAGATATAAATTGCAAATAATATCTAACTCCCTATGACAACTGTGGTGATCACTTTTGGTCACTGTCAAACTACTTAAACAGTGGATCTTCTTACATTTCAATTTTATTTGTAAGAGTCAACTTAGCTCCCCTACATTATAAGCATCAAAATCATAAAATATTATATGACAGAATTAAATGTTTTAACATACTGAAGATGCTTACTCTCATAGCACCCGTGGAACAGGCTACAACTGCTAAGTAATTCAACATTTCACTGAGGATACAGCTGCCATTGCAGCCACTTCCACTAATTCAACAGCCAGACTACGCTTTTGGCAGCAAATGTATACAGCTTAATAGTTTTATTTATTTTACTTGTGAATAAGTGTAGTCTTTATTGTCTTCTGCCTGTTTGCCTATTTTGTATTTAGACAAGTTCTTCAGTGCCAGCTTCTAAATGCATTGACATTTGTAAAAAATTTTTTACTTCTTAATGAAAACAGTAAAATTGATTTTTACTTGCTTCTGCTCAGTTCTCCCCACTACAACAGGAAACCAGTTTAACTGAATATCCATTTTTGTAACTATTTTGGTCATCCCACAAAAGAACCATAGATCCACACCCCATCTTGCCACATGCCTATACAGTTACGTGCTTTTACCCTTCAGCAGTGCTCACTTTTTATGAACTATTTTATTCAGCCTGTGAGCTAACAAAAATGCCATGTTAGGGCTCCTGAGTTTCCTACATAAATACTATACAATTCCAAAATATACAATTAAGGAAAAATATTTATTGTTTTAGTTAGAATAAAAGGATTCTAGTAACAGTCTGAACACCTTTTATTAACAGGTGAGCAGACTCCAACAGAATTTAAAAAAACCAACAAACCACTTCAAGACAGTTAACGTATCTGTCAACACAGTAGTTTCAGATCTGGTAAAACAGAATTTTCCAGCTAGCAGCTTTGCATCTTTACTGCTCAACTTCACATTCATAAACAGTTATGCAGAAGAACGTTAGAGGGGGAATAAAATAATAATACTCCCACTCACTAAAAACAATACATTTCTGATGAGAGGAGAAATTAATATCTGTGGTACGCAATTATGCAAAAATGACAACATGGCTGAATAAGCATTGTTTAAATATATTTAGATATTAACAATCTAAACTGGTTGAACTAAAGAATTTATATAAAACTTAAGTTTTAAAATTAACAGAAGTCTAGTATTAATAAAAATGAGTCTTGTATGTGACACTGATGTATGAACACACAGGAATATGTTCAGCAGTAAAACTGCAAAGGTCATTGTTAGAACTCAGATGAACACTGGAGTCTATTTAATAGTACCCATTAAAAGTTACCCTTCTACTACCAAAGCTATACTTAAAGCTATGATTCATTTATCTTCCATTTGTTTTAAGGATGTTTCGCTGTACCCTGAAAGTATGGGTTTGTATTTCACCCTTGTGTGTTTGTAACTTCCTTCATCAGTACTTAATAGCAAAAGTTACAGCTGAATTTTCTCCATTAGTTCTCTGCCTGTAACACGTGGGAAGGGTCAGCTGTAGCAATCTTTAAGAGATGACTAAGTGCTTCTGTATTTCACAAGATGTACACCCCAAAAATATTCACGTACCCAACAGAGAACGAGAACAAGTATTCTAAAACATTTTTTTCCAACAGGCTCGTTCATCTGACAAGTCATCAGGAAATAATACATCAGGACGTTAAAATGATGCACGAATGATATCTGAATTTGGAACAAGGCACTAGGAAAGGGGAAATACACACAAACTAGCATGTCGCCGTGAAAGCTAGCATTGACTTTTTATCAAGTTGTGCTTTTGAGGGAAGTCCCCAAAAAAGAATACCTCTTCAGTAAGCTCATCTTACTGGACAACAGTTAATTCTAGTTTTCTGCTAAGAATTTAAAACTGAGTGGCAGGAAAAGCGCCTCCTATAGAGCATCTCTGAAAGTTGGTCATAAACACTTCTTCACTTTGCGGGAGGAAAATGCTAAAACCATGAATAATTTCTAAGCCATTCTTTCTAAAATTAGAAATACAGAGTGTGAAAACAAATGCTTTGCAACGATGATTTTGCAATAGAAGAACACTACTTTGTCATCAACTTTTAGGACTTAAACTTTGCGTTTTTCAAAATAAAGCATATACGTGGAGAATCCTACCCTATATTCCCCACACACACACTCCAAGCAAGAGTAATCTCTTCATCCACTACATCCTTGAAGAGCAAATCTTAAGCAGTGCCTGTGGACAGAATGATACTATTTTAATCAAAGTTATTTTAAAATCAATATAGACTAGCATGGAAGCACTGACATTTAAACCTATGTTTTTTATATGGATAATTGTGCTTTACAGATATTAGTCTAATGTACCTTTCTTGCAAAATGTCCACACAAAAAACATCTGCAGCTTCTTCTTCCCAGCACCTCCCTACCCCTTATTTTAAAGCTAGCAGAGCAAGAAAAAGAGTTCAGCAATCAAATGAATAACTTGAGCTGAGTAATTACAGCATCTGTCCATCCAGCAGCAACGTTGCTTAAGGAGTTTACATTTCTACTCCACCCACTGCATTGTACTGGCAAAGTGATTCCAGAAGCTATATGGTTGGAATATAGCAAGTTTTTCCCCCGATGAACTAATTCCCTTTTCTGAGCCTCCACAACTCATTCTGCTGGCACATGACAGGACTACAAAAGGAAAAGAGCTAGTTAACTCAGCACCACAGTGGTGGCGATACTCTTGGAACTGCAGCCTAGAAGTTAATTCTTTCTGGACCATTTTCAGTATGGCATGCAAATATTTTTTGCTATTCTAATTCTAGAATTCTACCAGCCCAAAGAAGCAAGTAAAAACAAAAGCAAATAAAACTCCCCACCTCTTCTGTCTCACAGTTTTATAAAATCACGTAAGTCAGGTTTCCCTAGCTATACTAAAATGTTAACTGCTCAGATTAGATGGAAGTGCAAAGCATGCACAAAATCTGCACGCTTTCGATTCAGATGGGCTTTGTGCATGTGCACAAACAAACTTTATTTAAATAAAACTAATCCTATATTAAAATACATCTACTGTATTTTTAAAAGAAGAAAAAGATGGATATTTGGTCTCTCAAGTTATTTTTTCCCAATTATATCATCTACCTGCCTACAAGAAGTTTTCTTAAGGAAGTCTTAATGCATTGCTGAAATATAAATGCATTGATATGCCTATTTAAAATGCATCGGAGAAGAAAAATGGGAGGGAAGGACCTTCTAATCACTTACCGAAATATAGGTGTGTGACCAGGCTTTGGTTTGTTCCAAGTAAAGTGCGAAGGAACAGAAAGAAATTGGTCTCCAGGCAAATCTTTCTTCAAGGCGTGCTGAGTACCAGAGCAATCATCTACTGCAGTTTCAAGGGATGATGATAAGTTACCCTGTTCTTCAGGACAGATATCTATTTTTCCCGATAAAGTGGCAGTCTGATCCTCTGAGGTCTTTCTTGTTTTTAGAGGAATATCAGTCTCTGTACAACACTGAAATGGTGAAAGGCCAGAATTAAGGCCTTGTACGTTATGGATGGAAGTGTTTAGCCACGTGTCTTCAGTTATGCTTCCTCTGGGAGAATGGCCAGGTGATGGAGTTGGAGAGTGGTGAGGAGAGAGAGAACCAGCATAGCAAATCTCAGCACTGGAGTGTCGTCGTTTCCCACAGGGAGATGTAGGTCTTGATGAGGGCCTTGATGTTGGTCTAGGGCTTAGCCAATTTTCATCTGTAATGCTAGTTCTAGGAGAATGACAGGGTGATTGTCTAGGTGACAAGGCATGCCCAAATCCATAAGGCTGCTGCCAAGACTCATCATTGGGACCGCGTGGAGAACCACCGGGAGACGCCAAAGGAGAGCCAAGGGTAAATCGAGCAGCTGCTTCATTTAGCTCTGAGTCTACATCATCATAAACGTGGGAAATGGATTCGCAAGAGGAAGCATCTGAAAACCAACTTCTGGACGAAATGCTGCTGGCGGGGCTTGGACTAAGGGATGATTCCCTATATGATGGCTCAAGAGGAAGATAGAGATGGTCCCGTGAAGGCCTTTCCATATACTCATTTTCAGTGCCATTTGTGTGCAATTCATCTTCATTAGCTTCAATCCCCTGATGACAGTTAGGTGAAATAGATGTAATTTGAATACTAGGGCACTCAAAGGGCTTGGGTCCACCTAGTGGGCTGTACTTGGATTCTGGTACCTCACAAGTTCCTTCATAGTTCTTATGACTCTGAAGTCTTGTAGGTGGTGACAGAGGAGAGGAGTGAGACTGCAACCCATGGCGAGGAATACAAATTGGCTGATTTACAGAGGATGATGGTTGGTCTACATTAAAGATGTATATGGACGCACAGTCATCTGACTCAAGATCTGAAAACAAAAGGGGGGGGGGGAAGAAAAAAACAAAGAGGAACAGAGTCAGAATGTAATACTCGGGGAAAAAATGCCATAAACAAAATCCTTTGTTTCCCAGGTATAGCCTGTTTTCAACATCTTGGACATTTCCCATTACAGTAGCCACATAAAAGAAAACCAATTCTTAATTTAAAATTTTCCCCAGCCATTTTTACAGCTAAATAGGGCTACAGTATAGTATTCTGTCAGAAATCTTGTTTTCAACCAGATTCCACATTTTATACACATCTTCAATGGTTGAAAACATAATACACACAGCAAATGTGTTTATAAATCTTGAAAGGATCTAAGCTGGAATACTCAATTCAAACTTTAATTTTCATAACTACACTCCATTCATAATTGAGCGTTTTTAATCATAATCCATTAACAATTAATTTCTGACATGAATAGGAAGGACTATGATACTTTCTGCAAGCCCCCTACTCAATACTTACAAGCACTGAAATATCACATACATAATATTTATCTACTTTAACACTAGAAAGCATCTTACAGTGACTCAGACTTCAATGAAGATTATAAAGAACTAAAAACATTCAATCAAAAGAGGCCTAAGAAAGATTATTATTAAAGATATGAAGAATCTTATTCCAAAGATATTTTTTTGGTTGCTTAGAAAACTCTGAAGTGCTCACCCCATAGAACAGCATTTCTCAAGTGCAATCTCGCAAAGTTTGAGCACAAGTTGTTCAGCAAAAAACGCAAAACAAAATATTCTCCGATCTCACTAACTTATCCAAAACACAGGAAATATTCCAAAGAAAAACAAGCAATTGAGAGGGAGTGCAAGCCCTGTTAACAAAATCAGCAGCTTTGTCTCACAGAACTGAAGAAGATTTTCTTGCCCCACTTCTTAATACTGAATTAACTGCCAGTATGAGACATTTGTCCAAAACGAGAGTAGAAAACACAGGTTTCTTTCTTACTTTGTAACCACTATGCTTTCACTCTTGTTTTCTCTCTCCTTGTAAAGTAGACCCTTCTCTATTTAAGTATAGAAAGTAAGTATGCAAGAGACCTCAGGTACTTCACTAGTCTATCACCTAGCAGATGAAATTAAATGTACTCAGACCACTCCCATTAGACACTGAAACTACTCTCAACACCTGTTAACAATATTGTCTCTGCAAACCAAGTAATTTGTTTTAATGCTGAATCACTGAGAGCTTTTGACCCATCACTAACATTTAACATAATCCTTAAAATTATACAGATTCTAGTGCTTTGTGTATGGGGTTTTGTTTTTTTAAAGTATTTTTTTTCAGTAGTAAGGGAATATTACACAGACACATAAACATTTCTGCAAACTAAAATGCTCCTATGTCAAATGTGACAGTGAGGCATCAAGTTCATACTATCATTTTCCATAAATCCAGACTGCATGACATTAATCACTATCAAAACTGCATTTTCCTATCCTTTCACTAGGATAGCAAACATTTTAAAAACACTTTTATTGAAGGTCTTCCTTTTTGCCATTTCCCATAACAAAACATGAAATGCTGACAGTAGTGAGCTACAGGTTTTCCCCATCTATTGGTACATTCATGTGCAAGATCAAATGCTCTTGCTTCTTAAGTCATTAGTATTAGAAGCATAGGTCAACAGAAGTAAAATGCAATCCTAATAAAAGCAATTATCCAGCTTCTCAAAAATTAGAAATAAAACAGTTACAGGTACAGAAATTTTGAAATAATAACGTTGTAGGAAAAGAACACTTGGAAGACTTCAAGTCCTGTGTGTAACCATTTACTGTCATTAACGGCCTTAGGAACAGTAGCAGCACATTGTGCTAGAACTCTCACTGCTGCAAAGAGTCTTATTTCTCTTGCAGCAATAATCATGAAATCTTAAAATATTTAAGACAATTTGTCCACTTTTGATGTCACTGGGATTTACAAAAAGCAGATGTACATTCAAAATTTAAGTTTCAAGGAGCTGAGATGGAGAGATCAGCCTAGCACAGATTTATCAACACCAGCTAGGAAGAACTTGGGGGAAGAGATGCAGAAGGCAGGAGAGCACTCTTCTGACTCGGGCTTCTTTGGTCCCTCTCCGCGAAAAACAACTTCTAATGAGTTTGGCACCGTGCTCTGCCATTACCCCTCCTCAGCAGCATACACACACACACTCAAAAAAACAGGAAGCTAGAAACCTAGAGTAAGAATTATGCATCTAATGAACACCAAATCCCAAAAGACTGTGGAAACAATATATTTTGAAGTCTAAATCATGCAAACCATTTTCAGATACAACCAATAAACAAGTAGATATATTTTAGTTTTCACACACAAACCCTCCCTGTTACAGTCATGTATTAAAATAACCTGTTAGTTGCTCATACAAAGGACAACACTAAGCTTTAAAAATTCTGTCGTTAATTCTACTAGGCTATTTACCAATAACTATTTTTGTACTATTAAAGACTGTAGAGAGAATCCAGTCTGGAAGAGCCCTCTAACCTTGAAGGAACTAGCAAACATACAAAGATGAATGGAACTTGGATGAAAGAAATGGGGGGGAGCGGGACAACATGACAGGACTCACACAAAAAGACCCACCACCAAACCCAAACAGCTCACAACCCTTAAGATGGAAAGGGGAATAGCTCAATAAAAAAGTAATGCAGGGCTTCCAGAAAGCAGAGGGTAAACAAACTCAGGGGAGTCTCACAATAGGCAAGTGCAAAGCAAAAAAAAAGCTATGGAGAAGCCCAAGGGAAAAAATTGAGTTATGGAAATCTGGTTACTTAATAGGAGAGCTATTACATCCAAACAATCCTACTGGGGGAGGAAAGACCGTAAAGAAGCGAAGCTGGCCAAGTCATGAGGCCTTCACTGACCGTAAAAATATAAGAAAGAAGCATTCAAGAAACAGAAACTAGGTCAGATTACTAAGGTAGACCATAAAAACTACCACAAGCGCATGGGGGTAAGATGCTACGATAGGACAGACACAGCAAAACACAAAGGCCAAGGGAAGCAGTGCCATTCACATCAAAAGCCTACCATGACCCTGAAAAGGCAGGTGTGTTAAATGCTTTTTCTCTACTTAAGTCAACTAAGTAAATTGATAAGAAAGTTAACAGCAATGCAGAGTAAAGAAAACTGGACTACATAAAAGGTTAAAAAGTACCAAAGAAGTACGGGCCAATAAGTTTAGATTCAGTTTTAGAAGTGGTATTAATAGCTTATTTGTTCCAGTAAGCATTTAAAAGGAGACAGGGAAACAAAACAAGAAGTCAATGTTTGCAAAGAACAAAATCGCGTCAAACAAATTTTGTTTTACGATCAAAGGAGGTCTTCTGGATAGCTAGCACAGAAAGTAACTCAGCTTTGCTTTAACTTAAGATTTTTAACACTGCCATGCATGGAAAAGCCACTCTGTCTTCAGAAATTTAGCGAAGCTGCCTTCTCCACCTGCTGAGATCAGGTTTACTACCGAGTGATCACAAAAGTTAGCAGATGTTCTGTGTTCACATAGTGCATATAAGCTATATAAAGCTGCAGACTTGCAAAGCAATCTTACATCAGGCATCTGTGTCATCCTTTATCAATGAGAACCAGAAGGTCTGTCACTTTGACTGTACATTTGCTACTGTCTGGAAACAGACCAGTCTGCAGAAGCTCCTGTTCAGTATTAAAACAACACTGGCTCATCCCTTACTAAGCTGCTAACTACACTTCAACGTAAGCGGTCTAACTGGAGAATATAATTAAATAATATCCAGAACAACTGCTCCTAAAGTACATTTTGCTCACTATTTGCCATATCAGACTGCATATTCAGGACTAGTAATGCTTGCCCACCAGTTGTTCGCTCCTCAGCGATGTGCTGGCACATGCGTATGTGCAGCTGTGCAGCGAGCCGGATTTCTCCACAGAAGGAAGGTCAATTACTATCAAATGTCTGAACACAGGCCCAGGGTTTGTAAGCGCATAAACAAACAGGTTCAGACAATAGGAGTCGGTATATAGTACTAAGAAAGTGCAACAGCGCCTAGGTCTTATAAAAATGCTACTGTGAAAAAAGCATCGGTAATCCAAGCCCTTTAAATAGCATGAGGAAAGACTTGAGCATTGCCACAGACATCATGTGTGTTCTCAGGCAAGTCACATAATCTGTCTCCACTCCCAAACCCTAAAAAGAACAACCACCTCTTCTTTCTCAGTTCTGTCACGACCGTTACCACTGTCTCTTTCTGAACGTGATGGTATTAAAGAATGCCACAGAAATATCTGCCAATTAGAACAAAAAGCATAGGCAGCTCCATTTTTTAATTTCATTATCCTACTGATTTGCAGCAGTTAATGTATTTTTGGGGATGAAAGGCTAGTCTTAATCTTCACAAAGAACACAAAACACACAGTCAGTTTTACTTTTGTGCATTTAAAAAGAAAAATCATGCTAAAGCTCTATAATTGGATATTTAACTCCAGTTCTCTGCTGCAAGCTGTAAATTCTCCAGATATGCCTCCTACAAATTTAAACATAAACTTAAAAAACACAACCAAGAAAAAAAAACCCTGAAAGATACAGCAATGCATTAGTTTATAAGCAGTACAACTGACTAGTAAGTCACCAAATATGGGACTAGTAAGGTATAAATTGTGAAAACAATTCAAGTAGCATGGTAGAGCAGGGGGAAGGCACATCCTTTATAGACCAAGTTCAGCAACACACAAAACTGTGAAAGTTTAAGCTTTCAGAAAAGGATGATTTACAACAACTGTCATTTTATGAAGCAGTTCTCCCTCTTCAATGATTTTATGTTCTGTTTTGTGGTCATATCAGATTACGCAAAAAGGATAAAAATAAAATTTACTTCTGTCAATCATGTACGCTAGAGGCAGCTCTGTCATGTCCATCAGAAGTTCATTTGTTTACTTGTGTTAAGAACACTGGAAATGTACAAGAAAAACAATGTTCTCAATAGCGGGAGCTCATCAATGCAGAATAATAATGAAGCTGCACTAGTTTAAGCAATTTAAACAACAAAATACTACAGCATATCAGATGTTTACAACTGACACTGAATAAAACAGGAACATGCTGGGTCTCAGGGTGTAACTACATGTTGTGTTTTTTTCAGCAGCAACTACCCTCCCACACAGGCTCACACGCAAAGCAGGAGGGGAAACGAGAAGAGTGGTATTTTTAACCCAGATGATTTTGGCAATCAGATTTGCAGTGCACCGACATAAACACCTGTATATACACAACTGACAGGATGGCAAGCTTTAGGACATGGGGAGAAGTGAGCAACCAGGACAGGAACTGCAGGTGTTTTCACCATAAAATAAAAATGTAACATGCAACTAAACCCTCAGGCCATAGCCTGGTATGCATTTAAACTAGAATGGCTGTCCTAGTGTACATCTAGCTTCAGCCTGAAGTAACAGAATTAAGTTCTGAATAGGGAAATAACAGTCATGAAATTTTATTTGGCTTGTAAGAACAAACTAAATAAACATGAAAATCAAATGCATCTGCTCAAGTCATAAGCACGTTTCAGAAAATCAGGTACTTCTGTCACAGCAAATGGAGTTAATCTCATTTGAGGTTTTTTCCTTTTCTTACAACACCTACGTTCTCATAATCTTTCATAGCAGAGTGCTTTGAGATACATCGGTAAAAAGTGACGTACAAAGCAGGTAAAGAATCCAGCTTGTAACCATAAGATTCAACAAGAATTAGTCATTTAAAGTTCAGTTACAAAAACAGAAAATAGCAACAGAAGTGCTAGGCAGTGTTTACACCCGTGCCTTCTCCCGCTCTCCTGGTATTTCTGGTTGATTATGAAGCATGTATTTATATGAACATTTATAGAGCTTGTCATTCAGTATTTAAGAACTATTCCTTAATACTCGTAACAGATTAAAAAATATTTACTTTTTGCTTTAAAAATCTGTAATTCTCCAGGGTCTTCTTTGCTTCCATTTTTCTCTGTGGGTGTGTCAGTGAACAGGGCACAGTATTTTACTGCATAACACATAAAACAGGAGCTGTTGCCCTCCAGTTTGATGAAGCCTCATTTGTCATTCAGTGTTAGAAAGTCAGCCTAACATGACCCAGGAGTTCAAAGATATTAAGAAATACACTACAGCCTTTTGGAAGATTCTTAAAATGACACAATACATCTGTGCAGTAGTAACTAATACATAGTATTAACATCCTATTTGCCACTGCTATTCTGAAGATGAACTACGTTATTCTATACAACCAGTTGTTAGACTTTGTGAAAGGACTGCAGCCCTGCAATCCCAGAGCATCTGGCATGCGTAGACATGGGAACTGGGAAAAGACTGAGCACTCCAAAACTGGTGTGTTGTGCCTGACCCACAGGAAGAAGACTGATCGTAAAGATAAGCGAGAACATCAGGCAAATACTGACTGAAGAGAACAAGGGAATTATGTGCTGTAGTTGCCAGCCAAAGGTTTGTCTAGACTCTTGATATTGCAGGCCAATTTATCACCCACAGCCTAACTCTTCCTTTGTTGGGGCAAAATGAGCAGATTCCATAAAAGGCCCTCCAGTTATTCCAAGTTCTGGTTTATATTGCACCTATAAACTGAAATTCTCACCTAACTACTGAAATGGATGTGTTCACCGCTGATCAGCTTCTGACACCAACGAGCTTGCTGACAGCAACCTGCTGCCCTGCACAGAGACAACTCCAGGTTTGCAGTCTGCTCCAGTCCTGAACCAAGCACTGAGCAGAATCCGAGTTTCCAAGATCAGAATGTGTAAGTAGGGCCATAGCAAGCAAAACAAGACAGGAATGTACAAGAAAATGGATATTTCAGTTTATAGGAGAGTATGGTGACATAGGCTAGGGTCTGTGTGAAAGGCAGTGGAAAAGGAATGCAATAAACCAAGGCAAGAAGTTTGAGTGGAGAGGGTTACACACTAAAGGGAGGGGAGACTGCAACAGGCGCATGCCTCTTTCTGTTTATCATACAGAGCATGGCACAGAGGCTGAGAACCAGTATGGACAGTATTCGAACAAACTAGTTTGGGAACTCTTCACACCTCAGCAAAATTACACTGTACTTCTGCAGCTGTCCTACAACATGACAGAGGGCAAACTATTCCACAGCAGGCAATCCTACCGTATAGTTAGCTCTGGATTTCAAATCATTAATATTACAGCTTTTCACCAGTATAGTTTATAATACAGCTTTAATGTCGACTTCAGGTGCACAAAACTGAAAGGCTCCATACATCAAAGGACTGAAAGAAGCCAGAAAGTTATCTGAAACTTTCCTGTTTTCCCAGCTGCTCACATGAATGTAGAATCAGAAACACCTTGAATTCACTTTGCTAAAACTGACACAGGCAGAAACAGGAACCAAACAACCAAACGAGAAAAGGGGAGGCTGAAGCTGAGCACGAACACTATTTTTCCAGCAACTTTCAGGATGTTTCCCCCAAAATACAAGGGAGACCATATTAGTGTGCCTCACAACAATGCAAGCCCTGAAACTTTGCATCTCTTCAGAGTCCTAAATAGCTTGTGTTTATTCCAGCAGGACTGGAGGTTTCACTTCATACCGTACCTAATCAGCCTCACCTCCTGCCCCCAACCAAAAAAGCTAGGCAACCTGGAAGACACTAGTATTTGCTCTCAGAAGTCTAAATTTGACAAATTGCACTGATGAAATACAAAGACTCTGACCTAATTTAAAGAAGCTATGCAAAATACAAAATGTTGACAAGATTTGCTTAGTGGTTCTTTGGATTAAGCCACACATTCTCTTGTGGCCTTGTCACTCGAGTACAGTTATCCCAAATGACACCGTCACAAGCCTTTTGCAATCATACACAGTTACTCCATCTCCTCATCTCTTCTGAGTTTCTGATTTAGGGAACAACTCCTAGAAAGCATCTAAGATACACATGAGTAGCTATAAATCACTGTAGAGATTGTTACAGCCCATTATGCAGCCATCAAAAGCAGTGAAACACTGTCGCTAATGGTCAATAAGTGCACCCTGACTGCCTTATCAGCTCATCATTCTGTTCTTAGATTATGCTTTCATTTTGGGTAGATACAAAGGGTTACTCTGTAAAACAACTTCAGTTAGCAAGTAAAAGTTTGTTCTCTGTCCCAGCTACAAAGAGTCACACTTCTGTTCCCTCTCCAGTATGGTACAAATGTTGCCTGTCACTGAACTTAGGTTTTAGTGGTCTTCCCATTTTCTTCTATTTACCAAAACCATTACAAAAAATAAAATCTAGGATTAAAATTATCCCAGCATTTGTTCCTAAAAAGGAAAGTTAGCAGCCACTAAAACATGAAGAATCATTAAGCCGGGAACTTAAAATTATTTGCTTCCTGCAATCTCAAATAACCTCATACATACGAAAAACAGAAAGAACTGTTTGAAAGGACCTAAGAGTAAGTCTAAAGAGGAATATTTACAAGATTTTGGAAATAACCCTCTCCACCAATCTATTAAAAAACAAACAGAAAAATTCAATTCCATCCAGCAATTTTGCTACATTAAAAGTATTTCTCATTTTTAGAAGTGATGACTATCCCACAAAATGCAGTCTGAGAAGCTATTTTTTAAACAAAAGTAATTGCTATTAATCTAAATATTAATATGAATAACATGTTTCTACATTTCTGGGACTAATAAATTAGCTGTAAGTATCTGCATATGTTTCTACCTACGAATGTATTTTATGAAGTTCATATGAAGTTTTTGTTTCTGCTTCCAACAACCAAAACCCCAACACCACCCAAACCAAATCCAGAGTTCTATTTTCACAAATTTGTTGCTGAAAGATCATGGGTTTATATAAAGTCAGATCTCCAGGAAGTTGATTCTTCTCTCCTTCCCCCCCCCACACATAAAAATGAGGACTGGGCCTCCCAAACTAAACTGACAAAAGTATCTTCTCTTCTACCACACCTATCGTCCTTTGTCTGGAAAGTAACCATAAGCATTCAGTGCCACCAAGACATTTAATCAGAAGAGCCACGTAAATGATTAAGTTCAGCTGTTCAGTTAACTCGCGAGATGTGCGAGACACAACACAGCCCAAAGCCCTGCATATCAACCAGTCCTACACTTCTTCAGATTTAAACTGATCTTCCTTGAATGACTTTGAACAATTCCACAATTTTTTTTAATGTTCTCTTTTGCCAGAATTTCACAACACTCACAGATCTGTGTACTAAAGGTGGAAAAGAACACTGGCTTGTTAATAAGCTTGCTCCTGCCGTGCAGTTTTACTTAGCCTTACTGATCATTTCACTCATCTTAAATTCCACTGTCATCCGAACCCCACATGGCATGCCTGGACAAATGCAAGGACTTGGATGTTGTTTTACAGGCTGGGCTCACTGCCAGGTCTGCTCCACGCACTTCCCTGGCCCACTGGGGCAGCTTTAGGCAACGACTCCCGTATTTATGTTGTTCCTGTGAAGGGCTAAACTGCTGCTTACTATCGAACCAGGCCCCATCTACCCTCATTTCTCACTCGTACACAGCAACATTACTTATTTGGCTGCTCTCCGGGTGGCATATGACAAACTGCTTGCAGTTGTACAACACAAACAAAAGGAAAAAAGATGACCATCATGTTTTAAGCAGAGGGCTACTTATTACTTTGAAGAAAGAAAGGGCTTATTTCTAATTTTCAGAAATCATGCAAGATAAAACCAGTAGCACAAATGCTTTTGTACCCTGCCCATCTCCCACATCCCAACAGTCAGGATTTGTTTCCATTTGCACTGTGCCCACAACTCAGATGGGAGGGAAGGGGGCAGAGGGTGAGGTGCAACTACAATTTCACACACAAAATAAGCAAATTTGTCAAACCAGGGATCTTTTTCAAATCCCCACACTATGCAGTGACTCACTACATAGTGTTCTCAATGCACTGTGTAGTGGTTCAAGAGCCATATGCCAAACCATAAAAGTTATGAAATCAGATCAGGTGCAACTACAACTGCTTTGCAACAGCACACAAGAGAGTTTGGTATTTTCCCAAGTGGTCTCATCCTGGTCAAGCTTTATCCAAATAGGCAAGATTTGATTTAGCCAGCATGCCATGAAAAAACACAATGTATTCAAACACATCAGCTTCCCAGGATTACCATTTTAATGTTACTCTTTGTGGTGAGGCAACTGACTCCATTGACACCAGATTTGACTTTAATACACTTTTTCCTCTGGTTCTTCGTCAGTGAAATCTTTTCTTAAGTTATCTTGAAGTCACAAGGTTCTTGACACAGACCCTCTATTTTTGGCGAGATGCAGCTGTTTGGTTTACCCTCCTCCCCTCCATCAGCAGATTATATAACCGCAGCCTAAGACTGGATTTGCTTTATGTCCCTGCGTGTCAATCTTTTACGTGCACAGATACCAGCATCCGCTAGCTTGTACAATAAAATCGTAATAACTAAATTACCCTCAAGTGGTGGTTTCCATTACAATACATTTAATGCTCAACATCTAATAAATAAACAAACATTAATGTTAAGAAGTATGGTTTATGTCTAAGGGAGGAAAAAAAAGAAACTGACTCAAGCGACTTGTCCATTCATTCCTTTCTTAAAGTTGCACCAGTTGATCCCATCTTAATCCACATGAGCACTCTTTTGTAAAGCAAATGTTTAAAGACCAGCACACACAGCTCTATTTATATGCATGGCTCAAATTATACATATTAACCACCGAGTTACTATCTTGTGCAAAGGCTTTCTCTCCTACCCATTTATATATAGGCAACCAAATCTAAACAGAATAAAAAGACTTTAAAAAGGAATAAAACTTCAGGTGAACCACACAGGTGTGCAAGATGGTCTGTTAAAAAAGTACTTCAGAAGATCATGTCTCACAAGTTTCTCTCAGCTAAGGAAAGCAAACTTTTAATCAGTTCTGGATCAGAAATATTTGATCACAAAAATGAATTTCACCAAGAGCAACCCTCAGTCAGCTCACACCTCAGGTTCACAATTACTGCCAGCATTAAGCCTTTAATTATCCACTCAGTCTAACTGTGAGACTGCTCTCTTTCCCACCACAACTTGCTTAGTATCGCTTACCTTAATCACCATCTCAGGGAAAAGAACAAAAAGTTCAAGCACGCTGCAAACTTCTGGAAACAGCTTAGGCTGTTTTCTACTGTCTACCAACAAACCCTGACAGCAATACCTGTCATGAATACACATTTAAGAAGTGAAGAATATTTTACATATTAATGATCAAGGCAAAGGTATAAAGACTAGTATTGTGGTGGTGTTTCAGTACAAGGCATTGGCTTTAAGACTTCTACTATGTATCTAAATTAAATGACACTTATATTGTGCCAGGTTTTGCCACAGAGCTTGCTTCAGAGCACTCAACACCACTGGAGGGAGGTAACTGCCGAGCAGCCCAAGCAGCCTGCACACGCTCATAGAGAAAGAAGGTCAGACACAGAAACCTTCAAAAGAAAAGATCAGGTATTACTTTGACAGTCACAATAGCAACATGCGTATTTCCATTTTGATCCTTAGTAACAGCCTCAGGCCAACTAATAGGTCTAAGCTAAAAGACAAAAAAAAAAAACCTCAAAGGAGAGCAACAGTATAGAAGTTTTCAAACAAACTAAAGATCCAAATCCAGATACACTGTCCATATTCAGAGCGAGGCTCCAGCTTGCAAAGATGTTTTGAATTGTCACTAAATTCATCACAGAACTGGGATATTTTTCATACTTCTCATACCATGCTTTTCAGGAGAAAAGTAAGAGATTGTGAGATTTCATCTGTAACAAGATTACCAAATAGTATTACTTAACCAAATATTAAGTCACAGGAAACAAGGAGAACCTCTTTTCAGCTTGTTTCATGGTTTCCAAGAAAATAAAACAGATATTATGAATCAGAAGTCCAAGGAGGGTATCTTTATCAGCCCTCATATTTTGAGAAAACAAATATACAGAATCAATGAAGGATGACTACTTAAATTGAAAGACAATAAGAACTTCTCCTCCTCTGCTTCACAACCCAAGAACAAAAGGTGGGTGTTAGGGTGAAATTCCACATATTGCTCTATTTTACTGGGTAGCAAAACCTTAGCCTGTCTTTCACTCTTAGAGGACCTCATCACAAGTAAGAGGAATGTTTTAGATAGGATTCTAAACAGCAATACCAATACCCCCTCTGTCAGAATTCCCCGAGTAATGAAATAATTCATTTTCTGGATATTGAACAGTTTGCAGCCTCTAATTTTAAGTCAGTCCCCACTTCACATACCAAGAAGAAATAATTTTGGATGTTACAGAACCGTACAAGATCCTGAATTCCCAGCTTAGTACTACATACCCCAAGTTCTTTGAAGACCCTTACTTTGTAAAAACTCATTATTTAAAATGGGAGCTGAACCCTTAAAATAAAAATTCGGCTAAAGAAACAATCATAGCAACTTGCATTTGCTCCCCTTTTGCACAGTTTGGCATTTAAACAGTATGCCGCACCCTCAGCGGAGTTTTTAGCAGTAGTGTGAAGACCTTAATGCAGTTTATTTGTTTAATGTTTAATAAATTCTAGGCAAACTTCCAAAAATTATATTGAATAGTAATGCAAAACTGGGGGGGTGAAAGGGATGGAGACATCATTAGAAAAGCATTCCTAATTAAATCTGACTATTCAAGTGTCACACATGACATCTTAAAAAAATCTCTTCATTAAAGAGACCAAACATGGTGGCTTCTCAAATACATTAATTGAAAAAGTTAGTTACATGACCATCTATTTTAGTAGAGGGTACAGACCTGAATGATACTGTCATTCAAATACCTACTCAGGCATTTCAAATGCAACTGATACAAGGTGGCAAGATGCAAGCAGATGCAACTGCAACTAACCCAAAGGGTTTGGAAGAAAAGAGTATACCAAAGAGATTTGGTTCGCTTCAGAGTGAGTGCTCTATAGCATTACCCTTGCACACTGGAGGCCCGAGTTATTTTGTCAGGAAAAGATGAAGCTTTTTAGTACCTAGAACTGTACCACCTGTTTTGAGTGCTGAACACAACAAAAAAAAAAATAAAAAAAAAAAATCAAAGTGCCAATTTCTTTCCTCTTTGAGACAAGGGCACTAAACTGTCTAAGAAGAAGAGTGCAAGATTTTGCGGAAGGTGCTTAGTACCTAACTTCTACTTAAAAGCAGCTGAAGAGCTTTTGACAATCTCTAATTTGGCAACCATTTGAGCAAATTTTCACTTCAGCTTACAAGCTATATGGAATGGGCTATGCCTTAGATTTCAGGCAAAGTATGCTACAAAGACTGCAGTATTCGACTACAGACTGCCAAGCATATTTAAACCATCTTTCGTGCATTCCCCTCTGCAGCAGGAACTACAACTTTCAGATCAAACACACAAGCACTACTGCAGAACATTAGTCTCAATTCCTGCCAATTAGCACAAAACTAAACAGAATAGCTCACTTTTTCTTGCTTTTGGTTAAAAATACAGTTAAAGATAAAATCTACATATATATATACATGCTTATGTACATACATACATAACAGAATAAAATCCTCAAAACACGACAGAAGTCTCAACATAAAAGAAAGCATTAACATAGATTTCCATGTTATTTACACAAGAACTTAGTACTAGACGCTTCTTTCATAAGGGTGCCAATCCCAGACACTTCTTCAGATACAGCACAAAGCATGAGAACATGTTTTCAAGTATTCGCCACGATCATGGATGACTTAGTATTTTTAACATTATTTATTTCAGATTAAGCAATGTTCCCTGTGACCTACATGTTTTTTTATTCTCATACATTAGGAAAAAAAATATCCTCACTTTGCTGCACAACGGACAACATCATTGAAGTGAGTGATATGGGCTTATGAGACCCAAGAACTTTAGTTTATCTAGCTAATATACTCGGAAGAGGAATAAGGGGGAAATGTAAGACTTCCAATATAAGTCCTCTCTCATGTGAAATCTATTTCTTCAGATGTAAAATTAACGGACAGAATTAACAGCTAAACTCTGGCAATCCTTTTAATAAAATACTTGAAGCCAGAGCCCTATTCTAACCCCTTTCCCCTGAAGGCCACATCTGTGCACAGCAGGCGAGATCATCTCCAGTATTCCACAAAACAGTGGAATTACTGAGTTACAGATGCAGGATTTCTTACTGAAAGATCAGTTTATGGTCTGAGTATCACATTTTCAAAATCTGCCTTAGAAATAGTTTTAACTTATCAAGCACATAAAAATTCACCATATTCGGAGTAATAGCTGAACTGCTTCTTAAGGAATGCTACCAAAATACAAATATTATAAAAGGGAATTGAGTACCACTAGTATTTCCAGTTTTCTGAGCAACTTGTTTTCACATTCTCATCTATCATCAACTGAGGAACATAGCTAAGACCACTAGCTTTGTGTAGAAAAAAACCCCACAACAGGAATAGGGGGGTGTCAAGTATTGTACTCTGTTAACAGTCCCCATTGTTTCATATGGCTCTGTAATACATTTATTTGGCTAGCAGATCTCAGGCCCCCTTCCCAGAAGCACCATCTGCTACTCCTGCCTATTCTAGGCAAAGAAAAATCTCCCTTTATCTGAAAGAATCTGTAAACTAAGTCTTAGCACCAAGAAAGTTAGAGATTTTGCAACAAATTAATTCTGAGTGTTCGCACTGGATTATATGCGGACCGTATCGAACAGTTTGTTTTCTAATCAACTTATGCAGGCAACCGAGTCAGAGAACAAAACAACATGGCTGCATCATTTAGCCTGGATCCAGCCGTGTTTCAGAGCTATCTTATCATCTAACTAGTTAGACTTAGTGCACTACCAATTAATACTTATTTCAAGTAGGTCAGAAAAAAAAAAAGCACGCAGCCGTCGACCCGTGGTCCAGCCGCACACCGCACAGCTGGCTCTTCTGGATTCCCCGCAACATAGTTTGCAGGAAACACTTTATTT
The DNA here is from genome assembly GCF_017639655.2 of Falco naumanni. Lineage (NCBI taxonomy): Eukaryota > Metazoa > Chordata > Aves > Falconiformes > Falconidae > Falco > Falco naumanni. The sequence goes on along the minus strand of NC_054068.1, from coordinate 19,771,204 downwards.
TCTGCAGTTTAAAGAAACATGAGGCTTTTTAAACGGGGTTTTCAGGCTCGGATACTACAAAACAGAATAAAATGGAAGGGCTCCGAGACGTGTGTATCGGCACACACGGACCCAGCAGCCCCCCCACCTCATCGCGCAGCGTTTGGCCCATCCACACGCACGTACACAAAGTTTGTAAGAACACACTGGAGTAACGACGATGCGTTATACACGGGGAAGGGTTCGGTTGAAACTTTTCACCGCCAGAGCGCCAGACCCGCCCGCAGCCCGGCCCCGCCGCTCCCCTCCCGGTGCCAAGTGTAACGGCACGCTGTGCTCACCGGGACCCCCCCGGCCGCCCCCCCGGCCGCTGCAACGCCGCCCCAGCCGGGCGCCGGCAGCACGGCGGCTCGCAGGCGGGTCCCCCCGCAGCCCCCGGCCCGGGATGGGGGAGCAGGCCCGCCAGACCCAACCGGCCCCCGCCCCCACGACTGCCGGGGGGTCCCCCCCCACCCCCCGCCCCGGGGGGTGCTCCTCCCGCACGGCGGAGTCCTCGGGTTTCTTTACTCGAGAAAAGTTGTAAGGGCGGCCCGGGGAGCCCCGATGGCGGATCGCCCCCCTCAGCCCCCCAGGTCCCGTGAGGCGGCCGCAGCCTGAGGGAGCAGGGAGGAGGGAGAGGAGGGCCGGCGCCGCTTCCCCGCCCCGCCACCCCCCCGCCCCGCTCTCCCGCGGCGGGGCAGGCGGCAGCCCCCCCTCCCCGCCCTCGCCTCGCTCGGAGGAAAACAGGAAGCCGACCCCGACGGCCGGGGCGGCGGGAGCGGAGCGGCCGCGGCGGAGCGCACCTGCAGGCCCCAGCGGCGGCCCGGGGCCGGGCTGCCCGTCCTCCCCGAAGATCAGCCTGAAATCGAACTCGTCGGTGGCGCCGCAGTTTGCCGTAGTCATGGGTTTGGCCGGCGAAGCGAAACGAGACCCCCTCGCCCTGCCGGGCCGCGCCGGACTCCTGCCGGGCTGCGCTCCCCGCCGCTGCCCCTCAGGGCCGCCTCATAACACCGGATGGCGCCGCGGTCGGGAGGGGAGGGGGTGGGCGGGGGAGGGGAGGGCGCGGGGAGGCGGCAGCGCGAGCGGCGGCTCGGGCCCCAGCGCGAGCTCCCGTGCCCGGGCGCCTTCTGTCACTCAGCGGGGGTGGGAGGGCGCCTACTACGGGCCGCGGCTGGCCCCGCCCCGCCCGGCCCCGCCCCGCGCCGTGCCCCCGGGCAGCCCCCCGCCCCTCGGCGGCGGTTCCCACAGTTGGGCGCTCTCACGCGGTGACGTCTGCGGCCCCGGTGCGGCGGAGGGAGGGAGGGAGGGAGGGGGGGGGGGGGCACCCAGCGCACATGGCGCCCAGCGCTCGCCCAGCCCCGCACCGCGCGGGCTGCCGGGGCTTGTAGTTGGTTGGTTGGCCCGCAGCGGGCGCCCAATCCGGTGGAGCCAGATGAGCACAAAGGGGCGGGGCAGCGCCGCGGGGTGCGGGTGCCACGTGTCGCCCCGTCGGGGCCGGGAGTGCTGGTCCGGGACGCGGCAGCTCCGGGGGCCCGGCCGTGAGCCCCCTGCAAGGCGCACGCAGCCCCCGGGCAGAACGAAGGGGGCTCCCTTTTGTGGGGCGCGGCCTGCGCGCTGCTTTTCTAAAGAAAAAAAAATAAACTGTATGTAAATAGGTGGTGTTCTAGGCGCCAATTCGCGGCTTGGGTAATTAGGTAAGTTGGCGCAAGCTGAGGAATGTGACTTGGGTAACACATGCCGTGAAGGGCGCTAAGCTGTCCACCACCTTCCAGGCTGCTGGGAAACAGTGGCGGTGCAGCAACTGTAAGGAGACTAATCACAATACTTCTAGCAGCGTGTGCTATCAATGAAGGCAGCCCAGCAGCCGTTCGGAAGAGCACAGAAGTGCCAGAACGTTCTGCCTGCACAGTAACATACCATCATCCATTTTGCCTCACATTAAGCTTAAAAGACAAATACAAGAATGAAAGAAAACGTAGAGTTTAAGTTGTTCATATAGCAGAAGCATCATTGCCAGCAGTAGATGGCAGGGTAGAAACCGTAATTGGCCCGATGTGCCTGGAATTTGCAGTCTAAGAAATCCTAGAGCAATTTAATGAAACTGTCACTGGGTGCTGTGGCACTAATAAAAGATTAACTCTCAACACCTGTGACCTAGGAGGATTTCAGGTTTGTGCAAAAACTTGGGCATTGATGGGAATTAAACTGCTACTCACAGCCCGTCACGTTTGCTTATAGATAGTGATGCGATAGTACAGTTTTATTTACATTATGGACTGAAACTTGCATTAAACAGAAATACCGTTGCAATGTCCTTTAAACGTTAAAGGACTGGGTTTTGTTACTTAGTTGAAAAATTAACTGAATGAAAGTTACTGTGTCATGACTTTATGGCCATGCGGAAATTATAGCTTTATCTGTTAAAACTGGGTGACCCATAAATAACTAATTGGAATTGTTTCTATGCACAGGGTCTTTTTGTGTTTGCTGCTGTTCAGGTGGATCCAAGCAGGTGTATTGTAAAACCCCTCCTGGACAGGAGGGGTTTGCCCAAGTGAAAACGGGAGCTGCTTTTATTGCCCAGAATACAAAACAGCCATATGTTTATCTTTTTCTTAACCTACTAATGCACCATCCTTTCTATTGTCACTTCCCAGCACCGCTAGCTAGTTCTTTACCTAAAATACATGAGCAGTTACTATTTAAACCGAAGGCTGATGCTCTTGTTAGGGTAGCCAACTGCCTCTCCTGAAGGAAGCCCAAACCTTTATAAGATGCTCACACCCAGTTAGCCTGTAGCCTCTTTTTACCTCTAAATCCAAGGTCATGTAGCAAGACAAGCTGGTAAAGAATGTGTAATTGGATTAACCGTGGTTAAGAAAAACCCTTGTGCATTCCTGAATGAAAACAGGTCTACAATGAACAATTCAGTAAAACATCATACATATAAAATGGTTCTTAGCAGCTAGCTTCTGTCTAAAAACTTTTGGGTAATCTTTCACATTTTCAAAGCAGCTATGTCAGAATTTGTCTTATTGTTAAATAATTGTTGTGTCAGATTACAGCACATGGAGTAACCATAGTAGTTTCCTGTTCTGCTATACCAGTAGGTTATTCATTATGCATGTCCCTGGAGAAAAATACAACCAAACTTGTTCTCTCCACAGGGGGAAATGTGAACACAAGCAAGTATTTAATCTATGTTCTTTGATAAGATGCTCAGTGTGTATTTCTAAAGAGTATGTTAAATTAAAAATATGGGTATTATTGTCTTGTTCCTTTGCCTTAACTGTAAAACAAATCTTTTCTCCCCTGTTTGAGACATTATTCATTCTGAAAACTAAGACACATGCAGGTCATCAGGCAGTGCTTTTAGTCCTACCTACAGATGTCAATTAAAAAGAAAAAGGACCATACATCCTAAAATAAAAGAGTTACTGGTTACGTCATGACCACCTAGCTAACAAGTTAAGAATTTACAGAATATGTAGAAGGAAAGGTGGCATTGTAAGCAATTAATAGTTACTTACAGTAATCTTTATAAAGCTTTTTACATCAAAATAAGATACATCTGTCCGAGTTCAGAACTTCCATTTCTTGCCAGCAACATCCTTTATTTTTGTCTTCACCATATTTTTCATTTTGCTGTCCCTTTCCTACGGCACCAAAACGCGCATCCTTCCTGCATTTGAATTTTTAGAAGAAAAACACCTTCAGACCCTTTCTATACAGCTGAAGAGTAATTGGGGCATGACTGAGAGTGAGTTGGCAGAATCCCTAGAACAACTGACGTGAGCTTACATCAATTTCCAGGGACTTATGTCAACCTCGAGGTCCACAGCATGGATGGCTGATTCGGCTTTTGCTTGCTATCGAGAAGAAACAGTGGCAGTAACAAGGGAAACTTTATTTTTTTGTGGTTTTGCAAGGAGGGGTGCTTCTATTTATTTATTTAGTATGCATAGGTGGTTTCTGTCCTTGTTGCTTTTAGGCTATGTTATTGCATCCAGATGGGGATACACCTTGATCTGGTCAGAAGCTGGAGTTATTGCATGTGCTTTGAGAAGGAAGGAACATGCTTCCTGTGGTATTTGAATCTTTTCCAAACTGGGGCTATTTTCTAGGCGTGTTGTGACTTTCAGCTCCAAAAACCTGAGGGCTACATTGTGCTGTGTTTTATTTTCCACACATCATCCTATGCTGGATAGCTAGGAATTCTGGATCTGCAGCCACATCCCAGATCTGTATTTGTCTTGGAGTAATAGGGATTCCTCCCCCCTTCCTACGGGCAGCAAATCAAACCCAGCTGTGCAATTGTAGCCAGAATAGGCTTTGGAAGAAGCATGGTCAGGCATTCGTTCTGCATGATTCAATAAACCAAACAGCCTCAAATTAAGAATATAACGCATAAGGTTGTATTTCATGTGCTTGATATCGTTCCCGTTTGTGGTTGAATCTGGACCTGTTTAGAAGCCACACACACCAGCGTGGCATAGAAAGGGCAGATGAGAAAGCACAGAGAAAGACTCCTGGAATCAGCAGATAGTGTTCCTTGGCTGCATCTATGGCTCTGCCTTTTACAGCTGCTATTGAAAAAAGCACCAGTGCAACAAGGGAAATTTTTTGACTGGTGTGAATGTATACTTAAACATTTAAACTCATTTGCAAATGGCATACGAACAAAATAATCGCAGCCTTTATGTCTTACAGTTAACAAGACACATCCATTGTTTAAGCATGCAGAATGGTGTTTGTGGGAGAAAGATATTATTTCACTACGGATGCCATGTTCAGGAAAGTGAAATCCAGCAGTCATATAGGAAAGAGGCTTCCATTCTGCACACAAGGTCATAGGGCATTTATATTTAATGTGTGACATCTGGCATTTTAAATAATTTCCTTGGCTAATTACCAGTGCCTGCGTGAAATATGAATCTTCTGCCATTGGGGAATTAAAAGGAAAACAAAAACAAAACTAGATTGCACAGCATTGGAAAGTTTTGTAGGAAAATTAGAAGTTGTCCTAATTCAGGCATTAGAATACACGGTAACAGTAGATAGAGTAAAAGGGAGTAATTTGACTGAACTTGGATAAATTTTAAGTTTTTCATGAAAATCTAGTCATCCTTTTAAGACTCCCTATGCCATGGCTACTAATTACAACACTCCTATCTAGATCTTGTGCTCAGCATTTGATCAATGGGGCATTTGTAATAGCAAGATTACAAAGTTGGGTGTTTGGTTTTTTTAAATGCCTACAAGGTGTGTGTTGACAAAAACATAACTACATAAAAACTTAATGAGGTCACAGTCTCATTTAACCATTTTATAGTTTTCCCCAAGAAGTTTCATCACTCTCCTAAACTTACTGCAGTCATATAAGTACACTTTAATATATTTTTCTTCAATATATTTTTACATTAAACAATCATTGCTTTGCTTTATTGTTTGTTTAACATTGTGCCATGTAAAGCAGACATTACTTCATAAAGTTTGCTGCTGCTTTATATTTCTATCGGTTTACAGAGCAGGTTGGAATCCTCCCATCTGGAGGTTACCATTGCACATGTAAAAAAAGATCACAGGGTCTAGAAATCTGGCACTTAACTGCATGGCTCTCTTCACAGGCTTTATATTCATAGCACTGTGTTCTCGGATCATCAAGTGAAAGCAAAGTAAAATTATCAGCTGCATTATTACTGATATCCATATACAAGGACACTCCAGGCACGAGTATTTACTTCTGAAATGATTGCTTTTACAGATACCTTAGAGTCTTATCACAAAGCCTAAAGTGGTTTGTGAGTGAAATCAGATGACAACTGAGATTGCTACCAGAACAAGAACAAACTCCTCTAAAGCACAGTGATATTTGCATAATATAAATATTTGCAGAAACTCAAACGGGGTTTCATATAAGTTCTTAGGCTTGATACAAAGACCAAGGTGGCGTTTTACTTACTTTTCCATATTTTAACTTTCATTTTTAACTATTCATTAGCCAGCGGACAGTCCTCTCGTACAGCAGTGGGACACAGAAAATACAGGTTCCATTCCAAGCTTCCAATTCCCTGTAGTCCAACTTTTAGACTTTCTTAAAGCAGCACAAGTAACTTGCTATTTATGTAGACACTTAAAACACTGCCCTAGCTGCCTTTCTAAGGTGAGGGTAATACAACTTCTATTGTTCCTCTTTCTACTTAGATTGTAAATGCCTCAGAGTAAGGCCTCTCAGGTCTGGAATACTTCTTATGCACTGTTTGAACAGCCAAGCAGCCTGGCTAGATGATTTGAGGTTATTGGAAAAAGAAAAGCATCACACAACTGTTACAGCAAAATGGAACCCCAGTCTCTGAGCCTTTAGCTGTTCTGTTCCAGGATCTATATCTATTATGATACTCCTATGATACGGTTCTGCTTTGTCGGAGTGTAGTGCACGTACAGTTTAAGGTGCACTGTCTTTTCTGCATTCCATACATACATTTGATGTCCTTTGATTAGCTCAGACACAACCACAATCTCACGTGCTTACATCTTTCCTCCTTGTATACTGTAATTTAATAAATTATGTATCACCTTTGCTTATCAGTAAATTAAAGTTGCTTTATTGCTATGTTAATTGTCTTCAGGGGTAGCAAAAGAATATTTTCCCTCATTGCAGCTTTTCACCGTAATTCAGAATAAGCAACCAGAAGAAATGCATTACTAATCTTTTCCTGACATGCCTGTTGCCAGGTTTGTGCGTGAAGCCTGATGGGCTCGCTTTCCAGTGGGGACTGTCGGCCTTGTGCAAATCACTCTTTTGTCCTTGACTAGGATCAGACTAAGCCAACATAAAACAATAGGTTCTAATACTGCTGAAAACTTCAAAGGCTCCCCGGTAGTTTGGATCTTGGACTTCTACCTTTTCTCTGTGAAACTGGATCCATTTTACAGCCATTAGATCACATATGCTCACACCACTTGCTTAGTCTGTGCCTAATGAGCTTTCTGACCCAACATCTTAATTTGGATACAACAGGTTTTAGCTGAGAGGCGACAGGTGTTGAACACGACTGCAATATCCCAGCTGTGGCAGGTGCTTGTGTGTCTTTTTTGCTGTGATCCATTCCACAATGAAGTCAAACAGGCCAGCCAGGTGCTCTACATTTATTTTTTCCTTTGCATTGGAATAGAGGCAATAGTTTTCATTAGCAGCTATTACCTCTCAGGTTTTTAGTTGATTTGAGTTTCTGCCTGGCTTGCTGTCCAGACTGTATGTAAAAGGGTTGATTCTTTGACAGAATTAGGGCTGGGAGGTTTAACTATTCAATTTGGTCACAAAATCAATCCTCACTACAAGCAGTCATCTGATACTATACTGCTGGTCCCGGTCCTTATCTTACAACCCTATCCCCTTCCCAGGAATAGGCTTAGCTACATCATCTGGCTCCTTATGTGTCAGACTGGATTGGGATAAACACACTGCTGTATATTTAAAATTTATGGAAAGTAGAAAAGACAAAGCGCAGAAATGAATAACTGATTAAATACTATCTCGGTATTCTTCCACAGAAATGAATAACTGACTAAATAGTATCTCAGTATTCTTCCAAGCTGGAACATGAGCTATTCAATTAATGAAATGATCCCAGTCAGCTTTGGAAGAATATGAATCAGTAAAGGGTCACCCAGTTTAAAATGTATTTATTTTTGCTGTGTTTGTAGATCCTATATATTTATTCATCAACTAAGTATAAAGAATCATCTAGCTGTTAATTTACATTGAACAAAACAACAGAGTTTCAATGAATGCTCACATAAAATGGATTTTTCACATGTATTCAAGCTAGAAATCTTATCCCAAGGATCTATGTCATCTAGTTGGCAAGCAGAAACAGATCATATTATCAGTCTTTTTGCTTTTATTATCAAAAAGGCCACAGATGTCTGAACATGCACAAATCATCTGTCTACAAATGCAAAATAAAATGTTTGACCTGCTGCTTACTCCTTTGGGGACAAGGGCCTGGTGCTCCCATATGTTAAGCAGCAGTAGTAATACCAATAAGCCACAAGGAGGTAACTAATGGTAAACTGAAGAACAAATATTTTTAGATTAAGAAATCTGGTAAGAGAAAAAGCTAAACTTGTTAAATTCTACATTATGACATTATCTGATCAGTAAATAGTTTTGTGAGGTCGTTACCAAATTTAAATAGATTATCTTCTCACAAAAAAATGAAAACTGTCTGAAATAATTGTATAAACCATGACATTAACAGTGATTCATGTTAAAATAAAGATACATCCATTCTAAAGCATGATATGGACTTCAAAGCAGTCAAAATCTTTTTTCCAATGTACTTCATTGCATAATGTCCTTTTGAGGCATTAAAATTGCTTGGGTTTGACAGATTGAAGATATGAATATGTATACAATATGTTATGTGCCTTTACCACATAAAATGTTATCTAGTTTACATTTGAAGTGTTCAAGACTGCACTGGTTTACTGGTAAAAAATCATAACTATTCATTTTTACTCAGTTAGATTTTTTGAGAAAGCATTCGCTGGTGCTAAGGTTCACAATCTGTCAATCGATTATAGAAAGCAGCCAACAATTGCAAAATGCATCATTAGAAAACTGCTCAGCATGCAGACAACTCTCTAATCTTGTTATACATTTAGTTTCCATCATTGTTAGGCAAAAATGTCATAGTGGTTATATCCAGAATAGCAGTAACAATTGGGAGGCAAGCATATAAGGAATGGAAACTGGTCACCTCCATGATAAAGGTAGGTGATTGGTAACAAGTAGCTTAATATCCCTAAATGAAAGGCACTATATCAAATTTAAAAGCTATTTAGGGAGAAAGTAGAATGGAAGACAAAAATCTCTATATATTATATACATAACATCCAAAAGGTAGCAGAAACACAGCAAAATGATGTTTTGTCCTTGAAAAACTAAGTTCCTTATACAAAAGCAAGAGAGAGACGAGGTTTGTAAAAGATGCTGGGTTGACAATGCCAAAGAAAAGTAATTAGCACAAAACCCAGTTTAGGCTGCAAATTATCAACAAACCAGTGCCCTACGCTGTGAAGTCCAGCGAATACACTTCAGTGATCTTCAGTCCATAGTAGGAAGACTGACATTTTCAATAATGATACCAGAGATGGAGGTGTCTTTGATGTATTGACACCTGCAGACTAACACTGCGAAACTATTGGCTGGAAAGAGATTCTGGGGGCAGAACTGACGTGGTATGGCTTCAACCAATATCATGAATATTAAAAGATGGCGTACACTTCTGCAAACCATCTTCAAGCCCTTTTCCACAGACGGAAGACTAAAACAAACCAGAGCTTTAGCAGCAATTGCTATGAAACAAATATCTGGATGAAAAAGAATGCAAAACCCCTGAAGATCTAAAGAAAATCAGAACTAATGCATGGCACGGAGTAAAGTGTTCTTTCATAGGGACATAATGAGATTTTAAAGATATGTTTTTAATAATAAAGATAATAAAATGGGGGGTAAATCACAGAAAGACAGTGTTTTATGACCATTTGTGGAAGAAAAAAAAATATCAAGAAAACAGCAATAAAATTATTCAGACTGGGAATTTATCTAATTACAAGGAAAAAAATATTGAAGACTATTGTTTTGTCCTATTCTGTCTCCCTTTCTATTTCTTTTTTTATAGACTAAAAGCCAAGCAAAACATTATCAAAAAGATGAATGTTTTTTCCAAGTAAAATATCTACTGCTGATATGGCATGTAACTTTTATACTATTATAAACAAAGAAAATAGGCAGACTGTAGGTACATCTGACAGTGCCCTCCACAGAAGCACATCAAATAAACTAATGGAAAGAGGTGCCACATATACAGACTCTTACCTGGTCAGCCACTGAGCCAGCAGGAATAGAGGGTACTGGACAGAAATCCAAGGTAGGACAACAAAGGACACGTTTTCAAAAAACTACAGTAGTATGACTAAAACACTGTCACCGTCAATAGATGATCACGGCACACTAGCTGGTGATAATAGCTATCAGGATGATAACAGCTTATTTCCTATTTAAATAAAACCAAACATGCCTCTTTTCCAAGTTTTGTTCAGTCTGCAACTGAACAGTCCAGAATATTTTCTGAAATGGGTAAAGAAAAAGATTTTAATAAGGGGAGGATCCTGAGGAATAATGTGTGTTTTACCAACAGTGTGCACAGTAGTAATACACATTTGGTTAAGTTCCTTTTAGAGTAGGAAGTTATGGGTTGAAGCAGTTAAAGTGAAAATACCTCATAGATACTGTTGAAAAAAAGGAATTAATTAACCCATAAAACCACCAAAATGACAGGTTTCTAAACAGAAGGATGGAAGCTACATTTTCTGAAAAAATATTTTAATATTTATAAGGTAACACAAAATAATAAATTCCATGGAGGTGCTCATACTTTCACGAAAATGCCTTCATTAACTTACTAAGCCTTTTTGCTGAACTAAATATACTCACAGACAAGAAAAGGCGAGGTCTCTGGAATCTGCTACTTTGTTTTCCATTTGAATTAAAACATATACATCTTTTCCAGTTTTGCTCAGTTAAAACAGAAGAAACAATCCATCAGCCATGAAGTGGTTTCTGCTGGGCAGGGATTCAGCAGGAAGTAGTCAGCAGGACTGTGTATACCCACGACCACTGCAATGCATGACTTTTTTAGCATGTAGTAGCATTAAGCTGCCCTGATGGCTTGACATGCTTTTGCTCAGCAAAAAAATGCTGAAGAGAACAGCTGCCCTTCTTGGTGCTCTCCTGCAGGCAGACTCTAATCCTCTGGGTTTATACAGTTGTTCAAGAAATATTAAAAGGAAAAGCCTTCTAAAGCACCAGAGGCACCAAACGGGAAACTGCTTGCTCAGAGTTTTATCTGTATCAAGAAGAAGTGTATTTGATGCTTTTAAAATTTTTACAGTAGCATCTTCCAAAACCAGTCAATATATTAAAGATCCGTATCACAGAATACTGTTTCATGTTTATTATCACAAAGGGAGGGGTGCGTCTGCTACAGTATGACCATACACTGGAAATTAATCTTTTCCAGTCAAGACAGTACATGAAAGTTATTTGTCTAGCAGCTTCCAAAGTTGTAAACCCTGTTCAACTGGCTACCAGGCTCTGACTGTGCTTGGTACAAAACTATTGGTATGCACCAGTGAATCAGACAAAAGATCAAACTAAAAATAGTTTCAACATCAGTATTTATATACCTTCAGAGTATTAAAAACAGTCTCACTGTTCCTGATTTCTTGAACTTTTTTCTCATTGGGAATGCTCTAACAAATTATACCGAGGCTGTTATAAAATTGATTGTAAAAGTTTAAAATTAAGCTTTTAAATTAGAGTAGAAAATAATTGGAAGCCACGAAATGTTAGAGTAAAGCTTGAAAGAAATCCAAACTTGTTAAGGCACACAATTTCATGTACTATATCCAAGCAATGTTAACTCTTTCCTATGGCAGTCCTTTAAGTTGGAAAATAAATTTGATCCATCTTTGAAACATGATTTTAATCTGGGATTACAATCCCTTATTACAGAAAATTATGTCAAACATTTAGTTTTAATTTCAGTGTTTCTGGTGTCAACAACTTTGTGAAATATTTAAAACTCTTCTGTTAATCAAATGTAACATCCGTTCACTGCGTGAGGCTTCATGTTAGGAAATAGTAGCTATATGTGGTTTATATTGCTAGAGAAAATCACAAATAAGAAGGATCCTAAAAGGAAAAGAATTGTTGCCAGTAAACTGTACAAGACCAAAGGTTAAGTAACTCTCAGAACACAAGGTTACGGGTCAAAGTAGTTAAAGGGAAAATATCCCAGAAATACATTTCAGAAAATGAACTAATTAATCCATAAAAACACTAGAATGACAGGTATTTAAAGAAAAGGGTGGGAATAATTCCTTTTTGGGAAATGTACTTCAGTATTTGTAACACAACTGGCCCAAATACGACTCAAAATTAAAAATGAAATTCAAATTGTGTAGGATTTAAATTCCTTTGTACTTAATATATCCGCATATCTCAGTAGTGGCTCGATCACTCAAGAAAACCAGTATTCTTAAAGGGAAGGTTTAGCATTTTTTCTGCTTCAGTTTAGGGTGTATTTCTGTAACACCTTAAGCCAACCTCACTTATAGTTGCGGTAGCCTGGTCCTCCACCCTACCCTGAGCTGCTTGGTGCTTTGTGCTGATGTGAGCACTGTGCAGTCAGTCAGCTCAGGGATTTGAGCCAGTTAAAAAACAGCTCTCCAAAGAAAGCAACTTTTTGTCTCAGTTCCCTGAACTGGCTCATTATATGGTAGCATGAGTGGCACAAGGGAGGGACCTCAGCTAACTCAGTTCCACACATGTTTGATATAAGGTCCTAAAGAGCCCCTGGGACCATCGGCTGTCCAACAGTCAGTGGCTAATCATCTTTATATGAGCCCCATAGTTCACAGTCTAAATAGTGACTTAAACTATAATTAGCTTTAGGTTCCTCTAATAGGGCAGCTAGTAAATTGAACAGATGAAACCTCACGAAATCTCAACACTTCTGACAAGGGAACTGTACCATCTTTCAGCAGCAAGTCAAAAATCACCCACCGTGACTTGTTACTAATTGTTGGCTGGAACCAACAGAGTGAAGGTACACGAGATAGCTGCCTGACAGAGACGCCAGCCTCACGCTTGCTGTCTCTCCTATGACCCTCAGAGAACCAACTTAACTCACTAAACCAGAAGGAAGTGCCTCGCTCACCTTTGCCAGGTTAATTTTTCGCCTGGGGCAGTGTAAGGTGGGAAGGGAAGCACTTTTGGGAGCAGCAGTTTTTTTCAGCTCAGCTCAGCCTGTTGCCTTTGCCTCTGAGGCTACGGATGCTTGCGCCGGTCTGATCACTGCTGTGTTTGGTGAAAAGGTTACCTCTCCCAGCCACCTACACAGCCAAGCAGGGAACACTCCCTTTTCAGCTAGTTAAAATAAGCCTCGTTAGCCCACACAGCTTAAACAGCAGATCTTTCTTAACTCCCTTTGAAAATCAGGATGGAACCTGTATCATGATCATTACTTTATAACCTCGGTTTTCTTCACCAGCAACCCACCTGCCTATGCCCCAGAGCCAGTTCTCTGAGCTATCTTAGGGGCGTGTACCAGAGCTCTCTCATTATGCACCTATTTTGCAATGAGGCCACAACAGAGCATGAAAGACACGGCTTTGCATAGAGCCCTTTCCTGTTCCTCTGTTGTTGTGCCTTCTACACACCACCTCCACTCAAAAAAGAAGATTAAAAAAAAAAAGTAATTTGTACCAACTGAACATACCCAGGTTTAAAAAAATAAGGTACTGATAAGGATGAACCTGCTGCTTCAACATAAATTGTTGATTGCTTGCCTTGTGCTAAAGTGCGTGTGTACATGGAAGCTTTTAAAACATTGGGTATCTGCAAGCTGGATCAAAGAACAATCTACAGAGAAGAAACACAGGGCAGCAAATGCACAATCACAGATTTTGTGACCTACAAGACATGCAGGAAAAGCCAGTCCAAGTCAGGTACAGCACAAAAATCACTGGAATTGGTTCCATTTGACTGAATGCCAGAGCACACTCTAATCTAGGGAACAAAGCCAGACCTGACCCCATTTGCAGGACCTCTGTTGCTGTTTTAAACATGTATCTTTGCTGTGCCCGATAACAAACCAATGACGACAATAACTTAGCAATTAAAGAATAATTAGCAAAAGAAGCAATGCTTTGATCTGCACCAGTTAGTCTGCCATTAATGCCAGCTGGGTATATTAAGTATAGGTCTTTCTCTAACAGCATTTTAATCAATTTGAATAAACAAACTAACTTACACTACATGATAAATTGTAACAGCTAAGTCTCAAAGCCCTCTCCTTTATTCATTTATACTTAAAATCAGCAACTTAGCCACTAAGGTAAATTGCAGTTATAACAACAAGTAGTAGGAAATTAATATTTACATCTGTTTGTACTTGGAGACTAATAAGACTATGGTGCTAGGCAATACCAGCTTAATGGTTTCTCCCTTCCCTCTGCACCATAGAAGCATGCCATCTGATTAGTTCTTTTGGCACAATCATTTGTGAGACCACCCTGTGAGCCAGACCAAGGGAAGTGACCCAGCTTCATTCTTTATTTGGGGGGGGGGGTGGCGGAGGATTGCTCAGGTCAGGGAAGTTCCCTGATCTGATCCACAGTGTGGCCCCACAAAAAGCTGTGTCAGCACAACTGTTCAGTGATGGTGCAGTGGCTGCAGTAAGCAACGCAGACCAAGGATATCTGAAGTTAGCACTGCTGCCAAATGCTTTGTGTCACAAGACAAATGTGCAAGAGCAGTACTAGTCACTGTGCATGCCCAGAATGGGCAAGAGCTAGAGAAAAACACTCCAATACACTGCTGTTGTGTCCATGTTCTTTACAAACGCCGGTAAAAAAGTACTGTGAACAAGTATGTAAGTGAACAGGTGGTATGCCAAGGATAAACCCAGCGACTATGATGCTGTAGAGTGACTTCAGAAGAAAACCTGTGATAAGGCTGATCAATAGTGAACTTAGAGAAAGTAAGTCCGAAAAGTAAGTAACGAGGTTTTCTGCAAATGATAAAAATAGAATTATTTGCTATAGGATTTTCTCTTGTTAATATTAGTTTTAGAGATACAGTTTGCATTCAGTAAAAAGAAGGATAATCACTTCAAAGGATCATTGTCAGAAAGAAGTGATGTGCAATAGCAAATCATGAGGAAACACAGACTGAAACTTAGTTCATAAGACAGAATCTTTAAAGCACTCAGACAACAGTTCATTAATTTATCCCCCTTCCCACAATTCATACCAGTAATTCTGAAAACAATCTACTCGCTAGGGATGATTGTTGTTCTAAGCCATGGCCCTGATGAACATATTTTTTAGTCTCAGATATAAGTAAGAGCTACAAAAGGTTAAAAAAATGTGGGTATAGTTCAGATAAACATCTAAGAATTTGGAATTTCATCTGAATGCTTTCTGTCAGAAAAAAATGTGCTGTAAGTCTCATGAGAAAAAGTCTTATTTGTGATGTCGCTTGCACTTTTGTTTCTGTTCTCAGCTGGAATAGGATAAGAGTAGTCAACTCACACGGTGTTTTGTCTTCAAGCGTTGTGGGGAAAATTCAGTTCTAAGAATAGGATATTATGGTAAGACATCCCACATAAACTGACTTTGCCTCTTGTTACTAAAGGAAACAACAGAATGGTACAGTAAAATCTTGGTGAAAACTGAAAAGTTGCATGCAGTTCAAAAAGAAATCATTGCATTCATTTTACAAGTTAAAAAAGTCCCCACATATTCCACTTGAAAGACAACTTCTGATTTTTGGTTACATAGCACTAAATAAAAAATGCCTCTCAACTAACTTGAATAATAATTCTGACAACCACCAGGTTCTTATGGCAGTGCCTTGAAATGAAGGTTGACTATACACAGCAGTAGGACGAGCATCTTAGCTATGGATGGAGTACACTGTCTACAGTAGATAAGTTACTTCTCCAGAAGCTAAATTTAATTTCCAAAATGCCTTAGAAATTTGTCAGTCTTTCATTATAAGTCAGTGGCATGTAGTCTCCAATATTAGTCCTGAAAATGGAACTTGAACTTTTAAATTACCTAAGTAATACAAGAAAGAAATTTTTTCACCAGCAGCTTTATGTGACAAATACACATATTTGCAGGGACAGACTATGGTGTACATGTGCACATGCTGTGGCTCCAGCAGACTGCTTTACCTTACCAAGCACAGCTAGAGAAACAGCACATCGCTTCCATAGCAGCAATTCTCCCTTTTGACAGATCAGGTATATTTTTTGCTGAAACTGATGGGTACGGTCTATACTTCTTCAGACTAGCTCTACCGGCAAATCTTTAACAGATCTCTAATGTCACAGACATCCACATCAACCAGGTAATCAATATCTATGGGACATCATCTGGTAAATACTGCTTTTGTCAGCAGTGCTGACTTAAACCACCCTTGCCTCCAGGTTCCTTGTTCCCTTCTTTTTCTTTGTCCCTTGTTGGAACAAAGAAGGGTTGCTGGAGAGGGTGTGGAGAAGAGGTTGTTTTTAACCTCTATCAGTTCCCTCGTCTGTTTTACCACAATATCCCATGAACAATTGTACTGCCACAACTGAGAAAGAAGAAAAGATTTTCATCAAACTACAGCAGCCATCCTGTCTGAGCGTAAGATGTTTCTCCTACTTATATAGGCAGCCAGTTAAAGGATAATTCTTGGAAAGCAAAAAGTGTCAGTAAAAGATGGCAACAAAAGGTGCCCTTTAAGTAATAAAACTCTTCTAAGCTGAAACCTTAGGGATGCCATTTAAATTGTCTGAGTGGAATTCAGGGACTTCCTTGCAAATACACTCCTTCGGCTGCTGCTTTGCAAATCCATATTATAGCACATTTGTGCATGTGTGCAAAACTGGGCTTGTTTACCCAGGGCTTGCGTGGTAGAGACAGTCCTTATTAACATTTAAAAAATTGTAAAAGGTCATATCTCTCAATGCTATGTATTCAGAACTCATAGTTCAGCTGGCATTTTGTCTGTGCCCAAAATACAGGATGTTGCCCTTTGTTCCAAAAAAGAATATCCATCTATAATTCAGACTTGTGTTAGGAGGACCAAGGAGATGCCCACTTAAAAAGGGTCACACAGAGTTAAGATCACATTATAATAAACTCACTCTGCTTAGTCTTCAAGGGGGTCTCTCCTTCTCTCTCCCACCCCAAACGCTATTGCAGTTGCATGCTGCTTTTGTATGAACAAGTTTGTTGTTACTGACTCTTGCAGTTTATTGGAAAATTAAAAATTAAAATATGCAGACTATTTTATAACCACACATAAATTTACAGACTTCCAAGATCCAGTATGTTTGCCTATCCCCAAACCAGATTACACAATACAGGCATTTGTAGGGAAAAATTCATAGACAGATTTTTAAAGGCTCTATAACACTCAGAAAAGAACTGTTAAGCAGCTGCTCATTCCCCACGTTTATGAATACAGGGCTGAGTTATTACTCCATATAATACAGTACTTGTTTTGGCATAAGGTAGGAGGTAATCCCTAATGCTTAGTCTGTTTACAGGTCATATCTGCCTCCCCAGCGATACTGCCAGAGGCTGGTAAATTTTCTGAAGGGCAGTGGGACTAGACTTAAGTATCTTTCACATACTGATCAGCATATATGCTCCCTATATAAAATCTCTATAAAGAGATTGCAAAGAATATGCTTTTGTTTTAGGGAACAGAGAGATATTTTTGTTTTGCTCCTCCTCTCCCAAATCTTTCCCTTCAGCAAAGACTCTTGCTAATCCTGCATGCTTGGGGTTTTTTAATCTACAAACAAAAATATGGAGCCAGGAGTTAGATGAACACTAAAATGCATACATCCTTTCAAAAGAACTTCTATCTTATCTTCGGCTTATATAGATGTGGTAGGAACACGGAGACTGGAGCCAGTTGTATTATTTTTGCCAATCTGCCTTAAGTTTAAGAGTGAATAATGTCAAGAAGTTTATATACTATCCCAGATACATGTTATATTGTTCACAGATAATGTCTAGTTTGTCTGTCACCTATCTCAGCAGCTCTAAGTACACCTGGATTCATCAGGAAGATATACTGTAAAAGATATCAACACCTCATTAGTTTAAAAAATAAGAGATTCTCAAAAGGAGCACTAAAGAGTATTTAAAAAAGGTTAGTGTGGGTCCTGGAACAAGTTTTCTTTCAAATCTTTTCCCTGAACCTTTGCCTTCTTATATTTTTCCATCCCTAATGCTCTTTGGGACCAGTCCAATATGGAGGATCTCTCTGCAAACCTTGGCTTCACTCATAGCCAAGTAAAGCAAAGGATCAAGCTCATTTGCCTGTCAAGAGCAACCAGAACTTCAAGTTTATCATTCAGAAATCATATGGACCATAAACTGAGAGTTTCTTTGGCCTTTTTTTTTTTTTTTTTTTTTTAAGAAGAACTGGTATCACAAGGAACCTTGAGAATGGACTTTCTGTCTTCCCTACCTTGATCTGAGAGGGAGCATTACCCATCTTGAGGACAAGATCAGACTTACGCAGCTGATCTGTACTAAGCAGTGACCTCCTCCACACCGCCTGTAGTTGCTCTCAGACCTGCCAGTCTGACTGCACATGGCGCCACTCCCTAACCTGGTTCTGTCAAAATAATCTGTTTTTTGTGGCAAACGATCAGAGAACCATAGGAAAGGAATGAAAGAAAAAAGTTCCTTTCTGTTGGATCCTGTTACTCTAGGGACTGGACAGGGTTCTCCCTGACAGTTGGTTACCATGGCTATTAATACCCTGACACAAAGTGAATGAATACCATGATTTAGAAGAAAAAAGCAAAGCCTCACTAGGAAACCTTAGGAATATCATTGGAGTAGGCAACTGTATAGCAGTTTCTTAAAAGAGAGAAACTGATGATCATTTGGAAAAAAGTCTTTAGATTTTAATGATCTGTAAAGTTTAGCCTCTGGCAGTTCCATTTTAAAAATAATCTTTTTCAATTAAAACCAGTTAACTCAGAAATTGCTGCAAGATGAAATATATTTGATCTCTTGTCCACATTTTGAACTGCGACAACTTTTGTTTGCTGCAGACTAACCCCCCCCCTCCAAATATTAAATGCTGATGCCTTACGTGCATACAGAAGACCCACAGCATCTGTTATACAGTCAAGAAACAACTCTGACCGCCTAACTGCCAGGAAAGACAACTCACTTTGTACAAGAATGCTATTTGTCTGTTAGCCATGCAAGAATCCACTTAGCTTCCATTTCAGCTCATTTGTAGTTGCCAATATCTACCCTTTAAATACTTACAGCTGCCACTTCTGTGTTGAAAAAGTATCTATTTTCGTATTTCATTTAGGAGTGAGGCACTGTCCAAAGCATCTGGTAATGTGAACTGTGGGGCCCTGGATAGCCCAGGAACTATATCGTCTGGTTCAGAGTCATCCTAGATGAGAATAAAAGCGTTTCCTAAGTGGTTCTTCTGGCAGCAGGGGCACCTGGTTATCAAAAAATTCCACCCAACAAACCCACTATTTTGCTGGCTTGTTTTTACCCTGCATCAGGTCCCCAGTCTAGTTAGCCCAATAATTGTACGCATAGTTACACTTGCGGAACTGAGATGGCGATGCCAGGGCAGGAAAAGATGTCCAGGGTTACCTCTCTAGAATTGACTTCCCAAGACACGCTTGTAAAACTGACTTGACCCCACTGTATCTGAATCACAGGCAAAGGACTTCAGCCTAAACAGACAGTAATGCAAACCTTTTCCAAAGCATTAATTCTCTGAACAAACATTCAGAAGTGTGCTGTGAATTCAATAATTATTTCAAAATATTCTTGGTTTTCAGGAAAAAACAGTGAGAGCAAAAGAGGTAAAACAAGGCATTTAATTTTAGATTCTACATTTGAATTCTTTATCAGCTGCCATGATCCATACTGTAGATTGGAAGAGGCAATAAACTATCTATGGTTTAAAAGATAGTCTGCCCTAAAATCACAGTCTATGCTCAGAAATGGAGATTTCCACCACAAACTCGATAGGTAGTCCATCAGAATTACAATTATTTTACCATAAAATAATGCACATACTGGCCCACGAACTTCTGCTGCTGTGACTGGAAGCGTATGTACGCTACACATTTTTAGATCCACAGCTCATGCAGGCACAGCCAGCCTGGCTGTAAAGCTGCTGTGTTAGCTGTTGCTAACAGAACCCCTGCAGCACAGATTTCATTGCAGGGGTGCATGACGCTCTACAAAACTGAATAAAATACTTGAGAAGTTTAGCCAGCTCTGAGATCCATTTCAGTCTGGCTGTTCTGCCAGTAGCCAGTCATTTTAACTGGTATTTTAACAATACAACTTCAGTTACACGGAGATAACTTTTGGCTTAGTTTGCTTAGCAAGTTCTGTTATTTCTGGGAGCAGCTGTTTCCCAGTGTACAGTGTTCTTATTCAGCAGGGCTCTATTGCCATGGTTCTCACCATTTGCAGGGATGATGTGATGCAGAAAAATTACCGATTTGACTAATACAAACATTGCCTGTAAAAAAGATCTACAAATGCAAAGGTTAGGCTGCCAGGAGGTACTTCTCTGGGCCTGAAGCTAATGAGGCTGTGGCTGTACCAGCCTTTCCTAGGTGATGAATATTGACTTTAGTGGTCCCTATATCCCCCTCCTTCGGCACTCTCCATTCCCAGGTACCCTTTCTTGCCTAGGTGCCATCCTTGCTGTTGTGCCACCACTAATACTTATGTGGTCTCAGAGTGAATCAGAACAGGGAATTGATTCACCTGAAAAATAAAAGCAACCATAAGCAAGTATCTGTGCTGGTACAGTGGAGGAGGTAATAGGTGATGGAGGCTGCAACACGAAGCAGGAGGGAAGGACTTGATAACTTGGTTTGCACCACAGCCTATTATGTGAGCCTTGAAAACATACGATGTCTCTATGCTGCAACTGGAACTGTAGAGGGATGAAATTACTGGTGTGTCTGAATAGCTCAATGAAAGAGCTCAGCATAGATGTCATCAGCGTGCATAGTCCCTTGCCTTAGTTATATCTCCATACTTCTCAAGAAAGAAAATGTTGAATGTGTTTGAATTGAATGCTATGGTAGTTTATTTAGCAGCTTTAAGTGCCTCTGAAAATTGTGTGTTATTTGTTTTAGGAATAATTAGTCCCAAGAATATACTGGCAACATAGTTCAAATGCAGTGCTATTCTAACACACCTATGAGACTCAAGGACAGGTAGCAACTTCCTTAACCGATGGTCATTCAATATCCCTTTTTGGCATTCTTCAGTTCACCTCCCATCTCAGTAAAATACAATACATTTCAAGAAAAATCTCGCGCAGTTCTCATGAAGTATTGGATACCAGTTCCTTCTTTTTAAGCACACAGTTTAAAATTTTCAAACAGAAAAGGGCTTAAGGCAAAAAATCCTTGCCTAAATAGCTTTTAAGCTTGTGAGAACTCAGATCCAAAATACGTTACTTTAATCCATCTAACTTACGCAGCATTTTATCCTTTATAAGTAATTTGGTCTAAAGCTTTCTAGTCAACTAACGAAAACTTGTAACAATACTGATCTCCATTTTAAACCATTCCCTGTCAAGAATCATGTAAGAAAGGATGTTGCTATTTCCCATATTTGTAGTGGGTAGTTCTGAATTCAGGACATTACCCCGCATCTTAGGACCATATCTAAATCACCAATAAAAGCACTCAGGGAGATGGTAAATCATTTTACTCTAACCCTGATATGGCTTCATGTAACCCCAGTTCCAGATCCCTGACCATTTCAACTTTCTTCTCTCTGGTTCATCCAACATCATGTTGTTTAAACTGCTTTACATGAAGTTTTTCTTTCTCCCATGACTTGATTATGATGAGTCCACTCCAAGTCCCTCATCTTTTTCCTCCTTTACCACATCCACCTTTGCCTGTCATACAGAGCACAAAAAGATGTACTCCAGCTTCTCCTCTGTGAAAAACAGGTCAGTCAGCTTTGTGCTCCTCCCTGCCTTCTACCCTCTCTCTACAGTTATATCCTGTCTGCCCTACCCTTCATGTTTCTTCTCTTAGACGGTAAATTCTTCATAGCAGATGCTCCATATACTTTTAACACCTGGCCTATTTGGGATGTTGCTATAATATAGATAATAAAACAATATTCCACACGGACCTGAATTTGATCTCACAGTAACAACACTCCCCCCACCCCACCCCACTCCCAAAACCCCAAAAGCAACCCCAAACCCTGTGCATAATTGCTGAAGTTTTTTAAGTCATAAAATGCTGGAGTCTATTTTTAGACATTATCAAAAGTGAGTGAAACTGAACACAATCTGCATTTTCCTTTTATGGAGTTATGTTTTGTTTATAGTTTAGAAATTGTGTGTTAGATCTCACATGATGACCTTTAAAATAAACTGAGCTTAACATCTTGATATCCACAATGGTGTGGGAGTCTAGAGATGTGGTTGAAGATAGTTGTTTCTCGTTAGGAGGAAACTAATGACAGATCATGCCACTTCCTCACTTATCAAGGAAGATCCTCTTGGTGCTAGTTTTATGTTAAAACTACAGCAGTTCGTGATGCACTGTAAGTGTATTTATAATATATACACACAGATTGTTGACAGAGCTCAATACTGTATGTTGTTCGTTAATTGACTAATCTATATGAATCAGTAGAATAAAGTTGATAGATTTAATCTACTATGCAAAGGTTATGAACTTGTCCACAAAATACTGAACAGTCAATAAATGGGAAGTATACTGGGCAGAAATATGCCAGACATTCCCCAGTTCCATGTCTTGAATCAATAGGAAGCACATCAGACAGCTGCACTTCCACTCACTTGGTCTGTGTCTTCTCACCATGCTAATTTGCACAGAAGTATCAAAGAATGAATTACTATTACTACATTCTTTGAGGAGACCAGCTACATCATAGACTGCAACAGTCCAAACTCCACAGGAGCCCGTATCAGTGACCCTAAGTCTTGACCTGAAGATAATGTACTTGAAAGGACTAACACAAATTTTACTGATTTTAATTGCCCTTTTCTTTTTCTGCCACTGATGTTTGTGCTGTGGTTATCAACAGGATGTTTCATGCTAAGAACTGGGCTGCAACCAACAGCTCATCCCAGTTGAGTTAAATACCTGCATAGGTACTATTGTGAGTGCAGGTGCTAGAGCAAAAGGTTCCCAATCCAGTTGTGGTTTTCACCTTCGTAAGCCATCTGACGTATTCCTGCTATATTGCTGTTCTAGCCAGTCTTTACAGGTCAAGCAAGGTGTTTAAGGTGGTGACTAACATTTGGTGGCATTTTGTTGGGGCCAGCCAAGGTGGTGGCCACTTTCAGCTGTCTGCTCTGCCCCTATGCTAGATGCCCCTGCTGAAGGGACAGATGCATGCTTTTGAGGACCCCAGTTACAGCATAAGGAAGTAACATAACAAAACCCAACACAGACACCAGCTGAATGCTACCAGCTGTGCACTACAGAAGTCAACAAAGAAATATTTATGCTGTTTAATGATCTCTGCCTACAGAGGCAATCATTGCCAGGCAAAAATTGGAAGACAACAGATACACCTTTTTTGTCATTCCAGCTAAATGCCCTCTTGAATGGAAGTCAACACCTGCACAATACCGTTGTAGTAACTCAGGTGTAACAGCTGAATCCCAAATTCATTTTAGTTCACCCAGGGATGCAAGAAAAGCTTGCAGTGGAAATTCAGGGATTAACAAGGTGACTATTTATGTTCGGATAAAAAGATCAGTCAGCTCGACATGCCTACTCTAAATATTGAGGTGGAAGAAAAGAATGGTATTTACAAAAGCTAACTTTAGCATAGTGAGGCTAAGAAAACAACTGAGCAGAAACTATTCTGAATTACTATTTGAAAACCCTCTCTTCCCCACCCACACTGACCTGCGTGAAAAGCAGCCTCAATAAGCTAAGATTAGCTTTTGTCAGTATCCCAAAATCTATTAAAAGTTAAGGAAAACCCTGAAGGCTGAGCTGTATTTAGTGAAAATCAGTTCCAGTCAGTTATAGAAAAGCTAACCAAACTTACTAAAGCAAGAAGAGTTAGCTGCTTTCCATGAGCCTAGGATCCTAGAACTGTAAAAAAATCCAAACAAAAACCAAAACAAACCAAAAAAGCCCTGGTATCACTCCATACTAAACTGAGAAACTGAGGAATAGCCCTCCTATTTGCTGATAGGCACTCTTATCTCTGCAACCAGCAGGAATAAACTACAGAATTAGGTGAGAATTCTGGCCTTCCAACATAAACATTTTGCATTGGCCCCAGGTACCCAGTTTGAAAGAATGTAATTAGAGGATTAGAATGTCCTAAAACCAGATTGCTATGTTACCTCTCTTATTTTCCCAGAGGAGAGGTTTTCACGGCTCGAGGATCAGGTTTGGCTCCCATAAACCCTGTAAAATTTGTAAAGGAGAGTGTTCGCTTTTCATACACACATTCACACAGAAACATCATTATTGTCTGGTTTTGTCGGGCCGTACAAGACGTCAGTACAATGACAACATGCACGTGGGGTTCTAAAGCACAGGGGAAGTGAAAAGAGTGAACTGTGTGGGCGACATGTTCTCTCCGACCAGGCGATCTGCTGAATTCACAGGCTGGGCTGAGGGGGAAATAGTACGCATAATGGCAGGCTAGCAGCGATAGGTGAAGATACGAGATGTTTTTAACAGGATGAGGTTAGCTCTTCCTTTCATGGAAATACATCAACCCTTTCTGGAAAATCTCCTTTTCATCTAAATTACTTTTTTTTTTAAAAAAAATTAAGATGTATGAAAAAATAACAAAGTGGGGGTGGAACAAATCTGTTTGTCTTCAGTGTGTTTCTCTGTAAGAAGAAATGAAATGGAAACTCAGTCTTCCATTGTACTTTGAGCTCCGTTTCTGTCTGTAACGGAGTGGCATAGGGCATCATTTTAAATAAATTGTGTGTTAGACATTTTGTCTCTAACAGAATGGAGATTCCTTCTATTGTGGACTCACAGTTTAAATACTGAATAGCAACATGAGGAAAGTGGCTAAGTGCTGAATCTATGGGTGAATGCTGAACCAGTACTATTGCACAGAAAGATGTCACTGACTAGTTTTCCATTTTTTTTTTGTCCCCTCTATCCCTTCACCCCAGCATGACTGCCATTACAGGATATGCACACATCTCGGGTCACACTGCATAGTCTGGCACCTATAGCAGTGAGCAAACTGCCACAGATTTTACAGTCTGCTCTGCAACATTTGGCGTGCTGATAAAAGTTAATGGGAGCGAAGATAATTTATTAAGTCTCTATTAATTCTGCATTCATAACACAGTATTTATATGGCCTAGGGGCTATAAACATTGCAAGCACTACAACTTTTTTCCATGCTTAGGCAGAGAAAAATATGAAAGTGGGCATCAACTGTAATAAGAGAATGTCACAGGGCAACAAGACAGTAAACTAGAATTACAATGTCACTGGTATGACAGGTAGGCATCACGGTCTAACTATACAGTGATTTAGTGGCTTAACCCTGCAGTCTCAATATTCCAACTTTCTGAAATAGTGTGATTCTGATGTCCCTGCAGACACTCCATCTGCCATTCCCTCTCACCTAAGGATCTCAACACTAAATGTTCAATTAACTTCTGGAAAAAAATTACAAAACCCCCAGCATTATATGCCATACAGGGGAAATAAATGCACGCTTCTGCTGAAGTGAAACAGTCCCATATTGTTTTTAACACTCTTAAGATCTCATGGGTTTTGTGGTTCATATAGGTACCTCTACCCAGACATGTTTACTTGTGTTCTGTCTGGTGTCCATGATTTGGCTCTACTTCAGCACAGTGAGAAGAAAACGATGACAATGGTTTCAGCTTTTAAATTGTTTGCTGCCTGGGACTTAAATGAGCACGTAACTAGAGCAGATACACAGATGGCCAGGAAATTTGCTGTAAATTTTATAATGATTCAGACAGCTAGTGAAACAGTAAAGTACTAAATGGCATTCATGTCTTTGCTGCCTGAGAAACTTAAGAAATTAACTACTACAGTTTTCTCTAAGTAAATAAGTATGCACTGAATCAAATCACATAAGTCACTGAGAAGCTTCCCAAAGAAGTTTGATTACAGCCTAATTTCTTTTTTTTCTATTTTTCTCAAAATTTTTCAAAAGAACATTTTCTAACACTTGACATTTAAAAAGGTTAAAAAGTACTAGCTTTTAGTTTACTATCTTTGTAACTCTCGCTTTTCTCAGACCACAATTAGGGAAACCATTTTAGCAGTTTCTGTTTAACATAAAGACCTATGACCAAATACTAACAATCCTTGCTAACATCTGTAGAGCATAGAATGCTGTGGCAAGTATACAGGCATGCATGGCACATACAGCATCTTAACACTGCACAGATAATCTTACAAATCAACAAAATACTTAAATAGGAACAGTAAAATGTTTGTACAGTTTTAAAACTGCTAAGAAGTACAGATTGAAGACCTATATCAAATGTAGTTCTGTCAGCTCTGCATAATAGAATACTAATCAAAACCCCATGTTCACAACTATAGATAGATTATAACCACTTCAGTTACAATCACCAAGTAATAATTTTTAAAGGTAGTTAAACAGGAAGCTAATTTTTCATAGCAAACAATGACACGCTGAAGCATTTAAAAATGTATGGAGACTATCAAGAGAAAATAAGTTAAAAGCAGTAAAGTGAAAGATTTGTACTACCGTGCTTTGTAAACTCACACAAGAGGCTATGTCTCAGACAATAACTTTCTAAAAATGGAAAACAGAGACTCTCCCACCATGCCAGGGCAAGGGAGAAGTATTTATTTAACTAATAGATATTTAACAGGCAGATTCACATTAACTCCTGCAACACAGTTTCATTTGGGAGCTAAGTGAACACCATAAACGTATACTTTTTAAGCCTCTTCTCATAAAAACACTGAGATTAA
Source organism: Falco naumanni (assembly GCF_017639655.2). NCBI lineage: Eukaryota > Metazoa > Chordata > Aves > Falconiformes > Falconidae > Falco > Falco naumanni. The sequence goes on along the minus strand of NC_054068.1, from coordinate 19,744,550 downwards.
TGCTCCTTTGAGTAAGGATGACTGGACTAGACTCCCTCTGGAGCTCATCAATTCTTTTCCTTAACTGACCTAGGCAACTGCTGTTTAACAACACATGAGGCACTCCCTCCTCACCAAAGGCTTTGGGTCTTACTTTTAGTGTTTTTCATCAGCTTTGTCATCAGAAACTCTGAATAAAAGCCTCAAACATTGGCTTCCTGCGCCATGGTACAGATGGAAACAAGCCTTACAGGCCACCTCATTGACATAGCTTCTTGACTCGGAGTCCAAATATAAGCAGACTCCTGTTTAGAGAATCAACAGTTCTCAAGTATGTTGAGCTTGTAGATTTGATTAAAGAAGTAGTGAAAAAATGCTTTTTCTTTCTAGTTCTAGACTTCTTTCTAGTTAACACCTGTTTGGGACCTCCTGCAATCTTGCCAGTTAAGGTCTTTGAAAAGCATGCCCTTCTGCAGGTCATAAAGAGTAAGTAAAACCAAACCAAAACAAAAAACATCCTTACCTCTCCCTCCTCCCCCAGCAACCCAAGGCATGCTCACACTTTGAATCAGAGAGCAGCTGAGCTGACATGTGGCTCACTTGCCAGCTTTCTGAAATTGCAGTACTGGGGAACTCTAGGATTTTGATATTCAAACTCTGTATTGGTACCGCCAACATTTAACCTCACATTCCAGGGCGGGGTTGGGCTCAGAGCCCGGGACATTCCAAAAAGCATTCCAACCAGCAAGGCCCTGGAGGTAGCCCCACAGTGAGCACATCCATGCTAAAAGGCTAGTAAAAATGTCTTTGCATTCCCATTCACATGCGTACATGTACGCTACAGGGAGGACAAGTTACAGTTCTCCCTGTACCCACTGATCATGCTTTGCAAGGTATGGTTACAAATAGTTTCTGCAGCATCAGTATAAAGAAACAAAAACGCAGCTGCTTTGTTGCTTGCTTGCTGTAGCCTTGTGACAGAAAAAAACCAGTTGCTTCACTGAGTTCCATAGGATTAATAGTGAAACATTTTCACTAAGCAAATACTTAAAATAGAGCATAGCTTTCATTAGTATTGACAAGTATCACATTCACACCACAATAAAAAAAAAAAAAAAAAGTTCTCTGAAGAGTGAGGCTAAACATCCTCCAACCCAACTGTGGTCTCAATTGCCACCCTATGCAAGAATGCAGAAGTGCAACGGCTGGATCGTTAAATAGTAGAAGTCAGTATATTTTTCTGGGAAAAAAAAATAAATCTGCCACCTTCTGTTTATGAAAGGTACAGCAGAAAAGAGAACCACAGGAGAAACTCGTACAGTTGAGTCACATGTGTAGTTTGCAGGTTTAAAACATTAGTTTAAAACTAATATGAATAGAACAATTTCTAGAAAGAAAGTACCAGTCACTAAAGTAATTACTTTAAAACCAGTGCTGAGAAGGGAACGTACGTGGCAAATACAATTATCCTATCTATAGAACTGGTTAGGATGAATTGAATGATCAAAGTAGGACAGTAAGTCACACGTGAGTTGTAACAGAGTTGAGAGGAATGAAAGTATGTAACAAAGTCATTAATTCAAAACATTCTGACATGCACACGCACATATATTACAATTGCAACTCTTCTTTAGCTCTTTTTGAAACTCATCAAGGGTGCCAAACACATTGTGCTTTCTAGCCATTTGCCAGAATTTACAGCCCTTCTATATTTAGCATTGAATGCTCATTCCAACAGAGTGACTCCTCACTCTCATCGCCACATGCTCTGTTTGGCCTAGCTATGGCCATCCATAATTACAGCACAGACAGCCTCATTAATGTATACAACTATTACAACGAACTAGAAGGAGTAATTGCAAGCATGGGTACCACATAAGAATTTAAGTAAGGATTTAAAAACATTTAAAAACATTTGAAAACTTATCAGAAAACAGAAACACCCCTCCCCAAACTTTTAGCACCCATTTGATTTAATATAAATACAATACATATACTTTGCAGACTAGTGTTAATATAGTACTTGTTTCAGCTCACAGAGGACTATATATCCAGTATTCTCCAGTCCTCTCCATCAAAACAACCAAGGCACACATTCTGTAACATCAGATGACAAGTAAAGCATCTACATGCTAGGGTATTCACACAACCTCAGATTTTTAGGTAACTATGTTCAGCTACAGCTCCATGTGAATTTCTGACAGCACACTGCTGAAATCTGTTCAGATGTTCATCATAAACCTGAATTTTACACATTCCCAAGTGCCCCTGGAGTCACCTGTCTCTCACAATAAACATGTGCTCTGAATTGCATTTTAAGTCAATTGCTGGAAAGAAACAACGTGAAAAGTCTACATAGGCTACACCCCGCTAAGGAGTCAGGAAAGATGCACGTTCACATCACATGACAAAACACCAGGAGAAAAAAAGAAAAGGTACAAATACTGTTATGAAGGCCTTGGCTCCTATACTGAATAATTCTATCCCTTTTCTGAAAGAGGTCCATATCAGCAGTAGCAGAATTCCTCCTTATTGATTAATTATTTTTTTTTGGGGGGGGGGGCGAGGGGCTTTTTTATAAGCCAAAACAGAAACTACACACTTCCTATGGTTGGCTTCTCTACAAATCGGTCCCAATCCACTGTAATTTCTAGCAACCCATAGTAATTGCTGTCATACAAGTCCACACAAGCACCACCACCTATAATAATTGGGCTTTATCCAAAGATTAAATTTTAATTTTAGACAAACAATGATGACAAGAGGCGAAGCCAGATTCTTCTAAGCGGCAGGACAAGAGACAACGAGCACAAACCGAAATAGAGGATAGTCCATGTAGACACAAGAAGAAAAAAACCGACTTTTTTTTACCACAAGTGCGATCAAACACTGGAACAGGCTGCCAAGAAAGGTTGTCAATGGAGCCTCAGTCCTTGGAGAGATGTGAAATGCAGCTAGACACAGTTCCTGGGAAACTTGCTCTAGTTGACCTTGCTTTGAGCACAGGGGTTGGACCAGATGCTCCCATCTCCAGTGGTCCCTTCCAAGCTCAAATATTCTATGATATTAGACCTTGCAAGCCATACTTCTAGCAGGATCTAAGAATCATTTTTTTTTTCCTGTTACTCTATGATGGCTCCAAAGAGTCCTGACAAAAACAAGAGAGCACTCACAACAGCAAAATGGCTGCTTCTGAACTTTCTGATTAATACTGCTAATTCTTTTGCTCCTTCAGAGTAAAATTCTAGCACTCAAATTATAGCAAATATAAGTACATTTAACTGCATTTACTGCAGTGTACAAAATGAACAAGAAAAAACTTTCTTCTTAGACCACACAGATTTACTATAAATTACTCTGATCTAAACAGCAGACGTATTAAATATGAAGACACATCTATTTAATTTCACAATCCTGAACATTATTTGGTGAGATATTGTTCTTCTATTGTAAAAGAATGGTTTAGCACTATCACTTGAGGAAGAAGATTCAGATTTTTAAATAGGAAGACTATTTATGAACTACATCCAAATGAATTATATTTTGTATGTTCTTAATACTAAATACTTTATAGAGATCATGGCATGGTATCTCTGCCATTTTGTTTTCAGACCGGAACCGATAATCTGAAGATCTCTCACCCTGTTGAGGGATACTAAACCACCACTTCAATACCCCATTAATAACCGGAATCCCTAAATTCTCCTAATCCATTAGAACATTCTTTTGGAGATTCAAAACTTTAATTTATATCGGACAAGCTCAGCTGGATTGCCATGAAATCAGACTGGATCTGCATCCTCTCTTGGCATACAGCACGTACTTACGGTTTACCTTAATAGTAAGTTATGATGATGGCAAATTTAAGAAGAGAACATGTACTTTTGATTAAGACCACCAGTATCTCAAACAGCTAAATACTGAGGCAAACTAGGTCACATTTCAAGAACACACACATAAGGCTGTATTTGGATGCCTGCTTTTGCAATTAATACACCTGTAGACATATACTAGAACTTCCAAGTTCCAAGTACCTTCACTCAACAAAAACATGGCTACCAGGCTCGGCTCCAATTCCTTACTGGAAAGGCACAACTGTAATACCTAAGACCCAGAAAGGATGGTTAATTCTATCGTCACATTTCTGGAGGGTAAATTGTAAAAGAAATTATGAAAGAAGAATGTTATTTTCATGCTTATTGTTATAATTTCTAAGTCCTCCTCCCTGCAAAAACCTTTTTCTTGATGTCAATAAAGCTTGCAAGACATGCATGACAAAATCATGTCTACTTGGCTACTAATATTTTCCTACATTAATTTTTCTGATTAACTACATAGTTCCACAATAAACCCATCTGCTTGTGGACGATGTATTCATGCATCTCATACCAGCACACTGCAGACTTCTTAAAAATAAAAAATAGGTAATAAAACCAACAACAAAATTGCTTTTAAAATATTTGATATTTTTTAAAAATTTATTATTTGGGATACTCTTAATGTTCTTTAAAATCAAGTTGCTTATTTATCCTGTCTGAAAGGCACCATAGGGACCGTGAGTGGTGAACAGTAAACATCTCATTGGCATTTTTACAGCTGGGGAATTTACCAGTCTCTGAGAGAATCCAAATGAAATGTGAACAGCAAGATATACAAACAGGAGCTAATCTGTAGCGGCACAGGTGTGAAACCCCTAATTTCCATGCTATCGTGGTACCTTAGGCACATTCATGTCAGAAGTTTCTTCAATAAAGTTAGCTTTTTTATGGGAAGGCTCAGCAAGGTCTTCTCCATGGTCTCTGTTATTCAAGCTCTCCTGATCTTCCCTCTTGCGTTTGTTAATCAGGTGATTTTCACCCTCACACAGCTTTCCCTCTGGGACACCCAATGTTCTCAGGCAGACAATAGCTGCAGCCTGTTCTGCTAGTTTCTTTGACTTGTCCCTGAAGAGCAAGCAGATAGAGCACAGGTAAAAGTAGAAACAAGTCTCTACACTGCCAAGAGACAATCAATTTCCTGTCTCTGATGCAACATCATGAAATAAAAGGCATTTGTAGTCATCTCACAGCAGAACAAAAAAATACGTCAGTTAATCACATGAATCTTGCTAGACATCAGTGTTGGTGCATCACTCCTGATGTAATATTCCTAGAAAATCTGCTTCTGTCATGTCTTGTGTCTCAAACACTCTTCATTTCAAAGTTATAAAGTCAAGGTGTGTTTGGCCCAAGTGACTGCAATCCTCAGAAAGTTAACTTTTACAAATACAATTACTAAACAAAACTGAGTTTTGAAGGCTCATTTTTCTTGAAAGATAGCCTGGATCAAGCAGCAACTGTTCCATAATAATAAAAGTTCTGTCATTTCCAACAGGGACTGCAGATTATACATTTGTGAAATTCAGCATTTGAAAACCATTTTCTTTGCAAAGTTTCATATCAGCTGAGCTTAACTTCCTAAAGTCTCTGAACAGGATGTACAAACACCAGTAACTGTTGCGTGCATTTGTCCTCTTTAAAATGTTCAATGCTGAGCTCTAGCTTTGCAGTTAAATCAAGATCAACTTAGGTGTAAATGCCTGAAGTCAACTCCAGTATTACTACATGATTGTATGAAATGCTGTCATGAAATTTTAGAGCAGCCCTGGATGAGACTTGATTAACTGTGATCTCTGAGAAGCCACTAAACTGTCCTCTGCCTCACTGTACAATAAGACACTTTATTGTGACTTGTTATTGAGAATGGATCTGCTGTAGTGGCTGAAGACATTTTCCCCTCCACCTCCCTTGGTTAGTTTCTGAGCAGTTCACAGACACAGCTGGATCAGGTCTCCTATTTGCTCCCCTTTGTGGGCCAATATACTATGTGAATTAAAATCTGTAACTGTTTACTTGATTATGCCAAATCTTACTTCTTGTCACAATAATTTCTCAGAAATTTTTAATCCTTTCTCCCTCCCAGAGTAGCTTTAGAAGGTAGCTTTTAGCTGACTTTGATAAAAGTCAACTGGAATAAACTGGAGTACCCTTTCAATGCAAGTTTTAAGCATCATTTCAGAAACAATTACAATACAGCTGCTAAAACCATTAAAGATAGCTTACCACAGAGTTGATCTGTATTTTTGCTCAGCTACTGTCACTACTGAACAAAATAATTTATCCAGTGGTCTTTGAACCTGGAGAAAAAAAGAATTAAAAGGAAGGGGAATGTCAAAAAACAATCGTGTCATTTACAGAACAAACAACATTGCCAAGGTTCCTTGTTTTTCTTGTCTTTATACCACAGTCAAGTAACACCTTCAAAATTACTGTAATTCATACCAGAAATTTAACCTTGTGTATTTAAGATTAAAAAATAAGAAGCTGTTCAAGCTGCAAATCTTTTTGCTTAGAAAAACCCAAACAACAAATAACGTCCCCATCTAACAAAGCAATTGCTCCTGTCCAGTATAGTTTCTCCTTATAACAGTGTGCAACAACAGAGAAAACATTCTGAATCCAATTTCTTTAAATCACAGAAGTACTAAAAGAAAGTCTGTCGTGGACTCCTATGTAATCACTTGCAGTTGCAGCAACTTCTTTCATACATGAATAAAAGCGACACTGACTTTTAAATTTTTACTTTCTAATAAAATAAGCTGCTATTTCCGTATATATGTGTATCACTATTTCTGAAGCTGCCTATTCAAAAACTATGCCAGTCTGGTAAGCAGAATTTTTCACTACCTTGAGTCCTAAATTAGACAATTTCGTAAACAATGCAGAGGAAGAGGTTTGAAAGGGTTTCTTCATTGACTCACAGTTTCATAAACAGGCTGAGGATGCTTTTCTTTCCTACACCATTCCAGAAGATACATTTTTGGAGTAATCTGTGGTGGATATTCTCGCCTAGACAGAAAAATTTGTGGTCAACCACTGTGCATAGCGTTCTATTTTAAAACAAATTGTGCTGCTTGTTATACTACTTCTACCAGTTATACTTTGTGGTTTAATTTTACAGCTCAAATTATGAGAAAAACGCTGCTTCCTTATTAGATAATTCAAGTAATATGTCTGACATAACATCTAAAATAAAATGTAAACTTGTCTATTAATTCTTTCCAAACATTCACATTCTGTAGTATTACAACAAGAGAAAAGATACTTACCAGAAAGGAGATGCTAACTAAATATATGACACAGAAGAGAGATACAGCTTGACACTGCTTATTATAAGCAATAACATAAGATTAAACACTAGAAGAAAGAAAAGAAGCTGCTTCTGTTATGAAAGAGTTATCAAATAAAAAGGAGCAGTTGTCATTGATTCAGTTACTGACATGGAACTACAGCCCCTTGTATTTAGCAGAAAACAGAAATACTATTATGACTGGATTTGAGGAGCATTTTATATCACACCTCTTCTTGAGCTGTTTGAAAGACTTAATAGCAAAAATAGCAAGAATAACAAACATGAGTATAATATGGAAAGTAAGAGCAATTCTATAGGCTTCACAGATTATTATCAAAGGTTACTTAAAAGAATATTGTACATAACTCCATGAACTACTTTGTCAAGGAATACCTTATTAGTGGAACACGTTTAGAAGACTGCAGATGAGCACATATTTTTATCTGCTTAGAAAAGAGTATTATGAAGTTTGTGCAGGTCATAAAAAGTATTTATTTAAATCTCACTACAAATAACTGAAGTCTTTATCTTTGTATATACTCACATTCTTCTACATACAGATGTTTGAATTTTTTTTTAAATCGCTCAGCACTTTTAATATGTTAACTGAGAGAATTCAGCAGTCTCAGGAAGCCCAGAACTGAAGAACACCTTACAACATCCAAACAGCACAGGAAAAGTGGTGATGCTAGGGATTATGTCATGATGTACATAAATTCCTTCATAAAAATCCACTCAGTAAGAGCTGATACTTAAACTGTTATATTCAAAAAAACTTTAAGGCTTTGTCACATTCACAGGTTTTATTTACAGATGCAAGATAGTAAAAAACTTAATTTGCGTGCTTACTTGTCAAATCTAACAGCCATTTTTATTACATCTGGATCTTCCATTTGGTCATCTTCATCTTGTGTCTCAGTTTCTAACGATGCTTTCTTTGCTTCAAAAACAGCTGTTGTTTCTTCATAGAAGTCAGCCATTTCAAAGACTTCACTATTCAAACAGAATTCGTTTGTATTAGAGATCAGATTATAATTTTTTGTATCATATTATGATAAAAGTATAGAAATCAGTTGCATTTAAATAGAGTATATGTGTACACAGAATTACATGAATGTATGGCAATATTCTGCACAGTGAGATTATATTGTTTCTCCTCCAATTCTTATCAGACACTGTTGAGCTACAAGTAGAAAAAGAATGTTCTCATTTCCAGCACTATATATTCAACTTATAGCCTGAAAGCCCAGCAGAATCAATCAGAAATACAGGTCCTGCAATATTCAAGTTATTAGCTCAATTACTGACTTGCAGGTGAATGAATTGGCAAAGAGCATCTCCAAGTGACTCCTGGTGCATCTGCTCCACAAGGGCAACACAAATGCAAAGTAGAAAAGAGATTCTTCTCCTAATTTTAGTATTTAAAAATACTATCAGCAATAAACACCATAACATCAAAATACCTTAAAATCTCAGATTTTCTGACTTCAGAGTATTATTCACAAGCCCCAATACAAAGCAGGAAGCAACTACTATTTGTGTCAAATGAAAAAGCCTCAAATCCTTTTAAATTTCAGATCCATGGCAGGCTGCATGTAGTTTGAAAAACTGAGAGCATTCATTTTCTACAAATAACAACAAAACCTGCAGCAAAAGAAAACTTTTAATTTCTGACTGCTACGAGAACCCTCATAGCAGTTCATAGTAGGAGAGCATAGTAGCAGAGCATAGTTCATAGTAGGAGGCTGTTCAACAACAAAACAATTCTGGCCACAAAGCCATCTCCAATGCTCTAAGTGGAAAAGCAATGAAGCTGAATAATGCTAACTGATGCCTCTAGAAGATAATTTATTTTGTACTGTTACGTACATTTTTTTTGCCTGAAATGCAGCAGGCTGTTCTCTTGCACTGAGTACTGAGGTTAAAACCCCTAATGGCTGTAACATCCCATCACCACCAGGAGACAGCAGTACTAACATTTTTTGTCTGAAGATGTGTATGTAACTACATATCAGATAACTGAACGTTCTTCAGTTAGCTGGACATTAAACAGGCTGTTTAGAAAATTGGTTAAAAAACTGAGTCTGCTGAGAGAAAGCAGTTTTAAAAACTTTCAAGTGGCTCTGTCCTGCTGTCATGCACACACGCTGCTAAAGCCGATTTTGAAATTGGTATTGCATCACATGTACAAAAGCCGATTATGTTCAATTTTGGAAGCCCCTAAAGAATTGTTACACATAGCACATAAACCCAAAAGTTTTACACTACACCTCTATCCAGTGTTTATGTGTATAAACTGTTACTCTTCTAATTACCTATTTAAAGGCTTGCCTCTTACTTCACAATTTATTTTCTTTACATACTATGCATTACTGTTCATTCATTAGAGAACATCACCACCTTTTTGGCTAAGATTTATTTGAAGTTGTAAAAGATTGTTTCAGTTTCAATCTAGACTATATCTCTTCTAATCAAATTGATAAATTATAAGCAAAATAGATGAACGATTTTTAGTACCGTAACTTACTATTAACTTCTGCAACGTAAAAAGTAACTTGCAAAGTTTAAATGTTGTTCATGGATTACACTGCTCCTATAATTACGAATAATGAAGACTAGCTCCTTTTATATATAAAATACAAATTCCTTTCATTGTATTGTAATGAAACAATCATGGATGACAGTGTTTATAGAGAGCCAAAACTGATAAATCACAACAAAATGGCAAAAGGATTTCAGGCATTTCCATTCATTTTGAACATGAACAGAATGCTGATTAGGGTTTGCTGGAAAACAATAACTCCATTTGCAAAATATTTCAAGCTTTCAACATTTCTATCCATTTTCATACACATAACAGTTTCAGACTGTTTATTTTATAAAAACAAAGAGACTCTCTTGCCTTCCATTCCATCAGAAGGATAATTACAGCACACAACATGGATATGACACACGCAAGCTCAGACCTCTATTTTGTTCAGTTTGGGATGGGTCCAAACTGGATTCCTCTCCATCCTGCGTGACTTCTTTAATCACATGTCTATTTTATGATTTCTCTCAAACTTTCCTTCTTCCTTTTCTGTCTTTGCCTTTGAGAAATTTCATCCAGACTGTTTCAGGTGTCCAGGATGAAAAGACTCATTAAAGCTACTGTATTTCCTCAAAACGGTTGTCAGCATCCATTAGGGTATTGCAGGTATGAAAAGCAGCACGAAAGAAATATATTTAAGTATCATATGGGTGACCTTCATAAATTATTCTGAGTTTATCTCTAAGTGTTCATTCAAAACAAATATCTTGTCATAAATAAAACCCCACATGAAAAAGGGAAAATTTAAACAGGTAAGTATCTCTGGAAGATGACAAGCTCCTACACACTATTAGCCTCCAGTCTAACACTAGAGAATGCTGAAACTTTTCTTAATCAGTTAATGCAAACATTGGATAAATGCCTGTCACTCCGTGAAGTTTTATGAAATCAGTATGTTGAATACATAGACAGTTTTAGGGTTAAAGCTTTAACATCTGAGCATGATAGAAACACAAAAAGGTTAATTGTATTATTCCACATGTCACTAACTGGATTTGGTTTTGTTGTTTGGTTTATTTTCGAGTTTTATGAAATGCCAGACAGTGCTACAGAAAAAGAACTGGTTTGCAAGTTTGGCAGAGTGCAATTCCTATTTCTGAAGTACACGCTTACCAGATCTCCTGTGTGGACTGCGCAGCATGGAGCTTCTTACCCTGAGTAGTTTCCAGCTGTTCCCTCAACATCTGACACAAACAATATTTTGTGTTGGTATAGTGATTATCGTATCTCACTGCCTGAAGGAGAGAGACAAAGTATATAAAACCATGCCAAATTTATCTTATATAATGCTCACGTCTCTCAATGAATTACAGAATTATTTTTGAAAGGTAAACCAGAACGCACAGTTTCCTCAATAACATATTCAAACCTACTTATGAATGTGAGTATTACTCTGTTTTGGCATGCTTTCATGAACAGAAGTTCAACTTATTCATATACTTATGAAGAAAGGGTTGACCAGTTGACCGTAACTGACTAGCAATGCAGTGATATTTCAAAAACAAAAAAAAATTAACTTGATGACAGATCAAAGCCAGATTTCTGATTAATTTCCTATTATGTTATTAAAATTGTATATTTTGAAGAGTAGATAAAACTTTATATATGGAGCTACTACAATACAGCATCACTCTGTTGGCAAATCATTCGCTTTGCTTCCCTGCTGTTAAAAATTCTTTACAGTATTTGTAAAAAGCAATTAATTTCTAAAAATTAATTGAGCAACAACTGAGTATTTAATATTCCTTCACTTTTCTGTTCAGTATTATTTGCACAACTGAAACATTAACAGAGTTGGCCTACATCTCATTATCTTTTCAAATTCCTAGACATTTTTAGATAGCCTTCTAAGCCTCATAAATGTTCCCAAGAAACTAGGGCTAAAAAGCATGGTACAAAAGATACCATGGTACATAATGTACATGGTACATAATGTACAAGGTACATAATGGTCAGGAAAAACTGTTTTCTGAACACAGACTTCTGAACATTTTTTTTTCTGAAGAAAATAAAACAGAGAAAGCAGTGGTTGATTTGTTAGACTCGTGTCACACGCAATATGTTAAAATACCCCCAGAGCCCAAGTCTTCAAAATGAAGAGGAGTTAAGATACTGTAGTAAGATTTGGATTAGCAGTCCTAAACAGTGTTAACTACAAGTAAGATCTTCCAAAAAACATACGTATTTGATGTAATCTTGCATGACCTCCTTCAGGGGGAAAAGACCTTCTTTTCTGAAGATAGATGGGTTCCACATGGCAGCACGAGCTATCATTACTGATGAGGCAGCTGTTGCTTTCTGGAAGGTCTCAATGTCTGTATATTCTTTGATGAAGTCATGAGATCCTCCACTAAAAATTAACATCATTTTTATAATCATGAAAGTATTATTTGCTATTACTTGTGCTTTACACAGCCTTGTATTTTCAGTATGATATTACATTAACAGTGGCAGAGTCTATTTAGGACTATTATGTCAAATCTACGGGGTCTGAGAGTTTTACTAGAACTTATTGAAACACAAAAAAATATATAATATTTGTCATTATCTGCATACTTCCCTTAAAAACAGAAGACTTTTCATGAAGAAAGAATATAGTTTGTGTTCTATGCAAACTGTGTGCTTTCACAGAGTTCTTAATAGATAAGGCTCACAGAGAATCACTTCTATGTTATTTAAAAAATGGTACCTTGTCATTGCCAGTTCTGTAACCTTCAACTGCATGCTTATTCTGTTGGCATAAGTGATACTGAAAACAAGTTAAGTATGGACAGCATCCCTTTCACTCTGGCACTAATATACGGCCAGTAACTACTTCTCGATCAGTCACAGAACACTTTGATCTTAAAAGAAGGTTGCACTGCTTCTATTGTACTGCCTCTGCTTTCAAGTCAGCAAGCCAGATGTGTTAGCAAGCAAAACAGACACTCAAACCACTTTTCCTTTCTCTTAAAAATTCTCGACATCTCTTCAATGTAAAATAAAAGTTGGACTTTTGAACTAAAACCAGTAGGATCTTTATCCCTTCAAAAGTAGAAACACTGTCAAATTCAAAATAAAAACTACAGAATCATAAATTACTTTAAAACCAGACATTTATATTGTGAAGACAGAACAAGCAAGCTTCCTGCACTAACAAAAGATTATTCCATAAACACAGCACCATTCTAGAAATCAGAGTATCAATTCAAATTTTCTTGCCCTTTTTTAGCACGATTCTACTTCCTTTTATTCACTCCTGTATATTTCCTGACTAAGCTTGAGGTACAAGTAGTTAAAATTCTCAAATAAGTTACGGCAGGGATCAAATATATTTAATCAGCAGGATTCCAAGTTGCACATTTATATTTCTTTAGAAAGGGAAAATTTCACTAAGTGGATTTAAAACAAAGACCATATCCTTTTCAGAGAACCATAAAAAACCCAGGACTGCTAAGGATTAATTAGAAGCAATTTATCAACAATAAACCTCTGATTTTTTATATCTTAATTGCACTTTGCATCATAGGAAGTACTCATACAGAGCTGACTCTTGTGACATGCATAAAATCTAAGAAAAATTGATAACCTCATCTTTTACCTAGGCAAACAAAGGATTCCTGGCAATGCACAATGTGAGTTTTGCTTTTAAGTCCAACTTACTTTGCTATTACTGGAATGGAGACTGCTTCAGATATGGCTTTGATCACATCACAGTGGACAGGGTGCTGAGGCCTCTCCTCCTTCTTCCTTTCCAACAAACAAAAAAAGGCAAGACCCAAGATTTCCTATGGAACTTGCAGATATCCAAATCACAGCAGACATGACTCAAGGATAATTGGTACATACTTATTTCCACTTATTTACTTTATATATTTGAAGTAATTTTCCCTTTTTTTATTTAAGCACAAGATAACTTTTTCATATCAAATAAATTTTAAAACATTGTTACTGTAACTCTATATCCAGATAAGCAGCATTTTTAGATACAGAGTATGCAAGATAATTCTAGTTTTATTCAGTCTTGCAGACAAAAATTTTAGAGAAATAGCAGCAAGTGGTTCAGTTCTTTAATTATTGGCCTGATTTTCTACACTGATTTAGTTAAAAGTTGAAATTAGAACCGCATATTACATGTAGAGTACACTCCAGTCATATCTTAACTGTACCACGTTTGTCAGCAAACTAAAAAAAGATATATAAGTTTCTCTTGCCTAAAATTGATTTACCTTCCATGGACCGCAATGGCAGCAATACCAGTTTTTTCTATTCTTTTTACCAGGTTCACAGTATCCTCAACCTGAGCGATAAGAGAGAACAATGTGATTTTAGTTCAAAGAAAAAGGAGTAATTATCATGCGATCACTGTACAAACAAATGTTGGAAGCCTTTCATTTTATCAAGAGGGATACGATTCCTATGTTTCAACAGTAACGCACAACATGCACAACTGTTTAATATATACTTCAATTAAAGAACTACATATTATACAAAAATAAGAATCTATTTTCAATACTTCCTTGAAAGTATACATAGCAAACTTTCCCTAACCAGGTAACACAACGTTCTGTAGCAGGGAGAGCATTTTCCAACAAGTCTTTAGACTGTCATTTGAAAATGATACAAAACACTTTATTAGCAAGTCCTCTCTAATGACTACTCTGTAAACTGTAATTGAAACACATCTTAGTAAGAGGATGCATTCTGAAATCAGTGTGACATGCAATCACACATCTATAAATATTCTTCTCAGATGTGTCTTAAAGAAGTTAACTAGTATCTAGAAAATTCTAAAGACATTCATACGTGACCTGAGCAGGGAAAAGGGGAAGCTCCCAGTACATCTTCAAAGAGGAAAGATGCTCTTAAATGGCAGAAAGAAATATCACACTGCTAGATTGGCCTCTCTTACGCAGCTTTGCAGAAAAAGAGAATGAAAAGCAAATTTTCTCTTCAGAAGCTGGAGAATGATCTGTGGCTCATCAGAAAAATAGCACATTCAGTCCTTGAAAAAATGCAGCATCTACCAGGTGGCATGGACACAGAGGCAGAAGCTCACCTGCTGTTCTGATGGATGTCGTTATGCAAAAGCAGCTTGAAACAAAAAGGAAGAGGCTCTCGCATAGTTGTATAAAATAAAAAGGTGAGGTGCCAGTTCTCTGATTCATACTTCAGTACCAAAATGATCTTAGAGTTACTGATTCTTTTCACACAGGCTTCATTTAAACATTTTAAGTGCATGTGTAAATAACTTTTCAACAATAGCTAGCTCAGTCACAGTTCATCCATCTACAGTAATATCTATTCAGGTCATATGCAATCACAGCATCTAGGCAGGCAATTAAATACACAATTGCAAAATAATCAGTCATTAAAAGAGAAGGCACGTCACCTTCTGGAGGCTTAAAATTATGTAGGGAATTCAATTGGAAAAAAAAAATCCAGTAAGAAAGCTGTATCAGCTGTAAAAAAAGAAAAGAACCTATGTATTTTCACTACATTCTTAGCATTTAAATTCTAGAAAAATACTGACAAAACAAAATGTTACAGCTTTAGCAATACCATATTCTTACCATAATTTCTTCAAAATGAATTATCATACCCAGAAATCTACCCAGAAAAAAAGTAATTCTAATTGCAAGAAAGGTGTTGCAAGGAAGATTACGAACCTCATTGTATAAGCTAGCAATTTCAGTGCTTCAATCTGTCAGTTTCTACAAAGGCTACAGAAGTTGTTTTTAACTTGCGTAACATTTGTAGTATTTATTGCTGTCATTGCACATACAGTAAATCAGGAGTCAATGCAAAATTTCCTTGCAGTGTAGAGTATGAGTAGTTTATAGAGCATATGGAGTTTCTTTCATAAACACAATTTCACTATTGAAAACTTCATCATTAACATGAGCGTTGGAAGTTGGAGAAGTAACATTAGGGTTTGGTCTTCCCCTCTTGAAGTTTAAACTTCAAGCAGACTGTCAAGAAATTCCAAGTTCATCACACTGTGTTTATGTACATGTACTCAGTCAATTCCACATTTGGCAGTTGTTTTCAAAAATAGGAATGCACTTTTCCTTTTTATTTTCATTTAGTATTATCCACCAGCAAAAGCTTTGGGATTAACTCCATGGATTACAGTAAACAGGAATAAAATATTTTTAATAGAAATATCTCCATTTGGAGTTCAACAGAATAAAGCCAAGTGCAGATATCTAATGTTTAGTATTTTCTTGACATTTTAAATTAGGGAGGAGAAATGAAATTTGGCATCTGATGTGAGCAGCCAGAAAAGCAACCTGGTTGGAAGGGTAAAATTGCTTAACAGAAGAAAATATCTTCTGAAAAATACTGAGAGAGAAAATGCCTGCCAGCCTGAAAACCACTAGCCTGGGAACTAGAATCAGAATCAGAAGCATCCCCAGTAAGTGCAACTGGGTACCTAGAAACCAGAGACATCCTGACATACCATCGGGAAGTGCAAAAATCAAGGAACTGCAACAGCAACTTATCAACTGAAAAGGTAAGAAATAGTCTGGAAAAAGGGGAAAACATCTTGAGAAAGAAATAATCTGTAACTGGCTATTCTGACTGCAGGTACAGGAAAACTGTCTGGAAAAAAAATATAAATTGATCTGAATTAGAGAAAACAATCATCTGTTGGCTGCCCCAGGTGAGAAATAGGAATTAACAACACCTCCCGGCTGCTCAAGGGGTGGCATCCTACACCCTCTTGTGTCTCTATGACATAAAAATCACGATTTTTATACACCCACTAACTGTTTAGGTCATGACAGCACCCCAAACAAATTATAATTCCAAGTGCTATTTCACAAAAACAGATCTAAAAGGCCAATAGATTAGAATGTTATATTTCTAACTTATCTTAAGATCACAGAAATAAACAACAACTAAACAGTTTAACATTATGATTTATGTTCTTACTGAGGGCAAAATGCGGATTTTGCAGGTTACTGGTTTACAAATTCCTTTAACAAGGGTAGTCAGTATCTGGAAAAAGAAAAAAAGACAAAACCATGATCATAGCAGTAACACTAATAAAGCCCTCCTTCCCCTCTTGAAGACACAAAGAAATTAGAACAATGTAACACCAGTTACTCTCCCTATAAACTTACCTACTAGATGGACGCATGCAGTCTGTATCAAGTGTATCACTTTATCCGATAGATATACAAACCTATTTCTAGTCAAAGCCATTTTTATTTGACTTTTTGATTTTAACTGGATTTTTACAGAGCAGTTAACTGCTGCTAGAGTTTTAACACTGCTTTTAATGCGGTGACCAGTAAACTCTGATATTATTAAAACAAAATGCAGAAGCTTTACATCTTCATGAAACTGTTTTCAATCTTATATTAGAGTTGCGACTTTCTTATGAAAACATAATGTAAGTATTCCCTAAAAAGAAATTTTATTTTAAGAAAAAGGCCAAAATGAAAAAAAAAAGGGATATACCAAGCAACATTACTGGATCTTCTAAAAGAAAACAAAAATTGTAAACTGAATTCCATGCTTGACACAAAGCACATTTTATTCATTAAAAACAAACTCAGAATAAGCAGACAAATGAGCAGTTGTTAGTTTAACCATTTAAGAACCAAGCTATGGAAAGAATCTCCTTTTCACAGGCTGAATTTGAGTCCAACAGACCACACTTAAAAGGGCCATCTAATGGCCTATACATGTTTAAATCACTTACGAGTACACAATATGTGGTACCAGAAATCTATACAAATATGTACATAAATCGCACTCTAAAATATGAGTGGAAACCAGCTGATCCTGACTGTTATTAGAAAAAATTGTGGTTTTCAACCGGTTTTTGATATATTATCATGCATGTTATTCTGAGTACACTTCCCTTGTATAAAATGGATGGAACTGCAGGTAAATTATTTCTTTCAGAACTGCATATACTATGAAACTTGAATTTTGGTTAATGTTACTGCACTTACTAGGTTCCCAATACAGAAATGAGCTGTTATAGCTAGCATTCACAAGTTCTTATACTCAGAACAACTACCAAGTAATTCACGTCACCTTGCACTGTCTACTTAAATCTTTTCTCAGTAGTATTCACTCAAATGAAACAGTAAGATCCAAGACAATGATCTAAAACCCCCTCTCTCTAGTATTTTTAATTTCTATTACGTTTTGCATATAAATCAAAATAAAATGACATAATTTTCCAAACATCATCACTATATTTTTCTTACAACAGCATCATCAGCAAATCTTCTAAGTCTTCAATGTCAGCCTCATTAAGGATTCCAATGCGACAACCAAACCCTACACCTTTTAATTGTAAGGAAAGCTTGATTTGGAGCTGCAATTTGATGTCTTTTGCAGGCTATGAGTTTAGTTATCCCTTCACAGTTGGCTAAGAGTAATTTTCATGCTTAAGATTTTGCTGCCTATTAACACCTTACATTGAAAAGGGCAATTCCAAATTTTTGAATATCAGGTTTCTTGCTCTTCTGAAGATCAAAACAAAATGTAACGGTTGTAAAGGGGAAAAGAAACTGTAAGCAGTCATATTTAAAACTGGGTCTCATTCCTATGAGAAATACTTTTGCCAGATTTACTTCTAGCCTGCTAAATATTTTCCTCTCAATTCCCACTCCTAATTTTTTTTTCTTTCAGCCTTCATCACCTCATGCTTCATAAATTACAATTTAATTCTGCATGCTATTACCCCCCTTACTTAATTCATGGAACATCATACAGGCCTCAAAAAATTGGGTTCTGGTTCCAGTTCTGTTGCCTGTATTATTAGCTGACTTTCTGCAGGATAGTAACATTTATTTGATTCTGTTTCTCTTTCAAAAAATCGAGACTGATACCAAACTTCTACAAAAATGTTTTGTGATCAAGACTGGATCACTTGTACTTTTGCTTTTCCCATCACCTAACGAAAGAGAGAGTAATAGGTCCAGTCTATTTCATTTAAACTCTTGCTTTGACACACTTAATAATGTTTCCAGTTCCTGAATGGTCAGTTTATACATCTTAGCTACCAACGTGGCTCTTGACAGCAAAAGATTCTTACATTTAGCAAAAGACTAACACTCCATCATGGTTATAACTTTGATGACATGCTCTTCTAATGGCATGTCCTCGGAGAATGAAATAAATGACACAGAACAACCTGTTTTCATGTCTGAGCTTACAGAGAATAGTTACTAAGCAATAGAACAGCTTGTTGAAACTGTCTAAGTCCTAATAGCCTACAAAGCTGAATGGTGTTATCACAATAAGAGGAAGGACTTACAGAAGAAAAATTGACTCAACACCCACTTTAGACAGAAGAAAAAGGCATGAGCTGCAGGGATCAGAAAAAGACTATCATTCAGAAAATGTCATGCAGGTGAGTGAAAAGAGTCTGGTGTCTTCAAAGGACTGACCTACATCAAACAACCCTTAAAACAAAACACACCAAAAAGCCACATGGAAAAAGACAAAGCAATGCTTTTGGTATTCTTGTTTTGTCCAGATCTGCATATTTTTGACAGTACAAGAAATAAAGAATAACTACCTTGAAACATTTGCCACTGTGTACCGTGATTCAGTTATTACTGAGGTCAACTGTAACTAGAACTGCCCTCAAAAATGCTGAAGGAGGATACAGTGAGCAACTAGAAGCTAAGGGAAAATAAGACAAATTTCACAGTCAACTCATATGAGCTATGAAGAATCAGGTCTTTAAACAGAAAGAAAATAAAAGAACTATATGCTAACAATGCTCCTGGAAAGCCAGAGCAATGTCTGGACTCCATTTAATCTCAGGAAGCTGAGAAGTCCTTAGGACAAAACCAACCAAACAAAACATATTATCTATCTATATTATGTAGAGATAGATGTATACGTATCTTTTTTATATAGGCTCATACAGGGTTTTAAGGATATATATTAAAGAATACATAAGGACATAGATATATACATACATATAAATCTTTTTCATACTGGATCACATAGGGTTTTATACAGATTTACATATATATGTGCATAAAACTCCTCCCACTAGAAATACAGCACCACACTGTGAAAGTTTTTAAACTGAAAAGGAAGAAGGCGACAATTTTATAGCCCAGACAATGACAAGGAGAACTAATCAGGATTATTTATCCATAACCTTAATGTCAGTATTCAGAAGCGGTTATTCCACTCTAGCTTTTCCAAATTTGTCTTCTATGCATTCATTCCTGCTTCCAGTAGAGCACAGTACATGTATTTCCCAAGGCAGTTCAAAACGCACAAGGTGATACTTACAGACTCTATTTTGTCAGGATCAGATAGCAGTGCTGCTCCCATACCTCCCTGGGAAAATACACAGAAACATTACACACTAGGCAAGCACATTTTTCAACTCCATTATTTTGTCTATGTCATGGTTTAACCTGGGAGGCAGTTAAAACACCACACAGCCCTCGACCAGTCCTGCCCCCCCCCCCCAGTGATATGGGGGAGGGGGAAGTAAAATACATGGGTTGAGATAAAGACAGTTTAATAGGACAGAAAAGGAAGGGAAAATAAAATAATAACAGAATTAGAATACACAAAACAAGTGATGCTTGGTCACCACCTGCCGACTGATGCCCAGCCAGTTTCCAAACAGCAGCCCCTGACCAGCTTTCCCCCCAGCTTTACATACTGAGCATGATATCCTATGGTATGGAATATCCCTTGGGTCAGCTGGGCTCAGCTGACCCAGCTGTGTCCCCTCCCAACTTCTTGTGCCCCCCAGCCTACTCACTAAGGGGGTGAGTCAGAAAAGGCCTTGACTCAGTGTAAGCACTGCTCAGTGATAACAAAAACATCTCTGAATTATGAACACTGTTTTCCACACAAATTCAAAACACAGCCCCATACTCGCTGCTATCCAGAAAATTAACTCTATCCTAGCCAAAACCAGCACAGCCTAATAGCAGACCACAGCAAAAGGACGATGTTATGTTAATGAAAAAAGAGAAAACAGCAACATCTAAAATGCAGGAGCACTACTGAACACTTTGGTGAAACATTTCCTAGAACCATATCAGAATAATTAAGCAGTAATTCAGGGCACCAACTTGCTCCCATCACTTTATGGAGCAGACAGGATTTCAAAAAGCCATTTTTAGCAACTGTAATTATCTGGTTTCTATTCATTAAGTGATAGCTGAACAGGTTCATTGTTTTAACATTACACACCCCATTTGAGAGGTCTTGATGTCAGTAGTTTCCGTCTACACAGTATATTTAGAAAAACAGGCCAAGACAAATTAAATGGCCATATTGAACACAAATTACAAAAAACAAAAAAAAAATGTTAATTCAGCATTTCAGCTGTTCTTTCTGCCCTATTTCATCTGCATACATAGATCTAGAGGCCAACAGGCAGACATAAGAAATAAGTTCAAAATTCTATGAACTTTTTTGATCCAAAACTACTGCTGCAGAATAACCATTCGCCAGCACTGAAATTTTTGATCTTTCATCCTTATACAGGGTGGATTTTTTGGTGTTTTGTTCTTAATTATTATTCTGTGAAAAGATAGAATAGTCTTCCATGTAATTAGTTATAATACAGAAGAAAGTAATTAAGGCTAAAGAAAACACTACTGGAAATATCACCAGACCATTATGAATTTAATGACATGTACTCAGCATTACTACAGTTCCTTGGTAATACCACTTTATCTCAAGCCACCTGGCAGAAAAACAGAGGAAGTTCAGAAACAACAGAATCTAAGTACATAAATAAAAAGACTCTGGAACAGGGGAAATTGAAATTTGAGTTTAAAAGAATGTGAAATATTATTTGCACCATACCTCACTTACCTTGTCATTTTCATAACTTATCATTGAAACAAAAAAGTTAATGGGATTAAAACAGAAAAGACCTTAGAAATGTATGTGAGTAAAAGTAATGACAAGTTAGATGGGTTTTGGTCATGTAATTAAACATACCATATGTTTAGTATTAGAAGAATTTAAGTAATTATTCTTCAGAGTGCAAGCCAACCTACAAAACTAAGAAGTAGTGAAACAGAAAATCCCCCTACAAATTGATCCATCCTATGCCTTTCTTGCACCATCACCTGGTACTTTCAACAATGACCATTGTCAGATCCAGGCTGAAAAACTATGAACCGCTACAGTGAAGATACTAGATACCTGAAAGGTATCCAATGTTCTTACACACCTCACATGCTCCAAAGGAAAACCAATCTTTGTGATGGGAAAACATCAGCCTCTCTTGATATACACTATGTACAATCACTAGGACCCTTTGGTTCTTCTGTTCCAAAACTCCATGACATTATTTGTCCTTGTATTTCTTTAAGGCAACGTGATCTGAAACAAACCCTTTTCAAGTAGTTTTAACAAAAGATATGTCATTAATGGAAAATATATCCATTTAGACAGAGCATCCTTTTCTCTTGGCTGAAAAACTGCGAAAGGAGGATGATATACTTATGTGGAGTAAAGTCTGTACAGCATCACCGCACCGTGCAAGGTAGAGGCATATTTGGCAGTGTCAGCTTTGGCCTTTACTATTCCATTTTAACAATATCACTTTAATGCATTTCAATCAGCCATGTTTTTATGCTCCAGGTACAATAAACTACCACAGAATTCTATTTTTTTCTACTGTGAAAGGGGACAGGGGGGAAAAAAGTAGTCTTGGTCCACAGGCAACCTGGTTTCACGAAAGAAAATACGTAAGCTCTATAAAATCTTAGGCTGATAATAGGAATTAGGGCAGATTTCCAGTTACCATTTACATTCATGCTCTTGCTTTAGTAAAAGTCCAGTAAAGAGCTTCCAGATGTAAAGATAGGTAACACAGAATTAGAAAGTAAAAGTACTGCCTGTGTGGATATATTGCTTTTTTTTCAACTGAAGGATGAAGCATTACAGCTTCACATGACAGAGAACTTACTCCAAATGCTAAAAATGACAATACTACAAAGATCAGAGGATAGAAAGTTTAAATGCAACAGCCAGACGACTTCTCCGGAATGAATTTTAAAGTCTTCTAAGTTAAAGTTCTTTTTCTTTGACAGCAAGTGCTAAATTTGTCTTATCTATTCTGCATGAACATGACATCAAAATGGAGCTCCATGGCCTAATTCATTGATCTTTTGTCTGTACACCAACTGGCTTAACAGTGCTAACAACCAGTTTGACTACTTTGTTTTAGCCACAAATGACACAGGACTAGTTTAGAATTGCATGTGCTTAACTAAAATATCACCAAGTTTTAACTGATCCAAATAAAACTGACCAATAATTGAACTCAGCATTGCTAAGTTGCGAATGTTTACTTGCTTGGATGACAAACTGTGAGTCTTGTTTTTCTTAAGGCCAAGAAGAACATATTTCATTCATCCAACAAATTAATGAACTCAGGAAAACACTAAAAAAAACAACCCAACCACAAACAAACCATTTTATTTTATCCTGCCTTACAGGATTTACTTTTAAATGTAACATACAACACAGATTTCCAATAGACCATGTTATTTTACTGTATTAGGGCCATGACACCTTCAAGACTCTTTTGTTTATTGCAAGAAAATAAACTCACGTTTATCTGCATGAAAATTTTACTGCTTTTGTTCAACCCAGAAAACAAGAATATGCATTCCGCACCTCTAAGAAACAAAAATCTTAAATAGGAGTAATCAAAATCCACTTGCCTTAGTAGAATATTCTTTTGGGCATCCCATGTTGATATCAATACCAGCTACATCAGTCTCTCTAAAAGACAATAAACAATTAAAATATTTCTCAGCATATTAGAACAAGAATCAGGAAATGGACATCTTTCCAGGGAACTTGTTTCATCATCATTAAAGCTTAAATGAGAATTTAAGATGAAGTTTTTATTGGAACTTCTGAATTTCTAACTTCTTTCTTACATAATTTACATATTTATTTTAATAGCAGACTGGAGATGAGTCTGTCCACAGGCTTCAATGACCAGTGTCTTGCAGAAGCTGCAAATACTCATCTTAAATACGTTTATATAGGATTAAGTATATATAAATATATCTATCACTAAATTCACCGTCACTAAAGAAGTTTCAATAGGACTTGCTATCTACTTAAAATGGAGGCTTAAAAACGCCTTTTAAAAAGGTTTGAGAGAGACTTTCCTGTTTTGCACACTTTACTGGGGGCTTCAAACCACAAACAATAGGAGACATTTTCAGACATACTGGTCTTACTTGCAGCTGTGCAATACCCAGGGAAATTTCATACTGGAGAGATGCAGGACACAATTACTGCACTAGCAAAAAGCTATCAATCCCAGTATAGAACTTATGTAGCTGCTGCTTCAAACAAGAATTATTTTAAATAGAAATTGCAGTTAAACCATTATACCACTGGTCTTTTGATATGCTACTTTACTGTGCAGCTCCTACAGAACTTTTCTTAGTCCTATCAAGACCTACCTTGATCCTCTCAATCATAAGAAAATGTCTTCTACAATAATTCCTCTGTACAAAAAACCTCTAAACAAACCCATGGTGGGAAGAGGGTGAGATGAGAACTTACACAAGCTTAGCTACAGCCAGTGCTCTTTCAGCATCTGCTGAACCCTGTTGGTAAAACAAGAGGATTTATAATTATAAAATATAACCAAATTAATAAAAAAAAATGTGCTTATTTGCACATGTGTATAACTACATTTGCTCTAAGCATTTAGTGTAAAGTGACAGAGACCCATTCACAGCACAACAGACAGCCAAAACATTTATCCAAAGCATGTACTAAAGCCAGCCACTGAATGACAGAAGGTGATGCAAAAAGGGATCCAGAGAAGTCTGTCCACCCTCTTAACCTACAGCAGTATCCAATGTTCTTAGCCCATCACTATTAGATATTAATTTATTATGGTCTTAAGAAGCTCCACTAATAAAAATTCTACAGCCTCTACAAGCGACCTATTCCGGACGATCATTACCTTTGAAAAAGGTCTTTTTCAATATCTAACACAGTCCACACTTCTCCCTCCCTCCCTCCAGCCCCCATCATCTCTTGTCCTACACAGTGGTCTTGAAGAGCAAATTGCTGTCTTTTTATCTCCAGCAGCCTTTGACCCATTTGTGCAATGTTAATGCACACATTAATCCTCTCTTATCTACACTAAACAATGCCATTTATTTCAGTCTTCCCAGTGAGACTGTTTACTGGACAATGCAAGACTTAAGCATGTGATCAAATAACAGCATAATTTATTTTTGGTACCTATATGTTCAGAAATATATCAAAGACAACTATTACAGAAACAAGCTACTGTTAGAGAGCAAGGAATTCATCTTAATTACCTCTTCTGAAAAGAGCTGTACAGAGAGCTTATAATGTATCATCTTGACCACATGTGTACCAACAGCTTAGGAATTCTGCAACATATTTGGCATGAAACTTTACCTCCACCTGAAGCATCAAGAAATTGATAGTCTGCAATAGGGAGAGTGGCTTCAGACTTAGATTAATGTTACTAGTGCTACCTTGTGTAACTATGTTGCTATTAGAAGAGTACCTGAGGTGGGTTTCTTACCATTTGAAAGACAACATGGTGCCTCTCCCTTTCACAAGTTCTGAAAACAACTCTTTCATTAGGTGCGACGAAGTCTACCGTTTCAAGTACTTCTACATGAAACGAGAAACAGATAAAACAGAAAAAATTATATACAAATGTAATCACAAAGTAATATGACTATGTAACTTGTATCCAAATGAAATGCTATCACAGAAGTCTTCTGTGAACAGCAGAACTAATGGCACCCTACCTCCTACACGTCCTTGAAGTACGTTTCTTGTGTGTTGCTCTTTCCCTCCCATAGTACTCCCTAACATCCCCACAGCCTGTCTCTTGGACAAGCATCAGCACCAGAACAAGTGTAATGATGAATCAGGCAGAATGAACATAATGGTGCTATTCTGGGGAAGGGGTAGGAGGGGAAAGCAGATTTGTAGTGGACTTCTGTTTCCCAACAGAAACACTACGAACAACTGCTTCTCATGCCACTCAGCTGGGGAGGTCTCAAAGACATCTTTTTAAGAACTTGTCTGTGAAAATCACATTAGGCCAAATCCAGGCCATGCATGTCAAGTTAATAAAAGAACGATAAACAGCGAGATCTTGTATGTCTTGCTTCTTTACTGCAGTAGACTAAAAGGCATGTAAGTTACAATGTTACAGACAGCTAACACCTACAAAGACTCACGATTGAAAACTCTCTACTGCAGTTCAAATTAATTTGGTTCCTGGACACTATCAAACTTTTCTTGAAAAATTAAAATGCTTTGTAACCAATATTAGTAGCTTTTCTCAGAAAATTGTGTTTTCCATTAGCACATATACATGAAAAATCTCTGAAAAAAAACCCTCAAACAACAAAAACCCCAAACCAAGTTTTCTGTTTATTTTTTAGTATAATAGCATACCAAGGCAGTAGAGAGGCTGAAGTCAGTACGTAGATACAGAATGGAGGGTTACCTCTTAAATAAATTTTATTATTTGTCTTGTTAACCCACATTAAACTGTTTCAGATTTTAAACAATGCACTGGAACTTCAATGTCCTGTTTATTCAAACTACTAGTTTCTTTCACCTGCTACCAGGAAGCACCATGTAAAACATGAGTAATGGCTTTCCACACTGATCCCGTTTTTCTTCCTAAAAAGAGGAAGACATCATTCCAGGAGCTAAAATTACGCAGTCTTTCACTTTAGAGGGCCTGCACACTCAGTGACCTGATTGCTGTCAGAGTTCACCAAAAACCTCATTGAATCCTTGTAATAAGTTAAGTCAATGGTGGAGAAAAATCTTATTTTAGGGCCCTAAAAAGAATAGCGAACTGTCAATTACTATTAAATTAGCCCTATCCTCCAAAAACATTTATAGTTTTCCCAAGGGATATTAACTGGACTATTGAAATTCCTTTAAAAGGGAAACTGAAAGTTTGAAACTGTATAGCGGCAGACAGGTGTAAGGTAGTGGTTCAAAAGCTTATTTTAAGTCCCTAGACACAATTTAGAGAGATGAGATGTACTGATACCTCATTGTAATCACTATAAAATTACTTCAGAAAAATAATTACTTTTTCTCTTAACTAGAAAGAAGAATGTTTACAGATACTAACAAAAGAAATGCCATACTTGCCATTTATAACCCTCTTACACTGCAGCATCTTTATGTCAATCAGCTCCTGAGAAGAAAGAATAAAATATCTCAGTGAGTTGAAGTGTTTAAACCACCCAGCTCTAAACAGTTGCCCATTTTATTAAATAACTCTCACAGGACACCAAATACAGAAAAAAAAATGCAAACAAAACCAAGAAAACTATGTAACACACTCAACTGAAGTTTCAAAATAGTACGTATGAACATGACATGTTTGCATGGTTCTAGAAGAACCATTTTGTTCAAATACCTATCTAGCAAGCTAGAAACAAACCACTTGGAATGGAAGGGGATGATAACACCACTATAACCACAGAATCAATGTACATTTATACTGGTTAAGCACATAGGTGAACAGAACAGCATTATTATGCTTTAAAATTTTTTAACCTTACTCTTGAGTTTCAACAGTTCTCCACATTTGTTAAAAGACAAAATAAAGCTTTGCATTAATCTTTACTGGAGAACCTACCATTCAGTCACCATTTGCTCTAGAACTAGTGACTTTTCTTTAGAAGAAACCAGGACTTCTACCTACATATATAAGCTTAACTACAGATGTATGCATTCACTTTATTAAGGAATTTGAGTCCTTTTTTCATATGTATCTCATCAACTTGATTATAGGTGAGCTTTAAGACAAACTGACTGCCTTTAATTAATAACTTATATGCTGAAATATGCAGCTGCTAATCCAACTGTTACATAAACCGGGAAAAAAGCCCACTACACTGTAGTGTTGTACTAGGTTTTTGTGGCAAGGTAGTAGTAGCAAGGGGGCTAAGAGGTGGCTTCTGTGAGAAGCTGCTAGAAGCTTCCCCTATGTTCAACAGAGCCAACGCTTGCCAGCTCCAAGACAGACCCGCTGCTGGCCAAGGCAGCCCATCAGCGACAGTGGTAGTGCCTCTAACCCTCCCATAAGGTAGTGCCTTAACGTATTTAAGGGGGAAAAGTTACTGCGCAACAGCAATTGCAGCTGGAGAGAGAACATGTGAAAGAAACAACTCTGCAGACACCAAGGTCAGTGCCAACGGGCACCTGGTGTCCAGCCAGGGTCAGCCCACCACAAATGTTAGGTACTTGAAGTTGTTTAGTCTACTAGAGAATCTTTCTTTTAGCAAATAAGACAAGGTTTAAGACCTGCTGATGTACACGGGATAAATGAGCAATAAATTAGACTAATTGCAATTTGTTTGCATTATACCATAGGTCTTAAGAGCAGTGCTTTTAATTTAAGCTTTTAACTAATGCTTCTCATCAGGTTCATGTTAAGTTCTGAAACACCTCTGAGTTCCAAAATTGAGGGGGTTGGGGGGAAAGGATTAGAAAACAAAAGGATAAATTGGAAAAACAAGTTTTAATGTACAGAAATAAAATTACAAAATGCAGTTATCCATGCTGTTCTGTTGCCAAACAACTTGCAGTGTAATTGCCTAAAAGTATTTTATACTGTCTTGTCAGTTCTTAAAAAAACACACAAAACATAGTTTTTCTGACAAAATTTATTAAGACAGATAACTAACTGCAAACACTACCCCATGTCAATGGCATCTTAACTCTCCTGTGTCTCAACAGCAATATGGAAAAAAGAAGAGACAATTTTTTTTTTTTTTTTTGAGCTGACATTAGGAAAACTACAACTGGGTTTTGGCTACAGGAATAACTTACATCCTACAAGTTTTGTTACATACTGCAACTTGTTAAGGAAGTTTGAGGGTCTCCTCTTTTGAGGCATTGTTCTCTGGAATTGTGGCCAAAAGTGTGTGAAGGAGAAACTGCTTTAGCTATACAGTTTACAGCACTGTATTAAATAGCTTCTTATACCCTATGACTTCACCAGTAAGCAAAGCAATACTTTTATGTTTGTGTTCTGTTGTGGTTTGGGTTGTTTTTTCTAAAAAAGGCCAACACAACAATTTCTACATTACTATCTTCTGCTCACTTCCTATACAATGGCCCTGTCAAATCTGATTAGTGAAATCCAGTAGCTGCTCAGTAACAAGGTTTTTTGTTGCTACTAAGAAGTGTAAGACACTGGAAAAGTACAAATGGTGTCTGAAGCTTGACTCACTTTTAGTGTTTAAGATGTCTAGATTCTGAAACTATGCTTTTGGTTTCTCTATACATGATCTACAGTTAGCCTCCCAGAGAATGAAAAAAAAGTATAGTCTCACTTAATCCCATGTACAGCAGTGAGGTCATAATTCATCAACTGGGAAACTGTTAATTATTATTTCTCAAAGAAGAAAACCACCTTATTACTCCCAATTTTATGACATCCAGCAGTGACTATTCTACTGAATTTTGAGATTTCTTCTGAATCACCCAGCAATAATTATTTTTCACATGGAGCTGATCCAACTAATTAAGTATCATTTGTAATTCTAGAAACTAGAGACAAGTGGTAAAACAAACAGCATTATTATCTGTGTGAGAACAAATCTTTCCTTCCCCTCCAAAAAGGGCAATGAATTAACTACAAGAGAGCTGCTGTGAGTTCCTGGAGAACATCATAAACAACAGATTCTGACAGTTTGTTTTTCAGTCTGTTCTACTGGCACAGATCAAACACTTGCCAGGAAAGCCAGTATTTAAGCCACGTTTATGTTATGTTTAACTCTACTGTTGCGGGTTTTGTTTGGTGGTTTGTGCTTTTTTTTTTTTAAATCTCAGCTGAGTCATTTAACTTGTACCCATGCCTACATTTGAGAAGAGCTAATAATAGCACTGAAGGGGAAAATGGGAATACTGATGCACTGCAACAATGACAGTGAAGACAAAGTACCTAGTCCTACCAATAATATCTGTGGCAAATGTCTCAACTTCACCCAGCTGTACAAAAAGTTGTTAAGCAAGAACAGCAGCACTGTGAGGGGTACATATGGATGCTCTGGCTTAGCACAGCAGAACTAACCAGGCGAGACGGCTGGTCAGTCTAAGACTTCCCTCAAAATTGTGAGACTACTCAAAACCAGAAAAAAACCCAAACCACAATCACCCACCCCCCCCCCCCCCCCGAAAAAAACACAGTAGAATGTGAGGAAATCATTATGGTGAATGGAAATCATTGAACAGTCTTAAAATGAGTTTGCCATAACTTTTTGTTGTTTTGTCCAAATTAATTGAAATTATTGAAAAGTCTTCAAATAAGGGTTTGTCATAACTGGAAGACTGCTCAAAAGGAAATGCCTTAAGCCACGGCGATTCTTCTTTCCCCATTTTTCTGATGAAAACTATGTGTAAGAAGAAAAAATCCTACAATAAACAAAGTCTATTTGTACTTTTCTTAACAATGTTATCAGGTAAGACTGCCTCATCTGCTCATCCTTCCTACCTCACAGTACACGATATCGGCACCGTAGTCCAGAGCAAGAAGACGCATGGGTAACGTTCCCACCCGCACCATTGGAGCCAGGATCTTCTTTCCCGTAAAGCACAGAGGTGCGTTCACCGTCATTCCCGTCGCGGTACTACCTGAAAGAGAGAAATCAGGGGGAACAGCCACGGAATAGAACTTCCCGCCGCCGAACGCCCCGGGCTTCCCTTTGGCGGGAAGCGGGCAGGGGCAGCGCGCGGTCCTGTCCCACCTGACAGGCTCCCCGAGCGGCCCGGCGGCCCCGCGGCTGCTCACCCGGCCCCTGCGGGAGCCCGGCGGCGCTCTGAGGCGCCGGGGCGAACCGTGGGGGAGCTCCCGCCGCCCCGGCTCCTGCCACCGAGCGAGGGGCGCCGGGGCCGCCTCCGCCAGAGCCCCTCAGGGCCACGGCGGCTCCCGCGGGGCTCAGCCCCCAGCCGGCAGCTGAAAAGGCGAAGGGCGCGTCGCTCCCTGAGGTACCAGCCGAGTATCCCCCCCCCTCCCCTCGCGGCACTCACCCTCCCAGCGTGGCGCAGCCGCGGCTCCGGGGGGCGGGGGAAACCGGAGGGAAGCGTCTCCTCACGGCGTCATCGGGCAGCGCCGCCGCCACCACGTGAGGGGCCGCCATGGCGCTGAGCCGCGGCGGGGCGGCGGCCACCCGGGCGGCAGCGGCGGGCGGGCAGCCCCCCGGCAGCGTGGTGCGCGTCCCCTGGGCCCTGCGGCTGCGCCTGCAGCGGGGCGAGCAGCGGCGGCGGCGCGGGAAGGGGGAGGCGGTGCCGGCGCGGCCCGGGAAGCTGCTGCTGCGGAGCCGGCGGCCGGAGCTGAGCCAGCCCCGCTGGCAGACGGTGGGGCGCTGGGAGCGGCCGCCGCTGGTGTCGGCGGGCTGGAAGCACAGGAAGGCTTACGGGGACTACTTCCAGCTGGAGCCCTCGCAGGAGGCGGCTCCCGCCCTGCAGGCGCCGCCGGCTGACGCGGAGCGGGAGGGCCCGTCCTTCGCCGAGATGGGGCTGGCGCCGGCGCTGCTGGCCGGCCTGGAGGGCCTCTCCGTGTGCCGCCCCACGGCCGTGCAGCGCCTCGCCATCCCCGCGCTGCGCCGCGGCCGCAGCGCCCTCTGCGCCGCCGAGACCGGCAGCGGCAAGACGCTGGCCTACCTGCTGCCCCTGCTGAACAGGCTGCTCTGCCACCCCGAGGGGCCGACGGAGGCGCCGGCGGAGGGGCTGGCGTCGCCCCGCGGGCTGGTGGTGCTGCCGTCGCGGGAGCTGGCGGCGCAGGTGGGCGCGGTGACGGCGGCGCTGTGCCGGCCGGCGGAGCTGCAGGTGCGCGGGCTGACGGGCGGCGGCGCGGCGGGCGGGCTGCGGAGGCAGCTGCGGGCGCCGCCGCCGGGGGTGGCCGTGCTGCTGGGCACCCCTGGGGCGCTGTGGCGGGCGCTGCGGATGCGCTTCCTGGCCCTGGGGCGGCTGCGCTGGATGGTGCTGGACGAGGTGGACGCCCTGATGATGGACGACACCTTCGTGGAGCCGCTGGAGGAGATCCTGGCACATGCGCCTCTGGCTGCCGGCGCTCCCGGGCTGGCCGGCCCCGGGGAGGTGAGGACGCAGGTGGTGGTGGTTGGAGCCACCTTCCCCACGGGGCTGAGCCAGACTCTGGGGAAGTTCACCGATGTGGGCCAGTTTGTCACCCTCGCCACCCAGAGCCTGCACCGCCTGCCATCCCACGTCCTGCAGAAGTTTGTCCGCCTCAAAGGCCAGGACAAGTTGCCTGAACTGCTGCAGCTACTCAAAGACCACCCAGCATCTGGTGGGGCTGTTCTTATCTTCTGCAACAGTGCCAGCACCGTCAACTGGCTGGGCTATGTCCTGGATGACCACAAAATCAAGCACCTGAGGTTGCAGGGACAGATGTTAGCAGCTGCTAGAGCTGGCATTTTCGCCTCCTTCCAGAAGGGTGATGTGTCTGTCCTTGTATGCACTGACCTTGCCTCGCGGGGGCTGGACACTAGCAGTGTGCAGCTAGTGGTCAACTATGACTTCCCAAACACCCTGCAGGATTACTTGCACCGCGTGGGACGAGTTGGACGGGTGGGAAGCAAGGCTCCAGGAACTGTGGTTAGTTTTGTCACCCATCGGTGGGATGTGGACCTGGTGCGGAAAATAGAGACTGCAGCCCGGAAAAGGAGAGGTCTCCCAGGCATGGACTCCTCTGTTAATAAGCCTCCAGGTTAAAGGAGCTTGATGCAGTTTCCCAAGTGGTGATATAATAGCCGAAGGGACTTAGGCCTAATGGCCTTGTGGGCCAAGCTTGAAGTCACTTAAGGCAGAGCAGATGAGCTTCTCTGTGTAAGCTAGACTGGAAGAATAAAGAGTTGAGTTTCAGAACCAGGTGATCAGGTTAACTTTGTGCACTGTTCTGGAAGCTGCAGTTGTCATTTCCATAGGCATCACAACTCATGGCTTTCCAAAAGGAAGCTAGTAATTAACAAAATGCCTTTGGAGAAGACTGAAGAGTGATCTCATCAGTTGATTTTGTTTAATTTTGTTGAAGCTTTTAACTTAAATTCAAAGCAGAATGAAAGTGTGCCTGTGTGATGGGCAGCTCTGTTGTATTTCATTGCTTCCCACCACCAGCAGCTAAAAATTCATTATTAAAACTTAAAAATCACTACTGTTGGCAGGGGAAAAATAAAAGAAAACATTTTTCCTAATTTTGCTATAGCGTTGGCCAATTAAAAAGACGAATTATATTTGATTTTCTTGTAATGTAGCAGTTCATCCAGAGAGTTCTACACCAGTTATCGCTAAGGTTTGGGGGAACGAGAAGGCACAATAAAGCTTGAAGGTTTTTTAAGGCCTTAATTTGTAATTTTATGTTTACCTTTCACTGAGAAAGGGTATCTTGCGGCTTCATGTTCTATTAAATAAAAAAAAAAAGGAAGCCTTAAGTGTATGCTCATTTTTTCTGCTTGCTGTAGTGACATGTCCAGTCTCTGAACTGATTGTAAAAATGAAAAACCCCAACACACAAAAAAAGTCTCCTGTTAAAGGAAAGAAGCATGTTGACTCTGGATGCTGATGACTCACTGGTAACAGTGAGTACAAGATTTCTTTTGAATATAGTGCTGTTGTTCTTTTTCTCCTTTTAACTCAAAGGACTAGGGTAAGGCTGAGGTTATTTCCTACCTAGCTGCTAGTTTGTATCCATGGTAAATAATCACACAAAAATAGCACTTTAGCTCTGATTTCTGTTGCAGTGATTTATCATAGCCTTTTCTTTTAGTGGTGGTTTTTCCCATGCTATCTGCTTTAGCCTGTGCTAAAACTGGGTCTGTAGAAAGAATAAGCTGTTAAATGAAAAGATCACAGCATAGTATCTAAATCATTGGTTTCAGAGGAAATAAGGTACTGGAGATAATCTTATTCTTGGTATACTGTGAGTAAAAACTAAACAAACAGAAAACTTGCCCAGGTAATCACTTAAGTCTAAGGCTGTATAACCTTATCCTAGATATTGTACACATGTGGTCGGTTCATACTGCAGTTAAGGGGCTCCTAGGGGAACTTACAAGCTGCAGTAAAATCATGTCATACAACAGCTTTCAAATTTTAAAAATACAGTGGAAAAGTGATCCGCTCAGAGGCTGAAAGCCTTTGTATTTTCCACCCATTCATTGCATGGACTATTTGATTCTCATCTGTGGTTCATTTCACTGCAAATCAGGCAATTTATACAGGTCAGCTTCTGTTGTGGACACATAAGAATAGGGTAAATCCTTAAACAGAAACCTGGGGACAGTCTAGTAGGGTAATTTACAGGAGATCCTGTTTCCATTTCTTAATATGTATCTTGCATTATACCAGGTAGTCTGAACTGCTGAGAAATAGCTTCACTTAACTGTAGACACACATATTAATTTAAATGAGGTAAATTGTATTCCAAACATTCCAGATAAGAAATTCTAATATTAGCTTGGCTGCTTTTGCCTAAGCAATTTCAGGCTGACTCTATCTCAAGTGTCACATAATTTGAATCTGAATTTTTTCAAAGCTGTAGTGCTTCACTTGCGTTAGCATAAATACCCAGTTAATATCTGCTTCAGAGTGTCTTTCTTCCCTGAGGCAGCTGGTGATGGTGACTGCTTCCCAGTTCAACATACAGAGTTGCCTTTTCAAGTTTCTGAGGGATTTAAGTTGCTGCTTAGGATCTCACATGTCCAGCTTCAAGTATTTGTCTTCTCATTGAATACAATGTTGTACTTGGATATTTTTGTTGTGGTTTTTAGATGTATAATTTGTGGTTTAACTTCTGTAACTCACTTTTAAAAAATCAGTAACGTAGTCTATGAATCTGGAATTGTTACAGTGAATCCTATGACAGATTAATCTGGATTGCAGGACACTGCTATCAAATTAGACAACAGAGTGAAACAATGAAGTTCTTTCAGCCATATGCTTCTTAATTTTGAAGTAATATGCACTTTATATATTTACAAACAATAACCTTGAACTAAGTACAAACGCTCTAAACTGATTGTTGCTTGGATGCTGTTGATCAAACCAGTTTATCCCAAAAAAAACTCCACCAAAAACCAGCCAGAAAAATTTTAGCATTTATATACTAAAGTGACCAATAAAAAGCTTTGGATAGATATACTCAGAGAACACCATATTTACCAATAAAGCCTTTTGTAAATATTACCTTCAAACAAAACCACAGTTCTTTTAAGCATATATTGAGAAATACCACTTTCCTACTGTTGCTCACAGACAGTTACTGGAGGCAGTGATTAACAGCAGTAATTATGTTGAGCGCACAGGCATTCAAACTGATACAGAGCCACCAAATGCAGACATCCACATGGCACGTCTCACATGAAAGGTTTTACTACCCAATACATAAATACTATAGCAAAGCCTTCAAGGAGATTTAGAGACCCTATTGCAGCGAATGAGCTAAAAATGTATGTAGCTTGCATATGGTCCAACTTGTTTAAGAAACAAAGACATATTCAAAGACTTTTTAGTTTGACTTCTCCCAAACTGCTTTTCAGTGCTCTCTAAATGTCATATCGCTCATCGTTCACATTCCTAATGACTCTCTACACACATAATTAACTGTTCTTGTCTGTCCATATGCTACCTTCTGTGTAACTTATTTTAGAGTTTATGGGCATAACTGCAACTGCATACGAGTTCTATCTTATGGGCACCGCAAGGACATTCAGATATTTCTGTTGCACAGAGCCCAGTGCCTTGCAATGTACCCTAGGAGAAGCTATGTCAAGTGTCCTAACAGCCAGGTGGAAAAACGCCTCCTACCACCTTAGTAATCTGACAAAGTCCACATTGCTGCAGGCTGCAACTCCCTAAAATGGACTTGTATACCTGTTCTCCCCAGACAGCACCCTTTCCCCTTCTCTAGAAAGGCATTTGTGAGTCCAATTTACATTTTAGTGGTTGAGTGCGTGGTAGAGAAGTTCTCCATGCGTATCCTGACCAGTTTCTCGGTGGTATCCGGCCACAGGAAGAACCTGCAGGTGAAGACTTGCCGGCAGGCCTTGCGGAAGTTTTCTGAGAGGAAAGCGTAAATGATGGGGTTGATGCAAGAGTTCCCGTAGGCCAAGCAGTGAGAGATGATGCGGAAGGTGAAGGAGATGTTGTTCAGGGGAAACTGCCCGAACTCTGCCCACATCGTGATGATGTGGTGTGGCAGCCAGGAGAGCAGGAACACAGCCACCACGAGAAGCACCGTCTGCACCGTCTGAAAAAGGCAAGATGACATATCAAATGGTCGCAGCGATCGAGCAAGTCTGTGATACGAGTTTGCCTCCCCTCTTGTCAGTAGTGAAGGCAACATCACACAGGCAACACTGACCACTGCCAGGTGGGCAAATTATGACAATATGAAAAAGGATGCCAAAAAACAACCCTCCTGCCTGGAAAACAAGGGTTGCCTGGTTTTGGCTCAAGCAAATAACACTATAGGCAATGGAGATAGCGCCTGTAAAAATCTCAAACAATACAGAGGCTGCAATAGTAATGCTAATTATGTTACATGGAAGGCTGGAAGTAATATTTCCTAGCATTTGGAGGGTGAGGAACATTAAGGCTATCAAAAATAACTGCAGGGGAAAAACTGGCTGCAAGGAAACACGCCACTGAGAGGAGTAACAAAGGCTGACCTGAGGAGAAAGATTTTTCTAGTAGCTTCCCGTTTACAGGAAAAACCAAGAAAAACAATGCATAGAGGATTTTTTTTTTTAATATGCAGATGCTCTTTGGTTAGAAATATTCCTAGCCCGATGATTACCTGAGGGAGGCTCACTGTGTGTGCCAGCTGGGTTAGAGGTGCGCCCCTCAGTGCTTGCTCTCCAGTTAGGCTGGGTAAGCCCCACAGTTTGACCTGAGGTAAAATTTTCCTGAAAACAGTGGTTTTTGAGGTCACCATCCAAAGTGAGGGTTAACATGAGGTGAGCTGTTGACTGCAGCTGTGGGGCTACCACAGCTGCAGCCGGGAAAGAGGAATGAGGGCTGAGGTGGGGCCTTGTCAGGGCT
Source organism: Falco naumanni (assembly GCF_017639655.2). Lineage (NCBI taxonomy): Eukaryota > Metazoa > Chordata > Aves > Falconiformes > Falconidae > Falco > Falco naumanni. The sequence continues at coordinate 19,707,736 of NC_054068.1, read as the reverse complement.
GAGGAACACGGCAGAGTAGTGTGTAGGGGGTGGCTTGTTGGGAAGGGTGCAGGGAGAGGCTGGTCCTTGACCAAAGGTAGGTGGTAGGAGCTGCTTGAGTTGTTTTGGTGTGAATTTTAGCAGACTGTTTCTTTGGGCTTTGTTCCGTTTGTTGAGGGGAAATGGTAGCTTGGGGAGAGGGGCTGAAGGCAAAAACTGGGGCACCTGTTCTTTGGAGCTGCGAGTCCAAGCTGTCCATAAGTGGAGTTCCTGGCTGAGGTAGGCCAAGTTCCTTGCCATGTAAATATTGCTGTGGAGCTAATGTTTAGGGGATCTGCAGGATGCATACCAAGGAATAACTTCATTGAACAAGTCTTTCTCCTCTTGAACAAAAACTCCTCAGCCTGGCATAGTTAAGTGTATGTGTTACAACAAAAGCACTCTTTGTTAAATTTTTTGGATTTTTAAAAGATTATTATTATTTTCCTGGAAGCCTTTGAAGAGAATGAAGAATTACTTTTATTTTCTGTAAGCTACAGTAAATATTCTTTTATTCTATTAAAGTGAACTATTTATTTCAGCTTCCTTTCTGTAAGACTCTAAGGCCTATAGGAGCAGGACCTTGCTTTTCAAGCTCGAGAAGGCTGAGGGTGTTGCTTTTATCTCACTTTCTACTTCTAGCACACTCCTAGCAAGCCTCAGTGGTTATGACCTGGGGACCCTGAGAGCCTTTCCTAATGTTTTTATAGGGCTTGTTCCACTTGACTTCGGGCATTTTCAAGAATACTAGTGGTAATGGAAGGTGAACATTTCTTTACGTATTTAAGCCCTCCATTTTGGGGTACTGTAGCAGATGCAGAGCAGGTGACTTCCCTCTGCTCCCTTCACCTTATTCTCAGCAAAATGTATGCTTTTCAACTTCAGTATTTAGTGTTTCTCATTTGTATTTCGTCATTTTAATAAATACAAAAATTTGCAAATATGCAGGTGATACCCTTCCCCTAAGGAGAATTGTTGTATAAGTAGCAGAAAAGCAATGGAGGAAAATTGAAGCTTGGAATTCATTTCATCTTAAGGTTTACAGCCTTACTAGTCTAAGTCAACACTTCTGTCAATAATTCCCTCCATGATTTCAAATGAATAGTGTGTAATTACCTTCCTAGAAAAGGGATAATTTTCCAGTGAACGAAACCTCATTTAATCAGTGGTTATAATGACTATATCTGGTTTATCTAGTTGTTTTGTCTGCTGAAGAAGACCTGCAGGATTTCATACCTTGTTTTAAAGCACTCTATCACTATACCTGTTATGCTAAAATGTATAAATAGAAGTTATAAAGACTTAAGCTTACATGTATTTCACACCTTAACTGGAATGATCTTTTAGAAGGGAAATGTTTTTCTCAGTCCCCCCAAAAAACAACAAACACAACAGCTGCTGCAAAACTTCTGTGTGTTCACTGACCTTTCTGCAGCACTGCGCAGTTGGTGTGACTTACCAAATTAAGCATGTCTCCCAGGCAGTATGTCAGTGGTGACACAGGTGGCTGAGTAGAGCTGGACTCAGGAAGGAGATTTTCTTGTATTCCCCATGAAACTAGGAGGGCCTTTCATGGGTTGTTTGGTCCTGTCTTGGTACTCTCTGTGGCTGTGTGCTTTGGGTGAGATGGAAATTGCAGCATGTTTTACTAAGTCTGCCCCTCTATGGCATATGTTTGGCCTTGTTGGAAATGTAATATGAGGAGAATAAGGGAGTAATGAGTACCAGAACTAATGAAGCAAGGTTTCCTAAGGAATTAAGTCTTAGATGGATCCTCTGATGCCCTGAAACACAGTAGTGACACAACAGAAGTACTTCACAGCAGAGTATCTGCAGTCTTCCCCTTTGTCAGTGGATCTCCAAACACTTAATAAAGTTTCTTTCTTCTAGAACCTACTTTATCAATGGCTTTTGTTGTCTTCCTGTACCAATGAGCTACTGTGTTCATGAATATTTACTGGCTAACAGAAGGCTTCTGTATTGCAGACTAAATACCAGGATCATGTTCTGCAGATGATGACAGCATGGAGAAATGACAGCATGCTCCAGGGAAGAGCGGCTTGACATTACTTCATAGCAGAAAGAACACAAGGTGATTAGATCTTGGTGCATAACATCTGGGATTGTTAACAACTGATTACAGTCCCATACACCAAAACAGTGGGAGACACTGCTAAAATACTTATGAAGTCTTATGTTTATAACCTGGCTTATCCAGAGGGGTTGGAGATATGGGGTGAAACCGCAGGAAATATATTTGTCTTCCAGATTCTTCTTTTTCTCTTTAGTAACTGTCCAATAATGCTCTTGAAGTTTCTTAAGATTATTTAGAACTTTTAAAACCTTTTTTCTTTTTTTAATGGTAAATTTTATGGTTGTTTTTTTAATTAAAATTTTAATGTTAAAATACTTCAAAAGCTGCTTGAAGCTCTAGGAAGCTGCTATACTTCTGTGTTCAGATATAGTTCTTTATTAAGTATCTGGCTAGTGCTTACTTTATCTAGACAATTGGAGCTGGATCAAGACCTTCATATTATGCTGACCTTCCTAAGTAACAGTATTAAAACCTGCAGAACATGATAGCACACTAGATTTCTAATTATTGTTTGTAGCATATATTTAATCTGAACCTATATCTGAGTGAATCACACTGAAATGTTTACAGTATATTCTGCTTGTTAGGACAGTAGTAATATGGGGGAAGGATAAAATGTGCTTTACACATCAACTGCTTTTTCTTCTACTTGTTTAACACTGCAGAAGAATCAGTGGCATGATAAAGGGAAGTTTTCTCTGTGTTGGACAGGGACCCTTTTTGCTGTGTTTACATACGGTCTGCAGCAATGATCTCCTGCAATAAAACCAGATGATTATTGAAGTGAAAAATGTGTTTGGATGTGAGCCAAAAGTAGCACCCTCATTTCTCTTAGTTACATTAACAAGCCAGTAAAATCTGTTAACCTCTTTAGGAAGATGTTATTGCATTGGATCAAGACTTCTGTGCAGATAAGAGAAAATGGTTACCTACAATACAAGTTAAAAAAAGAAAGGATTCTTGTCAAATAGGTTTCTCAAGTAAGTCTGTATTAATTTTGAAAGGCAATAGCCGGTAGGTTCATCCTGTACCTGGCATACTTCAGGTGCTTCCTTGTTTTGCCTGCTAGAATTCTGTCTGACATATGAGGTGACAAAGCATGTTTCCATGTGAGTGAACAACCTCAGCTCTCAAACATCCTCAAACTGGCCACACTGGGATCCTTAAAATGCCCTTAAAAATATACTGGTATGATTACAAGTTGGTGGAACTGAAAGACATAGGTGTAGTCTTGTGGTGTCTAGCTCATCTACTGTGGTATGATGGGTACTAAAGAAATTATTAATAGGTCTCATCCTTAGCTTTCACCAGTAATAATGGTGCTGCTTTTTGACCCTCTGGCAATATTATGTAGCTTAGGCTTGTTACCAGAGCAACCTTTCACAGCATCCTTCTGCTTAAATTAGGGGGCACTATGCTGAAATACTCTTTTGAATAAAGGATATATATCTAGACTCTTTTTTCCTTTTATTATGAAACAACAAGCTGTGCATTTAACAAGGGCTGAGTACTAAAAAAATGAATTTGCAGTTGCTAGGTATTAGCACAAAGCTGTTTCTGAGGCTATTTGGGATTTTACAGGTGAAAAGAGACAATACTTGAGCAGTAATACATAATTCATGACTCAAGAAACACATTTTGGAAACTGAACTTGTGTCTTTTTTCAGGTTAGGGAGTGTCTAGTTAAGGTAGAGGTTAACTGAAACAAAACATTATGTTTGGCTTTTCATGTGGCAACTATGTAGCTAAAACTAATGTTAATAGAGACTGTGACCAGCTGCAGAGGACTGAACCAAATAGCTCGTGTACTGTTCGTTCAGTGGGCTGTGATAATTTGCACAGTTAATGGGTTACTGTTGGTCTAGCTGTGCCTGCTTAATGGTAGCTAGCCTTCTGGTTCTTCTCTGAGGGTTCAGTGGATCCGTAATAGACATGTACAATGGTCGCTACTGGATTATCTAACTCTCTTTAAATACTCCTAGAAGTCTTTCAAGCAGCTTCACAAAATAACAGTGCATTATTTGTTGTGCAAAGTGTGCTTAAGCTATACAGTGAATGAACAGCATGGGTTCTGACTAAAAGAGTAATAAATTATTTTTTTGCATCAAATGAATGGATAAACTTCTCTCTTATTCAAGCTCTTGTTGTTTCTGCCATGCAGATTGTCTAAAATATAAAAATCACAAAACAACAAGCAAGTATAGGTGTAATCTGACTCTCATCTATGCTTTCCTGCTTTTCTTTGTCTATTTTCCCTTTGATTAATTTTTTCAGCCCTGGGGAAGCTATTTCTTGCTTTTAGCCTTCCCCTGTCCTTCAAAAAGCAATGGGAAGTGTGTTTAAAAATGCTTTTTAGGGGAGATGCCTCATTCTGGAGGAAGATGAAGTCTTTAGCATTTAACTGTGTTTTGAGCTGTTGTCCTTGATAAACGTCTAATGAAGCTGCTTCAACTTGTCAGGCAACTTGTCAAGGGCAAAATAAAGATTCCCCAGTAATGAGTCAAATGCTTCAAGTATTCCATGGGCTTGCCTATCTTTGGCAGAACTACCTGATGTGTTTGATTAATAAACGTAAACATTCCTAGGATTAGACTGCTTTGTCTGCTCTGTGTTTCAATGGTAGAGAGATTGTCACTTTCCTGATCTAGTCATAGTTTGATGCAGCTAGCTGCATATCTTTTTTTCAGAGCTGATCAGACTATCCATTTGTACTGTGCACCTGAGTCACGCAGAAATGGGAAAGGACATTCAAGGAGGTTTTCATTAAACAGTACATTTTCACTACCTTGCAGAAAAACTGGACTTCATTAGTGAGGCAACTTCTGTTTTCTGAATATGGTGGAAGGCTTTTTTTCTCTTTTTTTTTCTTTTTTTTTTCCCTTCCATGATTCTGATGGAAGAAGCATGAAGAAGCCTATGCCTGTTCTTCCACGTTGTCTCATCAGCAAATAATAACTGACCCTTCCTTTATTACTGCTCTGTGGGAGGCTGGGGGTATAATGAACTTGTTTTGGACTTTCGGTCATCCTTACCTTTATTCCCCAAATGTAGTTTCAAGCAATAATGTTCTGCTGTGACTCCAAAGGCAGACTTATTCTAGCTGATGCTGCTTCCTCACACCATACCAGACTTCCTCAGCCTTTGTGTGTGGGCCAGGAATTTTCTCTTGGCTTCTAATACAAAGCCTGTCTAATGATGTCTTTTATTGATAAGTTATTTTTTCCTGTTAGGCTCACCTCTAACTTGCATCTGCCCTTCCCTAAAGTTTGAGAGACAATCAGTGCACATTTTGATTGCCCCATACTTGATTTGGGTAAGCTACAGAGTTTCAGACTTGGCTATATATGTCATACTTTTACTGTAGTGAAGGCTTGGCAAAAATATAGTGACCCATAGTACCCCAAGCTTTTGCTTTTCGATACTGCAGGTACACTCTGTCAGTGCCCAGGAAGGACGTGTGACTTAGCGCAATCTACTAGTGTACTGATGGAAGTGCTTGCCAGCTTCTGAGGAAAACAATTTTTGTGGCGTTAGAATCTGGGATTCTCTGTTTTCTGGAGACAGAAATCAATCAAGAGCATCCCTTTGCTTAAAGTCCCTCTTTAAGCCAGTGTGCAAAGTGAGAACTGACAGTTTCTTTTCTCCTGATGCCAGGTTCTTCTCTCCTTTGATCACAAATCTGACTGCCCCAATGCACTTGCAAACATCCTTTTCCTTTCTACCCCTGAAGTTCTAACAGAAAGGTCCCAAAGCACAATTTCATCTTTAGAAATGTCCTTATACCTCAGCAATAAATGCACCACGTTTCAAACAGCTGATTCAAAACCCACAGTACCTATCCTTAACTAACTTAAATGTTGGATAGCAGCTTCCTCTGCTTCAGAACAAGCACATCTGTTAATTACTTCTGAAGCACTTCTGAGTGCCCATTGGTTTCTTTTTATACCTGAGTGTGATAGTACTTTTCAGTGGTCTGAAAATGTTCTTTTTCTATTATTCTGTATTTTCCTTCTTGCAATCAGAGATGGCAGCTGGCTGTCATGAAGAAGCAGGTTTTCAGTTATCAGTTCATTTTGGCAACTTGCACTGTGCACTAAGAGGTGGACTCTTCATTTACCAGCAGCTTGCTTGCACTGTTTTAACTGCTCATCTGCACATCTCTCATTCTGTGATTATGTCACTAAGCTCCTTTGCTGATGCCCTTAATACTTACTTTGTATTCATAAATGCCTCTGAGCATTACGATATTCTTATTATCCGCTAATTGGTAATGATGCTCTCAATTCCTGCTACCCTAGGCTTTTGTTAGCAAAACAACTTGCAGTGTTTCACTTCAGATTAATATTCTGTTGCTGGATGGATCCCAGGATCACATGTGCTCCTTTGTTGTACTTATAGCTGTTCAAGTGCCAAGGCCTTGGACATCGCATGTATTAAGCCTATATGAAAACCTTCCATTTGTGTGAACAGAAGCCAAAGAAACAGTTCAGCATCTAGGAAAGCAGTTACCGTGCAACTTTTGTCTGCCTCTCTTGGCCAAGATATTCAGGAATACCATCTGTCTTGAAGGAGTTCTGTATGTTTTACCTCAAGCTGTTGTATGACCTTCAAAATGCAGTGCTCCAGGGCGGGTCCCAAATCAATTCTGTATGTATTTGTGTTTACTTAGCTCTGGGAGCGATGAACAGCTAATTTGCATATAAGTAAGTGTAAGGTGGTGAATATATGAGCCGAGGAAAAGTCAGCTTCATAGAGAGAGTTGTGCTTTGAGCTGACCATTACCATTTAGGAGCAAGATCCTGGGCCTATGATAGTTTTTTGAACAGCTTTGTTCTCAAGTAGTGGCTATAAGAGGGGAAATTTAAAATAAGTAATAAAATAAGGCAAATACAGTTTTAGGAGTTATTAGGAAAGGAATAGAGAACAAGAGACACTTCTTTCCACCAGGTAAGCATGCTTCACCTTTCTATTGTAGCTAAACAATAGAAAAGCATGGTACTAATTTGTTAGCTTTAAATGGCTCAATTGCTCTGTTAATTGAACTAGATTCCAGAACTACTGTCCTTTTAAAGGGTCTTGCAAAATAGCTGTGAAATGCTCATCCCCACAAACATTCTTAAACTTGAAAAAGCATTTCAGATTGTTCAGCTTGCAAGTCTTGTTACTTGTTCTTTAAAGATGTGCAGAACAGAACTGAGTAAGTGTTCAGGAACCCTGGTGTGCTCCAGAGACCAGTAAACACCACAGGGCCATTTCATGATCAGAGTAGACCTTGGGTTGCATTAATTTCCATTGTTAAATCATCTTATTTACTGCAAATGTACGTTCAGAGTTCCTAGGGCTGGGCTGTTATGAAACACTTTTCAGCGCTGTCAGACAGGGAATTGTTAACTTTCCTTTGAGCCAAATTATAGACTCCCTGTACTCTGCATAATGTGGAAAGAAAGTAACAGAACTGAAACATTTATTTATGATAGAGGGGTGCATAGGATTTCTCAGCATGTAATCTTGCTGGCTGGCCTCAAGAAACGTTTATCCAAAACAAAATGATTATCCAAAACTGCAAAGGGGAATCCTGCAGTATCACACCATCTCAATTGTAAGGATGGCAACTTGTGCAGCTAGTATGGCATTAAATGGGGAAACAGGCAGCCATATCTCTTCTGTAAGCATATTCTTAGATCATCATGCAGAATTTCAGCCTAAGATTGCAAAAAATCCTAAACTTCTTCCTTGATCTAATACACAAGCATTACATATAAATGGAAAAAGTATATTAAATTGAGCATTTCCAACATGGACATGTAGATGTCAAGCATATATAAAAAATAACAAAGTGGGGATCTGAATTAAAGGCCAAACTCTTTTGATAGTGGAACATTAAGTCAGGATGCAAAAGAAACTTTGTGCAAGGGAAATTTTTGCGAAATCTCACGTGTGTGTAAACTGAAAAAGCTGCTGTAGTTTGTACATAATCATACTGTAGATTACAAATTGCAACCTTTTTTTGTGTCATATATGTGCCTGGAAGATTGTATGTCATCTGTAGGATTCTGTTAAATACAAACTTGTTCTTTTCAGTGAGTGCTTGAGCACTGACTTCGAGGGAGTGGCTGTCAGAGCTTTCCAAGCTGCTTATAAACTGGGCCCACTCAAACAAAATGTGTTTGTAATTAACTTTACAATCATGTATCTGAACATTGCCTACAGTAGGTTGGCCTTAGAAAACAGGGCCCTCCTAGCTGTCCTAGTCCCTACATGTCTTCAAATAACACAAACTTTCAGTACAATATTTTGTCAAATGGGACAATGATAGCATAAAGATCACAAATAACGGAAGAGAAGGGAAAGGTGACTTTGCAAACGTCATGCACAGAATGAAATCCACGCTGGGACCCCAGGTATATCTGTGGCAATGTTGTCTGGGAGACAACAGCAGGGTCTTCAAATCCTGCTGAAGTGAAACCTATCATTTAAGACTTATTTAGAGATATATACTTCATATACCATGATGCTTGACAAGGGTCCCTTGAGGGGAAACTGAGTGGCAGTGCCGCTCTTTTTTTAGGTGATGTGTCAGAGCTCCTCTTAATTGTGCAGATAGCTAAAAAACTTAAGATTGTTTTAACTGGGTATTGTTTCATACTCGAATAACAGACCGTAGGCACTCTTGTCTGCGTGTGCAGCTCTACTTGGTCCCTGGGTAGCTGGTGCTCCTGGGCTGGGTGCAGACAGTGCATACCAGGTAAGCCTGTGTGGAAGGCTGAGCACAGCACTGTGAGGGCAGGCACAGGAAAACCATTCTGTGCCAGAAAAAGGCAGAAGGAAGTGGTAAAGAACAAGAGCGTTCTTAGAATAATAGATTTCTAGTACTGTAGATAATTAATCTTTTTTTCTGCAGGTTTGATTTATTAAAAAAAGAAACATATTTTTTTTTAAATAATAAAAAAGTGTTGATACAGATTACTATTACAATATGATCTTTAAAGGGAGAGGCTGAGCTACAGTACCAAGTGTCTGGTATCTGGTCTTCAGTAATACACTTCACATGCTCAGAGTCACTTAAATCCAGTGTTATTTTGCTTTTTTTACTACAGCAATGCAACTAGGAAAGTCAGGCATATACTTATGCAACACAGACTGTTCATTTGGCCATGCTATCATCATCTCTTCAGAAATCACCCTAGGTCTGCATCTAGCAGTTTCTTTCACTTGTTCTGTAAATGTTGGCCTTCTGGAGATTCACGTGTTGTTTCCAGATTCACAGAATGTACTAATAGCAGCTACAATACTGGCTCCTCTATGACCTTTTGGGTGGCTTGAATTTGGATTTGTCCCTGTAATCCTTACTGCATGTGTTTCTGTGTTCCGTGGCTCGAGCTGTGTATTAGGGTGATGTTTCTTCTGCCTGTTATATCAATGTTTACAGGATTTGGGGGTGGAGAGAATGATATTATACTAAGACTCCAACAAGATCAATGAAAGCTATAGGTTCAGAAATGAGTCATGACACTTTAAAAAATCTTACCCAATATTACTGGGCTTTTTTAGAAGCAGCCTATAATGGAGAATAATAGCAACATGTTTTTAGCCAGCATGTGGAATGCTGCTCAATGAGAAGTCCCTTCCCTAAGCTCTATGACACTTTGTTTTTTGTTTGCTTTGTTTCTTAACTATGTTTTGTCTTGAAGTGTTCTATCCCAGGGAGGGCATTTAGCACAAAGCAGAAGAGATTTTAGTTTTTCAAATTCTGAATGATAAAACAAACTGTTTGCAGTGGTAATGCAGGCAGTCATTCACTGGAAAATCTTGCTCAACAAGGACTCTGAATCTGCAATTTGATTTTTTTGAGACCTGTAGCCCAGGTGAATGTTCAGTGAGATCTGAACAAATAGCTGTTTGCAAAATTTACTACTTAATCTTTAAAAAAAACACCACCAAAACCAACAAAACAAACAGAAAAAACAAACAGGAAAAAAATGAAATTGACCAGACCCAAACCCCTTTCCTGTAGGGGTGGGCAGAGGAAAATTAACTCAAGTGTCCTGCTTTCTTGAAATCACAGGCATGAAGTAGAAACTGAGTGGTCACAGTTCCAGACTGTACTCTTCTGTACCAGTATGACACTTTGTTTTCCGTATCAGTGTGGTCAAGATACACGCTGTGAATTAATAGATGTGAATTAGGTAATTTTATCACCTCACATTGGACGACTTTGCTGTTGTGTTACAATTTCTTTTGATAGATCAAGGCAATTCGGATTTGGCCACTGAAGTCACACACATATTTTAGAACAAGCTAGACATTCTGTACATGCTATATTAAACTTTCAAAGGTAGAGCAAGATTCATTTGTCATACATCTTTGAGCAAAATATGCAAAAGCTGTTCACTTAATCTCTGATGAAGTTTATGAATTACAACCAAACAAAACTACTTGTCACTAATAGACCAATTAACTACATATGAAGGAAGCTAATTTAACAGAACTGACACACATACAAATTTCTTGTTAGGCTTTAATGTGAAGTGTTCTTAAGGTGATCTTTAAATGATTGACACTCGATGTGTTTCAAGTATACTTTGAAAGCATATGCAGGAATTGAGTGAGTCTGCAACCTACCCAAGAAAGACTTCTTATGAAGTGGTAAGAGAAGTGGTTGAAACAAAAGATACTTGAAATAGGTATGCTAAAGATGCTGTTTGACCTGTAGAAAGGCTAGATGAGCAGTTTCTACACAAGAAGTGTTGGAAGGACACAAACTGTGAAAGAATGTTTGTGTATAGAGGAATGTATTTGATTTTTCTTTCATCTGAAAGGATCACCTATTTAATTGGGCCTAACTGTGCCAAATGGAACAAGAATTACTACTGGGCATTCCAGAATTATGGACAGCAAAATACTTAAGGTGAGGGAGGAAAAAGTGCTGTACCATTAACTTGTCTGAACAGGTCAAGTCAAAGTATTTTTTTTAAGATTGGTTGTCTCAGTCTTATCTAATCAGGAAACCCAAAGCTGAAGAAACTGTAGAGCGTTTTTTTCATCTAACTCTACAGGTCAAATCTGAAAATAATGCAGATTCATTTATGACATTCATTTTTTAAATGTTATTTTGTAACTTCCTGCTTTATGGCAAAATGACAGTAGTAATTTTCAACTGTTGGTAGCGTTCTCTTCAAATATAACAAAGAAATGGGTACTGGGCCATTCATATATAGGTAAGGAAAGACAGAAGGGGAATTTAAACCAACCAGACTGTTGAGGGATTTATTTGTGATCTTGAGACCTAAAGCAACTTTTCAAAATAATGAAGTAATGAAATTATTCTGAAAAATGACAGCGCTTCTTAGCACTTTATTTGCTGTATTTTATGTGAACAGAATTGTCAACACATCTTGGTTGCCTTTTCTCATGGTAGCTGTTAAACACACAGAACTCTGCCTGAGCTTTCTGCTTGTAGTCTGCACTGTCTGCCCAGAAATTATACTCTTGGTTCTCAAATTTTAATTCATAGTGTAAGTGTGGCAGCATCACTGTTCATCAGAAAGTCAGTAGGCAAAATAAGGTGTGGTATTCTTCAGCGTAGTCTGTTCCATGTAGGTCTAGTGGTGGTCCAGCAGCAGGCAATACATAGCAGCTAATTCTTGTATAATTTATTGCCTTAGAAAAGGTGATTAAAAGAATGTTTATCAGAATCCACTCAAAATCAGATGAGCTGGACTAATAACATTAATCTCAACAAGATTCAGGAACAAGCAGAATAACAAAGTGGTATTTGTGAGGCTTTACGCTTACTTTGTGAACTTAGCAACTGTGAAGAAAACTTGATCAAAAAACACTTCTAAGGGGAGAGGGAAAGTAACTCACATCAAGGAAATATTGTGTGTGGTGTATTATAACTTTTATGTTCATCTTGTATTGTGAGATAATATTGCAAATATCAGTTGACTTCTATCCTTACAGGCAGTGTAGGTGCAAGACCAATTGTGGATTGATAGTCCAAAGTGTACTACCAATAAAACTGAGCATATGTTAGTAAATGTAACGAACCAGTAGAAACTAAATATAATCTATAGTTAAATCTGGTTAGGATTTATAGGCATAAAGGACTCCGTAACAGCTCTAAATCAACTAGAAGCAGCACGGGCCAGACCATTAAAACGCTAGCAAAATATTGTAGAGGATGTACCTGAAAGATATTATTTTTGTATTAAAACCCCTGGAGTTTTGTTTGAGGTGCTACCATAGCTGCTAAAAAGCACAGTTAACCTCCTAAAGTACCTCTGTTCTTTCCTGAATAGGTTGATCATGAAGACACGTATGTTGATGGGAACTGTGTGTTTTTCTGTGATACCTTACCTGCATACCTAACATTAACATACTAAGACTGGTTTCTTTCTGAGATAAGGAACATATGGCTATGTTATGTTTAGGGATATAACAGTAATTTTTTTTTTCTCCATTATAGTGAGTCTCTGGTGAAAGAGAAATCAACAGAGGTGCCACTTCAGGTTATTATGAGGTATAGCTGCAGCATGCTGAAAATCTAGTATCTTGAATTCCTCGTCTTGTGAATGGTCTAGGTTTAGAGAGGCGTCCTGTAATGCTAGTGAATAAATCATTGGACGCAACTTGTCATGCTCAGAAGTGGTCCTGGGTTTCAAAACATCTGTAGCTTGTTGCAGCTGTGGTACCACTGTCTGTCTTTTTTTGCTGGAGTCACATCAAAGCTTTAATTTCAGTGTCTTGTACCCTTTTCAATCAAATGGCCATGTTTGCTGTAATGACCCTCATTTTTGTCACAGAATTATGATGACATCTTGTAAGGCTGCTGTAATATTGCAGGCAGCCACTGAAACCGGCTAATGCATGGGCTGAGAGCAAGTCAAAGCATTCCCTCATCATCTCCACTGATGTCACATCTGCTTGGGGGACACATGTGCCGCTCCTTTGGGTTGTACTGTTGCTGTGCCACTGGCACAGAGTGTGACCTGACAGCAGCTAATGATAGTACTCCATTACTTGCTGTCTTTGAGTAGCCAGAAAGCCTATGGTTTCACTTATCAATGCATTCTCAGCAAGTGTAACATTTCTGACTGAAACAGCATTTTCCCCTTTCACGTCAGGTAAATCTGGTGTTGCATCACTGAAATCAGTGAGTTCTGCTACCTGAAAACTTCTATTAATTACAGCTTATTCACTCTAAGAATCTTAGAAAAGATTCTATCCTTAACATTTTCCCCATTAAATACTTGCAATTTGGCTTCTTTCATGCAGCTTGAGCCAGGAATAACCCTGTTCTTTGGCTTGCAAAGGGATCAAACCAGGATCTGAATTTACCACTTACTTAGATGCAAACATTTAGAAAGATCTTAAATGCAAACTGCAGCAAAACTGAAGTACTTCAGTTTCAGTTCTTCAGGTATTTTTGTTTCAGCTTGCTGAGGTGTACTTAAAACACCTGGATATTTTTATAGTTGGAGTATCTTACTGGCTGCCAATATAAAAAGATGGTATTTGTGAGGTTCTATTATAGCACAATAAATCAAAAGGCAGTCCAGCAGGCATGTATATAAAGATCAGTATAGCATTTCAATAATGGCATCATTATGTACTGTGTTTATAAAGATATAACAAGCTGTCAACATGAATTCTGAACCTGAACTGAAAGACTGGTACATGAACAACACTTCAGTACATGGGTGGAGCTTGAAAAGGCTGTTAGTTATTTTGGAAACCTGACACATCTATTATTATAGTCAGTGTACAGATTAAACCAAAGTTATTTACCTTCCTTTTTGATCTCTCTGACTTCTTGGAAACGTTCTTTACTTTCGTATGGAGATGATATAAAACCTTTGGGGGGAGAAAGGAGCAATATATTGAATGGGAAATTGATATGTGTATATTAGCATTTGAACTTTTCATACAAGCACCAAAAATTAAAATAATTGTTTTAGCATGACTTCAACCGAAGTTGAATTTGATGCTTTGAGACTTCTAATTCTAAGCCCTCCACACTTCTTTATCCTTCAAGAAACATTGTTTGGAAAAAGCATTAGAACAGCTGTATTTACAAAAGATGTAGTTCAGCATGTTATTAACAGCTTAGCTGGCACAGCGCTGAAATCCACAGCAGCCTTGGAGTCATGGAGGAGTCAAAATCTTCCATGGATTTTGATTTTTAGATTGTGCTTCAGATTATCTATATTTATCCTCTATGCTGGTTCTATACACAGGCAGAGAGCAGGCTGCCAGTACCGTAGCCTGGTGTGACTGTCCTGCCGCTCCTGAATGCAGCACTAACAAATGGGGCAGGCAGAGTGACTTCTCCTTTCAGAGGGAGAGTCATAAGAAATGTTAGAGCACTGTAGGGAAATTCTCAATTAACAACTTCTAGATTGAGCTTTTGAAATCTGATTATGGCATGGCAGTAATGTGGTAATATTTCTACTTCAGCCTTTGGAGCTAACAGACTAAATTTTCTGAATCAATTATGAACAAAAGTATGCCTCTTAAATGCAGCTTATATTCCAGTTGCTGCTTACCTAGGGCAGCGAGGGAACAAACTACTGGAGCTACAGTGTCAGGAGATAAGAATTCTAGTGGCTTTTCCCTCATGACAAGCAAAGCCTGACGTTTAGAGATTTTTTTAAGCTTAAATCTAAGTGCCTTGTCCTGTCTTTAGCATTGATTATAGCAGAATAGATGAGAATTGAAAGTAATGTATTTTTTGATTAAACAGACATGAACTTAAATTCCAGGAAAACTGTTTTTTTTCCAGGAGGGTAGACCTGCAACTGACTAGTGACAAGGAAGTCCAGTCCCTAGCAGTCCCATGGCACACCACAATAGGGTATTAACTAAAAATTCACAGAAAACTTATTCTGCATGCTAGCCCAACTCATCGACTTACTATCAGTCTTAAACTTGCTAAAGATTAGTAGGGAGAAACCAAAAATTCGACTGATAGCAATCCACAAGAAGAAATGAAGAGGTTTATTGCTGACTAAAACTGATTCTAACATCTCTTTCTGGAAATCTTCACAACACACAGTGTCTGAGTTTTGTGTCCAAAGGAGGAAAAAAAATAAGAAAAGAGAGAGAGAAAGAAAAGAAAGAAATTGGGGTGATGTCTTTATCTAATACTGTTCCTGTACACTCTCTGCATAGTTTCTCCCTCCATGGGTTTATCCTCTTACCAGGAACAAATATTTGTTATCAAAAAAGAACAAACTGAAACATAGGAAAACCAGCAAGAATCTTTAGGAGTTTTACTTGTCAGGCTGGGTGTCAACTTAACTGTTATAATCCTTTCTGTGAGCTGATGTAATTTCATTCTCTGTTTTCCTTCCCTCCCCCTGCCTCAGAGAAGTATTCTATACCAGGAGAGAATATGGAAAGGACTGAATTTATTATTTGTTGGCTGGGTAGCTTGAGTGTACACATCCAAGCCACCAAGAGTCTGGGAGTGATCTTTCCCTCCGTTTAAAAATTACTCACATCCCTTTCACCCACCTTGGCATAGCAGCAGGTGATGAGCACCAGGGGCAGGAGGTATCCCACCAGCAGGATGGTAATCTTGTATATCTGCTTGGCTGTTGAACCGTTTGCCCAGTACTCCCAGCAGAAGGAGCTGTTGGGTGCTTGATGATGTCCACTCATGAGGGCCTGGTGCTGGGCCACAGGGATGGCAATGAGTAGAGACAGCAGCCAAATGACACCCACACCAAGGGCAGCGTTACGCTTGCTGCGGATGCAGAGTGAACGCTTGGCGTGGACCACAGCAATGTATCTGTCCACAGACATAGCCACCAGAGTAAAGATGCTGACCAGCATTGTTGCCATGGCCAAGTAATGAACCCACTTGCAAAAGAAGGCGCCAAAGATCCATTCTGGCAGGGAGTAGATGGTGGCCTGGAAGGGGACACAGAAAAGCAGAAAGGAGAAGTCTGCAATGCTCAAGTTCAGGATGAAGATGTTGGTAGTGCTGCGTGATGGGCGTCCCCCAGATCGGAGACGCCCCAAAACAACCAACACCAATGTGTTTCCCACCATTCCCAGGAAGAAAATCAACCCAAAAAGCACCGGTACAATCACCACCTCTGGGCCACCCCTGGTTGCTCCTGACCAGCATGTTGGGGCTGTTTGGTTAGTCTCAAGGCTGCACTTGCTGGTGTTGGCTCCAAAGGAAAACACAAAGTTGTCTTCCTGCTCTTCCATGGAGACAGGCTGCTTGGAAGGCAGGGAGCAGTTGCTGTAGCCCTGACTGCTATCGGGCAGGTCTACGTTTGTTAGTGGTGGCCAGTCTGAATGCTTGGGGTTTCCAGTGCTTTGTCTTTTGTGAGCAATTTTCTCCAGATGATTCTTCCAAGCTCTGTCTGATCCTGGTGCAGATTATTCCAGGAACTGGCAAAAAAGGCAGCTGAGGAGTTGCAGCTACAGGTTTGGCAGTTGGTGCTGGAGAAGCTTATGTGGCAGAGAAAAAGTCTGTGCCAGAAGGGCTGAGGATGAGGCTGCTCTGGAAGCTTGGAGCAGAGGCAGAGCCACTGCAGCTCAGCTTCTTCATGCCCCTCCTCTTCTGCTTCCCTCCCACACCAGTCCCTGGATCTGCAGCTGTCGTACCTGCTTTCCCAGCTCTGATCGGTGCTTTGGCATAAAACCCAAATGCTGTCTGTGACCTGATCCTTTCAGAAAATAACTCCTGATCAGCTCTGTCCCCATACGTTATTACTCACCAGGAAGGGAAGAGCAGAGCAAAAACAAGTTCTCACCCAAAGGGATAGGTCAGGCAGCAGCTGCTGAGCAATACCGTGTGTAGTTCTGTGAGGAGCAGCATTGGAACTGGCTGCGTGAGGAGGAAAAACGCTAAAATAACGGTTTTTATCAACGAGCAGGGTTTTTTGTTTTGTTTTGTTCCATAGTCTTTAATGTGCTCACATTAGAGCACAAAGCAATCTGAATAGTTGGGTTTTCAGCACAAAAAGCTGGGAGAGACTTAGATTCTGCAGCTGCGTGGTCCTGTCACTTCTTGAACATCTGCCCAAATTCCTTACTGCCTGAATATTCGTGGATCTTGTTGATCCAGCTGTAAAGAAGTTCTTCATTCAGCCCAGTAATGCCAAGAGCATCTGCACTGGAAAAGGAAACGTTCAGTCTTTCTAGCTGTGAGGAGCTCTAATATTCCCTGCCAGGGAACAGAGATATGGATTTTTATATATATATATATATTATTTTTTTTTTTAGAAAAGTGTTATTAAGGATTAATGGCTAGTTATTGTGGGGGTTATGTTTACTTCTAAAACATACATACTGTTTCTATAAGGCACTGAGTAACTTGGTTTTGACAGTCTGTTTCCTTATATTTCCTGACTGATTTTGTGAACTCTACAGGCAGTAAGGAGGGAACAAAGTTTAGGCAAATACTAACAGTACCGGCACACAGTGATTTATGCATACAGGGTAGCTTCTTGCTCAGAAGGGTACACATCTCTCTCAGTGGTTACAGGTCTTTGTCACGGTGGGCCACCACTGGCTTCTGTGGATGCGAGGTTTAGACTGGAGGGAGCCCTTTAATTTTTGAAACAAAGTTTGGTATTGCCCTGCCTTGTGACTTCTTTCCAGGCTGCTGTTGAGAGGTAATTGGGCTGCCTTCTTTAGCCTGCTCTGATATACTCTGGTTTAAAATCTGTTATGAAGCTAGACTCCTGATTTTCCCCCATGGTTTTGAGGCAGGTTATGGGGTGACGTGGGAAGTGGCCAGGGAGTGAGAGATACCTAAGTTGCAATGGAAAAATGTATCTACCCTTGTTGTGTGCCAGCGAGCAGATCACTGTAGCTGGACCATCTGTCTAGATGACACCTGCATTTCTCTTGGTCTTCTGCGGCCCGGCTGCCTTGTAAGCTGTGGCACAGCATCTCAGACACCATGAAGTCTTCCAGTCCCCCAAATCTGTCAGTTTGCTGGGTTCTCTGCCCTCCGCTGACAGCTGCTTGCAACGCTCCGCATTTCAGGGACCCTGCAAGCTCTGGGGCCGTGATGCAGATCCGAGTGCCATCTGCTGGCGTTTCCCCTTCGCTGCTTTCAGACGGCTCCCGTGGTGGCCCTTGGCCTTCCTTTCCCTCAAACGTCCAGTCAGTCCCGCTGTTCAGTAATGAACTCTGTCTGCTGCTGTTTTCCTCTCGTCCTCGTGCACGTACACACCCTTAAATCATGAAACTTAAATATACTTGCTTTTCCTTTTGTGGTAATATGTGAGCACTGTACGGTTATTTCTTATAATACTATTTATATGACTTCCTGTAACATTTTAGAGAAGGGTGTTGACAGTGATTTCAATTGCTGTTTCTGTATTTTAGACCTGTCTGGGTTTTTTTTCACCCCTTTTCTTTATTGGGCAGCCATATCAGAATATATTATTTAAGAAGAACCTGTAGCAATCACAGCAAATGGGAGCGTGAGTGTGGACAAAATAATAAAAACTGCATCACGAGTGGTTTCTACTGCAGGGGATCTGAGACTATGCATGCAGGCATTTGAGAATTGCATGCATGTGCCATCTGCAGAACAAACACAGCGTTGCAGATCTGAAAAGATTGCATGGCATGCTAAGTGGAAACTGGGAAGAGAACAGCATAGTTCTGTCAGTGAGGAGGAACAGATCATAGGAATGTTTAGATTTCTAAAATGTTTTTTAAAAAATCTCCTAAATTATTACAGAAGCACGTTACCAGCTTGCTTCTCCATCTTCAGAATCTTATTCATTTTTTTTTTAATGGATTGCTCCAGGGTTGGTTTTTCTTCAGATTTCAGTGGGAGTGTTATAACTGGTGGAGTGGAAGAAAAGGTGAATATTCTGGATGGAAGGTGGCAGTGACCTGCTGAATTAGACAGCCACTAAACTAAGTGCAAAAAGCTTGCTTTCACTAGGGAACTGAGATGCTCCAAATGTGACTTCGAATGGAGGTTGGCTGGTGTGGGAGTATTCCTGGCTGATCTTACTTGAGAGGAAAAAATTTCCAGCAGTAATTTACATGCTTTGCTGAAAACTTATCCTGAAATTGTGCTTACTGTGGCATTCAAAAGTTCCGAAAAAGGTCAAGATTCCTTATTCTGTTTGTCTCTTTCTGCCACTTCTCAACTGCTTTAAACGGTGTGTTCTTGACAGAGAGAAATCCCCTGTCCTCAAGAATTCACAGCCCAAATGCAGTTGGAAGAGAACTGTCCATGCTTAGACAAAGTACTTGCCATAAGACATATTTATTAGTCCAACTAGGCAAAGAAGATCAGGTCACTTCACTGAGTGCAGGAGCACAAACAGCAAGTGAACCTGTAATGTCTGATTTGTTGGGGACATTCACATTATGTGGTACTTGAAAATTTGTGGTGTTTCACCTGAAAACTATGAAAAATTAATGCACTGTGGACTGGGGTCCATGAAATATCTCAGCCCTACAAATTCTGCTGTTCTTTAGAAACTCCGTTGCTTCCTGGATGAAGACAACAAACATTTAAAAAAGAGTAAGATGCTGGAAGAAAAGGAAACTGAATATTCTTTGTGGGAGGAAAAATAAGGTAGAAGTTTGAGAGTTATCATCTAGGTTGAGACTGAACTGGAAGCCAGATGCTGTTGCCTTTGTCTGAGCTGGTGTTGGGCTAAATGAAAGCATTGGGCTCACATGCTAAGTCCCTGACTAAACAGGCATTGGAGGTGTCTTGTTGAGAGAGGACAGCACTGGACCTCTATGGATAAATTGACAATCCCACAGTAAGGAAAAGCGGGGGACAATGTCAGCCCTAGGAACAAGAATGGGGGGAAAAAATCCGAAACATTAGATGGTAGTATTTAAATGGTAACATTTTTAGCCTATGTAGGTACAAACTAATTTGTCCATTTTCTGAGTGCTAATGGGTGCTTCAGCTCCTGAGTATGCTGAATATCAGCGTAAATAACTCTTACTCTTTTGATAGTGATGGTTCAGCTTTTTGATAACTGTGCATTAGCTCTCTAAGCCTCTTTTGAGTGGAAGGAGGTCACTCAAGCATAACAGTGGGCAAGAACCCTACTGTCACACTTCCTTCTTTCTCTCCCTGGAGAATGTGGGTTGCATCTCAGATCCAGATCCATTTAAGGAAAACAAACAGACATCCAGCCCCAAAAGTCCAATTCGTGGCTTTGAGTTCAGCAGCTGCTTTTCTATACTCTGCTTTTCAGAAGGCTAACTTGGGCTGAAAAGCCCTTTAGGCTGAGTAATGAGCTACTTAGAAGCAACCACTGGGAAACAGGCAATGGTAGGTCTGAAATCTCTGCACCTGGATTGTAGCAACCCTCTCCAATTGTGATCTCAAGCTTGATTGTGCATGGGGAGAGAAGGTGAAGTGTCCATTCCCCTTGAAGTATGACCCCAAGAGGGGCACAAGGTCCTGCTCCCTGCTCTGCATATATTGGCCCAAAAAATGAGAGCCCAGATTAAATCCCTTTCTTACCCTACATAATCCCTTTCCTAAAGAAACTAAAACCTTCATCCTCTAGACACTAAGTTACTTGTCCACCAGGCCATAAATCAAGGTGTTTGGGGTACTCTTGCCCATGTGCGAGCTGTGATGAAGTGCTGCAGCAAGTACAAACGTCACAGGGCCAGAGAAAAAAATAGACTCTTAAAGCTAGGCGCTTGGTGGAGGAAAGAGTGAGTTCTGAAATGTGATTTCTCTGCTTGGTGAGTTTTAGAGTTAAAAAGTCAATATAATGATAAGTAAATCCTCTCAAATTTTGTGAGTTATGAAGTTTGAGTCTCTTGTGTGGAGGATTGAGCTGAACCCGTGTATTTCTCTCTGACCGTGAAAATGTCAAACATTGTGTGTCATGAAAAGGTAGAAACATCTTTTATGGGAAGTCTGAAATTGTTAATGTGCTATGTCAGTGTGTGAACTAAACTGGAACCTTAGGGGTCATAAATAGCCATTCCCTCTCGCTTGTGGATCTCAGAGGGCTGGACATCAGTTTGGTAAGTAGATATCCATTTGGCACAAGCCTGTGCGTGTGTGCACAAGGGAGAGCCTTCAAAACACGGAACAGGCTGGTTTCATCAAACAGCTGTCTGAGAGGGTACTCTCCTGCATATGGGTACCTAAAGTCACAAGTACCAAAGATCAATCACTTGGTATCTTTTGAAGTGTTTCAACTTGATCTGAACAATTTATTAGGCTGTAAAACTCTTTCCTGATGAAAGAGGTTTAGACTGTACATAACTGAGAAGAGAGTCCTTTCATTTTAATTGCTGACAGCTTCTAACACAGCTGCTCTGAGCCCTGTGATGTTGCCATTGAGATGGTACAGTAAGGATTTAAAGCAGATGGAGGTTTACTGATTAATTCTTAACCTATTAGATCAGTTCATACTATTTTTAAAAAGACTTAATCATGGAACTGTTTGAGTGGGCTGTTGGCTGGCTCTGTGGATCTGCGTGTTTGTATTGCTTAAGTGTTAGTTGAGGTGAAAGCTCATGGAGTGTACAGCCGTGTAACAACAGAAAAACAAAGCAAGTTCTTAAATGTAAATATAGGCTAAATACTGAAATTGTGACAAACCAAGCAATAGCATTCTGTGCTTTCCATCCCCAGCAAGGACAGGAAGATCACAAGGGTGCACCTACACAAATTTGCATCACACTTCTGGATTGAGACTGCTAATTGTTCCTGCTTTTTGTGGCTTGTACCATAATCACTCTCCAAATCAGCTTCTAATGGCCTGTACTACTTCCTAGCAAACACATAACCTAAAATATGATAAACTGAACTTGGGAAATATACTGATCTGGCAGAACTTCATGTTTATGTCACTCTAAAATTTGCATGGAGCTCATCTGAAGTTAGTATTTTTCCCTCAAATCGTTAAACCATTAACCTGTTTCCACAGGTTAAATAATTTTAGATAAAATTCTAGCTGATTTTTGACTGTTATTCAAAGAAAGATCTTATTTAGTAGAAGGTACTTTGAACTAAGAAAAGTCCTTTTGGTTCCAAGTCCTTCAGCACTGTATCTGCACTGCTCTCAGGAGTACGCTCCTCTCCAGGAGTTTGAGAGTGTGAGCTCTTGTGAATTCTGGCTTTCACCCATTTTAATAGGTAGGGAGGGGGAGCTGAAGTGTACCATCAGTTCAGCTTCACGTAGATTTTTAGAACAGTCTTGGTTTTTCAGACAAACTATTTTGTTTTGCTCAGTATTTCAGTGAAGGTATTGCTGAATTGTTTTCTATATGTTGTACATCTTCAGATTATTCACTAGAAACGACCTGTGGGTAGTTTATCTATTTTGCAGGTGTCTTAGCACATAAATTATGGTAAGGACTCAGTCTTCATTCCCTGAGGGAATTCCATTAAAACAGGGAATATTTCTAAAAATCTCTTAGGAGGCCTTATAGGTGATTCAGGCCACAGGACTGAATATGTCATCTGCATGTTGTCTGCCTGACTTGCTTGTATGTAATCACTGAGTGCAGGCAGTGTATTTCAGAAGAAAAAAACAACTCCTGTCCTGAATAATGTAGGCTGAGTGAAAATTGTTACCTGTAGCAGTGGGGAGACAAATCCAACTTTGCAGAACATTCTTTGATGTATGAGAAAAAACAAAGGTAGTTATTCAGAAGCTTATGGAACAGATAGAATTTTAAAAAGCAAACCAACAACGAGACAACTTCTAAAGATTACTACTTCATTGTGCACATAATTTGGCATCAACTAAAGCATAGACATATGCTACTCGTGTTCAAACAGTTGTCTTTAAAAATGTGTCTGTAGAAAGCTTCAAAACAACTCAGAGATTTGCCTTTTTCATCCTTAAAGAGCTGTTTTATAATGACTTGTAAAGTCAGTCTCCAAGGTAGAAAATTATGTTGGTAATAAACAGATCACATTCAACCTGATGCAGATCAAGGGAGCAGAAACATTTTGTTCAATCTTCTTCTGAGCAGTTTACCATATTGTTACTAAAACAACTGATAATAATCTCTTTGCCAAGCTCTTTTATCTCTTGAGGTAGTGTTTCATATCGTATGCTAAGATAAAGACTTTCTTTCTCTGCCAGAACCTCCTGTCTCTTGATGAAGGAAACTTAAATATATATTCTGGTAAAAGGCTTGAGGCTCTCAGTAACTCTTATACACTTCATATGCCCTGCTAAAATAGCTTATCTGCTTTTTTTTTAAAAAAATATCTTTAATTTCTGTAGAATGGGCTGGGACTATTTTTTTGAAAAACAAAAACAAAAAACAAACCAAAACCAGAATATCTTTTGTTCCTTGTTTTATGTGACTTGAATGATCGAAGTTCTGAATGCTTTTTTACAGTTTAACTTCATGCTGTGTTCAGCTTATTCTAATTTAACTTCTTCGCTAGAAATAGAAAGTAAGTCACATGAGACTTACACTGATTTACAGTATAGGTTTTAGAGTCAGTATGCAGCCTATGCTTAGGCCAGTGAAGGTTGTAATATGCCTAAGCTGCTTCAGTCTTCTATGATTAGATACTCTGTAAAGTCACATGGGAGAGTGTTTTTAGTTATCTCCAGTTGTTTTATACAAACAATCATGTAATTCAAAACTAATGGTGAATAACATAAATAACCTGCATCCTTCTCTCTACATTGCAGGAGCTCTAGGTAATATAAAGGGTAATTTGTCAAAATCCATTTTAACTTAACCTGTGTTTGAAATCTTCCAACTCCCACAGTGTATGACCCAGTAACACAAGATCTGATTCTTTTGTTTAACTTCCTTAGTAAGTATCTAGGTTAACTATATGTACACGAGAACTCTGGAGTACATTTTCCTGTGAACTCCAGTGCGAGTCTCTTAAAAGTGAGGCACAACTCAGCCTTACTGGCAGAAATAGATCCAAGCTGAATCACTGACTAGGAAGACTGAACTGTTGAACTATTCAGCTATTTTTGATTTGTTAGTCATATATACCTTCTAGTGAAACCTTTTCCTTTTGGTAAAAATCAGTAACAATACTTTCCAATTACTTGAGAATGTGCTCAAAATACCCACAGAGATCTTTTGCCACACTGATGAATTATCAGACTGCTAAGAAATGAAATTAGTACTTCAGTGAAAGTTTTTCCGTTTTAGCTAGATACTCAGTCAACAGTCTAAGTCCCATCAGCTCCACTCTTGAAGCAAGAAGCAATAGCAGCTTGAAAACTGTAAGAACTCAAAATTCAGACAGTGACTTTTCTTTGATTAATAGGTATCATGGTTGCATACATGAATAAAAGCAGCAGTGCAGAAATACCGGGCTCTCTTTATGCAAACTGAAGTGTGTGATGCCATTGACTTTGTTTTAGGCCCTTTGGCAACTTCTTTTGAGGCAGTTAAGTGAATTAAGAACTGGTGAGTTCCCTGTCTCTCCCAAACTGGCTCTATCAGAGGCATGATGAGGCAAGTCTGGTTAAACACAGAGGAGTTTAGATGCTCCTTAGTGTGAGGATTAATCCTTCATATGACACTTTCATGTCTTCCTTACTGGACAGGTAGATGCATGGCAGATATTGCTGATTATAAATACCCTACAAAGTACTTTTCCCTTACCTAGACTTTAAAAGAAAAATAAAACAACTCCATTTGAACAGCCACAAGCATTGTATCTATGCTTTGTTTGCAGACTTTCTTCTGCAGTTTGATTTTTGATAAGGCAGGTAGAGTTGTTTAATAAAGCTTGTTATTCATTTACAACCAACCAAGTAACAAATTATGATCTTGGTTGCAATGGAAATCATATTGGAATAAAGCTACAGAAGGTGAAGATTGTTGGGTATACAGTGTTGGCAGGTATATATAACAAACTAGGACAAGAAAATGCCAAAACCATAATAAACCTCAAAACAGGATGCTTGTTGATACTCGTTGCTTATTCTGTAGAGAATAAGGGAAGTGTTCTGGCTTGTCATGAGATTCAAGACAACATATCTTTCCTGTGTGTTCTTGTGGTTTTGTGTCCAGCTCTTTTGTGAACTGAGTGTGGTCAGAGTGATGAGAGTGATATCTCACATTTTGGCCTTATACAGAAGAATGTCTTGATTTGGGTCCTCATATGTGATACATTTGTAAACACATATATACGACTATGCAAAGGGCAATCGAATCCCAATGCAGAGTCTGAGGAGACGTACTTGTGTTGTGAAAGCTGGCAGCAGAATGTCATTCTGGAGAGGCACTGCTCCGCTTGTTAAATACCAGACTTGCTGGTGTTTAGAGGAAAAAAGCTGAGAAGGTATTACAACTTCACTAGAGTTATCGGCTTGGTCCATCCTCATTTGAAAAATAGATCATTCTATGACAGCATGAAAACACTTAGCTTCTCATGGTGATAACCTAGTTTAGGGCTGGTTAACAAACCTGTTTTCCCTGCATGTGTATCAATTTTGGTTTACCTAGCTGGTTGGGTAAGATCACTTGTCTTGTTCATCTTCTAATACTCCTCTTTCTATAACAAGATACACTGTCAGCTGGCTAGTTCTGGAGAATAACAAAATTCTGCAGTAGTTCTCCTGAGTAAGTCTTGGTCTTTTGCTGTGCAAATACCCCTTTTACTCAGGCTATTATCACAAAATGCTGCTTGTTGAGAAAGAAGAGATGTAAGTGTACATGCTGCTCTTTAATAGGAAAAAGTTTCCATGGTGATTTTCTCTCATAGCTGCAAGGGAGCTCTCTTTCCAATAGAACCACATCAATTCTCTGTCTACTGCCTTATTCAGATTACTGCCAAATTCCTCAGTTAAAAAGCCCTGTCCTTAAGCATCACAGTATGTTGTGTAGATGATAATCAGAAACAATGGATCCTAAGTTGGTAAATTTTCTGGTCTAACAAAGACATCCTAAGACAAAGGTACTTTGAAGTCTCTCAACAAGACTTCTGTAAAAAAAAAAAAAAAAAAAATTTGCCCACAGCTCAGGATGTTTAAGAGCACATGCAAAATATCCAGAAGATACCATCCTCTCTGCCACCATAAGCTGTCTGTTATGTGACAGTAGATTTGAAGCATTTTGTGGAGACAGTCTTAAGCACTGGTGAACGCAGTAGCCTAAAGGTCACACCTAGTAACTTGCTTGCTGCTGACACCATAGTGTGAGTGACTTCAGTGGATGAAGCACTCCTGTCTTTCCTGAGCTGTATGATCTTCCATTTTCCCAGAATAACCTGGGAGTAAACACAAGTTAAAAAAAAACCCAAACCCAACAACAACAAACCCTCAAAAAAGCTCAGTACAAATGCCAATATGACACAGGCCAAAGTACAGAAATGTAATTTGCAATGCTGTGTTCATGAACACTGGTCAGTTCATATCACTGAAAGATTTAGGCTAGGTCTATGCTTAAATTTACACTTCCAGAGCTGTCAGCTGTGAGTGCAGGGGTAAAACATCTCCAAACCCAGTGTAGCTGCTGTATTTCACAGTAAGGGAGGGAATAAAGAGGACTCAGGTCTGGGTCAAGGATCACCTGGACATATCTACAGATCTGAGATAATGATCATGATTTAGGCCTCCCACTAAAACTCAAAGCAAAGTCTTTGAAACTCAAATTAAAAAACCGACCTGTTACTAAGTGGCAGAAATGAAGCTGATGAAGTAGACTTGCTCTAAACTGGGTTTTCTCATTGATACCAAAAGGATTTGCTCTTCTTGGAAACCTGTGCTGAGCAGGACACGTGGCATTCAGTGGAGCTTGCTGCCCTGCATGGCTGTGGGTGCCTAACGTTGCAAGGGCAGCTGCTACTTTAATAGAAATGGCTTTGCTGTTGCTGAAAATTGGTGTGGCAAGTCGCAGAACTAGAGTTTTGAGAATTCTGCTTTTAAACAGGAAAGAGTGCCTATATACGAAGCAATCCAGAATGGGAAAGCAATTTTTCTAAGTTTTGGGGTTTGTTTGGTTTCTTTTTTTTTTTTTTTTAACTGTTTCTGGAAACCTTTTTAGTTATAATTCCTGACCTGTGCAGGCAACAATTCCTGCTGTCTGCAAGGCTTTTGTCATCTCTTCTATTGCTATTTTAAGAGATCTTTCTTTTTATTTTCTTGTTACGGGGAAAAAACCCAACAAAAAACCTAAACAAACCCTCCCACCTATCTGAAGCAAGTTAGCTTGCATCTTGGTTCACACAAATGGTCTATAGTCCTGATAATTAGCAATCTGTAATCAGATCACGGATTGGGTGTGACTTTATTTGGGAAGCTCCTGCCACCTTGTGGCAAAAACTTGCATCTTTCTTGAGTCAAAATAATTCATTTGGATGCCTAATAACTTTGTAGAAAAAAATGTATAGCCAAACAAAAAGGAAGCAAGGAGACAGGATTATTTGCTTGGTTTGCTTCACTATTTGGGCATCATCACTTGTAAATATTACACGTATTTTAAAATTAGCATGATTTACATGGATAGATAAGCTTATTGCAACTTTTTTTCCTGTAGCTGCTTTGCCCATCTTTCTTTCCAACACACTACAGAAATTAATTCTGTGAAAGTACTGAGCCAGGAGAACCCACAACAACTTCGGTGTTTGTATAAGAAGTTGTTGACAAGAGTCATTGATGAATGTCGCAGTAGTACTTACATGTGTCATCCTGCAAGGTATCTGCTTTCATTATGGCACTCTTCGCTTTCAACTGTAGAAAACGTTCAGCTAGCGATTACAAAGCTTCTTAGTGACTGCAAAGCTTTTGTGACATCTTGATATGCTCCATGAAGCCTTTTCTCTGTTCAGAAGATGGGAAAATAAAATTCGCATCTGTGAAGAGAAACGTTCATGTTTGTACTCCTTCATGTTTCTTTTGCATTTGGTAATTGGTGTCAACTGATGTGGTTCTGTACGTGCATATGCTGAGAGTATACGGCATCATCTAAACTGTTTTCACAGATGCTGCTCAAACTAGGGTTGTGAAACTGTGGCAGCTTCCGCCACCCACAAGTGAGAGTAACGTGGGGAAAAGTAGGTTCTTGCTGACTTGGTTTGTAACCTCTTTGATTTCCCAAGCTTAGCTTAATATTTCTTGCAAGGTCTTACCTGAGAAATATGTTGCAACTATGCTGATTTAAATAATTACAACAACCAATGAACCTCCCATCACCAACCCCTCCAAGTGTGAGCACACTCCATTTCAAGACCTGAAACTAATACTGAGATCATTAGAAGAAACAGATGGAATTTAATTTGCAATAGTTAAGGCTCCTGTATTGCTATTTTTGTGCAAATGGAAATTTTGTTACATGAGATTTCCTCTAACATGTTGTAGCAGTTTCTAATTAAAACACTGATAGCTATGCTCAAGAAATGCCAAACTGACAGCCTGGGACATTGCCATCTTTACATGGAAGTCAGATACCAAGTTTGGATACTTGATAAACAGCATTTATAATACCATGTTAAAGTGGCTTGTTCCCAAGCCATTTCAACCACTGTATGTGGTTTTAAAGCTGATTCCCACAAAAAACTATATCCATGTCAAATGCTGGAGTGCTCTTATGCAGGATAGGTGATGTCATGAGCTGGCAGAGTATAAGGATTTATGGAGAAACCAAATTGCAGTTAAAAATGGCTGCCCAAGTAGGCATCTGCATTTGCAAAGCCCTACTTTCCCAGCTGTAGTAATCTACAATTTAATCTGTGCTGGCAGTAAAAACACTAGTGCTTTGGACATGTAAGCATTGAGATTAGCGGAGCTAGTCTGTGGCTGGAACAAACCTTCCTAGTGTGAAAAATAGTTCCAACACATTAAGTTATCACTCTGTGTCCTGACAGCAGCTGGTATGAGTTTAAGTGCTGCAGTTATTTTATAGCTTCTTAGGGTGCTCCAAAATATGTCTGAGGTGAATATAACATGAGATAAACATAGGGATAGCTATTATCAGGGAGAGACAGCTGTGTAACAACATTCTGGGCAGTAAAGATAGCTCTCAGGATATTTATTAAGAGAACAGTCCTGCCAGATGGACTCTGCAGGAAGGATGTAAATTACAAGTGCCACATGGTAAGAATTACACACAAACAGCTGCTAAGATTCATCCAAGGCTATTGGAATAAAAAGACAGAAGAAATATGATTGTAAGACAAAGGAAGATTTTTTTTAGCATCTTTAAAAACCAGTTACATTCTGAATCTGCAAAGAGGTGAACTGTTAGAAGACCAAGCAGGAGCTTAGTGACTCAGCAAAGGCTGTTCTTGAACGAGGAGTCGGTGAGTTTAGTTTTGCTGGAGGCATGTGGAAAACACAGAGTTTTAGGCAGAAATCACATCAGAGACTGAACTTGATTTTGTAAGGAGAGAAAATTGTCAAAATAGGAAAAATAAATTGCAAGCGATTATGATTATATGACATTTACTTGCTTTGGAAGAAGGGGATGAGAATTTGAGAAGTTGAACATTAAGAAGGAAAAATGAGCTAGAACTAGACCACAGGTGGGAAAATTAATCTGAGCCTGTTTATTTGTTGCTTTAAATTAAGTTTGGGAGATAGTTTCCCATCATAGGCATAAAAATGGACTTGGCCTGGATCAAGATTCAGATTAGGCAGAGGTTTTTTCTTGAATAAAATCTTTGTTTTTTCTCTTGGTACTAAATTTGTGTTGTTTAGGGTTGTATTGATGGGAAATGTTTATAAGCCAAGTTCACCAAACTAGCAATGTGAACCAGAATTCCAGCTGATATTTCTGTTTAAGTTTTCCAGTTACTGGGAACTAGAGGACTGATGACAAACGTATGTTCTAGTTAAGACGTGACTTGCGCAATGGCTCAGTGGGAGTTTTGATAGCGAGATGTGATTATTTCTCTGCAGTGGAATCATAAACAAAAACATGATGCCTGTTTAGTTTTCTGTACAAAGTATGAAATAAAATAAAAATTATGGTAAGCAAACCTTATGTCTTATGAAATGACAGGATCATGTTTTTGCATGTATTTCTTTGTTTCCAAACTGTCAGCTCCCACAAAGAAGATGAAAAGTCCCAGTAGGTTCGGAGCCATAAGTATCTTTGAAAAGGTAACCTTGTACTTTATGAGCATTTTGACCTTTACAAATATACAATAGCACAGTAAGTCCTGTTTAAAATCCAGCAGGTATAGTAACAAGGGGTAGATATATATTGGCTTAGGTATAGTCAATGTGGCAATATCAGGTCAGCAGTAAGGTGCATACCTATACCTCTGTTTATTGTAAGTTCAAATCTAAGATACTCATCTCAGAGCAGGTCAGCAAGAGTATGAGAGGCAACCACCACAGATTGCAGCAAGGGAGACTCCAGTTGAATATAAGGGGGTGTGGGGGGAATAAATCATAATGTGAACAAGCAAGCATCAGAACAGGCACATGGACAGGTTGTATATGTAATCTTTTTCCTCAAAGACATCGAAACTTCCACTGGATAAGGGCCTGAGCAACCTGACCTAACTTTGAAATTACCTTAGGTGGGATCAGGTGGCTGGACCAGATGACATTCCACCAGAAATCCCTTCCAACCTAAATTATTCTGTGATGAGGGGCACCTATTTCTAAACCATATGAACAAAGCAGTGTTCAACACATAAGTTAGTGAGCAGATGCACGATGGACAGCACAGACAGACTGCCACAAGAGGGAGGAAACAACGTTTTTGAGAACTGCACAACACAAGGCTTGTGGTTTCCTGGGTGGGTGGCAGCTGAGCTGAAAGCTCTCTGGCAGACCTTGTGTCTTTGAAAGGGGAAATCTCCAACTGTTTGTTAACTGTGAAGTCTGTGATATGTGAGTTAAAGAAACAGAGGACGTTTCTTGGTTGCTGCCCTGACGCCAGGAGGATCTGGTGCCAAGCTTTAGCGGTTGCATCCAACACAGTGATATGTGGATTTCGACTTCACTGCATTTTCCTAAGAAGGTAACTTGCTCCAAGGAGCCTTTAGATAAAAAAGAAAAAGCTATAAATCTCATGTCAGCTTCCACTTTTCAACTCTGCTCAGTCAGCACGGAAAAAAGCTGTGTGGGTTTTGTATTTTAAATGTTGTTTAAACAGAGGTGCCTAAAATACCATATTCTTAATTTTGTTTAGTGCTTGCAATACTCCTTCAATTTGCAAGGATCGATTTCTGAATGATGTTATACTTATTTGCCTTTGAAACTGTTCAGGCAAAAAAAGCACAAGTCTTACTGTCAAAGCATAAAGAATATTTTGCATGAAACATAGAAGGTACTTCCGTGTAGCAAATCTGTAGGAAATTGTTGCAGCTACCAAGAACAGCAGTTTTGTACAAATACACTGAATGTAGAGTTGGTAATATATAGGTAAGTATAATTTCTGTTAGCAGTCAGACTGCTTAAAGAACATGTGTTGTACTTCCTGCCTAAAATTCTTCCTGAAAATAGCTATGGGCTTCATATTGATGGAGAAATAGTAAATATTTGGACCAAAATTTACAATGTGTAACGGTTTTTACATCAGAACAGTGTTATTGTGTGAACAAGGCTTGCTACTTTTTCCTTAAGCATTTTGAACTGACAAATCATGTGGATTTCTGGAATAGCAGTTAAATGGTACTATGCCACAGAGTATACAAACTATAAAATCTTAGTGTTCCCTTTAGAATCCTTTTGTCAAGTTTTGGCAGAGTCTTAGAGATACAGGTTGCACATCTGATCTGTATTTTGGGTTGATGACTTTGAAAACAAAAAATACCTGCAGAAACTTATTTGCCTTTGTGATGCCAGCTTGTGAGAATTCTGATGCTTGGGTAATTTTTTGAGCTTTCCTTTTTAACATTTTGCATGCTGATCTGCCTCAAACAAATTTAACATTTTTCTAGACTAGAGATATAAGGATTTTTTTTCACTGTGATAACAAAGTCTGCATTTGTGGTCAAAAGGTAAGTTGTATTTGTTCTTTGACATTTGAGGGAATTCTCTACAGTTGACACAAGGCAGAAAAGGAACAACTTCTGACTGCTCTCTATCCTTCACAGTTCTGTAGAAGTGCTGTTTCACTAAAGTTTTTGGACCTCACAATGCATGTGTATTTCTGACACATGTTTATGGAAAAAAACTTCTCTAAGACTGCACTTCCATCTGAAGTTTGTTACCTCCTGTGAAAGCAATAGTTCCACTGGCTGCATCCATTATGGCAAAACTTCATTGTTAATGCTCAGTAATGCTCATCCTTGTGGCTTTTGTAGCATTGTTTTTTTTAAAGACTTATACAGAATATTAGAAATACTTCGGAACTGCGCAAAATGAATGAGTGTGTCAGGAGTTCTTCCACTCTTTTTGGAGAGGGTCCAGCTATGAAGATGATGAGGGAAGTGGAGCATCTCCCTTATGAGGAAAGGCCGAGAAAGCTGGGCCTGTTTAGCCTAGAGAAGACTGAGAGGGGATCTTAGCAATGCACACCAATACCTTAAGGGTGTGTCAAGAGGATGGGGGCAGGCTCTTTTCTGTAATGTTCAGTGACAGGACAAGGGGCAATGGGCACAAACTACAACACAAAAAGTTCCATCTGAATATGAGGAAAAATAACTTTATTGTGAGGGTGACAGAGCACTGGAACAAGCTGCCCACAGAGGTGGTGGAGTCTTCTTCCCTGGAGACATATAAAACCCACCTGGACACAACTCTGTGCCTGATTTAGGTGAACCTAATTAGCAGGGGATTGGACTAGACCTCCAGAGGCCCCTTCCAACCCTGACCATTCTGTGAGCAGGGGCTGGAGAAAACATGGTTTGCACTGACTCTGGCATGGAGAAAAGCCTGTGTTAAAACAAGGGACAGAAGCATGGGACAGGCAGCCTAAATGGAGTGGCTGGGAGGAACAGCATTCCTTTCGTTTAATCTGTCTGTAGCTTTGAAGTCTGCGGCGGACCATACACTAGGGAGCACAGTCACAGAGGGGAACCCTGGCACAGTTGGTGGCTCAAGTCTGTACATTCTGTTCTACAAGTTCTGGTTTGCGTTCCAGGAAATCAGTATCACCAGATCTGAGAAAGAGGACATTGCGTATTAACAAAGGAGCCAGCTGGCTCCCTGCATCCGGCCACTATTGGCCAGCCCTTCCACTGAGGTCAGCACTCAAGCTCAGTTTCACCTCATGACATGTGGTCCACTACACTGCTATAGAATTAGTTGTTAAGACTCTTCTCCTTTATTCTGCCTTTAGGAAATTATGTCATAAAGCATATCTGTATTGAAGTTAAAAGAATTTCTGTAACTTTGGATTTCTGAGAAAATAGTCATCATTATTAGTAATGAGATAAAAAAAATGCATAGCATTAGCAGAACTCCTATTTACTTCAAAATTACTGGATTGGGCAATTTGATTTGTGAGGAAGTCTTAAATTAAGACTGTGGACAGGAAAAAACCACAGTGAAGTAAAAGATGAGAACCTAATAGGAAAGAAATTCAGTAGCTGTCCTTTTCTTAAGGGAAGTTATGAAAAAATTTTTCTAGAGTTAAAATGTAATTTTTATTTGTAATAATAAAATTTCTTATGGAATTGTTTTACAGCAATGAATCTCCTATACCTCAGTTGCAAAGAAGTTTTGCCAACTGAGGTTATATTGCATCTGAAAAACTTGCAGTCTACATGCATGGTGGATAGCATGTGAAATACCTAAGGTGCACTTGGATTCAAGGCTGAAAGCTAAGAGTCACCTCATATTGAAGTGCTGTACTTGCCCCCAGTAAGTCTGGGACATGACATCCTGCTAGTTCCTTTCTTTTTCCAAGAGATCCTGAAATGCCTTCCACCCACTACTGTATCTATTCCCTTTTATCCCTGTTTTAAGCAATAAATTATTGTTTAATGTTTTCTCATTGCTTGGTGGCACTTCATTGCACCTTTGCATAGGCAGGGAAGGAATAGCAGGTTGGAAATTATTAATTATAATACAGCACTAAAGGTTTCTAAGCAGGGAAACAGATAAACCTGACATGACTCAGGGCTGGTGATGGCGGAAGGAATTTCAAGCAAAAATTGAGAGAGATCATGAAAGACATGATGACAAGGTGAAATTCAAAGGGATCAGTATCTTTTCTTAAAAACGTATTTCATAGCATGATGCATGTGTTCTGCTCCTAAAAGTATGTTTAATATTTATGAATTACTAATTATGTTTAATTATTATTTAAGGAATAGGGAGAATCCGTATTTCTGCGAGCAGTCAGCAGGAACGTTTTCACCTAGGGTCCTACTGGTGTAACTAAGCTGCTGCCATGATCTGACGTAGTGAATTCAGACCTACACTGGGATTATCTATGTGAGATCTCAGCGTAAGTGGACTGGGGGCAGGAGGATGAACCTTCTTCATTTTTCAGGATGTATTACTATCTTGAGCTGTGAGCTCTATTTTATTGCAGTTTATATATCTGATTTGGCACAATAATTCAACACATTTTCGTATTAATGTAATGGCTGTCATGAAGCATTTTAATAAATAACAAAATGGAAAATAAGGACTTCAAATGGATGAAAAGAATGTGATTCCTAACTGAGATTTGCTGCACTTAAACAGCAGCTGTTTACTGACCCTTCTGCACTGAGGTCTGGCCTGCCTGCTGGAAAGGAGAAAAGGGGGCAGGCACACTTGCCCAAACTTCCGAAGATGGTAAATGACAGAAGCATACAAGAAAACTTTCCCTTTTTACTGTGAAAGTTTCAGTTAAAATGTATCTATTTTAAAAGCGCAAACCCACTTTCTGCATCCTTATATGGCCGATACGGCCATCCTGCTGCATTATAGCTCTGTCGTCCCTGATGTGGGAATGCTTAGTTTAAGGTATGCTTTCTCAGTATTCATATTTTTAATGATAGTAACTTCCTAGCTGTTCATGAAGAGCTTGAGGAATGTAAGCCGATGGAGAAACTAACTAGTGTGAAGTAGTAAAATGTTATTTCTGTAGTGTGAGTCTGCAAAGACTCACTCTGCCTATCGTGGCTCTCCAAGGACTGTCTTTGTTTATTTTGGGCTGTGGGCTGACACCCCAAAATTGCTGCGGCTATCCTGTGGGCACAGGTATGGTGGGGATGAAAAGCAGTTACGCTCTGAATGAGAGATGCAAATGTAGATACAGGAAGAGACAGAAGTTTTTGCTCTGAAGTGTAATGCGAAGAAGAGATAAAATCGCATTTTGCACCCTCAATCCTTATCTCTTCCACACTGTGTGCATCTGTATGTTGCATGTCTGTGAGGTTTTGCATAGCTGGAGTGGAGCTGAAAGTAAGAGGAAAGTTTTGTCCTTTGTAGTGGACGACTTTGGGACAGACTTTTGTTCTGTGGGAGACTCAGCTGCGGTGCTTAACTCAGAACTGAAGAGAAGTACTTCAGTTGCTGGAGCAGCACCATGAGGCCGCCTCTGGGTTTGTCCCATGGGGACTAGTGGTGCACTTTGCTCAACCCCAGGTCTGGGAGAGAGGAGCTTGACCAGGGAAGTAGGAGGGGCCTTGCTGGGCCTGCTTTACTTTATATCCCCACTGCCTAATACCTTATGCAGAAAGCAGGAGGTTAATTGAAATAAATCAATTGTAAACAAACTGCTGCAGTTTTAAATGCATATAAGATTCTGGTAGGATTCTGTTTATCCTTTTTTCCATTGTGCCCTCTTGCATAATCAATTTTATTGCAAGCAAGTAAGAGAAGGAAATCAAACACCATGTCATACGAGCACAACAGGGCTCATATTTTGAACATGGATGTCACTGTACCTAGATATAATGTGTAAGCCCACATATTGGCGACATGCTTCATTTTTTCCCAAATACATAATCTATAAATATTCATTTTATTTGAGTACAAGTAATAACAGAGGTCAGCTTGCTCAGCATTGATGCATCACAATCAATAATTAATGAGAAAAACCCCGATACATAGACTTCCGATGTAAACTGATTCCCATACTGCCTCAAGGGCCTAGCCAAAACCTCTTAAGTTTTGGACACATGAGAAGAAACTTGGAGTCAATCACTTCTGTTATGTTTCTTAATGAATGAGAACATAGACTGTTAAGCATCCTTGAAGGATTAATCTATTTCTGGAGTGCTTTCCTCTATGTAGCATTAGACCCCTGTACTTCATAGATACTCTCTGTGCCATTTCTTACATAATGTTTTGCTTGTAGGAAACATTAAGGCATGAGGGTTATTAATTTGCTTTAGTTAGTGCCACAGCTCCCCTGGTATCATATCTATATTGGGTCTTCATTTGTCTGTGCACGCTACTGTGTTTATTCAGCTGTCCTAGAGCTGCTTCCTGAGACCACTTCAGGGCTGATTTTAAACCTGCTTCTCCATCTGTGCTTCTTTTTGTAGAAGGTTGTGTGTTCCCACTGTTCAAAAGTACTTCCTGCCAGATGATCCCACAATTTCATGCATTCCCAAATCCTGTGAAACAGAAAAGGCCTGAGCCAGTTTCTCAAAAGAGGAACCTTAGGAAGTTTTGTCAAAGTTAAAGGATGTTTTTAGAATAGCAGTTTGCATCTTTCTAAACACATTGTGACATATCTTAATTTTTTTAACTTTTGCATTACTTTGATGTAGAGATAAAATACATGCAAAATGGATTAATTTTCATTTTAAAACATTCTAATTGCACAGCTTAATTAAACTTATTCTGGCTTATTAAATGTAAGCCCTTTACAAATTTATTTACATTATACCAAGCATAGGAAGGGCAAATAAGCCAGTTAACTTTTCCTTTGATTTATACTCTGCACATTGCAGGTGACAGGAAAATGGAATAATACATAGGCTGGAAATGTAAGAATCTTAATAATATGACTTTCACTGTGCTGCTTTTCAGTATCCTGGTTACAGGCTTACTCTTATTTTGGCTTTGATTTTTATAATCAAAATGTTCTGGTAAGGGAAAGAAAGAAATGTGTGTAGAACAGGATGCTGTCAATAGGTCATCTGCTTAGCATGACTTGAATTTGCTTCTAATCCACCAACACCTAAGATTCTCTCTTGATATACTTGTGACTTTATTGTTGAACATGTGGCTTCATATTGGGAAACCACTTCCTGGGTTTATGTCCACCTTCTGTTGCTTTAGAAAATTTGCTGAAAGAAGAGAAGCAAAGCATGCAGGCAAGGTGAATTGCCTTGTAATGTTGTCATGTCTTGGATATTTGCTATTTGTTTTTACCTCTGCAGACAAGGAATACGTAAAACCAACCTCCTTCATTAACAAACACAAACTTTTGTGATGCTAGAAGAAAGTTGATTAATATAAACTTTACTGACTCATCGTGGAAAACAAATGAAGAGTCAACTCATTTTTTTTCTTTTTTTTTTCCCCCTGTCTTTTGGAAAAATTTGAGCATTGACTCACTATACTAGAATTCTAGCCAAACTTTTTTGTTTTGAAAGAATTCACATGGCACATGTGTCTAGTTAGGATGTCACTCGAATGAATTAAGGGGGTGACTGCTCCTCAGCTTTATAGGTAATGCTGCCAGTAACTGTGAATGTGGCAGGGGGGAAACACCCAACCGTTTGCCTGAAAAGGCATTTTCACCTCCTAGCTTTACATAGAACAGGAGGCATTTCTAATCTGTGAAAAAGTTTTTTGACTGACACCTGAAAGGCTGTTAATCCAAGTGTTTGAGTACTGTATTTTGAAAAAGTGCGGGGGGGGGGGGGGAGGGGGGCTTGAATTACTCTTGAAGTTGTTACCATACCCATTTCCTCATGGAAATAAAGTGATCCTTTCAAATTTGGCACTTATTGTCCTTCCTAAGGTATGGAAAAGTGTTGGATTTCAACAGCTTTCCTCTTAAATACTCTGACATGACATGTGTTTCAACAATACAATTCAGTCAGAAGCAGCTGATTTTTGGAATGTCTCAAAAACAGTTTCAGTGTTCATTTCAGTGTGAGGTTTCCTAAACAATGAAAACAAGCTAGTTAATGTAATGCAAAATCTATGTTATTGTGCTATTTTGGGAGGTGTGAGTCCAGGGTCCGTCAGGCTCACCCTGCCAGCTCTGACTGATGGGTTGGTTCCCTTCAGCAGTCAGCTGGTGGCAGCAGCAGAGTTTAAGGAGTGGTTATATGTGCAAAATACAATAGCCAGAGACCTTAAAATCTTTGGGAGAAGGTAGCTGGTTTACAGTTTCCACCACTACCTTCCCTTCTGTTTAACTATTTCTTTCTTTTTTCCTCCTGCAGAATTCACCCCAGCCGTATCAGAAGGAGAGGCACTTCAGCTCTGGCTATACTATTAAGCCTGCAACTTCCACAGACAGGAAATTTTGCTGTTTCATTGTCATCAGCAAGTAATTGTGGTACCTCTTTGCTTTAGCAAACTGGAAAATGGAAATGAAGAGAAATACAACAAAGTTGCTGTGGCTCTTGATGTTCTCTGATATTGTGCCATTCAGCTATGAAAGCCATTCAGCCTTCTCGATGAGAGAGCAAGCTATTGAGCTAATGCAAGAAGCTCGTTTAATTGATGGGTATATAAAATATGTTCAACTAAACCCTCTTTGTGAATCTTGACAAGTGAGGAGGAAATGCTAAAGTGTGTTTGGATCAGTAGAGACATAAGCTGTTACTAGCACATAGCAGTTAGCTACTGTTGCAGCAATTTATTCAAAAGGAATTTTGATTCAGAGGGTACTTACTATGGGATCAGGTTATTCTAAATGGATTTGTGATTTTCTGGTCAGGTGTCATGGTTTAACCCCAGCCACTAAGCCCCACACAGCTGCTTGCTCGCTCCTCTCTACCCCACTGGGGCAAGGGAGAGAACTGGAAGAGTAAAAGTGAGAAAACACATGGGTTGAGATAAAGACAGTTTAATAGATCAAGCAAAAGCTGTGCGCTCAAGCAAAGCAAAAAAAGGAAATCATTCACCACTTCCCATCGGCAGGCAGGTGTTCAGCTGCCTCTGGAAAGCAGGGCTTCATCACACATGATGGTTACCTGGGAAGACAAACACCATCACTCCAAAAATCCACCCCCTTCCTTCACCTGGCTTTGTATACTGAGCATGACGTCATACGGTATGGAATATTCCCTTGGTCAGTTGTTGGCAGCTGTCCCATCTGTATCCCCTCCCAGTTTCTCATGCCCCCCAGCCTGTTCGCTCGTAGGGTGGGGTGAGGGGCAGAAAAGGCCCTGACTCTGTGTAAGCACTGCTCAGCAGTAACGAAAACATCTCTGCATTATCAACACTGCTTTCAGCACAAATCCAAAACACAGCCCCATAACTAGCTACTATCAAGAAAATTCACTCTATTCCAGCCAAAACCAGCACATCACGTCTTACCACTTACATGTGTTTCCTTTTACATACTGTCCTTGTCTCCTTCCCAGAAATTAATAGCATCTTTCACTAGCAATGACTTCTGTGCAGAGCTAGAAAGCAGGCATCATACCTTGAAAGGATACCCTTGAAACGTGAAGGAGCGGTGTCTGTGGTGTGTGTATTTTGACCTGGGAACACAGACACTGATTATTCTACCACAAGTATTTGTTTCTGAAGAGCATAGTAATGATGATAGGGAGAAAAATAAATACAGAAGCACAACAGGTACGGGAGAAGCAAAAGAAAGTGTCTTGCTGTCCTAACAAAAGCTTGTTTGCAAAAGAAGGGAGATTTTCAAGCATATGTGACTGCAGGACTATTGGCAATTAATGGTCTAAGGGACTGCAAAGAGTGGAAAAAATTGTGGCTGGGTTGGAAGGGGAACAACTTATTTCTATCACAAATCCTATTTGTTTTCAATTCTAGCCACAATGACTTTGTACTGCGGCTGAGAATACTTTACCAAAATAAGCTCAGTAGAGTCAACTTAAGAGAACTCAACAAGACCCACACAAACCTTGTGAAACTTCAGGCTGGTTATGTGGGAGCTCAGGTACGTACTGCCATGGTTCTGGGTCTGAGAATATATTCTTACGTTTGCCTCCTTCCCAGTCACAGAAGTACTCCTGGGTGTGGTTTCAGCTCTTTCTGTTGAAAAATTAAAAACAATGAAATTGAGCAGCCACAAACATTCTTCCATCACTTGGGTTTCAAAATTTGTGTTTTATAAGCCAGGTACCCTTAACCAAAACAGTGGCATTTGTTTTGTGGTAAATAAAATTACATCTGCTTTCCTGTGTGTTAGGAGGCTTTAGTCATGTCTGGAGTGGATGCTCTTGCCTTGCATCCCAACTCTTTCTTTGGGGGAAAAAATTATAGTGGCAAATCCCTTGTAAACTGTAGGAAAATATTTTGGTCTGTGAAATGAAGATTTCCAAGTTGAAACACAAGTTATTTGGTTTACTTGTCAATGTCTCTTTCAGTTTTGGTCAGTGTATGTTCTTTGCAGCGCTCAGAACAAGGATGCTGTGCGTCTGACCTTAGAGCAAATTGATGTTGTCAAGAGGATGTGTAACAACTACGAAGAGCTGGAGCTTGTGACAACTTCCCAAGGTGATGTTTTTTCCTGCAACAGAAAAGTTTTAGATGGGGTTGCAGGAGGTATGTGCAAAAGACAGATTGCTGAAAGCAGGCATGTTATCCTGCTTTAAAGAGTAACTTTAACTTCAGTTTTTACGTACCTATGCACAGTCCTGGACCACTGCAGTCATAAGAAAATTTGCCATATAAACATGCACTAGTATAAGCTCCTGTTTTATGAAAATGTCAATATTATTGCTTGCAATTTACAATATCAATTGTTGTGTAGTAGTGCCGGCTTCTTATCTGTCATGAAATTACTTTGGAATTATCTTGCTTTGGTGTTTCCAGGTATCTCTGACAGTAGAAGGATTGCGTGTCTGATTGGAATAGAAGGTGGTCACTCCATTGACAGCAGTTTGGCAACACTGAGGATGTATTATGACCTGGGTGTTCGTTACATGACTTTAACACATACCTGCAATACACCTTGGTAACTAATGTGCATGTTTTTGTGTGACCATCCAAATTATGGATTCAGACAGAATTCACCTGTGAAAGACAGAACTAAGTCAACGATGATATTTTTTTAGGGTAAATCACTTGCCATGTGTCAGGTGGGAGACTGAGGATCTGTTATGTACTGCTTGCTATGCTGGCAATTTGGGAACTTTTAAACCTTGTTAACAAAACAAAGATGGCAAAATTGCTATCCCCTTTGCTTTATTAGGAAAGTTACATTGGGCAAAACAAGCCTAAAACCCCCCCAAAACCCAATTAGAAATGCATACAATGTAAATAAAAGAAGATAAATGCTATGTAAAAACTCAGCAGTCAGCAGCCTTCAACACTGTCCACTCTGGCCAGCTCAAAAGTACAGGTGTCCATATATGCAACAACAGAGATGCATATTTAGTTCCTGTATTAGAATATTAGCACCAGCTCTTTGCTGGATTGACAAAATTCCTTCTTCTACTGACTCAGGGAAAAGGGAATTATGTGCACAGAAGGCTGAAAAGTAGGCTTTCTGGCTGACAGGACTGACTTTTCAGTGTATCTTTGTTCTGTGGTGAAGGTTTGTGTGATCAGAAGATTTCTTGTCTTGCATTGCTTCACAAATGTACAACAGTCCTGAACCTGAAGGCATAACATCCAGAAAACAGTTACGAACATGAAAAACGTGTGTAAACAAGATACGTATTAGGTAGCTCGTTATCCCTACATTTGGCTGTGTGCCATGGTAATGGTTTTTATTGTGTGTAGCATAAGAAGTTTCAGTTGCTGTTACTATGGTCTCCAGAATAAAATGATTCACCTTCCTCACTCCCCTTTTTAAGGTCTGAATCGTCATCCAAAGGAATACACAACTTTTATCCTAGTGTTACTGGTCTGACTGCATTTGGCCAAGTAAGGATCTCTTTTGAATGCTAATCTAAGCAATCTTTCACGCAACTAACAACTTCTGGCCTTATCTTTTCAAAAGCAACTTGTAATTAAAAATTAATTACTGGAAGTTCTTGATAGTTAGGAGGTGATCAGGGTTCAGTCAAACCAAATTCTCTGTGATGTTCCTTAGGGTAAAAGAAGCGCTACATGTAATTATAACTATTGTTTTAATACAGATCAAATGTATTAATTAATATGCTGAAGTAGTGTGATGTGGTTCAAATGATTGATTTTAGATGACTAAGTTTTTTAAGTTTTGAGCATGTGGTGGTGTGCTAGTTAACTGTGAGTGAATGAATTACTGTTAGGTTAACAGATGAATAGAAACCCATAGAGGCAGTGCATGGTTATGACTAGCTGACAGCTGCAGATTTTTTTTATCTGTTTACATATATCAGCTAAATGGTTTCCTTTAAATAAACTTAATACTGACACTGTTGTCTGTAAATCTGTTTTAGGAAGTGGTAAAGGAGATGAATCGCCTGGGCATGCTGATAGATTTATCTCATACTTCATATTCCACAGCAAAAGCTGCACTGAATATCTCAAAAGCACCAGTAATTTTCAGCCATGCCTCAGCATTTTCTGTTTGTAATCACTCAAGAAATGTTCCAGATGATATCCTCCAGCAACTGGTGAGTTCTATGGGTTTGGGTTGTTGGTTGGGGTTTTTTTTGGAGGGGTGGTGGGTGGTGGTATTTGTTTAGTTTTGTGGGTTCAGCATGGGTTTTTTTTAGTTTTAATGGGAACATTTGGCTAGTCGTAGGCAAACTTGTGCGTACAAGTCATCGGATTTAGCTTTTCACTTCCCATCTCTGCATTGGATTTATAAGCAGATCCCTGGGCAGCAAGTTACACATTTGCTTCTGAGACATTTTCTTTGGGTTGTGCTTTATTTTTGGATACAAGAATAAAGTATTTGAAAATACTTTGTAATTCTGGTTGAGTTTCTTTGATGTAGTCACTAGATTTCTGCTTATTCAGGCTACGTGAGGATATAACGAATCCAGGGTCAAGGGCAGAAAGGCAACACCTTGTGTTGCCATCTGAGCTTTGACTTAAAGTGTTGTTATGCTCACTGATGGATGGACGTAGAAGGATCTATATGACAAGTCTGTGAGGTCTGCAGGACACATGAGCATCCACTCATCACCTGTCTCTTCATATCTTTCAGAAAAAGAACAAGGGAATTATCATGGTGACTTTCAATGCAGATATACTGGCCTGTGGCAGAAAAGTTGTTAATGTTTCTACCGTTGCAGGTTTGAAGTTAATATACTGTAGTTTCTGTGGGTAACTTCTACAAATTTCCTGGTGTCTGCGTCATTTTTAAGACTGCATAAATTATACTGCTTGTTTATTCCTTTCTAGCTCTAGGCATTTTTGGAGCTAATATTCCTTAAACAATAACAAGAGGTACAAGGTGTGTAGCTGGAGGACATGATGTTCCCAAATGGAGCCAAGAGCCATTAATCCCAAAGTAGTTATTACTTTCTGGAAAAAACTTTAAACCTTTGTAATTTAAAGTGGAAAACATAGGTATAGGTAATGAAAAGTTTATTGTTATATGTAGGCTACTTGTTGGGAATTAATGTGCTGTGATGATCATGTCTTTTTCCTCATTTGCATCTCATCAGTGTAGCTGTTATTTTGAAGACTGCTGCCTGATATGCTTAATAACAGATAATATCTAGTTAAGCAGCAGTAACTATCCAGAATATGTTAACTACATTATTAAATTTTAACCTGTATTATCAGGATGTCTTTTGACTTTTCTATAAAGGATTTTATTAAGAATCCATGGTTAAGGAGAAGAGTTGCCTAGTGCTAATATGTCTGAACTGTATGATTTCTTCTTGCTGGATGCTTAGGTATTGTTTTCTTTGATATTATCTTTCAGATCATTTTGACCACATAAAGAAAATTGCAGGTTCAGAATCAATAGGAATTGGTGGTGACTATGATGGAGTGGAACGGTTAGTAGAATTGTACATATGCTGGCATCTGCTCATTAAATTATGAAAGCTTTGATTCTGTTTGGGGAAAAAAAGAAAGCAGACCAAAAATTGTAGGAAGTTGTCTTGTGATGAGTATTAAAACAAGTTCTATTAAAGAGGGGTACAATGATTCATTTCTGGAACTGTATGAAGCAGTGCTACAAATGTAGAAACAGATCCTAATGCCTCTGTAGTTGTGTGTCTAGGCAGTGTTTTGCACATAGAAAAACAGTGATAGAGGGTGCTTTCCTCCAGAAGCCAAAGCTGAATGACAAAAAAGCTGCCTCAGACTTTAGGTGGTAAACAGGTTAGGCCAGGGAGATGCTGCAAAATTCTTTTTATCTTTCTGTTGAATCTTCATCTCCTTTTGGCACATCAGCTTTTCAGTCAAATATTTATAGAGAGGTTCTACACCCCAGTGGGTTACTTCATTCTCTTTCTGAATAATTAACCAAGCTGATGACTCAGGGATTATGATCTTCCTGTCAGGAGTGTAGAATCACCCCTCTTTCCTACTCCTGTCTAAGTCTTGTATCATTTTGTGATCTTCCTTAGAGTATTCTGGTGTTATTTCATGCACA
Source organism: Falco naumanni (assembly GCF_017639655.2). NCBI lineage: Eukaryota > Metazoa > Chordata > Aves > Falconiformes > Falconidae > Falco > Falco naumanni. The sequence continues at coordinate 19,663,206 of NC_054068.1, read as the reverse complement.
GGTTTTTCTATCTTACCTTCAGGGATCAATGGTGTTTTTGTTACCATCTGTTCTGCTGTCCGTTTTGCCATTTGGTCCACAAAGTTATTTCCCATTTCCTGAAGAATGTTACCTTTTTGATGGCTCCTACAGTGGATGACAGCCACCTCCTCTGGTTCATTCACCACTTCCAATAACTTCAGAATTTCAGTAGCATATTTTATTCATTTCCCTTGGGCCAAAAAGAGCCCTTGATCCTTCCAGATAGCTCCATGAGCACATACCACTCCAAAGGTGTACTTCAAGTCTGTCCATATGTTAATTCTTTTGCCCTTGGCCAATGTTAAGGCCCTTGTTAATGTTAGCAGTTCTGCCTTCTGGGCCGATGTTCTGGCAGGTTTTGATTACTTTCTGGTAGGTAGTTACCACATATCTAGCTTTTCGTTGTCCCTGCTGCATGTAACTGCTTCCATCAACATACCAGTCCTCAGCATCCTTGATAGGTTGGATCTTTTAGATCCAGATGACTGGAATATACCTCCTCTATTGTTTATAGACAGTCATGCTCTATGGGTCCAGCCGCATTGTCACTAAGGAAAGAAGCTGAATTGACAAGGTTAGTAGTTGTGATGGTGACATCAGGTTTTACCAGAATGGCTTGGTATTTCAAAAAATGAGAGTGGGATAACCAATGGTTACCCTTTTGTTCTAAAACAGCAGTTACCACATGGGACACTAAGACAGTCATTCCTTGCCCCAGTGTAAACTTTTGTGTTTCCTGTACATTCAGGATTACTGCTGCTACTGCCTTCAGGCAGCCTGGCCGTCCTTTAGCTACTTCATCCAACTGTTTGGAGAAGTATGCAACATTAATATGGCCCCGTCTCTTGGGACAGAACTCCCAGAGCTACTCCTTGTTTTTCATAGGAGAACAAAAGAAACAACTTGCTTACATCTGGGAGACCCAAAGTGGGGGGGTCTTCATTAACTCCTGCTTCAATTGCTGAAAAGCTTTTCTGGATTCTTTAGTCCATTCTAACCGAGTTGGGTTTCCTTTTAATATCTGGTATAATGACTTAATCAATAGTCCATAATTATATATCCAAAAAAAGCACCACCCAGTCATACCCAAAAAGGTTCGTAGCTCCTTTACTGTGGTGAACTCAGGTGTTTGACAAATAACTTCTTTCTGTTCTGTCCCTAGTTCTTGTTGTCCTCCAGATACCTCATATCCCAGAAAAGTTACACAAGTTTGCATTATTTTAACCTTTTGCTGGGATAGTTGGTATCCACTTAATCCCAGGAAATTCAGTAGGTTACCATCCATCAGCAACAATTTTCTTTAATAGGGGTAGTGATTAAGAGATCATCCACATATTTTAATGAAGTCCCATTTTCAGAGGGAGGACTTCAGTCTTCTAATTCTTTGGCTAATTGATTTCCAAAAATAGTTGGGCTGTTTTTAAAACCTTGGGGTAACAATGTCCAGGTTAACTTGGTCTTTTTCCCCAAATCTGGGTTTTCCCATTCAAAAGCAAATAGCTTTTGAGTGCTCTCGGCCAACGGGAGACAGAAGAAGGCATCTTTGAGATCCAACACCGAAAACCATTTCCACCCAGGTTTTAATTTTGTTAATACGGATTGGCCAGCACTGGGTATAAATCTTCCACAATTTGATTTATTGTTCTCAAATCCTGCACCAGTCTATACCCTTTCCCATCGGGTTTCTTGATGGGCAGGACTGGTGTATTATATTCTGATTCACATTCTTTTAATAACCCATTCAGTATAAAATTATCAATTATTTATCTTACTCCTCATCTGTCTTCCAATTTCAAGGGGTATTGTTTTACTCTTGCTGGAGTTGCACCAGGTTTGAGTCTCACCTCAAACCTGAGACGAGGTTTTGCTCGTTTGGACCTTCCTGGTACCTTAGAGGCCCAGACCTCTGGAAATACCTGATCCATCACTTGAGTGGTGATTTCTATTTGTTTTACATCAGTTATTAAGGCTAAACTCATGATTTTGGCAAATCTTTTTTCTTTTACTTTAAATTTCATTTGTTCATTATAAAACTTTATTTCAACATCTAATTGCCCCAACAAATCTCAGTCCAATAGTGATTTTGGGGAGTTAGACAAACAAAAATTATTGTACTCCCACTTGCAACCATTACATATATTGTAATGGTTTTGGAAAATGAGCCTTTTTGACCTAACCAGTTGCTCCCACAATATTGGCAGCGTTATTTCCCTCAGGTTCCAACCCTTGATTCAACACAGAATATGAAGCACTGGTATTAACTAAAAATTCCGCTTCCTTATTCTGTGCCCCTAGCTTTATTTTAACCAGTGGATCTGCTAGGGTAGATTCCCTGGGTTCCCATCATTCAGTATCAGCTTTGGCTATGAGCCTTGATTTTCCTGATTTACCCAATTTCAGACAGTCTCTTTTCCAATGGACCAGTTCCTTATAGTAGGCACATTGTCCAGAGGCCCACTTGGGAAGGACCAAATTTTACTGATTGTTTCTTTTCACAGGTGGGTCATTCCCTTGCTGCATTACTGCAGCTATTGTATGCCCCATCGTTTTACGTTCTATCTCATCCTGGTTCCAAAATACCCTCCAGGCCTCCTCAAGCAGCCTTTCTCAATTCCTGACATCCAGTTATTTTGTTTACTGAAGTTTCTTTCGGATATCAGGGGTAGACTGCCTCAAAAATAGTGATATTAATTGCTGTTTCCCCCCGTCAGATGAGGGATCCGTAGTGGTGTATTTTCTCATTGATGTCCTAAGTCACGCTGAAAACTCAGCGGGTGTTTCCTCCGGCTTTTGTTTTACCTCATATAGGGTTGCATAATTTACTGATTTAGGAACTGTATTAGCCAATCTAGATCGTTCCCATTCTTGGTATTTCTTTAGAAGTTTATACACTGTGCTAAGTTTGAGTCCCAGTTTGGATTGACTAAGGGCAAATGCACATCCACCCTGCCTTTTAGGGTGTCAGCATCTGAGTCATCCCGGTATCCTTTTACTGCCTCTTTCCATGAATCTAACTTGGACATAGTAAATGGGACTTGGATTGCGACAGGTCCCATGGGACCCATAGCCTCATGAAGAGGAGTTTGAAGAGCTGGTCTTGTTTTATTACGGATATGGCTTGTGATTGGGGAATAATCACCCCCTCTTCCTTGGGTATCCCTAGATCCCCCATCACTCTCCTAATCTGAATCTTCATTCTTCTCTTCTGAAAAGGGGAATACAAGATTCTCTAGCATCCCTTCATCCTCCTCTCTCTTCCTTTCTGCATTCCTAATACACCTTTGTCCAATGCTGCAAGTTGAGCAACATCTCTTGAGTCATTTCATTTCCTTAATTTCTTTTGCCTTCTGTTTTTCCAAAGCTAAAACCAGGGAAGCCTGCAGGGCTAGATTAAATCTGTGATTTCTCTGCCATTCTGGCTTCATAAGGTAAAGAACATATCAGCATACATTACTTCATACCATTTGCCTTCTCTTAAAACCAACATTAGTTGTAACAAAGTATTATACTCTATAGTTCCATTAAGTGGCCACTTCTCTCTGTCATCTAGTTTATACAGTGGCCAACATTAGTTACAGTACTTAGGAAGATCTGCTTTTCTTGCAGTGCCCCCTGGGGACCCACCTATTTCCTTCCAGTGCCTCAAGATACACCCAAGGGGGCTTTTCTTAAGGATGCTGCCACTCAGTTGATTCCCCATTGTTCAAATAGGTCCCATACAGATGACCACGGCGATTTCCAGTTCCCATCTACTAGTTGTCCCTCTGCCTATCCAGTTGTCCGATAGTCCCCTTAGTTCCCCCAACTTAGACTGATGAGTTCTTTTCCACTGTCTATCCCAATGGCAGGTATGACAACACTCACACTGCCACACACCCCAGTCTTGCGAGTCATGAAAAATTATTCCTATCCCATCCCGGTCCCCTGGCCACCTTCTGCGAATCCCCTCCTTCCTAACTCAGAACACCGAGGACATGCTGCTTGCAGTGACCACGGTCTTGACAAAGAGAGACCCCTGCTGTTCCTTCCAATAAGCGCACTCAACCGTTGGCCTAAACAAGACATTCACCTATTATTCACAATTTTCTCGAATTATGCCATTTGTCTCCACCGTGAAGGGCAACAGCAGGACAACGGAACCATGGATCAGAACTCTGCACTCGCTTCGCAGTTTCACCGCATCTCAGTCCTTACACTCCAGAGCTAGCTCAGTCATGCACCACATTCAAATACAATACATAAACCCCTTATTTAAACAAACCATCATCAAAAGGGTGATTATTCTGCAAGCTATCACCACGTATGCTTCTATTTCCATTTTTTCCCAGGGCAGTTTCTCCTGTAGTAAAGACAGACGAACCCCACTGTTAATAAAAACAGACATGCAATCAGGGCTAGTACTCATGCAACACAGGTAGAATGATTACACTGGTACAACAATAGTTTTAAAATTGCCTTAAGGGGGCTTACCATGCTCCAAATATTCCCTAGAACCAATTATTAAACAGTCTGGGCATCCCCAACACTTTAGAACCAAATTGGGAGTCTCATAAAATACACAAATTCCTAATACCAGAACAAAGAATACCTTCTGCTGAATGGTCTGTCATCCACTCCTGCAGTGATCCAGTTGAGGTGGGGAGTCCCTCCGGGAAATCCTGGGGGTACCACAGCCAAGCAGAGACGGTCCCACCTGGGTTGCCAAATTGATACCAGAGATCAGAGTTTTGAGACCCCTTGCTTTCTAGCACTCCTTGTTGAGGTGGGAGGTTAGGTGTGGCTGGGCCAGGATTCCAAGGTAAAACTCAGTAACAAGAGTCATTATTGAGCAGTTAATTCTTTATTTGTGGCACCGGGTGCGTAGGGGGCTGCTGCTTCTAGTGTGTGCTCCCCAGCTCCGGTTCTCACTATTTTTATGCTACAATCTAATACACATGCATAACATTCCCTGGAAAAGGAATACATATTCAAACTATTTCCTCAAAATGTTTTACATATTTTTCCGTCTCCTCGCACATGTGTGCTGCCACCTTGAGGGTCGTCTTGGAGGGTCTTCTCATGAAGGCTCAAAGTCTTTGTCAACATAAACTTTCAGCTTGGGGTCTCTTGCACATGCGCAGTTCATTTCTACTGACTTAAAAACTTCTTATCCTATTGTTCTGAAAAAAACATCCTGTTCGCTAGTTGAAGAAAAATTGTATTTTCCTTTGCAGTGCTTGTTTACTGTTGTCAAAGGTTATTTATGACATCCCCTTATCTAAACTCCCAGACCACAAGTATGTAGCAACTAAGTATTTCCCTACATTCTACATACATTAGCACATTGTACAAAGGTTAGTGAACCTCTGCCCACTCACCAAAGTTGACCAATTTCTTATTCTTTTAACCTTACATATTAATCAGAGTTAGTTAATCATAGCTCTGAAACTATAATCTCTGAAATAAATACACAGTTTGCAACAAAAGGACACATTTTACTGTATGCATTTTGAAAAAGACCATAATTTGAATTGGTGGTCGGGTTGCTAAGTTCCCAAGTCCTGGAAGAAAGTAATGGCATACATTCCCTGAGATACACATATCACCACACCTCCACAGAAAAGAAAATAAACAGAAAATATTAGTTATCTCAAAACAAAGTCAGAGCCTCATGGAAATACAATTTAAAGCAGCTGTTTAATGCAGGTTTCGTAGCTTCTTACTTCTAATTCCTTTTTATTCTGGTAAGAATTAGCACAAGACATAGGTCAGTTTTGCTTATTGTGATTTCTTCAGCAAAGAGTTCTGAATAGCTTTCTTTTCACTGCCTAAACTGCTGAATTCAAAACAGAATTAATATTCTAATTGTATTTTCTTTGGAAAAATGACTTTGTAAATGACAGCACACAAAATTGCTTGCAACTCCTTAGCACATCCTGTGTTTGCAGGTTCCCTTTTGTTCTGTTACACAAGTGGATTGCACCAACTCCATCTGTCATGCAGCTGTTTCCTCTTAATCTAAAGGCCAGATATAAAAAGCAGATTAATGCATACATGAGTTTGTTGGTGGGGTTTTCTTTCCTCTTTCCTCTTTCCTCTTTCCTCTTTCCTCTTTCCTCTTTCCTCTTTCCTCTTTCCTCTTTCCTCTTTCCTCTTTCCTCTTTCCTCTTTCCTCTTTCCTCTTTCCTCTTTCCTCTTTCCTCTTTCCTCTTTCCTCTTTCCTCTTTCCTCTTTCCTCTTCTTTTCTTCCTACATGATGTTGTTCTGCCTATACATAAGTACACCTTCATTCCAGAATACACAGTTGTGTTCTGCTTATGGGATCCTCTGTACAGAAGAAGCCTTTCACTGTATCCCAGTTCTGCTTGTTTATATCAGTTGAATTCTTAATTATTTTTTTTAAATTCTCAGAGAAAGAATTGAGTCCAAAGTGAGCTCACTCCAAAACTGAATATGTGCAAAATACTAATTAAAAATCTTTTTCTACATTTTTCCAGTGATGTGTGTTTAATATTCCTGTCTGACTCCTGTCAACAGTTTCCCTGAGGGTTTGGAAGATGTTTCTAAATACCCTTCTTTGATTGAGGAACTTCTTAGAAGAGGATGGAGTGAAACTGAACTGAAAGGGGTCTTAAGGGAGAACTTTCTCCGTGTCTTCAGGGAAGTGGAAAATGTAAGACTAAAAACCAAACTGAAATCTTGACTCTTATTAAGAGGGAGAGAGGAATTGTTGGTGGGGTTTTTTTCCCTGTTTTGTTTGGGTTTTTTTGGTGGTTTTTTTTTTTTCTCTCAATGAGAGAGCTATGAGGGAATGTAAGCACTTAATGCAATAATTCCAAATGCTGGGAAAGAAACCAAGATGGCAAGAGAGAGTTAGCAGGATAAAGGAAAGTGAGAGAGAGCAGACAAAGCTCTTTGGAACTTTTTCTCTGTGGTAATCTGATAAGTACACATCACTGACTTCTAAATAGAATCACTTCATGGTTTGGAGAAACTGTGAACGTACCAGTGTCACAGTCTGGCTGTGTTCGCCGGTGCAGTAAGGAATGCTGACTCCTGCAAATCAATTTAATTCTTGTCATGGGATTGGGCTACTGTCCAAAAGGCTCCTGCCATGCCCAGATCACTAACAAGCCATAAACGTAACTACTAGATCATAAGGAGCTTTAAGTGTTACTGGTAGAAGCTAATCCATAAGGATGAGAGAGGAGAGGAAGGAAAGAGACCGTATGAGAGTAAAGGCCACCTAAACAGTAACTTTTTCAAAGCCTCTGTTGAAACTTGGAAACTGCTTGCTGCCTCCTGTTTTTATTTACAGGAATAATTAAGTAGATATTATACACAAAGCCTTATAGACAACATAGAATTAACAGATCTTTTTTCCATTTGCCTTTTTCGGGTATGTTAGAATGAACAGAAATCTGGGAATTTTGTACGGTTCCACTTAATCTGCCAAAATATCTAGCTAATGCTGAGTTGCACATGACAGACTGACATTATCATTGAATCATAGGATGGTTTGGGTTGGAAGGGACCTCAAACCCCCTGCCACTAGACCAGGTTGCTCCAAGACCTGTCCAGCCTGGCCTTGAACATTTCCAGGGATGGGGCATCCACAGCTGCTCTGGCAACCCGTGCCTGTATCTCATCACCCTCACAGTAAAGAATTTCTTCCTGATATCTAATCTAGATCTACCCTTTCTTGGTTTATAACCATTACCCCTTGTCCTGTCACTACAGGCCCTACTAAAATGTCTGTCCCCATCTTTCTTATAAGCCCCCTTTAAGAATTGAAAGGCCACAATAAGGTTTCCCTGGAGCCTTATGAAGAGGTTGAAATTCATCACACGTAACTGATCTGTGAGATTTAGTCATTTTTTTTCCTTCTAAATTAGAGACATTTGAAGGTCTGTCTTGAGACTGTGAGTTGACTTTGGGGTACAGAGCTCATGAGTTGGTCTGCTTAAGGTTTTCCAGCTAACACATCCATATGTGAAGGGAGCCAAGATAAAGAACAGCCAGACCTGTGACTCTTGCTTGTAATGTATCTGCAGTGAATTCTGGGAAGTGTTTAATAGGAATGCAAACATCGGGATAGTGTAGTTCATTTCCTCAAATTCAGATGTGGTTTTGCAATACAGTTTGAGTTGGTTCACTTGAAATAGCATTGAATTTGCTAGGTGCATAAAGTTTTGTGCTGTTGTGCCAGTCTGGCTTTCAGTGGCAACCTTTTGAATTTTTCTAGGTGCGGAACCTTAGTCGACTAATGGATGTAGGTGAAAGTGAAATCCTGCAAGAAGAAGTACAAAATTCCTGTCGCCTAGATCTACATAATTACCGGTTTCAGACAGCTAAGTCTTTTGGATTGCCTTCTGTGGCACAACCTTTTAGTCTGACACTTGTAATTGTATCATATTTAATACTGAATTATGAATCATAAGATCTATGGAGTCTAGAGAGAGCTATATAGAGCAATCTGCAATGCAACTAGTTACCTTTTTGGGTTTTGTTAATGTAAAGCTATGCTGACTTTTTTGTGTATTTCTATAAATTCACCTGCATACTTGAAAGTTAATGTAGATTTTAAATGTTGTAGCAAAAACATTTGGAATTTGAAGTGATAAATTCTGTGTCATCTTGGCTAAACCAGGACCAATATTGTTAATGGAAGGTAATCACATCTAATGAATAAATTCTGTAATGCGTGACACATGGTTTTGGTACCCATATTGTGGCACTTGATATAAATACTGAATCCAGAATCAGCAGTTCCACACAAGAACTAGAGAATATGATTAAGACATGTGTGCTAAGATGTTTTCAGATATTACTTCTTGTAAAATCATACAGCTTTCATCATCAGTCAATGGCTTAATCAGACAAGACCACCCCCCTGGTACATGTAGAAGAGTGTTTTTTTGGTTTCGTTTTGTTTGGGGTTTTTTTTTTTTTCTTTTTTAAGATGACAAGATGGATGACACTGCTACTTCTATTTGGATTTCATCCCTACCACTAGCTTTAGGGATCCATCCTGCAGCACTAAACTCTTATTTTTGAACCCTGACCAGGACAGTGGGCAACTGGAGAGTTATTGAAGGATGGAGGTAGGTGTTTTGCATTCAGGTACAGGTGAGCAGGCAATGTTGTAGATACTTTTCTGTAATTTGGGAACTTCTATTTGCTGCATGTTCATGAAGCTAGGAGCAAGAATAAGGTAGGACCAAGCAGGAATTCTGGCTAGTCAGAGTGTGAAATCTTGTTCTGATATTTTTATTGCAGTCTGAAGAGTATAAAATCAGTATTTAAATAAAAATTTTGTTAGAATGTTCCACAGCTTTGTGGAAATATTTCCATGTTTTTTAAAAAAGATCTTTATCAATATGAGGTTTTATTATTTTATTTTTGTTCTAGCTGGCTAATATCAGACCATTGCCAAAGGATTCATAGACATGAGATTAAAAAGAAATCTTTTTATAATAAATCTTCTGCTGTTTCAGCCTTCAGAACACATTATCAAATACACAAGGTATGTGAGGTTAGAAGCTACTGTTATACAGAAAAGCATATATTGCGATAGGCCCATTCTTGGTAGGCTAATATGGCTTAAATCTTAATTTTTAGTCAAATATTGTGAGATTCCTGATGAAATTGTAAGACAGCAGCACTATATCTTCTGGGGTCATTTCCCAGTTCTTGCTGGTAAATGCCTTCTCATGATACTTGCCGTTAATTGTGATTTTTATCCCATGATACGTGCCTTTATTTACTGATATGACATCTACAGAATTTAGCCTTAGTATAAAATAAAAGTTCTGTAATTGTTTTAAGGACAGCATTTGTAAATGCAAAGTATTTAACAACTGGAAAGACAAGACTAAGCATGAACAGAATGGAAACAGCAAGTCAGTTATTTTCTAGAGTCACCTGAGACTGTTCCTGGCTGTATTCCACGTATAAGTAGGGTTTCTGGAAGAAGACATGTTCTTTTATTGCTTCAAAATGAAGCTTCATTAATTCTTCTGATAAGGTGGTCTCGTTGATAAGTGTATTCTGAATATACTACTGCCACTTACAGAATTCTTTACAAACCATGCTGAACAATCCAGTTGCATACAAGCCAAGTTTTAAAGAACATTTTCTCAATAAATCCTGGTTATGCATCTACAGTCTTGCCTTCCCAATAATGCTTGACTGCATCAGAACTTGTTTTACTGGTAAAATGATTTCAACAGGGCAAACACTTATTTCCCATCAGTACTTCTGCTAATAGCTTCACAAACCATTGGAAAGCTGCCATCCATGGTCTCTTTCCACAGAATTAGTACTGTGATAGTAACTTCATTATATATTTGAGACATAAGATGCTTTGTTATTCCTTCCAGCCTTTTTCTTTCTACCGTGTCATCAGATTCCTCCCTGCTAACTTCTAATTTTTTCCCCATACTAAAGCATGGATTAAAAATATATTCCTTTTCTTAAAGATATGAATAATACTTTTATATGACTGATTCCACCATACTATAGATATTTGTAGTTTATTTCATTGTTTTATCTACAGTGTATTGAACTTATTTGACTGCTTTGTGCATTTAATAATTTGTAGCCTTGTGGCAAAAAATATAAATGAAATTTAAATAAAATACTGTTTAAAATTGTGTATAGATGCTGGTGTAATCTCACAAAACAATGTGAATGTTTAGAACTCCAGGAAACGCTGAAACAACCGTGCAACTCTGCTGCAGAAGGAAAGCCAGGGTAACATGAGGGCTCTGAGTCTGTTCTTCACGGTGAAGGTAGCCTACCCCATGGCAGGCAGGAGAAAGTCAGGTATGTTTAACCCTAGAGCATCCTGGCTGTAGGCAGTCAGCCTCATCTTCTCTCAGATACCACCTAACCTGTAGAGAAGTCCAAGCAAGTGCCTATGGAAAGGGAACGTGGATGACTCAGTCATTGCAGTGAGTCCATGATGACAGTGGTGACTGCAGCAAATCACTTGGTCAAGCTACTCAAGCCACAGAGGACAAGGCTTATGGGGAACCAGACAGGTTGACTGCACCAAGGTTGGGATAACCTCTACTTCACAGCATTGCTGGCAGATGTGTGAAGATCTGGAAGTCCCTTTTTACATTGCTAGTTACAATGTAAATTCAGAATGCTTCAAATAAGCTGCTTGTGGGAAACTGACACCCGAGCACAAAATCGTCAAACAAGAAATGGAAACTTGTGCGTCGTGCAATGACTATGCATGTGGTTTCTAGCTTATCTAATAGATGCGGTTAGTTATTTTTCTTAAACAATCAAAATCACACCACCTGAAACATGGTAGAAAGGCATCTCTTTAGAGTTCCATTTCAGAAATACAATCGTGTAAGATACGGCTACCACTGCTGCCAGAAAAACTATAGTGTCCCTTCAGTCTGAGTGCTAGTGTCTCAGTCCTACTGACAGCAGCTTGCAGTAGTCGTCACGACACTGCATTTCTAACAGCTCAGGCATAAAATGATTGCACTCTGATTTCTGCCTCCCAATGGAGAGGATGATTCATCCTGAAATTGAATGCTTTTGCACTGCACCAATTAATAAAAGCAATTTGCATTGGTAATTTTGAAACACATGCTAGCTCAACTGACAGATTCGATTATGGCTAGTGGTATCCATGAAGTATCAGATATAACTGAGATATCAACTTTGTAATAAGCTTTGCTGGCTGCCAAAAGGAAGAATGCAAGTCATTATTTACCTCTTCTAAATAATGAGGTGTGCTAACGTGAATTCTGAAAATAGTTATTACTATTTCTGTAAATCTCAAAATCGATGTACTATCAAGTACTTCAGGCTGATTTTCTAAATAAGACCTAAACTTCAAGGCATCTGTAACAATCCAAGGCCCATGCTTTCACATGTGTGGTATGAACAGCCAAAAACTACAGATGGAATATTGATGCAGACTATTGATCTGATTCTAAAAGGCTGACGCCAGCACCATTCCCCCAGTACTGTCCTTTTCCAGACTAATGGGCTATAGCAGCCACAGAAAAAAACAACTTCAATTCTCAGTTGTCTCATCTGGGTAAGTGGTGATGCTAGAAACTAAGCCTAACAAGTCTGTTGCTGGTTTAACATATACAGCTGATCTGTTCTGCAAAATCCGAGTAGTTCGGTTCACGTATCTTAACTTCTGATCAGTAGGTGACTTGTTTGGGCCATGGAAAGACTTTTGCATGTTTTACATTGGATACGGACTACTGAACTGTGCTGGTGCTTAACATCTGCACTCCTTCTTGCATATTATTGAGCTGCCTAAGCACCATGCCAGCATATTTCTATGTTTCAAGGTCAGTAAACATCACACGTTAAGTCTAATGACTCATATAAAAATTTATTAACTTCTGTCTGATCTTAAACATAAGGTTCAGTGGCCATCTACAGCACAGAACCAACTTGGAAAAGCTGGGTATTATTGCAGCTCCATCACTTTCTGGAGCAGGGTGCAGTGACATAACAGTTTAAGCCAGTGTCAACTTTGGCTGGTGCATTCCTGCCCTGTTTCTTTGCTGCATGTTGTCTCCCCTGTCCCTTGTGACAACACTCGTGTTTGTGTAACTATATGGTAAGCTGGTCCAAGGAGCTGATCTAGCTGAAAACTAGTTGGTTTCCTCCCTCAAGTGATGGGTTTCCTGCGGATCATGTCAGTGATTGGGTTAACCACGTTCAGCGTTAGTGGAGGGGAGGAGGAGCAGAGCAGACTGCAGCAACTTGGATTTCTTCCATTTGCTATTGAAAGCAGCAGCTCCTCTGTTTGCTCTTCTTGGATTTATACATATGGAAATGATCAAATTGCTTCAAAATTTGAAAATGTAACATGTCTAAACTACAAAAAAATTAAATAATCAGAAGATTCTTGCCACTAACAGTGAATTTCATTTGCTATTAAAATTTGTTGGATTTAATTTGAAGACCCAGAGCAGTATGTCAGTGGATCTGCTGAACTGTTTTCAGGACAGACTGTGACGCTGAATAACCCCTTGGATTCAGTGTTTCAAGAACATTTTTTTTCCTAACGTGGTCTTGATTTTTGTCTTGTTATCTTACCTACAAACCTTACATCTACATAAAACAACTTGAGATGGTGTGGTAGGTGTCTGGTGCTCCTATAATTTTCTTTTTTTATATCTTTTTGAAACCAGATAAATGGAAAAGCTTCTACTAACTTTCATATTTATTTATAAAGTTCATTATGTAATTTATGCCAGAGGAAAAACGACTGGTGGCAACGGGAAACATTTTTGGCCCATTTCTGTATTTCACAGATGTTCAGGATCTTTGGTGATTGATCTAGAACCTCTCAGTCATTTGGTCCGGTATTACCAGATGAGCCTGTTTGTAGCCTGTTTCACTTCCTGGCACTCAAACTGCAAAGGTTGCAATTCTTTCCCCAATGTCTGTACTGTTTGAGAAATTATTACAACCTGTTAAGTCTTTTTTTGTTGTTGTTGTTGCAAAGCAAAAGCAACAAACAACCCCTCTTCCTAAAGCTGTGACCTCAGAGAGATACTAGACTTGGTTCAGCTGCTTCTGTCATGAGTCAACAAATAGTGGGGAAAAAACCCGCCTAAGTAAACAAAAGTTCAGCATTTAGCTAACATCGCAGAAATGCTTCTGCCTTCTTCTAGTCAAGGCTCTTAGCCCTAGTGATCAAAACTCAAATGAGAAGTCACTTAAATTTGCTCTGTTTCTGTTGCTTCTCCCCAAATTGTTTTGTCAGCTTCACTAGGATGACTCTTTCCCACATATAATGGGTAAGTATTTTTCCCTGAAGCCCTTTCTCAGCACCTGGTCTCGCTGTTTTCACAAAGCATTTCTTTTGCCGGTTCTGCAATGAAAGAAAAGCACAGGAAGCAAGAATTCAAGTTCCCCTGTGGGTTGTTGCTGAGAAACAAAGACTAAAATAGCTAAGATTAAAACTGAAGCTGATACAGGTTTTGTCAGACAAATCAAAACAAAGTCCCTTTAGACTGCAATACAAACATTCAAAAGAAAAACTTTAATACAGCTTTGAAGATTTCATTTGAATTAACTTTCCTGAGTGTCCTCCTGTAGCTAAACTCGACATCTAAAGAATCTTGTCTAGGCCCGTGCTCAGTTTCTTCTCTGAGCTCTTTATTAAAAATTAAACAGATGATGACAGATCTGTCCGTACTAAAAATGTAACTGCACTGAAAATTGATCCCTGGACAAAAGAAAAATACACAGCAAACCACTGAGTAGTGTTTTTCCAGCATCTTAATCCTACCCTGAAAAGTACTGCCATGTTTAACAAGTTTAGTGGAGAAAACCTGACTGAGTGGGGGAAAAAAATAATCTCAAAGATTTAATAACTTTTCAGTCTCTAAAGATGAGATTAAGGTATCGTGGCAGAAATGGCTATGCCACATATCAAATACAGTTATGAGTATAAATGGGGCAGAAGTTCCTTGAAGTGACTAAATTTTGAAGTGGCACCATAGTGTCCTCTTGTGGTCTTTTAATATCTAAGCTGTGATGTGTTTTCTATGAGAACAGCAGCAAAATTTTCAGCTGCAGTTAGTGTAGGAGCTCCTGTATACAGGTGTAATGTGACCTTCCCTTGCCTTATTTTTCTCCTGGAAACGGTGTGTGGAGGATTGCACATTGCTTCTCCCATAAGCTCTTACTGCTCTGTCCCCAGTTCTTTACATGTGGGTATACGCGTTGTGGTCCTCTCCAAAGGACCTCTTTCAGTAGCTGCTTAGCTTTGCCACGAATGAAATAGATCCTGATCTTTGTTAGTGAGAAACCTTTGCTGCAAGGTTGCTGATTTCTGGCCTGCTTTGTCCACACAGCTGGTGTGATCCTTGGATGAGGAGCAGCAGGAATGTGCTGAAAACGGAAGTTCGCTATGGTGAAATGCTGGTCATGAACTTGCAAAATTTCTGCCAAGCCTCGTGTTGAGGGAGGCTGTACCTTGGCAGTGGCAATTTTTGTTTTGTTATTTTTTCTGATGGTCAGCACTGGGGTGTTTGTCACCCAGGTTCCACTCTGGCAGAAAAAATCTTTCAAAACAATAGTTATGGATCTACTGCAGTGCATATCCCAGCCTTCCTCTTTACATAGTTTTAAATATCTGTATTTACATTTTGATATTGGTTCAAAACTTGCAAGTATGTAATTCTTTCAGGTGTCAGGGCTTTGTGCCTAAATGTGTGGGAGATAACTGAGCAGGGTTTCAGTTTCCCAGAGAATTTTTTACTATGTTAGATCGATGCTATAGAATCTGCAAGTCTATAAATCTGCAAACCTTTCCACTAACCAACAATCCTGTTTCTGTTCTACCTGGATTATTTTTTTTTTCTGGGCCACTACCCTGCTACTAAGTTGATAATCCAGGATATCTCAGAAATACTTTTCATATCATATGGTTTAGAAATTTCCCATGGTTTCCACGCATAATCCATAGATTCATAGATTCACAATTCATAGATTGTCCCATTGACAAAGAAGAGAGAAGCATTATACTGGCCTGTATTGAGAGAGATGCAATTTGGTTATTATCTAAAAGATCAGAATGCAGGTATTCCGCTCAAGAAGTTTTACATATTTTGGATAAACACAATTATGGATGTTAAGTCTCAGGCTTCTCTAGGGCACTGTACATATACCTCTAGGCAAGCCACATATTCTGCCTGGGGACATAAACATTACAGTCAGCAATGACACAGTAATTGGGCAGGTTACTCCACCAATGAGGCATTTCAAAGCTTCATGCACAGAAAGTTGTTTGGTTTTTTTTTTTGTAATGTAATTAAAAGCACTCCAAACAATGTTAGGGGCAAAACAATTTTACAGATGAAGGTAAAAAAACAAAAAACAAACCCCAAAAATAATCTGAATTGTAATTTTATGACATACTTATTTCTAAGGATGATACTTCTTGCTTGGCCTTGATTATCCTAGTTAGAAAAAATAAACTATTTTCTTTAAAATTAGGCATCTCCCCACAAAGAAGGGAAGATAAGAAAAGCTGTCCTCAAACACAGTTTCAGATGCTGGCTCCTTCTATCCTTAAGCAAATGACAAAGCACTTTCATTGAGAAGGAGTTGAAATAATGTTACTTTTTGTTGTTTGATTGAAGTTAACGTTATATATTGCGAGTCCATAGGCTAACAATAATCCCCAGCTCGTTTGCAGGGGCCTCCCAATGTGTGTACCACCTCCCTTTGCGAAGGCTGGGGCAGGCTGTTCCCTCCACTATATCTTTAAAAGCACTCCGTGATACTAATATTAATTCTATGTTTACTTTCTCCTAGGATGACTGTATGCACACCACACGAGAACCTGTGAATTGCTGTCTGCCAGGGAAAGCCTGAAACACCTTGCACAAGTAAGTCAAGTCTGTTTCTGTAACAGCCAATGCAGCGTGCAGTCAGGCTGTAAAAGCCAAGCTGCTATTTTTTTAATATTTGAGCGGTGTCACCTGTAAAAAGAAGTGTTCAAGGCAAACTTGACCTTGCTTGCCTGCCCTGCAGATTTAAGTTAATTTAAACTCTTCAGCAGTTTACCAAATTACCCTTCTAGAAGACTCAGAGTTTCTCATAGAACCTTTTCCTTCTGGCATAGTTGTTTACTCTGGAAGCGTACTGACCCTGGAAGCTTATACCTACTTAAGGCAGTTCACAAATACACAGTGGCTTACTAGTTAAGAACTGAACTGGGTCTTTGCTTATATGATTTCTAGGTAATAAACGATTTAGAAAGCAGTTCCTGATCGTGTATCAGAGGGGAGACCATGGATTTGCTGATTGTTAGGTTGCTGATTTCACTGATGCTCTTAACATACATTAGAGTACCAAAAATTTAGGCCTTTTCTTATCTAATAAGCCTTGATTTTCTAAGCTGGTCTCAGTGTTTTTCGCAGTGAAACCACAAGACTTTCTTAGCAGTTCAGTTTTTCTCTGCTGGGGGTGGGCTGTCTGGTGTATAGACAGGAGGGGGAAAAAAAAGCAATTAGTATTATTTTCTCTGCTCTTTCACTGACCAGTCTGTACCCTAACGAAACCATAATCCTGAATTCCATTTAGATTTGTAGAAAACAGGTATTTTTTTGTATAAATTTGTAGAAAAAGGTAATTTTTGTAGAAATTTGTAGAAAAAGGACATCCCCATTACTTAATGAGAGGTAGTGGTGTTGTCTCAGGTAAATGCTGTAGTATTATAAATCATCTGGTTTCATTGCAGCCTCATATTCATATCAGACAGCTTTTAAACTTACCATGGCCACTCATACCTTCAGATGTAACAAATCAGTATTCGTACTCAGGGGGAAAACAAACAAACAAAAAAGTCAGTCACCCAGGCTGAAATTTCAGTTCTCTTACAAACCAGATGCTAAACAACAAAGTTCATATGGGTAGATAACGTCTTATCTGTAAATATGGGTTTTCTCCAAGTCTGTAAAGAACCAGTCTTCAGACAAAAGAAATATTTTTGCTTCAATAAACCTGAATAGTTTCCTAGGGCTAAATTCTCTCCTAAGACACTTGGATATAGTTTCCATTCCAGAGAGAGGAGTTGCTGGTATACATGCATGAGCTTGATTTTTTTTTTCCCCTCATGCCATACAATTTCAGTGCCATTGTTTTGTGGCGGCATAGATGCATTTTTTGGTGCCTAAAGACAGCTCCTTGCTTTTGAAAGCTGCTCTGGCAAGATGAGAAGGAAGTACCCGGTTTAATTCTTCATCCTGAATAAGCATGACTCCAAAAACATTAACTCTTGAGACTCATTTCAATTCCCATCTCCTTTTTCTAGGACAGGTTACTTAGACCAGACAGTTTCACTCAAAAGCTTTATAAAGTGGAAAGCGGGAAAGAAGACAGAAGACTAAGCATGAACTAACTTGCTCAATGGTGAGTTATCACCTTGCCCTTTTTCTATGTAAAATTCTTTGCCACCTGTTACTCAATCTTCCCATTTTCCTGGTAGACTCTAGCTTATTAGGTCATACTTACTGTGAACACTAATGAAACATAACTCAGCAAAAAAGGGTTAAACAGAAAATGCTACTTTTTGGGCAACTGTTCCACTTTCCTCTGGGGAAAAAAATATTGAAGATATTAGACAGTGGACTAAGTGGTGCACTGGGATGTTTCCAGCCTGTCAGAACTCATGTCAGAACATTAACAGAAATGCTTTCTAGATTATCAAAATTGGCCTAATTTGCCCACAGAAATTGCTAGTAAAACTTTACAGACCTCATTGAGATTGTATTTCCAAATATGCTCATTTTAGGGTTACTGTGGGGAAAAAAAATAATCTCACCCTAGGTCTTCAAGATACCATGAGTTCTGAATGGAGGAAAACCTGGGGTTTTTTTTATCTCCTCCAAAACTGATGCAGCTGTTACTGAAATGTACATGGCCACATGAAGATTATTGTTGTTTTCCTTAACAGAACAAAGATATAAAGTAAAATGTAGGTTATATGAAAGCACAGGAGTCTTAGAAGCCTTTCCACCTGCCTGATCAATACTAACAGGTGTCATTGCTCTGGCTTTCCCCAGGGGTGGTCTACTAGCAAGTTTGTGTTTAGTGAACTGAGAGACCCGTATGCCCTTATCAGCACTCACACCACAGCATGGATCTTTCTTGTTTATTTCAAACCCCAGCTACTTAAAAGCAGACTTACTACTCAGTTCTTGTGAACGAACCATTCTCCCTCATTTGTCTCTCTTCTGCTCCTTACACAATTTCTTTCTTTCAGCGGCCTGGGGATTGCTTTGTCAAAAAGGCAGGCCAGATTGAGAAAGCTAGGGATAAGGTTCTTCTGACCGTGGGAAATGTCTAGTCTTATCCTCCTCCTCTGCTCTAAGCCTCCCACAGACCCCTGTGCAATCTGAAGGCAAAACTTACATCAGTGCCAGACTGACCCGTCAACGTACACTGATTTCTTGATTAAGGGGTATTGCAGTCAATAATCTGCAAAACTAGTTTGAGCTGATAATTCCATAGGTAAAATGCACACACCGCTCCCTAGAGCTTTTTTCAGACAGCTACAGAACGCGTTAAAAGGGATCCTTTATTTTCAAGGCTAGCTTTCAAACAACACAGGCCATCAATTGCGTTATCAACTATTAATTCATAATTAAACTCCCTGTGAAGGCTGCTGTGGATGAAACGCAGCCAAGATACCCATCGCTGGCGCCAGCTTTTTGAAACGCGAAATTGCATTTCGCTCCCCCCGGGCCAAAAGATGAAGCGGCTGGGCTGGTGGCCCCCGCCGCCACCCAGGCGCCCACCCCGCTGCAGGGAGGGGGGGGGGCGCCCCCCGCTGCCCCCGTTATGAAGGGCGGGGGGGGGAGCACAACGGTGCGCGCCCGGCTGCCAGCCCGCTGGCGGAGCATCAGGGCCAGCGCGCCCGGCCCGGCCAGCCCGCTGCCTTAGCAACTGGCTGCTTTGCGTGTGGCTGGAGATATCCCCTGCTCCAGCCGGCGCTCCAGTTTCCCCGGTGCAGCGTTTTACCCCACGCTCCCCCTTTCCCTGGGGCTCGCCCCCTCGCCAGGGGAGCCCCCCCGCTGCCGCTACTCGGGCGGAGAGCGGGGACCGCTGCGCGTCGGGACCGAGCGTGCAGCGCAGCACAGCGGCTGGCGGAGGGCGGCGCTGCCCCGCCGAGCGCCGCCCTTCCACGGTCCAGGGGAGCCCCAAGATTTATTGTTGTTTTTTAATGGTGTCTTTGCTCCCTCAAAGCCCCGCAGGGCTCCCGGTTCCTCCGCCCGCGCCTCGCTCGCCGCCGTTCTCCCCGCGCCGCCCGGCCCCCGCCAGCGGAGCCGCCGCCCCGCCCGGCCCCGGCGCCGTGGTCGTCCGCAGGCGCCCCCCCGGGCTGGGCGCGGCACCGCCCTCCCCGCGCCGCCGCTGCCCAGCAAATGGCGGCGGGGGGGGTGTGTGGTGCGTGCTGGAGGCGGCCCGGGGCACGGCGGAGCGAAATTTCCGCCCCGAGGCGGCCCGGCAGCGCCGGCAAGGGAGGGCCGCGGGCGGAGGGCGCCGAGGGGGCCCGCCCCTCCCCGCCCCGCTCCCGGCGCGCCGCGGCTCCCGCCGCCCCCGGGCCCGGCGCCCGTCACGATGACTGCGGGAGGAAGGCTCCCCCTTCCCCGCGCCGCCTCGCCGCCTCCGGCCCCTCCTCCGCGCCCCCGCTGCTGAGCGCGGCCGCCCGGCGGAGCGACCCCCTCCCCCGCGCCCGGTCCTCGCTGCGGGGCCGCCCCGGCCTTGCCCGTCCGCCCGGCGGCTCGGGGGCGGCAGCCGCCGCTCCGCCTCGCCGCCCCGGCGGCTCGGAGGGGGAATGGGTGGAGTTGAGGAGCGCGGTTTCCTGAGAGGAAGTGACCGCACGGGGCAGGAATGCGCCGCCGGCTCCGCGCCGCGTCCCGCCTGCCTCGCTGCGGTGCCGCGGGGAGCCCTCGCCGCCCCGCCAGCCATGCCGCACTTCACCGTGGTGCCGGTGGAGGACAAGCACCGCGCCGAGTACGACAGCGTAGAAGGGCTCAGCTGGGTGGACTACCGGGAGCCGGCCGCGGCGCCCGCCACCGGCGACTCCTACGACACCGTCAGCTCCGACGGTGAGCGGGGCATGGCCGGGGCGGGGGGGCGACGGTGCCGGCCGCTCCCGGGGCGAGGGGTCGGGGGCGAGCCTGCCTTCCTCCGCTCCGCATCGCTACCGCACACAAAGGCGAGGGGCGGCGAGGGGCGCCGCGCCCGGAGGAGCAGCCCCCCAGCACCCTCCGCGGGCTCCGCCGGGGCGGGCGGCGGCCCCGCTCGTTGCCAGGGCCGGGACGCCGCCGTGGCGCGGCCCGCGGGGGAGCTCGGCCCGGCGGAGGAGCGTCGCCGCCGGCCGTCAGCCAGCCCGGGCCGGGCGGCGGGTGGGCTCGGGGTGCGGTGGCTGGGGTGGCCCCCGCCGGGCCGGGACCCGCCC
The DNA here is from genome assembly GCF_017639655.2 of Falco naumanni. Classification (NCBI taxonomy): domain Eukaryota; kingdom Metazoa; phylum Chordata; class Aves; order Falconiformes; family Falconidae; genus Falco; species Falco naumanni. The sequence goes on along the minus strand of NC_054068.1, from coordinate 19,642,229 downwards.
CGGGGATGCCCCTCCACTTGTTGGTAGCCGTAGCCCAGGGCCGGCTGTTATCGCGGCTCCCGCAGGCTGCAGTCATCAGAGGCGATAAGAGCCCGCGGAGATACGCTCAAACGTCTCCAGCGCTCCTCAGCCCGCACGGACGGGTGACAGAATTCGGTTGAATGAGCCGAATCTCAGGTGACTGCTTTTCTTGCTTATGTCATTCCCAACGCGCCTGCCCAGCCGGGGCCCGCTGCCTCTCGCCGGCCCCGGCGCACCGCAGCGTGCTGGGCTGGCTGTGGCTCGCACAGCTGCCCCGGCTCGGCGGAGCTGCTTTGTGTGCGCCGCTAATACATTCCGCTTACAGAAGAGGAGCACGTAAGTAGGAGGGGATTTTGGGTGGTGAGAAGTACGTCCTTTCATTAGGCAGCTCGTATGGTGCTCAGCCTGTCTTGGTGTGCGGCTGTGACTTTTAGGTATAAATCAGTTTAAATACGGCAAGTCTTTTTAGGGTAAAACCGAAGGCTGCTTACATCTGGAGAGTAGAGCAGTTCTGGTAAAAAGGCTGGTTTAGCTCTTTGTGGGATCTGTTTCTTTTTTCTGCCTTGGTTATTACGTTTAGCCCTGTAACCTCTTCAGGAAGACCTTCCCACGGGCTCAGCTGGTGGATTTGACTTACCCTCTGTGAATCATGTGTGACTTTAGGCAACAAAAGAAAAATCAGTAAACACCTGACCTGTTCTTCCCTGCCTGTGCAGTCAAACTTTTCAAGAGTGTGAATGTTATTCAGCGCACAGTAATCCCTGAAGGGAGCCTGCGCTGCTCAGGCCTGTGCTTAAGGAAGCGAGCAGGCTTATTTTGCTGAGTGATGTTCGACTGTCATGAGATCAAGGTCCAATTCCTGCCTCGTCACCTTGTTCAGTTCTCTGCAAATCTGTGTCTCGGTCTCCAATATGCGCCATTCTTTTTCTTTCTCTTTTTTTCCCTTTCTTTCTTTGCATTGTTTTCAAACAAATTTTAAATTTCATACACCAAGTAGCTTACATAGGCCTAATGTCCATTGTGTTGGTTCTTTTCTAGCATGGGCATTTTGGAATGAGGAAAGGTGGGTGCTTTTCCCAACTTGTGTGTTGTCACAGACAAGGTGAGCTCTAGCCCTAAAGGCTGTGCAGGGCTTTGACTTCATTTTGTCAAAAAAGGTCTGTTTTATTCTTGGGTTACTGAACATGCAGTTCCTGCGTATGAAAGTAACAGGTGTTTTTCACCCATCTCAGCAGGTTGAGGCGGAGACCTGGTGGAGTACTTTCTCCACTAGCTAGCCTTGGCCGTGGCTTGGTAAGTGTGACTTTGTGGAAGCCACTGCTGTGGCGGATAAGGGAAGGTCAGTTCAAACCGCCTGTCATTTGGATATCAGACTGTCTGTAGGATGTTTGCAAACAACACGCTGCAAGATACTTGGCTCCCTGTCTCACAGTCTTATCAGCAGCTAGCAAGCCGTGATCTCCTAAGTGCTGCTATTCCAACTGCAGCATGGAACCACGCTGCTGGAAGTTAGCTGAGTCTCTTTATTTTAAACAAACTGATAAATATCTAGTAACATCTTTATTAATATATGGTAGTTAGTTCTGTTTCAGTTTGAACTGTAGCTGCCTTCTATTTTTTAATTTACTTTCACAGTAATTAAGCGTTGTTTCATATCCTCAGGGTGTACGTATAAAGATATGTTGTCTTGCCTACTTGTACTGACAAGCATGTTCTTCTTCCCTGCAGCCTTTTCTGTCTCTTCCTAGGTTTTTTGGGTTCATGGCTCTGTAGAGGGGAATCTGAACTCCCTTGTGTTATTCCTTTGGGTTTCGGTGCTTTGTTCTACATCCTGTGCAGAGTACCACAGCCTCTTGTACTGGGGGAGCATTGATAACGTGACATAGTGAGGGGGGTCGAAGCTCCTGTTGACCACAGAAGTATCTCACAGCTGTTTAGCACTGGCTGGAGCAGCGCTGTGGACCAGAGGGAGGAGAGTGACCCTCCAGAGCCTTCTGGAGCTGCTGGTTGTGGGGTTCGTGGAGGGATTTGTTGGTGTTGGTGATGCCCCTGGTTCCAGCCAAGGTAAACTGTGACTTGAGTATGCAATTCCAGAGTTTTACGTTGTGGCCCTAGCACGGGGCACGCGGTTCGTATTGGCGGTACGTGAATGCACACAGAGCTGCCTGAGCAATGCCAATTGTCCAGTCTTTCTGTGCGATCAAGTAGCGCCACTGCAGTCGGGACGAGGAGTTAGTTGTGATTGTTCTGATGAATCTTCTCCACGCAAGGTTTTGTTTTATCAGCTTGCTATTCAGAACCTTATTTAAAGACTTCTTTGGATTGATCAGAGATGGGTTAATCATATGGCCCTTCGTGATGGTCTGTCATGGTAATGTAACTGTTCATAGCGGGTGTGTAACAGCGTGTGAAGCAGTTACTTTATTGTTCAGTACTCCTTGCGCAATCTCTTAGGCTGTTGCTTATGATTCTGACGGATCCTGGTTTCACTCTGCCCTTTTTGCTCCAACCTTTATTTGTCATAGCCTTGGTTTTGAATGTTTTTTTTTTTTTTTTCTGAATTTTGCTCTCTTTAGGATGTCAAGTGATACGGTGTTACCTAAACGCTACAGATGTGGAGCCATTCTGCAATAGAATTTCTTGTCAACCATTTCCATAAGAAGACATTAGTCAGTGTGCAATAATTTAGCCTTCCCAGACAGCTCCAGTGCTTACTTGTGAATAAAATCAGCCTTTTTATTCTTTTTCTAAGCATGTTCCACCAACTACCACTGCTTGTAATAGATTTTGACATCTTTCATTTAGCAAAAGGAGTACAAAGAATTATTCTGTGATCCTATGATAAACATGTGAGCCCTGCTTTATGGATCGGCAGGGATGAGAAATGTGAGTTTGGCATCCCTTCAGTCTTTGAAATAATGCCAGCACATTAAGTTGGGTACAGAGGGTAGGAAGAGGGACAGTGGGGCCTGAATAGTGTTTAAAAAAACTAAATAAGCTTTGCTTTAATAGGAATCTCAGCTCCACAGTGATTGTGCACCCTGTTAACCCAAGCGCAGCCATGTCATGTGTCCTGTGGGAAGTTATTTATTTTCCTGTGACTTTTGTTTGTGGAAATGAGACACTAATCAGCTTGGTGTCACTAACCAGCTTTGGTCAGCTGCCACCCTTGGGTTTTGCCAATGAATTGCTCTGCTTATGTTCCAGTTATCACATGGCTTCCTTTCAGCCCAGAGTTTTCTAAGTAAACTTGAGACCTTTTCCTCACGCTTACAGTCTACATCAGTATGTACAGTGCCCTTGTGCAGCAACAGGTTGTGCTGGTCATTTGCAGTAAGCTGTTTTCGAGAAGATGGGTGAAGAAAGTTCTGGTGTGGTAGCAGTGTGCTTATACCTTAGGTTTCTTCCCATTTCACTGCTTTTTAATATGTGGCAACTTACTAGTAAAGGTTTTAAGCCTTTTGCAAGACTTGAAATAAAGCTCACATAAAATATGTCTGAAGATACTTTCAGTGGGGATGTACAAACCATTCAAAAATTCCTTTTCAAAGGGCTTAATTTGTATACGTATGTGTTTTGGCAAAGTCCAGAGATAAGATAAAATTAGTGATGTGATGAATCAGGTACTACATCTAAATAGTAGTGACAGAAAAATATGTGCAAACACATTTTAGGTTATCTTAAATTCAAGAACTTCTGCTAGCAGCCATGTGGGTAAATGGCAGTTAAAGTGGTCATAGGAGGATATTTTTGCGGAACCTCTGTAGCATGTGCATCTTCAGCAGCTTTAATACTGCCTTAAGATTGCAGAAAGAAGTCACGGAGGAGGGAGCCTGGGGAGAAGTTGAAACAGCAGCTCTGATTTGTTTGGGAGGAAAGAAGGTAACCCGAGAATAGAAATGTGCAGATGTCAGTGAACTGGCTTTTCTTTGATTTGTTTACTATTGTCTTGCTGAAAATGGTTTGGAGACTGTACCTTCTTCAGTTTGGTTGCATTTTGATGAGGAAGGAGGGCGTTTTGTGTTCTGCTAAGCTTGGCATCTGTTTTCCCTCTCTGTTAAGTTTAATGGGTGAATTTGAGATATTAAAGGTGTCCTGTCAGTGCTAAATATGTCAATATTCATCCCAGTCCTATAAGGGATACTTGTAGGATACACAGCAATTTTTTTATCATTTCAGATGCAGATCCTGAAAGGGGTCTTAACAGTAGCATCATCAGTGTGAAGTCCTGTATTGTTTTTTCTTTTTTCTGTTAGTGCAGTCAGCAGCTAGCACAGCACTGAGAGCGGTGCTGAACTCCGCACTACTTTTCTCAGCAATACAGGTGCATAGATAAGTGGGCTCTTGCTTTCAGATAAGGAAAGATAAGAGTGGGGTATGTGAAAAATGAGAGTGGAGAAGTGTTCTGTGAGACAGTTGGCTGTTTACAACACTTGGGTGGGTGAAGCAGGCAATATATACTTTCTTTATAGCTTGTAAGCAAAGGAATTTCTCAGAGAAGCTCATTTTAAGTGCAGCCCATGGTGAATACCTCAAATTTCTTATAGCAGCATGGAGTGTCATAAGGTTTAATTCATCTATTAAAAAGCTTGCCTAGGAAAAGAAAAAAGTTCATGTTACTGCATGAACTGTGACTTTTGCTAAGCATGTCTCTCACACCTCTTCTGATTTGTGTGGTGATACAGGCAGAGCTGGAGAGGCTGCAGCTGTCCAGTACCAAGGGGATCTGGGTGCCAACTGCTGGCGGCCAGGAGACTTGGCTAAATATAGAAAAACATGGGCCTTTTTGTGGGTTCTCTGGCATTTCAGTCATTTGGGAAAGCTCTGGGAAGGATCTTTGTGATAGGTCTAAGTGATCTGAAAGCAGCTTCTGTAACTGTATGTGTGTGTGTGTGTATGTTGCAAAAAAAAAAAAAAATAATCTGAGAGAAGATAAGAAAAAAAATTTCCAAACAACCCTTTGTTGGTCTTTTGTAGCTGCTGAGGTTTTGTGCTTCTGAGAACACCTGCATATAGAAGACTAAGCAAATGCACATGAAAAGACATGGATTTTCCATCTAACTCTACCTGCAAATGCTCTCGTTTTGGTTTGCTAAGCGCCCATTTCAAACCTGATTTGAGACTAAATTTGGGGTTTTTTTTATATGCCGAAGCTATACCTTTTATTCAATCTCTGCACTTTTCTAAAGAAATTCAAATAAATTTTGGGATTTCTTACAGTGTTTGTAGTACGTATCTCTCTCATGTATAAAATTGGTCTCGGTGTGTGTTATTCAATTTCCCTTACAAATTTTTTCAGTGTTTCACTTCCTTAAAGAAAACGGTGACATTTCCATTCTATTCCCCACTGCAACAAAATTAAAGAATATATTTTTGCATGCTCTTAAATGTGAAGTTTAAATCTGCCTTTTGCTCTAAAGTTCTATGTAGAATCGAGATTAAGGTCCTTTGCAGCCTCATTGACCAGGAAATGTAGCCAAATAGTAAATGCCACTAGCTGAAGTTAAAGAACCACCACCACTGAGGAAGTTAACACTTAGTGATCACTGCTTTAAGTGTGTAACAGAATGGGTGACACCCAGTGCCACAGGGAGGGAAAAGCTGCATTTGGTGAGCTTCCCCTTCCAAGACCAAGTTAAAGGTTTACACCTCTTCTTGACTGTGATGTAACAAATAATTTAATGTACAGGCTGATCTATATTACAGAGAAATTGCTGTTATCACCAGTATGTGGGAACAAGATTTATTTGACCCAAGGGTTTGTGTCTTCAACCTGATGGTTCAAGGTTTTGCTTTAAATACTTTGATTTGTGACCTGAGCTACAGAGGAAAAAAAAATATGTACCACTTTAAGACATGGTCTAAAGCCTATTGGAATTACGTTTTAGGGATGTTTCCATTCAGTAACCTTTGAATTGCACGTTTTGAATCTCTTAATTGTATTAAGCTGAGTTTTATTTTCACAAATAAGAAAGTTTCAGGGGTTTTTTGTTTGATTGATTGATTTAGTAATAAACCCTCTTAATTATTATTTTTCAATAGGCATCTGTTTAAATGATGCCAAGTGATCCCTTAGCAATGAGTAGTACTGTTCTTGTTCTTTCAGTTGAGCTGCTTTGGATGATTTCTTTCAGTATACTTGGATTTTGTCATGCATGGAGAACTGTGCATCTTTCACAGTGGCTGCTAAGCAAACAACATCTTCTTTTTAAGCAAGCAAAATAACGAAATACCATACACACAAAAATACTAGTCTTTTAATGAAAGCAAATAATTGACATACATTTAATGTGTTCTGTCTTTAATTATGAAAAGTCTACGTGACCAGGAAAAATACAGCTTTTAGAATGCATGTGGAGTAAACTTCTCCAGGTTTTGGATATGATAGCATTTTGTATACTGTTGTGTAGCACAGGTCCCCTTTCTTCTGCCATTCTCCGCACCCTTATCCGCAGGTTATTTTGTAGGCTGTCTACTGCCTGTTTGTCCTCAGCGACTCTTAGTTTACACAGTTTCACAAGTCTCATGCTTTCACTTCTGAACCATAAAAAGAAGTTAAAGGAGTAGCAATTTTTCCTGATAGGTCACGTAATAGGGCTTTAGATTTTGTGGTAGGTATTAGGTTTGGCCTGGAGAAGAAGACTGTTTGCTTTCCAGCAGTCTTAATTCATGTCTGAGCAACAGAGGTATAGGTTAGAACAGTTCCGGGAATAATTTTGTTCACAGTTGTTAGTACCGTTCAAGGTGCTTGGTGGATTTTTTTTCTTAATCATCTTCTGATCTTCCTTCTGCTCCGTAGGACAGAGAGGTGAAGTTCAATCTGCAGAAGAGAGTGCTTATTGCCCAAAAGGAGCTTTAGCTTATGGATGAATGGGGAAGGTTCAGAAGTTGGCAGTTTTGCCAAGTTAGTTATGCTTTGCTGACTGGAAGCAGCCTAAGACTTGTCCAAAATGTAAATGAAATGGCATTTTGCTGAGCAGAAGATGAGAGGCTGGTGCCAGCTTGGGCTGGGCAGCTGGGGCAGGGGGTGAGGGAGGAGACTGCTGGTACTGGTGAGGGGACAGTCATCATCCCACCCTCATATTGGTGGTCACAGTGATGTGACAGGAAACTGGGAAGCTCATATGATTAGGGCATGGCTTAGCAGCATTTCCAAAGGTATTCAGATTCTGGGTTTGCCTAACGTCCCCTGGAAGGCTGTCCCACAGGTCCGTCCCCTTCATTCCAGAATGCTTAATTGACCCCCTTCTCCCCGCTCCACCCGAGTGACCTGCATTGTCCTAGAAGCTCAACTTTTTCATTGATTGACATATGGTCTCTGATTTAATTAGAATGCAATCCATTGATTACTTTGGAAATTAGAATCAAAGCTATAAGCTGATGTTGGAAGCTGGCTTGCAGGGAACCATTGCAGAGGTTGTATAACAAGATCCTGGGACAGGAGAGGTGGCGCATATCTCTGTGTTCAGGGCAGAGGGATGCTTTGCTATGTATAGATTCAAGCTAATTATGCCTGAACAAACCTGTATGTATTGGTTTTTTTTTTCCTGCAGTCTAATTGCCAACCTTCATTTTCATCTCCTACCAGTAGCCAGCAATTTCTTATCTGAGGGGTTTGGAACATATGCCTCTTTATTATGAAGCAAGTTAGTAGACCATCCAAACTTTTGTCTTTCGCTTCCACGTCGAAGGGAAAAAGGGATTTTTATGGTGTGCCATTAGAAGCTGCCCTTTTGCTCAGAGTAACTCCTAAGGAGGGCAAACTTGTTGAGACTTGCTCTTGCACGCTTTAAATTGCTGATTGCTGCAGCATAACTTTTTTTTTTTTTTTTTAATGCCCCGGAGTATAATTGGTTTTCATAAAATTATCTATAGCAGTGCTACTCTCTGTTATGACACTGTCTCTGCTTGCAAGCTGAGCAGCCCCGAGCTTAGTTCCTGTGTGCAAAGTCCACTTTTGGATTTCCATGTAGGAGGTCAGATCGGAGTCAGGACTCAGAGTAATTCAAGAAGATGGTGTAGCTGCTGCTGTCTCTGATGGAGGACAGCACATCAGTGTTTCTCCTCCGCCTTCTACCTTTGCATTCAGGAGCTTTGCCTTCTTGATACACTTCTAAATAATAGAATGCACATCCCTTTTACTACTCCTTACTATAGTATATATTTGTATCCAGAGCTGATGCAGAGGGCAAAGGTAGAAGTTCTTTAATAGTCTTGCAGGTCTGATTTAAGAACCTATTGCTCCCAAACGTTTTCTGCTTTCTTCTGCTAAAGTTTTCACTGTCCAGTCTGTGATTTCACAATACAAAGTGTTCAGCAGCAGTACCACTTGTCTGTCTCCTCCTGGCATGTCCCCTTCTTTTCCCTTGATTTGCATTTGTGTTCTGCACCCTGTACTGGGGCATGATCCCCAGGGCACAGCTGTTTTTAGAGCATCACAAGCCAACCTTTGCCAGGCTTATCCCAATTCAGTTCCCACATGGATCTAGCTTATATCTTGGCTACTTTGCCTAGGTGGACACAAACCATTCACTTTTGATGTGGCGGTATGTTCCAGAGAGTGTGGTGGTAATGGCAGGGATTAATTTCAGGGACATTGCAGCCAAACATGAAGGGAGGTATAGCTGAGCTATGTTTGGGAAGTCCCGTTACTCTATGACCAGACAGTGGGATGATTATCTGCTTTGTGTTAAGATGTCTTTTAGCATACATGCAGGGAGCTTTGAAGCTGTAACTCAAGGGAACACATGGAGAGTAATTGCAGTATTTTGCCTCTGCCCTTTCAAGACACTGTATTCTGTACTTGGTGGTAGGAGCATATGTTTAGCAGGAACAAATTGACTGTTATATGTCCCTGAGGTTCTTCTGACTTTGGTTCTGTTGCATTGCTTGATGTAATTCCTCGCTGTTGGAGCAGAAGGCAGGTGATCTCATGTTGCCTATTGCTCCTTGAAGAGTTTCTGTAATCTAGCGTGCTGTACTAGTTTTGCTTTGATCCTCTTGCAAACCGATGAACTTCTTGTAAAATGATGATAAAAGCCCTTGTGGCTTCTCCATGTATCTGACTTTGTCTTGATCTGTGCTGTGTGTTGCACACTGAAATATTTTCTGCTATTTTGGAAGACCTGTGAGCTCTTCGTAAACACGACTTTGAATATATGTATTTTACAAATGCTGTGGTTTGTTGCTTATCGTGTGCAATATCAGAGCGCTCTCTGCCCTCTAAAATGCTCGGTGGGATGGAGTGACTTCCTTTGCCTGGGGAAGTCTCATGCTGACTTGTACTTTCTTTAAGTATTATGACAAGAGTTACAGTGAGTTTTGGCTGGTTTTAGTACTTCATGCTGAAAGGTCAGCTCTTCATCCTTGGAGCAGATACAACTTAGTTCTGTTTTGTCTTTCTCTCTTTTTTTTTTTTTTTTTTTTTTTTCCCTTTCCCCCCCTCCCCTTAGCTTAAAAAAAAAAAATCTCTCACACACTTTGTTTTCACATGCAAGAGTACTTCTCAAATGTAAGAAAAATCTGATGTTCAGCACTTTCCGTGTGAGATAACTGAATACAGTTAAAACATTCAGGGCTTCACAATAAGCTGTAAGTGATTACAGATGTCTTTTTACTGTTTTCTAGGAATGGATAGTAGATGTCTGTTAATATACTTTGTGTAGTATGTAACACATAGAATGTACATGCATTGAAATTTCCAAAGTGATTAAACCTCCTTTTTCTGTTATTTTCTGTATGTCTGGAGATATTTAGCAGCCTGGCTCATATCTCCTCTATTTCTGCTTGTTCCCTGTAGGAAATTTTTTGAGCTGGCGGCAATACTGAATTAATGGTTGCTGTTCCCATCTCCTTGTCACTCACACAATTGTGCCTGTACAATTGTTTCTTTGGCACATGTTGATCTGGAGAAGGGAGCAGTTCTGTCTGAAATTGTGGTGTGTGCTGTGGGTTGGTTGTTTTGGTGTGTTTTTTTTTTTGTTGTTTTTTTAGTTTGGATTTTGTTGTTCTCTCACCCGTCTTACTGTGCAGCCATGGTCAGCTGAGCAGGTAGGGGGCTGAAAAAGATTTCTGTGCTTGGTATGGGAGAGGTGAATTGAGTATCGCATGGAATCTGCTTGCTGGTCTCATAGAGATGTATGTTGCTATCTCTCAGAGAAAATGAGAACATTCTACAGCAAGGTCAGAGGCTTTTCCTGAGGCAGGGAAAATGCTAGAATGCTTCTCCCTATACAGCACACCCCGTCTCAGAGTATCTGAGGTGCCTTCATGCATGTGAAGGGATGGAGTTTCAGGGAGGATAGTCGTGAGAAATGATTTGGAGTCGTTCCACATGAAAGAACCTCTGAAGTGGATTACAGTGAAGTACAAAGGTTGTTTTTATAGTGTTTTTTTCAGCTGGCAATGACAAGTTACATTATGAAAGCTCCTAAGTGATGTGAGTTCCTAATTCCAATTTTTCAGAAGTGACTTGGCATCTAATTTATATAGGCATTCACCTACTGGATAGGTCTCAGTGTGGTGTGTGCCATCCAGAGGACCTCGTTACGAATGAGCAGAATGGGAGGGGGTTCTAGTAATTAGGAACTGCTTAGAATCATTACGTTAGTATTTACTTATGTATCTTATATAAACCTCCATTTCATCGTGCTGATGCGTTTGGTTTTCTTTTTCTTTGTGGTCTTGCATACAATTCATCCATTAATTGGTAATCATAGTAAAAAGTATTGAAGATGGAAAGAAATACATCACCGGTTTCACTTGAAAGCCGAAATGCCTGAAGGGCTAACGTCACAGAGCTATACTTTTCCTGGCATGAACAGGTTTTAAACGCTGTCTTATTTCACACTGGGCAAGCAGCACATTTGTGGCATTTGCTTTCATGAATAAGTGTGCAAACAGCTGGCAATGTGCCTCTTAAATGTGGCTGGTTCGGGATTTCACAAATAGCATTTTCAGTAAGATCCTGACATTTGTGTATTTTTCTCAAGTGTTGAAGAGATTAGAATGGCAGGATTATATCTGTGTCAGTTTAGCTTTCTGTGAGAAACCCTTTTGCTTTCTGAAAGAGATCAGTCCCATTCAACATTGCAGCCAGCAGCCAGTTTGTCAGAGGAGGTAGAAAAAAGTTATGTTGGAAATATGATGCTATGAAATTTGTCCGATCCTCAGGACTTCACAGAGGCGGCATTTACTAAAGCATGTACTAAGAGCAGAAGGAAGAATAATGGTAAACCAAATTACTGAAAATGGCAAAGAGCTATTGCTAAAGGGTAAGTACTTCATATTGATATTAGTAACGACAAAGGATTATAGTGTTCAGAAACTATCGGTGTATCTTAACTGAAGAATAAAATCATTGTGCTTTCTGAAACACAGGATTAAATCCTTTGAGTTGTGCAGTGTTGGTCAACTTGATTGGTAAAGCTGTTCTCTAATCTAGTTTTGCAAAGTACAGTAGAAGTCTGATATAACTTCACGCGTGTTTATCTAGGGATAAATCAAAGATCTCTGCTTAATTGTACACTTAATTCTGTGCTCTGGTGCAGCCTAACTGTTGCATAGGGTGTTCTGTGGGAAGGCTTTGGCTGTTGCTTTTATGTAGAACACAAACAAGCGCAGCCTTTAAAACTGAGCTGTTTTGGGGGAACTAATATATTATCAACAATAGACTTTTTTAATTTACTTTTTGGCAAACCTGTGCTTTGTGTCAATTTTGTAGATGCCAAAGCTGTCGCTGATTATAAATATATACGTGATGCAGTGGTGTAGTGTGTAATTAATTTTAAGTAGTACACCTTTCCTAGTCGGGTTAAGTTCAGTAAAACTCAAAACTTTAATGACAATGTCAGTCTAGCAGTGAAGTACATAATGTTACGTGTTAGTCTGAAATGATGAATGAACACACTATGATCTTAAAATACTCATGAATGCCGGTAGTTTGGCCTTTAAGCTGCAGTTTCTGGTGGAAGCGTGTGTCTGGATGCGGCATGGGGGAGTTCAGTGTCAGTGGAGCTGATAGTTTGAGCCAGTTTCAAGCGTAGAGGATCTCTTTGCTGTCTAAAAGCTATCCAGGTGTCTCTCCTCTCACATAGCCTTATTGTTGCGTGGGCTGTTATCTAGTGCAACTTCAGCCTTTATTTCCATAAAATACTGGGTCAGCCTGGAATTTGCAGCTCATGCGTCCTGCCACCCTCAGTGAAAAAGACCTGGTAGCCCAAGGTCTTCAAAGTGAACTGGCATTAACAAAATTTAGTTATTTCATTACCAACACCTAGTGTGCAGTGTGGATGAGTTGCATCAGATGCAATGCTATATTTCCTGTTTTTCCTAATTCTGATGTAAATATAATACTACTAATTAAAAAAAAAAAACACCCTCCAACCCCCCCCAAAAAAAAACCCCACCAAAACCAACCCAACAACCCAACCCACCACAAACAAACCACCAAAACCCACAAACAACTGAACACCTAAACCACCCCAAGCCTAAGATCTTAGTAAAGTTTTGGAAATATTTTAAGAACTGTTTTTTCTCAGCTTGGAACGTCACTGTCAATCTTCTGCTACTGCAAAATAGCGCAGTTCACATTTTCAGTTTTGAAAAAACTGAAGATTAAATCCAAAATCATGACTTTGTTTTTGCATGAAAAAAGTGCTTTGGAAAATAAGGACTGCTTTGTAGCTGAAGTGAAAATAAGTGTTTGTCATTGCCAGATTTGTGATGTCAGGTGCCTGTTCTGCTGCCATCAATGAGTTGGTAATCAGAATTTTCATTTCAGAAATGCTTCCTGTTTCTGGCTACCCGTGTGTTGTCCATGGAGAAACAAACATTTCTAATAGGCTGTCTTTTTTATTATTTTTAAATAAGTTCTCTACTTTGGCCTAAGGATTTTTACTAAGCAATTGAAAGTGTAATTTAAGAAAAGAATCAATATCTGATTTCTGTTTATGAAATTTATGGATAATGATATCTGCAAAAATACATTTGTAATCAAATCAGTTGTTGTAGTCTCCTGAATGAACCAAGAAAGAGGTTTCATAACAGTTCTGAGGGTAAGGGTTTTGTTTAGCCCAGCCACATGTGAGGAACCACATAAATAAAGTATGTAAGCCGATTTAGAATGTATTTGAAATCAAATTGTCATCTACGTGTTTCTCAAGTTATCTTAACCTGAGAGTCTGCTGATACCCTTCAACAATACTCTTGAATGCTTTGTTGCATTGAAGTGTGGAGATACCAGCGTTCTTGGAACTACTAGCAAAAGGCCAAGGAACTCGTTTAGGGTTTTCTGTTCTTCAGCAGTGCTCAGTTCTGCAAAACTTTACTGCTGGTGGCAATGAGAAAGCATGCTATCTGAACATAGCACGGCCTTTTTGGAGTTTTATCTCACAATACAAGTGCTCGGGAAAGCAGTATCGTTGTTAACATCTGGAAAGTGCTTTCTCAAGAACTGTGTTAGAACAGTTTCTTTTGTAGAGGCAAACAAACCAAAACCCCAAAGTGTAGTTAAAATGGACATGGACAGCTTTTTCTATTAAAACTTTACTCTTAAGGCTGTGAACAAGTGTCCTCAAAGATAATGTTGTGACTAATAAAGTTACCCAATTATGCAAGGAAGAAATATTCTGCTTGCATAAAAGAATTTCTGTTTGCAGCAATCCTGTTGTTCCTCTGACTTTTTTTTTCCTCCCTATAGAATACCTATCTTGGGTGTAGTCATTTGCTTCTCGTCTTGTGAGAACAGGAAATGTAGCAAACCTATTTTGGTTTTTTGTGGTCAAAAAAATCAAACTGAATTCTGCCCTAATTACCAGTTGCGTAGAAAGTTGCAGAAGACCGTGACACATGAAAATCTGGAAAAGCATAAATAAATTGGAACAGAACTGGCTAGCTTTCAAAGTAGGATAAATTTTGCATACCTTAAACCATCCATAAATCAGGTTTTTGTTGAAGTTAGAGTCTCTTTAGAGGTAAGTTGCAGCAGGCCGAGATGTGTGTGGAGGAGAGGCACCGCAGGGATCAGCAAATTGAGCCATCCCTTAGTAAAAGGTGCGCCTACACGGTTAGTTGAATATAGCTGCCTCTGTTTAGATTGCTGAAATTAGCTTAAAGGAAGCCCATGCCAACTGCTTGGGTATCACCTCTAATTTCTAATCTTAGATTCCAGTGTTATTGGTAGATGAAATATTACAAGTACAATTTTAATTTTTTTTAATAGTAAAAAAGTAAGAGTAAATAATGTTCTCTGTGCATGAAAATAGCTCAGTGTGTGTCCCTAGCTATCACAGGCTTCGTGGCCAGTGATGCTTGTAAAATAGTGTGTGAATAACAGAAAAAAGTGGTGTTAGCTCCTACACAGTCAATTTCATTACAGTTTGGTTTGTTTTTTTTTTTTACTGTGGTGTACACAGAGGAGTCTGTACGTGCACGGCACAATTACAAGTGAGGTAGTAACCCGTATGCTGCTCCAGAAATTCAACTACATTGAGGGGAGGAGTGTTGGGCTGTCCTTTGAGTTGGTTTTCTAGTAAATATCTGCTGTTTGTTAGTTACAGAGAGGTAAATAAACCAATGCATTTCTTTGTCAAGCCTAGCATTTCACTTCTAATTCCGATTTGTGCTCTGGTTCACCCTAAAGTTCTTTAAAGATATTTAGGCCCTCAGTTAAGATTTAGCTCTTGATATTTCGGGCAGGGAGAACGATGGTAACTCTACATGCCATGGCCACAGGTTGTAGCCATATCTGGAGCTTTGTCCAGCATACCTGGCTAGCCAAGCATGTCTGAGGGTCTCTGCGTTCCTCTTGAGAGGCTTAGCATGGAGTAGGTACCCCACCAACTTGGTGTAATTATCTCAGGCATAAATGCTTGTGAAAGCCAAGCGGCGTAAGTTTGTTATCAAAGTTCAGCCCTCCTGGGAATCTTTTTTTTTTTTTTTTTTAAATATGTTTTAAGCCTTACCACAGCTCAGTTAGCATTACTCTGTTTTTCACTTGTTATCTGTGCTGTGTCCGTCTGGGCTTTCGGCATGCCCTAACTCGTCAGCTAGGTAGAGCCTCCCTAACAACTAGGTGGGCGTCTCTCTGAGTTAATCGTGTCCAAATGGAAAGATCTGAAGTTGTTGTAAGATGCGCTAATTTCCACTTACTGAACTGAACATGATGAAGTAGGGGAGTGGTGGTTTTCTTTAAAGGAGTTCAAAAACTGACAATAAAGGAGAATAAAACCTGGACAGGCTGAGTCATGCAGCCATTCCTGCCACCTTCTCACAGGGATGAGTATTCTCTTAGTAGTCTGGCTGAGCAGACTTTATCACTGTGAAGCTTCCTGGTCTTTCTTTCCAGTAGTCTCACTGTGCCTCATTGTTCAGCTTTTATTTATCCTCACTAATCTCTCTTTCTTATAGTTACTTTCATATACGTGTTTTGTTTGTAATTCTCTCTAAATTCCGGTTTTCATCCCTCAAGTTACTGAAGAAAACACAATGGCTTGCACAAAAGACTTGCACTTGGCATGCTGAAGCAGCAGAACTGTGTCTCTCTGGCCTAATATTCTTCCAGAAGGAAAGCAGTGACATGAACACTGTCCTCTGTGTTACTAATCTTTTTTTCTTTTTCTTTTCTTTTTTTCTTGTAAAGTAAAGACAACATAAACTTTTTGGAGAACAACAAAATAAAACCAGTCAGTAGAATATCTGCTACAGTTTTGCCTTAGTCTTTTTTTTTGGCAATGAGATGAAAGTTAGGCAAAAGTTTGGACATCCATTTATTGCTTTTATTCTGTCTCCTGGGCTTGTGTGTTTGCGTGTGTGGGAGTATGCATGCTTAAGAGTTTTAGGTTTTGTACCGTGGACCATCTTTGATATTTTATGGAACTCAGGTGATCCACACGATGATGAACTTCGTTCTACAGACCTGTGTCCATACCTGAGTAGGGGGGCTCTAAAATGTTCAGGGAGCTGTGGTGGAGATGTTTAGATCAACTGTATAATTGTAGTGGTGGCCGCAAATAGAATTCTTTGGTTTGGAAGAGAACTGGTAGCACTCAGAAATAAAATGCCTTAATTATTGAAAGATAACAAAGAATGAAAGAATGAGAAGAATGAAACAAGTGGAAAGGAAACATTAACCTACTTGGAATATAGCTTGCCTGTCTCAAAAATTGGGATTAATTAGGGACTAAGGCAAATAAATTATTCTCTGTTGCAGAGTATATAGCTCGCTCTTTAAGAAATGTTCCTTCCAAAACAATCTTGCATGAGGAAAACTAACACCACATAGCTACTGTCCAAGACCAAAGACTTGATAACTAAAAATGTGGAAAACTGTACGCATGTCACAAGATGGTGCTTGCCCAGGAGACTTCATGCTTCAGAATGTAAACTGTCCTCGTGTGAAGCTGGGGCAAGAATTCCCCGGAGTAGCTTTCCGAGGCCACCTCCGCTCTCTTCCAAAACTGATGGAGAAAACAAGCTCTTCCCATGCAAGTAAGTCTCTTTGAAGCTGCTGGTATTGCTCATTGGCAGATGGAATATACTAGACAAATCCTTTATTGCAGTATGTATTATATACTATGCTTTTTATTCTGTTTTATCAAAGTACATTTGTGGAGGAAATGGTCATCTGCCATAGTTTTTACTCATGAAATTGCAAACAGAATATGGAAAGAGGGAAAATGAGACGAACACTTTGATGATGTGATTTAGGATGCGTCTGAAAAGGAGATTGCACCGAATGTGCAGCTGTGATGAAGGTGGTTTTGGCTATCATTTAATTAGCGGTATTTAACTTAGCAGTGTAGTACTCCTCTTGAATCAGCACACATCTCTGCAGCACTCAGTTCTACATGTTGGTGAAGTTAAAATAGGGTATCACTGTAAAGAACTTGAATATGAACTTATGCTCCTTTGCTTCCTGTTGAAAGTGTTCAGTGCTTGAGGGGGATTTAATGCAGCGCTTCATTGGATCGGTAGAATCATACAGTTTGAAAATTCACTTTTTATTTTTGCATTGTCCGCAATAATTAACAATCTGTATAGACTTTCAGGATAATGGAGCTAGTGCCGTGAATGTGGTAAAAAGCCAGCTGTATTTCTCTGTTACCTGAACTTCCTTTCCATCGAGAAGAAAACGTGCCCTAGCAATTGCAAAAACAATATTCTCTTTCCAATGACTAGTTGTACTGATTTTTCTATTGCAGTTTGCTTTGTGTGGGCTTCCTGTGTGCGGGAAGATGTATAGAGCAAGCTCACCAAGGAAAAGTCTTAATGGGAAGGAACTGGGTGATGCTTGAGGAAGCAAATGGAGAATGGAGAGGAGTTGGAAGTCGGAGGGGGGAGGGGAGGCGAGGGGAAGAGAGAGAGCACGCTTCTGAAGAGACCAATTGCGAAAAATTTACTGCAGTTAAAATGAAGATGCATATGAAAAATAATGCCAATTAACATGAAGATTCATCTTAAGTCACTGGTCTTTGTCAGGCTCAGAGGTGGTACAAAGTAACCTTTCTGAACTCTAAGGGTAGGTTATACCAATGCCGGTAATGAGAGGCTTTGCTTTTTGAAGGAGCAGAACAATTTTCATCTTATATAAAAATCTGAGATTGAACATACGAGTTATCTTGACAACGGTGTGATTTTATACATAAAAAGCATGAGAGTTTCTGTAAGCATTACAAGTAAAAGAATGCCCATTATACTTTTTTGAGGTAGTGGTAAGCTGCATCTGTAAGGTAAAGTTGCTGACGGAAGAGCAAGGAAAGCTAAGACAGCAAAGAACTGATTTCAAGATCACTCAGTGATTTAAACAACAACAAAGAAAATCACTCTGATTTTTTTCCCCCCAAACATTCAGTTACCAGAGCTAGTATATAGGAAATGAGAAAACAAAACAAAATTACTCATTAACTTGGCGGTGTTTGGTAAGTGCAATGATGAGAAGATAAGGTATAGACCAGAGTCTTGAAGAATCCAGTAGGCACTATTTCTGTTGATGTTGTCATTATCATTTGCAGCTGTGTCCAATTCAATGAGTAACACCTGTATGGCCAATAATTCCATTTCCTCAGCAAAAATCGCAAATTTACTTCAACCACAGAAGGACAGAACGGACCGTGGCATGGCTTATAATACATACTGCAATAAAATCGCTCCTGTCTGCGTCTCCCGCCAATATAGACCCAACAAATACAGCAAGCAAGTAGTTTTTGCGGCTTTTTAGTAAATATTTACCTTTGCTGAAGTTGATAACTATTTTGATGCTGTGTTGCTAAGCTTGCTGATGTTTTTCTAGTTGTGCACAAAATTCTACACCGTGCAGCGATGTGAACATCTCTTGCACGTTGGTGGGGTCAGCAGATCAGCTGAGCCCACTTGTGCAAGGCAGCTGCTCAGTAACGTGTTGGTGTTGCCAGAGCTGTGAGAAAAGTGACAGGCACGCAAGCACAGTAGACCGCTATCTGCAAATATTTTTGGTCAGCTAAGTGTTTACTTCCAGAAGCTTAAAAAGACCTCTGTTGCTTGTGAAGAATGTTTTTCCAACAGTTGTGTTCAAAACACTTGTCAGCAATTTCCAGCAAGTTGTGTTCCTTCCCCTGTGTGTTCCCTTCCTGTCAGTAAGAGTAGTACTGAACTTTCTCATCATTTTTTTGCTTGTAGCAATTACTTTTGTAACAGTGTGGCATATGCTGACCACTGGGTGTGGGGAGGAGTCTTCTCTTTGCCCGTTAGGTTCATTTTGGAAGTTGATTCAGATTGCAAATTGGAGAGGTACTTTCACTTCAGTTAAATTAATTTAGTGCAGCCTTGTTGTTTACCTTAGTCACTGAAAATATGCACCAAAAAATCCAGCTGTTCAATATCTTGCTTTTTACGTATTCAGTGTACAGTACTACTTTTAACTTCCAGTATTTTCATTCGAGATAATAATTTTTTTAAAATTTTCAATTTCTTTAGTGCTTAATTTTTTTTTGTAAATGGAAAAAAAAAGTATTCCTTGGATTAATCATTTTTTAAGGAGATACTCTTGGAGATCTCTTTAGTTTGTATTGGCTGAAAGAGCAGGGAGTGAAGAGTTACAGGCGACAGAAAGGAATTTTTGTTTTTCAAGCAGAGTGTAATGGGAGTCATAGGTCTGAGAACTTCTGAATACTGCAATCAACTTCTTGCCTTTTTTTTTTTTTTTCCTCCTCCAGAGTCATTTTACACTATAGTGCCCTTATGTGTTTTTGGTTTTGTGAGTTGGGGGGTTTTTTTGTTTGTTTTTGGGGGTTTTTTTTGGTAAGCTACTACTTGTTACAAACAGCTCCACTGATCTTGGATGTAACTTTTTTTTTTAACATTGTTAATTGCATATGTGAATGCTTTGCTTTTGCTATACCTGATGTTAGGTTTTAACTTAAAAGCATAAAAGGAGTCTGAAGAATGCAGTCTAAATGTTCAAACTGCAATAAGGGTAAAGGCATCATGAAGTGAGCACGTTTGATGTCTAGGGTTAGTGGTCATAGTAAAAACCCAAACAACAGCAAAACACCAACAGCAAAAAAAAGAAGGGGGAGAGGGAAGGGCTTTGGTCGATTTTTACCTGTATTGTAATAACAGAATCTTTGAATGCTCAGGGTTACTAAATCTACTTTATCTGTTTGAACATGCTGCTCTAAATTTGCGCTTAGTGTTAGTAGTGATTTGTAAGTGCATGAGAATTGACCTGTTGCTTGTCACTGTTCTATGTAAGAGATGGTTTTAAAAGGGAATGTTAGAGAATAATGGCACAGATAGTGTTATAGCTGTGAGAGTACCTGTAAATTTTTCTTTGAGGTGATTTTTTTTTCTATGAAAATGGAGGATTAGAAATAACTCTATTTCTATTTCTAATACCAGAGTAACACCTCCAATATTGAGAATTTTGCATAACTTCAGACACTGAAAAGAAACAGATTCAGTTGTCCAAACAAATTTATTCCCTATGTTTTTTGTCAAGGTTACAAAGTCTGTCTTTCTGCACTTACCAAAACCTGCTTTTTTTTCTTTGTAGGTCATGGCAACCATAAGGAGAACAGTCCTTTTCTGAACAGTTCAGAAGCTGGGAAGGGAGGTGATTACTATGACAGAAATCTGGCCTTGTTTGAGGTAATTTCTGGGTTTTTTTACTTCTAATGTGATTTGTGATCTTCCCAGATGGGATGATTGAGCACATGGTATGAAGTGGAAGAGAGCATTGCAATGCTTCAGGCGGTGGGTCAGTACCCGAGGTGCCTGGTTCTCACCACGGGACAGATCTAAAAGCCATTGGTATGGTCAAGGGTGTGTCTACAAAGTAAAAAAATAAATAAATAATGCCATCACAGGTGATCTGAAAATTTAAACAGTGAAGCTGTGGCACTGTGGGCTAATTGGTATGGAAAACAAGCATGGGCTTGTTTCCTGTGTTGAGAAGGGCTGTGTTATTCTGTAGGAAAGTGCCTAAATTCAGGTGCCCAGGCTAGCCTGGGTATCCTGCATTACAGCTACAGTGTATCAGTAACACCTGTTTCACTCCCATGTGTTTTTTTGTGGGTTTCTATCTGTTGTCTGAGAGACCAGTAGGCAGAGATACCCCGTGTGGTAGAAGAGCTCAGATATTGTGCCCACTTGGACTGTGAGGCAGAGGCATGACTGTTTGCACGTGGAAGCAGAGAGGACCAGGCTGCCATGTGGGAAGCCAGCTGGAGCCACACCAAGTCCAGCAGAATCCTCCTCTCCACCCTCCCCTCACTGGCACTGCATTAAGTGCCAATATATTGTGGTGCATTAAGACCAATTATTAATTCTAAAATATTTAATTAAAAAAAAAATGTTTTCAGAAACTCAGGTGCTGCGGAGTGGCACAGAGTGTCAGTGTGTGGCTCTGCAGCTGCTTTCCAGCTGGGCTGCCTCTGAGTTACAGCTGCACAGCAATGCTGGCAACAGGCACCCTGTGTTTCCCATTCTGGGAACTCGGCATGGGGCAGCCTGAGCTGGCTGTACACCCTGCCAGGCTGGCGCCTGCAGAGTTCAGCTGTGCGGCGTAGAGCCTGGACAAGTACAACTGACCTGCTGCTAAACGGGAACTTACTGTGGAAATGCTGCAACCATGTTTGCAGGCGGTGTGGTAGAGCTGAAAGACTTGGAAGCATGGTGCCAGCTGGGCTGTCTCCTCCCTCCGAGGCACGGTAAATCTGTGGTCAGGTTAAACTCTCTTGTAGGTCATGGATTGCTGGTCATTTGTGGCTGCTGCTAGTCACACACCTGTCTCTTTCATGAGCAGTAACACAGCACCACAGCAGTTCTGCAGGCTCTTTCTGTGGTACTAAGGAGAGGGAGGAGTGTGCTGAAGGCCATGCTGCTCAACTGAACGGGAGGCGTATGTTGCCTCGACCTCTGCCTGGCAGGAGCTGTAATTAGGTTTTCAAAGATGTGAACTGCAGATCAGATCAGAGGACAGAGTAAGAAAAGGGGTGCTTGGCTCATGGCATCTGTTTAGCCATTTGGGGTCAGTTTCTGCATCAGGTACAAAGTACATAATGCTACTGATACTACCAGTAACTGTAACAAAAGATAGGATAAAACTCCAGATAGTGAAGTCTTTCTTAATTGGTTTGTATTTCCTGTGTAGAACATTGTTTCTGATTACCATGCACTACCTACTGTGCAATTAGATGTGTAACAAATTTTAACTCCAGAGAGAAAGGAGAAAGAAATTTTTTCGTTCTTTTTTTTCTTCTTTTTTTTCTCCTTGAACTTACCTTCAGCAAGAGAGGTTGACTGGAATGAATGTAAAGGTGTGAGGCCTCTGTAGTTGTGGCTTTTGGGATTTCAATCTAGAGCCGCATGAATTAGATGACATAGTTTAAAAAATGTAATAAAATTATCAGAGTGCATGCATGCCTACAGTGACCGCAGTTTAATCACTAAATCTCTGATTTGTTTGGCAACCTGACCTTTTTAAAAGTGTATCTGTTGATGTAAGCTGGCATTAGAGACACATGCAAGGTACACATTCATTTTCTTAGAGTCCCAAGGCTCAAACTTCTGGATTGTTCTAACTCATGCCTTTCAGTGCTTAAAGAGAAGGATGTACATGGTGCAGAGCTGTTGGTGTAACCTTTTCCTGTCAGGGTTGCCCTCCTCTCAGAAGATTACATCCTCTCATCAGTGGCTCAGACACAGTGAAATATTCTGTCATTCCCTGGATGATTCTTCTGTGTACTGCCCGGCAGCCTCGGGCATACCAAGGCAGACGTGACCCCGGCCACTCTTCATAAATGCTGTGAATTGCAGAAGCTGACTTGTCTTCTTCTTCCACAGGAAGAACTTGATATACGACCAAAAGTGTCATCTCTGCTTGGCAAGTTGGTCAACTACACAAATCTTACCCAAGGTGTTAAGGAACATGAAGAAGCTGAAAGTACTGATGGCTCGAAGAAGAAAGTATCAAAAGTAAGTAAAGATTCTCTCCGTGCCAGCTGATGGGCGGGATGATCGCCGCTGTGATGGTTGGGGAGCTTGACTCCTTTCTGGTTTACCGTAACCTCTGTCAGGAGCCACACAGTGTGAAGAGGTAGCACAGAACTCTGTAGGTAACCAGATGTTGCCAAAGAATTGGGCAGATGTAGCGGTTAAGCGGTACAGTGCAGTTACGTACACTTGGTATGCATTCAGATAAGGAGGACAGGCTTTTAGTGGTGCATTGAATAAACAACAGAACACCCCCAACACCCCCCCCCCCCCCCCCCCCAGTTTTTTCCTGGTGCTGTTTTAGTTGCCCAGCAGTATCTGACACATCTCTACAAGCCTGGTAGGTATGACACAGGATTTACAGGTGACAACACCCTTCTGGAGTGGTGGGTGGAGGTCAGATTGGACACCCTGGGGCAGCCGGAGTCATTCTGGTATTAGGCATTTCAGCAACTGCCTTCTGCCCCAAAGGATCAGCATTCAGATGGGTAGCCCATTTGGGCTGGCCTTGTAATAACTAGGGAGAAGGTGGGGTTTGATTGTTGGTAGTTAGATTTCTATCAGGAGAGTTATGTTCTAACTGCTCTCCTTACTGCTCTTGGCGGTCTGGCAAGTGTTTCACTTAACAAATAAACCCTCAAGTGGTATGGTTGCATTTTATGGCACCTGCATACCTGTCAGTTTGCTTGGAAGTTCTGTCAAAACAAACTTTTCCAAAAAGCTAAGATAGCACTTGAATTCTGCAGATTTTATAGTACTTCCCTGTCAAAGTTTGAGCCGTTTCAGAAAGAGATGGCAGTGATAATGTTGAAAAACAGCACATTGTTCTCAAGGAGAATGGCTGTTACCCCATGCCGAATGCTGGATTCCAGCTCCCTTACACTCCAGTTCCTTACTCTGCATGGTTTTACACGGGGGGTTAACAAAGTCATTCAGTCAACACAGAGCTTGACATTCAATTTTATCTGAGACCACGTGCACTAAAGTGCTGTAACATTGTCGTTAATATGACATCATTACAAGAAGGAGTAAAGGTCATCTGGGTGCAGTAACTGCGTTCTGGTACTCTAAGCTTACATTAAAAAAGTGAAACATTTTAATTGTGAGTTTCTTTTGTGTGGTCCTTGGTATTACACTAATCACTGAGTCCATCCAAAGTTTTTGCCTTTGCATTACTAATATGAAATGTCAGCTGCATCTCTGTTTTGGCATGCTTTTGGTGGGAATAATGTCAGGCATCAGCTGTTAATATGGTGTTATTGCATATTCTAAAACAATTTTCAGCCTCTTACTATCAAAAGCAGATTGATTATTACCCTAACAAAGATAGAATGGAGGGGGATAGATGCAATAGGTACGGTCCTTACTATTTTGAGAAAGCTCTGATCACTTCTGCTGTTTATTTCCTTCGTAATTGCCTGACCAGAATACCTGGGTAAGATGCAGTCTAATCAGAAAGCTAGTCACTTACTTCCCTGCTGAAGAATTGGGAGAATTTGGTGATGGTCTGTAGTGTAAAATTTTTTAAAGTAAAGGTGATAGAGCTTTGTAGGGTGAAAATGGGGCAAACGACAGGAAACAAACAAGACATTTTAAAGCCCTGGTAGCGTAATATGTAAGGTATGGGTTTAATATTTCTACATCTTGGTATGATTTCTTCAAACACTTGCATATTTTCCAACTGTTCAGCACCATAAAAAAGGGCTGTTGTCCTTGTTAAAGCTATGCTTCTATGGCAGAGTAGACTTTGGGCTTAATATGTGGGTAGTCCTGAATTACGCTTTCCCGTGTCCCAGAAATGTGTGTTTGCAGACTTCTCAGATGTTTTTTGTAGACTGGGCTGGGTAACCACTCCAAAAGTGACAATATCAATCTGTGTTAATATCTCTATATTTTCTGTGTAAACACTGCAGCTTCCTTAAGTGAATCTTGGCCGAGCATGTCTGTCACTGGGATAAATTACCTACAGTTACGATTTTGCAGCTGAGTTTGCAGTATTTCTCCCTCTCTTGCTATAAGCAATATGTAATTTTAAGTATCTTTTAGAATATAAGAAGGTTGAATATGACCTTGGTCAATAATTATGAACATTAAAACCAGGAAATTCAAAAGCAGTAACTGCACAATGCTATGGATTGAAGGTATCCGGACACCGTGCAAATGGGATTCTTCTACACATTTGCTTTTGATCGTCTTTGAAGCATAAATCAATGCGCTGCTGTTACTTTACCCTTCCCGTTTGACCATTAGCACGGAAGCATGAACATCCACCCCAGCACGACAGCAGGTTCTGTTTTTAAGTGCCAGCATTGTTAACTGACTCACTGCTGAGTGCGGTACTGGGTGCGCTCAGCAAATAGGTACCCAGCCAGCGTGACAGCAGGTGAGCTGCTCGTCCTGATGTGTCACTGACTGGAACTGGCATCTCATAGACAAGAACTGGAGCAAGGAGGGTGAGCAGACTCTAGACCTGGTATTCAAAAACGGTATGAAGAAAGCAGCTCTTTCAGTAAATGACTAATAAAATGCTCCATCCGAACAGGTAGGGCAGGTCTCTCAGTGAATACCTTTTCATGACCTAGCGCACCCTCGCCCACCAAATCATGTCCCTTCAAGTGACAGAAATCCCCACCCAAAACCAAACCAACAAAAAACCCAAACCAACCAAAACCACACACAGACAAAAAAAGAGATGAGGCAGTTGTGTGTACATGAAGTGATCAAATCTCTGAGGGGCAGGTATCGAAAAAGTGAGATCTTTATTTGGAAGTTTAAGCTCAAAGGCCTAGGGAATGATGTGCTTTAGCTTGTGGGGATCATTGTTGTCAGCACCTGCTCTCTACAGTGACAAGACCAAAAGAGACCTGAACATTTCCACAAGCTCTGGAAAACACATTACATGGCTATCCCCCTTCTAATCTCTTGGAGCAATTGTTGCAGAGTTTGTGGCAGATGCAAATGAAGATGAGGACAGTTTCAGTGCAAAACAGCTTAGTATAAATATACTTCCCTGTTTCAGCATTCCCATTAAAGATTTTTGATAGTGGCATTCTGTATTAGATACACATCAGACAAAATTGATGCTACTTCCATGTAATAGGGTAGAAACTGGGTTGCTTTTTATCTTTTCTATATACAGTTTTGTATTAAAGCACTTAATGGTTACGGTGCTGTAAAAATATCCCCTTCTCATGATGGAAAAAATTAGATTAACTATTTTAGTTTGTGTATCTTCAATAAGGCAGTTCATTTCTGTGCTGCTCTCTGTCCTCATGCTACAGAGCAACCGTAAGAGCTGTCATTACTGATCAATGTCCCTGAGCCCTGCAGCCAAGTGCTTTGATAACCTATCACGCTGGCACAATGGAAACGGTGTCCTTCAGACTCAGATCAATATTTGTATCAATTATGTGTCTGCAGCTGATGAAAGTGAATCTGCATCACTGACATTTAGGCTGGTTTCGAGATTTTTCAGTCCCTTCTTATCTAAACCAGCGTTCTTCATAATGTCTTTGTGTTTTATTTCCTTTGTGCAGCACGGGGTGTTATCTTTTTTTCATTTGGTACTGTTGAGACTGAACAGAACATCCTTATTTCAGATTGCGTTCCCTTGAGACTTCAGCACTGGTTTAGTGTCACTTACCGTAAGATGCTATAAAAAAGGGTCGAGTCGCTGCAGCTTACTGGTGTTAAATATTTCTGTGAACAAGCCTGGTTCAAGTAGTGTTTGTGGATCATTCTTTCATACCCGTATTTTTATTTCTGCAGGGTAGGAAAATCCAGAGTAAATGCTTATGCCTGAGGTACACTTAGTAACGCTGTGGCATGGGTTTTGTCTGTGGGCAGGCGCTTACGCATTGCCAAGGCTGTGCTGCTCTGCAGTAGTCTCAGCTGTCTAGCTCGTGCACAATTTCTCTTCCCCTGTGGCTGGAGTTAGCGCGTAACTGGATCTGCACGAGAGGCCACTGCAGAGGGAAGGGGAGGATATGATGAACACGGGAGCAAAGCTGCAGGGACCATGCAGGGCAGAAGACAGGGAAGAGCTGAGCTCAGGTGAATTCTTGTGTGAAGGAGGCAGGTGTTGGGAGGTGAGGTTTCAGCCTGCCCTTTACACACCCGCTTTGATAGCGTTTGGAAGACCGTTGTATCAAATACATGACTGTGCTCCACTTGCTTCCACTTGCTTCTCCTGTGTAGGAGCAGTAGGTTGGGCTTTTTTCCTTTTCCCAGATGCCAGTTGTGACAAACTCTTAGAAACACCCTTACCTCTGAGGCACCCACACATCTGATAAATTCACTTGATGCTGGCTGCTGAGTTCAGAGGTGTTGAGAGGGAGTGACTGACAGGTGAGTGGTCAGATAGATGCTAAAATTATGTGGAATGTCTCTTTAAGAAGGGCAAAGAGTACATCAGTGTGACGGTGGGAAGCCCTTAGGCAGGGCAAGATCTGCCCAGTGCCAGACTACACCATTTAATCCTTTGTCAGTGTTTATGCAGTTGGGAACAGGAGGTGAATCAGATGAGGGTGTTAGCATCAAAAGTATCTGAACCTTCCCTTCTCCAGGAAGCAGGTACACTAGAAATACTACTCTGAGAAGGTCCTCCTTTGCTGTAGCACTGGAGCAACTAATTTACAAATCCTTACCTTACCCTGATCAGGACACTTATGTCCAGGTGTCATTTCTAGATCAGAAGGCGACAGTTCCTTTGGTCCTTAGGCGTAACCTCGGCAAAGCCGATCAGGTTTGCTCTGCGGGTTGGTAATTTCTGTACAACTGGCAGGTGATGTTTCAGGGATATTTGTGCTGTGGCAGTGGGACAGCCGAGTAACAGCTCTCTGGCCCCGTGCTGGTGGGTCTCGCAGGGTGAGGCTGCTGCAGACTGTCACCCCCCGGTTCTGTTGTCCAGGTCACTTCAGGCGGTTCACCCGAGTTGGAGGGTGGACGGGGAAGGTCTGGGTGACCTGAGCTAGCTTGAGTCACACAAGGAATTCAGAGCTGACTTCCTGGCATTCCTAACAAAGAACTGTTCAGCTCATGTTCTCTTAGGCACAGTTTTCTTTCATCTCCGGCAGGGCAGATTCCTAATGCAGGTGGGGACGTTTTGAACTCTAACATGTAGTTGCAAGTTGAAGCACTTAAATTCCTAGGTTGCTTATTTTGACCTGGTGATCTTATGACCATTTCATTCTTCCAGGATTTTGCTTTATGTAATAAAATATACTCTTGATTTAACCTTAGGTAACTAAATTCTTCCATAGTGAAGAGAGGGTGAGAATAAAGTTTTTGACAGCTGTTTTACTGCTTACAGAGTAATATGCTTGTCTTAAGTACTTTTGCTTTTGTTTCATGAATAATTTATCTATAAGGGTGCATGTAATCTGTTTATTTTTGCATTTAGTTAATGCCCTGTGGAAGCAAGTATGAGCAAATGTGGTCACCTCCCTATAATATCCTTCTCATTTAGATGGTTGTTCATGGGTTTCTTTAAATGCTGTCTATCTGTAATATGTTTTGGAATTTTTATTTTTAGAAAGTTTATATAGAGTAATTATAGAAAGGTTTATTTATAGAAAGAGGTATGAAAAGAGACGAGCCTTTGAGAAGTTACACTCTCTATTCCCACTGTGTTTCAGCCCTTTGGATAATTTGAAATGCAAAAGAAAACCTCAGAAATTAAAAAGCAATGAAATGCCTTGGCAGGAAACCACAGAGATTCGGGACTGCTGGTGCCAGGTGTGCCAGCGCAGGGAACGCTTCTGTATTCCCTGAACTAACCCCCTACCAGTGGCGTTCTGATAGCAGTGTTTTGGGTCTGACTGTCCTCGGACCATCACTGTTAGGGCAAAGGAGAATTCTACAGGATACTACGTTGAATGCCAGTCTTGTGCAGTTCCTGTGAAGTCACGTAATTAAGTTGTATTTTCTTGGTCACTGTCAAAAGTAATTCAGAGTCTGATGCGAACATTAAACATCAGAAAAGTTAGAATAATGAGTTTTAGGTGGTATATATAATGTGGAAGAAAATACATTATTTATGTCTCCAGATTGCTTTCAAATGTGTATTACAACCATAAAAGTAAGTTTTCCATGAAACTAATCTGTAAACTCTGGGGAATAGGGTGGCATCTACCTTACTTGCGGTCTGCAGCACTCTGCAGGCTGCATACTAGAAATTCTGTGGTTCTACAATAAAACAAATACATATATGTTCTGTTGTTATAATTGGTGTTAAATGCTGAGTATAATTACTTCAAATGTGAAGAGGTGATAGGGTCAGCATTTTGTTCAGAAATTCGTGGGTTTGGAGCTTGCTTCATGTTTTGTCCAGCACAATAGTATTGTTGCGTGCCTACCTAATGTTTCCCAGTTTTCTACCATTTGAAAAATGGAGGTTGTAGGTGTTTTGTAGCTGTGCTTTGAATCATTCTAGTTAATGAATGTCCATGATTTTTTTTTTTTTCAGTCACCCAGCATGGGCACCCTGATGGGGGTGTATTTACCATGCATGCAGAATATCTTCGGGGTTATTCTCTTCCTTCGGCTGACTTGGATGGTAGGAATGGCTGGAGTTCTTCAGTCGTTCCTGATCGTATTACTTTGCTGCTGTTGTGTAAGTATATAGGTAAAATAATAACGTGATGTAACCTCTGTGAAACAGTTGAGAAACTTGGAGAGGCTGCATTGTAGATGCATGTGTAAAGAAAAGCCAGCTTTATGGTAGACGCTTCTGTGTTTGCAGCCATGTGATTTTGGGTTTTTCTTCTTTTTTTTCTTTTTTCTTTGCTAGTATTTCTAATCTGCCAAACTGTATCTAGTGTAGATATAGTCTTAAAAATAGTGTTTGTTTAGCAAACAGCTGTTTTCTGTGCCTATGCCAGCGCATGGCTGCCTCCTTTGCTGGACTAGCCAGTGGTGGAATTTCAGCTCTGCAGATGGAGGGCCACCTGCCTTCTTTTATCTTGCTTTGTCTGCAGACATCCATTACTTGACCTGATAAAGCAGCGGTCATTTCAAGCAGAATTCTCAACAGCTTGATGATGAAACTCCTGCTACCCTTGTTTTCTTTCAGATAATGGCTTGTCAAGGTGGAATAAATAGAAACATTGTATCCTATATGCAGCGGCAGCTTTACTTTATCAAGAAATAAGTTACTTTTTAAAAAATGATGTTGACACAATTGTTTTCTTTTCCTTGTTTTCCCCAGACTATGCTTACAACCATATCAATGAGTGCTATTGCCACCAATGGTGTTGTTCCGGGTAAGTGTAATTAGCAAACTTCTCATTTGTGTTTAAGAAGAAAAAAAAAAATGTTATAAGCTGTTAATGTGGTTTTATTCCAGATAATTTTTAAGCCAAGATACAAAGCCTGAACTCACATTAGTGTTTCTTCTTTGTGTCAACTAGTCTAAATATTAATTTATTTGGTTTTTAGTTCCCCCTTTGCTAACAAAAAGATACTTCAATTGAACCCCTAAAAAGCAGATATACAGTGTGTAATTTTGTTGTATTCTTGTTGTGAAATTTTGCAATTTATAATAAATAAATGATAATTTTACTCTCATTTTTCTTGTTTTGTAGCTGGTGGCTCCTATTTCATGATATCCAGGTCGTTGGGCCCAGAGTTTGGTGGAGCTGTAGGGCTGTGCTTTTATTTGGGAACAACATTTGCAGGAGCAATGTATATCCTTGGTGCCATTGAGATTTTATTGGTGAGTCGTGCCAGAGTAGTCCTGCTTTTAAGGCAAATAGCATATAGAAAATACCTCACCTACATATAACAAAATAAAAAATAAATAAGGAAGTAGTATTCAATCAAAGACACAAGCTCATCGTTGCTAAAGATGGCTCAGTTGCACTAGTGAAACAGAATGGGCTGTTACGTTATCCCTTGACTTTTCCTCTAAACTGAAGGTTCCTGGTGAAAAGCATGTTGCAAATTGGAAAGCAGTTTACATTTCTAGTATAGGTACAATATCGCTGCAGTAATATAGACAGAGTCCTGTTCCTGTGTCCCTTCAGCTTGCTTTTTCTTCTTCTTTCAGACATACATTGTGCCACAAGCAGCAATCTTTCATCCATCCGGGGCACATGATGCATCCAGTGCTATGCTGAACAACATGAGGGTGTATGGCACTGTGTTCCTCATCCTGATGGCAGTGGTGGTCTTTGTAGGCGTGAAATACGTTAACAAATTTGCCTCCCTCTTCTTGGCCTGCGTAGTAATATCCATCCTGTCCATTTATGCTGGAGCTATCAAGTCCATCTTTGATCCACCTGCATTTCCGTGAGTAATATTTCTGGATGGGGACATAGCTTTGCCTACGTGTCTGGAACGTGGGGTTCAATGGAAGTTACTCAAATCTTGTGCCTAATATGTTGTCAAGCTACCTTTTTTGTGAATTACTTCAGGTTTTTTTAAGCTGTTTGTAGTGACAGTGGTAGTATTCCGCATAAGCTCTTGGAATAGCAGTTTCCTAGGGTAAAATGAATGTATTATTACATTGTTTAACTGTTTGGGTAAAATGAAGTCTCGTGGTGAGTATACAGATTGAGGGAGGCTGATGTTTCTCTGCTTCCTGCAAAGACAATCCAGTATCTTAGCCTAAGGCCGTTGAATTAAGCCAGCATAAGTCTTGCTAAAATTTGTTTAAGGCAGTTAGTAGGAAGCAGTTTGGCAGGTCCATTTTCCCCGGGCCAGTCAGACATGATGTGCTGCTTTTGCGGTTGGAAAGTGGTGGTGTGATGCAGCTGCTTGCTGAGAAATAGGGCATCTCTTGGGAATGTGGGAGGCGAGGGGGGGGGCGTGCTGAGGCTCCAGCAAAGCTTCCCCTTGCTCTGAGAGCAGGTTAGCCTGCCGTATGGGTAGTGGTGCTCTGAACACGACACGTGCTTCTTGGCATGTTGGCAGTTCAACATGTAGTATGGTTGCTTAAATTCAGAGCTGGAGCAGCAATAACACAAATACATGTGTTTTACCAGAAATGCAAACAGTAGTTCCTGATACTGCTGACAAGAGATGAATGGAATGGAAATAGAAGAGTTGAGTCTGCATAATTGTTCACAACTTAAAATACTGTGACCATAACTAAGTACTTGCAACCCTCAAGTGCTCCCTTTAGATGTTTATTATAATGTTTTACAACAGTGGCAGGTTTACAGCAGTAAAAATAAAACGGTGCCTCTACCTCCCCCTCATTATCTCTTGGGCTGTTCTTGAATGTGCTCCCCGTCTTTCTTAGCTGAGCTGTACTCCTTTTTCTTCTCCTGAAATAACTAGATGTTATATTTATTCTTATATTTTCTTATTCTTATTCTGGAGGGGAAGGCTTCTCTGAAGTTACAGTTCACAGGCCTGCAAACCCTACAAAAATGGCCCAGTCTCTTCCATTTCCACGACTTTAGTGATTGAGAACACCTGTGGAAAAGTTACACTTACTAAAATGGAGGAATTTTTTTTTCCTGTGAGTGTTTTCGGGCCCTGGGAAGAGAAGCTGAATGAACTGTTAGTGGCAGCAAGCTGTTAGGCTATACCACCATGTCTGGTGGAACCGTCCTTGGAGAAGTGGATTAAAATTTTCAGTGCCGCAATAAACTGTTTGTGGTCAGGTGAAACACAAAAGGCACTGGAGGATTTTAGCAACTATGCATAGTTATCTTCAGTTTATCAAAGTTTATCAAAGAAGCAGCTTTGCTTGTTGTGATTGAAATGTATATTCCTAATTCTGAAGCTAAAATGTCAGGTTATTTGAATACTACTGTACAGAAGCTGGGATAATGCAATTCCAAATATCTTTAGATATTCTAAATATCCAGTAATTTGAATGCTGGTATTCTTCAGATCTCTTCCAGTCCAGTAGTTCTGTTAAACTGGGGGGAGAGTGGCCTAATCTTTATTTTTCATTGTTCAAGGTAAATGTACCAAATTCAATAAATAACACTGATATAGCTTTTTATACCTCTCCTAAAATTGTTGGAAAAGTAGCTTTATACTTCGGACCCTTAAAAGAAACATGCACAGTCTTTGTCCTGCTGCCACCACCTTTTTGAAGCTGAGGAATGATGTAGCAGACTAGAGGCACTTGAAGTTTCCATGTTAAGAAAGAGGAATTACGGAGAAGGGGGAATTTCAGTTTCTCGGTACCATATAATAGCGCTGGTTTTCGTATTTCCCTTCCAGGATTTGCATGTTGGGCAACAGGACTTTGTCAAGAGATCAGTTTGATGTTTGTGCCAAAACCATAGTGAAGGATAACATTACTGTGGCCTCTAAGCTTTGGGAGCTCTTCTGCCACAGTACGAACTTAACCACTGAGCACTGTGATGAATATTTCCTAATGAACAATGTCTCCGAGATAGCAGGAATTCCAGGAGCTGCTAGTGGCATTTTAAAAGGTATGATAGATTTTTTTTGTTTTTCCCTTAAAGAGGAGGCATGCTGAGCAGTTGAAATAAGTTGAACTGTTCCCTGCTGGTTAAGAAAGAGGGACTGAAGAAATGTAATTACAGTGAAGAAAATTATCTTCAACAGCGAAAACCAAGTGTTATGATTTTTAAAAAGAGGAGATGGCACTTCTGTCCTGATACAGTGCTTGTCTGCTGTAGAATTGATTAAATTTGCCGTGTACATCTCATAATTTCAGCAGAAAATCAGCTATAATTATGATCTATACCAATATGAGTAAGTTGTTAATATTTTTCAAAACTCTGTGTGTCTGTGACTCACTGTTTTGGACAGGTTAAGATTATGTCCTGAAAGATAAGAGCACTTGTATAAAAATAGTGTGCTTCTTTCTTTGCCCACTCTTGAATATAATATCATTGAAAAGTGTTCACAATTGAAATGAACTCCAGAGAACAGTTGCTTTGTGCCAGTGCTGAGTGCCCAAGGTTCTCATTTTCACAGAAACCACGTTTCTAAAATGGATTCAGCATTTATTAGTGAAATTTCAAATGCCAACCACATAATTCTGTAGTTCTTCCACTGTCTAAAGGACAAATCTGTTTACATCTAGAAAGCTCATCAGTATTGCTGCTTTGGGCTCTCAGAGCTACTGTGTGTGGGTGTGGTGGTTCGTTAAAAATATGTGGTGTATTTCTTGGGGTTAAAACAGGTATGAAGTTAAAGTTACATTTAGTAATATTAAAGGGTAAGAAATGCTTGGACTTTGTAGGCTGTTAATATGTATTTGTTGTTTTTGTTATGGATTCCCTTGAAAGCATGCAATGTAATTTTTCTTTCATGTAACTTGTATATGTCTTTATTTGTGTTGATCGTTGAACTGCATTTGTAATCTTCAGTTGTAGACTCGTTATAACGAGAACAGGTTTGAACTGAAACATGCTTTTCTTTTCTGTGGTGTGATAATAACATTGAAGACAACTTATGGAGCAATTATTTGGAGAAAGGAGAGATACTGGAGAAAGCACATCACCCATCTGTTGATGTAGCAGGCCAGAAGAACAACCTCCATCTATATGTGCTTTCAGATATAGCTACTTCATTCATGGTGCTGGTTGGCATCTTCTTCCCTTCGGTGACTGGTGAGAATACTGGGACAGAAGGGCATCTCGGGTCTCTGAACTTTCTTCTCCCATGATCTTATGTTCAAAATATATTTTCAGGTATCATGGCTGGTTCAAACAGATCAGGGGACCTCAAAGATGCACAGAAATCCATTCCTGTTGGAACAATTCTTGCTATTGTCACCACATCGCTAGTCTGTATCCTTTTAAAATTAGTAGAGTCCTGACATGTTGTAAGCGGCTCGGATGAATGGCTGTGTATCTGATTGTGGAACTGCTTTCAGGTGACTGAATTATCGGTGTGAGTATGATTGGTCAATGGAAGAAAAACAGTCCTTGAGCTGAAAGTATTGGAATTATCATCTTGTTGTTTTCCATCCCATTTTTTGTTTTGTTCTTTTGCATTGCCATTGCTTTTCTTTGCTATGCAGCGGTCTATAGCTTTTCAGGCTGGTGGAATATAGGTACATGTTTTTTAGGATGCAGCGAGTCGACTGTGAAGATGAGGGAAGGCTTTAAAGGGGAGAGATGATAAATCTTAGTTCCTTGGAGCAAAAAAAAGTGCCTTTTAACTTGGGTGAGATGAAGGAGTATAGACGTTCTTGAACATTTTAGGGCAAGATAAACTGAATTTAGAAATGAGACTAGATGTTCCCCAAGTGGGGTTTTTTTGGAAGTGGGGGAAGGTTCATGTGAAGAGGTAGCTGCTCACCAATGAATTTGTGTATTTATTTTTTTTTTAAGTCAGTGAAATAAGATCATTTAACCTCACTTACAGGACTGTATTTTTTTTTCCCCTTGGTTTCTAATACATGCATCTGATTTAATGCGATTTAATGATTCTTAGACACATCCCCAGCTGGCACGCCTGGCAGTGTTACACGCACTGTGCTCAGTAGTGAGCTCCATGTAGCTGTCAATGACTCATGGTTTCCTGCCTGTTTCCACTGAGTCTGGAGCATTTAATGTGCAGAATATGACCATGTTCCTCATACCAGATTTCTGGGTGCTGAGTGTGCGCTCAGAGAAACAGTCTTCATCCCAGTTGAAGTTGCTGGGTTTTGTATGTCGTTCAGGGCTTAGGACCACAGGAGCTTTGCTCGGGAAAGACTCTTCATCTCTTCTCTGCTGCTAGAGAAGAGATGAAGCCAAGGTCTTTCAGCTACATCTCGCTGTTGGGGTCCTAACTACAATTTCTCAACCTAGGAGATTGAACGCCTTTTGCCTTTTTTTTTTCTTTCCTTTTAATATGAGCAAGGACTTCAAGACTTCTTTGTAAGAGCTTTCTGAATAAATCCCACCCAAAAAGGACAGCTGGCCAAGATGGTGACTGTCCAGGCAATTCTGCTGTTTCAAAGCTGGTTTTTGCCAAAACTTGTCAAGCTATAAATCAGGATCCTAGCTCTCTTGTCCCAGCTTCTTAGCACAGCCTTTTCCAGATGTGGCTTTGGGAACTGACCCTGTACCAAGAAGTCTTCATTTCCTATGAATGTAATAAATGTATATTGAAACAGGCCACAGACGTAACCCCCAGTTCTGGTGTTGAAATATTTACAGTTCAGAGCTTGTTTGCTGGTGGGTGACTTTCTGTGTAGGTATTTGTATGCCACCCAGTGGAAGGCTGACACCGTAATGTCTAGGAGTGGTCCATGTTTCCTCCTCTTCGTATTTTACAATTGCACTTCAGGGGTGGAGTTCAGGATTTAACCATTCATGGAAACTTAAATCACAAGATCAAAAAATTTACTTGAATGCCAGATCCAAAAAACCTGGAGTATTTTGTGCTCCCCAATGCAGAAGTAGTACAGTAGAATAACAAACCCCATATTCAAGGACTCGCTGGTGATGTGAATGCCATCAGAGACCACAAAACGAGATGGTGCGGTGTAATGGTTTGCTATTTGTCCAAAAGGTTTTCAGGTGCAGGAGAAGGAGAGAGAAAAGGATGGTATTTAAATGTCGGTTTCTGTTTTATACTAGCAGATTAAATAGATGTTTACATAGGAAAATATTTCTGTGAAGTTACCTCCTTTATCGTAAAGTTTAAACCTGTGTTTTTTCAAAAATTGAAACTTAGAATTATTATAGTTATTATAATAACTTTGTCACTTTAATGTTAGAAGGTATACATGTTTATTTACTCGCCAGCTTTACCAGGTACTTAGGGAGGTGCTGCAGTGTAAATACTGTAGGACAGAGGCACATCCTGAACTTCCCACAACACTTTCTATGGTTGTTTTCATCTGCCGTGTCTAAAGAAATCCAGCTTCCTTAGCACAGCCTGCACTCCAGACTTCAGCTGTGTGTTATTATTTGGAGCCTGCATAGAAGGAGTAGTCCTGAGAGATAAGTAAGTTTTACTGCTTTGATACTCTCCTTTCTTTATCTTTTTTGCAGGGAAGGTGTGCTCTTTCCCATCTCACCCCTCCTCACTCTGTTTTTCTTTTTTCTTTTCCCTGTAACTTTTACTTCTGGGTGCCTTTTAAATCATATTTGTATGTAAATCATAAACAATGTTTTGGGTACCTTCTTGTATTTGATTTGATAATTTCTGGCATGGCTCCCTCAGATCTTCCATCCTATATCTTAGTTCCTGCATCTTTCTAGGTGAAAGTGGAAAATGATGTTGTGATAATAAGAATTTTATGATATATAATAAAGTTGTTGAATTGTTGAAATCAGGCTGCAGACACTTCCTATCTGTGTATCAAAAGGAACTCTGATTGTTCACAACTTTCTATATTTCCTAATCAAGAAAATACATAATATTTAAATGGTATCTTAAACCTGACCTAAACCCCCAAACTTTACTGTCAAAATACTCCTCCGACTAGGAATGTCTCACTGTTCCTCTCCGCAGGTACGGCGATGCAGTGAACAAGAACTTGGTGGTGGGCACCCTTTCGTGGCCCTCGCCATGGGTCATTGTCATAGGCTCCTTCTTCTCCACCTGCGGAGCAGGTCTGCAGAGCCTTACGGGAGCCCCTCGGCTGCTGCAGGCCATAGCAAAGGACAACATCATTCCTTTCCTCTGGGTTCGTACATCTTCAAAATAATATTTCTTTTTTTTAAAAAAAAGATTCTGTGTATAGTAACTAGCTGTTTGACTTCATGCCCTTGCAAATCAGATTTATTTTCTCTAGTTTGCCCAGCATTGAAGTGAAGGTCAGTATTTTTTATTTTAATGCTTTGTTTTCTTTTCTTAAAAACTAGGACTATTTTTAAAGGAGTTTGAATAGACACATATGGGCATTTTATGAAGAAGTCTAACATCTAATTCTGTGAAGCATAGAAAACCATTAGAATAATTTTCCTTGCTCTAGAGAAGGAAGTATGTAGGAAAATTACTACTGTATTTTGAAATTTAATTTTTTATTTTTTTTTAATTATAGCCTTGTGAAATACTTGGAAGATAGGCATAATGTTTCTGTTTCTTTAGATTTTTGGTCATGGAAAAGCAAATGGTGAACCGACGTGGGCTCTTCTGCTCACGGCATTAATCGCTGAGCTGGGGATCCTTATTGCTTCACTTGACATGGTGGCTCCGATTCTCTCAATGTAAGAAACAGGCTGGTCGCTGTTTAAGGGGTGAGGGGAAAGAACGATGTTCTTGAGTTCTGCTAATTTGATTGTCTTTCAGAACTGTATCTTCAACCAGTAAAGCAAGTTACTGGAGCCTGAGTTCCACATCTATTATTTCTATGAATTCTCTGACTTCAGGCTCCACGTATTAATCTGTTTCTGCTCTGGAATATTCTGTGAATAAACATGTTTTTAGTATATTGTCGTTTTGTTTGGGAAAATGTTATTTTTATCACAGACCAAAGATCGTGTTGATGTTGTAGCTAATCTAACTTGATCCAATCAAAAAACTCTTCTGACTACTTTATACTGATGATTCAGGCTAATAAAAATCATAGGGATAGGCACACATGACAGGCAGATGTATTTTCACTGTAAATCATTCTTGTGATTCAAGTATGTGCCAGAATCTATAAATATGTGTGCTAAAAAGTTTTGTGCCTTTTTTTTTGCTTTTGCAGGTTTTTCTTGATGTGTTACCTCTTTGTTAATCTCGCATGTGCAGTGCAAACGCTTCTTAGAACTCCAAACTGGCGGCCGCGATTTAAATACTATCACTGGTAAGCAAAAGGCCAGCATGCTCAACGCCTGGGCTGTTACCTCTGGGTTTTAGAAGAGCAGCCCTCCCCGTGAGGGCTGTGGGCATCTTTTATTTCTCTGGGTATCTGTTCTAGACAAGAGTACGTTGATGTAATAGTCATAGTGGACCAGACTCAGGTATTTAATGGCTTGAGAGTTTCATTGCAGCAACAGGGTGCTAAAACTCTTGAGGACTGGTGGGATTCATTGGAAGCTTTACTTTCACTGCCAGTGCAGAATAGACAATATAAAGAAAAAAGAGCAAGAGAGTAATTGACTTATTTTTAAGTTTTTTACCCTGCTACTTACTAATATCTGTGTTTTTCTTTGTAGGGCTCTCTCATTTTTAGGCATGAGTATTTGCCTGGCACTGATGTTTATTTCATCTTGGTATTATGCTTTGGTAGCTATGCTTATTGCAGGCATGATTTACAAGTACATTGAATACCAAGGGTAAGTGTTAACTGGATAGAAAAGGGTAGGAAAAGGGTCCTTTTTTTTTTTAGCAATTATCTCTAGCCCTTCACATTTGGAGAAGGAACTGTCCAGAGATATTACTTAGAAGGCTTTCCTTTTTAGTTATTTTTTTTCATTGTTTTGCTGTGTCAGTGCTAAACAGCAGCCCCTGAAGTGCTTTGTTGTTAAGCCTCTAAAGGTGTCCGGTGAAATTTGAGTCACTGGAAGCAGAAACCTGGTTAGGATCTATCCTGCTGTCTTACCACACGCAGTTACTTCGGGCCCAGAACAGCTGAAGGCAGCATTCCAGTGTATCTGGTGCAAAGGTCTGTTCTAGAACAGTCCTTGAGAAGCTGAATCTGCAGGTGAGGTTGCCCAGGGTTGTTAATATCCGACGGAGTCAGGCTGCAGCATGGCTGTATAACTTAATTTTAACAAGCTGGGTATTGAAATACCTGATGTTTGTTTATGCTGGGGAAGCCTTCTCTGTAGTGGAGTGTTGATTACAAATTAAGCACAGAATGGTGGTGGTGGGATATACGTTGGACTGAAACATTTGCATTTTTCTCATGTGATACATGGCAGGTATCACAGACACACATGCACAAATGATAAATACACATGCCATGCGCGCTATGTATCACATTATTAAACTTTCTGTATAGCGTGACTGTAAATGTGCAATTAAACACTCATGAAACCACAGTCACAGCTGGCTAAACTGTGTGTCCTTCACAGTGCGGAGAAGGAATGGGGTGATGGCATCCGCGGGCTTTCGCTCAGCGCAGCACGGTACGCCTTGCTCAGGCTGGAGGAGGGCCCGCCGCACACAAAGAACTGGAGGTACTGCTTTGGGACTAATAAAATGCACTGTCATGGTTATCTGCTTACGCTGAAGGAGTGAAACTGGACTCCAAACAAGACGCTTTTGGTCTGTGTGAATGAATTTAAATGCCCAGAATATTAAGAAAAACCCAAACAAACAAGTGTTGAGCCTGCGGGAAGCTGCCATGTCACTGCCCCAGCCCTGCTGTGCAGAGCCTGTGTGGCCATACCTGGTGTGTCCTTTGGATCTCTAATCTGACTCTGAACTTGCAAATTCAGAAGTGGAACTTGGGGAAACTGGAGATCTCCAAATCCAGAGGTCCAGAGGCCGTGGTAATTTGCACTGGGGGCCTAAAGAAGTCACTGCTGTCATTCTACAGTTAAAAACAGGAACAGTGGCCAAAATTTTTCCCCTCTGGCTTTGTCTGTTGAGGACAGACCAAGTGGGCAAGAACTCTCCTCTCACTCCCGCATCGCACAGCTCGTAGGCTCTGAGCAAGAGGACTATGAATCTACCAAAGAAGAGAGTTTTATAAATCCTTTTACACTGGCTCAACCATAGCTTAAGACAGAAAATAACTTAGTTGATGTGTAGCAATGCCTTAAGGGCAGAAGGCAGGTGGGATTTGTGTTTAGATGAGAATGTTTGTGTTCCCCAGTTGTTTGGCCCCGGTATCCAGCTAGATCTGGAAGGACAGCCTTATGGCATGAACACAGTGTGTGCTCTAATAGTACTTGAAAGAGCCTTGAAAATCAGTCATGGAAATAATAACGCGAGCCTTTTAAGCTAAGTAAGTACACGAACGGGTATTATTACTGTCAAAACAATGCAGCAGAATTTCCTCAATGCTTCAAACCTGGTTTGAATCAAGAGAAATAAAATATTAATTAAAACCCCTCTAATTTGTGAGATACAGAAAGAATGTACTGTTTCAGAGTTAATATTCAAGCACAATTAAAGTGATGAGAGATGCTTTTTTCTAGAAGTGTTTTTGTTAACGCCTTAGTAAAAAATACATTCCCTTTATTATTTCCTCCAGACCTCAGTTGCTGGTGCTTCTGAAACTTGACGAAGATTTGCACGTAAAATACCCTAGACTGTTAACATTTGCGTCCCAGCTGAAAGCTGGTAAAGGTTTGACTATCATAGGATCAGTGATCCAGGGGAATTTCTTGGAAACTTATGGAGAAGCCCAGGCTGCTGAACAGGTCAGTGTCTTAAACAATTTCCTAAAGTAAAAAGGGGTGAGCGGGCAGATAAGTTTCATAATCAAACGTGGAAAAAAGCGTATCAGAGGCACCTGCGATG
Organism: Falco naumanni; assembly: GCF_017639655.2. Classification (NCBI taxonomy): domain Eukaryota; kingdom Metazoa; phylum Chordata; class Aves; order Falconiformes; family Falconidae; genus Falco; species Falco naumanni. The sequence continues at coordinate 19,601,459 of NC_054068.1, read as the reverse complement.
TGCAGGACTGGTTGAGGAGTACTGCAGCTGTGCAGAAAGGGGCTTGCAAACAAGTTGCAGCTGCCAGTTGCAGCTTTGGGAATACAGTAAGATCAATGCTTGCAACTTGTGTAAACAGCTTTACTGCATAAAACTCTTCATTTATAAGAAATAATTGCTACGGAAGTATATATATGCTGATTAACAGACGAAAGAGGACTGTTTAGCTTCCTGAAATACCAAGAAACATTTCAATAACTGTCAGTTATTGCGAACTTAGCGAATGTGCTGGGTCTCTTGCAGTGTGGTGATAAATGTATTACAAAAAGCACTGAAGGACGGTCCTGAAAATTTCTTAAGAAACCATTTCATGTTTCGCACTGTTGAAGCATGACGTTGTGGCCCTGCTTGCATCTGTACGGTATCAGTGCATGACTGTTACCTTCCCCAGAGGCTTTCTGTACAGGAAAACTGTTATAAAGGGAAAAGTAATTCATGTGTTGACCAAGTTGGTTTAGTTTTTAAACAAAAAAAGGTGTTCTTGATAGATGCGGGAGGTTTGGTGCTTATATTTGTAAGTTGAATATAATAACACAGCATATTACATAGAAATCTGAAACTGAAAATCTGAAGGAAGTTAATGAATCTTGGGTTTAAAAAGGTGAGTGTTTTAGGATTAGAAAATGGAAAGTGAGATAGTAACACAGATATCACTACTACTATGAGTAAGAGATTATAGCACAAGCCAAGAAACCCTTATCTTAATGTCTTAGAAATAATTGTGTTTTGAAGGGAACTCTGTGTGTTCTAAACAAGTATTGTACGCAATTAGTGGGCATTTTCTCTTCTGTTTTATTAAGGAAGGTAGATGCGCAGAACTTCACTTTGAAATGTGTTTTACCTGTGGACGTGTGAACCAGAAATTTACACTGTAACCACATGGTAGAGGAAACCTAAAGAGTTCCATTTGGTTGTAAGGTTTTTCCTTGCCTGTCTTGCAGACTATTAAGAATATGATGGACATTGAGAAGGTGAAAGGATTTTGTCAAGTAGTTGTAGCCAATAAAGTTCGAGAAGGAATTGCCCACTTGATCCAGTCCTGTGGACTGGGTGGCATGAAACATAATACTGTGGTTTTGGGATGGCCGTATGGCTGGAGGCAAAGCGAAGATCCAAGGTCATGGAAGACGTTTATAGGTGAGCTTCAAAGGTTCTGTGTGATCCAACATTGTGAACTGCGACGTTTATTACACGCATGGTACACACAGGGGATTTTAACAGAATCCTTGTGAAACTGCTTTTGGATTTTAGTCTGTTTTTACCAGTATTGGTTGTGAAGTAGATGATTTCTTGCAAAACTGCTCTGTGTTTGGAATACCGCTTCTTGTAGGTAAAAGACCTACGAAAGATCTTCAAAGATTAATCTAGCAGCCAGAGTTCATCTCTGTAATGAATGGTTTATAAATTACAGACTTGAGAGGCGCTGTTTTAATGGCAAACTATAATTTGTTTCCTAAACAGTCTTTCTTTTCACTGGTCCTACCCTATCCATCTCTCTTCACTACTGGAGCTAACACACTCCTTGCCTGTATCCCTTTCCTTCCTCTGTGGTGCACTGATTTAACACAGATTAGAGCAGAGCAGGTGCTTTCTCCTCACGCTTACCTTTGAAGATTGCTGCTTTTATTTCAGGCACAAAATAGGGCTTGTGTAAGTCTGCTTTATCCTGGCTCTGTCATTTGGTCTGATCTGTCTATGCAAGCCTTGCTGTACATACTTTATGTAAGCAATGACTTTTATGGTTTGCTGGCACTTACTCAGTGAGTAGCTTTTTTCTTCTTTTTTTAAACCGTAGATCACTCTTGCAGAATTGGAAGTAACTGTTCGTTCTCCCCTTTTTGGGCAGGTACCGTTCGGTGCACAACTGCAGCCCATCTGGCTCTGCTGGTTCCCAAAAATGTGTCTTTCTACCCCAGCAACCATGAGCGTTACAATGAAGGCAACATTGATGTGTGGTGGATTGTACATGATGGAGGCATGTTGATGTTGCTTCCTTTTCTTCTCAAACAGCACAAAGTAAGGAGCTAGCCAAAGAATCTCACCCAGCTACTGCTGTGTGCAGTAGTTTAAAGAAACAAGGTCCAGTAATAGAGCCTGTATCAATAAACGAGAGTGGATATATTGATAAGTTTGTTTCATAGAGCAAAATATTACTGGTTCAGATACTGAGAGTTTGCGTTCCCTCACCAGGTTTGGAGAAAATGCAAAATGAGAATTTTTACTGTAGCTCAGATGGATGATAACAGCATCCAGATGAAGAAAGACTTGGCTACTTTCCTCTATCAACTCCGAATAGAGGCAGAAGTAGAAGTGGTAGAAATGGTAAGGGATATGAGCCTGTTTTTCACTTCATGATGCAAATGGTGGTATTTGGTTATGACTTGATTGCAAGCACAATGATTTTTTTCTTATTTCTGCAGCACAATAGTGATATCTCAGCATATACTTATGAGAGAACTCTTATGATGGAGCAGAGATCTCAGATGCTGAGGCAAATGAGGCTGACAAAAACAGAGAGGGAAAGGGAGGTATGTCATTTGTGGTTGATTACTATGGGCTGCTGAGGTGGATGACACAAAGTGCCTTCCTAGTAGTGTTTTATATAGCCGCTGCTTAAATTTAACTCCTGTGTTCTGAAGATGTAAGGAAATACTTTGTGTAGCGTTTTTGTTTTCCAAAATTGGTGTAGTCATTGAATAGCCTGACTGTACCTGTAAAACCATGCTAGAGATCATTTGTTTTGGGGGAAGATGACGGCAGTATAGGCGGTGTGGAAACAATTTGTGTGTTCCCCTTGGTGACGTAAATGATACTCGATAACTTGAGGATGTGAGTCTCAACCCTTTCTTGACCTTTTGCTTTATATGGAATGTCCGGAGTTTGCCTCAATTTATAGTATATCCTGTTTTCTTGCTGAAGATTTCATTCCAGTGTGGATGGTTAGGACACGTAGCTATGAAAGGTGCAGGTGATCTAATTTTTCTGCATGTGTTCGTCCAGCTTGCTTCTGTTGTCAGCTTTGAGTCAGACTCGTCCATTGTTGCAGACCATGTCATGATGTGAGTTAGACTGTCTTTTCTTCCTGTGTAGATACAGGCTTCTGTCAGTCCAAATTCTGCATGGCTTGCACCCATCAAAACTGTGGAGTCCGTTTGGTGTGTAAGGTTATCGGCCAGGGCAGATGCCTGGTATCCTGGTGTCAGAGGTGTTCTAAAGGCTATATTAACCATAAAAAATAAAGGATACAATGGCACAAAAAGTCTTTCGTTGCTTAAACAGAACCAGAGAACATAAAGTCTTGAGACTTCACCTTGTCATTCATGTGCCCTCTAGGCTCAGCTGGTAAAGGACAGACATTCAATAGCACGTCTGGAGAGCCTCTACTCAGATGAAGAAGATGAGGGGGACTCTGTTCCTGAGAACATCCAGATGACCTGGACAAAAGAGAAATGTGACGCTGAGAAGCGGAACCGAGGCAGTGCTGTGGGAAGCTTTAGAGATCTCATCAGCATTAAGCCGTGAGTCTTGCCTAAATCAACAGCTCGCACCTCCTGGCTCTCTAGATGCGCTGTGCTTTTGTTATCCTTTGTCTCCTAATCATTGGTTTAAACTTGCACCGTAAACATCGAGACCTAACTACTGAAAAGACAGCAGTTAGCCTCCTGAGAAATCTCTGACCAATTAAATGTGGCACACGTCCCTTGATATTTTACTTGGTATAGTCCAATTCTAAACTGGAGCTGTTAAATCCTGTTACAACTTTCCTCCTGTCTCCCAAATACCTCAACAAAACACACAATTAAAAACCAGTCTGGTAATTTCACTGATCTAATCAGAACTTTAAAGGAGACCAGTAATTTCACTGTCTAATGTGCAGTGTGGATGTTTAACACGGCAAGGAAGAAGCTGTGGAGATAGTGAAGAATGGTTGTGAGTAGAATATGTGTGTGGTAAAACCCTCGAAGATGGGCTTGTTGTTGAAGGAGCGCTGACATGTAACAGTAGCCTTAGTATTACCACGTGTGTGCCCCTCGAATAGCTAGAAGTAAAGGTCTGGTTTAGCTTTGTATAAAAATGTGTGACTCTCCTGTGACCTACTGTAATCTACTACGTCTTACACGAAGAATTCACTCAGTTGGTTTTGCGTACTTGGCAAAGTTCCGGATTTTTCTTCCTAATAAAACAGTGAGAATTCAAATCTGTTTTAGGCTGAATCATACTGTAGAAATTCTGATGAATTTGGTGTTAACTACCTCTACTTTTTCCTCTTCCATGCTTTCAGAGAGTGGGAAAACTTGTAAGTTTGTTATTTAACTTAGAAGTACATTAAGATGGTTGAGAGGGAAGACTTCATTTTCTCAACTAAAAGCAGGAAAATTATACGTAATTATGGAAGAAAAAGAGTCAAGAGTTGAGCAGTCTTAGTAATGTTTTTAAAAGCAGCAGTATTTGCCACTTAAGCTTTAAGTGTCATTATAAATAGCAAGTAACAAAATACGAGAGTTGTCCTGACCAGAACTAAGTCAGGATAGAGGCGGTTGCAGGTCTGAACCTATTTTCTTGAGCAGAGTGTGACGCAGGAAGCGGGATACATCACCCATTTAGAGGAGCTCTCGTTCCACAACACTGCTGTGATGTTTTTTCTGGCAGTTTCTGAACACTAACCAAACCCTTTCCTTATAGCCTACACCTTCAAGTTGCTGGGGAGATGCCAATTTTAAATGTCACTTTAGAGAATACCAAACCTTCAGTTTTTCAATTCTTTTTCCAAAACTCTACGTAGATAATAACAGTATATTGTTTCTGGGGCTGGTGTCTTCCTTACTTCCTGTAAACATAATCTGGCCTCTGTGTTGTCCCTGGCTTGCTGAAACTGACGTAGTGAAGACAGAGGATGCTCTGGCTCTGAATTAAATAAGAACGTGAAATAACAGAGAGGCAATTCCCAGTGAGTAAATTGTGCTGTTAGTATAATAAACATTATTCTTACTGTTGCATCTTCTATTTTCTGTCTATATAAAAGACTTCTTTGCAAACCTAAATGTTTGGAAGACCAGCGAGGGTTACTAAAGACTTTCACTCAAAACATGTAAAGCTGAATTAACAAATCTATAAGTTCATATTAGATTTGTTTCCACTAATATTTGTTTTTTAATATATTAATACAAAGGAACCAAAACCCCTGTAAGTTGAAGAAGATCCTCAAAGCTGCAAATATAATCTCCCTTTGATTAGGTCTATTTCTGTGTTGGTTTTCCTTTTATGTTACCAAAATAATGGTTGATTTCCTGTAGGAAGGAAACATTCCCTGGCTCATAATCCCCAAAGGAAACTTTCCAGTTCTGTTCCTGCATGAATTGATGTTACTTTGTGATAAGAGATTCTGAATAATTAGTCCTGTTACCTCTCTCAGCCTGGATTCTTAAGGAGTGGAAGCTTACAGGATCATACTGCATCTATTCCCTTCTCTCCCATAACTTTTGAACCAAGTGGCTACTCAAATTTGAAAGCATGATTGAGATTTTAAAGATATTTGGGTTATAAGTGTTTCCTGTAATAGCCTGGCAGAGTGGTTGGTTAGTGTCCAACTGAAGGAAAGATTAAAATCCTTGTTATCGACCAGAAAGGCCCCAGAAGCAGGGATACATCCAGGCGTTTGTAGGCTGCGTTCCAGCGCACAAACGTGTAGGCAGCCAGGCTTTCTCTGGAGATGTCAGCTGCTGTTCAACTCAAACAGACAAGTGCACCCGTGGGAGGCGTGGACTGAGCGCAGCGGTGCCGCTGCCCTGCTTGGTTCCGATGGGTCTCGGGCAGTTCTTCGGTGCTGAGTCCGGAGCGGCGCGTGGTCTGTGCAGCCGTAGGGGTGAGGGGATCTGGAGAGGGCTGCCCAAAGGCAAGGCTCTGCAGCCACGGGTGTCCGCAGTCAAAGAGCGTGTCCCCTTGTGCAGATGTGGTTTAACCTCTTATGCAAGACTTTTATAAAATACGCTTCTGGAAGAGCAATGTAACTTGGGAAACTGGAGACTTGGCTCCAGGGATCTTAAAACCGATGGACTTAGCCGTACCTGAAGAATGCTGTGAAATCTCTTTTGTATCTTCATTGTTAAGTTTGAAAAAAATTACTGCGTGCTGAGCTGACATTTAACAGGGTATTTAGGAGATGTAAGGTATGCTTTTAAGGGCATTTTTATTAAGGGCCTATTTAATAATGCAGTTTTCAGAGGCGTGTTTCTAACAGGAAGTCTGAATGTGCTTCTTCTGCAGGAACCAGTCTAATGTCCGAAGGATGCACACAGCAGTGAAGCTAAATGAAGTTATTGTAAATAGATCCCATGATGCCAGACTTGTTCTCCTCAACATGCCTGGTCCTCCAAAGAATACTGATGGAGATGAAAACTGTATCCTTTCAGGCAAGGCCTGGTCCACCTGGCAGAGCATGTTTAATCTGTGCTTTTGACTTCATTTTGCCGCAAATGCTGTGACGCAGCGTCCGCTGAGCGGAGGGTACTGTCTTGTGCCTGTTATGTAGAATTGCTGAAAGAGAAAGTTGCCGCTGGTTGCTCTGGAAGCCTTGGAGGTTTGAACTGAGTCGTGTCTAAATCCTTACTTCTTTTATTTATTTATTAAATTAAATTTATTGCTTTAATTCTCAATAGCGGACGTAGCAGATGTTTAAGAAGGCGTTGGCAGCAGCCAGCGCTCGGGGCAGAGCAGTGTCTGAACTCAAGCGAGGAGGAAGGTCCTGAAGGAGAGGGCTTATCTCGGGTGTAGCTCACACGGCAGGATTTGGGAGCTTAGCTCCAAGTGCAATGCTCTGGTAAGATAAAAATTCAAACCTGCGGTATTTGGGCACTGCGGAGGGGTACTTGCACTGTGCCCCTAAGCAAGCAGAGCTGTGGTCTGGTGAGCCGGCTGGCGCTGCGGTTCTCTGTCACAGCCACCCTTCAGCCTTGGTTTGTACCGTTAAGTTAGTAAGCCTTTTGCTGCCCTGTGCCAAAGAAAATGTATGTCACAGGTCACAAATCACAGACTAAATGATGGGTTTCTCCTAAATCTGTGTAGCAGTAGTAGTAGTAGTAACAGCTGTTTCACAGTGGTTGTGCTGGCCAAAGGATAAAATTGTTCCTCTTGGCATAAGGGGGCTTCAACCACAGCTACTACAGCTCAGGAGAGCTGAGGTTATGGATGGGGATGCTTATTCCTCCACCCTTCCCTGGAGAGGCTGAGCCGCTGTGACTGAAAGCTGCTCAGTATCCGTGGAGAGTAGCAGGGAGGGAGTGTGACTGTGTAACCTGGTGCCACCAGCACCACTAACGGGCTCAGCGTTGGGCAGGTTCGTTTTGGAGCCAGCTGAGGCAGGCTTTGTGTGACACAGGGGCAGCCCCGGCCTCATCTCACAGAGGATGCCTCTGCAGCCGCCCCACTACCAAAACCTCGCCGCGTAAAGCCAGTACGGAAGCTAATGGCTGTGTATTTTGGGCTGCATATTTCTTTTGTCCTTGACTTTACTGAAACAGACATGGAGTTTCTTGAAGTCTTGACTGAGGGTCTGGAGAGAGTATTACTTGTTAGAGGAGGCGGCCGAGAAGTCATCACCATTTACTCCTGATTTAGTACAAGCTTCTAGCACTGACTGGTCTACATTTACCTTCTTGGCGATAACGGACATTCCAGTTTTAAATGGAGAAGAAAAAAAGGTTTTTTTGCCTAACTTTCTCCTCATCCAGTCCTATTCATAGTCTTTCCATTTGCAACATACATATCTTTTGGGATTGCAGTATTGTTACACCATCCAATTAGCAACATAAGTTAATTGTGAAGCTGCCACATTATTTTCTGCTTTGGTACTCCAGCATTTGTGCATGTAGTTTAAACACTAAACCTATTTTTAGTCAGCACTGCTATGTGCAGTATTTTTAGTAACTGTATGTAAAGTTAGGACATGAAAGCCAGTTACTGTAAAAAGATTTTAAAAGCTTTTTATATTAGGTTTGGGGGATAGAATTACATTATATAGCAGCTAGTTTCTGCTAAAGTTCAGCTATAAAGCATTTTCTAAGAGCACACTAAAACGTAAGAGAGGACTGAAAAAACTTTGTTTTTCTGGGTTTATTTCCAGAACTAAACTCTCAGTATTGGATAAGAATTTATACTTTTAATACATTTATTGATAGAGATTTAAATAAATTATGTTGATATAGTTGAAATTATGTATGTAGCTTGCTACAAATTGTGTTGCTTCCGAGACTTGAGGTTCTGTGAGGCCAGATCCCTATTTATTTTTGTATTTATTTGTCAGAAATATTGGATATGCAGATGCAGACTGTTTAGGATAACAGAGATCTCACAATACATTTTGAGTTATCAGTGGATTGAAGGACCAGTCCTGTGCAGTTCTTCCATGCTTTAAATTTCTTGCAGACCATCCATCAAAGTACATTGAGCATGCTGGAGTCCCGTGTGTAGAGCCAGGTGCTATGCTGCACGCACAGCGATGGGATTGCACTTGCCCAAGTACAGGGGACCTGCTGCTTCATTGTATGCTTTATGCCCTTAGAGGAAAAAGAAGAAAAGAAGACCCATATTAACCAATAAGTCTCTGGAGATTTTTTTCAAGCCCATTAAGTTGTACTTTATGTACAGAACATTCGTATTTTTTCAATAAAATGTTGCATACACTTTGAACCTATTTTCTGTTCTGTGTGCTGTGGTGAAGTAGCTAGGAAACCCCATCTGTCCTTCCCTGCACAGCACTGCTGTGGTCAGAGTTCAGCATCACCAGTAGATCCACCTCAGCATCAGCATCACCGGTAGATCCACTGCATGAGGGGAAGGTGGTGGGGACGTGTTGGTGCAAGTACCGCATGGTGGAGGTGCCAGCTTGGCCTTCAAAGCGGCCTGGGGGCGTGCATGAGTGAGGCAAGGCTGCTGGCTCTGGAGTTACTACGGTGTGTAATAGCCAGGTAGAGCTCTGCACCTCTAGGCTATGAAACACACACACAGGCTGGTGCCCCCTCGAGATCTCCGGCTGTCGGGGAAAGCAGTGATCCCATGCAAGGGGCAGGTGTGAGCTGCCCTCCATGGGATGCCATAGTATGGCAGGAAGGGTGGGGACTGGCAGACATCTGCCCCGTGTGCTCTTGCCAGCTGCTGTACTAGTTCTCTCAACCCCATTGTGACAGTGCTCCGGATTCTTTCACTGATAACAGCGTGACCAATTCGTCCGTGAGACAGAAATCTGAGGCATATATCTTGAAGAATAATGTAATAATAAAAAAAGCTTTTAATAAGAGTTTTATGCTTAAAAGCCTAAGTTTGTTCTCTTTGCAAAACAGAACGTACCTGATGGGAGCAGGATGGTATTGGTGCATGTGCGTTCCCCGCCAAGTTCCCTGCAAGACAACAGCCAGGAAACAACTCTAGGGTGTGCTCTCTACTGGGTATTTTTTATTTTCATTTTTTAACAACAGTCTTTGCTTTTTTGGTTTTGAAAACCAAAATTCATTTCACTTACTTTTTAAAACCAATGGAGAGAATAAAGTTTGATTATTTGTAAACTGAGTACTATTTGTAGAGAGATCATCATGTCTTCAGAGGACGGAGTAGTAGTATGCAAGTGTAAGCAATCATGATAGTTAACACCAATCTGCAAGCGTTATTTTATAGGAGTAATTAAAGTTTATGAAAACGTCTTTATTCCTCTGTCTTTTGTAGCTCTCAGTATGATATATTAACTTTCTTTTACCAAATGTAAACTTCTAATATAAACACGCTGAGAAACACTACGTTCCATAAGGAATATGTCTGTTTGGATGATGTAACCCTACCTCACAGAAGGATTTCAGTGCCACCTATTGCCTGACCCAGGTAACCTGGTTGTGGCTCTATTGTTTTGAGTATCAAACCAACCAAATTACTATCCTTGCAGATACATGACATTAGGTTTTCAGAGGTGATTCTATGCAATGTGGATTAAAAAAAAAATTGCCTTAATTCAGAACTTTATTAAAACTAAGGTTTTAGTAGGCTCCAGTTGCTTAAGACGTCTCTGTAGATAGAAGGTTCAAAACAAGTCCCTCTGACACTTGACTCCACCTTTGGTGTAAGCTTAGGGGTGCACCTCGGTGAAAACTGGCAGTAGCGTGTAAAAGGTCATGTAAGAAAAACATCGGTGACATAATATCTAGTTGAGTCAGCTTCTGTGAGGGTAACTGAATGGTCATCTTCCATTCCTGTTCCTGTGCTAACGCCTTTTTTTGGTAAGGCGATGAGAACACTGCAATTAAAAAACATGACCAAGTTGATTTAAACTCTTTGCATATGTGTATAGGGAATTACACTTAAACCCGCTGTGGTACAGTTCTAATAATCAGGGAGTCATAAAAAACCCCACCCTACGGTAGCACAGAGACGTCCCTTTGCTTTATCTCTCATCTCCAGGACCCCCACCATCAATAAAACCTGCGATCAAAACGCTGTTTCCCTTCCTGTAGGGAGCAGGGTGCTGCTGCCCCCCGCAGCGGCGCGGTGTGCAGAGCGCTGTGCCGCCGGGCTCCACCAGGGGGCGCCCGGCCGCCGCCCGGGGCCCTTCCCGGCGCGGAGCAAGCGGGAACCCAGGGCACCCAGGGCACTCAGGGCACCCAGGGCACGCAGGGCACCCAGGGCACGCAGGGCACCCAGGGCACCCAGGGCACGCAGGGTACGCAGGGCACCCAGGGCACTCAGGGCACCCAGGGCACCCACGGCACCCAGGGCACCCAGGGCACTCAGGGCACCCAGGGCACGCAGGGCACCCAGGGCACCCAGGGCACGCAGGGTACGCAGGGCACCCAGGGCACTCAGGGCACCCAGGGCACGCAGGGCACCCAGGGCACCCACAGCACCCAGGGCACGCAGGGCACCCAGGGTACGCAAGGTGCTGGTGAATTCCTCTGGACTGGTAATTTCATTTTTCATACTGCCCATCTTAACAGTGCTACTTTGAGTTCTAAATGCGCTGATAGGAAATGAAACGTGATAAATTAAAAAAATAAAAATCCATTTAAACAATACATCCTCCTCCCCTGTCCCCATTTCTCATTTTCTCATCTGCGTCATCCATAACAATGTTTGCTTCTTCAGCAGTTCCCTTGGGAAGGGACAAACTGCCTCGTGCTCTGCTCTGGAGGTCAAAAGCTCTCGTTCTGTTCTGGAGTAATAATCCCCTTGTAGTCACTGGTCCAGGACTGTGGGCGGATGCTGCCAGCACATAGTGCCGCTTTCCCCAGGGAAGAGGTACCCCACCGCTCAGGATTCGCCACATCAGATCACAGCCGCCAGAACCGCGCTGCAGCCCCACAGGTGACGGGTTTTCAACAGAAATTTCCCATTGCAGCCACACTCCGTACGCAGGCTCAGGCAGCTCTCTGAACTATGTGCCCTGCCAGTGGACAATCAACTAAACCGGTGTCTATGGTTGGCAATGTCTGTCCAAAATTATCTTTCCCCTCTTGCTGTTGGGAGAAGTGTCCTAAGGGCACATCTCTTCCTGAGCCAGGCAGACACTGCCTGCTCCTGGCCGGCTGATGCTCACTTCTCCTGCCAGCTCCTGAAGCAAGCCTGTCCCAGTGCTTCAAGAAGTGCCAACCGGCCAGTGCACTTACTGCGCGTGGGGGGCTAAGGCTGAACTGAGAAATGGGTGAAAGGCTGAGCAAACAGGACAATTCCAAAGGTGAAGGGGTACCTGGCTAGTGCTGAGTGGCAATGGGAGGTGTCCCTAATTTATCTCCCCACGGGCTTTTGTCTGAGCTTCTCTGTCACTTCTCTGCATCATCTGGTGGGACTCCCACGATAGCTGTCAGTGTTTGACTCCATGAGGTCTGAGCCTCTCCAGCCTGCAGTGATTTCTGGTATTCCCTGGCAATGTCAGTAATATAATGTCACTAGTGAAACAGATGTGGCAAGATGTGTCCATGGCCCACAGAGATGGCATCGCTAACAGGTTATTAAGAAAGTTGGAGACCTCAGGTGGAGGTCTCAACCTTTTAGAGGTCTGTGTTGTGCAAATGGGCCAGTGATTCCATGATGATAAAAGAAATGTAAGAGGGAGATGGGACCACATGCTGCATAAACCTTATCTGTTTTTAAATAAGTAAACCAAAAATTGATTCATCTCACCAAAGGAAGTGTTTTTACAGAATTGCTAGAAGAGGAAAATACCAGCTGGGCCACTAATCTTCTAGGTGCAGGCAGTCAAGATCTATGACAGGATATTCTGGGTTAGCTTCAACAGGGAGATGAAAGCAGCTACCACTTCGATGCACAAATGTCGAGTGCTTGGAGCCGATTCATGTTTCCCTTCACCCAACCCAGGAGCTGCCTGTGTTTCTGCTGTCAGATACACACACAACCATTTAATTCTAGCTCAACAGTCCTCTCAGCTCAAATCTAGGGACTTTCATGAAAGGTTTTGAATTACGATAGCTTGCTGCTGCTTCTGGAGGCAGTCCTGCCTGCCCTTTCCTGCTTCTTCTTGTGTCTTCTACCCCTGCCCATTTTGTACTGGCACAAGCAGTCAAACAACCATGTCATAATGGGATGGGATCATGCCTTTTGGCAGCGGCAGCAAGTGATGCCTGTTTCAACTGTGGCATTGGATATGAGACCAAAGTTAAATGTCTGGCAAAGTCAGGCATAAAATGATGCTTTTTAAGAAGAACCAAAGCAGACAATTCACCACATATTTTGCCTGCCAGCTCCAAGCTAGCAGATGTCCTCTTGATGTAGCTTTTTCTCTTGCCAATAAAGTACCACTGCCAGGAGGACACAACATTGTCTGTTTGTCTGTACACTCCAGGCATAAGGCAATCTCCACGGTTCGCACACGGTAAAGTTCTGGAGGGATTTGAGCCCTAGCTGTCACAGTGTAGGGAATGTGCCGTACACCCTCTTAGTGGGAGGGTTCAAGAGAAACACCAGCTTCATATTTTTGTAGGCCGGGGTTGGCCTGCTCTTGGCACTTTTGCAGGAGGTCAGGGCAGTGAATCTGAGTGAAGGTCCAGCCTGACCCAGACACTGAAGTTTCAAAAAGCGACACCTTTGAAAAGCTTTTGTCTTTAGCAAACTGAAACGTAAGAGCTGAGGTGAGCCTCTCTCAAGAAATGCTGTTTTCCACGTGACCTAATACAAGAGTGTCTGCATCTGTCATACAGACTGTGACTTACATTGAGCATTTGTGTATGATATTGCGTATGGTGGTGTCAATGCTAGAGATGTGTGGTCCCTCTCTGACAACTTCACCCTTTGCATTGTGCAACAACAAGAGGTAAACCCAGAAGCCAGCAGAGCACGTGAATGAAAAAACAGTTTGTAAAAATAGAAAAAGAAATAAAGAACCCAAAATCAAGAAGCTTATGAAACATGAATGTAGTACTTTGCCATGCTTGCCTGCTTTAGATAGGCAAATACACAGGATTTTCTTGTCATACATCTGAAACAATTTCCTAAGTGTAACAATTAATTTCATTCTGCTTTGAAATTTACAGTATAATTAAATACTTTGATTTGCTTTCTATTGGATTAAAAAAAACCCCAAACAGTTAATACGGAATCAATTGCTGAGGCTTTAAAAGAAAGAAATTCACCACAGTAACATTAAAGATCTAAATGGAATATGTAAATAGTCCCCATCAAAATAAGCTGGCTACAATCAGGACTGAATATATTTTTAGTTGGCTCCTTTCATGTCCTTCACCAGAGTCCACACAAGCTGTTCCCACAATATAACTCTTTGTGGCTTATCTGCTCTTTTCTCTTTCAAGGACAAGTACAATTAGCTTCCTCAGAGGCCAGCTGTGCTAGGGATGAAGCGTGGTCCTGTTTATCGGTTGTGGACTTTAAACCAGCACAACTCTTGCCTTGTCAGAGTGGCTTCAGCTCTGTTTTTCATAAAAGTGTGTCTGGGGGGGGCTCCATTCATTACCATTTTCTACAAGTTGCTTGCGTTTATGGTGATATTTCTCACCTCAAACTGCTTACTGAAGTGGTCAGCCGGGCCAGCCAACTAAAATGAACATACTGAAAATAAAAAGCAGATGAGCTTTACTCCAGCCTGTCTCTTAGGTGGATTCAGTTTAACTCCCGTGTCTTGTTTTTCACACACTAAAGCTAAAACTGTCTTAAGATTCTGCCATGAGGAAAGCTTAGCAGTTATATTGTTCCCAGAGTTGTGCATCGTTTCTACAATGTGGTGTTTTTTACCTCAGACTTTAAAAACAACTCCTTTAAACAGTCATGATTTACTCCTTGTGTTTGGGGACAGAACACTCCCTTCACCTACTTTTTTCTGTCAGCTGTTGTGTCAGTAATCAATGGAAACCGACATAAAATTCACATCATTGAGTGCTTTACCTCAGCATATATACCATCAGGCCATACATCTTAGAAATGCAGACTGAGAGTACATAACGTTGTCTTGCAAGTCAGTACAGTCACATCCTTAGTACAGCTAAATCAGATTCTGATGCTTGCATCTCATGACAGAATTCCTTCTGATTTTTTGTAGAGACTGTGTTTTGGGTACCATGGGAGCCCAGAACGGTGGCTTCAGAGAAAGTAGATTATTCTTTTTGTAACAGTTAGAGATCTTCCACTTTGAAGGCTCCTTGATCCCAATCCCCATGGATGTAAACTTCTAGGCAAAGTCAGGGAGATTAATTCAAAGTTCAGTCTCTGATCTAAAGCCCGTGCCATTTTTTAATGTACATAAGTAAATGCTGTTGCTGTTGAAAAGTGCGTAAGACAGACCTTGTTACTTGAAATGGGTCTCAGGGCTGTAAAGACTACTACTTGGTGGAGAGGAGGTGGAAGAAGGATAGGTATGTGAGATGAAAATGCCAAGTTGTAAGTTTTAGATCACATACCCTCTAAGGCATTTATATCCTCTTTATATATTTCTGGATTTATATCCCTGCACTTTCCCCTCCCCTTGAGCTTGTCTCTAACACCAGAGTGGTGTTCATTTTCCTGAAACCCTCATTTTGCATGAAGTTTGAACAAAAATGAGAGTAGAAGTGACAGAGATGTTCTTTACTGTTACTTCTGTCCTGTGCAGAAGTAGGAAGTCAGAGAAAACTTTCTGGGAGACTGAAGTTAGAGGTAGTCTTATTTCTGTTTTAATTCACCTCTGTCACTGAAGTCTGCAGAGAGAACAAATCCTGTTAGAATGCACAATGCTTGTTTAATTGGACATTTGTGGTTACGCCCAGAGTTAATTCTAGTAGGAGTATGTGTGAGGTGGCCTTTTTCATATTGCAATTCTGTGCTGTGGGGCTACAAAATGAATAATTTGTGTGTGTGATTTTATAGCTTAATGAGCATTGTACCTGCATTTATCAAGTTACATTTAGTGTCGCAATCCAGTTAAAGAGAGGCAGCTCTTAGTGCAGTCTGTAAAGAGGAAAAAGTCACTCCTGTAATCTCCTCAAAGTCTAACATGATTAAGAGACTGACCCTTCTCACACCAGGCTTAAGTATCAAAATCTAATTAGAATCTCATTACTAACCATATGTCCACAATCAGATCCTGGGTACTACAACTTGCCTGTCAGTATTTTTAGGGAAACTCAATAATGTCTTTAAATTGGGCACACAGAGGCAAATTAATATCAAGAAGCAGAGAAGGAAACTTAGAAAAAAATTAGAAGTCGATAGTCCTACAGATAAAAGGTTTAGAGGAAAAAGTCTACACATTATAGCAAAGTTGACCTTTTCTTGATGCTGACATTTCTTTAGCTTTAAGGTGTATCTTTACAGATACCAAAATTGGTCAAGAAATTGATCTCACCTTTGTAAATAAAGAATTAGACATGCTTCAGTCCCTGATGTCCAGGTCATTTTGTACACTGGCATCATCAAAGAAACCCATGTCAAATACTCACAAAGAGACTCCAAACCTGCTGCGTTAGGGCAGGTAGCCTGTAACATCTATATATTTCTCGGAGATAGTAGAGCTCAAAGATGTTGTTCAGCTCCTCAGGAAACATGACTCAGACGTCATCAAGCTAGTATGGGTCAATTCTTTGGTTAAATTTTGATGTTTAAACGAACATTTGATGTTCAGTTTGAAATCAGAAATTATTCCGAGTGCAATACTGTGAGTCTGAGTTACAGGTTGAAATGGAATGTGGATGAAAATTCTGCAGGCTGAGGGCATCTCCACAGGCTATTCGTACCACAAATAAAACAGAAAAGAAACCTTAAGAGGTTCAGGTACCTCTGCTAAGCCAAAGGAAGGGGCTAGAATTTTTCTTGCGTTAAACTCATCAGAACTATATTTGGAAACCTTATTTACTAGCACAGATACACGGTCCTTCATACTGCTTGCTTTAGCACTGAAAACCAAACCGACAGCAGCAACATAAAAATCCAGCTTCTGTTTCAGTCAGCAGGTCCCATAGTCGCGTGTTCAGATAACCGTTACTTTCAAAAGGGCAGTTCAAATATGCTAGGTTTGCCTTTGTTGCCATACTAGGGATGTGAAATAAACCTCATCTCCATCATTGCCTGATGGACCGTGCACATCCTGAGGGAGAAGCTGAGGTTTCCCATCTCTGCTCTCAGCAAAACAAGCCTCTGACTCCAGCCCAGACGGTGCAGTGGCCACTCCCGGTACGTCAAATGAATGAAGTAACAAACCCTTTCTGCAGCCAGGCTCAATAGCAAGGAGAACCCCCATGCTTTTTATTTGTTGCTTTTTTTGGTAATGAATGTTAAACATATTATGAATGGCCACAATTTCCACAAACGTAACTGGGAAAGTGACAATATCTATGTCATATCTCCAGCAGTCTCTTTAGCAACTTCCAAAAGCATTCTGAAGAAAACAAGGATGTGCTCAGTACTCCGATGTCGTATTTCTTGTGACATGCCGTAGGAATGGAAGCCTTGGGAATTTATGTAATTTCTTGTTCACAAACAGAATTGTGTAATTAAGTGTTGCTTATTCTTCCACATTTCAAAATGTGCTGTTCGTGTGTTCACTGGTAACTTCATGAAGTTTTGTATTTGAACACCTGCTTTCAGGAAAAAGTTTGTTTTTCCCTGAACTGAAACATTTTAACAAGAGGTCTCTTAAACAGAATTTGCCAGATGCTCAGTGTATCACTATGATGAAACGTGAATATGGGCAGTCAGTAGTGCCGCTCCATAGCTGCCTGTTTGCTTGGACGACACTGTTAGACCCATCACATCATTGAGTTCATCTCTGTTCCAACATCTGCTCTTGATAATGTTAATAGAAAGTCTCCCTTTCCTCAGTAAAAGGCTGATCCTCCTCTGCTCCAGCATTTTCTCTCCAGTACCTTGTCCATATTGTACGTTTGCACTCTTTCTGAGTGCAAGGCTTACAGTCTGGCCTCCAGGTTACCTTCTGCATGCTGCTTGGCAGTAGCCTTAGCTACTTTGGATGTTCTGGACCATGAGAGCAAAGAAACCCAACTGGTTACTACTGGTATGGGGAAGAGCCCTGAGTACCCAGAGAGCGCATCTGGAGGTACCAGAGGTGATGCAGAGGACAGCAATGATAATTAGCTGCTTGAGGTTTCTATAGGCCAGCAGTGACTGCCACTCAGGTCTGCAGCTGTGTTGATGAGTATTAATACCACCTGTGGTAGGAACAGTTCTGTTTTCTCAAGGCTGTGGCTGTGGTTTTGGAGCTTGTGGCTAGTGCAGCTTTTGGCTTGGTTAAAATGGAGTCTCACCTACACCAGTGTGTCCTTCCTGATGGCAAAGTCCTTGGGAACAGCATGGTGCTGTGCCCCAGCGGTGTCTCTCTGTGGTTAGTTGTTTATCTTCCTCTTCTCTTTGGAAGTACTGGTTGTTTTCTGAGGTTTGTAAAGAGCTATTTGCCTTACTGTTCCTTATGAAAGCAAGTGTTAAGTTCTCTGGTGTTTAGAGAGCTTATGATTTGGGAACTTGATTATTTTTTGATACCTCTTTTTCTATGGTTAGTCTTGATGATCTTAATGGTCTTTTCTAACTTAAATGATTCTATGATTCTACCTAGAAGCCCTAGTGCTCTGCTGCAGGTATCTGCTATTAAAGGATTTTAAGCTTTTTATGGTGCAGTGCTACACATGCTTATAAGAATTCTGCAAGACTACAGCTCTTGCTCAACAACTTTGTGAGAGGCATTATTTGTAATATGTGTGATGACCACAGCTAAAGCTCCTCCTTATTCCTAGCTTATGTGGAGCTATGGGGTGTTTTGGCCTTTTGGAGGACTGAATAGCAAGCTGTTGCCAAAGGTGCAGCTGGATTTTTGGAGTAGCTATACTGTTCCTATGCATGTCTGTTATTCTGCCTTTTTAGAATGAACGTTTAAAGAACCACTTGTGCCACTTCACATGCAGAAACAGAAAGGGGTTTGACCTTAGGGACTCTGTTTGGAGTAAGTTAACAAGCATGTGCATTTGAAGCATGGACTAGTAACTGGGGAGGAGGCAAGTCCATTAAATACCTAAAACTCAGATGGAAAAAGTCAGCTGTTCTACTGACTAGTTTATTAGCAGCAAATATGGAAATGGGCTTCCTGGTGTCCTTTCTCTTTAGTCAAATCACTTTATACATGATTATATGGTCCTGAAAGAGCAGACCTACAAGGAGGGGTTATGTGTGGAGAAGCTTCTCAGGTATCAGAAAAGATAAGAGCAAGATACATACCAGGTATCTTGTAGGATGGTGGAGTAAGCCACTGCTTTTAAAACCTAAGATCAACGTGGCAGTTTAATAGGAGAGCTAACTGGGAAAGGTATAGAGACTAAAAGCTCAAAACCTCTGAAGTAATCGATCAAAAACTCTTCCTATATATAGAGAGATATGTGAGAAGCAGTTTGGCTACTTAATCCCATAGTTTTGGCTGCATTGGCCTAGAGATTTTTGTGGTGAAAAGCTTAGACTTAGCCTTCACGCAAAGGCTAAACTGGCTACAGCGTAAGCAAGCTGCCTTGCTTTTCTTCCCTGCCCCGTTTACGTGCATCCCTGTATTACTGACTGTCGATAGCTCCCGCAGAGCTAACCAAACAGCAGAACTTTTCTTTCAGTGAGAGGATGGGTGTAGCTTTTCAAAACACTATGCCTTGGGGAAAGGTGCCTAAATGAGAAATAGAAATGCTGCTGGTGCCACTTTTTTGTTTTCCCGGTTATCAGAGGCCAGAACAGGATTATTGAGGGAACAGCACAGAGGCTTCACAAGATGCCCTGCAGCTAAAGGAAACCAACCAGGCCCTGCTAGACAGCTCAGCTAGTGACAGAATGTGACTCTGGTGTGAGGGCTCACAGCTATGGGAGAAATGAGGCACTAAATGCCATGCCTTTGCCTTTTTACTGTCATCTAAGCAAGGTGTGAAGAGCTCTTCAAGAAAAAGCTGACTGCAGCTCAAGCAAAAGGGTTCCACAGCTTGTCTTTCAAGTTTTGAGGTAATCCCAAAGAGGTTTTTTTTTTTTCCTCTGCATCTCCAAGAATTTCTGGTGCCTCAGTATCAGCACCGAGCAAAGCTGCCATTTTTTTGTGTAAGTTGTGGCACAAGCATAAGATTTTTGCTTGGTTAAACTTGTGCTCCCACAGTCACTGCAGAGCTTCCTTTGAGAAGCAGGCATATGGAACTGCGAGGAGGCCAAAGTAGCACAGAACCCAGTAAAGAAAATCAAAGACACATGACCTTGTAAGCAATCAGAATAAAAGGCAACCTGTTGCTACTTTGTGCTGTTTGGTGATACTGGAAATACTGATGCTAAATCTTGTTTTGTGTGCAGAACTTGGGTGTTCTATGGGAAAACTTCTGTGATTTATCTTAGGAAATGATCAGAAGGATGTGGTGAAAATGTATTACTTTGCCTAAGTTGTGGGATGCAAAAGAAGAAAATGTGTTATCTTGCAGTAAGCAGTTGATTTGGCTTTTCAATTATGAAATTCATTCTGAAATCATCATTACTGAGTATTGACTCAGGCTGGGATGGTGAGGGGGAGAGAAGAAGAATTGTAGTAAGAGCTTGTTTGTAGCACTGCACTCTTATGTGGGTTGTAAACAGTGTGCTGTGTTCACAAAGCACGTGTCACAGAACAGGTGAAACTGCCAGTTCAGAAAGGTCTTGCATGGTTCTCAATTCTGTGTATGCTGCTGTACAGTAAGCCCTTATTTTTGAGCCTTTTAACGTGTAAAATTGCACTGGTCACTTTATCTCAGTCTCAATAGCCTGTATATAGCCTATTGCAAGAGCTGTTAAGTCATAAGAGGCCCAAAATGGGTATTAAGACTCAAAAGCTCCAGTGAGATTTGCTGGTTATTGTAAACAAAAACCTGTCCTGTTTACCTTTTTCTAGCTTAATATTTGCAAACTCCTATTACGATCGCTTTCAAGCAAGCGGAGAGCACACTGACTTGCCCTCTTCAGCATCATCTCCCTAGAGGCTCCACTGACTGCTAAGTTATGAGCCTTTCAGGATAAGTGAGATTTGTATCAATATGTTTGAGAGAGCTGATTAAATGTCAGAAGGACTTCTCTGATATGGGGACATTACCTCAAATAGCCTACTTCCAACATCTTCTGTGGTTATGAGAGCAGAAGTCTGCAACAACAGTTAATAAGAAGAGTCTATGGATAGGAATAACCTCGACTGTGGACATCATCTTTCTGGAGTTCACACTGGAGACCATTGACTCTGAATAGCTAAGAGCCCACATACTACAACAGAAATAAGGAGTAGTTATTTAGCAGAAACTGTAGTCTGCAGTAGTGTTCTTGAAATGGTGCTAAAGATACCCTGTATGAACTCTAAGGTTTGTCTGCACTGTTGCAAAAAGTCCAGAAGTGTGAAGAAAGGAACTAATGTCTTCCCTGTCACTGAAAGATATTACACACGGTCTTGTTTACAGCTGCTGTGAAATGTTCTGTTTCCAGAATGGTACCCTATTCAATAACTTCCAGGTTGTCACCTCCTCATGACTTCAAATACATCCAGAGCCTGCCTGGCATTCTACTTTTTTCTAAACTGATGCTAGTACTACTTGTGTGTGTGTGGGGAGATGGAGTATGATTTCTTTGCTGTCACCTGCTCTTCTAATGCTGCTAGAGCTTGTCTTTTTGTTTCTTTGAGAGAAGTCAGCAAGGCATGAACAGTAATTGCTGCTCTGGAAAAAGCAGTTCAGCTAGAACGGCTTCTTTTAGTCTCCTGCTTTTCTGTGCCCTCCAGGTATGAACTGTTGCAGTAGTTCTTTATGTGGCTAGTATTAAACAGCAAAGGTTGCAAATGCACTGGGAAAGGCTCCTACCCAGCTCCTTTTCTGTGACGGAGTATGGAAAATCCCCTTTTTTTCCTCAGCACGCTATGATGATCTGAGAGCTGTAATCCTATCCTACAGCGCAGGAAAGGATATGTAGAGGTAAATGGCTTATATGTAGAGCTTATAGTGGTTTTGGCTGGCCTGCATAAAAGATGTGGCAATCAAATAGCTAGCTGGTTGTTATGGCTTAGAGAAGCAGTTCATCTGTTGGGAATACATATTAGTGGTAAACAAGCTAGGTCAGAGTGGTATGAAGGTTGTCACCAAGTTGTGAGCTATCAGCAGTTGTGCTCCCTGCTGTCACTGCTTCTGCTCAGGGCTGTAAAAAAAAAAAAATGAAAAAAAATATCTGGGGTATCCTTAGCATAGACTTCTGTTTGAAGTATTTAATTTTTCAGGATACTTTAAGTATATATTATTTTCGAGATGGACAGCTGCAGGGAAGTGGTACTTATGATTCAAGTATACCTAGATTTTTTTTTTCCTGCAATTGAAGCAATAGAAAAAAAAAATCTTACAGCTGAACAGTAAGGACAAGGAAGGTGGAGCTGGGACAGCTCAAACCAGCAGGATTCTGGTTTCTTTATACTTGGAAGACTGTAATTTTACCCCTGCCAAAATACATGTTTATGATATATTTAGTGTGAGAACCATAATCAGAGCTGGATGAGAGACAAAATTTCTACATTATGCAAAAAAACTTTAGTTTACAAAAACATATCCCAAATGGAGCCAAAGCAGAAAATAAGACCATTTGTACGATGAAACTTGCTGATTAACAGCCTGCAATAAAGTAAACTTGACAGCATCCTTGTCGATCTGATTTGTATTGCCCTGTTCCAGATGTGTACATGGTATACACTTGAGCTGTCAGAGCAAAGCAGATCTTTGCCAAAATTTTTTATGAGTTTTTCCTCCACAGAATCATCACTTTGACAGCCATTGTATCAGAATAAATGATTCCATTGACATCCTTTCTTCAAGAAAGATGTCAAAGCTGGAGCTGTATGGAAGAAGTGTAGCAATGTTTCTGGAATGCTGGTACCCATAAGACTGATGGCACCGATCTCTACTTCTGTTGCACTGAAACTTTGTTATAAAACTGGGACCACTTGTATTTCTTCTGTGAAAGCTGCAAAGCAAACACATAGATGTGAAGTAACCAAAGTTAAAAGGTGTCCTGTGAGCTGGTAGTGAAGTTTGATTTGGGAAGAATGTACTGGTGTCAAGCTGCATGGCTGAAAAATGTTAAGTGGGGAGACAAGCATTAATTTGAATGAAATTAAAGGTATTAAATCTAAGAGAAAAAAGAAAAAAGAATGAAGCAAACTCTGCCTTCCCCTCTACCCAAACAGCCTTAATTCTCAGTCCAACTCCTGAGACACAGAGCCTGTCATCAGTGAGCTGCAGTCATAACGCAGCTGGTAGGGGGTGTGCTGCTTCTGGGTGGGAACAACTGTCAGTTACGGCGGATGCTTTTACTGGCCAGAATTAAAGGCAATGTAAGGCAGGGAAGGGAAAGGAAGGATGCTTTTCTAAATGTTCTAACATTAACTATGTTTTTGGTAGAGCAGGAGGCAGCACTAAGCAAACTCAAGTTTTGCTTGAGTGCTAAGTTGCCTCCAGGAAGCCTGTGGGTTTTTGAGTGGCCATATTACAGTTCCCAGTTCTTCCTGAACCCCCATTTTGGATAGGAACGTGGAGTTTTCAGACTCAGAAGGGAGAGGGCCTGCTCGAGGCTTTTGTCAGCAATAGAAGCAAGGTAAACCCTGCAGCAGTGTGACTTCCTAAACAATACAGAACTCAACAGACCTGTGAGTTGATATGCCCCAGAGATCTCATCCTGGAAACGTAGCACAGCAGGTGATGATACCTCTTTGATGATGTTCATGGGGAGAACAATTAAATTGAATTCTGTTTTTTTGCAGGAGTCCAGCCTCTGCTGGTTCACTTGTAGCAAAGACTGGGTTTTGCAGTACATAATAAACTATTATACATCATTTGACAGCCTCATTATTGTGGTATTGTGGGATTTCTTCCAGCTGTAGGAGGGAAGAATGTGTGGAGAAGTTGTGAAAAGTCAAGTAACCTTTATAAGGCCAGTAGGGGTTCTGCATTAATGCTTTGTGGTGGGTGATGAAAGGAGGTAAGTGTGAGGCACAGGAGGAGGATGTTATGAGAGACAAGAGGGTGAAATCTCTCATGCAGTAAAAACCTATTCCCAAACTATGCTTGCTCTACCCTCTTCCCTAAATATCAAAATATTCCCAGGGTACTTTGTGTCAATTGTTGTGACTTTTGTTCAGGCTTAGCCCATCTGTGATGTTATACAGTACTATTCCTATCCAAGACAACATTGTTACATTAATTTTAGTGATATGTTTACTGATGAAATAGGTAAGATAAAGTGATGCCCTTGTTCCTTGCCATTAGGAACTCTCTACCACAAATAATGGTGGAGAATTCCAGGAGAAATGCTGTCAGGGCAAAATCCAGAGCAGTTGCAGAAGCCTAACGAACCTCATGGAATAAGGCTTTATATTAAGCACATATGTATGATTGCACTGATGACTTGTTTTGTTCTATAATTTTTATTACTAGCAAAATATCCTATTTCTTCTCCTCATAGGATTCTTTAATTCCATCTGGAAGATCTCTCAGCTCATGCACTGAAATGGCTAGAGATAGTTTCTGATATTTTAGACTTGTGGTGACTGATTTTCTTTAGCCAGGGAATGTACTGTGGCTATCCTCAGTTCTCAGAACAGCAGAAATAAAATAACTGGCTCATACATTGAGTTTGGGGCAGCATATTGGCTTGCCCAAAAGTTAGTGAGTTGTAAATGATGACCAGCCTGAACTAAATCTAATTATTCTGTGGACGTGAGAAAACAGGATGCATTCTTTTCCAACCTGAGTTCTAAATTTCATATATATGGGGTTTTTGGTCTAGCTACTAAGATATGAGGTCTAGTTCAAGAACTCTTCTCAAGCCTTCTAATTTCTAACCTAGATTTATTCCTAGTTGATCGCCACTTGCTCTCATAACAAATCTGCCCTTTAGCTTAAATAACTCTTCACCCTCAATAGAGTTTTTTCCGGGTAATATTTATAGATGACAACAGAGTCCTATTGTTTAGCTTTAATTCAGCTGTTTTTCCTAGACTGGCAAAGTCTGTAGAAGAGAGTTTATGATCTGTATCAGCTTAAGAAGAAGAAAAGAATAACAATAAAAACAGGAATATTGACTTTACTGAGATCCTAACAACTCCTGGATTCACCTAGTATTTAGTAATACTATCTGATGTAACACTGCAGCATGGGAAAGCAGAAAGGAATATTCATCTGATCATGTTGCTTGTGAGCCTTCTCAGCATCGTGCATTCTCATTTTTTCCTGTGATTCTGTCTTGGACTTAGTTCTTATTGCTACTGTTCTGCTGGAACTCATGAAAAGAGTCTGATGATCCATGAGGGGATTACAAAGAATTTTAAGACAAGGCTTTTGGAATTCAATGTTCCTACTACTACTCAGTGTTTATAGGAACAACAAAGGTGTGTACTGCTAAGAATGATCCACATGCAGAGTACCAGAGCTGGGCGAGTGAAGACAGCAACCCCTTACCTCCTCCTGGAATAAGAGATTTCAGTCTTAGCTTTGAGCCAGCAGGCTGTTCTGCTGAGCAGACGGAGGGGGAAAAACATTTCCTTGTTATAATGAGTCAAATTATAATGAGTATCTATTCTCAGAATAGATACTGTAGTATGCATGGGAATAGAGAAACAACTACGTACAGATCAGAGGCCATGACTCAAGTCCAGTTTTCTGTGAATGCAAGCTAACAATGGAGGAAAACTATACCCATCCTGACTGGAACTGTACTCCAGTATTTGATTGCTCTTTGGAGGATAAATCAATACAAGTTATGGGACAGGGAAGTTTTTCACATCCTTCCTGGGCTCTTGCTATTAGTGTGTATTTCTTCCCTGCTGTTCTCTGTTACACTGCTCTATCTTGTTTGGGGCCCAATAGCTTTGTCTCACTATTTTTGTTTGATTATATCGCATCTGTAAGATTCCTTTGGTCTGTAGCATAAATTTAAGTTTGATTCAAGTTTATTGTTAATAACCCCAATCTGAGAAGATCTTCAGTCAATTTAGGTAATGGCATACAGGCTGTAATGCTACTGGAGTTGTGGATTCTTTGGAATGATTGGATTAATTTCAAAACAAGGTTGGTGTCATGAAATACTACTTCAATTACGAGACAAAAGAGCAGTATCAATCCTTTCAGACCCTTCACTTCTTGAAATAATCAATGTATTTACACAACTATCCCAATAAAGGCACACCAACAATTACTATTATTTCCAACAGTATTGTTAATTTCTGAGCACACTCTATTCCTATGCAAAATTTCTCCAAAATCTAAGTGCAGTTACTTTAAAGTTTTCTAGTCAAATGAACTTTAAGGTGACCAGGCTGTTTGGAAGTCCACCTCCTGATCTGAAGTGGGTGCCCTTTTTACCCTTGTATGATGAATCCAAGAGTTTATTCCCTCTGCCTTTACTGCAGTGTAAATTCTTAACAGTGCTGTGTAAGGTCTTTTCTACTTCTTCATAGGTTCATTGTTCCAAGTTAGAATATACAGAATGTCCCCTGGCTGAACCGGTGTGTCCAACAGGAGAGAGGCCTTTTGATTCAGATACCTGCGTAGTGAAGACCAAGTCTGTGAAAGAGAGATCAAATACTCTTTAATATCTGTCTGTCCTTTTGCATGCATTTGGTCTCCTCTAGTAACCAAAAGGTTTGCGGGGTGTTGTAGGCTTTTCTATACATACTAGCCTTCTAATTTTCACCTTAGTAATGTTAAATTTTTAGAACTTTCTTAGGAATTCTATTATTGGATTTTGAGAACAATAATCTACTTTTATAAATGAACAGAAATATAATTTGCAGTAAAATTAGTAGTCTTAACAAGATAAACATTCCTTGAGGATAGTTTGATTCTCCATGGGCATATTACGAGTCTCAGGTACAGTTTATGGACTAAATTCACAGGAGACTCAAGATTTAATCCATTTTGAAAATTTCCATTTCAAATCCACTGCAGGCCTAACAGTCCACTGTTTTTCTGGAGGAGCTTTCTTTATTCCTGTGTAATGTATCCAAGAGTTAATTCTGTTGATCTTTATTTCTGTATAGGTAGTCAAAAGTACAAGATATGGTCCCTTCGAAGTTTCTTCTAATGGTTTGTCTCTCCAAGTTCAAACGTAGATGGAATCTCCAGGTTGGAATTAATGTATGGCAGTATTTAGAGGTAGTGGTGCTGCTGTACTTAGATACTGGTGCAGGCTTGACAGTACCTTAGAAAGATATATCATATAAGTTTGCTTAACTCTATTTCCCATCACATGCATCTGGTTACCTTTCCCCCAAACAGAATTAACTGGGTATGGCTTCCCATAAAGGATCTCAAAAGGGCTTTTTCTTTACTTCTAGGAGTGATTTGGATTCTCATTAATGCTGTTGGTGATACCTCTCTCCACTCCAAATGGGTCTCTTGGCACAACTTAGCAATTTATCATTTGAGAGTTTGTTTCATTCTTTCTACTTTCCCATTTGACTAAGGTCTCCAGGGTGTATGCAGTTCCCATTTAATTTGAACGAACTTGGATATTTCTTGCGCTATGTCAGCAATAAAATGGGGTCTGTTATCTGATGATAGTACTTCTGGTATTCCAGATTGGGGAATTGTTTAAGAAATACCTTAACTACCTCCCTTGCCTGATTGGTGCAACATGAGAAAGCTTCTGGCCAGCCTGAAAAGGTATCAACCGGAACAAGAAGGTATTTATACCTATTACAATTAGGCAATTCAGAAAAGTTTATTTGTTAATGTTCTCCAGGAGTGACTACCCTTTTTGGGTTGCCAGGTGGTGGCCTTTGCTGAATTTTTGGATTAGTTTTACAAGAAACAAGACATTTTCTAGTAATGATGTCTGCCAGTGTCTGTGGTTTTGGTTCTATAGCATACCATCTAATGCTATTGTCCATTGGCTCTGCTCCTATACAAGTTTCTTTTTGCAAATCAGTGAGAATAGAATTAATTGGGGAGTGATTAGGACCTGCTGGGTAGGTGTCACCCTCCATACTTCGTTTTTACTACAATGTAATATTTCAATCCGTTTACTGTCTTTTTCTGAATACCGTGGCAGTTCTATCTCTAATTTCCTTGTAATGCTCCTTGGATCTCTTCCCATAAGGCTGCTGGTTTTGCTGCTGAATCTGCCTAGTGGTTGCCTTGAATTATATTCCCTTGACCCTTCTGGTGGGCTGTACTTTGGATTATGGCCACTTCTTTTGGTTCCAATACCACTTGCAAGAGATCTGAAGTCTCACATTCATATTCATGGGTGTTCCTTGGGAGTTCAGTTATCTCTCCTTCCAGATGGCTCCATAAGTGTGTACAACTGAAGGTGTATTTGGAGTCTGTATATTTATTGGTTATTTGATTGTGTCCAATTCTTAGAGCTGATAGCTCTCACCTGAGCACTGCCTTTTGGGCTGAAGTATTTCAATTTATTACAGCATACCTAACCTTTCTCACTCCTCCATGCTCAAAACTGCTGCTGCCATCAGTGTGTAATTCCAGTTCTGCATTGGGTTCTCCAAGGGTTGATCCTTCAGGATCATTCAGTCGTAGCCATGCAGTCGTGATGTAGTTTCTTCTTCAGCTATTGGTAATAAAGTAGCAGGATTGAAACCTGGTGTTGTCTTCAGAATTGAGTCATTCTGCCCTAACACTAAGGCTTGGATTTAGCTAGCTGGTTGGGAGAAATCAATCTATATCCCTTATGTTCCAATATTGCTATCACTGTATGTGGGACCAATGCTGTGATGGGCTGACTCAAAGTGAGTCTGTGAGCTTCTTTAACTAGCATAGCTGTAGCTACTACTGCTTGCGAACATGCTGGCCAGCCTTTGTTTACCTCATCCAACTATTTTGAAAAATAGGCCGCTGACCTTTTTCTGTCCCCAGGGGACTGTACAAGCACTCCCAAGGCCACACGTTGCCACTCATGTACATAAAAGTTAGAAAGATTTAGTTGGATCTAGTAAGCCTAGGGCTGGGGCCTGCATTAATTCTTTCTTGATCTCATCAGAACTTTTTTGGCATTTAGGTGTCCATTCATGGAGATCACCTGGGTCCTTAATAGCTGAACCCTTAAATGCTGCTATCAGTCCATAATCAGGAATCTATGTTTCACACCAGCTAGCCGTTCCAAGAAATCCTCTCAATTCCTGTTTTGATCTTGAAAGCGCACTTCTACAGATTGTTTCTTTATGTTCCATCCCAAATTCTCGCTAGCTTTTAGAAATTTCATCTCAAATACTGGATTCACTCTCGTGCCATCTGTGCCTTTTTCTTGGACACGCAATATCCAGCTAGATCCAAAATGTTCAGTAAATCAATAGTGGCTTTCAGACAATCATCTTTCTGGTCCACCCCAATTCAGATACCATCTACATATATAACAATATAATGTTCCGTTGGTTACCTTGCCATTGTTGCAGTTCTTTTGCTAGTACATTACCAAATAGTGTAGACTTGTTCTTGAATCCTTGTGGTAGCATGGTCCAGCATAACTGATTTTCTCCATGTCATTGGGGTCTCCCATTCAAAGACAAACAGCATCTGACTGTTTGCTTATTGGAATGCAAAATGCGGCATCTTTTAAATCTAATACAATAAAATATACAGTAGTCTCTGGAATCATAGTCAATGAGGTATAAAGGTTAGGTACCACTGGATGAACATCAGCTGTGATCTGATCAACTGCCTGCAGATCTTGCACTAATCAGTATTCTTGGGATTTAGGCTTTTTTACTGGCAAAATCAGGGTATTCTTATTGACATTCCTGCAAAAGTCCGAGTTCTAGGAAGGTGGAAATTAAGGGTTCTAACCCCTCCCTAGACTCCCACTGTATTGGATATTACCTCTTTCTTTCCCACCAGGGTCTGGGCTTCAATCCTATATTTATGGGATTCATGTTTTTCATTCTTCATCATTTCTTTGTAACCCAAACCAATGGGATTACTGCACACATAACCGACCTCTACTGGAAAGAAGATAACCATTTCATGTCGACAACAATGAGATAACAGGGATTGAATGCATAGCTAGACATCAGTAGTAGGTCTTCCCCAAAGAACAGCAAGACTCCCTGTGATGACAAGACTTTTTGGGCTCTTCAGAAGTCAGGGCTTGTATACAATCTTAGCATATCCTCCCCCTTCTAAAGATGCATGTTTTTTCCTGCTCCTCTTAAGTAGTATGAAAGTCTTGGCACTAGATAGGCCTAAAAATGCAGAGCCTGCTGGTTACCTTTCTGCCTAAGTGATGGAATTGGAGAGCAGTCTGCCCTACCCACTTAAAAGTGTCTTTTTCAGCTGATGGCTGTTGCTCAGAGATGTGCTCTCATTTATCCAGCTGACTTTTTCATGACTTCTTTTGTAGCCAGGATCACAAGAAATAGCTGCTGAGTTAAAGATTTACTTCATGTAGCAACTTTGGACTGAAAAAAATGTAGGACAGGAAATTGTTCCTTTTGTTTCATACAACAACAACCCTATTATTTGATAATGTAGCAACCAGCAGTCCTTTGCCTGACTAATTTCCAAACATTTATTTCATAATCTATTCCCATGTTAGACCATGTGCAACACTAAGGAAGTAAAGGGTGGCAACTTCTGGCTAAATAGAAGTTCTAGCTTGCCTTAAACACTGCAACAATAAACAAGCCTCGATTGCTTTTCCAACAGTGAGCACACTGTATAAACAGTTTTGTTTGTTTCTTGTGCATGTGATTTAAAAGAAAATGTTAACTGCTGTGACTTAATTCCTTCAGCTGAATCAGACCAGAAGAACAGCCCAGGGAGGCATCTACCTCAGAAGTAGACACTCAAGCTTTTCAAGCTGCACAGCCTGTAAGAAAAGGAGAAACTGCAGAATACATCTGCTGTGTCTTGGAATTGCTTTCCCTTACAACGTCTTATTCTCTATTCATGCTGTAGTGAGCCAATAGGACTTGAATTTTTATTCTAAACACTGATATGCAGTAAATCTCATGAACTAAATATAAATTCTAAGGGACTCCAGCATAACAAATACATTTACTGTACAAAGCTTTCCAGCAATCAGAAAACTTGACAATATCAAGATTAATAAAACTAGTAAGCCATGCACTCTTGAAAGGGGGTGCATGGCTACAGTCCACTCCCTGGGTACTCACCTTGTTTTTGCTTCTGACTGTAGAGGCAAAGCATTTCTTACTGTGATAGGTGAAAGCAAAACTGTTTCATAGTTTTGAGAACAGAGCAACAAGTTGTCAGAAAGTAAGCTCAGCAAACAAGGCTTTATTCTGTCTGAGTTTGGGTATCACTTGCTTGAGCTAGTGGTACTTCAGTATATGTACCCTTACAATGCTGTAAAAAGGATTACCCATATGTAGATGTTAAATGGTGGCCTCACAACACTGAACTAGGTCTGTGTTCTTTGATCTAATAGTTTCTATGTAGCTACAGCTCTGGTGGCTGCAGACTTTCTCAAAAAGCTTGTGTAAAGAATAACCATACTAGAAAGTACCTGTGTGTAGGAATAATTTTAGTTTCTCCTGCAGTGTTCATTCTTTGAGAAGGTTTGTGATATTTTAGCACAAAATATATTTTGAGAACTAGACACAAAGCAAACAAAGTGCTAAAAAGGTCACCTTTCTAATTGTTAACATAAAACATAAGTAAATTTCCAACTTGCTGCCTTTACTAACTACTTATATTTAGTAAAAATGTTGGTCTGAAAAATGGTATCGATAAGTGTTTTCCACTATAAAATTAGTCCAGAAATCTGATTAGTATGGGGGAAACAGTAATTTTAGTGTTGCTGATATCTGGGGAGAAGGAGCTCACCAAGTTAGACAATTGTGCTAATGTTACTGATAAATTTGCAATCATAAGTGGCTAATTTGTGAGAGTGGTGAGACACTGGCACAGGCTGCCCAGAGCAGCAGTGGATGCCCCATCCCTGGAAGCGTTCAAGGCCAGGCTGGACGGGGCTTGGAGCGACCTGGTCTAGGGGAAGGTGTCCCTGCCCACGGCAGGAGGGCTGGAACTAGGTGATCTTTGAGGTCCCTTCCAACCAACCCATTCTATGATTCTATTTCTTCCCTCCACCCTAAATGCTACAGCTGATAACCAGGCAAGCCTGCAGAGATTCAAAGGTAAGGTGGAGGGGACCTCTCCTGCCCTTTAGTTTTCTTTTGCATTGATAACATGCCTATAGTAAATGCCATTTACCTGTGAATCTAATTCCAGATCTTTAAGTAGATTGTAGACATTCATCTCTAGTTACGTACAGCATATGGTTAGACAGGAACATTCAGGAAAACAATACTGACTGCTTGGACTCGGATCTCTCGCTTCTCTTGTCCTCTTTTTCTCCTTTATTCACTACCTCTTGCTTTTTGCAGTTGGTCGGAAGGCAAGACCCAGGTGCTGTCTATATAAAGATCCATAAGGATACTTGGAATTCAAGAACTTCAGTTTTAGTAGGGACACATTTGGTCCCTATTAATCCTCCAAGGATTCTTCTATGGCAGTAATAGAGGACAGGGAGGACGGGGGGGGGGAAGGAATAGCAAGTTGATATGATTTGAAATACAACTAATGATAGCTGTTACTAAACTGGCAAAAAGTGTGTATAAGTTGTTTTTCCTCTATAAATGAGGTGCAAAGATGTAGTCTTGAGCACTCCAGCTTTTAAGGCTGAGGCAGCTTTGTCTGCCAGGTGATACTGGTGTATCAACTCTGAGATTTCTATCAGCATTTCACTCTCTCCTGTCAGCTTCTGCAAGGTTAGATTAATTGCTCAGGCTGTTATCCCAGCAGACAATTAATTCTCCAGTGAACAAGTGCTTCAGTGTCTCAGGCTGCTGTTGGAGCTACCCAGGAGCAGGCCGCGCTGCTGGGATGCGCTGCTAGGGAAGGCCGGCGTGGTGAGAGGGAAGTTCTATGGCTGAGGTAGCACCAGCTGCTGGGATGTGCTTTCATTTCCAAATAACTCCGGTGGCACCTCATTCCGCCCCCACCCCGTAACCACCTCTGACTTACAGTCCACCGCATCTGTCGCAGCTACAGCGTAGCCCCGGGGGCAGCGGGGCGGCGGGTGGGCAAGGCGGGCTGAGCGGGGGCGCCGCCGGGGGGCGCTGGGGAGGAGGGCGGAGGCCGTCGGGGGGGCGAGGAGGGCGCGTGGCGCCTCACGCTTCCCGCCTGGCGCCTCACGCTTCCCGCCTGGCGCCCTGGCTGGCCCCGGGGCAGGGAGGCAGCTGAGGCGGCAGACGGGGGTCGCCGCGGCTCCCGCTGCCGGGCGGCTCGGAGAGGCGTGAGGGGGCTTGGAGCCGGCGGAGGTGCAAAGGCGGCTGCACCCCTCAGGCGGAGGCGCGAAGGCGACGCTCCCCTCCGGAGGAGGCGCGAAGCGGCCGCTCCGAGCCCGGCGGTGCCGCCGGGAAACGGAGCGCTCAGCGGCTCCGTGTGACGCTGGCGGTGGCTTCTGTGGGTTTATGCAGGCAGACCCTGAAACTTCCATTCCAGGCGGTGCTTGTCCCCTGTTGACCAAAAGCACTCGGTCGGCGCCGTGGCTGCCGGCGGGCTCGACAGCGAGCGAGGGCTGTTACCCTCGGTACCTCACGCAGCGCCCTGGCTGGAAGCGCCTCAAGATGGCACGGGAGGGAACGTGCTTCACTGGTACACGGGAGCAGGAACCACACCGCGTGCTTCGTACAGAAGAGCTTGCTCGGAGAGAAACTGAAAAATAGACTTTGAACTTCGAGTATGGTAAATAAATTGCAGCTTCAGGTTACAGCACGTAACTAGAAGCGAAATGCTATGCTGCTAGAGAAAATACAATCAATACGTGACTGGTGAATCGTGGAGTTCCCACAGTTTCCCTCATGTAATGGGTATAATTTTAGCTACATCATATACAGGTTTTAATTTTAAATTGGTAGTTGTCTTGCAAGAGGCAGTTAAGTTGCTGAATCTTGTCTGTGGTGGTACTGCTTGTCTACTTTGTTGAAAGTGTTTTCTTTAAAACACTGGGCAGGAACTGCCATGTGTACTCCTGTAGTAGAAAAGCTTTGGGAACGCTTTGAGATGATATTTGGCTTTGCCTTCATTTTCACATCTACTCTGGAGCAGGCACTGTGAGAGGTTAGTCTCAAATGATAGCAAACACAAAGACTGGGTGCCATCATAGAACATTTTTAAAATTCTGTTTTTAAGCAAGAGCCGACTTGTGCATGCGGTGGTACTTTTGAGCATGCTGGAGCTCTGTAGAAAAACAAAAGAAGCAAATAATATATCCAGATCTAGGGCCCAAGTTATTTTGGGCTGTGTGAGAGTTGGCTTATGACTGAAAGGTAGAATCTAAAAGTTAAGCTCTAGGCAAGGATCTACTAATACACTTGGTGATAAACTAGCCCCAACTCAATCACTCATAAACTTCAGCTGGAAAATTCTGTGACTGTATAAAAAATTATTTGTTTTTTTATAAGTACTTCAATTATTTTCTGATGTAATGAAACATGAGCCTTTTATTTTTGAGAGAAACTGAACATATTTTGGTTCTTTTTTCTTACCCTACTCTACCCATAGAAAAAGCCCCTTATTTTTTTCTAGATAGCAAATAATATATCGATTAGGTTACTGTTAATAGATCAAAAATTGGGATTAGGACCTGGGCAAGCAAATTCTGAAAACTTTGACTGGTAGGATATTGGTTGTGGGTTGTTATAGATTTCCCCCATGGATTTGAAATTATGTTGTGAGAACATGAATTAGCCTTCCACATAATTATGGTCAAAACTTACGATTGCAAGGTTATATGTATTATTTTTTTTATAATTCTTCTGGTTCCATAGGAGATGTTGTATTTGAAACTGTTGCCTTCTTATATAGGCTGTTGTCCCTTAAAAATGAAATTTTAAAACTGCTTTTTGTATTTCTTTTAGTCTTACTGGTGAGACCTTGGTGAAATTACCCTGGGATAAATTTTTAGGCTCTTCAAGGAGTAGCCTGTGACCTGACAGAACTGGAACTTATTGCAATGAGCATGTAATCAAGGTAAGCCTAAAACATAATTTGAATAAAACACCTACAGCTGATATTGCAGAAACAAAGTTTTAAAGGTGGCATGGATTGAATGTCTTTTTTATTTAAATGTTTTCTGTTTGAAATTATGAGCCCTGCTGGGATAATCTGGCTTGTTTTGCTAGTATAATAACACTAAGTTATCAGGTATGTTACTTTTTACAATGTGGTGGCTTTTCTGAAACCATTCTCTCTGAGCTCTTCTGGCATATAAGCAGTTTTGCTGAAATTATAGCTGGTTGTCTATGAAGTTGCTGGCTAATAAGTCTTTTTGACTTTGTTTTGAAGCACTTGATTTATTGCCCTAAGAAAATTATATAGGGAGTTGGTTATTTTCTTGAGTCTTTCAATTGCTTTTAAATCTGGATCTAAAGGCTTTTAAGTATGACATTGATATTCTGCCAATATTATGGTTTATAGAAAAAACCCTTGTCATGGCTTTGCCTAACTACAAAATCTTCTAACCTTAAAAAGTATAAGATGGAGCAAAGCAACATAACATTTTTCTTGCTTTTAGTAGATATAAATATCATCAAGAAAAGAGAATGTGTGCCACAAACAACACATAATTGTTTTCTGTCCCAGTGTAAGCATCTGTCCTTAAATAATAGTAGCAAGTGTAGAAACTTTCTGATTGTGGACAGTTACACAGGTTGTTCAGAGAGTATCGACAGACCACTGCTTCCTGTTATTTCGTACAAGTACTTTTGGTTATGTGAGGTTGTGTTACGTGCTTGTAAAGTAAGAGAGTGCTGGTTTTACTGCCTTGAGAATTGGTCTCATGCTTAGTAACTATTTGGCAGTCTGGAGTCTTGTCTGGGTTGCTAATTTGGTAATGTGGCTTGAAACTGACCTACTGCATTTACCTCTGTAGGTAGAAGGTACTCTCTCCTTGATCTTCTTTTCAAGAATGGCAATGGCAGTGTGTTGGCCCAGAATAGTATTTATTCCCCCTTCTGCTCACATAGGGATTAATTTTTTAAGAAGTACTGGATGTTAATAGGACTTTAGCTTCCTAACTTTGGCATTTCATTATGTCTTCTGGTTATTCCTACAAAACTAGTTTGTCTTCCACTAACAGTATTTACTTGGCTCCTGATATTTTCCTAACTGAAAATGTACTCTGAGGCTTTCATTAATGCTTGTTTGGTGTTATGTTTTGAAAGTGACATGACCTAGAAATATATTATCAGCCAGGTACTTCAACTGCCACACTCTCTCAGAGAAATTATGAAGAGTAGGTGTGGGTGGAATGCACCATAGCTAGACACTGAAAGGGAGAATGCCATATCCTGTTTGAACTCAAGGACAAACTCTAGCAAGGCAAGCAGCAGCTGGTCAAGCCAAATTAAAATCGGGAAAAACAGCAGCAGAAAACTGACTAATTAAAAAAATGAAAACACTTCTGATGCACTGAAAATGCTTAAGGAAGAACTTTACCCCAAATTACCCAAAACATAATTGAAAATGCATTTCTCTACCAAAAGTTTTTTCAGGGAATTATTTATGATCCCTCAAAGACACATATATAGTACATGCCAAGTAAGTAAATGGTTAAGTAAAAGTAGACTAAAAAACGATAATGCTGTTGTAGATGGGGAGTGTTTGGAATCCCTGTAAGAGCTTGTATTCATTAATTATATAGTTAGGCAGAAGTAAAATAGAAATGAATTGTCGTTCCTCTTCCAAAGAACATAAAGGGAGACAGAGGTTTTAAATTATTCCAGAACATCAGCATTAAAATTTTTACTGTGGATATGGATTCACATTTCTGCTGCTCTAGATCTGGAGCACAGAGAGGCAAATGTAAAATGACTGCTCAACTGCTGGCTGCAATTGCTGAGTTAGTTTTGCGTCCTTTGATTCTGCTGTCTTTTAATTTTTTTTTAAGTTTTAAATTTTGGTTTGGATGCAGAACAAAACCGTAGAAACTGCATTTTCTTATTTTCTGGCCAGGAATCATTTAACAAAACTTGTTTTAAAATGGTCTTTTTCCTTTTTTACTATATAACATTTTAGCATTCTTTTCTAGACTTCATTCATGCTTGGAAATCTGTAGCTATGAAATACTGTAACAGGAGTTGCTTTTCTTCTTTTCCTGCTTTTCTTTCACGACCCCTGCCCTGCCTTGTGTGATAGTAGAAAGCTCATCAATATGCCTGCTCTCCTGAGATTTCTAGTTGCAGCAAATGTTGACGCTTGTGTGTTAAGTCAGATCCAGCTGTTTTGAAGTTCACCTTTGGAAATTGAAAACTCCATCTGGCTGAGTTCCATAGCTGAAAATACTTCATGCTGGTTTATGAGCGAGTTGGCTAATATTCAGTAAAGGAAATATTAAACAACAAAAAAGTGAAAGCATTAAAGCTATGATACCAGCTATGATCATTCATGGATGAATGCTTTCAGCTTGCACATGACAGGTGCTGTGTCAAGCTGCGATCTGTTCCTTCTTTTGGTGGTTTGGTGGTCATTCTCCCTGTTGCTTTTTAGCTGGGAAGAGTGGGGTAAGCTGTATCCCCCTCTGCAGCTGTTTTTGTGTGGTGTAATTGGACTGAAGACTAAGTGAAGAGTTAGGATGGAAAGGGCAGTTAGAAGAAAGTGTAGAGGAAAGTCCGCTGTGTGGGGGACAGTAGGACTTCCTGTGGTAATTTTATTGCTTACTCAGCAGGGGTGATGGTGAGGCTCAAGACCT
The DNA here is from genome assembly GCF_017639655.2 of Falco naumanni. Classification (NCBI taxonomy): domain Eukaryota; kingdom Metazoa; phylum Chordata; class Aves; order Falconiformes; family Falconidae; genus Falco; species Falco naumanni. The sequence goes on along the minus strand of NC_054068.1, from coordinate 19,564,202 downwards.
CCTACTGAAAGAACCTCTTTTGAGGAAAGCACTTACTCCAAGTGTCAGATGGAACACTTGGTTCATTTGGTGCCTCCATCTGTTCTGTTACGACAATTTGCAGGCTTGTGGCTTGTGTGAGTAAGCCTTTCTATTTAGATATAACGTTAGTGTTCATAACTTTCACTGTACTTGAATAGTTGAGCTCAGAGTCAATCTTCATGTGTTATTTGTTACGGCACAACAATTCCTGATAACCTCATTTCAAATATTAAGTTATGTGGCTTCAAAAACAAGCTGTGTGCCATGAAAAGTATATATTAAGTAGTTAGTTTGTATTATGCTGTGCTATCCTTGTTGCTTTAAAGTAATTTCCAGAGTGACCAGATTAATCAGAAGCATCACTGAAGCATTTTAGTGACTTGGATTAATTTTTCATGAATTCCTGTTGTGTTGATGTGGTAACTTCAATAGTTTAGAAAGCTAGCTTGTGAAATGCTGCCACAGCCCCACTCCCCCCTAGGCTGCGAGTTCCCACCCCTGCATTTCACCACTGCTGTAGTTTTCCATTGAGGCTATTTTTCTGGAAACACCCCTGAAGACAGATCACTAAAGTCAGCAGAGTTAAACAAAAATTAAATTTTTGGAGGGCTGCAATCTGTGGAGGATGTGTGAGACAATGACCTGCAAGCCTGCTTTACAGAAATAACAAATCCTGGAGTGTGGCCTGGATTCCCCACTGTGTACTGACGGAGATGCTTACAGTGTAGTTTTTTTATTTGTTCTAAGGCACTGAATAAGATTATCCTTATTACGACTGCAACTATAGCAAGAAGGCATAGCTACAGGCCTCAAAAGGGTGGAACCTGTGTCCTCTATCCAAGCAAACAAATATTTTAAGTCCCAATCTGTGGAACTCAATGCAATCAGGTGTAGAAGTTTGGTTTAGAAATGTTTTTTTGAATTGCAGTATGCTCAGGGACATGTAAATTAGACGGATATAAGAAAATACAAATCGTCTTACAGCAAAGAGAAACTAGTAGATGATAGAGGATAGTGGGAGGAAACAAATCCCATAACTGCCTATGTGATGTCTCCTGTGATTCTTGCCACTGATCAGACTGCTGAGGTATCTTGAATTAGAAGTGTTGGTATGTTCTGCCACAGTGAGGTTATTCAAATAGTACTAGTGTACTAGCTTTCTTTCTGTGTATCACTATTCCAGGCTACTATGCATTGGTCTATTATATGGCTTGCTTTTTCAGCCACTCTTGCCAACATTTCAGTTGAAAGACAGTTTGTTTTCCATAGGAATGGATGCACCTCTCACTTTCCCTGCTCTCTGTCCTTAAGTGGTATCAATAGCTTTTGTTGGCAGTAATAGATTATCTAATACTGATTATGATCCAGCTAAGGAGAGGTGATGGCTCTTAAACATCTTGCACACTTCAAATTATTTTCTAAGGTTTTTTTTTAAATCTTTGTTTCAAGTTGGTAATTAGACATGTAGAAATGACAGTTAGTCAGAAATGACATTACTAAAAACAATAAATTAGGCAATTATTTACTCTCAACAGGAGTATATTTTACTACTTAAAAAAATCAAATGTTTTTTTCAAATTGCTGGTGGATTTGGCTGCAGACTGAAGAGTAGGTGCTATGGAAAATTCCAGGAAAAGGTGTAAAATGATGAGTGAAAAATGTCAAGGGCAATATTTGTTTAATGTGATTTCATTCATACGTTTATATCCAAAAATGTCTCTTTAGACCGTCTGGGAGTTGTACTGTTGAGTCATGTTAGCCCTTTCCTTTTTTCACATTTACTCCATTTTGTTTGTACTTCCCAAATCTATTTTATTTTTCTCATTTTCTTTTACCCTGCTGGTTTGTTCTTTCTTGGCTTTATTTTTAATTAGTTAAACAGAAGTGGCCTTTGACATAGAAAAGATTATGAAAACAGTGGGACATTGGTTACTGCTTTGAAAGAGTAAAGCAAATATTTTTGTGTGCATGTTCTCCTTTGTCTGTTACCTCTCTCCTGGGGTTGTATTGTCAGTGAGTGAAGTAAAGGAGCCTCTTGGAGGGAGCAAAGGGAGTTTATTCAGAATCTTACTTAGTTTTCTGTGTATTATGGCTAGAGGCCCTAATAAATTTTAGTTCCACTGTGCTGAGCAAAGCTACAAATGCATAATGATAGCCTCTGAAGCTTACAGCATGAAGTATTATGATAGACCAGACCTGGCAAGGAGAAGAATTTTTTAATTTTATGCATGCAGATCAACAACCAAAGATTTGGAGCCAGCGTCTAATCGTGTTTAAGATCTCTTGAAAACCTGCCCTGCTACGATGGAAGCTTCTGTATGAAAGCTAGCCTCCTGGAAATCTTGCCTTTTATAGTCATTTCAGGGTCACAGGGGGAGACAGTGACATGAGGTCTGACAATGTTTCCCAGCTCTGGTGCCAGTCCAAGCATTGTAAGCTTGAGAATATACACTTTCACTCACTCCAACCCTTGTCATATCCAGGACCAAATGTGGTCAGCCAGTGCATGTTTGGTCTTAATTTGAGATTTGTGTTGCATTTCATTTGAAACTGCAGCATTTCATCATGACCAAAGGTGGTGGGAATTGAGATGTCTGATTCTGTTGCAAATGATCAGTAGAGCTCCCTGAATAATTAAGGCATGCATACTGTTCCCTTGCTTGACTTAAAAGTTGATACTGAGATTCTGCTTGTTAAGTAAAACTTAAATTTTGGCAAAATGAACATGCAAAATAGTCGCAGAATCCTGCATCTGTCTGTACGTTTCTCTGCAAGGGAACCAGTTAGCCTCAAAGAGGTTCAAGAGTGTTTCCTCAGGGATTTACCAAAAGAGGGAAGACCTATACTTTTGTTGCCTTCCTAAAGAAAGCTTTTGGGAATTAACCATTGCTGCTTGTCACAGGGGAGAAGTATTAAGTGCCTTGTGATTTGCATAGAGGGATCTTCACAGGTTGCCCAGAGAGGCTGTAGCTAGAAAAAACATTCAAGGTCAGGTTGGATGGGGCTCTGAGTAACCTGATCTCACTGCGGGGGGGTTGGACTAGATGACTGTTAAAGGTCCCTTCCAACCCAAACCATTCTATGAGTCGATGTTCTTTTGAATTTTGTCTGCTGAAACTGAACAGGTCCGTTGCAGGTGACCGAAAAGACTAATTTTCCTTATCCTGGCTGTACAACCCTCAGCTCTGAGAGGTATTACATTTTAAGCATAACTCATGGCCTTCCGCAGTTTGAATACAATGCAGCATGACTAACAAAAGACTGGAAATGAGCATGTGCCACATAAAATAACAGGATTCATATATTGTATATGTGAAAGTGTACATGAAATGTCCAGTGGATTGCTAAACTCGTGATCATTAATAAATACTAATCTGTTTTGTACTCAGTCACAGTAGTCATACATGTTAATGTGGTCTCTGCTTTCTGGGCCTCAAAAATCAAGGATGGAATTGGAGTTCTACTTTCCAGAAGGCCTTGAAGCATCAATGAACCTCTAAGGACTCAGTTTCCTGCAGCTAGTCAGCAGCTTGAATTTGAAAAACAGCAAACAGTCTGTTACCCTGCTGCTGTAGGTAGAAGCTAGGTGGTGGTATACAGAAGTGGAACACTCCATGCTCCATGGAAATACGTATGTTCTTATGAAGATGCACTATGAAAGAAGGCTAATAATAGAAGCACTGATTCAACTGTAACAATGCCACTCCAAAGTGCCCCCTACTGCCTGAGTAGAGTGCTTAAGAAATGCAAACTTTGCAGCTGTATAAAGAATTTTAGAATATAAAGCTCCACACTTTGAAGATTGCACAGATGGGAGCTAAACCCAAAGGAAATACACTCAGTAGGAAATTGTATTATCTGGGTTTTTTTAGCAGTGACCACCTATAATCACTGACACACTTTCTAATGTATTCTAAGGTGCTTGCCAATGTAGGCTTTGAAGACTGTAAAGAAGGGTTCAGAGATAACGACCTTCTTATCAGCCCTGTTCATTCCAGAGCCTTTATCCAATTCATATACCTGGATTTCAGTATTTCTGCAGAATGAGTTTTTTTGCTTCTGCTTTACAACTAGTGGCAGGAGTAAAGTGCCAGTTTATTTTACTGAACTGGCAGAGGAGGGCCCCATTTAGTCTCAGTTCTTGCCCTAAACCTTTGTCAGTCGTGAGAGAAAAGGTGGGTGAAGCTCAGGAGAAGAAAGGCCATACAGACTGTTCCTGAGAACATTGTCTTATCATCCAGCTCTGAATGTACTCGACAAACAGAAAGGACACAGAAAAAAGAGCTGGAGTACAGAAAGGAAGGTTGTATGCTATGTGTAACTGATCCAAGCTTCAAAATCCAGCATTCCTGCTCAATACTTCATTAGCTGCTTGAGTTAACTCTGAGAAGATTTGGGACATGATTAATTTTTAGTCTAAACATGGGCCTGGAAGCATGGGGTTTAAGCAGTGGAAAAGCATCATTTAAAGTAGTATAGTAAAACTACTGTGACTTGGTAGCTGTACTTTCTTTGCATGATAGCTGACATAGGTGGATATTGGGAATTAAGTTGGAATTATTTTTTAATAACTCAATGACATTCAGAAACTATCATATTTCTACTGTTCTGAGGGAAGTAAGTTTGTATGTTTATCTAGTTTATGATGGCCAAATATGTAGTTTCTTGGAATTAAAGCGAGCAAATGTACCCTGTGCAATTCTAACCATCCCCTCTAATGTTTTTGTCCATTGTTATCGGGAAATCCTTTTACATTTGCATCTAAAACATTATCTGGCCCTTGTTTGTTTTGAACAGTATTATTTTCTCTGTTAATCTCCAGATTAGTTCTCTTATAAACTGAGTTTAAAGGTGATTGAAATGTCAGCTTTGTAGGCAGAAGCGAATACTAATTACTGTCTAGAGATTTGATTCAAGCGTTACAGAAATGAGCGTAAAGATTGAGGCAGCGAAGTTGCCAGAACAATGAAAGCAAATGCAGTCTATAGCATTTACGTATTAACCTCATATGGAGGGACTGTGTCTGAGGATGATCTTAAAGCTGCTGATCTAATGATGTTAGTCACTCCTGGAAATAAAATTTATGGCTTCATTTGTTACAGTGCAGAAATGGGGGGGGACGACTAAGAAATGAACCTGATGCTGAGGATTAATGCAAAACAGGAAAAATATTCCAGTGCATCTGTTTAGCAGAGTTTACTCAGTGCTGGGCTTCTGTTCTCACTCCTGCAAGATTTATTTTCTTTTGTGTAGGAAGCACATCTTTCAGGGAGTGCTTGTAAGCTTATAGCTCTAATGTTTCTGTCCCAGACATGCCTTGTTCTATTTTGTAAGCAGGAATTGAGCAAGGGCTGTTTGCTAGAAGCAGAGTGGGGAGAGAGGAAGAGCCTTAATGCAGTCAGCTGTCACTGAGTTTTGTGAGACTTCAGATCTGTGGTAAAGGCATTTCTGAACTCTTGGAAAACTACGTTACTTTCACATATGAAGTGGTTTTGATACTATTTGTTGTTGTTGTTGTTTTTAAGATAGCCAAAAGTAGTGATTTTTGCTTAATGTTATGGTAGTTTGAGCTTATGGTTCTCTGTGGTCTTACTGTAGTTAGTTCTCAGCACTCGCGGCTGTATGACCATAAGAATTAATTTGTGTAGTATTTCCAAGAGCTGCATGTTGGTATTTCCCTAATCACCTAGTTCAGAGTGGTGCACTTTTCAGCATGGTCAGTATCATCCTGTTTCTCCCATTGAACTGAAGGAAAACAGAGACTGAGTTTGGAATTAATCCTTTCATAAATACCATTGCACCATGGAGTTGATGGTGATGAGACTACTACCAGCTTGGCATTAGTCATGCACAATTGTAATTCTGCACTGGAATTACATGACGCTGGAAGAGAAGGTACAAGAAGGGCTTTGCCTTTATTTATTCTGGCTACCATAAAAGGTGAAATGAAATAATCTATGTTTGGGACATACATACTTGAATTAAATTGTACGTAACATTGTCTTGAAGGAACTGGCGAAAATTAAAAAGAAATTCCACAATATGAACTTTTAACAAAATGGACAGTGCGTTTTAAATGATAAAGGGCTCCTGCTAAAGTGTTAGAAATATAAAATAGTTGACATTTAAAATGTCAATAGTTTCAGCATTTACCATAGAGTTCTGACATTTTGAGTGACCATTGGAGCTTTTATTTGTTTTAAATGCTTCACTTAAATTCTTTTAGCAAATTATTGGTAATCTGGTCATCTTTGAAAAGTGGCATCTTCTTTTGGGACTACAGTTTATTGGGGAAACAGAGCTCTTAATTTTGATGGTTACAGTCAGTGAAATCAAGTCAGCCATGTAAAGATGGGCACTTGTTTCCTACTGCTTGCATTTACATTTTGCTCTGGGCAGGAAGAAAAACTCAGCAGGAGGTAATTTTTTCTTAATTTTTTTCTCATCCCCCCCTTTTCTTTTTTTCTTTTTTCTTTTTTTTTTCTCCCTCACCCCCCCCCCCCCCAAAAAAAAAAAAAAAAAACAAAAAACCAACAAACCAACCATTGTGATGTGTATTAAAACCTTTTCTTAATGGTCAACAATAGTAGACTGAGTCTTGGAAGACCTCCTTCCTCCCTGAATTTGACTGGCTGGCCTTTGCAAATACCTTTACTCTATGTCTTAGTTTTCAAGGTTTAAGAAGGTTTAGGAAGTTTAAGTGATGATGGTATTCTTTAAAAAAGCATATTGAAGTTAGTGTTAGGAAGAAATTAAGTTTTACAACATTATTGTAGAGACTATATAGAGGCTTCTTACACTATTTTAGATGATGACAGCTGTGTTTTCCCTATTGAGAACTTAACCTATACTCAGTTACTCAGTGTTTTATGACCACTAATCAAGGGTTTATATTGAAAGTTTTTGTTATTGTAATATTGAATGCAAATGACACTGAACTAACACTTCTATCAGGAAGATGCTGGGAAAACCAATATAGCTAAACAAATAATTCAGTGCCATTCTCACTTCCAGTGCATATACTTGTTTCACATATACTCCTAATACAGTTTCTGCAATATCTTTGTATCTTAAGGGCTCCTGAATGCTCATTTAGCCCAACAAAGTAAAATGTCTGGTGTGAGGATCCATTCCACAAAGTTTCATGTCTACATCATATGCACAGTAAAAGGAATCCCCATCCCCAGTTCCACATGGGGAAGTGAAGCAAAGTTCAAGTAAGTGCCTTTTGGCTGAAGCAAACTGCACATCATGGCTTGTCAAAGTATACTTATTCTACATGAAACTTTGTGGGATTGCAGCTTTTCTGCAGACTGAATTCTTGTGAATGCATAGTATATTTTGGTTGTTCCTATTTTTGGCTTTCTTCATGAAAGAAACAGCATAAGCTATTACTGCTATTTATGAAAGCACTTTGTGACCCTATACCATAGCACTGAACTGTAAACAGACTGCCTGCCAGTTTTTGAATCAAAAAATTTAACATTGCAGCTGAACAAAAGCTGATAATGGCAACTCTGACTCTTTTTTAAAAAAATCCTATTTGGTTAAAATTCATCAATGTAGAAATAGTTTTAAAAAAATTAAATTCCTGTTATAACTCATAAAATGCTGTGTTTAATAGTTTGGGGTTTTTTTCATAAATGTGATTTTTAATGTGTCCTGGAGATTTTATCTATTTAATTATGAGTGTTTTCGGTGCCTGTTAAGGCTTTGGGAGTCCTGACTGTGGCAATGTGGCAAATGAATTGCTTCACTTAAGTAGAAAGTGTGGTGGGAATCTTCTGGCTTCTGTACCTGAAGAGGTGAATCTAAGATTCTTTAACTGTGCTCAGCTGATGGGTTTATATTGGATCTTGCAATATTTCAATCTTCAGAAGGAAATCCCCCATTAAATTTAAGTTGAGATCCTTTTCCCTTTGAGGTGAACACTGTTTAATGAAGGGCATGTATAAGCCATCTCTAATTCCATGGACAGAAAAACTTATAATAATTCCTATTCTCTGGCATATCAGTTCATTGCAGATCTTAAATATTGCATGAGCAACTTGAATTAAAAGGTGTGTGAATGATGGAAATGAACATGATGTTTCAATATTACCACTTTAATTTGTGTTAGCAAACGGAAGGAAAGAATGAAGGGGGCAGTAGCTGTCTGTGTGTTTTCCTGCTCAGACTCAACGGAAGCACTTGCAACCCAAAATGTCTGGCCAGTCCCTTGATTCAAAGAAATTTATTTAGCACAATGGCAGACTCATTCAGTCTCCTCTTCTGTGGCTCCCACATAGAGGAGCTGCTAAGGAAAATGAAGGAAACATACTTCTGTAGACTGGGATAGTCTGGGCGACACCACCCATTTGTTTTGACATCTCTGTTTCGTTACTTTTCCATCATCAGGACCAAACACTCTACTGAACTCAAATGCATAGTCTATGGCAGAATGTTTGACAAAATCAATAATTTCTGAGGAGTTTGCCCCTGTAAAATAGTAACTGCATTTTTGTGTATGAGGACTGTTATGTGAGAAGGGCAAGAAAGAGTTTGGCTTGCTTTACTTGGGCCTTATCCTGACATAGAAAGCCTATTACCTACAACAGGAGACCTTACCACAGCCCAGGGTTTTTTGTTTTGTTTTTTTTTTTTTTTTTTTTAAATTTTATTTCCATCTTTCCTGTTCTGCTAAAGTACGTGCATTAAGATATTTTTAAATGAGTTTATTAAATATGATTTGTAATTTAGATTCAAGGTGAAAGATTCAGATATCTGTTCTGTACTCTGTGCCCAAGTTTAATTCAGTTGGCATTAATAAGATATATATGTGCACGTTTGTGGACATAGTGCTTCAGATAAACTTTTATGGGTTGAGAGATACCACATGAAAGGCTATTATCTCTGACTCAGCTGTGATGATATTTTTAAAGGAGCATTTACCAGACTTCGATCCATAGACTGATTGCCATATGTTGATAACTTCTTGGTTTTGTCTGCTAAGTTACAAGATAAGAGTTTAAAATCCTTTGACTTGACATAGTTTCTTTGCTGTTGTTGGGACAGGAAGCTGTGCTGTTACAAATGGGCATGTAGCTGGTTCCCATTTCTAACTTTATAAAAGATTTGAGACTCCCTGCTATATAAAGTTCAGTATGAAATGTCTTCCTTTGGTGACCAAAATCCTGTGTTTGATGACACAAAGCTTGCCATTGATGTAAGTGGGATCAAAACTAGGCATGTCCTATAGGTCCTAATAAATGGTCTAATTGGGAAAGTACTGGCTTGCTAGAATTGTTGTCTAGAGACAGAGGGGGTGCATGAAAGACGAATCTGTGGAAGTTGTGTTACAAAGTCCTGAAATATTCAGGTGTGCTAGAAGTGACTGGCAAAACAGAAGGGTCTATGTGTGGTAGAATATGGTAGATGAGAAGAAAGATATAGTGGAGAGATCTGAATGGAAAACCAAAATCAGTATAGTAGTAGGCAAATAGTTGGTATTAATGCACAAATCTTGAATGGGCTGAGGAAAGTGAGATGAGAACTGAAGTGAGACAACAGCATCCTGGCTTCTTCAGAAGAGGCTGTTAGGGGTTCTGTGTGAGCGATAGATGAGAATGGCAGATGACTCTGATTTGGCCATCTGGATGTGCAGGGTAAAATACACACTGAAGGTGAGCCACCTCTCTCTGAGTGGAATTGGTGGAAGATTAGAACCAAATCTTGACATTGATCTAATTCCTTTGGAAGAGAAGAGAATTTGCATTTGTACCTTCCCCCCCCCTTCTACAGCAATAAGCGCTATGGTCTCTGCCTCTGAAATCATCTTAAAAGTCTGTAGAGACACCAACATCCTGGTGCCCTGTCATAGTTCTACTACTGTTTGAAATTGTACATAACTGGCCATAGGACCCCTGAAGTGAAAGCTGTGTAACTTTTTTGTGTATCTTTTCTGGCAAAGACAATTAGTTTGTCTCTTTCTTAAAGAAAACAAACAAACAAACAACAAACAAAACCGACCAACAAACAAAAACAACAAAAGCTTGCAGCATGCCTTCTGCATGGACTGCAGGGAGAAGAGGAGCTGGCAGAGACACTCATGCGTGAATGAGGGAGAGTCTGTTTGTGTGGAATGTCATGAGAGGAAGGTCATTCCGGCCCATTTCTCAAGGAAATAGATGTAACTGAATCTGCTTTACACTGTTTCTCTCTTGGTACTACTGTTGCTCACCTTTCCAAATTGTTTGGAAGCCAATGCAGCTGTGTTGCATTGTAGGTGTGACTGCCCTAAGGTTATAAGGGGAACAGATACAGATGGCGTTGAATAACCTTTTTTGAACACACTTTTGCACACTCTGATTAATTCTGCTGTGTCAGTGGCCTTGAAATGCTGCTGGAGACGCTGTGGTGCCTGCAGGTTTTCCCAGCAGCTTTAGTCTCTGTGTCATGGAAAGATTAATGCTGTGAGACACATGGCATAAGGGTATAAGCTGACCTCATATGACCCATGATGACTTCTGGAATTGGTAGATAAGATTGTTTTCCAGCTTACTTGTTTTTAAGGGGCTATTATCTTCCTGCAGAATCTTGCAAATAGTGCAGTGACTTCTCAGTAATACGTAAGGGCTAAAAAGATGTCCTTTTATAGTACTCTCTTAGATATCATTCAGTCTTCAGTAAGAAGTTAATGTTGGAAGATTGTTACTGCTACAGTGGATCACACAGGCAAGTTTCCCTTTTTGTCTTTGGTTGTAAAGTCTAGAAGGAGAGCAAAAAACCTTGAGGTAAAGTTCCTGATGACTTTAACACCTACACAACCTATGAATGACAGGGAAAAGGGATTGTCAGCCTATTCCTCCAGCCAGAAAGAAGCGAATACAGCAGCTGTAATGGATTCTTATTACTCGTATTTTCAGAAGCCTTGATCCAGACCAAACCCTCCAGAGCCAAAGCTCTGTAGCTTTGGATGATCACCCTTGAGCAGAAGACAAGGAAGCAGCAGCTTTTTCTTTAGAAGGCCCTTTTGGTATGCTAATGAAATCCTGCAGGTGACATGATTAATAGTTTTCTCTGCTTCCTCCTGAGGGGGAATTTTTAGAGATGCTTAAGTGTTGGTTTTTTTTAAGAATAAGGACTCTGAAAATTAAGGGTCTATTTTCTGGGAGCCTTTTCTATTGAACTTCAATGCAAATCCATAGCTTTCCTTTTGTTTTTTAGAAAATGAGTGGGAAGGAAAGAGTTTGGATAACTAGTCAAAAATCTTACCATGTTTTAAACTGTCCTAGAATGGCTTTCACCAGCAGAACTATTTACAGTCTATGGTTTAACAGATGACAGTATAATTTTTTTTTTCTCTCAGAAGGTGAAACTGCCAGTTACAGCTCTAGTTGCTATATAGTATGCAGCAGGTTCTGCTTATAAAGACTCATAAAACTGTGGAAAGTTTCCATGTGAGGAGACTGAATGTTGAAAAATAGTTCTCGTTTCAGAGCACCCTTCTGTCTTGTTTAAACCCATATCTTTTTGCATTATTCATTCTTTTGACTTCAGTTTGGACAAAACTAGCCTGAAGTAGCAAGGTTTTTGCTTAGATTTATGTGCATTTTTATAGCCATCAGATTCTTTTGTTGCAAAAGTGCTTCTTACCATATTAAAAATCAGGATAAAAACAAGGTTTTCTTTATTCAGAAATATTACACAAGATTTGAAGGATATGGATTGTTGTCCATTTTTAAATGTCATGTGTCTTTGTAAATCATATGACATCACTTGAATAGATTTTGTCTGTCTTTTATAGATAGTTTAAAAAGTTCGTTTCAGAACTAAATCATATATTGGCATGACTGGCACTCTGGCTGCTTTTCCTGATAGCAACAATGTTTCAGAAATTGATATATAAAATGCATATTTAGCTGTGAAGACTTAAAAATGGGGGGGTGGGGGCGGGCATGCACGGAATACCTGTAGCAGTGTCTCTAAAATCTGAAAAGCTTTCCTTGCTTGCTGACATCCTGTCAGAGCTAGCTTCTGCAAAGTATGTTGATAGTTGTCTGGTGTCTGTCTTAACACTATATACCTTGGTAGTGAATAGATGTACAGAAAAGGGAGTAAATGATGACTTGGCAATCCAGCCTTTGCTTCTCCCTTGCTTTCAAGACTCAGCTGTTGTGGGTCTTTCTAACACTGGAGGGGGAAAAAAGTTAGATGAGGTGGGTCATAGCTCTTCCATTTTATCTATTGTGTCTATTGCTTCCTCACCTGTGTGAAAGACCAGTGCCCTAACCATCATGATTTAAGTGGGTCTTGTAAGTTGACCAGTAAGTGGCAGAATTGTGACCTGCCTGGTAGTAAATGCAACTTTGTCACATATTCTTTCTGTAATCATTTTATCTAGACCCTTAGAGGAATCTCAACGGTTTTTGCATTGGCTGAAATGTACTTGTTTGTCTAATAGTTGTAAGATAGTAGCTTTCCTACTTGACTGAGCTCTTGCCTTGGATGTCAGTGCTTGCCTTACTGAAATAGGAGAATGTTAACTGGTCTGAGTCAACCCAAATTAAACTTTTAGGCGATAGTAAAATGGGTTCCTAGTGCTTTTGGCTTTTGCTTCTCACTTGCATTATTAGATGGGTTGGGTTTTCTGTTGAAAAGAATGATCTTGGTCTAGTCTTACTTTCCTGAAGATGCCATGTTTCCAGCCTAGTAAGGATGTCAGAAATTCTGGGCAGAGGGAGGTTTCTGAATAATCCAGCAGGAGAATGGCACTGATAAGATAGGAGCATGATCTTATGTGTAATCAACAGGGTTGGCAAAGAGAAGGCATAGCGAAGAACTGTGAGTCAGGAGTTAAAGCTTGTAGTAGCAGATTGTGTGCATAAAATTATCTGCTGAATTGCAAGGGGCACTTAAAATCAGTTTAGTATAAAATTCATTTGAGTTCGGACCATATTTTTTTTTTCAGCAGTTCTGACAATGAAGCTTGTGAGGACATATTCTGAGGCTTCTCATTTGGGCCAGAATTGTTACTACAATTTAAGTTAGGAGATAACTTGTTATTGACCCAGTCCTCCTGTTCAGCTCAACACTGGCAGATAAGCTTTATCAGGAACTGAGAGCCTCAGTGTAACTGAGAGGCAAATTCATCCCGGAGGTAACTCCATTGAAGTCGGCAGGTTATAACAGCCCACAGGAATATTCAGCACCCAATTAATTTCTATGTAACTAACAAATTTTATTAAACAGGTAGATTAATGGGACTTAGTTTTTAAATCTGTGGTCTATTATGTTTTTGTCTTCTCAGCCCTGTTCACTTCAGCAGGAGCTGCCATTCCAGTCAATAGTAAGTAGTGTGTCTCTATGGCAACTTTCAATAAAAGAATGATTTATTTGTACACACACATTTTGTACCTCATTTTTAACTTGGGGGATATGTCTGAATCACTGCAAACATAAAGATTTATAGTTTGATCTTTTAAATAAATCAAACTCTACCCTGTGCCAGGGACACCAAGGGAGAATACTAAGCATTTGAGACTTGTGCAGAGAAAACTGATGTGCTGTAGGAATGTTAGATCTGGATGAGGGGGCATATACACTGGCGCTTTACTGAACACTTACATGTTCAGAGACTCCAAGCTGTGTAAATTGTGTTCCTCTTTAATCTTTGGAATTTGAGGAGCGATTCTCAAGCTGAACGAATCAAAGATGGGATTTGTAAAGATCAGCTCCACTCGCTTCCTAAATATATTAGTTGTTAGTCATAATTTGTATTTCTCACTGCTGTTTAAGTGTGTACAGTTATAAGCTTGTTGCATGTGAAGATACATGGTATAAAAGCTGAATTACTTCTAAGTTTTTCCTGGAGTGCAAAGTGCATATTTCATTTTTATATATATAATCTGCCTTTTATTTAATTGTAGTTATGTAAACCCTACTTTTTAATGTATTCCATTGCTTCTGAGTGATTCTAATCTTTGTATAGGTTCATTAGGCCTAAAACTGCTTTTGTTTTTACTTGTGTAATTGAGCTAGCTGCTGTTTCCTGAGGTTGAGCTGAAGGTAGAAGTAGGCTCCATAAGTTGAGTAGGCCTGCATTGCAGAAAAAATTAGGTTAACAAACTTACTGTAAGTTAATATATTTGCAAGTGTATGGTTGATTGTATGGGAGAGAAAAGCAGTATTACCCAAGTAAAAGGCTGCAACCAAAATGAATCAAGAATAACAGCTGTGTATAGAGTGTATTAACCAGAAAAGCTGTGAAATTGTGTTAAATTTACTGATTTTTCTTTGGAGGGTTCATAGAACTTCAATGAATAATCAAATTTTTGTGAAGGAATCAAATACCACAGTATTTGCTTTATAGGGGAAGAATAAGGCACGACAGGGTTACCTAAACATATGCCATGAGTCTAAATGTACCTTCAGGTAACATTATGGAGGTTGATCTGCATTTAAAATTGCATAAGGCTTAGTCCACATTAAAAAAAAAACAAAATAATCTTTGTACTGTTATGTATTTCAGACTCTTATCTAACACCAAATTTTGCTATAGGTGGGATATGCTAGAAAGAAGTGCTTCCTGAAGCTAGAAGTACTTGTTATTGCTAGAGAGCTCTTCTCTGCCTGTAGATACTGTTGTCTAAATAGTTTTTGTAATAAAAAGCCCCAGTAGGTCATGTCAGGCTTGTTTATTATCATTACTCCTAAAATTTCTTTGGTGTTATTTTTATGAAAGCCAAACAGTGTCACAAAAAAGCTGTGGAGCCCTATGGCGCTAAGAAACCCTGAAAATGAGTCAGCCTTAAATAATTTGTAGCAGACAACAATTGCTCTGTCTTCCAAATATGTGAAAACTATTAGCAGTTACTACGCAAGTTTAATTTGACATGTAATTACATGGTATTTGTCTGTGAGCCAGCAAATATATAGAGCGAGCTTTGCTTGTTGTCTTGTTATGCACCAAAAACATGTGCTTGTCAGCTTACCCTTAGGATAAATACCAACTTCAGCAAGGGTTTTTCCATTGGGAGCCCTACTCTGTAGTGGAACTGCAACTTTTTAAGAAGTTTGCTGTGTGAAGTGATCTGTAACCTGGCTTACTTTATAGTTGGCAAGACATGAGGAGAAGGATGTATGAGTTGAAGTAAAATTGTGTATCGTGTTTTTTGCCATGTGGATCTGTTTCTTAGGCATCTGTGGCGCTGTGTCTTAGGAGGCAGAATTCACCATGTTTGTGTATCTTGCACATCAACATAAAGTAATATATATGTGTTGTGAGACTGGTTTTAACAGCAGTCCTGAAGTTACTGCTTTTCCTCCTGGTCATGTCAGTTATATCCAGTAAGAGCCTGTGATGGTGACTAATTTCAAAGATGGGATGACAGAGCTCCTTTTTGGGCCAGTAAAACCCTTCTGCAACTCGACACAGCCCTTGCTAGTTTAGTTGTCTTTGTGTCTCCATATAAGTTTTATTTACTGGGAAGGCAGTGGTCATTTTGTTTTACAGGTTATAGCTGTTCTAGTGCTTCAGGTTTGCTTGCTAGGTCAGAGGCTTGAAATTGTTTGCCCATGTATAGCAGGAGTACAGTTTCTGTGTTTCTAAACCCTTTAAACATTTTAATCTGGTGACTTCAGAACAATTAATAGTTTTGGTAATGAACTTTGATAGATAATTGACAAGAAAAGTGCTGTTTGTATTGCATAGCTCATAGTAAGCCTTGTTTATAAATGGCTGAGGCTTTTTTTCTTGGAGAATGCAGTTGAATATTACTGAGATGGGGAAAGGAAAGGTTCTTTCTAGAATTCTAATAATGCTGTTCTAGATTAAAAACAAATAAATAAATAATTCCAGCAACAACTACTGAAAAACTTTCATTTGTTTGTTATATGTACCACATACAACACAATTGTATGTGCATAACCTGATGCTTTTGTAATCCTGGAGATGTTTTTTCTGGGATACGTGCTTTTTCTTTGGTTTGGGTGAGATTGTAAGAGGAGTCCATTTGTTTTCTTGGAGAAAAGGGTGGTCTCATATTGCTTTCAGAAGAAGTAAGATAGGGTACACGATTCCTTAAAAATGTTCAGAAAATATTTTCACGTACTCTTCTACCAAGGCCCAGGAAGCATGGAATGAACTACAGATATTGTTTACTACCTCAACTGATAAGCTAATAGTGTAAGTTTTTTTACTATTTTAAAATAGTACAGAATGCAAAATATAGCCACATTTAGTGTGAAATTATAGGAATAACTATGGTTTCAGATTAAATGTTCAGAGATCAATTTACTGTGTTCTTGAATTGGTGCCTTTTCCATGTATTTGTGTAAAATGTACATTTTATAACCAATAAGATTTAAACAACTAATTAAACAGAACAAAGTCTGAAGTTCTTCAGGTAATAGGAAATCATAACATTGTGAACTGCTGGAAGATTTGCTCATCTGCTTTGTATATTAGGCTGCAAAACACAGCTATCAGGCTGTTAGTGGCTCACAATTGAACCCCTCTGCCCCTCCTTTTATTGGTATGAAACTTCTGTTAAATAAAATCCTTGAATGCATTTATTGTTCAAAGTTCTTATTATGTTTTTCTGCGATTAAATTTTTTTATTATTCTTTGAAATGGTTAATTCAAATGTATGCTTATTTATCTGGACCACTCAGGAGTACTTGTGTTCTCAGACTGTCCATATCAGAAAACATGTCTGCAAACAGTGCTTGTTGGCATATCCAGCTTTTTCAAAAGTGTTGATGCTGGGGAGGGTTAAAATTTGGTGGGTCAGTTACGTTGTTATTTCATACACAATGTGAACCTATCATATTATAACTGGGACTTATTAGGCTCTAGTTGATGAAGAGCAAATACAAAGAATCCAGGAAGCAATTCAGCCTATTAAAGATCTGAATCTTTGATGTTGTCTAGTGGTGCCTTTTTTCTACTGACTGTAGAGGAAGTCTAAATGTGTATACATTAGTATTTACATTCAGATCAGGACTGTGCTTTTAACACACATTTCCTGTTTGTGTCTCCTCATATGTTTTGGCTTGCATTGAGCAATATCAGAGCTGTCTTCAGTGCACCTTACCTTCTGTGGTGCTGTCCATGGAAGGTCACGATCACACTGTTTTCAGTAATATATTAGGTATTTGCCTTTGCCTATGACTTTAAAGTCATATGATAGGGAAAAAAAAAGGAACATAGTAATCTAAGCTTGTAACTGTACTTTCTCCAAGGTGCGTGATTGCACAGGTTCGTGGTCCTAAATTATTCTGTAGGAGTTTAACATGTGCTATTGGTAGAATGGAAGTTAACCTCTCAGGAGCTTCTTTCAAGTCTTTGTGCGAAAAATCTTTCATGTTTGCAGAAACTTCTCAGTTCCAAATTTCATGTTCAATTGCAATGTATATTTGTGCATGATGTTCCCCTTTATTTCCTCTGCCCCACATTTTATCTGCCTTTGTGAACATTCCAGAGCAGTTTGGTCAATGACCATATCTGCAAAGTTTCTGCAGATCTTCTAAATGGCTTTCGCTAGGAAGATACAGGTATGCTCACACAATTAGATGTGTGTATATTTCTGGGTTGGTATTTTATGAAAGTATTGATGCTGTGGAAATTCTTGAAAATAATGAAAGCCCCCTCTCTAGGGATTATGATAACTGTGATCAGTGGATTTGATTTTATATTTTATTATAGCCAGGTCTAATATTAGAATTTTATCTTGAAGCAAATAGGCATTGATCTAGTTGCCACCGGTCGGACACACAAAATAAACAAGAAATAAGGAGGAACCTCTAACTCTGCATACTTGAATTGTAATAGGGACAGAGTTGGAATGAAATGTTTTCTGAGATTTGAAGAAACTTGCAACAACAGCTGAGATTTTTTTTTTTTTTATAAAGCTCTTTTTTTGTGGAAGTCCTCTTGTAAAGAAGCTTTCTATGAATTGCCACATTGCATTGCTTGATATCAGGCTATTCTGTTGTATTTTGTATGAATATATACAAATTATATTAATGGTAATCATATATAGAAAAAACACTCTTCAGGAACTTTAGCTTCAGGACTTACTTTGCTTTCTTAGATATTTCTTAACTACCTTAAATTTGGGGTGGTGTTTAATGTTCAGTATTTATAGATGATGGAAAGAGCTTTTCTGGAGGCTTGTACAAGAATCAAAATAGTGTGCTTGCACATAATTTTTCCTGCTGGAAGATGTTTGACATATTTTTGTACAGCTTGAAAACATTCAAATAAGATCAGTTGCAAGTTTTTGAGAATGGTAGCTTTTAGATCAGGAACCAGACAGACTGATGTTTTGTGAATTAGATTAGAGTTGAAAATGTCTGAATGTGTTTGATACCAGACAGCTAACCAAAATTTTTTTCCTCTTGAATTGGATTAAACTGTTGTAGTCACAGCAATTATGCTGTGGTTTGTGGGCAGTTTACTGACTTCTATTATTTAAGTAAATTTTAAGGAATTTTGTAAGTTTGACCTTTTGTAACATCAGATAGCAGCAGGAGATTGGAAGGAAACCAACAGGCTAAAGAACTGTTGAAAAGCCAGATTTTTTTTCAAGCATATAATTGTTAATGAAGATGGATTATATTAAAATTGCAGAAGATCTTTGAAAGCTCTCAAATAGTTCTAAGGGACATCTACCTCATTTTTAGTGTTTAGTTCACATAAGTTCTTATTTATTGCTATGTTGGAAATGAAGCCTTGGAAATCAAGAAATACTAGGTGGTAATTGCTATTCCAAATACTTTACCTTTCTGATGCATTTGTTCTAGCTAGGTAGTAACTACTTATCCTGCTTACATACAAAAATTGTTAACATCCTCCACAAATGAAGGAGGAAAATCCCTGGGAAGGTCTGACAGTCTCTGTGAAATTCTTATTTATTTCACTCCAAATGGTAATATGGCAGGAAGAGACTTAAAGAAGGATCATGAAAACTTGAATTGTTTCAAAATTCAAAACAGAGTTGTTTCAAACCCAACACAAGTAGTAGAAAAATCAGTGAAGTTAATAGCAATTGATTTCTACTGATTTTGTGTGTACAGGATCAAAATCTGTATGGAACAATGTTTTTGTGTGTGGAGTCTAATAAACATCCTTTTAGGTGGTCATTTCATATTTGGCCCAGAAATGGGAATGTAGCATGAGTTAAAGGAACTCAGGATCCAATCAAAGTCATTTCACTTTCTCTGTCATCTATACTGATTCTGTATAACATATTCTGGTCTTGCTAAATACGTTAAGTAAAGTTAGCTATTCAGTATACATAAAAGGACTATTTTTTTGAAATTGTAGCAAAATGTTATGTAGAAAAAAGCAGGAAATAATCTCTCCCCTGCTTTATAAAGAAAAAATTTCTGAAACAAAATTTTGGGAGGTCTAGCTTGGTTTTCATGACAGAAGCTTTAACTTGCCTAAAAATACAGTCTTGTATTTTAGAAAATATTTAGCTCATAATCCATTTTTGTTAGACTGAAGCTTTATTTTGGTCAATTCTAACTTTAATCCCATGGAGACTGAGGATGCTAACAAAATAAAATAAAAAGTCTGTTCTGGTGTGCTATAGGACGTGTGAGCTGGGTTCACGTTATTCCTGAATATCGAACTGGTATTGCTGATAGATAAGTACTAATGAGTTCTAATGAAAAATAATGGTGATAACTCATTTGTCATGGACTAGAACTCAAAACCCAGAGAAAATGGAAATATGTCTCTTTAAAATATGAAACTGAAGTCTTTCAGAAGTCTTTTGGACAGGCCCTATATAATGCCTGAGTAGACTTTTCAAAGGCTATTACTTAAAGCAAAACATTTAGAAGAGGTGGTAAGGTGTCTCTGAAGCTTTGTCGTACCTGGGACTCCTATGTCTGGGGAAAAATACCCCAAAAGCCAACCCACAGAACAGAGCCTGAACTGAACTTTTTCTGACCTGAACTTGCCTGCTATCCTCATTTGTATTGTGAGGAATGTCAGAGCTGATATATCTCCAACAGGGCTCTGCACGGAAGGGGTGAATGGGAGCAGAAATGGTTGATCATTATTCTTTTTTCTTTTTCCTTTCAGTTGCTTAATTGTATCTTGGCTTTGTGTACAGTGACTTTTCTGTGCTACCTTTTTCTTGATGACAGCGTTGTGTACTTAAAGGGTAATGTCATTTGGGCTTCAGAAAGCATTGAAAAGTCAGTGGACGACATGAACTACTGAACTGGCATATTGCAAGGACAAAAACATCGTATCGGATGAGCAGGAAACGGCTCATTCTGTTCTTGGATAATGAAAAATAACCTACAAGCCTGAAAGGGACATTAATATTTCAGGTCTAATTTTTAAATAAAATAGATTTTAAAACAAAGAACAAAATAGTTCAAGGGATTCAGGATCATTTCAGTAGGTGCATTCAATTATTTGCTCTGTAACATATTTAACAAAAAGCAAAAGAGCAAAATAACAATTTAAAGATAGTTTGAAATTCCTAGGCTCTTAAGTGTTTCAGACTAGAGCAGGGCTGATGTGGACTTCTGGCCTTTCTATGTAGATACATTGGCATTCAGTCAGCACCCAAACTTTTCTTGCCATTCTTTTGGATGAGACAACTAGAAACTGGAAAAAGTTTGTCCTTTTCCAAAAATAGGAAATCAGAGTTTTCATACAGTCAATTATCCACCTTATTTACTATCCCAACAGGAACGGGGCCATTGAAGCCCACTGGAACAGGAAGCCAAATGGTAGTATTTACATAATAAATCAAATCAGCTCTCTATAAAATTCAAACTTCATAATTTTAAAATGCAGACCCGTATCTATGTTTTCTTAGATTGTTTTACAGAAAACATAATGCTTCATTCTGTTTCAAAGGGATGGCAGGTTACCTTTCTATCATACTCTATTATTTGCCCTAGACCAAATGAGCTACCAATGGTTTAAATAGCTTAGCTGACTTGAATCCTTTTGAGTAAAGAGGATTAGGAAACCCATACACAGGCTGCATAGCTGGCAAACCTGGGCTGACAAAAGCAGTAAGGCATCCTGTAGCACAGAGCAGCGTAGTTAGGGGACAGTATTAGTGTCAGCTAGCAGAGCTGATGCCAGTCAGTGTGCGCTGTGGCCTTACTCCATTAATACTGTATGTTTATTTAGAGGGCTCTCCTTTCACTGTGTGAAACTCTTGGTGATCTGTTTTTCACCACACAGCCCTACAATGCCTTTGTCACCTTCAGAATTTTCATTGCTGATGATGAAAGCTTAGTGACAGCAGAATTAAAAATTGTCTGTAAAGTTAAATCAATATACTCTTTACAGTCAGGTTTAATTAACTTCACGGTTTGAAAGCAGAAGCTTAAGGGAAGCTGTTGGTGACCTCTTAGCAGAACATGGAAGACTGAATGCTGTTCAGCTCTCAGGACCAAAGTTCTAATGAGGACAGTAGGTGGCAGAAAAATCAATCAGTTCTAGGAACTGAAACCAGGACAAGATCTGTTATCTTGCAGTCAGTGCCTGCTGCACCTCGGGCTCAAAAATTCTGGTCTGTGGTTCTTTTAATGTGTGTTCTGGAGAGAAGTCAGGAAATAGTTTAGATACGCATGTATTTGGTTGCAATCAGATCACTCGTATTTACTTTAAGCTTTGAGGTAAGATAAGCTTCCCTTCTCAAGGAGGGAGGAATTGGTATTACATGTATGTTGAACAGGTTTCACTTTTTCATCCCTTTATACATACCCCTTTTATATATGATGTGGAGAAAGAATAGAAGCTTTCTGTATAACTGGGCCACCTGCACTCAGAATATCCTTTGAGTCAGGAGTTCCTAGAGAGCCGCTTTCACTCTCTGTTTTGGTGACTCTTGCCCCATAAACAGAGTAGGTTCGCTGTTCAGTCTCCTACAATTGACTCATGCACAATGGCTAATAGTCATAATGAAATCTTTGATCTTTTCTTTTAGATTTTCTGTTTTTCCCCATATAAATAGAAGAATGAAGTACCACTCATTTGTAGTATGACTTTCAATTTTTTTAAAGTGTTTTTTTGCTTGCCTTTGTCACTTGACGGAACACTGGGTACTGTGGCAGGTTTATGTTGGCCACTGTCTGCATATGAGATCGCAGTAACCGTGGTAAGGCTTGCTCTGTTATGGGCTGGATTTGTCACACACTTTCTTCAGGCAGAGGCTAATACTTTGTCAGGCTACTGCTGTATTCCAGTTCACCAGCTCTCGTGCTTATCAACCTGTAGCAGCTTTGCCAAAACTAGTTTTATTTCCATGTCTTTTGTCTGCTTTGGGCGTGAAATGCCAGTGTAAGGTTTGTTTTTTTTTTTTTGAGTTCATTAGTTAATGATTGACTTGGAAGTGATTAATGGTCATAATGACATCCCTGGACCTTTTGATCTTGCAGAGATTGTTTTGCCTTTCTGTTCTTTCTGTATATACATGTGTATGTGTAGATACGCACTGGGCAATGGGCGCAATTGTCTTGGAAGACTTTGTCAGCAGCTTCCATTTTATCTTACTGACCTGAAGCATCTTTTAAAAAAAACAGTGTTTTGTTGTCAATTCTTTTATCTATCAAAGCAGAAAATCGTTTGTAGGAAAAACCACTGATATTTCAGAAAGAAGAAATTATCCTTAAACTCTATTACATTTATACCCAGACGCTTCCTATTAGAACTTTTGTGTAAAGTAAAATACCCAGAGTTGTTATAGTCAGACTTAAAAGGATGTGTAGGATAGCTTTCTTAGTTGTAAAAGATAATGTGTTTATATTTTTAAGGTGGCCTGTTGATAATAAGCAACAGTTGCTCAGGTGGAAGCATTAATGACAAAAGATAGATAACTGGGAATGAAAAAGAATGCTGCTGGCACATACATCAATCTGCAGATTAGGTACTTCAGCTGCTGTAGCAGAGGTTTTACATGCAGATAAACTGTGACTAATAGGTAGTTTATATTAAGTATGGCCAGTAGTAGTCAGCTTTGCCGGTGGAGGTAAGCTGTTTCAGGTCTTTTAAAAGGCTGGGCTACCATGTGTGGGGTTTTGTTCTTTTTGTTATTAAATTTGCTTGACATTCCCATTTTTTGAATAGGCTTACTATGTGTAATAATAATATGTGGGTTACTGCTGATTAAGGCTCTATTAATGACAAGACCACATGGCTTGTGATACTTCACAAAATTGTCTCTTCTGGCTACAGTGTTGGTAGTTTAGTGGAGCATCCATATGCTTCTGTCAGAAGGGAAGGGAGAATTTTGACAGTATTAGCACAGGAGTGTGTGGCTCCTGCTCTTCTAATATGCTCACTAATACTGTAAAGCATAATAGTACATAACTTTCTTAGCTGTAAAGTTCTTACTGTATGGAGTATTACATTGTGATAAAGTGATGTCTTCCTGTAATTTTTAAGGGTTCTTTGGACCATAAGATGCCAAAGTAAAGTTTGGCTACACATGAAACTTTTACTAAAGGCTGCGTGAGAGAAGAGAGGGAACTATGGAGACAGGGTTAAATTTAGTCCCACATTTTATATCATACATTTTTTGGATCCTTGCAAAATTTCCTTCATGTTGAATAATGGTAATTGAGCCTCTCTGCAGAGGTTTTGAGATGGGCAGCTCTCTCACTAAGGGATTCAGTATTATCAGAGACTCCTACTATTGCAGGAATAGAGATTATAATAGAAACACCTTTTTTGGTTTGTAAACCTTTTCCTGTCTATGATTTTTTTCATTTTTCCAAATTAAAAAAATAACTGAAAACATGCAATGTCAGTTCTGAAGCTTTCAATTTTGCAATTAAATAGCTGTAACTGTGATTGTTTCCAGTCACGTTCCGTGTCAAATCACACAGATTTCTCAAAAGATCTGCTTTCATGTGCACCGCAGAATGAAGTGTCAAGCATCTTCCAATACTCAAAAAGTGGGCCTACAAGAAAGCTGGAGAGGGACTTTTTAGTAGGACATATAGTAACAGGACAACAGGTAATGGTCTTAAGCTGAAAGAGGATAGATTTAGATTAGATATTGGGAAGAAATTCTTTACTGTGAGGGTGATGAGGCACTGGAACAGGTTGCCCAGCTGTGGATGCCCCATCCCTGGGGGGATGAACAGGTTCAAGGCCAGGCTGGATGGGGCTTTGAGCGACCTGGTCTAGTGGGAGGTGTCCCTGCCCATGGCAGGAGGGTTGGAACTAGATGATCTTTGAGGTCCCTTCCAATGCAAACCATCCTATGATTCTATGATCTCTTCTTTGAAAAGTAGTAGTATAATTTCTTTGCCAGAAATTGTAGCTTTTTGTGACTTTTGCTATCTAATGTGCTTTAATTCTGCTGTACTGTCTGGGAAGGTTTAGGTAGAAGGCCATGAAAAGCAAGATTTAATGGGAATATATTGATGTAGGTGAAACTTTCAAAGGGAATTGAATTTCCATTTGATGTTAGACAGGTGACAGTAACAGGAAAACTTAAACTGCACAGTCACTACCAGATTCAGAACAGGATCAGGAACAGCGCATTGTAATATTTGGGCTGAAAGCCAACCTGTGGCACTAAATCACAACGCATAATGTTCTGTAGATAGACAAACACTTAAGAGTGGGATTAAAACCAGGTCTGCTTGTGTTAGAATAGGATTTGGACCTGGACCTGTTGTACCTATTTATCAATTGGATACAGGGAGTAAGAAATACAGCAATCTCTTTGTGTGTTGAGAGTATGCACATAGATGAAAAATCGAAAGCAAGACATTTTAAAAAACCCAAACAACCAAACCAGCGTTCTTTATTTTCATTGAGTCCTACTCTGTAATGTATGAAAAAATGTTGAATATGCAGGTAATGACTCACACCAGTTTCAAGGTTGTCTCAGTGTTCCCTTAAGTATATGTTAATTTCATGTCCCCTGATCTAAGCTTTGATTTTGAAAAGTCATTGGAAAGCACCTTACTAACTTTGTATAGGTGACAATTCTGTTCTTGAAATTAAACTGTCAGTCCAAAGCTTAATTGATCATTTGGCAAATAGGATTGTTACTTTTTAGATTTTGATGTTTTTTCATAAAACATCTGCTGCAGCATAATACAACTATTACCTTTAGAAGCAACCTGTTGCAGTCAGATTATAGTGTGTGGTTTATATCTAATGGGATCTTCAGAGAACAAGCTTGATTCAAAGCTACTCATTGCATCTATATGATGAACTATCATGCATGGCTGAGAAAAATGTGTGAATATCTTATTTCTTTAACAATGATATAGTTTGTCATTGTAGTGAATATGTAGATGTCACATGCATCTTTTAATAAGGGAATGATTTGTCTAGATCATGAATGTCTGAATAATCATCCTTTGGAAGTAACACAGAACAAGCTGTTATGATCCCTTCTTTAGACATGCTCTTTTTCTTTGTCAAGTTTATACAATAAACAAAGCAGTGACACAAATTGGATTTTTTCCTTAAAAGCCAAGCCAGGTTTTTTTGCAAGCTTACTTCTGTATGAAAGTCAGTCTTTTTAAAGTACAAATATTACAAGAACAAATACTTGCATGAAATGGGTTGGAATTACTCAGTTGAAGCATTCAGGTTGGAAATATTTCTTCCTTCTGACTTTAAAGCTCAGCTGTTAAATCTTTTTCTCTGTACTGAAATAATTATGCTGAACTAAAAAGGCAACCTCTTTAAACATGTTATTTACTGTTCTTAATCTTTCAAGTGGAAGAATTGGCAGTTAATCGGTCAAATGGGGCCTTAATTCCATCTGCCTTATGCTTACTGAGGCTGACCAATGTAGAGAAAAGGGTGTAATCAGTCTCCAAGGGCTCTAATGAATACTCATATGAATTAGGCTAGTGTAGCTGATCTTTCACCATCTGCAGCATAGCAGACCTGGAAAATGACTGGTCATATGTCAGTACTACTGTTCACCAGAAAAATCCTAGTCCTTGTTTGAATTCACATAGTTAAGACTCAATTTAAAGATACTCTGATTCTTCCATGATCCTGGTGTGTTTCTCAACTGCCCAGAATCAGTGAATCGCAAAAATGGCTTCACTGCGGGAATGGTTGAGTTCTGCATATTCAGTTCAACAGGAAAAGTCCACAAAGCCATTTAATAATAAAAAGTATTTTCTGTGTTAGAATAAAGGATCATGTAATGAAACTTGATTTCAGGAGTGGTTTTTAAGTGCAGATGTGTGCAACACAGAAGTTCCTGAGGGACTAGAACACTCCTCTGCTGCACTGGAAAAGCAACGTCAGCCACGCAAATAGTCACGAGGACCAAAAACTAACCTGTAGTGTTGTACTCCAAGCTATTTGACTTGCAAAAGCCCAGCTGAACAAGTATTTCCCAACACTGTTAGTGAATAACCACTTTGACCAAAACGTCAGTTTTGTTCTCTGTTTATAAAAACTGTTGTGTTCACATTTGCTAATGTTGTTGCAGATAGTTTCTTGCAGAAATATCTGTAGAAGCAGTAATTTTCATGTAACTTTCATTGTGGAAAGTAAGCGCTTATCTGGATAAAACTGAAAACCTAATTCTGAGCATTAATCACATGAATTTACCAGAAATAATATTGTGTGTCAATTAGTTAAGACAACTTGAATTATTGTTTTACAAACTGGTCTACAGAAAACGTGATCATGAGTTTAGATGAATGGTGTTGACCAACAATATTCCCTGCTTGTTTTTTTCTGGCTCTTGCAGAAGGAAAGGAAATTGTAAAAATGGATTTTCATCTTAAAATGTTTCAGTGTTATGTAAGGATCTTAAATTATGTTTTGTTTTCTTCTGAGTCTCAGTGACTACAAGTAATAAAACCCCAACACTGATGCTTTCTGAAAATATATGCAGTGTCATGTATTTTGTTTAAAGTTTATTTCTGTCAGTGTTGGTTTGAGAACTAGATCATTACTAAAATGGAAATCGATGGCTTGACCATACATTTTTGCCTGAAATGACAGCAACCTTTACAATTTGATTTTAACAAGATACTGAAGAGAGATGAATTCATAGGTGGCTGAACTTTTAGTTTGCTTATGAGTATAAGGAGAAATTAAGACCAGCAGATACTGGTGTTAAGCTTTCCAGTTTGGTTCGGTGATGGTGATTTGTGTAATGTGGAGCAACTGTTCTTTAAAATGTGTAAATGTTTCCACCAACACCGTGTACATTTAAGAAGAAAATTACTGCCTTTTCATTCTTTATTGCAAACCATGAGAAGGGGAGAATTAAAGTTATGTCTCCAAAGTTATTTGAAGTGCTGCTTACTCCAAAGTGATTTATGGAGCAGGGACTCCTTTTCTTCTAGTTTTCTGTGTCTACATTTAATCAACCCCCCCAACACCTATATCTTTCCAGTGACCTAAGCTGTATTCTTAAATGTAGTTTTGAGGAAATACTTGCTTATTTAAACATTTCATGCTTTTCTGGGGAGTAGATACAGATTTGATTTTGGAGGAAGTTGCTCTAATTGTCCTTTGGAAGTGATGTTACTGTGAAAGCTTGAAGGAAAATATGACAAGTGGTATGTGGGAGTTAGAGGAGTAAACTATTCAGCAAACATTTTTCAGAGAATTTCCTTTCATGTTTTATAGTGGAGACAGCAGAAGTGTAATGAGCATCAAACTGCAGCGCTTGTGTGTGTGATAACCAGGGTCATCACAAGAAGTCACAAAGTTCATCTGACTGTGATCTGAGCATCAAAGGAACAGGTTACTTTTCTTTAGGGTAGTTTGGTTTTACAATTATTGTATCAGAACAGGAAATGGGCTCGGGAGACAGAAAAATATTTTAGAATGAATCAGGCAAACACTTGGAGCTGACAACATCAACAGATATAAACACAATAGCCCATGTTTCTGCAGCATGGTATGCTCGTTTGGTGCCCTGGGGTTTTGGTTTTCTAGAATGGACTCAAAGCAAGATAGTGATGCATATGTGAATTAAAATTCTACTGTGCTGTAGTTAGAACAGGTAGGAAATTAAGTTCATACAGAAGTCAGTTTATATTAAAAAAAAAAGTTTATTAGCTGTTTTAGTATGTGTGGTTAGAATTTAACTATATTTTTGTACAAGGAAAAAAGTCACGAACAATAGATTCCACTTGTTCCTCTAGAAAATCTGGCAGTTAGATGATTGAAATTTGAAGCACCGAGCTTTTCTGTACTCTTATGGGAAGTGCAGTTGTGTATCTGTAAAGATCATCTAACTTCAATACATTGAAAAAATTGCTTTCTTATTGCATGTTCCAACTATAACTATTTGAATATTTTTCTTCCGTAACAATAAAAACCTCAAATAAAAAGAACAGTTTGTTTGCAAAGAATTTCAAACATACTTATTATATTTTTTTTAAATTAAGAAAAAAAATGCAGGAATTCTTGAAGACTAAAGGTTTATATAATTTACTTCTCTTCTTCTGGCCAAAAATTGTTTCCTGTTACTAGCTTGCTGAGTTTTGAATGTCAAGTAGGCTTTGGATCTATTTGGCTGAATTTCTGCCCAAGCCAATGTGAATCGGCATTGTGTAAGATGTAATGATCTGAAAAAGATCAGCCAGTATTATGAAAATCTAAACACATACAGTAAGGATAATGCTTAGCTTTATAGAGCACTTTTCATCCACTGATTTTAAAGTACTTCAGAAAAGATCAGCTCCCTTACCCTGATGAGCCATTCTGTTGAAACATTGATTGGTAGAGTGTATGCTTGTAAAGAATTATTTTGTTACTTATGACTCCTTGTGTTAT
Source organism: Falco naumanni (assembly GCF_017639655.2). Lineage (NCBI taxonomy): Eukaryota > Metazoa > Chordata > Aves > Falconiformes > Falconidae > Falco > Falco naumanni. The sequence goes on along the minus strand of NC_054068.1, from coordinate 19,535,428 downwards.
TCTGGTGTCTTACAGACACCATATAGAATAATAAATTAAAAAATATAATTCTTTTGATGTTTGAAAACACACTTGCTATTCATGTTTGTTTAATTTGCAAGATGTATCAAGCTTCTGAATTGCTGAAATATTTGATGAGCCATCCTATCTTAACCATTTATGTTTTCACTTTCACAAATTCTTCAGAATTTCAGGATAGATTAGGAGCTGTTAGCTGAAGAATCAATCCTGGTGTTTGAAAACTGAAGCTATTTGTAGTTATTTCAGTTCTGCAAGAACTTTTCTAGAATGTTCTCTATATTTTCTAGAATATCTCAGTTTTTACCTGTTGTTCTGATTTTGTATGAAGCTGTACTTCTCACGTATTTCACTTCCATAAATGAGAAGACAGAGCAGCATACGTCTTCAACTTTGTAAAAGCTGGAACAGTGGTTTTCAAAGTGGCTAGTACCCACAGACTGATCTAAATTTGTTTGATGGGTAGATTTCAAACCTGGTTTAATTTTGGTTTTCATCTATTTTGAATCTGACTAAATAAAAAGAAAAGCCTTTTAGTTGTAAATGCTGAATATTTTCATTCTTTTCTGTCTTGTTCTTTCACCCCTCCTTGGGATATAAGGCAATCAAGCTGGAAATTCTGTTTATTTTAATGTGTATTTATTTCTTGGGTTTGAAAAATATTCTCCTATAGAAATGTTTGGGTTTAACTTTCATTTTGTATATTTTCTGCCTTGTCTTAGGTGGTATGAATACACAATTCTGTTCCACCAGGATGGAACATTTCTGTATTTTTAACCCTCAGCTTTTCTTGTGTACTTCAAGACTTTAGAATGGTAATGTCTGGATACGAGACTTTCTGTGAATTTTTAAGACATTTAAAACTTAGTGATTAATTCAGAAGAAAATGAATTGTCTAACAAAATTATCCTGCAAATGTAATTCTGAAAATAATCTAGCATAATAATTTATTTAGTCATGGCGTGAGCTGTGTATATTTCTGTCACATCTCATCACATTCTGTTTGTACATCTGCCCACAACTGATGTTTTCCAGTCTGTAGTAAAAGCAGCCATGCAGATTATGGTTGGATTTGGCATAACATTTTTTTGGGGTGGATATAAACTTATGCGGCCCTAGAATGTGTCAGTTTATTTTGAATGTGCAAGTGGAAGATATGATGGCTGTTCCCTTCAGTGGCTTATTTGTGTATGTTTATGTAAATGATATCGCTCCTTTAACTGGGTCCATGCTAGTTTCAGATTTCCATTGTTGGCTGAAGTGGATAGCTAAATTTAATGAGCTTCTTATAAGACCAGAAGATTGGTTCCTTGTCCTGTTACTATGAAATCTGAGAGAACTGTGCTTCAGAATGCTAATGTTAAACATAATCTGATATCCAGAATAATTCGGTGGAAAATACTAACTATTTGGATGTACCTGCTGCCTGGGCCTATAAACTTATGGTGTGCTGTTATTCCTGTATTCTGAAGGAACACAGTGGACACTGACCTATTCTGACCTATTAATAAAAGAATTGTTAACCTGTTAGCAAGAGTATAAAGGTGATTTTCTGGGAAATGGTTCGATGATAAATTGTGATCACATAGGGAAAGATCATATTGATGTAAGAAGAAAACTGTAGTAGTCAGTCTGTATGTGACTCCTTCTCTAAGTTCAGTTTAATCTTTTATATTCACAGCACTTTAAATACATAGGTGGATACTGATCCAATCTTGCATGTTTCTTAACTTTCATCTAGAAGCATGATAGATAGATATGTTGCATGATAGAGCAACAGCAGCATAAACTTGATAGCTGCAGTGGTTGATAGATCAGCTGAAGGGTTGTGACTGGCCATTCTTTTTCTAGTCTGTATTACACAGTGATTTTGCAAGTGTGTCACTGGCCTTGTGAGAGGTTATCTGTTTTGCAACTTTGGCCAAGTTTGAGGGCAGGACCCATGAAGGGGCTTAGCATCCCAAGGCATAGTTCTTCAGTTCTTGACTCTTAGACTGGAATCTGCAGTACGGAGTTAGGCAGTAAGCTTCCTGTATATGTGGGTGGGGAGAACATTCTTGGAGAGGAAGGTCTCTGAGAAGAGGTGATGGACTTCTGAGATTGTGAGCCAAGGCATCTCCAAGGTGTATCTTGTGGATCTGGACCTTGTTCTGCCTTGGGCTTCTGTAAGTGGTGCTAATAACATGCTCTTATGAGGTTGTTAGGAAGATAAAGGCACAAAGAGGCTACTTGGTTGCTTTCAGGAGGGTACTAAAATCCCCACAAAGGGGGTACTAAAATCCCCACCATTCATAGGTGACACTGAAAATAGTGCTGAAGAAACTAGGAGGAAGAGGATCAGGCGTAGGACTGGATTGGGAGAAGAGGAAGCAGGCAGCAGCAGATAGTTTTGTCAGAAAAGACTGTTGAGGTAACTTTCAGAACCATGTAAAATGCAGACACAAAAGCAAAGTGCTTTTGCACTTGAATGTTATAAAGTCGTGAGTTTAAAAGAATACTCTTCAATGCAGAAGTGAATGAAAGCTAAGACAAATGTATTTTCAAAATGTAGGAGAGTTTACAGGAGGGTAAAAAATTCTGGGGTTTATTTGTGCTTTAGTAACTTCTTAATATCTGTAAGAGTGAAGAGTAAATATTTGGCTTGTGTATACCATTGCTCAGGTCTGTCCAAGACCTTGCAAAATTTATGGAGAGATGCAGTATTATTGCTGTTTTTACAGTCGAGGAAGCAGAGTGCCTTTCTGTTTTCTACTGTTCCTGAATTACTTTTTATTACTGGAATTCCACATTGATGGATTATGCAAGTGAACATTTCTGGCTGTGTCTCAATTATAGCATTATATTTTTAGTTTAAAAAAAAAGGCTAAACTGGTTGTCTGAACTTTTTAAAAAAAAGTTACTTGTATTTACACATCACATCATTTTTTCTCTCTTCATTATCTCTGCATTTACGAGTGTAGTATTTTAACTTTTTGGCAGCATTGTTGATTTGTGTCACAATAAAAAAAAATCAGATGTATTCTGACTTCCCCAACCTTCAATTTTCCTTTAAAAGATAATTTTTTTGTTGTGCTTCTGCATTTTAAATTAATGTAAGTTATAAATATTAGCTTAGGTAAGAGGGGAAATTGGAATTTCATGTGTACTTGTATGAATCTGAAATGCTGAAGAATCAGAGATGCTGAAGCACCTGTTTTTACTACTAGCAGCATTGGTACCTGATTTGCCTCTTCTGTTTTGGTTGTTGACACAGGATGTAACTGAAGTTCCTGCTTTTCCAGTAAATCAGGGGAATATCAGAAGAGATGATATAGTTATTCAAAAGCAAATAGGAAACTTGGCTTGAGGACAAAATTGCTTTATTATTTTAAGTAAGTCCTGTGTTGTTTTACTTTCATAATAGCATGCTAATGCTGAGTCTAAAAGACTTACCAATTAGCTGAAGCTTGGTGAAAAGAGTAAATAGGAGATTGAAGAATAGTGAAAAATGAAAATTTTGTGAACAGGCTTGGGGTGAACAGCAAAACAGTATAAAGAAACATCTGTGAAACACTTGAAACTTTTTGAAATTAATTACCTTTGGATTATTTTAATACTAATTCGTGGTTTAAAGTGTTTTACATTATTAAGAACTGACATACAGAAATTCATTATTCAGTTTTTCAGATGTTTTAAAAAATAATTTAAACCATATTTTTCTTACTTGCTTGAAGGTAGTAGAGGTATATAAAAAATTGAAGGATGTACCTTAATAATACTGAGATCTGTTTAAAAAAAAAAAGTGCTGAGGGAAGTAGATTATTCTCGGTATGTGCCAAGTATGAAATTTGTATGTAGATAATTGAGATTGCCTAACAAAATATACCTTTGGAAATAGTGCCTCTCATCATTTTGTGATGTCCCATGTGGAAATATAAGAAAATGGTTTGTCATTGTTATCTATTCTTCTTTCATGTCAGATAAGAGTAGCCTTTTCCTGGCTGACCCATAAATTAAGAATAATCTATTATAGCTATTACTACATATGGCAAAGTTAATGAGGCAAAGGGAATTGCTTGTAAAGAGGAAAACAATGTAGCCTTGGGGAATTACAACTTTTGTACTATGCATTTTGGTTCATGTTCCTGAAAGGTCTTGATAATTTCCTTTCAATGTGTGGTTGTGAAAGCTTCATTGCGTCACTGTAATTACATTCCTGAAAGGAGTTCAAATGTAGAAATTAATCCACTGGACAGTGAAAGGATTTGAACTGTTTTGTGAAGGTTGAGAGCTATATAGGGGTACTGCTTTTGGGCTTTTGGTTTTAGTTGTCTGCTAGTCTTTTAGAGTCAGTTCAGGACTGGTTTCTAGAGGCCCTTTCCACACTGCTGTCAAGCACTCCTGCTCTAGAAATGCCTGTCCCTGGGGGGCAAGTATGCCACTGCTGGGGACATCGCTGCAGAACCAAGGACCAGCTGTCACCATGAAGTTTTAGCTGAGAATAGTACGGACGAGAGGCAAAACTTTCATTTCAGCTTTTAATTCACTGTCATAAGTAAATTCTTGGTACATAAGACCTTTCTTTATACTCTTTTTATGTGCATATTTGTCAGATTTTATTTAAATAATTTTATACACAATATTGGAATAATCTGTTACATTAATGCACAGCTTAAAACAGTTCTTATTTACACTGAGCACAGAAAGACAGAGGAATGAGGACAAATACTTTACATTCACCATCTTTATCAGCATTTTAAGTATAGTTAACCAGCACACATCACACACATCCATATTTATAAGAAATGTAGTTTCTAATTACACACATGGGCATGTAGGTGTCTCCCTTTCAAAAAAAAAACAAAACACAAACCAAAACCAAACAACAACCAACCTTTTAAAAAAAATTGAAATGCCATTTCCCCCAGATAACCAAAGACTTACCAAAAAAAAAAAAAAAAGGCAAATGCACCTGCAGGTTGCACAATTAATGAAATCGGGCATGGAAGTGTGGTGGCTGTGTTTGGACACTTTTGGTCACTGGGGCACTTTGGAGAGTATTTTTACTGGTGGCAAGTTTTTAACTCCATGAAAACTTTTTCCTGAAAACTGCAATATGATCTCTTGCTTTGGAAGTAGACCTACTGGACACTAACACATTTGGTTTCATGTGAAGTTGTCTAACACAAAATTGCAGCCAAAAGATGCTTTGGAATTTTTTGCTTTTTTTTAAAAGAATATAAATTAAAAACACATGACTTCCTTTTATGAGATTAAGGCAGCAATGGAGAATATTGTGCTACAATGTGCATTAGCTGTAGATAATGTTCTATTCTCCTTTATCACATTTTTACATTTATAATCAAAGGCCAACAAATTATTGAACTAGACTGGCTGACTACAAAATCTTATAATGGAGAAATAGGTCTTGTGATAACCTTGTTACATCAAAGTTGAATTTCTCGCCTTACAATATACACTTATATTCTATGAAAATTAAAAAAACTGGTAAAAATATTAAAATATTTCCTATACAGAGGTACCCTTATGTAAGGTAAGGTCTAGTCACTGCTATAAAAAGGCATTAAAAATTAAGTAAAACACTGGTGTAAACCAAGTAAATGCTCGCTATAAAGTTTTTATTTGTAAGGCAATTCTTCATCAGACCTATTAGAAGTTATTTTCAAAATGTACTACTTGGAGGTTCTCACTTTGTAACTGATACTACCCACAGCAAACAAAAGCTGAGTCTTGCAGACAGGTTCACGGAGAGAGTGCAACATAAATTACAAATGCAGGTCACCTGCAAGTTTGAGGCCTCTTGGCAGTGACCAAGAAACAACATGACACCTTCAAAAGAGAGCCAGCTTAAGGCTTAGTAATTTTCTTAATTCACTGAATTTATTCTGTTCCCTTATTAAAGAAATTAAGCAAGATTAGTTTAGTATGGCAGCTAAAGAAACACCTTTAGAAAGGAGGAAAGCAAAGCACACAGGTGGCCCAGTCTTGCTGTCAGTGCTTAGGCAAAAAAGGCGCAAGCAACGTTCTCAACATGAAAACTAAAGGCAGTAATGGTTAAGTTACACATTGCACTGTGGGACTGAGACTTAAGCCTGTCAGCTTCTCCCCTCCTCAATCCTGCCCCCTCAGCCACTTGCATTGACACCTATATGATGTTCTAGGTAGGGCAGTTTCACTGAATACAATCATGATATCTGTGTTGCTTATAGTGTTCTGGCTGTCTTGTGTTTGCATGCTTCTGCTTGGTCAGTCATACAGTGATTGCAGTTTGTCTAAACATACTCTGTTTTTACATGGTGAAGAAAAATGGATTAAATTCAGTACTTAAACCAGCTATATTACACTGTTACGTTTTTCTCCTGGTTGAAATGGCTTTATCGGCCATCCAGTTCTCTATAGGAATCTCTGATGCACGTAGATGCATCTATAATTCAGTCTCAGGCAGTGAACAGTACCACTGTACAAATTAATCACCAGCTGAGGATCTTGGTCCTATGTTGATTTAATTTTTATTTGGAACAATCTGAAATTTTTTGGCCTAGGAAAAGTTTCCCTGTGCATGGCATGGCTTACAAGTCTTGCTAAGCCAGCTAAGCTTAAACAGGCAAAACCGTGTAATTTTCCATCTAGTCACAGCTAAGGAACACATGCATGTCTGCTTGGTCAGTCTGAGTGGTCTTGGCTGTCTGTCAGCAAAAACTGCCCTTTGAGAATATGGATAAGAGGGGGGGCGAGTGCTTGGTGAAATGTTCCCATTAAAGTCTGAGTTACAACAGACTGAAATGGTAGAACAAAAACCTGCTTTCCACAGCGCAGAAACACTCAAACATGGATGTCTGAGATACAGCTATTCCCTGTATATGGTCCTCTCTGAAACTCAGTAATGCAAGGTCACAGATGTAACAGGGTTAACTGAAGGCTTCTGTAAATTATGTTCTGAAAACTTTTTCAGATTGTTTTGCAGTATCCTGTACTAGTGTACCTTTTTCCTAAAGAAAGCCAGAATGTGGCTGGCTTTCTCATGTACCAGCTAATATTAGTTTAGTAAATGAAAACCTGTAAAAATTCACATGTCCAAGCAGCTCACAGATTCAGTCCTGTATGGTGATTTCTGGCCTGCTTTGCTTAAAATAGTCCATATGCTACTTTCAGCTTGTATGTAGATATGAACCTAGTAAGGGCTCTTCAAGGTCTTGTTTTTGACTTCTGTGATGTATTATAAACCATTTAGTTTCACATTCTAACAGCTTAACTTTCCACTAGCTGAAAGTCACTAACAGGAATGTGGGTGTGAGTCAGAGGAAGCAGACTGAAAAAGTGTTTTCCTTTGGAGGAGCCTTTCTGGAGGTATTTCCAGAAGATCTGTCTCCCTGTGCTATAGCCAAAAGACTCCGATTTGTTCAAGGGTCTAATTTGAAACATACTGGCCTTTAACTTAAGGAGATTGTGTTCTTGCATGTGTGCTGATCTGTGGACCATAAATATTCTGAGCCCTGAGAAAATAAAGTGTATTAGAACAAACATACCCTATTTTACTGTTCTGAGAGGCTCAGAGTACGCATATCGTTTCTACAGGTAGATCATATACTGTTCTTTGTTGATCTGTGATAATTGTCCTAGGTCCAAGTCCTTCAGGCCCATTTTAAAATTTTTTAACAGGGCACTGAAAATACGGTATTTGTAAGCCTCATCTGTTTTGAAATTGCTCATCTATAGTTTAAATATAGTTAAATATGGTTCTTAGGAAAGAAATTCTTAAATGTTTGCCAATGTCTTGTGAAGCTTAATGAATCAGTCCAGGATATGAATGAAAGTTATCTACTCCCGTAAAAGCAAGTATCTGCTAATTAATGCTGAATCGGAAGAACTGCAAAAGAGACAATAAAAGCAAAAGAATTCTTTGTGGCCTCCTACAACCTAACAGTACAAAGTAAACTTAATTCATGTCAAAACTATAGCATAAGAAGTGGATGTATATACAAAATGTTTGGGCTTGACCTTTTTAAATAATAACATTTAAATGGTATTTTGCTGAGAAGAAATGACCAATTATAGGAAATTTCCTCTGGGAAAATTACATACAACATACATTGCAGGTGCAGTTAGGGAATGTACAATACTAACAGCCAAGTATTTCTCCTACATTCTATATTTAAAATAATCGTGTTTGATCCTGGATTTCCTGCAAAATCCCTCACTATGGTAAGATGTCTTTCAAGTGTTGCCAGGGTGTATGCCTCAGAACATGACAGAACACAAGAAGGACTGGCAGAAAAGATATGGTTCAAACGGGCGCTGAACACTAAAGCACTAGTCCCTTTTGGACTGTTGCCCATGAAAGACCCACTGTTTCTACCACAAATCTAAATCTTTGGATTTTTAGTAATGTAGCTTTAGAGCAGTACCAAGTATATGAAGAATCATCCTGCTGAGTGACAGCAGGAGGGGTGCAAAGAAAACGATCGATCTCTTTCCTTGGTGCTAACTAACTTTCTGTGGCTTCAGGAGATGATATGGATCACAGGCAGGTCTTTTTCGCTGGCAGAAAGGAAGGTCAGAAGAGAGATGCTAACGTATGACAGCTGCTTCCTTTATCAGATTTAAAAAAGGCTTTCAAGAAAGTATTTTCTAGAATTGTCAGATGAGCTACTTAATTGATTCACTAAATTCTTTCTACCAAAGCAGCCAACATAATTGGTAAGCAGATGATACTGTATCTTGAATTAGTTTATATAAAAAATTTTTTTTCTTCTTTTGGAAGTGGGATGCCTACACCATCGGCATATCCTTGCCATGCTATGGGGATAGCTGGGAGAGCACCATTCCCTGTAGTGGGTCTGTTCCCACAATAGGTAAAGCTGAGGGAAAGTGTGAGCTGTCTGGCTGAAACTTCAAGACTGAGTGAGGGAAGACTTGCAGTTGAACTACATGAGTGACAAGGACCTGACTGTGTGAACATTTTTTTTAAAACAAGTGGTTGGACTGAAAGGAGATGAGTATCTTAGTGGCGTTTGACATTTTCCATACTGAAAATGTATTCAGGAGCTGAAAGTAGGTGCCTAAGAGGAGCTTGGTGCCAGAGCTGTGGCTTCTTATTGGACTGTCTGTACCATATCATTGAGTGGAGGAAAAGGATATAATAACCTGGTCTTCACAAAGGTATTTGTCATTTGAATGGATGTCAAATGGCATTGTTTATTGTCCAAGAGGCATGAGGTAGTTGAGCATCTTATTCTGTGGAGAATTGAAGACATTGTTCTTCATCTCTGGGACAAGTATTTTTGGGGAGACTTCCTTTGGGTAACATCTTGAACTTAAAGCCTGGATGCGTGGTCATGCAATGTGTATTATCTTTCTTTTTCTTCAGGCTATTTCTGGTAATAAGATTCCTTCTTTCTCTGATTTGCCTGTTGTCTCCTCTATAGATTGCAAGTTCTTTGTCTATAAAATCTCAGAACAAGATGGCAATAGTGCAGTGGTGTCCTGAGCTATAAATACTACACTAAACCTAGGAAGTTATACGGTAATAGAAATAAAAACAATGTAGTAGGTAATTGCCTTGGGAGTTGGTATTAAAAATACAATCAAACCCTAATATGCTAGGTAAAGTTGATTTCACTCCCCTGTTAAGATAGCATTGCTCCTATTTCAGAGTGGTGATGAAACGTAACTTTTCCTGCATGGGTTATGCTGTACGGATAGTAGCGATGGGGTGCGTCACCAGTGAACATTGATGCAGGTTGTTAGCATTTCCAATCATAAGCAAATCAAACAGTGTATAATGTGACAAGCTATTAAAGCTCCACGTTGAAGAGCCCCCAAGAGTTTCAAAACTTGGTGTGTATCTATGCTAAGAAGCCTTTTAGCCATGTTAAGCCAGTTACTGAAACAGCTGTATTATTGAAAAATAAGCTTTATAAGAACAAAAAGATTCTCATGTAGTTTAGCAAACAATAAAAACGGGATTAGATATGAAGTTGGTGGGATGGCTTTTTTGAAGCCCTCAACATATTTTCACTGTTTGGCCTCCTGTGTAATTACAGAACTAGAACTGCAACATTTGAAATTCCTTTATTATGAAAATATATTTAATAACATGGTTTAAACACCTACCGGCCATCAGCTGGGCCAGAAAATATGACTTCCTTTAAAATTAGAAGAAAGTATCCTTTGGGTTTTAAAACCTGTTTAAATAAAACTACTATTTATTACAGGAACTCTTTGAGAAAAGGACAATATTTGGTAAAATTCTGAAGTATTGATTATGTTGGAGGAAAAGGATGAATAAGGAGAGAAACTTCCCTTCCATTATTCTGAACAAAAATTAGTGTTAAAATGGGAAAGGCCAAAGTCACTTGGGACTTTTAAACTGGTCTGTTTTAAGAAAGGAAAAAAAAACCTCCACAGAAATTGTTTTATAAATAAAAAGTCCCATCCTTTTAAATGGTGTTTTTAAAAAGAGGAAGAACTACATAAATTTCAAAGACAAGCTGAATTGAATGTATAAGAGGCAAAAAAATTCAGAGGTAAGGTCCAGAGGTAAACTCTAGACTGGGTTCAGCTGAGTAGCTACTGCCACTGAAAATTACTGTAGATCTAGTGATAAATAAGTACAAGAAATAACTTAAAGCTACTGAATCTGGTGATCACTGGGAAGATACTACACAGTGGTAAGTGACCACAGGGTAAGAACAGCACCCAAATGCAGAGTTTGTTCTGTATCTTCTACCTTGCATAATACTACCAGAGAAAAGAGCTGAAATAGAGCTGAGTATGCCTAAAATATCCTTCTAAATTACTCAACACAATCTTAATATATTTTGGTAGATTAATCCAGGTTAAATTGTAATAATAGCATGTTCACAGCTGGAGAATAAAGCCAAAGTTTGGTATTTTGTGCCTCTGGGTAGTTTATTTAATTCTAAAAATTATTGTCTCTCCTTATGTATTTTAAATTCTTTATCTGGAACAAAATATAACAAAAAAAGCTTAAAATCTTTCTATTTGCATGTCGCTTTCACACTTGGCTGAAAAAGTCTGTGCAGTGTGGATCATATGATAAAGCCATTTCAATTGTTAGTATAAGGGAATACATTTTTCATTAAGTACAGTGTGGTAGCTGTAACAGGAATTCTGTTCTTGCTGCTCTTCAGCTTGTATAATTAAAGTGGACAGAAAATGGCATGGACATATACAGGAAAGACAACCTTCTTCACCAAGAGAAGAAACTAATAACAAGCCACTGAAAATGAAGCAGAGTCTTCACTTCAGAAGGATGCAAACTCATATCCCAAAGGATAGTATGGCAAGAAAGCTAATGACTTTAGTACATAGTTAAAATTGCTCTTTCCTCATAATTGAGATGTATTCTTTCCTTAGATCTAAGAACGTTCAGGTGTTGTTGGTTTAAAATAGGTCATGACATGATTATCTGAAGTAATTATTACTGTCAGAGAAGTTTAATTCACTTCTTCACAATAAAAGAGCATTTAACTTACGTTAATTGCTTTTTTGTCTGCTCCCCCCTCCTCGACTTCTGCCAATAGCAAAACTCACAAGTTTTGGTCATGTAGGGATCTCATGGCACCAAAGGATGTAAGAAAAATTAAACTGAGTCTTTAAAGATCATTTGAAGCCAAGTAATAGAAGGGAGGCATTGAGAACAGAGAACAGATGTCTTCCCTCAAAGAGTCAGTAGATAAGCTCTGAGCCAGCCTGGTCCAAGCATAATCGAGGGAGCTTTGAACTTGACTTTTCTGTATTCTCAGTTTAGCTTAACATATTGGCTTTTTCCTCAATCTGTTGGTTGTCATATTGTTAGCCAGTGTTGAAGCTGTAAGGGAACAGAAGTAGTTGTTTTTATTGGTTCGCATGGTAATAGTGAGAGATGTTTTCAATACATTGATGACAAACCTAGAGTTACAAAGAGGTTTCAAACTAACAGACAAATTGTAACTAAATTTCTGTGGACTCCAGTCTGCGGTGAGAAATGTGCTGAATATAAAAGCTATTCAGTCAGTTCTCAGTTCAGTTTTAAAACTCAAAGTTGCTGAACATGTATGAGAAGAAAAGTTTCTAACTTGTTTGGTTACAGTGGTGAGTTTTGTTTACAAACTCAAACATCCTGAACAAAGCACTAACTATGCTTTAGCGATAACAAAAGCTATTCCTAGCTGTTATTGAAGGCAGCAACAAATTAGTATGCCCTGGTGTCTGGCATGGTTTGATGTATCATTAGGAATTTACTTCTCAGTACAATCTCTTCTAATTTACATGAAAATAGTTTGCTTCCTTTTTGCCATTATAAATTTGGGTTCAGAAGACTAGAACTGTGTAGGAATGGCTGTTTATAGCCCATTTGCACAGGAACATCTGCCTCTTGAAAAATCGACTTATTACTTACAGCTGGAACATAAAATCCTCAGACAACTGAGGGCAGGAATGGGGGAAAGAGAAGGCAGGAAGGGGTGCTGTGTTACTACTTATTCTTGGCCACATCAAATACATTATGGTCATGAAACAGGAAGCCTTTTCTTCCTGCTTCCATTCTGCATCCCATAAATCTACACTTGGATTATTTCCTTTAAAATTCAAGATTATGCTTCAAACAGTATTTTTCAGAGCAAGCAAAAGGCAAATTTCTTATTTTCAATACCAACATACAAACCACCACTATAAAATCTGGGTCATGTTTTGAGGTGGTGTGCATAATTCTAGTTGCTTTCAACTTTGAAGACAGAAAGTGGTCCAGCATGAATGCTGATAAGGGTAACAAGCTTCGCATTTGCATCCTTTTTATCTTCTACAAAAAGGACTTTATTTCAATAAGCTTATTTTATTTGCTAAAAGGAAGGCAGTATTTGGAAACCTATACCCTGTTTTTCATGGCTGCTTAAGAAGTCTCCAGCAGTGTTTTCAATCAACTGCAGGCCTATGGGGAAAGCCTATTCCACGTAACCAGCACATTATTTCATCACGGCCATTATGTCTAAGCTCTGACAGTGAATATTTGTTTTGCTGTTTACCATGTGTTGTGATACGTAATTGGAGTTTAGAAAACATGACTTCAGATTGCTGCGTAATAATCAAGAGAGGCTATGACCTGTTCAAATGTGTGTGATAGTTTGGAAATACCTTTGTGTCTTGGTGAGACATCTCACTGTATTTGGATACAACCTAAAATACAGGATTCAGGTAATCTGAAAATTATGGGTTCTGCTTAGTCAAAGGAGGAGCAAGGTGCCAGAAGCCTTCCAACAGAGTTGATGTGTATGGTACTAAGCCTCCTGCATCTTGTCATGCTGGCAGAAATAAAGAACCACAGACCTGCAAAGGTATCCACTATGAGGAGATTGGTGCAAACCTGTAGATGTTAAAGACAGGGAAAGGCTGGTACCACAATAGGAAGCATGGTGAAAGGAGTACAAACCTTAAACTGCCTGACATTTCCTTGGGCCACGAGTTGGTGCTCATTTTCAGGTGTGATGCAGTAAGCTAGTCTCTAAACCAGATAGGAAGAAGAGGAAAAAGTCAGCCATATGAAGTGGGATTATGTCTGTAATCCCCAATCTATAATGGGGAAGTAGCATGAACTTTATTTAAAATGGTAACTTAAATCTTTAATATCACTGCATCATGTGCCTTTAACTTTAGCCACTGAGAGAATGAGCTTATTATAAGCCCCTTGGTGTTAGCCTTTAATATAAGAAGCAACAGTAGAAAGCTTATGCAAATACTAAGTCCAAATATTTAGCAAGTGCATATGGAAAAGAACATCAGGAACAAGTTGGTATCACAGGCCTCATCCCCTAAATTCACACTTTTCTGTTACTGCTGTAATGGGATTGACCAGTCCCAGTGAGAGAGGAGGGAGGTACTGACTATTTCCCAGTTCATCTCCATTCTCTACCCTTGTGTTTGCCATTTGGGATTATACGTATATTTTGGTTTATCGTGAACTTTCAACCAGTTTCAGGAGTTCCCATTAGACTAAGAGCACACCTTTCTCAACACTTTTAACAGCTACAATTTAGGCCATCCTACTTATGATAGTTATTTGGATGTAATATACTAGCCTTTTGCTATATTTCTCATGGGGAAACTGGTGAGTTGCTGTCTACAGGAGCTGTAAAAGATAAACCTGAACTTGCTAACACTACAAAATGAATGAGAAAATGTGGTTTTGGCCAAAGGCTTCTGCATCCCAGTATATCAGTAAACTTGTGCAAGCTGGCAAAAGCCTGTTGGGCCAGTACGAATTATTCTTTGCCACTCAGATGTTACTAGAAAATAGGTTTGTAAACATCCAAGAATGGAACAAAAAGGGTTGATAGAATTGCTGGAAATGAGAACTAGAAATCATGCACAATGTTGAGATGTTGTAGGTGATGAAAACAGGGCGGGTGGATAGAGTTCCCACTTTGGGGTGCCTTTCTGAGATGACTGTAATGTTTCAGAAACAAGGCATTTATCCCTTTGGGTCTGCCAGGCCTATAGGAGGGGGGTGTGCCCTATCTGGGTGAAGGATGAGATCCTATTTTCTGCTTAATTCCTTTATGTGGTGGTAGTTCAGTGATTTGCCTAAGAGCGTCAGTATCTTGCTACACCATTGTGTAACTCCAGCTGTAGGAAGGGAGAGCAGCAGAACTAGGTACAAGTCAGACAGTAAAGATAGGTTATAAAACTATGGCATATGATGGGACAAAATTCAATACTGTATAATGGTGAGAAGTCTTACTTCTGAGCACCGTTAGAGGTGTTTAAGACTGTAGATAACTTATTGTGATAGTGATGGTAAAATTAATATGATCAGTGAACCTTAATCCTGTGCCATTTTGAACTGATAAATAAACAAAAGTACAGGGGGTGAAATGTAAGGAAATATGGATGTGTTTTTTCCCAAAGAAACAGGTTCTTTTAAATAGAATAAATACATTAATATGACACATAAACATATAAATGAAGTTAAAAGAACACTATTAAGGTTGCAACGTTAAACTTCTTGCTGTTAGGCAAATCATTAGAATAAGATGGCTCAAATTGTTTCTCCCTCAGTTTCTGCTTTATTCCATGCACAGACCAGGCATATTATGCATGGAGTGAGTTTATGTTATGCAAGATGCTGCTGTCTGGTACCCTGGTTCTTTTACTGACGTTGTTTAAAAGCAACAGGCTAGATGAGACCATCAGGGATACCTGTATCAGATTTTTTTTTGATATCTAGATCTATTTCAGTACCTTGGTCTATCTTGAATATTAATTTTCTTCAAGCATTCAGATATTAATGATGAACGCAACAGAAAGATCTGCATTAATTCTAGCTTTGCAGAATGTTGAAATAATTCCAGTAAATAGAAGACAAGAATACATATTTGACAGAGAAAATCAAAGTGGTTGCTGTTAAAGACAGAGTACTGGGCTAAATGGATCTATTGCTGTGACCCAGTAAGGCATTTGTTCTGTCCTTGCTGGATGTTTGTTAAATGAACAAATGTCATTCTCCACACAGGGCCACTTTGGTGGCACATCCCACTCTTTCAGCATATGGATATATATGTTTAGAGACTCTTCTAACGCTAAGACAAGAGAGATCTGAATTAATGTTGTGCATACAACAGTTTACAACGCTTCAGCATGGAGTGATAAAGCATGTCTTGTACTGAACTCTGATTAGGTGGAACTGTGTGAAGACCATACCATGCCTCAGAACTGAATATGAAGATACCATAACCTGTATATTTTTTGGTTAATGAGGAAAAAATATTTCATCAATCAGATTAGTTGCATACATTAAAAATATTTTTTTCAGAATTATTATGGTGTTATCTGAAAAACTAATTTCTACCTAGAAACTCAAGCAGCATGCAATAATCCTACCTCAAAACTACATTGCCTCTGACAGTTGGATCCAAAAAGTAACTCATAAGTAATAGGTTTTGTAAGAGAAACAAACTGCCAACTTAGATCTAGCCATTTCATTTCATAGCAACGTTTCATGACATTTTATTAGCATTCTACTTACTTCTTTAAAGGTCCCACGCACATTCATGAATTTATAGATAATATAGGCAGGCACAAGTATCATTGAAGATAATGCTATTCCCCAGCCAATGCGATTTGCCCAGAGAGGGAAGGTGTAGTCATCATAGGTCAGAGGTTTGAAATTTATTATGCTGACTATCACAACAAACTAGGGAAAAAAGAATAAAACAAACCACAGTTTTGAGATAAAGTAACTTCGTGGAAAACCATTTCATATTTTTTATTAAGCAGTACCCTAAGGTATATTTCAAACCAATTTTACCATTTACCTACATCCTATTTACTTTGTGCCTCTTACTGCTTAAACTGTTCAAGTTCTTGATGCATTTGCTAGTGTTAAGAGTTCATTTTAGCTACTCTGGACACAGATTATTTGAAATTTTGTTGGGGAGATCAGGTGGTTGTCTGTTACTGCCTCATTTAAACTAGCGTTACAGGTACAAAAAAGGGATTCTGTAGTTAAGGAAAACCTCTGCAGGATCTGTTGTTTTCCCCTTCTTTGTTTTCCAGAGGCATTAGGCTTCCTTTAGAAGTTTTGTACCCATTTTTTAACAAGAGGCATAATAAAAACTCCAGCATGATACATTTACTGAGGAAAGGATAAGCAGCTTTATGGCCTGGAAAAGAAAGTTACATTATTTTTCTTTTTTTTTCCTGCTGGTGTTATGTTGTCCAGTACTAGATGTAAGAAGGACGGGGTGGGGTACCACCCTATTTCCCTCCTCTTATATCCATATGGGTTGTGTAATATGCAGAGTTCCTCAATTTGTTTGTCTGGGCCTTTACATTCTGCTCGGTATTGCAATTTGAAATGAGAGTATTTTGAGCCTAGGGTTTCAAAGGCTACACAGGGAGAGTGAGTAATGTTGAAGGAAGCTGATAGTGTGAAATCTGGTTAGAGAAATACTGATTCCATGTTGAGATTTTTCTTGGGATGATGTACATAGCTGGAGACAATATGGAGAAAAAGCTTCAAGTAGCTATTTCCTAATATCAGATACCTGACCAACTCCAACTAACCTTTTTCTTGCAGAGAATTTTATTTATTGTTTGGAACATCTATAATACAGTACCAGTTCCAAACAGAGACCACCTTGCACTAAGCACACATGGGATTGTTAAGGCAAGAATTACACTGAAGTCTGGCAATTTTATAGCCTTTCCCTAATTATCCTAAACTGTGTATATATATATATATATGAAAGAATTGATACCTGATTTTTTTCATTTTTATTTACTATGCTTATGGTCTTAGTCTCTTCTGGTGAAGCAGTTTGTATGCTTCATATAAGTGGTGGTAAAAATGCTGTTTCTTAGATCAAGGGACCAGATTTCTAGAATTTGTAGTTTTTAGTTATGTAGGCTAATGGTAAACTACTTTTTTCATGCTAGTGGCCATCTTTATAGTTTTCACTTATAAATTAGTAAGTTAAACCATTTTTGTCAATTTAAGGTAACTTGCTTTATTTTCTTAGTGTTCGAATAATGAACCTAAAAGGCTGTGAGAAGGTAAATTATATTAAATTTTCCCATATAAATCAAACTTGTAATGTCCATGTTGCCTTTTAGAAAAACTGAGAAAATACACAGCTAGAACAAAACTGTCCAATGTCCCCTACCCAGTATGATATCATTCCCATGGGTTTTAAAATACCTTGGTACTGAGCAGTTAAGTTGATATGTTCCAAGTTTAGTACTTCTAGCTGGAAAAAAATATTTTGCATTGTGGTGGCTGAAAGATGCATTACCCACAGATTCATTCTGACCCTTTTGTTTGTAGGCTTTAGTAGGAAGGTAGTGGGGCTGTTTCACCAAGGAATGTTAAACCACTGAAGATTAGACTGACAGTCCCTTCAGTCCCTTTCTCTAGCTAGCTTGCTAGATCTCTTTCTTTCTAAAACTTAATTTTTCAACAGTCTCCTAGCGTACAGAACCTAAGAACGCTTGGTGCAGCATTATTCTGTTCAACTTGAGTCAGTCTGTTTGAAGTGCTGCAGGATATAGTTCCATTCAAGCTTCTTCATAGAACAGTGTTTAAAAGCATAATTAATACGTGCTTGGTAGGTGCTTGCTGATGAATTGGGGCCGGGAGCTCTTGTATTAAAAAAAAAAAAAAAAAAAGAAAAAAAAGTGGTCCTGAAGGCTGTTATAAAAGCCCACCCAATGTATCTTTGGAATACCAATACTGTTTTAAGAATGTGCAACTTTAACACAATTAATAGTCTCCTAAAATCATAGTGAGGTCAAATTTCCGTATTGTTCATCCTGACCTTTTGATTTACAAATATGCTTAGGAAAAGATCCCAGTAGAAAACTGTAGTTTAGTTCTGAATCTAACCTTTACACAGAGCAACCAAATTCACACTTCGGGATTTTTTTTCCCCCAGATGTAATGAAGCAGTTGTTTTTCACATCAGGCAGCTTAAAAGGTATATTTAATACATCTCTTCAGTGTTTCACATAGCTAATTAGTGGGTGCAGTTGCACGTTAGTTTTTCCTAAGGTGTCATTCCACAATTTGGGGATCTTTGTATCCTCCAATGAAAAGTAAATTCTTGCTAACACAATCTCTTATCCCTGGCTAGTTTATTTTCCCAACAGAATGATTTACGTTTTATATGCAGAGATGCTGGGGGACAGGGAGGACACTGTCAAAGTGTTCAGTGTTCCCTAAGAAAAACTATTTTCTTTAAATCCTGCTCAACTGAAGGAACAGAAGATGGTCATAGCCACAATTAGCTTCTCTTTCACTTCTGAAATGTATTATACAAAATATAACCAATGCCATTGAGGAGGAGAAAAGAATTAACTTAGTGTCTCCTAGTCATCCTTACAACATCCTGCATAACAATGCATATCTTGCTCTTGGTACTTGTATATTCAAGGAAGTGATATACTACCATTCTTTCCATGATGAAATAATTATTGACACTTACCAATAAAAAAGCAGGGCTAACAAATTTCCAGCACAGTCTCCAGTAGAGGCCTGGCTTGAAGCCCATCATTTGTTGGATATCTTCACTGAATCTATCCACACCTAGAAAGGATGTGAACATCAGACTGGTGTAAATCAATACTGACGAGATGCTGGCATACCCAAACCCATCTGCTTTTTCAGAAAGCAGACATGAATGACTGCCAAATCAGAAGGCACATAAGATGATAGTACTGATCTTTCAGTGACTAGATGTGTCTTTGACATCACTGTATCCAAGACTTAAATGCTTGTGAGCACTTAAGACCTGTCGGAAATAGCATTACCTTTGAAAACTGGCATTTCACAAATACCTAGAAGTGAAGTTGTGAATGGGACGTGCTTCTTTTTTAATAGTTGTGGACTATTGTAACATAATTTGCTGACACCCCCCCCCCCCCCGAACCCTTATTCACACAAACCTGATAATGAAGTAGAATCATAAGATTCTCAGTTTATCAAAGGACGCTTATTTGTTCCACTTCATGGCATACTTTACTTCTTTCAATGTTTCACTGAATACCACAGAATGTTCATTGTATTTATGACAAACATAATTTCATCTTTCATCACCTTTCCAAGGAACTAGGGCGATGATGCCTCTGTTCAGTGTAAATATGTAAAAAACTGTATCAGCTAGAAACAGGTGGCCTTTTTTAGAGTATCCTGTGTTTTTAACGATTATAATACAACTAGGATATTCTAAAATTGTTATCTCTGTACTCATCTAAGTATCTAGTCATGTAGTTGTTGTAGACTCCTTAGGAGATACATGATCTGTTCATGTAAGAACCAAGAGTAGTTGGAAATTTTACCTGCTGCAGTAATTAAGACAGCAGAGGATAACATGAAAATCATTACATTAAGGCATAGATCAGAGATAAGTCCTGCTCATTGTACCAGGAATATAGAATATGGGTTTAGAAACATGAATGGTTTGATTGCTTGATTATTATCAAAACCTTGGTAGTAACATTTTCTATTTCAGTATCAGACTTTGTATTATCATGCAAGAATTAACATAAAAGATTTCTATTGTCAGGAAAACTATTTAACAATATTCTGTTCGAAGTCACTCAAATGTTAGCTACCTGCAGTAGGATTCACTGCACTGCAGAACAGACAAATGGAGGCACCAAAGCGTTTAGCAAGTGACATAATGGCCAGAGGGGAGAAGAGCTGCAAACACCTAGTTCTTAGTCTGTACTATCCCTTGAATCCATCTAGTCTGAGATTTTGTGTGCGTGTTGTTACTTGCGTGTATTTAGTACTTAATCAGTTGAAGTATTAATAGCTATAAAACCAGTGTAAATGGTTGCAGTAGAATTTTCTTCCCACAGCCAATGCAGAAAGGAAGATCCTCTGACTTTGTTGACTCCCCTTCCGAAACACTATCTAGACTATGACTTCCCAATCGGAATAGGTCATGCTGCACAGGCCAAGGTGAAAACAAAAAAAATTTGCTGTCCTTGGTTCCTCAGGACATACCAAATTCTTTAGCAGTAAATAAGGAAGAAATGGCATTTCAGTCAGTGCCTTTTAATTCCTTATGGGTTTTACACATTTAAGTAAGTGCTATGAATTCTGTGTCTGAATACCTTAGAAAGCACTGCACGAGTATAATGTGCTTTCTGTGGGTGGCACTAGCCTGATAGAGCTAAACATTTTAAGTAGTCTACTAGGGTATCAAGCTGTCTGTATGTGAGAAATGTGGTGTGTTTTTTTTACTCTAATAATATTAATTCATGTCAACTTATATGCTTTGGACTTTCTGGAAATAGTCTAGGCTTCAGTGTGATGTTTTCCATCTTCATTTATTGGAACACTTTTTTTACATTAAATAGTTCACTATAATTTACTATGCAAAGCAAACATGCATTTTGTAGTGACTGTAAAATATCCATTTGAATGGTAGCTTCTTCCCTTTTTAAAAAAAAATTATTCTATTCTGGTTGGACTTACCAATATGAGGTATCTTGCAAAAGTTTAATCTAAGCCCATGCTATTTTCCATAATGTATTTTAGAATGGAATGATTATTGCTGATATAAAAATCGGGGTGGGCGGTGGGGTGGTGGGGAATGGCCTTCTCAGTTTCTTTGAAAATAAAGCAGTCTCTGACTTTACACCTTAGAGGCATTGGCTCCCAGAGAAGTAGCTCTCTCCAGTGCAATCTGTCATGTCAGACTACTAGTTTGTAATTTATTATACGTGATGTGTTCAGAAGGTTTACTTTTAATTCTGAACCCCATTAGGTAAACAGCAGAAATGCAGCTTTTTGCCATGAATATTTGTTAGAGAGGATGGATAGTTTAACGTAATAACTGTTCCTCTTCATGTGAATCAGTTCAGTAGGATTATTTAATGTAGTTAATGTAAATTAATTACTCCTTTACACGCAGCAAGGATGTAACATCTTGACAAGGTCTGGACATTTGAGTATAAACTCTTTGATTTACACACACAGAGAGCACTTCCTGCCTCTCCCCCCCCGTTATGTACAGGTGAAGAAAAGTAGCCGAAAAGATGTGTAAATATTCTTTAAATTTAATCTAATTCTATTTGCTGTGCCTTCTGTGAACTTTAAAGTGACTGAATTTGGACTGTTATGAATACTGAGTGAAATTCATCATTGTGCAGAAGGTCAAAGACAAGGACTAGATATCTCCAAAAATTTTATTCATAGGTTTCCAGACAGACGTACTCAGAGCTCAGACAGTGCTTGGTGTTCAATTTCTGCTGAAATTAGAGGATAAGTAGGCCATGCTCTCAGACTGCTTTTGCAACAGCATGCTTTTTCAATACTGTATATGTCTTCAAATAACCATTCTAAGAATCAACTTGTAAAGTGGAACATAGCTATAGCTACAGACAGTGGCACCTGTAGGGCCTGTTTTTTTCCACTTCTTGAAAGCATTTACCCATTTTTTTTTGTGATTCTGTAGGATAAGCCGAAACTGTGGGTGACTTGTTACAGGAAGAAAGTGGTACTGTAAAGAAAACTCTAGCTTATTTGCTGGAGACTTGGTATTGAATATGGACGTAATAGCCTTGCTTTTCCAGTGAAAAACAAGTAAGAGATATTTACAATTTATGATCAGGTCCTGGTTAAACACACTGAACCCAAAGAGAATTTCAGTGTAATTTCTGAACTAACAGGCACTACAGCTGCCTGAGAAAATATCACCGCTGTAATGGTCTATTAAATGGCACAGAAAACTTGGGACCGTTCTTTATGTACATAATATTGTGTTGTCAAAGGAATTAAATCAATATCCCAAAAAGAACAGATTAGGAAGAAAGTGAAAAGTAGGTTGGCTATAAATGCAAGTCACCCTCCTCACATTGGGCCAACCTTCTTTCACCTCAGTGATGCAGAGATCAGAGTTCAGATAGAACAAAAATGTAGCCAGTAACTCCTGCACCTGCTGCCCGCTAGAATTTTGTAAGTCATTTTACTGTATAGGCTCAACCAATGGCTTCAGAACCACTCACTGGCACAGAAGCCTTTGAGCAGGTCCTGGCCCTGAGGTGTAACTGCTAAAAGTGAAATAATTTGTGGGCATGTTTCCAAAAAGTAGTCTCATAACTGGAACAGTCAGTTGGATTCCTACAGGCAATCTTTGTACATGTTGTTTTCCTCTCCTGTCTCATTTAACTGTGTGATGTATAGTGTTCTTTTATATGACTGGATTTATTTTTTTTTTAATCAGGAAAGTGAAAATTAGTAATAATGCCTTTAAAGCCAATACATATCATTTAAATGAATCCAAGAGATCAAATTACTACACTGAAATAACAGTAGTAAGAAGAAAGTTATACTGAACCAATCCTGAAGTTATTTTGCACTTAATTCCCTTTCCCTGTAAATGTTACTTCACTGTTTTTGCTCCCATACTGAGTTTTACTTGTATGGACATGTGTAGCAGTATATGAGCTCACACAGTTTGTATGCAGATTAAGAGTTATAGTGAAACTGCTTCATTGATCTGTCCTATATTTTGGCCCTTGGGAATTACAGTAAATCAGAGAATGATCAAAATTTTCCTGTTGGAGGAGTTCTTGGGAGATCTCTAGTTCAGCCTCTCGCTTGAATCAAGGTCAGCACAATTCAGAACAGCTTCCTCATGTCTTTGTCCAGCTGGGTCTTGAAACCCACCCCCGCCAACAGCATCAGCAAGCGCTCTTTGGGCAAACTGATCCAATGTGTAGCTGTCCTTAAACACAAGAATTTTTTTCCTCCTTTCAATTTGATCGTGGTCTTCTGTCCTCCCATTGTGCACCTCAGTGAAAAGTCTGACTCTTGATAACTTCCTTGTAGGTATCAGAAGGCTGCTATCAGGTCCTCCCTAAGCTGCCTCCAGGTTAAATAAGCTCAGTTCTCTCAGACTTTCTTCACAGGGCATGTGCTTCAGCTCCTGAACATCTTGGTGGCCCAAGACTGGACTCTGACCAGTTTAACATTACCTTCATTTACTGAGCATCAAAACCAGGACACATTATTTCAGGTGCAGTCTAACAAGTGCCAAATAAAAGAGAGTAATCATTTCCTGTAATCTCCTCGTTATGCTTCTGTTACAGCTCAGTATGCTGTTGGCCTTCATATGCTGGCAGGTCGCTCTTCTGACTCATTTAGCCTGCTGCCCACATCCCTGAGCAGCTCATCCTTGAGTGCAAGTACCAGATCCAGAAGGGTGTCACTTCTGGTTTGCCTGCCTAGTATCTATGCTAAGAAGTTGCTCCAGGTATCTTCATCTGTAAGACCCAGGTTCTGATCTGGACGCTTCTTTAAGTTGCCTAAAGAAGGCTTCTTCCACTTCCTGACCCTGATCGGGTGCTCTGTAAGATTGTCCACAATGTCACACTTGCTGGCCTCTGCCCTGACCCGCAAGCACTCAGCCATCCTGTCATCTGTTTACTACATTTCAATTGCTCTTCTGCACATAAAGACAACACCTACCCCCTGCTTCTGTCCTAACAAGCACGTATCTGTCAAACGCAGAACCTAATCATACAAATCCTCGTCTAGGAGAAGATGAGAAAGACATTGTTTTTTCACACACTTCAGTGATCACTGGTGTTGGGAACATGAGAAAGAAGGGATAAAAAGAATATAAAGGCCGTTGTGTGGTATTAATTCGTAAATCCTACAGAGCACAGAACAAGGTATTGGCATCTTTTGCTTAACCATGTAGTGAAGTAACAACAGCTGTCCACCATCCCTTTTTGTTCCCGAGTCTCCTTTCTAACTCGGGCAATACTGATACTCGGTGGGGACCCTTATGTGGTGGCAGCAAGAGAGTAAGCCATACCAGTACCATTGCCAAAGAAGGGCAGCTGTGCTAGTGTAAAAGCAAGCAGAACAGTAGGAAACATTTCTCCCCCATGGCAGTGCAGTAAGCCCTCCAAGCTGGTTTGCCCCATTTGTACTTCTGTTCAGTGGGTTTGTCTCTCATGCCAGGCACACATCCATACAAAAGCATCTGTGAGCGAAGATGAGTACCAGAAGTCAGTACTTGGTTAATTTCTTTCCCTTTTGCAAAATCAGTTGACCTTAGAGTTTTTTCAAATAAATAAAATTTCAGACTAAAGGTTCTTTTTTGGAAATTATTTAAGTAAATGAAAGCAATGAGATGACACGTGAAAATTAAGATCATTGCTAGCTTATGCTGAGCTTAGTGTGGTCAGTCAGGGAGATGTTCACAGTAAAATCTGACTTGAATAGAGAAACTGAAGAGCAGTTTTGTGTCAGTGGGAGAGATGTCTGGCTTTTCTTAGAATATTCATCAGATGGGTATCTGGGCTGCACAAGAGGGAAAATGGTCACAAGCTAGCAGTCATAACTAAAATACATCTGTATAGTAAACCAAACTAGCTTTCCCTCCTCTTACACATACAGATGGCCTTTGCAAGAAGCAACCTCGCAGTAAGTGGTCATAGGTATAATTTGAGCTAAATTTCCATGGGTTTGGTCTGTGCCAAAATGTCAATGCTTGCCTTTAGGCTGGCATAATATTTGGCTGGGTCATTAAGGCAACTGGGGTCTATCAGAAAAAAAGAGGTAGACAAGACCATGCCAGATTTAATCAGTTTAAATATCACCTGGGGCTGCAATAAATTCTTTATAAAGTAACAGGTCATGCTATGTCAGTAAAAACATCTATCAGCTGCCTAAGACAAATGAATAGATATTTTCCCGATTGTGAGGAGGCAGGAGGGAGAAAGGAAAGGCTAATGAAGGACAAGGTGCAACAAATAAACAAAATTTGACTAACCATGACTTAGTCTGTGAACCACATGCAAGGCCTAGCTATTGTAAAGGGCAGTAAATCCTATTTTAATAGAAGCAGAGAATTACTTGCGCTTACTAAGTGAAGAACAGTTTTATGCATCTGCTTCCAAGCTAAGCTATGATCACTCTTCTGCATTCAGCTCTTTTACAGGGATTAAAGACAGTTGTTCGTGAAATGTGGCACATCCGCTGTTCTGAGAAAGGACTGCATATGAGCTGCTAGCTCTGTGCTGATGTTGGGTGACAGTACATTAAAACTAAAAAGTATTTCTTTAGTAGATTGAACAGCTTTATGCATGTATACCATTCTTTCACCTCATTCACTCATTGACAAGTTTTTAACTGCAAGAGAGAGTTTGACTAGAAGAATATGGTGGCACAGAATGGATGAATAAGTGACTGAAGGAGGTAAATGGTAGTAAGAATGATAATGTCTAAGAACCTTCTGAATCATACATTAACTATAAATGCTATCTCTGAATAGAAATTAAGATGACTTTCAGGGGAAGAACAATCATATTGGAAATCAGGGTCGCTAGTTCAATACAGACTTCCATGGGAAGAGGATTTGCAGGCTGCTATGACATTGAAACCTGGTAATAGTGAAAGGAGTTGTGACCAACCAGAAAGCGTGACGATGGAATTAAGAGGAGATAGGGAAGAAAAACAAAAGCTCAAGAAACCTGATTAATCTAGCAGCAAACAATTTCATATATGACTGATAGTTCGGACTGTTACAGTGAGATGACTTGTATAAGACCTAAAATGCAGAATCCCATTGCTTTATTTGGAGAAAATAAGATACTCTTTTTGGGGTCCTCTATAATTTTACTAACCCTGTCTATGACAAGAGAAAGGACTGATAGCGTTCTACCTGTAAGAAAGGAAAGATCACTTTCACTGTTTCTTTACCAAGGTATGCCTAATTCAGATTAAATTATGACTTGGGTTTTTCTGCTTGATTTAGTGACTGAACAGCACTTTGTACTTTCTGCTCTTTCAGAGGTGGTATCTTTTCCAGGGAATGAGCTTGAGGCTATGAATTACCCTGCCTGCTGTATGATAGGGGAAATTTTGAACTCTGGGTCAGTGCTAGAACATTAAAAGAACTCCTCTAGGTTGGGGGCATAGCAGGAAAAGAGAACGTTTGAAACACTAACTTCAGATATTTAAAAACACCTCATACTAAATGCTGAATTAGGGGTGGGGAGAGCACCCGCAGGCCAGATACTCTCTCATAATGTTATAGCCAGAGTTTCTAGCAGGCTATATATATAATCAAATATTCAAATATTTCTACTATAAGCAATATTCTGTTTAACCTTTTTGTTTCACTTTGAAGACAGTAGTAGTCAACTTTGTCACTTATAGCAGAAGATTTTTTTTTTTCCCTTGGTGAAATTAGACAACACAGGACACTTCACAAGACTGTGAAGTTCCTGTAGGCTAAGGGCTGAGCTCAGGCAGACTCAGCGTCCTGCCTGCCGTGTTGCCAAAGTCTCTGTTGTGGCTGAAAGCACAACCCATTTGTTGAGTTTTCCCAGTTATCCATGTGCATTCATATGGGTTTAGAGCAGTGAATGTGGCTGTTTGCTGTCATTGTGGTCATTTATAGAAGGAGAAAGAAAAAGAATGTTTTTCTTCTTTCTCATGAAGCTTGTGTATCAAGTGTCTTGCTTTTTATTTATGTTACTTTAGGGAGGAGAAAAATATTAAAGACTAAATAAGGCCAGGGAAGCTATTTAATAATCTGGGCACATCATCTGAGACCTGACTGAGATTGTGCTCCAAATTTTTTTTTTAGGGTGCTGTAGCACATCACTGCGCTCTGGTTGGCATATAGTGATTCCAGCCTAGTGCCAGAGATCAACTGAATATTCCTAAAGACTGCCACAGTGGGGATAAAGCCAACTACTGCACCCTTCTCGTGGCATAAATTAGTATGAAATACTAGAAATAGTATTCTTTTTGGTATTTAGGATGTTAGGTATTTCATACCATGCTGTGAAATAAGATAAATTTTAAACTGCTAGGTTTTTATAATTAAGTAGAATAATTAGTCTCAAACAAAAGAGACTAATGTGGAAATTCTTATAACTCTCTAAAGACAAACTACTTTATTTGTATTGCATGGACAGAGCTTGAGGTTGGCTCTGGGGGGAAGTTATGGAAAGGAGGAACAGGTGAGCTGCATTTAGGCTAATTTACTTGCTTTGCAAGTACTAGGTACAAACTTGTTACTGCAACTCATCAGCTGTGTTAAGAGCTGCAAAATACTGGCAAAAGTAGTAACATTTCCATCCCGTTGCGGTCTCCTTTGCAAGGCAGTTTTCTTTGGCTTTGTGCAGGGTTTCAAAGCTTGGCCCACTGAATGTCTGCATTCCTGTCACTATTCATAAATCAGATTAAAATCACTATATGAAACCTGGCTTGTCATGGTTTCATGTATGCAAGGATTTGCTGTTTTCCCTTAAAACAATGTGTAAGCATGTCATGAACACTTGGAATTTTAGAAAAGGTTTTGCAGGTGCAAAATTAAGTGCTTACCATAAAACCAGGAAACTCCAATTGCCTCCATTAGAACAGCAAACAATATCGAAGTCCCAGCTGCAAATGTGTCCAGTAGTGTGAGCACATAAATTCCACCCTAGCATTGGGGAGTTAAAAGATGCAATACAGTGAAGTTACTAATAGAATCATTTCAATGCAGTTGACAAAAATCTGCTTTACTTAAAACATTATCTTAACCTAAGTATTTTAATACGGAACTGATGCTGCAGCTGAAATATGAAATTCATATTTGCATATAAAATAGTGGAATCAGACTTGCAACTCTTCCAAAGAGGCTTCCTTTCAACTCTGTCCTCACTTAACTGGGAAACAGAAGCCTCAACTCAGCGTGATTAATGTGTGCTCTTGGCACTCAGTGTTCAGTGGAAGTTGAAGGCTCTGGCTGTTTGGGGAAATGCTCAGCAGCTCGTAGGACAGGGCCCGTCTACAGCAGTTAATGAAGATCTTCCTAAATTATTGGCAGGAATGGAGCACTACAGGAGTTTCCACAAGCCATTATGACTCAGTTTGTTCCTAAGGCCAGTTATTCTGTAGTCCAGTGGATCTGCAGTCTTAGATCGATGTCTCCTTTTTCCCAAACTGCCTGCATCTCTTTCCCAATGTTCCTGCGCAGGGAATAGTGGCATGTTAAGTCTCTGTTACCAGCAGCTTTGCCCTCTTTTAGTTCCTTAGCTGTGGTATTAGAAAACCTTTGCAAACCAATGATCTTCCTTCATGACAGCACATTTCTGTTCTTCAGTGGTTCGTGACTGAGAACTGTAAATGCATTTACTAAAGTCTTGTTTCACTGATATATTTTTAGCTGCCATTTGACTATGTTTTGCCTCATTTTACAATGTGGTATGAATTTGCTTAAATTACTGCTCATTTTATTTAGTTTAGGCTAACGGGGAAAGAAAGACTGTGGTAAGTTTACTTGTTTCAAAATGAACCTGAATAAAGCATTTTGGGACAGTCTTTGCCACGTGTAAACAACTGAAATGTTTGCAGTTGCAGTAGATTTTTTGTTAAGATCTTTTTTTTACAGCCACACTTAATCTGACTATACCTGTTCAGAAAGGGAGGAACAAAGGAATTATTTTTCATGGTTTTACCAGTCGTATAAATAGCACTTGTACTATCTAGGTCTAGCTGATTTTAATCTCTGCAGTCAGTGTTCTTTTTTCTTAAAAATATGGTTTTCTGAAACAGCTGTGCATATTTACAAAAATAGAGAGACAGTATTTAGGGCTTGTCTAGGTTTTTAATTCTTTGGGGACTTGTCCGGAAACTGAATGAACTTTGGTTGTTGTGTTAGAAAGAAAATGTTGCTTATTGAATGACATTTGAGCCTGACCTCTTGTTTTTGCTCTACACCTGCTCTAAACGAATGCCTTTGCTATCAGACTTAAAGTGAATGACAAATATGGTTTTGTAAGAAACATGTTTTGAAAATACAGCCCTAAAATTTCAGAGGACAAAATCAAACTAATTTAATGTGATGGTATCATAAGGGTTTTTCTTTGTATTCTGTAAGAAATGTTCTTCTTCGGTTATGTGAACCAATACATTTGGACAAGTCTGGGCAGTTTTGTGCATTCCAGCTGGTGGGGTGAACTTAAGTCTGAACAGGTGCCATTATTTAAAAGGTAGAGCTAGGCTGCTATCTTGAACTGCTTTAACTCACTTGAAGGCAGGGAATTGTACCCACTAGCACCTGTTCCTGTTCTTAACCACTGAGTTTCTTCTCATCTTCTACTTCAGGAAATTTTTTTCCAGTTGAAACTTTGAATAAGGAATAATCATGTTCAATTCTTTAGGTAACACTAGAGATAGCATGGTATTAAAAGGATGGGTATTTTAAATTATATATCTAGTTTTAGTGTCTTAAATGTTTTCCAGTTTGAGGAAACCACAATAAAAATATTGGGGTATTCTTGCAGTGTAAAAAGAACTTTGTTATTTATAAACTTATGCTCTTTCAGTAATCTTAATACAACTGGAAACCACTTCTAGGGAAGGAGAGAAGTACTTTCATGGTGGCTACCTCAAGTTTCAGTTGTTTTCTGACACTTTTGGTATCTCTCCTTACAGGGCTTTTTGCTTTTTCCTAGAACACTGCAGTTCTCACCCCTTGATTAGTTGTCAAAAACCAGGTGAGGCAAATCATTCAGGATGATGGTAGTGATAAATACAGGTTACTAGACATTCAGGATAAGTGCTTTTTATGGTGTTAAGAGTAAGAGATAAGATGTAGGTATGTGAAGGAACATTAAGAAACATGTGGGGGAAAGGAGGGTCATTATTCTAAACTCCTTTCACTAGAAGTGGATGCTTCTTAATTGCTTCAAGAAGAGAATAGCCAGATGACTAAGGGTCTGGTCATTTGAGATTCTTACTTCCTCAGACAGAAATAAGCACTCAATATAGTTCCATTTAATGTGTTTTAAAAAAAAAACAAACAACAAAACAAAAAACACCAAAACATACAAAACCAAACAAAAGCAATAGTTGCATAGATAGTTATTTGGAACAAAGACTTGTAGGTTCAGTTGATAGCTAATAATCTTGTGCAATAAGCAGAGAAGCTTCGTGTAGATAAGCATAAAAGTAGTGTTCTGACCATAAAGTTGTTTAAGAATTAAAATTTGTGACAAAAATAGTCACCTGAGGCAATTCATATTTCTATCTGATGAGGTTAACTGCACTTTTAAGGTAGCTTGTTGATGGAAATTCTGTTGTACTTACATTAGTGATGCAAAAAAGGGCAAGTAGAAAAGTTCCAAAAGAAACACCAAAGGTGAATAGCTTTCTGTGCTGCTTCAGAATTTGGAAATCATCTGCCAAGCCAGTGATGACAGCCTCCATTCCGCCCATCTGAGAAAGGGAAGGCAAGAGCTCTGGTTAAACGCTACCAACTATTGGGTAAAGACAGATTGAAGAATGTAAAGCAGCTTGTATAATTAATTCCCAACCACTGTATGATTTCTGATGTTTCAGCTGTAAATCACTGGTGTTCTGAAGTATAATTTATTTTCTTATGGTAGAGAATTGAGTCAGGGAACTGGACAACAAGTGCCATAGTTGGTGCGATAGCTATAACCTTTGCTGACCCTTTGCTGACTCACCAGGATAGTAAGCAGACATTACTTTGGGAAAAATAGTATACATTTTAATCTACTTTGGGGGAAAAGCTGGTAGCTTAAGTAACCAAACTCCTTTAAGAGATTTCTAATGTAAAGACAGACACAAAAAGCACCTAGGAGAAATGTGCTAAACAAAGATTCAGTTTAGCCATTGATTAACCAAATCCAGTTTGACAAAAATCTTTACAAACCTGGAAGAATCATTACATAGGAAGCTTGATGTAATTTCAGTTGACAACCTGAACAAATCTTTCTAGAAGTTAATGCTGAACAATAGCCATTGTTTTGCAAGATAGGAAAGGTACTTTCCAAGTTTTCACTGAAATTGCTAGATTATGTAGGTGGTGATAGATTATAATTTCTTTCCACCAATAAAAGCATTCTGCTGCTGCTCCACCAAGAAGTTGTGAAAATGAATTCCAGTATCCCATCATAATAAATAAACTTATTTAATATTTTGAGAAGGCTGGATTCCCTTCTTTTTCTGATGCTGAAAGATCATGACAAGACCCCGAGTGCTTGGTGCAGTACAGTAGTTGGTTAGCAAGTGCTGACATAGCCTGTCCCTTTCCTATAAGAATTTGATGAAACCAAAGTCTCTGGTTAAAATCAGTTACAGAGAATTATCTCACTAGAATTTGAATGATTCCTGTCTAAAGCCAAATTGCTGGGGGCAATGAACCTATTTATTTTTAAAGGTAACTAATGTTCACAAGTAAAATGTCCCAAAAGCTAGTGTAGCCTTGTATTTCCTAATGTCTAGGACGGCATCTGTGAGTTAAGATGGGTTAATATTTGATTTTCTCAGAAACTGTTACCACGTTGGCAGTTAAATGGTCTTGGAGAAGTTGCAAATGGAAAGAGGCAACTTGGATTATTTTGGCGAAGGACCACTTCTTAATGTATCATAATTTATTCCCCTTGTTAATTCCCTATGCCAAGCTAGATATGTACTCCAAAAAATGTTTGCAAACATGACTTCCATTTTCTGTCCTTTTCATTGTTGTTTGCTTAAACTTGCATGATCAGATTTTCTTTGCTTAAACATTTTGACAGTTCTGCTTTTGTACAGATGTCTGTATTTCTGTGCCAGTGACAGCTTATATGCATGGATAAAAGTAGCCATATATAATTATTCCTCTTTAGCTTTGAGGTTATTTGTTTTTCAGCTTTAAAAATTCTCATTTTCTCTTCAGGACTTCATCAATCAAATATGGGGGAGAGTTAAGAAGCCCACCGTCAAAAATACTGAGTTGTCTTAGGGTAAATGATGAAGGATCCTGAACAAAACATGAACAAGCAAATCCCTCCCCTTTTAGTAAGAGCAAGTTATACTTGGCCACAGTTTATCAGTTTTTACTATTTTAATTAGCTCCACAAGCAAGAGTTTTCTCCATTTGCAGGAAAAGTGTGCTGTGCAATCTAAAGCCCCGTGTCTTTGTCATTCAGATGTTTCTTTGCATTGCCTTACATTTACTGCTATTGCAAAGTTAACTGTTTTGGATCTAAACACTTCTGAGCATTATTTTCTTCTTCTTAATTCTACCCTGTTCCTGCTGGTCATTCATGCCCTTCCACTGTGCTAAATCCTTCCTTTCCATCCTTCATGTTTCTTACAGTTGAAAAATGGCCAAGCTACAAACCCTGATATAATCTTGCTTCAAACTTGTGAATAAAGGTCCGTATCTTAGTGTATAAAGACAAACTTCATTGAACGTGAGCTGGAATCCAAAAATCCAAACATTTTGGAAACATTTAGACCTGAATCTGACCTTTACAGCTCAGACCTCGCTCCACAACATCTCATTCAGCTATTTGCCAATGGTTCTCAAAGCTTCCTGTTGCAACCTTATTTTTCTTAGTTTTGCTTTCTTTCATGTCAATTCATTCTTTCCCTTTCTTTCCCTTGAAAATGAATAAACTTTTCTGAAGTTGTAAGCAATGAAAACACTGTTTTATCATTTCCAGCAAGACATTCCTCGATGGGCTCTGTGCATTCAGAACCACCAAAGAGACTTCTATGCTTTAGAATAGTAAGAAGCCCCTACCCTACTAAAAATGATAAATGTTTGTTAATGGTTCACTATTCCATAAAGACACCGTTTGTTTTTCCCAGAAATTAATCAACCTGTAAGCTAGATATAACACGATGTCTTGATGCCTCTTTGGCAAGAACAAAGCAGTATAGAAGTTGTTTGTTAGGGGACTTGGGATATTTTCTGGGCTGAAGTTTCTGTGATCCTGAATATCATGGTACAGTAAAAGTCATCACATTATGGAAAGAAAAAATGCACTAGTTAGCCATTTTTCAGTAAGATCATAGTAAAATGAAACCACTATGGAACTATTCAGGTGTGATTTTAAAATTGTGACTAAATTTACAGGAAATTCTGTATCATTGCTTGTACAAAAAAATCAGAATACCTTCAGACATTGCCTATCTTGAGCAGATTAATAAATTTCAGCACATGTAAAAATCTCTGGTAGAAACTGTTCTACTCAGTGTCTTACTGTGGCTTGTGTTTTGCAAGTAAAGTTCCAAAACCTTGTTGCAGGTTTGTAGCAGTGACAGTTCCTAGCAGTGATGTTGGGTCATACCTTTAAATAGTAGTAATTGCTGATGAACAGACCCTCTGTAAGGTTATAAAAAAAGAAGCAGTGACTATTCATTTGGTGGCTTGTAAAAGATTTGATCTTTTCCCAAAACCTTAAATATTGTGTCTTTAAATATACTGCCAGGAGTAATGTTGCTATGTTGGCTGTAACTGTGAGAACAGCTTCAAGCAATGTATAGAATGTTTATTTGAAACGTAATAAGCCCCCTGTTTAAGGTTGGTACCCCTCCAGTTACAGAATATAACAGTAAAGGCTAGAGGGAAAAATACTCACAGAACTGTCAATGCCAAGAG
Source organism: Falco naumanni (assembly GCF_017639655.2). NCBI lineage: Eukaryota > Metazoa > Chordata > Aves > Falconiformes > Falconidae > Falco > Falco naumanni. The sequence goes on along the minus strand of NC_054068.1, from coordinate 19,501,499 downwards.
TAAGGAGCATGATGAAGAATACCACAGCCCAAAATGTTGATCCTGAAAGAGTTGAAATTGCCTCTGGATACAGGATGAAAACTAAACCAGCTCCTGAAATAGGAAAAAAAAAAAGTAAAACAAAAAAAAGTACTGCTAAATGATGTTTCTTAGCTTCAGAAAATGTTCATTTTAGTAAGATAAATTATGACTAAGCTGACTTTTACATCAGTCCACATCACACTGAGTAGCTGTTATAACAAAAATATATCCAAAATACTTCAATAATGTACTCATGGCCGTTTTGTATTAAAAAATGTAAATTATCTCATTCTTTTCAACTTCTAATAATCTTCTATGGCATTCACAACCTTACTAGTTATTTTTCAACGATGTAGTAGAGAAGGAACTGTCTATATGTCTGCTGTTTGACAGAAGAACTCTCTGATGTGAAGAGACCATAATCTTAAAGGTCTCTTCTAACCTAAATGATTCTATGATTCTATACAGGAACTGAAATCATGGGTGGCCTGTTACCAGTGAAAGGACTCTACAGCTAAGCTTACCAGAATCATCAAACCAATGACCTATGGCACTGAACAGAAATACTTTTGCAAGATACTGTGCAGTGATAAACACTTGTTTGGTGCATAGCCCAAACTTTTGAGCGGCAGGATGTTGGGGAACCTCAATTCAGTAGGGGTGAGATGAATCAATACAGTTTAGAGTTCACATTTCAGCAAGGCATTTACACAGAGTAAGTTAATTCAGATCACTTCCATGAGATTTTCATGCACTTGTTTGAAACAAATATAAATGCATTTTCAAAGAAATGGTGAACAAAAAGAGGTAAAACTAGTATAAAATTAACTTCCTACCTTCAGTGGCTACATCCTCAATTTTAACTTTGTGCTCGTGAGCCATGTAGCCCAATATGGAGAAAATCGCGAATCCTGAGATGAAGCTTGTGACACAGTTAATGGTACTAGTCAGCAAAGCATCCCTAATGATGGAGAGAAGAACAACCCAGTGAAAAAAAACCACTTTAATAATAGGCGGGGATTGTCTTAGAGTGGTAGGAAGATTATTGTGGAAATATTAATTGTGCAATTATGCTGATGATCAAAAGATCATATCAGCATACTATGCTAGGAAATTACTTCTGTTTACGATTTTGATTTAAAAACTGAGTTCTGTTCAGAAAAATCAACAAAGCTATATTAAATATTAATGTATTAAAGAGTAACGTCATCATGCTAAATGCTAGCTAGAACCTGTAACATAGCAAGAGTGGCCTGAAGTGAAAGAGCCTTACTGTTTGTCAGTTGGTGTGAGCAGATAATCAGGAGTACTTTCAGACAACTCCAGGAGTGCATTTTTAGCAAACTGTGCTGCCATGGCACTGGATAATCATCTTTAATCTGTAATGAGGTTCCTTCAACTACAAAGTCAACTAGGCTCTTCTGAAAAAAATACAACTCTTGTTTATCAGTTGTTACACTGTTGAATTTAGTTTAAAGGTTAAATATTATCCAGTGTACATCATATAGTAATGATTGTACAAAGTTCTGGCTTTAATCAATCTGCCATGATGTTATGACAAATGTATGGGTTTTCCTGGGTATTAATAATCCTTAATACCAATCCTAGGTTGAAGATAAGTAGACCATACATCTTTAGATGTCTACCTAACCTGCGTGTAATCTGTTGCATGTGACGTTTAGAGCAGAGGACATGGCTCTATGAACATCAGTAAAGCCAAACAGTGCTTTAATAAGCAGAAAGTAAATATTATTTCCTTTCATCAGTTACGCTACCCAAAAACATAGGTGCACACACCATGCTTCATCCTCTTCCTTGTATTACTTTATTTTAATAATGTTGAAGAATTTATGTCCTGCAGTTTTTAAACTGTTTTGCTGGGGGAAGACTGCAGGATCAAGAGAGACCAGATTGGACCCATAAACCCAAAGTCTTTTCTTTTATTAAAGAGGAATATTCCTAGGTATTTGTCACTGATAAGATGCAACAGTATTTCTTGTATCCGACAATTCAAAAACATTCTTATGCAAGTGACTAATGCTTCATTTTGCTTAGTCAATAACTAGATTATGTGATGCTTATCTCATTATAAACTGAGCTGAAATAGCTCTCATTATTTTGCATCTAAAACTAGATCACAATTCAAGTACAGATTTTAATATTTTCTGGTCTTGATTTTCAGTATTATTACCCTACCTTACATCACTGACACTTCCTCTCAAGGAAGGTGTGTTGAAGGATAGGTGGGACAGTATAGTGCTGCATCCTGTCCTTCATTTGGAAACTGTAATATTTTCAGTTTCTTCTGTTTTAAAAAAGACTTTTGAACAAAATATGTCAGGACATTATGGAGTTATTTGACTAACAGAAGGATATTTGTAAGTATTGTAAATGCTACTGAATTGAAGCTTGCTTTTACGGTTAGAACTAAGTATTTAGTTCTAAAGCACAGCATTTAATGAAAGCACAGATTACTCTTACAGGGAAGGCAAGGTTTATGAAGCAAGACTGAACAAATACATTAAGCTAAGAACTAAATAATATGATTTCACATATAGTCTGTGGTGTTTTCTTAGTTTCAAGAGGATTTTTTCCATTTCAGAACAAAATTAGAATACAGAATAAAGCCAATTATATAGGGAGCTGCTATGAGACTAATGCAAAATTATTTGCAGAAGATGAGAAACATTATTTTGGAAAACTGCTGTGGCTAGCATTTTAACTGAAGGGTTCTCAAACCTGGTGATATTACCTACTGCAAATAATCAGCTGGTAACCTAAAGCTCTCAGAAGTCGGTGGAAGTATTCCGTGATTTTGACTTTCATTCTGTTCAAGGTAGTTCAAATCTATATATTTTCTTGTACCTTTTCACTTTAACATCTTTTTTTGCCATCCTCCAGTTTACATGTATTTCTAATACGTGTACTTTCTGAATTTATATTTCATGGGAAAATTTAAAGTGATGCTTGTTTTCATTCCAAATAGAATGTCAACAAGACCTTTAAATGTTGGAAATTCTCCGAAGGTGCAGAGCAGTTGTGGTTGAATTTCCATGGTGGTGGTTCAGCAAAACACAAACTGACTTGATTTAAAGTGCGTTCCTAAAGTGGAGCTCAAGATAAAATATCAGAAATACAATCCCAAAGCACAGAAACACTTCTGGAAACTAGAATCCTTCTGCTTTTAGTTCCTGGAGCAGTAAGATTTCATCCTATGTTCACTGTTGCACTTAATGGTACTTTTGAAAGGCAAATACAAGCACAGTTTACACAGCTGCCTAAAGTCAAACCTAATCCCATTCTGTTTTGCTGTACAGCAGATATCTTGGCAGGTTCCTGTTACTAAAATTTTAGTAAGGAAGACAGTGTTTCAAGATTTGGGTTGGTTGCTATGTCTACATGAGACTGACCATCATTAAAAAATAACTGAAGATAAAAAGAAGGCTTAGTACTTATGCCAGCTGCAGTTAAGAGTAAAATAGTATCATTCAGAAATAATAATGAAAGAATAGGCATTCTTACCTGTAACAGTTGTTGTCAAACTTATTGTAACTGGCAAATGCAATTAAAACACCAAACCCGGCTCCTAAGGAGTAAAATATCTGAGTAGCTGCATCAATCCATACCTGCATAATGACACCAACATTGTCAGTGTCAGTTTGAACCAAAAGATACATCAGGGAAATACAAGAAGTGTACAAGACAGCTGGTTTTGGAAAAATAATCAGCATTCAAGCTTATGGGAGTGCTGCTTAGCGCCCATGAGATGTGCTCCATGTGACGGTCATGGTCTGGAATGGCTTAACGTGAAATGGTAAGGGCCAAAGCAGCGGGGCAGGTTCTCAGTGCCTGCACACTGCTGCTACGGTGGGGTGTACCAGTTGGATCTGTACTTCTGAGCTTTTACTGAGTACTGAAATGATTAGATTATTTTTCTTCTGGGTGACAGAAATACACTTCCAACAGTTTTTGTTCCAAGTTAGTCTGGAATGTACAACAAGAAAACTAAAAATAGTTAATGGGTCAAGAGTTACAGGACATTTTCTTTCCCATAAGAGAGCTTTCTTCATGGGACCATTAGTACACTTTATATGATGCTTTCTTGTTTCAGAAGCTGAAGCCTGACATGCTGTGAGCAGAACCATGCAGGTTATCTATCACCTTTCCCACTTAGTTGACGATGGAGTTACTCCTGTGATAGTAATCAAATTTCAGTTTAGATGCAGCTAGGTACTTTTAAGAATTGTCCACTAAAGAAAACATGTTTTTAATGCTATAACATTTTCTAAAGTGACCCTCCAGTCCAACATCCACTCAAGATGTGCAGACAGAGTTGGGAACAATGCCACAGTGCTGGTCTCCTGAATCAGAAGCCTAAAAATAGCCTACCCTAGTTAATGATGGTTTCACTTAGTTGTTACGCAGAGATATTTAAACAAGCATCTTCAACAAGGATAGGGAAGTCAATGGAGTGAATTATACTCAACATTTCTCAAAATGAGATCTTCAATGTTTGACTAAAGCTGCCAAGTGCACAAGACTACAAAAAGCTCTGAATTTCATCTCCCTCCATCTCTACAAAATCAGATCCAATGTATTCAGCAGTGGCTTTTTAACAGATCTAAGCAACTTAGCAGGTCCATCTGCATTGGGATTCTGATGCTAAGCTTTCACATTTGGCCCAGTGGAAAGAAAGAGATTGCCTTATCCCATCCTAACATGATATATGAAAGGACTTATGCTAGTGATCTATGTTTTTCTCAACATAAATGATAGATGCTTTCAGCTACTGCCTGCTGAAGCCTGTGAGCCATTTATTGAACTCTCGATTTGTAGGGAAAATTTTATGAACTGTTGAGAGTTAATTACTGGAAGGACAATATGAAGAACAATCTATGATGTGTTTACTGCAAACTAGTGGGTAGGTGGATATGATTTTTCTCAGTATGCAGTTAATACAAGGTTTTTATATATCATGAATTTCTTTTACTAACTAGCAAAACAATTCTGTAAAATTAATTCCTTGCTCATTCCTTTTATATACCCAGTTACATGTTAATGTTCTATCTCCACACAAACTTTGAGCTCAAACCAGGGTTGTACTCTCTGAAAAGTGTTTATGTGGATAAGAATGTAGGAGAAGGGATGCAAAGCCTTCTATAATTTTTCTTGTTTTTTAAAACTTCCCATAACTTGTGGTGTTAACAAATTCCTGAGATTTTTCAAAATAATTTTTACTTAAACTATAACTAGATCTGAATGCTGCCACCATAAGGCACTTGGTTTTAGTGGCTCCCTAGCTCTTTTGTGTCTTGCCAGTGGAGTTGTACTCGTTATACTTCCCCTTTCTTACTATTCAAGCACGGTTAAGCATGTGCTTAAGTGCTATTGATTCAAGTAAGAGGTTAGCACCTGCTGCCTACCAAAGGAGTTACGCATATGTTTAAGGATCTGCTGAGTAAGAGTCTTGGCTCATAGTAACTGATCAGGAAAGAAATTGAGAAGATCAAGGTGAAGGGAAAAAAGAGCAGAAACCAGAAAATCCTTTAGAACTACAATTAAATGCGAAACAGTTTCTTTGTTATAACAAAGGAGGATGTGAAACAGATAGTAGGGCTGGTTCTTCTGCAGTTCACGCTCATGTTCTCCGTTCACTTCAGGTGAATGGCTTCTGATTGATGCATAGTCTAATATATTTTATGGTAGGATGTTTTTATGTGCATTAAAAATGAAAAAAAATAGAAACATTTTACAGGAGGCAGTCATCAATCTTTTCATCTTTCTTCATAGTTGTTTATGCCATTATAACTTGTCTGCATATTCTGTCTTGTGTATGTGGATTTAAATAATTACTCTGCTGTATGGAGAGGAAACATTGTGTGCACACCCAGATGTTGTATTATCTTCAGGAAATGTCTTAAGGTGTATGAAAAGGCAAGTGTCTTCCTCATGTCTTATTTAACTCTGTATTTAACATTGATTCCTTTAGCAGAACAGAAAGGTAGCTGCTGTTGCACACAGATGTTTAGTGTATTGATTTGTGCAGTGGAGGTGAGTATTGTGGGTTTGTAGCTGTTGGACTTTCAGCAAGGAACATAGCTAGCATTGGTCTAGTTAAGAGGTCCTCAGGTAAATATCTTTCTCCTCTTTTTGTAGAGGCAGCCTTTGTGGATTCAATATCCCTAAAAACTGAGGTGTCTCAGGGCTTGCTGTGCAGTATGTGGCCCTATAAAATGAGGTAGACCTTGGCACTGATCAGGACGCTCTAAGGTCTTTTAGAAGAGCATTGGCAGAGCCCTCTGTAGGTCATTACTGCTGGCGACTTATGATGTTTCTTTGTTAGATACTTTGGGAGGAAAAAAATAATCATATATCAGAAAGATTCAGGGGTACATTGACAGAGAACTGCAGCAGGAGTCTATTCTTTGGAGCCTGAGGACAAAGATTAAACACACAAGCCTATAGCAGCAGCAGGTATCCCAGTCTCTGAGCAGGAGAAAGGCTGGTGTGGCAAAGCAGTTTGTGAAAATTCTCCTTATAACTGATCTTTCGTCTTTTATTATTCTAGATCAACTCTTTCCTGTGGTCTGAAAAATTTAGTCTTAGAAAAAAATACCTTTAGGGTCATCATAGCAGCTGCAGCAGTATTAAGCCAAGAAAGAGCAGCACACAGAATATCTTTCCAAAAGCAGAAGGCAGCTATGATTATGGAGGCCTAGATTCTGAGCTGATGCAAGCTGGCACAGCTCCAGAGGCATCTAGTTGAACTTGTGATGGTTTTTCCCAAACAGCACTTAAAATACGTAAGAAAAATTTAAGCACCTCCTTTGTTCATCCTTGTATCTTTGTACTTATGTGCATGCATAAATGTGAGCTACTGAGGTGGCTACTGCCTTGGTGACAAAGGTGAATGAAAGTCCCATATCTGAAGGTCAGTTTGACTGTTCCAAAATAGAGTGAGATGGGGTCCCGGTTCTGGTGATAACTTCTGTTGTTGAAGAAATGCCAGTTCCCAAATTTAGTATTACAAAAGCAAGGAAGGATTGTTTTGCTAAAAGTGTGTCAAATAGGTCTGTATTCTAACACTCACTTTTAACACACAACTTTAATTCTTCAGGAAAAATCAAGTTAGGTTGCACAGAAAATATACAGTGCAAGTATGTACAAACTACAGACATTTCTGAAAGCAGCAAGTTTTCAGTACAGTTCACTTCCCTCTGGTAGAACTATGTGCTCGCTTTTTCATTTTGTAAACATCTGGATGGCCTCTTGACACATCCACAGAGTTACCACTGCCTTATAAATGATTTATGATATTTTTAGAATAGCACAGCAGTAAGGTCTCTGTGGTCACCAGATCGTTGTTCGTTGTAGGTCTGAAATGCTGGTAATTTCATGAGTTTGTAACTATACTCGTAGATCTTGCTTTACCAAGGATGAACTGTTTCTTGGTTCCAGGGTACTCAAAAAATTGACTGGTTTGGCAATATTTAATGAGGATGCCTTGCAATGTTGTTAAATGATGCAGTGAAATGGGCGTTACTTTGAATAGTAAGATAAGAATTTGCTTATTTGCAATACAGTACTATTGAAAATCTCTTTTGTATGAAGGGCCATGATTTGATTAGGTGAGTTTGTCCTGACTTAGGATGTTTAGCAAGGTTTACGTAGGCCAGGATTTTTGTTTACTAGGTTAACATTTAACCTAGTGATTCAAAAAGCAGGATTTTCTTCTTGAGGAAATTCTTAGCTTCTTGAGAACTAATTTTTTTCCATGACTCAGTTTTCATGTATAAGGGATAGTGCAATTTATAGCATGTACAGTCAAAGCGTGGACTTTCTTAAGGGACTGCCACACCTGAAACTGCCCTCATACAGGTGTTTTGTGATCAGAAGAGTTTGGGTTGAGGCTGAGATAGTCCCGTTATGGAGAGTGTTGGAAAGGTAGACTGTCAGGGACAGTGGACTTGTGCTTATGCAAAAGCAGAAGTGTGGCTATAAATTTCAGAAATTAGCTCTAATATTTTCAGTTTTAATAGCAGGGGCAACAGGTTTAATAATAACAAGGGAATAAGAGCAGAAGAATACACTTACTGTGGCTTCTTTTAATCTTCTGAAATCTATGTGCAGGTATGCATTTATTCCATTGTATGCACCAGGCAAGGTTATTCCATGTATTAACAAGACAAATAATACAACATAAGGCAATGTGGCTGTTATCCAAACAACCTGCAGACAACAGAGATCCCAAAGATTAATCAACTGTTAACAGGCGATTTAAGAAAAACACAGCTACAGCTGGCGCTTTCTTAGGTTTGTCCGTTCACTTCAATGAAGAAGCTCTTTATAGGATGTCTTGGGGGAAAATGCTGTTATGTATCATGAGTCTGTATGTATGTTTACAGGTACCAGTAGGAGACAGTTTGGACAAACAGAAGACTCAGTGCTTATACATTACCAGTGTGTGTTAGACTGCTGATTAGCTGTTCAGCTATATATTAATTTGTTAAACAAGTGCACTTATTGCCTGATGTTAAGTGATACTTTCATGAAAATGTACAAAAAGCTCTCTGGTGTATCCAACCTTAGAATTTCTTTTGAGGTGTTTTCTGAGGGATGTCAAAGAGTAATTTCAAATTACTTTCATCAGGTATTTCTCTTGTTGTGGCATTTTATATAATAAAAACAAAGCATCTTAAACCATTGAAACATTAGTACATTTGGCTGAGAATAGGAGGCACGTTTAAGATAACTTGAAGTCTTTCAAAATACTTTCTGGATGAGACCACTGACGTTGAATTGAAAAGAATATGCTAATAAAACTTCCAGTGGGAACATTACACAAGCAAAACTTGTAAATAAAATAAAATAAAGACTGAGTCAGGATTGTGTATCTCCACCCTACATATATGAAGGCCTCTCACATGGTTTGCTCCCTGAGGATCCTTCAGAAGCAGTGATTTAGCCTCTTGCTTTCTAAAATTAGGAGAATTCTTAAAGGAGACAAAGAATGTAGTTGAGATAGAAGGACAATATTAGCTCTACCTTTCCTGAAGTCTTCACGCCTTTCCACAGACTAAAGAAAAGAATGATTACCACCACCAAGAGGCAGAGGGAAAGTTGCCAGCGAGGCAAGCCAAGGTCATGGATTCCACGGCTTTCGTGCAGGTGCAGAACTCCTCGCCTACATACCAGATACACAGAAACAAAGCGAAGTCACTGGGGGGAAAAGGCTTTTACATATCTCATCCTGTGGACAGCAGAAATGGATATTGCACTGCAGTAGTAGTTGCCCTACTGGTATCGCTAGTAGTTAGTGAAAACTGTTCTGTGAAGCCGTGTACTGCACTTCTTCCCACAATGACTTTATTGTCTCGCTGGCCCATCAGCATCTGTGTAGCACCATAGTGCCATAATGATAGCACTCCCTCCTTCACAGGCAGTGTTTGGGGATTTTGGAAGTGTCATTCACTGATTCTTGTTTCAATGCTGAATAGATGCCCAGAGAGGCAGCATAATCTCCATCCTTGCACGTCTTAAAACTTGGCCCGTAAAGGCCTTGAGCAGGCTGATTTACTTTTGCAGTTAGCCTTGCTTTTGGGTAAAGAGTTGTATGAGATGACCTTCAGAGACCTCTTTCAATCTGAATTATTTTGTGATTCTAGATAAGCAAACAGTTGGCTTCTTGCAACTTGAGCACTTCCAAAGTTACTTTCAATTTCTTTTTCAACGGGCTATTGTGAGGCTACAAAGAAGTGGTTGGATAGGAAAAGTAACAGTTGGTAAATTTAAATTAGATATAGTGCTCTGTGTTGTTTACAGAGACAGTGGAGTGATAGCAGAGGAAACTCTGTTGCTTACCAGGGAAGGCTAATTCTTTTAGAGATCTATACAGTGAAATGAACTGGAAGTGTAGAAAAGAGTGTTTTTCCTCATGACTGGTAATATTTACAATTAGAGTTGTCAGAACACATTGTATGCAACAGGCATAGGGATATGGGAGAGATGTTATAGTGGATCTCCCATCCTTTAACTCAGTTCTATGCTGTTCAAGTGTCTCTTGCTCCTTTTACAAATCTAAAAAATGCAGAAATATTTTGCTTTACTGAAAGCTGTATTTGCAAAGAGGAATGGCATTGTGGCTAGAGCCCTGCACTAGAGCTAAATTGCTGATAACTCCTGGTTCTGATATGGATCTACAGGATGCTGGCTCAGGGATTCAGTTTCTTAGTGTTTCAGTGCCCATCCAGATAAAATGGTCACGACCTTCCTTGCCTCCTCCCCTTTCTCTGTCAACTTTTATTTACTATGCACTGCTTGGGTAAAACAGAAAGTTGATCTCTGTTCGTTTCTCTTAGCACCATGATAGTACAAACAAATCCAATCAAAGAAGCTCTTTTCAGTGTAGGACCTTGACATGCTTTGTGAAGATAACTACATTTTTGAGAAACTGAAATACTGAGTGTTCTGCTCTGCATGGCTGCAGACACGTAGAGACTGAAGCCTGAGGTGTCTAATTCCAGCCCCATTGGCTGTCCCTGTACAATCTCTTAGCAGATAGATGGTGCTTCAGAATAACTTAAGCACTTATCAAGTCAGAGATGAGCGAGATAGTTGAATAGGTTCCCAGATCAGGCAAACCTCTGTCAACTTAAATGGGGAAAACCGAAACAAATCTCTGCACTACTTAATTTTCCCAGCATGTTTCTACAGTTTAAGGCTCGTTAGAATGATCCTTCTATTGATATGAGAATTGCATACAATTTCCTTTTGGTCCCTAAAACATCAAGGTATGATCAGCTAAGAACTATAATAGTTTTGCTTCTGTAGTTTCTCATGTTTAATAAGAAATGCTGTATTTTTGAACTGTTTCTATGATTGATCCCAGGTTGGATAAAAGATACTTGTAGAAAGCATCCTCCTAAATTAAGCAACTGAGTTGCTTCTGTTGCAGTAAGGCTAATAACAAGTGAGGCATTAAAAGGGTAGTGACCATGTGTTTGTGGCATATAGTCAAGAATGTTCCTATTTAGAAAGTATAAGGTAAGTTTAACAGTTATTATACAACGATATAGCTCTATAACAATATAGCTGTTACCTGTGGAAACAGTGAAACATAGAGGCAGATTTCTTGATATCTCATGTAAAAACATGTTATCTTTAACTAAATGTAAATAAATAGATAGGTCTCATTCTACCTTTGCTTAGAGTGTGAATGAAAGCTACTTGTATTTCTGCTAATGAAGTATAATTTCCCAGAGGATCCACAACTGAAGTGGCTCCTGGGCAGAGATGCCTGATTCCATTCTAAACTTATCAGCTTGGGCAGTGATAAGTATAGGCAGGAAAAGCTTCACAGGTTTCTCATCAGAACATTTGTCCAGGATCCTGGGGGGGGGGGGGGGGTTGGCAGTCTGTGCTATCACAGTTACACTGCTATCGCTGTCAGAGCTGGATGTTGTAAAGCAAGTCCCTTGGATTATGATATGTAGATGTCTGCTCCGAAAAACTGGATCTGAACTTGCCGCCTTTGTGCTCATTTAACTTTTTGCTATTCTTGCCCAAATATTTTTCCGGATTTGTAAAGAAGCCGGCTTCCTTGTGTGTTTGCTTTCCAAGAAGCAGCTAGCAATGTGTCTTACTGTTCGGAACACTTGCCAGAACTGCCATTTGAAATGTGGGATTCCTAGGATTTTCAGGAGAATCTCCAGTCCAAGAGTTCTGTTCCCTTAATCAAGGTAAGGATCATAAAATAGGAAGGGAAACATACTTTTGTAACCAGTCAAAACAGCTGTGTAACTGGGCAGCTAGGCAAGGAAATCCTCATAGACAGCTGCTGTTTCTGAGCTGTAATTCTGGCAGGTTTTTCTTTCTTTTCCTTTTTTCTTTTTTGTTTTTCTTTGTGACCTCTGAAGATAAGTCATAGAAGCTTTCTGAAAGATGCCCTTTTTGAGGGTTTCTGGAAAGTAGTTCATGAATGTATACCTAGTAGAAGCTACATTTCTGTTCCAGTGGCACCATAAAGTATGAAAGATCTATTGCTAGACTGCAATTTAGGTTAAGATGTGTTGATGTCTGAAGAGATAAAGGAGAGAAGCAGCAGCCAAAGGATTAGATAGACTAAACCTTCTTGGTTTGCAGGATGTAGCTCCATAATGTCCTTTTGTCCTTTGAAAAACAGGCATTTTTTGGAGAAGGGCAAATTTGAAAATAAGTTTGCATTTATCATCATCATCCAAGTTGGCATACATCAGTGATGCTATAGAAAATCCACTTAGCTCAATTATACCACGATTATTCTTACTTCACACCAAGGAGTAGTTATTTCAGGAGCAGCTGAGGCTGCTTTTAGGCTGTCTGTGTTAAGGCAGTTTGAGTTCTTAAATCCCTGACTGGCTCCTTTAGATGATACTCGGTCACTTCCCTTATACTGGCCACAAAGAGGTCCTGCAAGATTCCCTGTTCAGGAAGCTCTGAGGTCAAAACACCTGAATTTTCAGCCTTTTGATATTACATCAAAATAATGCAATGTGGCCAGCATCCATTCCTGAACTGAGATTGCCTTCACTAGCTGCTGGATTGTCCCATTTCCCAATGTACCAGAGACATGTACCAGTCACAGAGAAAATGGCACAAATCCCTAAGCCAAGGAACCAGAGGAGATAGAGCACCAAGTAGTATCAGCCTCTGTTGTCTGTCAACTTCTTTAAATTATGTCCAAAGCTACTGAGAACATCTTCGGTAAAAGCTTCTGTCCAGTTCTGCTAACAAAGTCATAAATCAGCACTCTGTGTCAAAGTGAAAGGAAAAATCAGAGGAAATAAGACAACTAGAATTAGTATTTTGCCTGCAGATTGTTGTTATTGAGAAAAGAATGAAAGTAGACGAGAAATAACTGCAAAAAGGAGACAAAAATATTATGGAGGAAAGACTGAGAATAAACATTAACAGATGGAGCTGACAGAAGGCAGAACAAGGACCTATTATGTTATGCTGAGTCAAATACAAAAGGAGGTAACAAATTATTTAAACTCTCTGATACCCTAGTCAGTGTTCTAACAACATTTAGTTAGTACAGCACCAAGAATCAAAGAACATATACTACAGATAAGAAATTCACTTTTTTTAATCAGGGATTTGTGCAAAGGAGCCTGATTTATGCTAAGACTTCTTTTCACTTAAGGGAGCGTAAATTACATTTGCAACGACTTTGAGACTGTACATCACTGTAAATATGAGTCAGTCCCAGGAGTCTTTTTGCCTATCTGCAAGAGGAGCAGGAATGTGAAGGGATTTCAATTGAAGCTGCATTCAGAGATTCCAGTTTCTTTCTTTGGGAGATTTCTTCTTATTCTCTCCTCTGTGCTCTCTGCTGGGAAGATTCCCCTAGTCACCCAGTAACTCTGGCACCAATTCTTGCCTTACTTCCATGCTGCATTCAGCTAAAGGAAATGAGTTCACCTCTGCTTAAATCAGTGAACAGTGGTTTGTTTGCTGGTACCACTGTCTTCTGTTTTGTCTTCGTGCAGCACTTTGGTCCTCTTTAATTTGGTGTCAGATCTTGAAGAGCCAACAGGAAGCCCAGCTGTTTGGTATTCACACAGAAACCCTACTAAAAACAAATTATTGAGAAGGCAGGGGGCAGCTGCCCAGTGGGACTCAGTAAATGAAGGATCCAGTCATAGTCCTAATAATAGGTAATGTTGGAACCATAAATTCATCTCTGTTTTAGTGTTCTCATCTGCATAAAATAAGGATTATTATAAACCTTTGCTTTGTCTCCGCTTTGAGCAATGTAGAACATACTCTTTATGGAAGCAGTAATATAAACAGGGAACCAACCTACAGGAAAAAGAAACACCAAGGGTCCTGATCTGAAAATTACTTTGTATCTTGTTCACTCCAAAACATTTAATCCATATCCAGGAAACAGGAGGCAAGAATTCTTGTGGTTCTGTGTAGAATTCTCCTAGACTTTTTTGTCAGACTGGTTCTTTCTAAGGACTTCCTAGGAAGTCTTTTGTATTATTCATCCCTAGGTGGATTTACATTATTGTATTTTAGAAGGTTTTGTACAGACAAGTCAAGTTAAAGGTGTTGGAGTAGGCCTCTTTTTTTGAATCCCAAATCAATTATAATTTTAGGTTTCAATCCAAACATGATTACACAACTCTATAGGCTCGTTCTTTCTCTTTTTATTAAAGGCAAAAGTTATTCGCCTAAATTTTGGGATCAATAGAAAGGTGTCATTCATCTAAACAATTTTTAGATGTGTTATCAGATTTTTTCAGATCGCAAAAATGTCATCACCTTGTCAGCATATTAGTATGTTAACTAACAAATGTATTTGTTAACATAGTAAGTACTTCTAAAAACTGAAGTACTTCTAAGAACTTCCAGGTACTTCTAGAAGTTAGTCACTTTCATGGGATCAAACCCAAATGGCTTGCATAAAGTAAGTATGAGTAAATTAGCTAATATACAAATAGATATAGTCCTACTCTCCTGGGCTCTATTCCCTATTCTGGTAGTTAGACTAGGTTTTTTATGATTTAAAACTTAATGCAAATTAGATTGAAGATGCCGAAAGGACTGTCAGCGTATACAGTGTGCAGTCTATAGAAACTAATTTACGTACTCAGTTTAGAAAGCAATTAGAAGCATTATAATTGTGCTCAGTTAGAAGGCTGTCCTACATCCATCTCCTGTGTTATGTATTTGGGCAACCATAGTTCAGTTTTCGTTGCTGACAGTTTCCTTCAGAGTTTAAGATGGTTGGTTCTTTGATCTGTGGAAGGTTAGGCTATCTATATTAAGCAGGTGTGGATGGAGTTTTTGCACAGTTTGCCAGGCTCCAGGTATTTTTACTTCAGGTACAGCACTGCTTAAATTCAGCTGTACTGTTTTCATGTGCCCACAAGGTCTACATCCAACTTGTGGTACAACCCCTGCAGACAAGCTGACTCCACGCAGATGGAACACCAATGTCTCCTCACTGTAATTCTAGGGCTAGGGCTGTGGTGTGGAGACAGCAGAGTGGCTCCACATGAAGTCAGCAACTGCAATAGGCTTAGCCTGGCTCAGACCCAGCTCTGCCATACATACAGCTGCTGCCTGAGCCGCTTGGGTGCCTCTAGGTGCTTTGTAAAGAGCTCAGAGTATGGCATCACTGCAGTGCAGAAGGACAGCCTGGCTACAGGAGAGTGCTCTCCTACAGCCAAGAACATAGAAGAGAGGTGCTGAGCCACCTGACGCGCAGTACTACGTGTGCACTACAGAACTCTCCCCCACCCTGGAGTGCTGGGCATGCTTCAGAGACATGCCAGGGGCTCTGCAGCAGCCAGCTTGGGTTCAGCTGGAAGTACTCACTCCAATCTGTTGGATGCTGCATTGTCTTTTGCCAACCCCTTTGTTTGGGTTTTTCTGTTACTCAAGATATTTCAGCTCCCTCTTGTGTTGGAGAATTGAGCTGTGTAATAGACTCAAAGGTAGGTTTTTTGGAATCGCTTCCAGAAAGATAATTTACCAGTGACACCCTGGGTGGCATATAATTATTATTTGTACTGAATGAGATGGTACACAATTTGAATCATGATAATCCTGAAATTATATGTGGCCACTAGGACTAAATTCTTCATTCACTGAGAATGTTTATCTGAACTTACCGAGTTCTTTACTCAGTTTAATTCTCCTATTAACTTAATATTTCTGACCTCCCCTGCTATTTGTGCCACATCAGCACATTCAAGTCTGCACAGTGCTCTGAAAATAAGAGTTTTTCAAAATCTGCTTCTAAACCCATTATATTGAGATTTGCGGGTAGAATGGAAATGCTTGAATTTCACCCCTTCGTAGATCTAATGAATACTGAACTCCTGAGAAAAGTTTATTGTTTGAGGATACCTGGCAAAGCAGGTAGAGCACAAGTGCTCCCAACTGCCCTAGCCCTGGGTCAGCAAGTTGAATGGCTCTTCAGTCAGCATTTTCAGTGGGCTGTGCACTGCCCTAGATGGGAGGATCATGAAAGAAGAGTCCCAGCCCCTCCAAAGAAGCTGTTGAGTTTTCATGAGGCTTTACTGATTTCAGGAGAGCTGCATGGAGAGACACAAGTTGCCAGAAGAAAGTCAACTCCAGGAATGCCCATGCATCAAAAACTGAGGACCACTGGCACATTTAAACAAATGAATGCTCATTTTAGGTTTGACATTTGTTGTAATGCTGAGTCCTTTACACAATGAGGTTAGGTTTGTAACCTTTTCATGGATTAATGCTCAGATGTGATAGCTTTGGATGAGCAAACATTTCCCCTATAAGAAGCAGCATGTAAAACACTACTGGTGATACAATGTCAGTACTATGTTGTAGAGAACATTTGATGAGGACCAGGTGAATATAAATGGGTGTTTATTTATGTGACACCTTTATTGGTTTTGCCTTGAGCAGTATGTGCAGGTGGAGATGCTCCACAGGGAAGGGCTCTGCTTCTTCTTGCCAGTATTTCACATACAAGGTAATATAGGGGAGGTGCTGCAGCACTGACCTCAGGTACTATAATTATTGCTCAGAGCCTGGTACCACTACCAAAATACATAGGAATCTGTATGTAAAGATAAGCAGTTAGAATTTCTCCTACAAGTTAGCACAGAAGAAGCCAATTACATGCATCATGATGTGCAACTCCTGACATTTACAATATTTCATAACACCCCCCCCTGCAACCTTAAGTTGGCAAAGTGGTCATTCTTCCAGTCTTCTGGACTTGCTACATAAGGGCGTGTTGTGGTTTAGGAATTGTTTCCATAAAGCTGTCCAAGCCTAAGAACATGTGTACACACTGATATGTATTGTCTTCCACTGTACTCACATTTAATCTCTTTTCTCTTTGTGTAAGTAAATGGTCAACAAATGTGAAGACGTGAACATATGTGAAAAGTAAATTTCAAAGCTGCACATGTAAATATTTGGGGAAAAGCTGTTTTTATTTTATGCACATAAAGACTTGTAGCAGAAATTTCTGTGCACTGAGTCAAAAAGAGAAAGATTGAGTTACTTAGTTGAGTCCAAAAAAGTGAAAACAGTTAAAAAGTAAATATACAGTGTGTAGAGATGCATATAAATGTTAGTCTCAGACTATGGATGTATAAGCAATGCACCCAAACACTTCCAAATATGCCTGTGCAGTTCATATAGAACTGATATCTAAAGCAGCTTGTTTACTGCTGCTTCAGCCACGTGGCCATGAAATTTCCCACATGAAGTATTTAATAATGTACCTGATTCTAAGCCCTCTGAAATCAGAGGAGAAGTTCTGTTACATTCAGGGGATTTTCTAGGGGTGAAGATACAGAACCTGTCTAGAATTATTGTTAGTCTGTGCTTGAGTGATATCTATGAAGGTAAACAGATGACTATTACCCAAATTCAAATCTCTCAGAGACATCTGATAACTTTTCTTTCAATTCAGGTGCAAAAGATGAATAAGTCTAGATGTCTAGAGAGATTCTTAATTTCTCATTGCTTACAAACTCTCTAATCGGTTTATAGGTTATGAATGTTACATGAAGAAACCTCTTAAAGAATCTTCAGATGTTTTCAGTGGAGGTTTTTTGTCCAGAAAAGAAGTATATTATTGAGAAATGCTGATATTGTTTAGCATGTGCTTAGAATCTTTTCTTTCCAATTGTGATTAGCAGAATATAGGGCTATCCATTCTAATTAGTTCTTCTTCTCTAATTCAGTTTTTATAAACATTTATAGGCAGAATTGCTTATGCTTACTTTTGAAGGCATGTTTTCTCTCTTTTGGGAGAGGTTGCTTCACAGTTGTTTTACAGGGATAGGTTCGTGCCTCCTCCTTTAGAGCACATAGCATTGATCACTCCGTTTGATGTGACACTGGACTATGTGGACCCTTTAGTCTGTGCTGGTATTTCTGTGAAGATTTGTACCCCAAAGCACAAACCTATGGGCCTATAAAAGTGACCTTTGCTGTACAGGGTGAGAGTTTTTCAGGATATTGTTGGTTCACAGGCTCCTCATAAATTTATGTTTGTAAATACGATAGACATAGACTGCTGTGACTGAACACTGTCTCTATTCCTTGTTCTTAGGTAGCTTTTGGCAATTACTCACAGCTGAGCAGACTTGTGAATTCTGTGAATTTCCTTTACTGAATCTGGCACAAAAAATTCCCTGTAAAAGTGTGTTTTATTTCTTATGCAGAAAGAATGGATTACAGCCCTGAGAAAAAGTACTATCAGAGGAAAATAGCCGTAGCTTGATACATTTGTTGACAATTTCATTGTTTTGTTTAAAAAATTGCCAGGACTTGTTCCTACAACAGATCATGATTTTTTACAGGCACAGTACCTCGTGAGAAGAATAGTGCTTTTGTTCCTCCAAACTGGTATTTTTTAATTGTCAGTGTAAATGAAAGCAAGATGGTAACAAACTTTTCCCAGACATCAGAACAGAGAGAAGAAATATAAAGTATGCCTGTATTCAGATAGAATATTTAAATAAGAGTGATATGGAGTGTTTAGGGGAGCTTTTTTACAGTGGTGCACTTCCATTCTTCCAAAAAAAATGTTTATAATGAATTATTTTAACATATGTTGAAAGGATAGAAGGTCCTTTGCATTTTGTATGTTTAATTCCAAACCACTGAAGAGGAAAGTAATTAATGTGTTCCTCCAAAGAAATGTGGAATTCATGTTTTATTCCTAACTGGATTTCTCTTATGACTATTACTAGCAGAAGGGCACCAGTTGCTATCAGAATTTGGAGTGCTCGCTTTGCTAAGTTTGCAGTGTACAGATACTTTATAATTGATTTTAACCACCTGTAATGAAGTATTGTAGAGGTCCTGTTCCTTGCTGTTTGTAACCAACTGCCCCATTGATGTCAGTGGCACCTTGGCCTGAATTAAGCCTGAGCAACTGAAACTAGGCTCAATAAAACAAAACACTCTAGAAAGCCTAAGTGTAGAGCCACTTCTAGCTGAATTACTGCCTAACTCTTCAGGCTTGAAAACAAAAGCCAAATATGTTTGTCAAAGTCCTTCTTTCACTGCCTTGGCACGGAAATTGCAATTTGAAGTGATTTCTTCCAAGTCTGAGGCTTAGAGGTTTTTCCCTGCTTTTGCTCCCTGCCAAATACTGGATAGCTGAAAGATTTGGCCTCGATTCTTAGTAAGTTTTCCCTTCTTTCACTCAATGTAAGTGATGAGAATCAGCATATTTCTGTTGAACTTAGAGGTGCCTTTCTTGAAGTATTAGATGAACTATCCCAGCACAGTACTTCCACCTCTTCCTACAGTTTATTCCTGTACTGGTGGAGATAGTCAGCTCTGGCAGCTGCATGGTTTTAGGAAATAATCTACTCGAAACTCATGCTCAGGCCAGCTTTGTGTGGAGGAGCCATGTCCCAAAGAGAAGTGTCTGTTTCTCTTAAGGGTAAACACACCATCTTTCTGCTTGTGGCCTGTTTTGGAAGTACCTTTCTGTCATTCTCCAACAGCAAAATAGATACTTGGTGTTTCTGGTCTCCTTGCTTCCAGTTCAGCCTGCCCACCAGAAGGCAAAAGTTTGCTTATGTTCTTGATGTAAATATACAACCTAGAGAACCAAGTTCAAGCTTAACCACTTCCCGTGTAGCCTTGGGGCTGAAGACTTCAGTGCTTGGGCACATTTCGCATCCTTACTAAGTTTTCCATAACCTGAAGTACATCCCAGTAACACAGAGCAGCAAGTTCTTGTTACGTTAGTTACTGTGGTTAAAAACATGGCCTCAAATACTCCAAACTGGATGGTGTCCTGTATGCCTTGGTAGTACCAAGTAGAATAATGGAACCTATTTTCACCTCCACTAATAAAATCACTCCCTTTCTATGCTACTTTTACAGCGGGCATCAATCCTTGTTTTAATGCTAATTATCATACCTTGTTGGGTTAGTGCTGGGTTTCCATAGGTATCCCTCTGAAGTCTGAGTGGTATAATTTGATTTCCATATAGTATAAAACTAACTGCTCTATTTCCTTGTTTCTCTATATAACTGATAAAAACTCAAAATCTGAAATCTGCCGTAGTAAACCTACTGCCCAAAAAATAATTGCTTCTGTTATTGCTAATGTCTTGCACAGCTGGATAGCAGTACAAAGCTTAAGAAAGTAAGCATAATCTTAGAATTTGGAAACCAGTGTCTTCATGGTGCTGTTACTTTAAAAACTCTTACTCATCCACAGCATTACTGAGGAAGGATCAATTAGCTATCTGGTTAATAATTTAGGATTTCTAGCTGTAAGGAATAGACTGACCCGACACAAACTTAATCCATCAGGAACTGTAGTCTCCTTTAGCAAAGATTTGTTGATCAAGAAGTGACTACTGGCCATCTACCAAGAAGAATCAGGTGTGATTCCTACACAAACACTGGGGTCAAGTTGAGCGGTTGTTCAAGCAGTCGTGCAATATGCTATAAGAACATGCAATATTCTTAAAGGAGAGTTCAGCTTTTGCTTGAAGAGGTTTTCAGAGGGAATGTAGCCAGTCAAGACCTTTACTTGAACTATTACTTAATATACTGCATCCAAAAATGGTGCATCATTTTGTAAACCCTCTATACTGATGCAAATTTAAAATTACAACATCGCTTCTATTTCCTGACCCTGTTCCACATAATACATATCTTTATAATCAGAAGATTCAGGTCTCCATGTTGTAAAAAAGCCATGGGAATGAGTTATTTGATGTAATAAAAGAAGAAATACTGTTTTCTGAATTGGGCTGTCTTTATTAGGTTGGATCTGAATACACTAAAACTTTGCATGAGTTTGGGTCCAC
This sequence comes from Falco naumanni, assembly GCF_017639655.2. Taxonomy (NCBI): domain Eukaryota; kingdom Metazoa; phylum Chordata; class Aves; order Falconiformes; family Falconidae; genus Falco; species Falco naumanni. The sequence continues at coordinate 19,480,638 of NC_054068.1, read as the reverse complement.
ACCTGAGCTGTACAGCTGGACTTGATGAGCTAATCCAAATATTGGATAAGTGAACATAATGCCCCTTGTGATTCCCTGTTTTTACAGCTGGGGAAGCAGATGTTACAGATTGTGTTACATGAGTGGCTATTCTCATTTTTGCAATATAAACTAGCTGTTAATAAGTACAGGGCCTAGGGTCTTAATGACAGCCCCAAAATTCAGGGTTCAAAGCATAAGGCAATGTCAAATTCCCTATTTCTTCTTACCTTCTGAAAACTGAACTTTGAATCTATTTCACGGTGAGGAAAGAACCCTAATATTTGAAGTTTCAGTTTACAGACAGAATCACAAAGTGAGCTGTTCCCCAGATCAGTGGAACTAAATCAAAACATTGTGAATAGGTTCTACCACAGCCTCACCCACTACAAAGTCAAAATCATACCCCAAGCATGATGTGACAACAGAAGATGCATAGAACCATTTTAAATCATAAAGGAGCAAAGCAAGAATATAGGGATTGCATTTTGCTTTACAAAGGCTTAAACACAAGACAATTATAAAGAAAACCTTTTTTTAAATGCTGTTCAAACATATTCCGTAATAGTGAAGTTCTTTGTTTGAAGATGCTGAATGTATAATTTCTTATAGTTCACTTCAAAGTCAGGTTCTTTAACAGACTGCATGTGTATATAGCCTTTTGCTATAAATGATCTGTCTTTACATTTGAGTTATGAACACATCATATGTTGTCTTTGTAAGGGCAGTAGATTTCCTAGGTGTCATTATTTGCCATCATAGTGAGTTCCTTTGAACTGACCCCCCCTTACTGTTTTCAGAGCACTGAGATTAGTTTACCCAAACCCCTGCCGACAGTCTGTGTATCACTACTGATCTTTCACTGGGCTGTCTTCAGAGGAGAAATAGCAGCCATAAATGTTTCAGAGCTATAAACACAGACCTGAAGATCCCTACTGTAGCAAGGCATGGTTTAACACACATTAGGTTATTTCTGGGAACAGTAGTGTCTCTTTGTTTCTACAGGGTTGGACTCACTGCTCAGCAGGTGTGTGCTCTGATATCCTTCTGTTCACAGCACAGATATATTAATTGATTATTCAGATTAATTAAACAGCTGATTCCATTAGCCTGATGCCCATCCTCCTTTCTTTATCCTAATCAAATCCCATTTTCCCCTGGAGGTCCTTAATGAAATTATTTATACACAGATTGATATCTTTGTGTTATAGATCAGTTGTTAATTTATATAGCTTTTTGGTTTTGGTTCCAAGTGTTTAATTTGAGTGTGCCTTTGCCTGTCTTGGCCTATATTGCAGGATGTTCTTTTGGTTAGGAGTTGGAAAAAGCCCAACTCTGGGCTCTCACTGCATCTGTGGTGCTCTGCTCCTGCTCTGTGCTTCATCTCGCCTCATTGAACTATTGAGGCAGCTGAGCAAACAGAGGTCTGCTTTGAGATATTTTGCAAGTAGAGAAATAGGCCAAGCCTGTTGCACAAATTATTATTTTAAAGCCTTAAAGTCAGCTCAGGTTGGCATGCAGTTGTCCTTGTTGGAATATTGCTGTGTTTCCTTGCCCTGAAAAAGTTGGTAGGAGCAGAAGTGGTACACTGGGGAAGGTTTGCATCTTTTGTCCAATTCCGTTTTGTTCAGTGGCGAGTATTGCATTTGTACAGGAGAAACCAAAGTTCACAGAGGCAAGAGTCTTAATCACACAGGAATACAGATCAACATTACAACTGCATTTTAACCTTAGTCTTCTGATGCCTATGCTGAAGGCTGCATGCTAAGTTATTTTGCCTTCCAGAGGAAACATTCTTAGACATGGAATTTTGAATAAATAGAAGAGGCAACTCAATACTTACTCATAAAATTCAGCTGCAGGAGTGAGCTTGTACTTTGAGTATTTGGTACCATTGCCAAGCACTGATGCGTTGAAGAGTTTGGGATCTGTACAGTTTGGACTGTTCCAACTGTTGTCACAGTTTGTCCAGGGGAGCTCAAATGTGAATGATGAAAATAGATAATACAGAGACCAAGCTATGATAACGTTGTAGTAGAAACCCACGTAAAGAGCTATGAGTATCACTGCATAGCCTACACCTAAGGACAAAGGAAAACTAGATTACACATTGAGTTTTACATGTAACAGCATATGCAAACATCATAGTTAAAGTAGTTAAACTCAGCCATACATGGTTGAAAATCATTTTAGATCTTCACACCAATAAAAGGAATTTTTCACATTACATACACACATGTAAACACCGTATCACTGACCTTAAAACAAAAAGTTACATTAATGGTTTTGGAAAATAACTGGCTTTTAGCCAACCCATTTGTTTGCCAGAAAAATAAATTAAGCAGTGCAGTGTCAAAATTTTCTCTTGTACAACTCTGTTGCTGATTTGCTTCCAATGCAGAAGATTGCAAGCCCATGTTAGGAGTGAAACTCACTTCATCTTCATAATGTCAGAGTCCTTGGCAACTTTTCTTGGAAAAGTAAAGCTTGAGACTTAAGTGAAGTTTCCCTGTGCCTCACATTCCCACCCTGAGCTAGTTTGGAACAGATGCTGATCCCTCTCCTGTTTCTTTCTCATTGTTACTCTCCAGATTGGCTTCCGTCAGTGTGTTAGTAGGTCCAAAACATGCATGAAACAGTCTGTGCTGTTCCACTGAGGGGCTCCCAGTGGTTCTTGGGTATGCCAGTAAATCTTGGTGAATATCAAGCTTGGGGCTAAGCCATGTGTGGACATTCAAACCATTTTGTTATCTCCTCAGGATTACAGAATTCCCACTCTAAACGTTTTCTTTTGACTTTCAACATTTGACTTTTGTATTTTTCTGTACTGTGAAGTGTGCCTGGAGGGTCCCTTTCATGAGAGAGCCCCAGAGAGTGCATGTCCTCCTCATGAAAACAGACATTTTCCAATGGTTTCAGGGGGAAGCTTTGGTACTAATGTCAGAGCAGAATGAAAACTTGTTGCCAGAATTTTTCGGGAAGCTGGCTTTACCTTGGTTCATATCTTTCTTCCTTTACTATGTGCACAGCATTGCTCTCTGAATCCTACCCCAATGTTGTATGTATTACATACAACATGTAGAGACTACAGCTGATTTATGACTATCATTGCTGTACTGTCACAGCACCTGTTTTTTGAACACACTGCACTGGAAGCCTAGAAGTTGGGGATTATTAGGCTTTCATATTTCTTGGTAAAGCAAAGAAGCAGCACACACTTTGAGTATTAATCCTTGGTTTAAAATTTGCATAAGGAGCAGATGCTGACTGGGAAGGAGTTGGCAGTTCAAAGACTGTTGAATATACCAAAGTTACTCTTTGCTCTTCAGGAGGCTTTTAATACATTGACCAGTTTTCCATCCCTAACATCAGAGAAAAGATTGTGAAAGTAAAGTTGAAACTGTATCTTGAAATTCCTTGATGCTTAGGTGAATCCAGTACATTAACACTCAATCTCTAGCGATACGTTATGATTCATAGAATGGAGCAAAGGGTTAAATCACCCAAGGGAGTAGTTCTTAAATGTTAATGTGAATGTTGAAATACTAACTATGAATAATAGAAGTTGCACTGAAATTGGATTACTTCTGTTTAAAAAAAGTTCGTGAAATTCTTCCAATTCAGGAGGACAATGATAGAACTTTAATATCAAGATTAAAAAATACTGGATCAAATGTATCTTAATTGTCACTTCTGAAATCATAAGAATGTTCAGGAATGAATTTGCTCTCCTGTTTTTAGGTCTAGCTTTTCTTGAAAGTAATGCTGCACTACACATTATGCACTCTAAAACAGACTGTGGAAAATGCAGAGATGAAAACAGACTGTGTTGCAAAGGTTAGAGGGTATATTTTTAATTGCATGCATTATGAGAGCATCTCATTAGGAGCGGTGTCCTTAGAGTTCATAGCAATAATATAGCTAAAAATAGTACTATAGTGCTGTTCATTTAGAGAAACTGTTACAAATGTGTAGACTGTATACTTTCCACTTGAGTGAGAGATTTGAGTTATTCCAGAAAGAACTCAAAAGCATTAGCAGTAAAATGTGTTTGTATGTTACTAGAACATTTGGTCAAAGCTTTAAAAGTACTCAGTTTATACTAGTGCTGAGGTGCAAATATAACTCAATGCTTATTACTTTTTGAGAATCAAATAACTTATGCTGTTCTATATCCTAGCAATAAGAACACTTAAAAATCAACAGTAATGTATGTTTAGTCCACCTTGAAAATGTCAGCTTAAAAACACAGCTGGAATGTCAACAAGACTATACATGAAATAAGTTCTATTTTCCTTTCTCATCATCTTTTCAATCCTGAAGTCAACAGATAGAGTACCTCTGAGCACAGTGGTATTTAGCTTAAACACTTTGAGATCCTTAAGGTCTAATTTTTGCAGTTAGCTGTTCAAAATCCTTGTTGTCATCCAAAGGTATTAACTGATACTGGGAGGAATTTTGATTGAGCAAGGGTCTCCAGGTTCCCTGGTGCTGGCATGAATTTTGTCTCCTGTGAAGGGTTTATAGAAGGGCTAGGTAGATCTATATGAATTAATCTTAAAATTTTGGGGCACATATTTTATTAGCTCAATTATTTCTTTTTTTATTAGATCTCTAATTTTGCTGTGAGTTTTGCATTTGATAAGAAAAAAACTCTGCAGTTTTCCTATTCTGCAGCACTAGACTCCTTGAAGAGGAAAGCTTTATTTTGAGAAAGAAGACTAACATTTACTCAGCGTAACCTATATCCAAGCACCGGATTTGCCAAGTTTGGATTGCTATTGTTAAGCTCCTCAGCTTTTATCAGTCATAGGATGAACATGATCTGAATTTTAAGGTTCTAAGATCAGCTGAGCTTCACTGGTTTCATTTTGGATAGCTCCATGTGTGAAAGGCTTTTACATAAGATGCTAGATACAGTCTGGTATAGATGCAAGGGAACATAGAACTTTTTCTGGTAAACAATGCTTAAGAAAATTCATGAGACTCCTTAACAAATACTTGTTTCATGTACAGAAAGCATATGGCTTCTTTCACCCATGGAGATCCCTTTATCTCCACGCCAAACACCCTGATCAGTATCCAGACACCTAACCGTGGCTATTTCTTCCTTGCAGAATGATGGCAACTCACTGCACGAGTCAACACTCCCCAGTCTTTTATTCAGTGATGCTGGATAGTTAACCCTAGTAGAAAACACTTAATAATAGTAATAGTGGTAATAATAATAGTGATGATGATGTTCAGGTTTTAGTAAGTACTTTTCATTGCTAGATTTGAAAACCACTTTACAAAGTCTATCAGAATCATTGGTCCCATTTCATAGGCAGGAAAACTGAGGTACAGTCACAGATAACTCATGTGATATTACAATTTGCGTGGCTGAACTACAGTCCTCACAACTCCATTTTAGTCTTCTATCCACTGTGGTATGCTGACTTCTGCAGAGAAAGAGCCACACAATGGACTGAACGGAGTCAGCGGTTATCGTAGTCACTGGGGGAGCTGGGGCTGAATTGACCTGGATGGGTTTTGGTTATTTCCAAGTGTTTGCATTGCCAACCCCACCCTCCACCTTAGACATACCCAGTTCCTCCCACTCCCCAATATTCAGGGGAAAGGGATGACAGAGCTGACTGCTACTGCTCATTGCTTTCTGCTGCACTCTTCAGCAATCACCCTGAAGATGATTTCTGGGGCTTTTCCCATTTTGTGCTCCACCTGTGGTAACAAAAAGACTTCTGACTTCAAGGGCTGGGGAAAGGTCAGCAAATACCATGCTGGCAGTGGAAAGACCAGAGACCTTTACTTTGTGATCGCAAGTGTGTGGCACCCTGACAGCGCTATTCAAGTGAGCAGAGGGACACTTACCTTTGAAAACTGGACAGATTTTCCACACAGTGGCAGCCCCTTCTCGGTTATACTGTCCCAGTGCTAATTCCATATAGAACAGGGGCATTCCAGCAATGATTAAGAAGAGGATATATGGAATAAGAAAAGCACCTAGAAAGAGAATAATTAGACATCATAGTTTGTGTTATGGTTACATTTTGCTTTCTCTATTGCTTACTTTTACTGGCTAAAGACAAAGTCACTGCCTTGGGAAGTAGAAAGAAATTATCAGGAAAGAAGAATCCACATTCTCTTGTCCCTTTCCTGTATTTTTTAAGGTCTCAGAGACAGAACCCCTGAAAAAAGCTGTAGACCATGCTTCCTATTTCCTTGTTTCCCTTGCGCTTCTTGCCTTCAAGTTTAAGGAAATGTGTCCGTGAAAATTAATCCCTAACTGAAGAAGAAATGATGCCAAACACACTTGCAGACGTAAAAGGGATTATGAAAAGTTTTGTTATTTTTTTTTTTAGTGTAGTACATTCAAAAGGGAACATGGAGGCCAGCAGCAGAGGGAAAACAATGTCGTAAGAGTTCCTGTAAATACAGTTTAAATCATACTGTATAAGGTGTCTGCAGGAACCTCTGGCTTGAAAATTAATCACTACTGGTCAGTCATATGGAATTTAGGCTTCCATAGCATATTTTGGTTTTTACTATAATAAATTTCCTTATTTTTATGAAATGTGTTAGACAGCACACCCCTTTCCAGCTTAGTGATATTCTTTGCCATTCCTGTGGAGCAGGTGCTGGGTTTTACTGCTGGGCCCAAGCACAGCATCTCTACATCGCAGCAGGACAGTGCCGGGGCTGCTGGCACCTTCCTGCAATTTGTAACATAACTTAGTTGAGGATTCACTTGGGTGTTCATACCACAGAAACTGTCACCTGTGGAAAAATCCTGATGTGTCAGTGCTACTACGATAAAAAGTATTACCAAGTCAAACACAAAAGGATCTTCTAATGTAGAAACTATCTGAAAATTTCTTAGTTATTTTATATGATCCAGGTCACAGAAAGAAGACTCCCCCAGCACATGGCTACATATACTATAAAAAATTAGACTTGATGCCATGTTTAATAATTGGATAACCTGTCAGTCCTCTGCTTTGTGGTACCTGTAAAGTGTAGCTTTTATTTTATTGTATAGCTTGCTTGGTCCAGAACAGTTTAATTAATGCAAAATTTGTATAAAAAGAATTATTAGATTGTTTTGATAAATAAGGAGCTGGCAGAGTAACTATATATCCTGAATTACTAACTGCTGTCTTTAGGAGTTAATATGAAAAAGAAACTACATTGTAAAAAACATAGGTAAATTGTTCAGCAAAAAACCAAAGCAAAACAACAAAAGCCCAACAGCAGCAGCTATTTCTCCCAATAGCAAGTAGGAACTTTTGTAAACCATTAAAAACTTGTATTGCTTCTAAATATATAAACTTACAGAAGGTATGTGTAGTCTGTAAAAGTACTAAAGCATGACACTATCTATCTAAAACATGTCAGTAAGCAGCATGAATTGCGTATTTTAAAAGTACTTCTGAAACTACTGTCACACCTTTAAAAGTGAATAGTTGTTGCTCCTTTACCTTTCATGTTTGCTTTTCACAGGTATTACTAGTGTAAGCTGCCTAGCATGATGGTTGAGAGAGGGAGTTTTGAGAATAAGAATGGAAAACCAAACTCTGTTCTTTTAGTTATACCGCAAATCTACTTCTAAAAGTAACATGCTGTTACATAATAAGGACATTTGAAAGTTTTAACTCTTGCGATGAAACAGAGACAAGGTATATAACAGAAAGAATAGCTTAAAGCTTTGAGAATGTATCCTAAAAGCTGAAATATATTGGTTGTATCACTTTGGGGGCAAGTGTCATCTTATTCATGATGTTTATATGCAACCTCTGAATGCAACTACAGTGCCAGTGATACGTGTTTTAATAATATTTCAGTGGTGTTCATGAGCTGCTTTCTGCGATTGTCATGTTGAGCTGTCATATGTTTGAGTATTGTAGAGAAAAAAATACTTGTACTCAATAAATCCTTGATACACTGAAGTTTGGAGCTCTGTTAAATGTTGAAACATACTCAGCTAAGTCAATCTAGGATACTACATATTGCTTTCACTATATCTAGAAAAATTATTTTAGGTGCTTTTACTGTCAGGGTTCTTGTAAGTGACAGCCTTTGAAGTGCCATCCTTGCCTTGCTTCGATAGTATTACAGTGTGTGGAGCTGACTCACAAACCAAGCTTATATTTGGGATGTATGGCGTCTGCACAGAGTACTGTTCGAATAAATTTAATTTCAAGAGACTGGGGAAAAAATGATGCCACAAACTGAATAGGGAAATCTGTGTTTGCGAAAGTTATCCTGGAGATGTGTAGTGGACATACATATTAAATGCTAGTTTAAAATACGTGGTTTTAAAGTATGACTAATACAGTGACGAACTGTGAAGTGTACTGTACTTAGGCATACTTGCTTAAGCATCATCTACTTGGCGGCGAGTCATTTCAAGGAGGTTTCTTTCTTTTTTTTCTTCCCCCGCCCTGCCCCCGCAAGGGATTAATAAAGTGTGGTGTAATTTTCAACAAAGAGCACAGTTACACAGTATGGCAGGGTTCCATAGCTGGGTTACTTTTCAGGTAACTAAATGATTGAAGTATTTTGAAATTGAGATAAATATCAAAGTAAGGGTGCTTAGTCACATTAAGTTGACTTAATGTTTTGGAGACTTCTGGAAACTTTTTGTTTAACAGCTTCTGATTAAGTAAAAAATACCAGAAAGTCAGGTATTTTGTAAATGTCTTGATATTTACTCTTCTCTTCCTAGCTATATCCAGAATCAAACTTCATGGTGTTCACTGAACCCTTTCTAAGATCATGGGCCCTTCAAAGGAAAATAATGATGGTCAAAGTATCATTCAAATTGCTGCAGACTAGAATGGTACACAATTCGTAGACAGCATATGTGACCAGTTTCACTCTGTGATTGTACACTGGCTCCATCATAGGACTGGTTTGTGTGCAGTATCTTATGAACAAGAGGTGTTGTTTGGAAGGAGACTTCACACTGTCCTGCAAGTGTGAGCTGCCTGTGGGTCAGGGAGGAGGCAAACCGGCATCCTGGTGGGCCTCGTGCTTTGGGTCCACTGGTATGAATGCAAGCATCATGCCAGACTTCTCTGAAGGAGCAGCCTCGCTCTTAATGCCTGCCTGGTCTATGAAGTCAAAACGTTAGGAAGAGTGACACAGTGCCAGCTGTGTCACTCCAGCCTGTGCCACCCGCCACAGAAAGTGCTGTGCTTTAATTGCACAAATACAAGAGGCCAGTCAGATCTGTACAGCCCAGACAGCTGAGCATTTCGGGAGCACGCACTTTGGCTAACGCTTCAGCCAGACTTGCCAAGGTCTACCTACCTCGGAGAGCTGAGGGAATGCAGTCTGTGGGATTGCTGCATTGTCAGTAACATACTGATAGCACTCGAGAGGATTCCACTCCCCCACTGTGTGATGGGATGGGGTTGAGCACACAGCTGCATCCCATAAGGCAATACTGGTTTCAGCAATCCCTAATGGCTCCTAATTTCCCTTTAGAGCTAAAAATCTGAAGTAATTAACATCTGTGGTACAGCCCTGGCATAAGAGCCGTACTTGACTTGCTACTGAGTCACGTGCAGCTCAAAAGCCACGGGTTGGCCTTGGACTATTGTGAATTGCTGCATCTCTCTGTTAGCAGATTTCATGAGATCTATATACATTACTTAAGGTACCAGTGTATACATGGAGTTAAGACAGCTTTGTGTCTTTTGCAAAACTAGATTAGGTCAAGCCCTCAGCATCTACAAGAACCATCTGTGTGAAACTACAGTGGAAACTTACTTTAGAAAAATGAAACACTATTACATTTAATTAATGAAGAACAAAATGCAAGCAACTATTTGCATTCCCGTGTTCAGTGCCAAAACTTCTTAATTTTCGTGTAACAGAATCCATGCAAAGAGTGTCTCCTCCCTGTGTTCTTCAGCATCCTGGGGGGTGGGAAGCAAAGAGAGATACAGCTCTAAATACTCCTCTCAATCCTATTAGGTCGTCTCATCTTGCTTTTAAATACCAGAAAGAAAGAAGCATTAATTTACTAATGACTGAAAAAAGATCATTTAAACAGCTGCTGTTATCCTGAAAGGATTTGTTGACGCATACACAAGAAGCAGGCCAGGACAGGGGGTAACTGAAACAACTTTGAACTATTTGTGCTCGTTAGCCTTCTGCATTTGTTACCATGGTTATTCTAGTCAAAATGTTAACTGGCAGGGATGCCTGCTAAAACAAGAATCTTTGAGCAAATATTGCAGTATATTTTCAGGTAGGACTGTTTCCAGTATTTGTGCAGGAAAAGAGTCTAAAAGCAAAGATCTCCCAATTGATGAATTGAATTAAAGCTAATCTCTCTATCTGATAACAACACTGCTTTTTTTTTTTTTTTTCATCTTGAATAAACAGTACCTCAAACTATATCAGCAAACAGTTGATAGAATGCAGTAAGTTCGTTCAGACAATGAGGAAAATGGGTGGAAACTAATCTGTGCAGAGTTTTGTGAATGAAAAAGGAAGTCCCCGATGCAGAGACCGTGAAATCTAGATTGTACAGGATCACCACAGGTAGAAAAACTAGGTAACGGGCAAGGCAAGCATTTCTTAGTACATGAATGTTAGTTCTGGCTCTTCAGCCTACTAGCCACCAGCTGGCTTGCACAGCCACTGAGGGCACCTCTGAAGGAGGTGAGTTTGAGCCTACTGCTGACCCCTGCGAAGAAGGGATGGAAGGGTCAACCTTTACTGACCTGAGGTTAAAAGCAATAAGGGTTTGCATGGTACAACAGCAAAGAGAAGTCTGAGATAGAAAGGAGCATGATATAACCTCAGTGTCAAAGCCAAGATGATGATTTTAACAGCAGCTGTATGATGATGTTGAGCCCAGCCAGCGATAGATTATAGTGGTCAAAAATAACATTTTTCTGCAAAACAGATTGCATGACATACTATAAAAACTTCAGCAGCACTTTGTGCATATAAAATCCTCCAAGTATGCAATAAAATCTTCTAAGTATGCAACCTTTTTCATGGAAAGTATTTTTGAATCATAAACCAAATGGAGCTATACCATGGTTTCTTTTGAAGCCCTTTTATTTAGCGATTCCCTCTAACAAACTGTTGCTAGATTTGAACCTATTTATATTTCTAATCTCAATTTGGGCTCAGAGCTTTCAGTTTTTCCAGAATTCCAATTTTAATAGTGTTCCTTTCACTCAAAAGGAAGTGAAAACAAATAGTTTCCAGAAATGGTTCAATGCTGTTCATGGGCTGATGCCAGCTGAAGCTTGCATTTTTTGTCTTGAGCTGTTAACCTGCTAGCGCCTTGAAATCACTTAAGTGCAGTGAATTTATAAGCTGGTCACTGGGCTGTAACAGAAAAGGTTACTCAAGCCCTTCTTTGCAAACCCAGTCATCTCTTTGGCTTTTTGTTACAAGAGTAATGAGCTAAAGAAACCCATTAGTAGCTATTTTGAACAGATTAATGAGAGTTAAATGTACCCAGCCACTCAGAGCAGCATGATTCATTCATAAATAACACCCAAGTCATTGGCTAAGGTCCTATTTACATAAATTAATGAAATGATCACATTTACAACAGTGTGTAGTTTAAAGATAATCAGAGGAACATACAAGAACAGAATCCTGGCCTGTGTTGCCTGATAGGAAATTAAGCAGTAAAGAAAGAGACATGGTGGGTTTGAGAGATCAAATCCGGTTGGTCCAAGGTGTGGCAGTGGGAGCTCTGGAGCCTTGTGGCAGGCTCCTGCTGCTGACCTTTGCTGCAGACCTTCACAACACTCATTGCTGCCAGCTTAGGAAATGAAGCCATTACAATCTTCTGCCAGGAGTGTGACCATAGAAAGTCAAAAAATCTGCTTTACAAGGTTGCAGTAATAGCTTTTGGTTTTACATTGTGCCTCCTTATAGCAGAGGTACTATTGGAGCTGGCCCTTTTGTTTCTAAATAAATGAACTGGCATCAAGGTGAATTTTGAGAATAGTTTGGTAGAGTAAATAACCTGGAGTTTGTAACAATGTGAAAGTCTAGCTACTAACCTTCCTGCCCAAATCCATCTTGTTGATTTTATGCCTTTTTCCAACTACCTGGCTGGTTTAAACAAGGAATGAGAGAGGAAGCGAGCTGGAATGTGGAGCCAGCTTGTAGACTGTTCTGCTATGTGGTTTATGAAATCCCTATTACTACTGTTCAATAAGACAGGGGGTTTTGAGTGGTAGTATCCTTTCCTGGAACAGCTAACACTGTTGGGGACAAAACAGAAAACTTTCTAATTCATAAGCTGCTCAGAAGGTGCTGGTCAGGGGAAGTGGGTAGTACTTGACTGCTGGGTCAGCGTGCATATGCCTAGCTGGAGAACACTGCTGCTTCACAACAGACATGACTGGAAGCTTAGAGATGATAAATTAAGAGGAAAAAATATTATCCTATCATTTTATTAATAGGAGTGTTCTATTAGTGTTTTTTCCCCAACCTTGCAATTATTAGGGGTGACACAGGGATATATTCACCTGCAATTGCATATAAACAAAACCACCCATGGAAGGTGTAGGCTGTACTTGAGATGTGCAAAATGAAGTGTCTGTCAAAATGTACCCTGATTTATTGGTGGGAGAACATCTATGGCTAAAAATATTTTTGAATGAAGACATCAGAAACTATTTGCTGTGAGCTTGTGGATCAAGATAAGCAGGTATTGCTGAAATCCAGCACTGGAAAATCCATAATAAGCTAACCTCATGTGATAAGTTTTCCTTGAAATGTGTGTACTGAAAACCTGTTTTCTGTGAGGTGCAGAATATAGTCATGAATATGAAAGGAAATACTACTTCATCACCTTTAGCTGTCTCTTAAATGTAGGGAACTCCTTGGTTGGTGCCAGGGAGATTCGGGGAACTACAGTTTTACTTCAGTTCAGGTACAGACTGTTAGTCATAGTTTTCTCTCCCTTCTTAGAAAACTTTTGTGTTCATATGTGTTTGTTTTGTCTTAGTTGTAAAGTAAAATTAATGTTTTCCAAATTCATGGATCCATCTGATTTTGATGCCAGAATGGTTTGTTAGATACTTTGATCTAACTTCCTAACATAAACTAGTTTCAGACAGAAGAACATACAATCCTGACTTGAAGATATCAGGCAGATGCATTGCTTCTTTTTTTTGTGTGGCTTGTTTCATAGTTTAACAACTTTGGTGTTAAAAAAAAATTTAAAAAAGTCATTATTTCTGATTTTAATATATCTGACTTTTGATTGTGGCAGTGCTTTCCCTGATAAATTAAAATGCCCTGCAATACTTTCTATTCTCCTCCTGTGAAGATGCTTAAGTGCTGCAATCAAGTGTTGCAGCCTTCTTTTTATAATCTGAAGAGACTGAGTGAACTAAAATGATGAATTACAGTGTAATAATGATTCCTGCTTTTCTGTCTAAAATTCCCACCTTACAGGTGTTTCTTGGTGTAGCAGGTTTGTGTACTGGCAGGTTGAAGAGTTATATGAAACATTTTTTGTACCCACATTAAGTTATGGTACCTACTTTGTGAGCTGTGTGTTTGATGCTTCAGGAATGCCAAGTTTATATCCCTGAGATGTTCCTCCACCTTGCTAGAAAACAGGCTGGAATGAATCCTCTGGATTTCAGCCCCTTGCTTACGCAGTTTTTGTCCTTGCTTTGGTCTTTCTACTCTTTCTAACACTCTCAGGATTGTCCTTGTGGGAGCTGCTCACTGTCCTGTGCACGCTGTACAGGGTATAAACATGGGGAGACTCACCTCCTAGTTGTGCCGCCTGCATTGTGTGCCTAATACGAGGTAGTAAGCCTGCCCTGGCAGAGCAAATTAGAGCCGCAGTAGTAGCTAAAGTACACAGTGAGACAAGGCACATTAAGTGTGCTTCATTTTGTACATGTAACAGTGCAACCTCTGGTTCACAACACAGCCTCGGGTGGAGGGCCTTTCTCATAAAAACTGCTTTTCTTTTGCAGGTTGTCAAAATAAAAAATGGCCCCAAAGTTAAGCACCCTCTGGAGAGGACACAGTACCCATTTTAGGCAGCATGAGATTCATAACTGTGCCAGGGTAAAAAAAAAAAAAGTGCTTAAGACATCTTAAATCAGCTCTAGACAAGTGCCAGGCAGCTTTCAAGAGGATTAATGTACAAACCAATAGGAGGTAAATGCCTTGAAATTCTGCTAGAGAAGAATCAAGTATAAACACTTTGAGGGACACTTCAAGCTTGCCTTACCATTTAGTGATTAATCCAATTTTAAGCTGTAACTCCAATTTTTGCACTCAATGACCAAAGCAAAACTTTCCTTTTTCTTCATGGCTTTATTAGAGATTTATTTATAATAGCGCAATACTTTCTGTACTATCTTAGTCTTTACAAACTCTTGCACAACAGAATCCTCTAAATTCTTCCTATCAATAAAAAGTTATGTTCTATCCCAGAAGCCTGAGACAGTTACACATTTCTGTCTGTAAGAATTCTAGTAAATCTAAGATTTTGTCTCAGTCATTATAAATGAAGCCTTGAGGATGAATGCTCTTTGGATGCCACTGAAGGAAGAAGAATAACTATCCTGTAAACTACATATAATGCATGTTTATATGAGGCTTTTGAGTAGAAGGCAAACAGTTACATATACTATAAAGCCATTCTCCGTGTTTTATTAAAACCCACCTGTGTTTTCTGTCAACAGTACTGGGAGGTATTCTTAATGTACAGTTTTCTGGTACATCTATATCTCTTAGACATGCTATATAAACTACAAAGTAGTGATTTCACACATATTTTTAAATGCATAGTATGCTATCTAGCCATAAAAAATATTTTCTTTTATAAGACAAATGTTGCATCAGTTTAATTTATTTGTAAACGTTAATTGCTGTGTGTGATGCCAATAGCAAAAATTTTGGCAAATCTACTGTTACAGTGATGGCTACTACTGCATAATTGCCTAGAACAATGCAAAACACTGTATTCTTATCAGAGATTATAGTTGCTATTGGAATGTGCTACAGTTTTGGAGAGTCTGGGTAAGGGTAGCTTCCAAATAGCTGTGGCTTCTTTAGTTTGTATTTTTCTACTAACACTGAACACAAGAATATCACAAAAAATGTCACAGCATTCTTCACAGAAAACCTTTCCATTTGGAAAAAAAAATGTGTATTTGGCCTTGGGTAGTGCTGGTAATATTCTGTATGCAATGCAGAGCCATCGGGTGGGGTCTCTGAGAATTTGGGCATTGTGGGCAAGAAGCAAAACTTTTCAGTAGCGTCCCTGCAACAGGAGGGCTGTAAGAACTACTTCTCTTGATGTTTTCTTGCTCCAAAGGGTAAACTGAGTCTCACCTAGACCAGTATCAAACCACAACAGTGCTGCATCAGTCTAGCTGTACAGGCCAGCAACACCCTTCCTTCATTTTGTGTCTAGCTCCTCTCCCTCTTCTGTGGGAATTAATCACACAAAAGTTTTTATTTGAGTTTGAAACCTGAGCTTTATGTTTGTTCTCATTTAGTGGATTATTTTCTTAATAGGCTTCAAGCAATGAAGTAAATTTTCCCCTCAGTCCAAGCTGTCCAGTACATACTTCATCACTGCCATTCTGCACAGGGCCTCCTAGCTTGAAATGCCATAGAAGAATGTGAAAATGACCTCAGGGCTCATCATAGCTCACTGCCAAGATGAGGCAGAGGCCTATTAACAGTTTGACGCAAAATCCTTCTTGTTTCAGCACGGTGCAAACTTTTGCTAGCAGATTGCAGGGCAATTTTGTTCACTGATTACTCAGACCTTATGATATCTGTGTGACTGAGCTTGGTCTTTTCAACTTATTACAGAGCATTCCCCACCCCCCCTTCCCCATTTTTAATCAGCTTTTAAACACATAATACCTTGTGACTGTAAGGCAGTATTTAGAAGGGAAAATGTAGGTGATCTTGAAGATTTTAAAATCTCTTAATTTGGGATTAGAGACAGTGGTTTTGTCATCAGCCTCTGTCTGCATCAGTGAAGGATTAACCTGCAATTTAGGAATAGCCTGGTAACTGTTCTCTGTCACTTTCTTTTAGGGAAGAGTCAAGGGAGAGAAAGTAACTGATGCCAGCTATATTCCTACAACTACTAATTTCAAAAGTTAAAAAAATATGGGTTAGGCCCGAGAATAATTTTAAATGTCTTAAAAAGTAAGATCTTCTAGTCTAATCCTTTTTTCTGTCTGCTGGCTTTTAGTCTTGTACTTGCTTTGGATTTTCCCAGCTTTTCTCTTTAGCCTGGAGGGCTAGAAAGAGATTCTTGCCTAATCATTTGTCTCTATGAAACAGAGAGTAAAATGCACTTCTTAAAATAGTAATTTTTTTTAAAATTTATTGCTTGAGCCCTACATAGGAGAATGCCGAGGTCATAGTCTAACTCTCACAGAGTAAATTCATTTTGTGTAATAATGGCCATCATCTATGTAAGTCCTGACATTTTGCTTATTAAGAAAAGTACTGAGCAATTGTGCTGATATTAGTCAGTGGAAGTCTTCTGTATCAGTTTAGCCTGAATAGTTTTTTTATTACTTTACTCTGTTTTTCTTCTCACATAATTCTTAGTCTGGAAATTCTGTCTACTTAGGAGTCTTTAAGAGAGAGGCGTCTGTTATTTGGGTTGAAATCCTGGCTCTGGTGACGTCAATGGAAAAAAACCACCCATTGACTTCAGCTGGGTCAGGATTTCTCCCTTGTGGTTTATGAATCTATTGATTTTAACTAAGGCAGTAGAGCTATACATAAATGAGAAACAAACTGCAGAAAAAGAGCAGATGATCAAACTCTTCCCCAAAACAAAATCCTGGAGTGTCTCCGGTCTCTCCAACATCTGCCTCATGATCTCATTGACACATCTGCATTTCTCTTTAGAGAGGAGACAAAAGTACTGCACGGCACAACTATTCCATAGTTTTGTGATAAATTTTATAAGATGCCTATGGACAGCTATAATCACCCATCAGTTGGGGGCATGAGCTTTTGAGCTTGCTTCCAGCATCAGTCTTGTTGGACATCAGATAGTCCTGCAGGCTGATGAAGAGTCATTTAGCAAAGATACTTTTGAGTAGCTTCTAAGTTGTGAACTTGATGTTTTGATAACACTTGGCTTTGATAACACTTTCTAGTATCATAGTAAGTCACATAGACTTAATTGTTCTTGCTCACTGAAACCCTTTGCTTTCTGTTACTGGTGTTGTGAAATAATGATGCTTCTGCCAAAAAGACAAGGTGCTGAGACCTGCTGGAAGGCAGGTTACTTTAACATTGAAGAAGAAAAAAACCAAACCATATGGCTGTCTTGTAGAATGGTAGTGAAAGTTTGTGTGGTGCTTGTTTGTTTTCCAAAGGTAAATCTTTTGGAGGGACTGCAGAGAACAACATCTCAGACTTAGTATGTGAGAAATTATTTTCTCCTGTATCATTCCTTGGGGGGAAGGAACTGTGTCTCCATTTTAATGTTGCAGTCATTTAAAAAATGGTATGTTCAGGGGGTAACATCTTGTTATCAGTGGACTATCTCCTTGCTGTCATTGTGGCCATGCTGACAAGTGAGCTCCTTGATGTGAATTAGGCATAACTAAAAGCTGCCACTCCTATAATGTCCTAATAAATTAAATTAATCAGGGAATCCAATAAGGGTTTGCTTGGGAGCAATCCTTGCCTTTACTGGGTAACTCTATATTTGAAAGTCATGAGCCACCCTGTGCGGTCCTCCTGTAATTCTTTTTTTCTATAAATGCAGTAGGTTGCCGTTACATTAATTATCAGGTTAGGATTTACTAAGCTCTATAAGGTTCTATTGCTCCACCTTGTGGTCTGAAAAAAGTTTTCTGTTACTCTGAGTGGTGTGTCCAGCCTTTCCCCCTTTTTTTTTTTTAATTAAACTGGACTTTGGCTGGAATCAGTATCATACTTTTCCTCGAGATACAGATCTTAAGGGCAAGTAATGTGTTGTCACCTTTGGCATGCTTCAGGGTAGACATTGCAAGTTGTTCGATTACAGAAGAGAAAAAGGATGAAAAATAAAAAATCAGTGAAGAGTGCTGTTCAGTACACCTAGTTCAGAAGCTGCTGAATAAATTATAAATAGCTAGCAAAAAATAAGATACACAATACTCAGCTGCTTTTTTCAGTACATACACTAGGCCCATGGTAACAGCTTGTTTGCGTGATCAGGGAGGCAGTCACATAGGGTGCATTCTTCCACGCTGCTGATGGGCCAGAAAATCAGTGGCTTCCTCCAGTTCTGCAGTCTTCAGTACAGCTGAATGCTATGCAATTACCCGGCCACAATCCTTCCTGTACATCAATGCCACAAAAGCTGTTTCTCAAACTAACAAGTGCTGTAGCGAGACATGGCTTTTTACTCACTCTGTCCCTAACTGTGCTGCTTGGAAATCATCCAATATTTTTCTCCAGCCCTGAAATAAAGACTGTAAAAGAGTAATATTCTTCTGCTGTTGAAATCACAACTCTTGTGTATTTCAGTGGGGTGGGATCAAACAGGTACTGCTCTTCTGATGCTGGGTTTGTTCTAAGGAAGCAGTTTTTAACAAAGCAGTCCAAGAAAGGCTTTTTGTAGTCTTAACACCACTGGTCTGGGAGTGTTGGATTCTATTTTGGACATTTACATTAGTGTATATTCTTAAACAATAGTAAAAGCCAAACAATAGCAACCAGTTAATACCTATATTAAGAGCAATCACTTGTGCTTTTGGAAGTGAGTGGTTGTGCTCATAAAGCCTTAAAGAGTAGGAGCACTGGAAAAATTACCATCTTCTATAAAAAGGCTTATTGTATAATAAGGGCAGCTTGTCTTACTGCATACCAGCAATCAAAACGCTAGTCATAAAAAACGTTTATGGACTGGCAAAAGACAACTGCCTGCCCAATCCTGTCCAAGTTTTGTTGAGTAATACATTACCATAGATTTCTGTGCACTGGAAAGTTGGTAGTGTGTTTTGGATGAATATGAGTGTAAAGAAATATGTGGCTTATGTACCCAGACCTCCCTGCTGACAGTTGCTGTTTCTGAATGATAGACCCTAGTTCTCAGAGTGGTGTACTGTGCTGTCACCTTTGTCATGCTTCAGGAGAGAGATTGCAAAACTTGTTTAAATAGAGAATAGGGGAAAGGAGAAGGAAGAGTGAAATAAAACAAAGGATAGCTTTGATAAGTAGTTTAGATGTTCTTTCCTATGCTCTTCATGAAGAATAATACGTCAGAAAGCAAGGAACTTAACTGTTTCCCTTCCATTCCTTCCACCTCCTTCACCCTTCTTTATGGATTAGTTTGAAAACCTGTATGGCTAAAATTAAGTATATGGAATCTACACAGAAGTTAAGATGGTGAACCATACTACAGTTAACTTTCCAGAATTTCCATGAGAACAGGGATTATTCAGCATTACTGGGGGTCTAGGCACTTTTAGTGCTGATTTCCTGAAGGATTCAGACATCCATCTTTAGGAAGTCAAGTTGTGAGTGTCAGTAAAGCCTTCCATTTGAAACTATTCTGACATGGCACCGGTGTGTGAGACCTACACAATCAGGATGAAATCTTGCCATGAAAGGCTGAAAACTTGGAGGCAGGGAGAAGGAAAGGGGAAAATTAAGGAGTTATAGTTGGAGGAAGGAATTGCATGTTGTCAAGACATGGGTAATAGGCTACCAACATGAATCCTTTGTCTCCAAATGCCCTGAGGAAGTGAAATTGAAGATTTATAATCAGTGTGATATTCCTGGAATCTTTAAATACTCTTCATTGAAACTGGATTGGGGCAGTGGAGTTGTCCTGAATACAGTTTATTTCAACCTTAATAATAATGATGATGATGATAATAATTTCTCGTTGTCATGTTTCAAGTCAAGAAGAGTCAGTTGCAAGATTCCCCCAAATCCCTTATCATGATTTTGTATATTCTATATGAAGGATTCATACAGAGAGAATGGAAAGTACTAACATCAAGGTAGTACTGAAAGATCTAGAACTGTATTACAAAGACACTCCATTTAAATTAGTCTCCTGCCACCTGAATTACAATATTTTGATATATCTCAAACTATAGAATTCATTTGGTTATGTTTTATTATTTTGTAACAGTGTTGAGAGCAGTTAGGTACCACAATCTAATAATTACAAAGTATGTAAATCCTATGGAGTTTGCAGTGCAAACTGGTATTAGAGAGCTGTATTACAGTTCTTAGCTATTTAATCAATTGGTTAACCTGGGACAAAGGCTTTAGAACTGAGAGTAGCTGATGTGCCTACCATTAGACATAGCAAAAATTAAGGCATAAGCTACTGAATGTTGCTTCTCAGAACTGCTCGAAATTCTTTAAACGATTTGTTTCCATTTCAATTCACAGCAAGAGGCTCAGTAATTTGTGAACTGATTTTAATCATCAGTTCCCTCACAGCATATCTAAACACTCACTAGAGCTGTATGTTCCCTCTGATCTTATGTGTAAGTAGTTGTATTAGCATTCTGTTTCATATCAGTGTGTGTGGAGGAAAGTACCTGTCTCAAAATAACATCTTTAGACTGCTGGAGCTCTATTCACATATTCACTGAACTAACAGACAGGGTTTTTTTGATATTTTGCCAAAACATGAAAGGGATATTGTGCCCCCAAACCGTGCAGACCATGTCTCAGTCTCCTTAGAGGTATTTTGGGTTCTTCAGTGAAGAAGGGCTGTTGGCTGCTACGCTAATATGGCCTTTCTATTTTCTATTGCTCCCAATGAATTGAATAAAGAGGTTAAAAAGTGTTAGTGAGAAAACACACTAGAAACAGATGAAGCTTAAGTGCCTGCTATTTCAGCTTGAATGAGTATCCAAAACCTGAGATCTGTAGGCAAACTGTAAGAAACTCCTGTATCTGTTTTAGTAGGTGTTAATAAGAATGTAGAGGGCTTCCTAATGCAACTTTCAGAATTTACGTGTTCAGGAGGGATATCTTTCCTATTGCAGTGGGTTTCTAGGGATATTTCAGTACTTCAGTTTCCTGACAGAATTGTGAAAGGCATGCAGGAATGAAGGGGTGGGGGTGAAGACCCTAAGCAGAGATTTTAAATTTCCAAACAACTGAACAAAGTTTACTACTTGATGTCTTTTCTGCCTCTTACTTTAGAATCACGTGCTTCTGAGTGGTAATCAAAATGTATTCATTCAGTGTGCTTAGAAAAGCGTATCTTTGCTTTTGTCGGAACAGCTCATTTGGTCCACACCAGCTTTTTTATTGTGTTGATAATGTGGAAAAGCAAAGGTGGAAAACCAGTTTTGGTGACTGACTGGAGCACCCCTTAGATCAGTTCTTGATGCTTGCCCTGCCTAAATCACAGGATGGTCCTTTTTAAGTGTAACATCAAGCTAAGTACTATAAAACTTATCTGGAGCCTTTCTATGCTTGCATACCTCTAGAACTTTTGTAAAAATGTCAATCTAAGCATTGCTAGAATTGTTCGGGGACAAAAAACTTCTCCATTCAGCCAGGTATTTAGTACCACTTATGCAGTATTTCATGGTATCTTACCCCAGAGTTAGAAACTAGAATTTTAGAATTGATGAAAGATTTGGGTGAGAAAGGTTCAGTTATTCCTTATCAACTATTTGTAATACTTCATATGTAATACATATATGACATAGTGGCTTCTAACCCTGCAGACATTGCAGTTCTGAAGATTTATTTTGCAAAACCAACAAGACATGTAGAGGAGAACAGGGAATTTCAGAGAAGTGACTGGCAACTGGCATGTGAGCTACAGTGCCGGTAAGCCTAGGTGAATCAATGCTCTGTATGCACCAGGTGATTAGTGGCTGATCAAGGAAGGGAAAGAGAAGTGATGAAGAAAGTCGCATGGGAAAGGGAAGACAGCACCTGTTGCTGGCCACTGAATCCAGCTCTGGGGAAGGAGGTATTGTCACACTGAACATTGTCCCCAATGCCACATGATACCCAGGAGTGCAAAGATCTTGGCCACAGTGTGGAGGTCAGCATAACAGTTTAATGTATCTGAGGTCACTGGTTTAATGTGCTAATGGGAATTGAAACCCCTTTATTAGGAAACCAAAATCACTAGATTTGCATCTAAGCTTTGATTGATTGATGAGTCAAACTCTTGGCGTAGGCTTTGCAGTTAGATTACTTCAAAGTTGATTTATTACTATCATCATCAATGCTATTTTGGAATGTAAACCATGATATTACAAGGTAAAGGTCATCCTCCTTTGAAGTGTAAAGTGCCAGATTATAGTCTTTCTCAAAATAGTGATTAAATTTGGTGGCAGACACTTGGCAAAACTCAGGGGGCAGGCAAGGTGCTGCTGGTCAGCATCACAGCTTGCTTTTGGTGAAGCAGTGCACTAGCCGGGCTCACAGCTCTGTGGGAGGCGATACTCTCACAGGTGTCGTTCTCAATATGTGATAGCTCTTGGCTCCTGGCTTTGTGCGAGCCTTGTCTGTAGGTATTTGGTATTATTTGTGTGCTGTCTTTGGTACCTATGCTGCAGATTGCTTAGACCTGCATTACAGCTTATGGAAGTATGAATAGGAAAGGGAGCCCTGGGATAAACTGTAAGATATTTCTGTTCTAAAGCAAACTGACTGTTGGTGAACTGTTCTTTGAAGCACACAATTTCTTCTAGAAATACTGTGGTCTAAAAGCACTTAAAGAAAATAATGCTTCAGAGGAGATTAAAAGTGTATATTCTGATAGCTAGAGAACTGTTAACATATTTATCTGCAGCTATTCGTAAATTCATGAAAAGCTTAATCTGATTCTTATGATACAGTAAGTCTCCAGTGACTAATCCAACAATTACACGCTTCCTAATGAGTAGTCTGTACATGACTGACCTTGCAAATACTTTGGCTCACAAAAAAAAGTACTTTATGTTGGTAAATTTTTTCTCAAAAAATTTCAATGGGAAATATTAATTTTGCCTGTGACTATGCAGGAAAAAAAACCCCAAAATTAACATTAAATGAACTATAAAACTAACCTAACTAAAAGTACCTTGTACATGAACTACAATACCTTTGTCAACTAAGACTAAGCATCATCCTCCCCCACTGTGAGCACATCAGTTAATCATACTAGGCATTACTCAACTTCATTTGGTATCAGTACAATCTTAGATGTAATCCAAATATCAGGGTAAATCTTTCCCTAAGTTGATGAGAGTCTGATTTTAATATTCTTCTTATTCTTTAATTCAGCATAGCTTCTTACAGAACTGGGGAGCACTTAAAAGGTTGGATGTGTTATAAAGACTCGTTTTGAGTACATTGATGTTGACCACTTACAGAGTGAGTCATACAGCTAGGGAGTTTCTTTTTAAAAAAAGAAAAATGGGCTCTTGCCAGAAATGAGTTATAATGAGAATATAGCACTTGTGAGAACAGCCAGTAGAAATGACTGTAGCTGATGATTTCTCCAGTGACATACCCTGCTCCTTGAAACTCTCACAGATGGACTGCACAAAAATTTTTTTTGATTTGCTGTGAACAGTGCTTATCCATTGTGCTGTGAGCAGCAGTCAAACACATGTAAGTTGTGGTGTTTATTGATCAGCCAGACTAACAAGGTAATGTTGGAGAATTCCACTTTCTGGAGTGTTGCTTTATCAGCTTAACGAGAGCTTGCAGAATTTTATCATTTGTACAGAGCCTCCCTGTCATCTTACAAAGTAGTTTAGAGCAAGGAGTGGGCATATCCTGCTTCCAAGAAGTCAGCGAGGGCAAGATATCATCCACTCTGTTCATACTAAACTGTTCTGAAAGTTTTCTGTGGCCTGTTTCATACTGTAATACAGCCAGTGAATCTGTCTCTGCCCTTGTAAGGCAGGCAAGTCCTATGGAAGTAGGTAACTGATACAAAAAAATAAACACACTAGCTTTTTAGATCTTACTAAAGATTGGGGATTATTTTTTTTTATAGCAAAAGAATGTTTCCAAAAGTCACAGTTGTTCAAAGAAGGGTTACATTCTGCCATCTATCTTTGTGCAGAAGTCCCATTGGGGTCTCTCAGCGGGCTACTCCCAAAACACAGATGTTTCTGGCTATTCATTCAGCATTTTAGTGCTGCTGGATGCTTCTTACCCTAGCTGTTTGTTACTGGGAGCTTGTTAAAATACAAATGGGTTTTCTTGTTAACACCACCAGTGTTGTCTCCAGTTACCTAACGTAAAGAAGTCTATATAACTACCACTGGGTGGTGTATGCCTCATGTAAGTAAAACTTAAGTAAACTGATTATCAGAGTTTTGTATGTGTGGAACTTCAGGATCTAACCCAAAAGCCCATGTCTTTTTTTTTTTTTTTTTTTAAAGCAGGAGATTTCCCTGGAGTTTATCAAAGAAACTCAAGGATTTGGCTAGTAAGAAACTAGGGGTGTATGTGCATCCATTTCCTTGTAAAATTCAACTTTGAATGAGGGAATACAGTGTGTATTTATACTTTCCTTCTGAGTTCCTGTAAGTTCTCATGCTTTATTGAGAGCCACCTATTTTTACAAGCATGGAGAGGCCCTTAGCATGTCTGCTGGCATTTTAAATTAATCATAGCCAGTCTTAGGGACATAACAGTCCACACGTCACCCCACATCACTTTTTTCAGATGTAGAGGGGAATGCCATTTTCTATGACTTCCATGTCCTTGATGCTGTTGTTCAACAGCTAAGAACATTAGTAGAACCTTTATGGGTGCAGATTTTGGAAGCATAACAGAATTTCTTTTTGCCAGATAGCATGACCTATACTGAAAACAAGTGTTAAAATACTTTAGTGACTTAGGGCTTCTGGAATTGCAATGTGTTTCGTTTTCACTGCCTATTTTCTATCAATCTGTTGAAGTTCTGATACAAGTTCATAACCCACGTTTGATTATCTTTAAAGTCAGCTCTAGCTGAATGGCTGAGGCTGAGTAATTGCTGAGGCTTTCAGAATAAAGAGAAACTGAGGGAGAAAAAGGAAACCTTTTTCCTTCCACTGATTTACTTAATACATGCCATTCCATTCAACTTTAATCTGTTTTGTTGTTTTTTTTTTTTTTCCTTTATCTAGTAGCTCCTTATAAATATAAAAACTCAAACTGGAATCCTATTATGAGCATCCTGTAAAACTTCTTTTAATGAGCAAGTCTGAACGTGCTATACAAGCATAGAAATGCCAACTGATTTTGTCTCTTTAGCTTGCTCGGTAGTCCAGCTAAGCTACTAAGATAATGAAATCACATTTTCTCCATGTCTGTTAGTACCTTGATTTTTATTACATTTTCTTTATGGAGATACATAAGCCAGCAGTTATATGAAACCCTTTGGATTATTTTTTTGAGGCAGTAAAACTTGTGCTGGTGCTAGAAACGTTCTCTCCTGCAGTAGGAGTGTGCTGGGGGGTGGGGGGTGGGGGAAGTTTCTGAATATCTTTGATTCAGGACTGGAAAGATATCAACAAAATCTAACTATCCCATTGCTCATGTTCTTTGGTCTTGTATGAAAATTTACCCATGAAGCAAACCAGCTCCCCAAACCAGTTTGATAAAAAGAAGGGACTGAGATGCCTTGAAACTCAGTAAACTACTTTTAGAGCCTGAATCTCTTACAGGAGTTTCTGTTAAATGAAATTGATACACTTGTCCAACATGGGAAGCAATGGATAAAAATTTTTTAAGATACCATAGAGACAATTGTTGTAAAGAGAAGGAATAGACCTGTTAACCAGTCCCTGGCTATATTTCCATTCCTTGCTTCTCAGTGCAGGGTCTGTCTTGGATATTCTGTTGTGACCGAATACTGTTAGCTGATATGCTGATGGGCATACTCTATCAAACCACACATAAAAGGAAAAACAATCTCAGTGTCTAGATATGATTAAACTTAATTAAGCCAACCACAATCAAACTCTTCATCCAGCTTATCTAGCTGATGTCCTCTGTGACAAGAGCTCCTTAGGAAAAGCCCATTATTGATGGTTTTTGACCTTCAGGATTATTCCACCTTTCATTATATGGTAAAATAAGTCTTAAGTGCCAGTACAGGATGTTGTGGTATTATGTATGTGTTCAAGACTGACATCCTAGGGGTTGACTGATGCTTAATACTGCGAAGAGCAGAGTAAAGAAGTGCTTAATATCAGTAAGCAGTTCTCAGTCATCCTGTAGACTTTGGTAACATAGGGCCTCTCTACCTTTGCTTGTAAAGGTCTGATTTTACTTTGATGGTATGGAAGAATTGGTGCAAACTTTTCACTGAAAGGTGCCTCTTGCAGCTGTGAAGTAGTTCACTTGCTCTCCACTGCGATTTGAAAGTATTTGAATTAAAAGATGCTAATGAAGACCCAGGTTTCTCTAGCTTAACTGACATAAGATAACACATGGAGACTAAACAACATGCAGGAGGGTTGCAGACTGTTATCTCCCGTGCTTAAGCTAGCAGCAAATTATAAAGGAAGCAGGTTAAGAAATTGTGACCCAAAATACAATGGAAAAGAGTTCAAGCACTTGGGTGTCACTTTGTGCAATGTGAGACAGGGGGATATATCTCTTTTTCTAAAAACTGCCCAATGACATAGAAACTGCCAGTGGTGCATATGTACTGAGTGGTATGAATGCTGCTGCTGCTACACCTGCACCTGCCACTGTGGAAGCCTGCTGTGCCTATAACGTATTGTGTTGTTGTAGTGTGAATTGCTAGAATTACTTTTGGACATAGTGAAATAAGGATGGAGATTAATTTTCAGTACTAACTACTTTCTTCAGCCTGTTTGGGTGGTGGGCAAACAGATTTTCTGACTCCCGAAGTTGTGGAGGTACCAAACTAGACCAAATGTTTCAGTAGCAGCCCTTTCTAGTATCCTATCAAGTTCCAATTGGCTGTAATTCCATGTTAATGGCTAGGGATTTTCCCACCCTGCAGTTCTTCTTTTCACAGGAAGCAAGTTATTTCATACTACAAGTGTGAACCACTAGCCTTTATCACCAGGCAACCACACTATCGAGGCATACATAACTATCTTACAGAACATGCTTGCCTATCTAGTTGCTCTATCCGTGCCGTTCGCCACTCACTCAGCAGCTCTCCATCTGCTAGGCAGGCTCTGCGCCTCCTCTGTGTGATGTGAAAGCACCCCAGGCACCTGCCCGGCTTGCAGATGGTGTTACTCCATCACAGCGTGGAGTCATCACTGACAACACAGCGTATTTCAGGGAGATGAAAGGAGATGATGGAGTTAAGGTCTACTGAAGACGTGCCAGACAATCTGAGCTAACTGTAGTTATTGTGTGTAATTTTTGTTGTTGTTGCTGTCATTGCCAAACTGTGCGGGAGGTGAGGTTTTGTTTGTAACGAGTCTCCTGCCTACTTCGGAGGGGGGGAGAACGCCCAGACTGCAGAACGGAGGGCACAAATCCTGATCTCACGTTAAAACTGCCCCAAGACACCTTCCAGCGGTCCGCCGCTAACTTTTCTAGGTGCCGTTTTTCTGCTCAAGTGTTTTTTGCTCGGGTTGTTTGTTGGGGTTTTCCGCTCTCGATGCTATTTTTCGCGAACGAAAAAAGCGCTAAGCAGGCTGAAGAGGCAGCAGAAAGCAAACACGCCTGTGCTCAAAACTAAGTTGAACTCCGCGGGGTGTGCGGGCGGTGCTTCCCGTGCGGGACCGGGGCGGCGCGGCGGGGAGCGGCGGCCGTGCGCCCCCGGGGCCCGCAGCCGCGCCGGTGCCCCGCGGCCGGGACGCGCGGTGCCGGCGGGCGCCGCGGGGCAGCGCTGGGGCAGGGCGGCGGGGCCGCCGCTCCGCTCGCCATCCGGCACCGCTCCCGGGCACGGCGCGGCCGACCTCCCTCTTGGCTTTCCCCCGAAACTCCGGGGGGAAGGGGATGCCGCCCTTGCGGCGCGGCGCGGGTCTGGGGAAAAGGACCTCGCAAGCGGTGCTCTTACCCCCTCCATTTTTGTAGCAGAGGTATGGAAATCGCCAGACGTTGGCCAGGTCCACGGCGAAGCCGATGACGGAGAGGAGGAAGTCGATCTTCTTGCCCCAGGTCTCCCTGTCCTGGGCGCCGTAGCGCGGCGCGGGGGCGGCGGGCAGGAGGCTGCTGCTGGTGTACTGCACCCCGTTGTGCTCCTTCACCAGGATCAGCTCCACGTCCTTCCTCGGGGGAGGCGGCCCGGCGCGGTCCGGCAAGGGGGCCACCACCGACACTTTGCGGTCGGGCTGGATCTGTTTGTTCATCCTTGCCTTAAACATCCAGAGAGAGCGAGCTGAGGAGGGGGAGCGGGCGAGGCGGGGTGTGGGAGCGCAGATAACGGAAGTGCACTTCCCGCTGGAGGCGACTCCGCGCTCCAGCCCGCCGGTGTCAGCGCGGCAGGAGCGAGGCACGGCCGTAATAAGAGCCATGCAAATGAGGCGGGAGAGGGGGGACCGCGGCGGGGGTGCCCCCGGGGAGCCAGGCTTCCTCCGCGGGGGAGCGGCCGGCAGCCGGGCTCGGCGCCTCCCGCAGCACCTGGGGCTGGCACACCGCCCCGGCCCCGGCCCGCAGCACCGGGGCTGGCACACCGCCCCGGCCCGCAGCACCGGGCCACATCGCCCCTGCCCGCAGCACCGGGGCTGGCACACCGCCCCGTCCCGCAGCACCTGGGGCTGGCACACCGCCCTTGCCCGGTCCCGCCACCCCTGCCCCGGACACCGCCCCGCAGCCGGCCGGGCCAGCGGTCGCGGAGCCGGCCGGAGCCCCGCGCTGCACCTCGGCGGCCGGCGGCGTCACCTTAGAGTCGGTGACTTAGGGCTCGTCCTGCCGCAGGCTGCGGGGCGCCCGGCGCTGCTCCTTCCCGCATAGCCGGGCGGCGAGCTGAAAGCGCCGTTAGCAGGCAACAGGTAGAGCCGATCGGGATTGCCCCCTTCCTTCCCGGCTGAGCTGCAGCACGGAGGCGGCTTTCCCCTCTTTGCTAGCGTGGCTTTAGTTGAACAGTAGAATTTGGCTTTTGACATCAGAACCTGGTGGGGTGCAGGTTGAATGGCAGAACTGGACACTGCTAATACTCCTACGCCAGGGTTAGTGGATGCCTGGCTTTTTCTTTCCAGGCAAGCGTGGGGCTGGTAGGATTCGGTTGTCAGGTTGAGGTATTTGCAGGACATTAACTGTTTGCTGCTATTCCAAATGGGACCTGAGTCTTTTACGTGTAAAACGAGCAAAGAATTTAGCTGGCAGAACAACAGTGATTGGTGCCAAAAGTTGGCTAAATACAGCAGCAGAAAGGGATTTTCAGGGTCTCTTCCTGTTACAGCTGTGAGCAGTAACTCTACATTCAGTGTCTGTTAAGGGAATAAAATTTGAGCACAAAAGGCAGAAACTGGCTCCCCTTTCCCGATGTTAAATAGTTTCCCTTCTGCCTGGCATCAATGAGAATAGGTCAGATCACAGAGGATTCTCAGTAGTGTTGCAGCCTACGGTTCTTACTCTCTGCTAGGACTTACAGTATTATAATTGGTAATATACAAAGAGGTGCTAGTCGGAGTTCGCAAGGAATGCCAGGTTCCTCTGCAAACTTGGAATGTGAAAAAGAATCCCAACTCAAAGTTAAAGCTCGCACATTGGCATCTTCCCCTCCTCTCTCTAGGCCACAGACTACAAAGATGCTACTAAGACAGCTATTGACAATTTGCAGATTTTCTGCCTTCACAAAAAGCTCTTGGTTCAAGCTCCAAGATCCAAGCTGTGACTTGGATCCTAAAGGCCTCATCTGGGTGAAGTATTTGAGCAGTGGCTGTACGGTTTCAGAGCAACTGTATGCTTAGAACATGCAGTTTATATGTTCTCTTCTGCTTACTCTGTGATTTCATGCCCCCATCTTCTCCAAATACATCGTATAAGACTATTTTCTCTATTCTTTTTGACACTTTGTGCCATATGTGCTGTGCTGTCATCACATAGTACCCTGTAAACGCTTGCTGTTTGCCCATGCAGTACAGCCCACATTTTTACGCTCATGCACAGCTACACTGCTGCCTACTCCTCAAACCATCCATCAGTCACTGCCACCACATGCATCAAATACATACCCATGTTATATGCAGTGCCCCCAGATATGCCCCCACTCCGCTGCATTTCAGTGAGCCTGTACACCCGTTTCCCACAGCAGATAAAGGACAAGCTCTGTTCTGGGTGTAAGGAGAGCCTCTGTCCCCGGCTGCAGAGCCCTGAAGCCATCTTGCCGACAGACTCACCAGGTAGCACTGGGGATGTTTCTGTCCCATTCCCTGGTACCTATGGGGTGGGGGAAGATGACTGAAGGGGGGTTCCTCCTCCTTGGTTCCACCACTCTGGGGCTGCAGTCTCTCTGGGAGCTTAAGCTGTAGCCTAGCCAGTAAGGAGCTTTTAAAACCTGGTTCCCCTCTCTCCACGTGACTATTGCTGCCTTAATAATCTGCACAGACTTCCTACGCTAGACAACAGCACTCCCATATTGCTTCTGGAAAAATAAGGCCTTGCTAAGGAACACCCTTTTCCCCACAAGGTCTCAATTAGCTGAGCTTGATCATGATGTCTATGGTGGGAGGAATCCAGAAAGCCCCCGCTTAATTTCCTGAGAGAATTAAGTCACTGTGCATATATATATGCCTTTACTTCTTGCATGGAAAGTGTGCACAATCTGGTTAATGTAATATCTGCTGCACCCTCAAGGTAAGAAAGTCCTCAATTGGATTTTATAAAAAAGTTGCTTAATCTTGAATCTGTCTGGGTCTTGTTATGCCTAATGGAGCCTGACAGCGGGTAGGGTTGAAGTCAGAGAAGGGAATATTGTATTTAGAAACCTCAATGGAGCCAGGCAAAATGGCAGGGTGTTAGTGATATTCCACGGTTGACCGGGAAATAGGCTATAGTTTACTTCGGAAAACAGTCAGGTGTTGCCTGGTTAGTCATCCATTATTCAAATTCTTATCATTCTCTTTGGAACATATAGGAGAATATACTGTATGCTATAACAGTAAGCTGGGATTGTCACTCTCATGCATTAGTGTCTATGAAGAAAAAAACCCAAACAATGAACAACAGTATAGAGTGTACTTCCAGATTGCCGTTTGCTGCTGGTGTGAAGGCTCACGGTGCGCGTTGGCAGCAGGGTTTGAATTCTCTGCCTTTGGCAGCACAGTCTTCTGCCACTGGTACTACAGAACTACAGGAGCTGGCTGCTGTCATTCCTGTGAACCAGCTTTTGAGAAAGGCTGTATCAAACAGTGTTCAAATATGTTGGAACTCACACTTTACAGCTGGTGCTTCTGAAAGAGTCTTGCTTCATGTTCTATCTGATACACTTGATGAAAGAGCTTGGCAGTTGAGCCAAAGAAAACAGTGATTGAGAGGGGATATAATTGCTTTATACACAAATTGAGGTAAATGTCACTGAGAAAAAACCCCACCACCACTGCCATTTAAACCAAAGGACAAAAGAATCATGATAAATTTAGTTGGAAAATGAGAAGAAGAGTTCTAACTATCAAAGCAGTGAATACAGTGGCAACTAAAGACCTGGGTTTAGGATACTGTTTTATGAGCAGGGTTGTATGGTGAAGTTGCTTCTGAGAGCTGGGATTTGGACTTGAAGACCCAGGACATCACTTGTTTATGATAAACTGAGATGAAATGAAAAGACTAGAAAGGGGCAAGGGATATGTACACCAACTCTATAATTTCATGGCCTGATACATCCACAGAAACTTTGAGCTCGTTCTGGCCTTGAGGCTCACTGGCACTGAAAGACTCAACATTTTTCAAATGAAGTGCATAAACCGAATAAAGTTAGGATTGGTTATTGTGTGACAGAAGAAACTCGGGGAATAGCCAGTTGCTGCAGGAACAGGGAACAAAGTAGACAACAGCCTTCTGACTGAATCAATGTTAAAACAATTTCACAGGGATAGGAACATGACAGTGGTAGGGATGCACATCTTTCTAGGTTAGCAGTCAAAGGTTACCATGCTGTAGACTGTATCCGACACCTTTTGATGACAGTAAATATATCAGCTCCAACTTCTTGGACTGTTAGGAGTGGGTCTGGCAGGTTTGCTTCATAGTATCCCTAAAATAATTTTGCCATTCTAAATGTAGCACTCAGTATTTAAAAGCTTTGTGCTGTATTATTAGTAAGCTGTTGTCGTAGTATCTCTTCCCCAGAGCCAAAGAAACGCATCTCTTTCACTGAGAGGGCCCAGTTGGGTTGGTCCAACACTGCATTTTGACAGTCAGTGTCTATCATGCTATAAACTGTCTTCAAACTGAAAATAAATATTACAAAAGCACTCCACAATGTTTTGGTATTCCATTTATGTAAGAATGCCAAGTTCTAGGGGAAGACAAGGTATCTGCCCGTGTCTTACAACACTAACATTTGTATCTTCCTTATCAAGCTTCTTGAGGTTCTCACAAATATACGCCTCCCAAGCTGATTTTACTTGGGATCTGCTACCCTTGGCATCAGGTGACCTTCTTCAAGGGAGCCATCCATGTCACTCAAGCAAGCTATCCCATGGCATCTTTATCATTTTATCACATATAGAATATGGGTTTGCAGAGACGATGGTGTTGAAGTCTAGGAGGTTTATTCCTCACAGTTTCACCACTGCCCCCTCTCGATAGGCACACCCTCTTCACCTCACTTTGGCCTCTTTCCCATTTACTAGCACTTACTATTCTTTAAAGATTTTAAGTCTACTTTGGAACATTTCACACCAGAAGTACTTAAGTTCCAGCTTTAGCAATACTCTTTCTCTCTTTTGCGATGATTTTAAATTGCTAGCTCTTGCTGCTGCTTTAGCATCATTTATTCTATTTCAGATGTAGTTGCATGAGAGAAATTTGCGAAGCTGCGTATAAGTGGGGTGAAACTGGGAGCGCTCCCAATTTCAGCCTGACTCTGCATGAAGTGCACTCCCTCCTCCTCCCTGCATCTTGGCCAGTGCAGGAGAGAATCCAGGTGCAGGGTCCAGAAGGGAGCAAGTGCCCGCGATGACCTAGTCTCTTCTTTGGAGAGTAAGAGAATCGGAACACTTGGATCCACTTTAGTCCATCTTCTGAGTTCACCATGTCATATGTCCATGTAGTCTTTTGCCTTTCTAATTGTAATAAACTTTTCCTAAGTAAAAATGGCCTAGACTTCAGATGAAGTCTTACCAACATTTAGTGAAACAGTAATCATTCCCAGGATGATTAGCCAAGACTTTAATGAGAAGGGGATCTCACTTGCCTTTGTTTCACACATGTATTAAGTGTTTGTCCACAGACAGGTTCTGAACACTCAAGTCATTCTGCTCTATGATTTCTGTCATTCTTAAAGGCCAGGTTTGACATTTTATTCTGTTCACTTCCATCCCATTTCTGTTACTCTATGATTCCGGTTTTTTCCTGTGTGAGTCCCATTCTTCACTGATTTAATACTGCCTGCCAACTTCATCATCTCCAGATTTCATTAGCAAACACAAACTTGGGTGTGTGTTATTAATGCAAATATTTAATAAGCTCATTCCCAGTAACAGATCTTTCAGGATGGGTGATCTCTCTCCAAGCCTGTAATTATCCTTATAGCACAACATAGTATTATATTGTCTTTAGTCAGTTCTTCTCCTGTCTTAACAATTCTGTTTATCTCCATCTCTTCTGCTCAGACTAACAATTACAAGTGTCATTGTAGCAGCTGCTTTTGTGAAGTCATGATAGATTAATATCTACCACGTTTTCCTTGCTTTTATAAAAGGCAGTTATCAGAATAAGGTACCAGATTAATCTGGTTTCCTTTGGGAAGCTCCTTTTGCATGTAGCAGTCTTCTGTGCTTATATGCCTATGGGTAGAATTAGTAAAAAGTGTTTTAACTTGGGAACTCCATGTGGTCATAGGATTATATGCATCTCCCTAAATCAAGGCTTTTGTAAGATACTTCATAAATTCTGTCATCTGCAGGCCCTGAACAAGACACCTCACTCAATGTCAAAGGCTAGACTGAGAGATGACCTAAAATATATCATGATATGAAAACTCTTTTAATTTCAGATGATCCTAAGAGTAGATTTTTTTACTGCACTGCTGATGGCATGCTGCTGGATAGTATTTTCCTCCTGTTGAAAAGGCTAAACAAAAAACCAGAAGCGATCTATCCTTGCTCGCTGTAAGGACCTACCTATCCTTTCTCTTAGTACCAGTCCTTGCTGATACCTCTGCCTGTACAGCAAGTAAAGCACACCCAATTGTGCAGGCTGCAGAAAAAACTGAGAATGAGCACTGGTATCTTGCTTGATTAAAAAGAGGCACCTTAACATGGGCTTCTGGCTTTAAGTTTGTTGTGTACTACACTGATTATTGTGTAGCCTAATTAATTTTAAGAGGCATCATGCAATTGTATCTGAAGACACAACAGGACTGATTCTTTTTCCAAACACAAACGGCTGATTTCACCGATTACACTAATGCCCAAACAAATGGTGAGAATATTTAAATTATTCACTGTTGGTGCTTTCTACGAGGCCTAATATTAACATTTGGGACCAGATTCTTTCCTTTGGTATTGCAACTCCCTTTGTGGCCAGTGAGAATGGTATGCACAAATCTGGAGAGGAGATGTGGAAATGAAAGCTTCACTTATCTAAATTCTGTTTGTCATTTTTGTCTTTTCTAAGAGTCCTCAAACAAGTGAATTGTGCTCATTAAAGTTGCCTTTTCAATAAAAGAGGGCGTTCAGGCAGCAGCTCACACTACTGTTGCCAAAGGCTTACACTGCAGTTATATCCAAATCAGAGTTCTGCTGTGCTAGATGCTGAACATGCACAAGCACATAAAAAAGTCAGATTCACCTTATCTACCTAGCAGCAATTAGCTTTCCATTGCTGGTAGCTGGAGAGAAAGGACCATTGTGTCTGTCAGTGGTCCTAAGGCAAACAATTTCCTTAAGCTTTGATACTGTGGTTCCATCTCTTTGAGATAGGAGGAGGGAGCATGCCGCCCCCCTCCCGCCCAACCGAAACAGTAGCTAATTGAAAATAGTCTCCTCCAAAACACTGAACAAGACCAGTTCTTTATTTCTTTTAAAAACAAAGTGAATCTGTAAAAACATAAACATTCAAAAGGATCCAAGTCTCATCAGGGGTATTAGTTGAACAGCCAAAAATAATTTCTTCTCAAAGTTTAAGAACTTTTGTGGATGTTTTGCCTTATGTAAGTTTACACGTTCCTCTTACGGGTGTTTTGACGTGGTCACCTCATGTATAGGTTTTTGTTGGGAGAGGGGTCCGCCGGAGTCAAGAAATTACTCAATACGAGTTATGCATCTTGCTCATCTTTATTGGCTTCTAACACTTCTTATATAGCCTCAATACACAAGCATGCTCCCAAAGCAAACATATAATTGGTTATTAGCCCCTAAGCGCGCACTGCTCTCACACCACTAATTATCATGATTAGAACAAGCATTCCATCCATGCAGCTATTCGCGTTAGCTATGGTTTAGCCTTGTGGTTTGCTACTCCCTTTATTCCCATTCCACTCCCTATCTCCCTTGGCCTTGCACCTGTCTTCCCTAACAGCTGCAGCTTGTTACAGCCACGGCCTGGTACTACAACAAAGTTACTTGGTCTCAAGATTCAAGAATAGATCAAGGCCATTTTCTTGTTAACTTCAGCACAACAACTTCAGCACTATTCTAATTCCATGCCTATTCTAATTCCAGGCCTGGATTGTGCAGATCTTTAGGGATTCTATGGCCGTGCTTCGGCAGCCATTCTTCTACAGGTTTGAATGTGTTTTACTTATTTTTACTGTCCAACACCTTTGCAGTTCTATAGCAACAGGTCTATCAAGTTGTGAATTGATTTAGTACTTGGAAACCTCCAGTTGCCCTCAGTTGTAGCATTTATCTGAGTGCAGCACCAAGTAGCAAATTAGCTTCCCAGCTAACATTGACTAGTTTGGACAGATATAAGTAAATTGTTTTTGTTGAGCTGATTGCTTTAAAATTAAGCCTCCGAGCACTGAAAGAATCAGTAATGCCAAAGGAGACTCGGAGCCTGTCTTCAAAGTTATGACAAGTCAGCCACTTGGCAGTTTTCACAGTGACCTATATTTTAATATGGGCTATTGGATTATTTCTAAAGAGGCTTCTTAGCCATAAAAGAATTATGCTCATTGGCTGGGCTGTGGCAAAAATACAATTGAATTAAGGATTGAAATAATTTAGGATCCAGCTGGACAAGTTGTCCCTGCGGCTGAGCAGTAACAGATGTATTAAGCATTGGAAATTGCACAGAAAAAAAGGTATAATTGATCTAAGGTAACCTCACTACTTTATATTGAATAAATCAATGCTGATAAGCTGAAAGGTTAGAAGCAAGAAGCTGAATTGAAGGAAGGTGGACCTGGGAAAAAGCAAGTCTAGGTAAAACATGTTAACTTTTAGATCCTAAAAGTGGTAGGGACTGTGTACACTTGAGCTTTGTAAGTACAGTGGCTACGAGTTTCCAACTCAGCAGGAACGCGGGGGAGTGTTGGGGGAGAGCAGAGGAGGGGATATCAAACTGCATTCCCTGCAGAAGGGGCACATTTCCTAAGTGAGAAAAAAAAAAAATATAACTAGCCATCTCCATGTTAATTTGTGCCTCTAAATCATTTGTCACTGAAAACCATAGGTGACCCACAGTCCCTGCTCACACACGCGCATACCTGTATGTGTCACTGCATTTCAGCTCCAGGGTTGGAGGGAAGGCTGCACTCTGGCAGCCACGTTACACAGGGCAGGTGTTCTAGAAGTGCAGCGTTGAGTGTGTTAAAAGAAGCAGGTAAACCCAAACTGTTGGCCAGTAGTGCAAGATGCGGTAAATTCCTTCTGGAGACACCCAGAGCCTGAACACTAGCGAATGAAGTGGAACTGGAGCGGGAGGCTATAGAATGAAGAAACAAAATTTTTTTTCCTAGCTATATCTGTTCTTTGAAAAGGCAGAGACACACTTTACACAGTTTGAGAGCAACTTCAAAGAAACTTGTGTATGTATTTAACGTAGATGAAAATACTGGAGCGTCGTAGAATACTAAAGACAGGATTTCCCTGTTGTTACTCACTCAACTTCTAATTCCTTTTTCTGCATTTCCAGACTAAGCACAAACGCTTTCATAGGCATGCAGCTCCTTTGGCCATGCATGAAAAGGTACCGAAAAGGATTCTTGTGGAATTGCTTTGAGTGTACCCGTATGGAAGTGAACTTCACTTGCACGACTGACGGCTTTGGGCGCACACGTGCTACAGCCAACATGTGCTGGGGCTGGTGAAACCGGGGGTGGGGGGGTGTTTGCGCAGAGGCAGTGCCGCGTCCATGCCCTGCCGCTTGTCCCGCCAAGCGGGTAACGCAGGTGCCAGGCTGGGGGTGCGTGTGTCCCGATGGGGGTCACTGAGTGTCTGGAGAGAGAATCGCGACGGTGCTTCGGCTCCCGAGCGGCTCTGCCTGCGCCCGTGGCAGGGAGCCTTGCGCGGCGGGCGGGGCCGGGCGGGGCGGGGCCGGGCGGGGCCGGGCGGGGCGGGCGGCCGCGCTGCCTCAGGGCGCCGCCTGCTGGTGGCGCTGCGCAGCGGCACGGCCCCGCGCTGCCGCCGGACGCGGCCCGTCGGAAACGTTTAAAGGGAGCTGGGCCTTGGCTGACGGGCCTGTGCGCTCAGTCCTGTCGAATACTGCAGATCCTGCAGGGCCTAGAGCTCGGTTGTTTGCTAAGAAATGAAAGACGCCTACTTTGAAAGTAAGGGAGGCACAAACTTCCTCAATGGTGCAGCAAATAGGCTGTTTTAAAGGTTATATTTGAGAGCCATGAATAGCGATGTTTATTAAAGGCCAGTCCCGGCTGCAAGTCAAGCAATCAAAGTTTAGGAAACATCAAGATAATATTTTCGTTAACATTTTGCAGTGGCACAAGTGAATGGCAGAGCTGCTGTTAGAACTCAGACCGTGGCTGTGCCCTGATATTGCTGTGACAGCCAGCCCTCTCGCACACTGTGTCTCCTCTCTCTCTGCCACTTCCAGGCATTGAAACTTTTGTGACCTAATTCCATGTAGGTTTCCTAAAGCTAATACCAAATTTTGCCTGATCAATCCTTGTCCTGGTCAGACAAGAATCTTTGATGTAAAAGGAAGGGGAATGAAAATGCTGATTTTGAAGCTAGAGGTAGATTTGAAGAATCGGTTGTTTCTTTGTTCAATTCAAATAAAGAAGCTGAGATGTAACCAGCAGGTAATCGTGCAGTCATCCCTCCTTGCTGTGAACATGTAGTTTTCAGACTGTTCTTAATCAAAGCACATTGCTTGCATCTCAGTAAAACATAAGCATAGAAATGGCTAAACATAAACTTACGTAATTAAAAAATATGATGATATTTTGCCCAGTCAAAAGCTTCAGTTTTTGTTTACATACTGAAAGAGTCCTGATACAAGAGGATGAATTGTCATGAGAGAATCTTTGTGGGACAGTATACTCTGAAGGAAAGATGGGGTGTTGAGGTGTATCCTCAACATGAAAAAAAAAAAATCTCTTTTGTTTTCTGAAGATTTACAGCTTGCGTTTTCTTGGTGTCCAAGTTACAATGAGAGAGTGTATAATTCCTCATGGTCAAGGTCAAAACCTATCATTCACTGAGGGAGCTGGATATACTCAGCTCTATACTGTCATTTGCAATTCCTGTGCTGTTTCTGAGATAATATCATGGCTTGTTTGATAGCAGAGTCTAGAACCCTGTTGTAATAGCAAGTGCACTTCATCCTGTGATTGTGTACAGTTAGAGACGGGGACAGAAGGTTAAGGTGGTAACAGGTTAGAGGGAAACAAGAAATACGCAAACAGTGCCTCAGATTATGCTGTAGAAGGGGTCATCTGCTAGTCTACGGACAGAATCCAGATCCTCTGTTAATTCTTACCTTTTATATAGACTGAGGATACATGCGGACTATACAGTCTCTGTTCTACCTGAAATCCGTCTTCCGGATAACTGCTATATAATATCAGGATAATTGCTCTTCTGATACACATCAGAGTACAAGCTTTTTAACATTCCCAGGAGGGATCGTGGTGGCAAGTATGACAGCACTGGGATTCCACATTGGTGACTGGAGTCTCATTGCACTTCATTCACATATAAGGACAACTTACCCTGCTAAGAAGAGCGGACAGGTATGCTCCTTTGCTTTCTTAGTAAACACCTGCACTTACAGTCTCCCCATTCTCTATCCCACTGGTGGCCTCTTACATGCCTTCACAGATCATCGTTATTAACTGATTAGTCCATGTAATCTCAGCAGAAGAGTATTCTCCCCACTTTCACTGTCTGCAATTTGGATTTTTCAAATTGAGGCATAGAGAGTATGTCTGTGCACTGGAAAGGCGAAGTAAGTTGTTACACAGCTTATCTCCAAGCATGGCAGAACATTGTGCTCTGTGCCCGCCTACCTTTCATCTGTGCTTTTGCCTCTGGTGGACTGTGGCCACTGTTATTTTAGGATCTGGGTACAGAATAGGAACCCAAATTACACCTATCACTCCTGTTTTAAGTGACACCATTTGGCCAGTGCAGTGGGAATGGGATGGGACCTGAGCCCGCCTTCGCTCTGTAAGCAGAGGAACTGGGATGATACAAATATAGTTGCTCATCTGGCCATAGAGAAGAACCCAGAAAAAATGAATACAGGATGGAACAGCAGGGCGTGCTCTGAAAGGATCTCCTGCAGAAGGCAATCTCTCTTAAAAGAGAATCTGAGCGAGTGCCAGCCCCAGGGAGCGCCTGGCAGCCAGACTGAGCTGGAACGGACCTGGGGAGGGCTGGTGGGCGGTGTGGCCTGGTGCAGATGGGCTGCTATACTGCAGCATCTCAGGGATCCTCTGTCTTTGTGGGTGGGCCAGGGCTGCCAGCTTGCCCAAACTTCACAATATTTAGGATATTTTCATAAAGTCCCACCTTCTGAATTCATGTGTTTCTCTTAAAAACTTAGCTTCCTTTCAAGAATAAAAAGTTACATTTCTAGCTCATAAGCCTGAAAATGTAAACTATAAGGGCTCAAAAATGAAGGATAATAAAAATAAATGCCTTACTATTTTTTTGGAAGAAAAGCAAAGATGAATTTAAGAGGCTTTTTCAGTGTGGTTTTGAATGTCTTCAGGAGAGGGAAACCACTTAAGCCTCTTTCTGTGCATTTGGGAAGACATTTCAGAACTTTTCCAAGATACTTCACATTCTGCAGGTTTGTGATGGCAGGGAGGTAGAGATGGGAAAGCAGATGGGATCAGGCCCGAGTTCCATAATGTTCCACTCAGTTGTGCTGTCCTGCAGCTGTACAGTGCAGAAATTTCCTGCACAAAGGAGCACACAGAAATTTTTTAAATAAAAAAAAAAAGGAGGGGGGAAGAGTGAGTTGAATTCGTGTGAAAGGATGTCAAACCAAAAGCAAACTAGCACATCACTGCAGAATATCAAGATATACTAGCATACGTGGTATGACCTTCGGAGCAGCATAGAACAATGAGGAGTTGTACATGCTCACTCCTAATTCCTCAAAGAAGTTTTTGCTGTTAGTGACAGGCCATTAATTATTAGTCTGCATATTAGTAATGTAATCAGTGCTATTTCTTAATACATTCTTGTGATCCTAGTGTATTCCATTGTTTTGTTCGTCTGTTATTTTTGTGTGTTTTTTTTTCTTTAATTTCCAGAGTTTAGACAAGGATCTGCCTGAGCTTCCACACATACTGCAGAAGGAAATCAAGGGGCACCTGTCTCAGCCTCGGCTTCTGCATCTCATTAGCAGTTTGCAGATTTTCTGGGGGAGTGCTGAATACCTATCCCGTACCTCTTCATGAGGGGCTCAGGCTGCTGCTGGCCTGCACAGCAGTGTCGTTTGCCTTGAGTTCAACTCCAGCCAGGAGTTCTGAGCCAGGGTAGTGTCTGATGCAGATGAGTTGAGTTAGACTCAAAACTTTCAGAGGAAGTTGGGAAATGTGGTTTCTCCTTCCTTTTATTTTTTTTTTTTCTTTATGAGAGAGAATAATGAAGTTTTAAAAAAATGATAGGTATAGGTACTGCTTGGTTGGGACTTAGATGTGCTAGCAGCTAAGAGCTTGTTTGTTTAGATTGCAAGAAGGGGTAGGCTAGCATATTTGCTGGACTCTGATCTCTGGGTAGCACAGGAACCCTTTCAATAAAATAAGTATGGGGGAAATTTCAGGGGAGTTTGAGGTTGGGAGGAAGAGTTGTTTGAGTGTGGGACTTCTCTGAAGCTTTCTGCCTCTATTTTTCATCAGGGTTGTGCTCTAGGAGACCCTAGGTCAAATTTGGAAGGCAAACTCAACTTTGAAGGAGTATTGTATATTTAGTTATGTCAGTATATGCTGACTGGACAAGACAGAAAATAAGAAGATAGAACCAAATTAAGTTGGTATGGTTAGTAACTTCACCAGGGAGAGGGCTACTGGAGGCAAAACTTGCCTATGTGTTACTACACCTAGGTCAGTTACTAGTTTGTCTTCTTCTTCTGGTTCTAGAATTGCTGCAGTTGACTTCAACATCTCCCTTTCCTATGGGCTTGAGCCCCCCCAACCCTTGACTTGTGTGTTCGTAAGGAGGCATGAGCAGGGTTTAATGCAGCACCAGCACTTCAGTGTTTTCTTTCTCAATAAATTAATCATTAATGTTGACCACTGACTCCCATGTTATTTATCTTATGCTTTTCCCTGTTTTCTCTTACCCTTATTCTCCCTTCTGAGTTTATTTCAGCAAAACTTTGTTCTAGTCTCTGCTGTTGGGTAAGTCTCTGCAGCCCCTATGGGGAGAAAGAGAAAATGGGTCAGAGCTACAGAGGCAGCAGCAGCACACGGTCTGCTTACTGGAACAAGTACGAGGCCAGGAACAGAGAAGTGCTGGAAGCTTCTTGCTGTGTTTCTGTGGTATAATAACACAGCTTTGATGGCACACTAATTCAGTTTTTTTACTTTTAGGAACCACTAAGGCAGTATTGATGCTTCCTTAACTGTGCTAGTTCATTATCATACAATGTAATTATCTGATTCTGGTATACAGTTTGTAGGACCTATTTTCTGGGGCCTGTTTCTTGGCAGATCTACCTGATAATGCAGCTTCCAAAAATGTACATTAAAGGGTGAGATTGCTGTGCTGAATAAATTATTATTTGTATTTTGGTGGGGTTTGGGGCCCTGTTGTGATAGGCTCTGTAAAATGTCTGACATAAGGCCAGTCCAAGCCC
Organism: Falco naumanni; assembly: GCF_017639655.2. Classification (NCBI taxonomy): domain Eukaryota; kingdom Metazoa; phylum Chordata; class Aves; order Falconiformes; family Falconidae; genus Falco; species Falco naumanni. The sequence goes on along the minus strand of NC_054068.1, from coordinate 19,438,329 downwards.
TAAAGAATCCAAGTTTAAAAATAAAAACCACAAACAGATAATAGGCTGAAGTCAAAATCCCAGTCCTTTGGAAGGAATTTGGCTGTAAATTGGAACTTGGCAGCTCTGGAGGGTTTATAATTAAAAATGCCAAATAAAACTCTGGTAAGGAGCCTTACCATGTCATTGCTGACATTAACATTAGGCTGCCTTACTGGGATTGATAGAGGCTTTCTTCCTTCTTGTTTAATAATGTATTTCCTCTTGGAGGAAAACGTGGTGGTAAAACTCAGCAAAGCCAACAATGTGTCTCATAAACAAATCCATTTCCTTCTTCAAACATTGTTTCATTCAAGTGCAATATATTCAAAATTCCTTTTACCACTGGATCTTTAATTGGTTCCCTTTGCAGGAATGAAGCGGCCATTCTATGAATCTCCCTTGAAGTTTGGCTGAATTTTTAAAAATCTGCTGTGGTATCTCCTGTTGGGAATGCATCTTTTACTGAATTGCAGCAAGGAAGTGACCTTTGTAACATTCTTGATGTATGGCTTTATTTGGAGTTTCTCAGGAAAAATCCACACATTTGTTTTTAATGGTGGGCATTTGCCTGTAATATGTGAAGAAAAAAAACCCTTAACATTTCTTCAGAGGGATGCAATTGAATTTCAGGGTTGTTTAATGATTTTTAAAACAAACAAATGAAGGACACCTGTTTCTGGAGTGAGGAGATCTCATTTTGTCTGTCTCTGAGAAAGCCTCAGCTGCTCTGTTTCTTCCAGAAATTTGTTTAGTAAGGCCCCAGGAAGGGGTAATAGGGCACTTTCATTTGTTTAGCATTAGGCATAGCTTTTGCTGCATTTCTGGATTCATTGCTTTTTTTTTGTTTTCCACACACTGCTGTGATGTACAGATGTGATTTGAATACAGGGCTTTTTATTGAGGCTACACAGCCTTTTTGCCTCCAGTTAGTAAGTGTAGTTATTTGAAATGCAAATGTATCTGTGTTACTTCCAGTGTTTAATGTTCTGTGCAAAGAAGAGACAGAAATGGGGAGAGCAAAGGTAAAGGAGAAGCAATACTATCTAAATGGTTTTGTGGCTTAAGACTGAGTGCTGACTAAATACGGGAAGAATAAGCACCCATTTGGAAAGTGTTTCAGCAACTAAAAGAACCAAATTCAGTTTATTATATTCTGTAGGAACAAGTGAAATTCCGATTGCTAGTCACCAGACATTCATTGAAACAGGCTACTCAAGTTACCTTGATTTTAGCATTAATATTGCCTGGAAGAGCACTAACATTGCCTGGAAGGCTGTGGTTTAGGTTAGTGGTTTGTATTCCCTCCTTTTTTGGGATGGTTTGGAACTGTAAAAATTATTTTCACCCAGTCAAGGAGTAAGGGATACACCATGTGATTGCAACCATATAGCAGGGCTGGTAAATACCGCTAAAGCTGTGGAAGATGGTCTGCAGTGTAACCCAGGGCTGAATGTGTTCAATTAAAACTATTCATTAAATGTTTTTTCATGATGAATGGATTCAGAGAAAATCAGCTCTGGCTTTTGGACTATTTATCAATTAACGAGAAAATAAAGTTGTAATGAGTACGGTGATGAGCACTGACTAGATATAGTAGAAGCTCATAAGAGGCCAGAGCAAAATATGGTACTTTATAGCAATGTTCCCTCACCCAGCCCTGAATAATGAAAGAATTGAATAGAATTTGCCATTGTTGGAAAAAAGCTTACACACACAGACCTGCCTGGTGAGCTGGCACCGACTTTCAGTAGCAATAACTCAGTGTGCTACTGTGACATGGAAATGAAATGAGCTTCCTCGTGCATAAATGAGGCTTTCGGCAGAGAAAATACATGGGGGTTGCTATGCTGGGTGGCAAACACCTTCCATTATCCCATAGAAATGCCGACTGGAAATTGCTTGGTTTACTACTGTAAGCAAAAAGGCTGTATCATGCTGCTGCCGTGCCTCTAGTTGCAGTTGCCTAATTACCAGGACAAGAGTTGCTCTTCTACTAGTCCTCTGAATGCTGCCTGGCTTCTCTTCCGTCTTTGCTCTAAGCAAGCAGTGGGAGAAGAGTGGCTCGTGCTTTTTTTACCAGTCCTGTGCATAGGTCCTTCAGAGAGCTTATTTTCATGATTAAAATGGAGTTAGTGGGGGTTTTCTTCTCTTCCATCACACTCTTTTTGTGCCCTGTGCTTGGTTGGGCTATGTTTTCTGAAGAAACAGACTGAAAATGTATTTTAACAGTACTTGGTCCTCTAAGTTGTAGGCGGCTTTTGGAAAATGATACTTTAGGCACAGAGGCAGCTCTCTGGGTGCTTCCACACAGCGTTTATCTAGACATCAAGGTAAATTTTTACTTATCTGAGACGCTTCCTCTGAAGTAACTGCTTCTGAAGAAGTAGAAAAGAACTCTTGATTTTGTTTTTTTTTTTTTAATGATTCCCCACTGTCTGAGAGTGGATGTCACCAGTGGGTCACAGATATCTGTCTAGTGGCAGACTTCTAACTCAAAATTAATATTCTTGTTTGATGGTTTGTTTCACCACTAAAGACATGAGCTATAGAGTTCTAGTAACTGAAGACTCCTCATGGATAAGTATTTTATTCCTTAGAGTTTGGGTGACCTGATTGCAATAGCACTGTTTTTAGGAAGAGAAGATGCTAACCTTATCATCCTGGTTTTATTATACTTAAGGTTGCATCTGAAACTTTTGCTGAGGTGGTTTCTTTACTAATGTGTTGCCAAAGTAAATTTGGTTCAGTTTTGCTGTATCAGTATCATTTATTATGGAGAGCATCATGGGCTGAAAAACTTAATGTCATTAAGTTATTATATATTTTCTCAGAAGACGGTGGGCTACCCTGATGGGTAGGTCTGATGTAGGAGCAGAATAAGATTAGAATATATTTTTCATCTAAGAATAGTGTGGAAGTTTCAGTATTTTAAAGAAAGGGATGAAATACTTAATATTTATTGCACTTACAGCACAAATTGTTTGCAGAGAAACATCCAGTCATTAGGAATGATTCAGTCTTGATGAATTACCCTGCCTTACACAGTGGTATAGCTAAAGGACACTTCTAGCTGGCTTTGTTTTTTATGACCGGGGTGATATATTCCCAAAAGACTGAAGCACTTTCTAAGGAGGGAAAACATTGTCTTCGTCGCATCAACAGTCCTTTCTTGGGTACATTGTGACATCCTTTTTGTGGGATGTGTTTGTCACTGTGCTGGATGGGAGATGTGTGCGTAATGAATCCAGTGGAAATAAACAGTGTCTTCCCCCTTATGAATATTTGATCTATGATTTATTTATCCACCCAGACTTGGACTAATAGCATGTCAAATGCTGCCTGTTTGTTTTCCTGTTGACATATTTCTATCAGCAGTGTCTTCTGTATTATGGACAGGAAAAATATTAGCAGACTTATAAAACAATGGCTTAATGAGACCAGTTCTTTGATGTAAGCTAGATGGACTCCACTTGGGAAAATAATAAGAGATTAGGTGGAGGGGAAGGGTTTTCTGTCTACTGTGAAATGGTTCACATCAGGCTGGAAGAAGAGTAAATTGAGACTGAATGACTCCACCAGAAGGTCAGCCACTGACCGGTGCTGGCGGGCCAGTGTCTGCTAGGGCAGGACTTGCCTACGTACCCCTGTGTAACTGTATGGACACCTGAGATCTTTTTATTTTGCACCTTAGCATGCACCAAGTCATGGTGGAAAGAATCAGGCTTGATATCACTGAAAATGCCTAGTGAAAGCAAGCAAGTCAGAGATAGCTGCAGGTAAGAAGTACAAGTATTTTGGTAGGGAAAAAGATGCTAAAGAGTCTAAATGCACCATCTTGCCATCAAAGATCAACTCCGTTTAATCTGTGCTTTTTGTGATCTGATATGAAGTTTGCCTTCTTGCATCTGAAAAAAAAAATAAAAAAAATCAGTGGGAGTGTTAAAGCAAAGAATGTCATATTTGATTACAGGGTTTGGGACACCACGAGCACCCATGGGTAATTCACTTATTCTGCAGTCAGAACACTTGTTATTTCTATCTCTGCTGTGCTGGTACCCTCCTGTGTAACTCTTGGCAAGGTAGTCGCTTTCCTTTTGCCTTGTCTATTTATAAACTGTTAAATGTCCAGGGAAGATAGAACCCCTTATTATGTGCCTTATACAATACTTAGTTCAATGGCCGTTTCTTCTGCTAGAGCAGTGAACTCTATTGTAATAAAATGAATAATAATGGAGAGTTTTGTCAAAGGTGTCTCCTCTTCCTTGTCATTGTCTGAAGGGCTGGTTCTCTTTGGTCCACGAAGTATCTTTTCTACTCAAAGAGAAGTTTCCACTCTATAAAGCATAAACTTTTTCCTTTAAAAATGGCAATAGCAAAGGTAGAAAGAATGGCTCCTGCTTGTATTTATTTCAAAGGCTGTTTTAGGTTTAGTGTGGCTTTGAGTTAATAATAGTTCAAACCTGCATTCAAACTGTATAGGTGAAAATGCCTCTGTTCCTCTCTCCCCAGTGTATATTGACAATATACTGTTCTGCTTACAAGAGACATGCTGTCAAAGACACGTAATTAAATAACATTATGGACGTTGGCATGCTTTCATTCAAAAGAACAGCATACAAAATGTAAACATTTTAAATTATTTCTGCTTTGAACGGCTGCTGTAGTTCATGGCTGGTTATCTCCCGTTTCAAAGACTTCCGGCATTGAGGAAAACAGCTTTCCTAAAAGCTGCTGGCAGTTCTGGTATGACTCCTTCTAGTCTCCTACACTTTTTCCTGTTCATTTCTTTTTTACGTTTTAAAAAAACATTTTGAATTTTCCTGCAATCTTTGATATCAGGAGATATGAGCAGAAACACAGACTCGCGTATCTAATTGTGCACTCGGCCTTATCTTTGTCTGCAAGGCTGATGTTTACCTTTGAAAAGGAAATTATTATTCTTTTTGAACAATTATAGCCTCTAAGCTTTCATCATGTCTCTAGTTGGTAGTGCTTTGCTCCTAGTGCACTGTCAGATGCTTAGTGAAGTTTTAGGAAGATAATGTCCTTAACAAAAGGGAAGGGGTTCTTTTGTTGTTTTTTTTTTTTAAGAAGAAAGCTTTTTTTAATAATAATCAGAGCTGATCAAAATGTTCTTGATAAACTTGTCTTTTAACTTCAGTAAGGATAAGGCTAAGATACTGCAGTAGGCAGGAATGAGCAGTTGTAGGAAGAGAGCAAGGGGGAGGCTGGTTAAGGAGCAGCTCTTTGGAAGAGGGTCTAGGGCTTACAGATTGGCGGTAGCTGTGTATGAGTAGGCAAGGCTGTGGGTTTTTAGAAAAGCCAAGCTTTATGCTGTGTATGAGCAGGAATATCAACTGCAAACTATGGAAAGAAAGCCTTCTAGTGTACTGAGGAATGGTAGGGCTGTCCCTGGTGAACCTAAATGAAATAATCAGTAGTCTAAAAAGTGCAGCCTGTGAGGAAAGAAAAAAAAGAGGTTTTGCTTTTTGGCTTAAGAAAGGCAGGCTGGGAGATGCAAGAGTGAAACAGGCGTGATGATAAGCTCTGGATATAGGTATGTACAGATATAGTTACCCTGCAGAGAAATAGAAATTGAAATCAATCAATTCTCCTTAAGCAAGGTGAACAGAAGACCTAACGTCTTCAGCTGCAGAAGTATTCAGGTTAGACCATGAGAAAAACTTTTCCAATAGAAATTGTTAAGGAATGGACTAGATTGTCTGTCAAGGCTGTGTAGTCTTCCTCTGCAGAGACCTTTAACGATGTTTAGTTTAATGAATTCTCACTTTGCAAACAAATTCTGTTTTCTGGGTTTATGGGAAGGGAAGGATTTTTAGTGTGTTTATCGGGTATTTTTGCTAATACCAAGTTCACAACTAAAAGTTAACTAAGTAACATTCTTAAAATGTCTTGATTTTGCTCACAATTCCTAGAAAATACAAATTCCCCAATCTCCTTTGTAAAACCTATGACTTGTTTCAATGGTTCCTATTGTAGTACTGTTACACCACTAAATCGAGTCTCATGCAGCCATTGCATAGCATCAAGAGATTACACACTCAAGGAGACTTCTAGAAACTAGGGAAACATACTTTTACCTGTGCCCAGTTTAGAGAAAAGCAATGCACATGCAGGTGTAGTTTTAAAAGATAAGCCTCACTTAAACCTCATTTTAACATGCAAAAGAAGAGTTTCAATAGAATGTTTTCTAGATAGTCTAATAAAAATGAACTGATGAAATAATTAATATCATTGATTTACTTTCAGCACATTAAAGCATGTAATATCATGAAAAAGTACAACAACTGTGATGTGAGGATAGAGGAGGGGCATATATTCACTTTCAACCTGTTGCAGCATGGGGGACTTAAAAAAAGACAACAGTAGGTAGTGCCTGGCTGAGGTAATGAAGTATTTCCCATGATAGTGTCATGTGGCTTTGAAGTCTCACCATTCTGTGGTTGTTACAGAATATCTGAAGCTAAGAAGATGGCACAATAATTGAAAACTTTCATAAAATTTAATCAGTTGTGATTTTCCTTGGTGAGGGCTGTGTGATTCTTACCACCACTAACAATAACTAGCCATGGAAATTTTTCCTGTCTTCTAATTATTAGTATTATTATGTGCTTTTAGTAAGTACAAAGTATCTGGTTGATGCCCACAGGATTAAGCATACACCTGAGTGCTTAGCAGAAGTTGGGTCCTTAAATGACCCTTCTGTATTTCCTTTGTCACGGCACTAAACCTACTGCGCTTCTTGAACTTTATCTGTGTAAGTGCTGCATACTGTATTTATATCAGACACATTTTTTTGTTTGCATTTTGGCTTTATGAAATGTCAGAATCAATCTTAGACTAATGAAATGTCCAAATTTCATCTCAGCTATGAACATAGCTGCTAATCCTATAAGATGTTTACTTTCTGCCTCTCTGGCTATGTATAGTAACAGAGAGTCTGCCAACTTAAGCACTGCTGACAGACGTCTCCCTACTGCTAGTCAGTCTAATAAATGTTATTTCATTGAGTAAAGATTTAAAATTAATTAATTAAATGTCATTAAAATCCCTTGCAACCTTTGACAAGTTTGCTGTTACTGCAGACCAGTAGAAGTAGTTACCTGAATACTGCATATGCCCCCTGAATCCCTCCCAGTTCAGTAATTTTTATGTTTTAATCTTACAACTTCTTAACTTTTGTCATTGTGGAATACATCTTTTAATGGTAGTAGCTACATTTTAGGTGGAAACATGGAGGGAGAAAGTAGAGGGAAAGGTAGACTGTTCCAAGGGATGTGAAACCAACAGGAAAAAGGTAAGTCGAAGGCCACCGGTCAGAGTCCAACCTTCCTAGCAAATCAAAGAGAGTGTAACTACAAACCTTCCAAGCCTTTCTTTGAAACAGATTTGAATTTTTTTTTTCCTGTGGCTTTCTCAAAGTGAGAACTATGTAATTCTCAGCATGAAATCTCAGGCTGCTTTCCTTGTTGAAGGCTGTGTCAAACAGTTCACAGGCAGACTGTCCACAGAGGAGTTGTGGGTGTGTTTGTGCATGTGGTGACATTTTTTACATTTAGTTTCTAAGCTTCAGACCCTGATTTTCCACATCCATGCCTTCTGAGTAGCCCTTGGCACCAATGCGAACACTACCAGAAACCTGCTGAGGCAGAATGGCATATTTATTTGCACTGGCATAGTGCCTCAGGAATTACCCAGGAATAGGGCCCTGGCATGCTGACCACCATAGAAAAAAAGATCTCAACAAATGTTTCTCAGACTTCTGATACCCAGGGAACACTTTAGTTTAGATGGGAATTGCTAGGTAGGTGACAGATATGACCAAGCAGCCCTTACCCTGTGCAGCAGTCCTATAAATGATCATTAGACTTGTCACACAACGTGACCATTCTTTGAACTTCCAGGGCTCTTCATCCTGCCAGGCTCTTGAGAGGGGTTGAACAGCATACAGCTGTCTTGCAAAATTTCCTTTGCAAGCCATTTGGGAATTACAGAATTTTTTTCCCTGCACAATGTGGAGTGAGCTGATGAGGAAGAGGAGGCAACACCCACAGGAACACGGTGGGAATATGTGTTGGCACCTAACTTGTTCTGATGTAGATGAATACAAAAGCTCTGAAGCAGCAGCCACTGCCTGGCTTGGTACCTCTGGCTGATGCTGCACAGCTACTGACTGTGAAAATAGGAGATCCATTTGCAGATGCTTCCCATCAAAGTGTTACTGCTCTTCTACTGATGGGCAGAAACCCACCAGGAATCATGTGATTTTGGTAGTTTAGGACCAGATCTTATAGTAGTATGATCTGACATGAAACCTGGATGTGTTATCTCTATTTCTACTTTTATTTAGGCAGTGGCACTGATAGGGCAAAGGAAGTACAAATACAGTTTTAATTTTCTTGGATCAGAAGATCTTTCCCTCAGCAATCAAACCCCGGTATGGCCAGTGGAGACCCTGTTGATTCATCTTCCTTACACAAATTGATCAGGATCTGTAGTATTAATATCTTCCTGGTTCCAGGGTGAACAAAGAAGGTCCACTTTTCTAGGTGACCCACCATCGCCTTCCATGTGTTTAGAAACAGGAGCCTAGCTTTTAAAAAATGTAAATGAGATTTATTAATAGTGTATATACATAGCTATTAGCAAACATGAGAAACAGCACCCCATGGGCCTCTGTTCTTGAGAATTAGCGTGTTTTCTTCTTGTCCGTGTCTGATTCTCACCCTTGTTTGGTTTCTTGCTTGCTCGAGTTTCTAAATACGTCACAGTGTCTTATTTTGGTATCTGTGAAGAATTTATCATCAAATCCATGTTACAGCATGACAGAGAAATAATGATTAAATAAATGGTGTTTTCTACAGTGACATGGGACTAAATATAACTTTCCATAAGCTCTACTGTGCAGGACTCAAAATGATCCTTAAGCAGTCTGCAGACTTAAGAACTTGCACCTCAGGAAGCCTCAGGCAGAAAGGTGTCATCCCTCAATGCCTGATTGAGAACCATTTTCTCTTTAGTGTTTTTAACCTTCTCCTCCTGTTTAGTTCCTGCTCTGCCACTTAATGTAATGCCCGTTTATTGCAGATTGCTTCTAGTTTGGTCCTTTTAAAAGCTCCCTGAGGCACAATGATGCCTAGAAATTAATGTATTCCCTTCCCGCACACCAAGCAGATGTGTGCATATTGAGTTAGTGTCTCTAGCGTTTAGCTGATTTCTTTTCAGAGCATAGTTGAATCACTGCTACATACCAAACCCATTTATGGCGTTTCCTCCTTAAACCATTGGGATATATAGATTTATATACACAGTATTTTTAGCTTTAATTGCAAAGCACTTGTATGACTTGCAGGTTTCAATAAAATCACTGGTCCTAAATATGTTACACTATTGGGCAGCACAGTGCTTCAGTTGTTGAATGCGGCTGGATTCAACAGCAGCGTGCGTAAGGCACCCTTGGCATTCCAAGACCTCGACATGGTTGTCTTTGTCATCTTTGCTCACCCCTTTCTCTTACTGTTTGGAATACAAGTTGTCTTTGAAAAGATTACTGCTGGTTGAAAAGCTAAGGACTTCGGTTAACATGCTAGGTAAAAGCGTCCTTGCCAAAGAATTAACATTTATTCCAGCTAACTGGACAGCCAGGTTAGGGTAACTCCTGATTCTTCTTTAAAGTGAAAGAAAATCCTCTCCTAATCTATTACACAAAGTCATGATTACTTCTCAACTGTGGTTAAGGTCACTCATTTTACATGTAAATGGTGATGCCTTATTTTCCATCACAAAACAGAGGTATCTTTCCACATATATGCAAATCTTCTATCATATCTTGTCTTGCTGAGGCAGTCAACAGAAGTAAGTCTTCGGAAGAGCATCAGTCCTGTCCTACTTTTCTAGCCTTACCATAAAGAAAAGTGCTATCACACTCAGAACTAAAAGTGACAACTTCAGGTTTCACCATGTTTATCAAGGTAAGACATCATAAGGATGATTTCCTGGAAATCCCCCCCCCAGCCCCTTAAGGTAGACAGAGTACCCTTCCCACTGTACTGAAAAGACTTAGCTGTTCAAGTAAAGTCTTTTAAAAATATAGATTTATTTTAAGCACGTGAAACATCAGGATAGGCACAATTATAAACACAGATTAAACATGGCTATGAGCTTGCAGCCAGACAATGCAAGCAATAACTTATGAGGCAGAGGTTACCATTTCACATAGGAAAACCTGAAAATTGGTTATTTTTGGTACTAGACATTCTAGGCTTCGCTCAACTCAGCTTTAATTTGAAAGTATCCTGTCACCCCACCCCTTCCAAGTTTTTATTTAGAAATATTTGCATAAATACCTATATGTTTTAAATGCTGCATAAAGTGCATTAAGATGAAGGATAGAAAAAGGTGCTGGCCCAATTTTCAGCGCACTAGAGGGGACTGAGGCAAAACATACTCAATCATTGACTAGAAGGAGCTTGGTTTTGAATCAGACCCTAAGAACACATTGAGTAATGGCACAGTAATGCAAACATGGTTTCTAGGAGACAACTTCAGAGTAGATACCAACTACTAGAACTATGGCTTGACAGCATATTTGCCTTGTTAAGTTTTGCACTGCAAGATCACATTCCTTTGTTGACAATTATTAGAATAAAAATATGCTGAAGCCTGAAATGTTCCTCCTAATGTGATGCTGAACAGTTTTTACTGTAAACAATATTCTATTTATTTTGAAATAGTCCATTAATTCTTGGGTCTTATTGTCTGCATTTTCCTGTGGACTGTGAGCTGCTATCCTGGAATTCCAATCAGTTTTTTGTTGTTAGAAGTGCAGCCATTTCCATCTTTAACTAGCCTTTAAGCCTAAAGCTGTTTCTGTTAACATCAGTGAATCAGCATGTCTTGTTCGGAAGCTTAGGCTTTATAGTTGACAAGTAGTTAAGGGAAATCTAAGGGCAGCTAAAAGAAACCACCAGCTTCAACTCTCAGCTTCTTGTAACTCATTTGTGTCTCTCAGAAACTCGGCAAAGGCTAAGGGATATTGCAAATTAAAATACTATGGCATCATTTTTTTCCCCTTAAGATATGTTGGGGATGTAGAGGAATACAGCAGCACCAAAAATTCCACTTTTTTTTACACAAGTGGAGAGGTCACAGCAGTGCTGAAGCCTCTTACCCCTCTTAGCACATCTGTTACTCTTGTGGAAGCATGGACTTGGAAGACAGTGAACAACATTCCCAGTACTGTGACATCAACAGTAGAATAGTTACAGTGGTTTTTCCCTTACATTCAAAGAAGAATAACTCCTCCTGATATCAAAGTAAAAAAAAGAAACATTTTTTTAAATTGTAACTTCCATCTCTTTTGTATCAGTTGTGCTTATGAACAGCTGGAGAAAAAAATTCTGTAGAATTCAAGAGCTGAATTCTTTAACTCTTCTCAGTCATCCTTTTTGTCAGAGGTACTTGAGTTATCCTCTTCATTGCCTTCAGGACAGACTTTATTTCTTGCAGTTGGTGTTGTTTCTGAGACTGGGATTGCACTCTTTCTAACTGGACTGTGTTTGACTTCAGGTGACTCAATGTCATCCTCCTCCAACATATCTAACTGGTATCTCTGTAGGTCTAGGTATGTAGTAAACAACTTGGCATATTCTGGATGCTTGAGTGCAAAGTTCTTGAACTCATCTGAAAAATACAAAAAACACAGATAATGTAGTGCAGCAACAGAATCAAAGAAAATTTCAGTGCCTGCTTTTTGTACTGAAGGTGATCTCCAGTGACTTTCCTCTGAAGCATCTCAGGCGTGTCACACAAAGTATCCAGGTCTGTGCTTCAACAGTTTTCCAAAGAAACACGGTATGAGAACCATCGGATAACTTCAGGGAGAAAAAAGGTAGAAAACTCAACTGTCAGAGTGCTCTTTGTTACAAAAGGACATAACTTACCATAGGACAGCTTCCCAGTATCATCTGCATCTATTTCTTTAAAAAGCATAGAAACATCAAGCTCAGGTACCCCCAGAGCTGACTGAATGATGGAAGCGAACTCATCTTCTGTTATCGTGCCATCCTCATCCATGTCAAAGAGCTGGAAAAGACATATCGTGTAGAAATATTTCAGCGTCAGTTTGCCTATGAGCCTTCTGTACACATTAGCTGCCCATATGAGGTTTCTAGTATTCAAGACACAATCTGCCAGCAGTGCCTGGGATTTGAAGAGACTGGTTGCACCTCAGCTACTTTCTCCTGCAAAAGTTTTTATGTATTTTCTCTGGAGTAAGACTAAGCAGACACTTAGCAGAGCAATGTCCATGTTATAGTTGGGATTAGAACATTCTGCAACAACAAAGAAAACTCACAGCCTTAGTTCAGTAATAAAACTCATATTAAACTGAAAAAAACAAAACTTAAACAAAAGTTTATGGTTTTTGTCACCATAAGCTATGCTAAGGGTTTACTGGATTCAACCACTCTACACTGGAACATCTCAGGTTTTAGTCTTCACTGTCATTAAGTTATGGCACATCTGCCATCATATTACACTTGCCACAGTTTATGCTCTGGCATAAAATACCTATTTTAGTACATGTGATCAATTGCCCACTAAGGAATTATTGTAATTAACAAGTAATTTTGCTGACTGGAATGTAGGCAGTAGATGTGCACTGATCATCCCATCCTTCCCAATGCAGTGACAGTAAGCATCAGCTCTGAATCAACCCCTTGAGAAATACAAGGGATAGATGGCTGTAATTCTTAAGTACTTGCTACAGGCAAACGTTCCCATTGTGAAGGGAAGTACATGTAGTGGTAAAGAAAACAAGTTGCAAAAGGAAACGCATAGTTCCATTTCAGACTGAAACAGGCTTTCACCAGCTGAACCAGTAACTTCCTGCTGAAATCGGGAATTAAAACAAATTATTGATTTTATCAGCACAACTGTTAAGATACTGAAAAGTATAGTCCAGAAAACAAAACAGTGGAACAGCAAAAATAGCTCCTAGGCTTGCTTCTTCATAGGAATCTGTAGTTATTTCATGCCTGAAAATGCACAAATCACTTTGAACAGCTGTAGTGCTTATCTGTAAAGCAGCCAGTAGATATAACGGATCGTCGTAAGAATTCTGGTACTTCAGAGTACCCATCAGTACAAAAAAGTACCCAGTTTAAGGTGAACAGGATCCATATCTCAATACATTGTTCAATATGTTTCATAAGAACAGATTAGTGGGTAAAATACTGCATCTGTGTCAAAGATCTACTGGAAAAAAAGAAGTCACTCAAGCATTTTCCCATTCAGGGACTGACAACCTGGGCATCCCTGGTCACACATTACCTGCCTGTACCTGGGATCTGAAAGGAGCTACTGCTCCTTGACTGTCTGTACTACCAAGACACCACAGTACAAACCAATACATCTTAGATGCAGCCCGAGTTCGGATGTACCAGTCCTGAGCAGCCCTTCTCGATCCCTCCACTCTGTTAACAACTGTGACTCTACTGAGTGCTTGACCCACAAAAGGATATTGCTCCATCTATTGTCTACTTGTGACATTGAAGAATCACAGCAGAAAAAACCTCAGGCGAAAAAACTGCAAGTGCTGCTGAATCATTTTTGGAGTTAGCCTGCCAAGTTACATATTCATTAGTGCCTTTACATGGCTTTTGAAACCCTCTTCTATGATGCCTGCAATTCTCCCCTTCCCCTTCACACTCCAAATGTCAATCGGTTTAAGAGTATTACTCACATTTGCATAACAGATTGAAGCTATAAACTTATGACTTGAAAGCTAACATATTTACAGTCAGTCTTGATTTGTCAGGTTTTCAGATTTACACCAAATTGAACTTACCTTAAATGCCATCCGAATAGTCTCTTCTGTGTTGGCTGGGTTACAAAGAATAGACAAACCAATTACATATTCTCTGAAGTCGATGGTGCCATCTCCATTCTGTAACCAAAATACACATGGCAGTAGTTATAGCTGATATTGCAAATCACTTTAAAAGCTGTTGTACAAATCAACTATACAAACATGCATTAAGACAGTTTACAACACTAGAGCTATTTATTCTTCCTGGAAAAAATACTAACAGCTTGCTAAATATATATAATACTAGGGCTGACATAGCAATGTACGTATCTTCAACAGATAAAAACTGGGTATCAATTTCTGTCTTATAAACAGCTCAACAAAACAGAAGATTTAAAACAACCCACAAGTTTTGCTTAGGTATATGGAACTCCCAGAAGTCTCAAACAAGAACTGAGGTGTTTAAGGTAACTGTAACAGTTCATGTAGCACTGGCACTTGCTTAAAGTTCAGAGACCCATGCAACATCCTAGAATAAACAGGCCAACAGTGAAGCTGTTGCCTTGAGTTAATTCTTCCTAAGAACCTTCAGAATAAAATATATGCCAGCAAAAGGACAGCCTGATGCAGTAGATCTACGTGGTCTATCTTAAGCCTTTCTTTGAAGCAAATGCATTGCCCTACATACTATTTTGAAGCCAATACACCGTCCTACCTTTTAAGCCAGAAATGCAATGAATTCATTGTAACAGCCTCTCTGATAATTCCAGTTTTGATCTGAAGGAACATTTCCATGCGTTAACTACAAAGCTGCATCAACAAAACATTTGAAGCTTGCTTTGATGTGATTTGTGATTAATGCTACATAAGCTGCATTATATTTGCAGATAGGGAAAATGGGAGATGCCTGTTGAAATACATGCTTAAGTCAATAGTGTTCCTGTGACGACACTGAAAATTTCTTGGGGTTTTGGGGAAACATTCTGTCTGGAGAAAAGCCGTATGTGAGAGTTAGGCAACGGACACAGGGTAGTTAATGAAAGCATCATGGAGATGGCTACTAGCTCACAGTCTGGAACATCGACAATAAGGGCAGTCATCAAAAACATATTAAAAGCAAGCAAAAATGTAAAGCAGAGTTCCCTTTGTGGTTAATGTGTTGTACGTTCCAAGAAGAAAAAAATAAATTAAAAAGTTGACTCCCCAAGTCTGAGAATAGCACAAAACTTTTTCAGACAAGCAAGAGAGGGGTGGTCTCCTGGGTAAATCTGTGGTGAACAGCCAGATCTAGATTCTATTTCTGTCTCTTCTACCAAACTCCAATGCCCACTTGAGCATACCAACCTTAACCTTTCTGTTTGTGGTTTTCTGGTCCTGAATAGTAGAATGTGGAGCTTGCCAGTGGAGAAACGCTAAGGCTGCTCTGTAGAGTGCTTTGAAAATCTTGGGTTCTATGAAGTAGGTATTTCTGTTATTGAATTTAGGGTTTAAGATAGTTCTTGATTAACACGGTATGTGTAATAATGTGTTCAGTACTAATTTTTCTTTATCAAGCTATGTATTTGACAGTATAAAAAACTGCTAAGATACAACTTTATTTAGCCTTCAAAACCACTTCAGGACTGTTTTGCACATACAGTTGTTATTTCTTTATATTGATGGTCTAACCGGTCTTTTTTGAAGACATGCAAACTTTGAAGATCTTGTGCTTTAAAATCCTGTGAATTTTAGGGAAACTTTTTAGGAAAGATATGAATAATCTTTAAGTTACTTTCGTGTGTGTCTAAGGGATATAATTTTTTACAGCTTTTAATCATCAGAAAAGGACAATGGTCTCTCATAAATGCTGTTTTATTTACAAATCTGTGCTCTCACCATACTGCAGAGTTTGACTTTAAATGTTTTGGCCACGTCATAGTTCTCATAACAGAGATAACAGATTGAACTTTAAAATATATCATTATAAACTTAAACTTAAACCAACTGAAGCAAGAGTGTAGATAATAATTGTTCAAAGTTCCATGAATATTATTTTTGGACAGTTTTGTAGGCTGTATTCTTAGCAAAGAATTGTGTGATGCGATCAGAATATTTTTTTAAATTTATTTTTAAAGTTAAGAATATGTATCACAAGAAAAGAATTGGAAAGTAAACTTTAACTAAAATAGTCTCATTAAACAAATTCTGCAACAAGTTAACACAGCTGTGGCTGCATGTGGAAAAATGACAAAAGCTAGTAAGGGTCACATTACTTTCATTTAAGTGCTAAAACCCAGTAATCAAAACTGAGTGCAACCTGATAGACAGAACTCCAGCCACTTGAGTAGGATATAAAGTTACTGTACTTGCAAGATCATGTTGTGACTAGCTCTACTAAACCCTAGGACGCTGGCTAACTTCCAAATGCTCTGGCATTTTTGGTTGAGGAAAAATGATAGGGTTGTTGCCTGGAAAAAAAGAGATGGGAGTTAAGCTGAAAATGCAGGAGAACCTTCAGTGCTCGTGTAGCACCACTCCAAACAAGCCCTGGCAGTAGTTTTTCTACACATATCTACCTGTGTTTGCAGCCTACGCACTTCAGAATATTTTAAAGAAGCAACATGTGAGCTGAGCTCCAATTCTCTAAACAGCGAGGTAAAACATCAATATTTAGATGTTTGTATTTGTGTTACAGAAAATAATCAAAACATAGTGTAAGCTCAACAGCCCTTGTTTTCTTTAAGGAAACCAGTTTTCTGCTACTGTTTTCACTATAGCAGGCTATGGCAACTAGGGTTTTGTTGTTGGGTTTTTTTAATATAATGCAGTAAATCTTACGCTTTTGGAAACAAGAAAATTTGCATTGTCAGAAGCAGTCTCCATTTAGAGCTGCACAAGGACCGCAAGACAGGTGCAGTCAATAAAGTTTAAAGTACTACTGCCTCAACTTTTTTCTCACTGTGTCAGGCAACGGGAAAAATCAACTGCGTATGTGTGCGTGTGCTAGTCACTCATGTTGAGCTAAGTAAAGCCTGAGTCGCTTACAGGGCTACCACAGAGAAGCTACAACTGGACCATTTTGGGGAGGAACTGCAGATGCCCCACTTGTGCTCGTGTCCAGGCTCATCATGTAGGAGGCTATTCCTGTAGCTCTGTAATTTCCACTGTCTGTAGCTACGTGCAGGTTCTAACTAGTCAGAAAGGGGAATTCTGAGACAGACCTGGTAGGATGGTGCTCACCTGGAGGTATCACACATTCCCCTGTGCTCACTTTTCCATCACTCAGAGCCCAAATGCCACTGTGGATAACTGTGTCCTTTTCCACTGACTAACTGGGAGGGTGGTGAATGCCATTAGGAAGGAACTGAGCTCTTTCATCACAATTTGGGCCATTATGAATATTTTTACTGTTTCTGTCACCCAGCTTGGTATTAAACAAAGTGCAGGAGAAAAGAGAAAGAAAGTTGGGGCAAAAGTTGTAAGTTACTTTTTCCTAAGCTGCAAGTAAAAGGCTTCTGCAAGTACACCAGGGAGGAGATTTCATCGGTTTGGAAAATACTGTTTGCCAATTGTAACTGCAAGATTTAGAAATCAAAGCTATGGAAATTTAGAAACCAAACCAAACCACAGTACCGCATTAGCATTCAGATGCCCTGCAGATATTGTGTGGTATTTCTCAATTATTCACTGATGTCTCCTTGGGGAGGGGCAGGGGCATGTGGACTCTTACATCTGCGCACTAACTACTCAACTCATCCTTTCACATTCCAGTCAGCTAGCACACACCCTAGACAATTTTCTTTTAAAGCAGCAGAGCCATGTTACATTACAGCGCAAGAGCTGTTTTCGTCAACTATGTGATCCTTAATTCCAAGAAATGTACCTTTTACAGTTCATGTTACTCCTTTTTCTTTTACTCAAAAGCTGACATCTTAGACAGAACTGCGTGGCTAGCTTGAGTGGGACGCTGCACCCTGATAACATTTAACTCAGATAGTCAGAGGTTGATTTTGGCTGGCTGGCTGCTATGTGACTGCGTTATTACAGCAACCTTCCCTAAATATACATGTAGTATTTTAAGCTGTTTTCATTATAACTATAATAAGGCTTGAAGGAAAGAGAGAAAAAACTAGTTCATAGAACTGTAGGAAGGAGAAGAGGTTGTAAAAGTAGCCTTATATAACTCTTCAATTTTGTCCTGGCCAGCAGGTACAACTGACAATAATACGCAGGTTTTGCTTCAGCAGACAAGCATGAAACAACAGAATTAGGAAGGAAATTAAATATGATTATGTAAATTCACTGATCACCATAGTTATTGCAACTTTCATGTTCTCCCCCTTGTTAGAAATAACTGCACAATTCTCTTCACTAGCGATTGCCTTCAGGCAAACAGAGCTTTATTGCAGCTTAGCAAATGCTGACAAATCAGAACAGTAACAACAATGCCAAATTTATGAGCTTTTTATATAATAGTTCTACTCATATGCATACCACTCTATGTGAGGAAATGACTAAGCTTTGATCCTCCAATGTATTCCCTCTCTTCAGAGTCTAGAGACAGACTTACGCAGCTGTCCAACTGACAACTTACACAAACCCTTCAGAAAAGCAGCCTAATGCACGCACAGAAGGAATCACAACACTTTTAAGCTGGGCTATCTACCGCTAGCTATATCTGCCTTAGACCAAGGAAAAGACTGTAGTTCTGTTGTACAGGATTGTAGTCTTCCATGTGTATCTTCCAGACAAAGCTTATTCTTCTTTGCTGTGCCTTCACGAATACATGGTCAGCTGCAGCCAGTCTTCAATGGTCACTTTGATATGCCCATCTCCATTTCGGTCCAGGGACTTGAAGGCCCGGAACATGCTGTCCAGTCGTACCAAGCAGCTAATGAAGTTGTTGAAATCCATGCTGCCGTCCTCGTCGGCATACCTGCGCACGATTACCTGGCAGAACTGTTCGTTCAGGTGGAACCCTGCAGCCTTCAAGGCGCCTGGCAGCTGAGGTCTCCCAACAGTGCCTGACTGATCAGTATCATACTGCTTGTACACACACTGCCATTTCTTGATGTTGTTCCACAGATACTTAAACTCTTCAAAGCCCAGTTTTCCATTTGTATCATTATCCATGACTGCTACCATACTACGGCATGTGTCTAAGCTAAAGCCATCTGTCTTCAAGTCTTGATGTCTGGAGACGACTTTGTTTAGGATGTCCCTTAGCTCTGTGGCACACACTTCCATATCATCTCCAGCCAGCTGGACAAAAAGGCGACGAAACTGTCTGATCTCCTCACTTTCATAAGCCTCCACATTTGTAAAATGATTGCGAGGAGGTGGAGGTGGCTCTGGATTATACTGAGCCGCTGCTTCACTTATAAGATTGACAAGACCTCCAACGAGTCCTCCAATATTGGCTCCACGTCCGCCTCCTGTTAGGAGATCTCCAAGGCCACGTGCAAGGCTCCCTCCACGACCACTACCGCTTCCTCCACTCAGCAAAGCTTTAGCAAGGAACATCGTGAATATTTTTTGAAGGGAGTTACTCAGAGTTCCAGTGCTTCTGTAACTCTCGGAAGCTGCGCTGCGTCTGAGCTGGGCGTAGGCAAAACACAGCTTATCTGCATGCTTAGACTTCCCCTTGTCTGTGCATGTCTCCAGCTGTCAGAGTCGTCTCAGTAGTTTCTGTCAATTGTTGATACGTCTCTATTTCTTTTCTTCTTCTCTGCATAGTTAGCTTTGTGTGATTTGAAGAATCTTTTCAGAAAAATAAAACAAATGATGAGGCTGAAAGCCACAGAGCAGAAGTCTCAAAATACCTGTGTTCATCACTGAAGCAACCTGAAAAGAGCCCTGCCACATTACTGTACCTGTTCCTCAGTGAAGCTGATCTCCTTTAAGATGAATGTAGCAGAAGCTTACTAGAGTCTTGTCTGTTCTTGCAGTCTTTTATGCCTTCAACTTTTTAGTGAACTAAGCATTATATTGTTAATTCTAGTCACTGCTGCTGCTGCTGTGCCAGATAGGGAAGTGAAAGGAATCTTGATTGCTCTTAATTATTGTGGTGGCCACACCGTATTTCTATTGCATGTACTGTGCTTCAGGTCTCGGACTACACGTTTGTAGGAGCCAATGGTTCAAGATGGGGAGGCAACAACGAAGAAAGGATGAGTCCCTAGAGCTCTGCTAGAGCTTCAATGCATTCAGCAACTAAGGAAATATATTTGACTCTCGTCTATTTTAGAGCTTGTAAAACCTTTTTATCTAGAAAAATCTTGAAACAGTTTTAATTGGCATATACGGCACAATGATCTCCCAAGGACCAGTGAGGGCACTCCTAAAGCTAACTTGATCAGGAAGAGTGATGCTGAGTTGGGAGAGCTCCTACAATGAGAAACAAACTCCAAGTTGTAAGCAGTTGCAGGACAACATGCTGCTTGCACTGTAGCACATGCTGGATGCCTAGACGTAAGACGAATTCTGTGCTATGCTCTAGTCACTGCTGCTTCTGTTACAGTCAGAGGGGCACATCCAGAGCAATTTAATCTTCAGAGAGAAGTAGAAAATGGGAGAGATCACCACTGACTATGGGGGAAAGCCTAAATGATCAGATTAACACATAGCCTCCTTTATGGCTGGAGATAGGCAAGAGGAGTCCTTATAACGTCTAACAGCACCCTTTACAAACACAGCAGGAACATACACTCTAGTCAGCTTCAATCTGCCTTAAATTATCTATTTGCAACGGTTATTTAAGCTGTCGGAGCGTACATAAACTCAAAATCTGGGGTAGGCAAAAGGAAATATTCAGCCCTTACCAGCATGAAGATTATCATCTGATGGTGGTACAGAAACCTGATCTGATGGATGGCTGTTGTCTCACAAGCTACAAACTGACCAACCTTTTCCCATTGAAACATACGGAGGAAACTGTTAAAGAGTCGCCTGTCTAGCCTACAGGAATTACTAATCAAGAAGCTTTTACTAAGCTGGACATAATGAATTAAATATCCTTTTGGGATGTGATTTTTAACACAACATTGTCAACAAGTCAGTTAACCAACTACTCACCCTGTCAAAGAGTAGAAACAGCTCTCTGAGGACATCTGAAATAGGCAGCTTCAAGTACTCTGCGAACTCCTCAATCCCAATTCGTCCCCCTTTGGAAGCACTCGCAATAGCAGCAAAGGTATCCAGCTGCTCTCTGACATGATTCCATTTTAGGCTATGCAAACACGAGGGAGAGGAGAGATTTCTACACAGCAGATCTTGGACAGATGGAATTTCAGTAAGAGTTACTACAGTGTTCAAAGTGAAAAACAGCCAAAGAGAGCATGTGTGTACAATGCTGTACTTCCAACCTGATATTTTATATGAAATCAGCAATGAAAGACTGTTCTCCCTGGTTATTAATATTAAAAGCAGGCAGTTCTATGCTTGGGTATGTCAGACTTCCTTAGAGTAACTTCCCAACCCTAGAATCATCTGTCCAATTACTAGGCTAGTTTAGCAGAGAGCTTTTCATTACCAGAAACTCAGGGGCAGTGTTATTTTGCTGCATCATGCTCTAGGGTGAGTATTTCCTTAACAGAAGGGAACAGATCTCAGCTCTATTAGCTAACTCTCTGCTGAAACGCTAGTGTTACCGCAGCCTGAGAAGTATCTGATCTCTCTGCAGAAATACACCATGCACCTCAGTAAAAATAATTAGGATTGCCATGTATCTATTGAAGATTGTTCCAGACAAAGTTCTATAAATGGATATATAGCACATAACTTCAGATTTGACCACAGCCATGCCAGGTTATTTGATGGAATTGCATTACAATTAAGTGTTTCAGTACTCAAATTGTACTGTATGCAGACAGACTAAGTCAACACCGCTAGTGAAACATGGCTGGACAGTACAGCTACAAACAGTAACTCACTGGCTGGAGTCTCAGACTGGAAAGAAGACTCTTCCTACCACATGCTGCCTGTGCATCTCCACAAAAGTAATTTAAATTGGGTACCAAGATTACCATCAAGTGCCTAAAATAGGTACTGCTCTACCTTCCTCACCTTTTGGTGAGATTAATTCCATAAAAAGTTAGAAAAATACATTTTTCCTCTTGTAACACTACCCACAAAAATTACTTGGGATAGCTGTTACTGGGGTTTTCCTCATTTCTGATTTCCATATAGTTTATGTATGTCAGTTGTACACATAAATACACTACATTACACATGGCCAAGTCAGTTGTCAGGTGATTTATCCTTCTGTAGATGGCCGTCAAGTGCTGCAGTACTTATGCCACCAGCAGCTAAACTTCCCTTACTTGAGTTTCTTGCTAATTTTGGTGAACTCCACCAGCCCAGCTTCCATGGGTAAAGTCAGCTGTCCTGCTGAAATCATCAGTCTGCAGTCTTCAAAAGTGTGATCAGTGACTGGCACATTCAAGGCACTGAAACAAAATCAAAGAAAAATAAAAATAAATTCCTTACATTAAAATTACGTTCAGTTGACTGTTTCCCTCCTCTGTCTTAGTTTGGCTTTAATGCTAACATACAAACCAAATGAGAGTTCATCTTGAATGGCTGCAAATAGGATAAAGCACTACATATTATTTTGTGGAACCCTGAGACCCTGGAGAACAAACCACCCACTTATTCTTGCCAAGCAAATAAGGAAGCAATTTATTCCAGCTTTCCATGAACTGAACATACTATGCTCCAATGTAAGACAACCTTTAAGTTTCATGTGAGAACAATCAGGGTGGTTTAGCATAGGAATTTGACACCTCTTAGTGAAAATTCAGAGCAATTCCTGTATATGGTACCTGGGACTTGCCTAAATTGAACTTTACGGCTAGGATATGTATGGAATTGCTGAATATAAAAGAAGAGTTCTCAAAGATTTTATTAATGACTGATGACATACGTTGCCATGGTTTGTCGGACTCTGTTGGCAAAAAGAATGGGATCGTTCTTTTCTTCGTCCGTAGGAACATGAACAGGCAGAAACTGAAAGGGAGGAGTTATCCGATCAATTCAACAGCCACCACTTTATTAGCAACATGAACAGCTTCTTGCCATTGTTTGGAATGGGGGAAGAGCAGAAAGCCAGAGCCGTGCAGTGAAGTGACGGAGCTGGACACTAGAGGTCTCAGCCGCCTTAGAAACCCCTCTGGCTCCTCCACCCCAGCCACACCACCGAGACTCGGTCCAGAACCACCTCTTAGGCTGGCAGAAGCTGCTTTAATATGAAAAATCAACCCCCCAGAGAAGTACGGTATACTAAATGTATATTTAATTAGAAAATTAAATGCTGCATTGGTAAGAATGTGAGTCTGAAATACTGTACGCACCTTTTCAAAGATCCTTTATAAGTGATGTTACATACTGGGATAGCTGATGTAAGATTTTTAATGTTTTTAAGTACAGACTATAGTCCCACCTCGTACCTGGTGATTGTATCTGTCAGCATGTGACTGTTAAGTTTCCTGTAAGTTTTTGCTCCACTATGAAAATGTTAAGGAATCTTAGTTCTGAATTGTAAGTAGAACACTAACTGGATACTATACTTTGATTTTGGAGCTCCAAGCAGAGAGTAAAAAGCCCCAGCAAAATATCCTCCTCCTTCCAAACCTAGAAAACACCCCAGATGGCAACATATTTACTGCTGAGGATTTATTCAATGTTTGTATGTAAGAACTTGAAGTAACATTACACTAAAAATGTACTATAGATTAACTATTATCTAACACAGTGTGAATTAGCATCTGTTTGTTTGCAAAGCAGTGCGTATGTGGGAGCATTTTGTTCTTCCTACTTCAGTCTACAGCGTTCGCTTGCAGCTCTGTTTACCATGCCTTTTCTCAGTTACGGTTATCATTTATCTGAGTTTGCTACTTCCCGCCCTGAAACCTTGCCCTTAACTCTTAGAATACAACAATTCTAGAGTAAGTATAAGGTCTTGGTCATGGTTCATTGGAAGATACAATTGCTGATTATGTGTCAATGTGTCTTCAGTTATGTTGCAGTTGCTGGTCATGCACTGATACAGTAGTAAATGTCCCATATAAATGCAGTCCTCCTGAACAGCCTTTTAGTATTTGTTTTTAAGGAATGCTGCCTCTTTATAATCAGAAACTGTAAGTTTATGGAAATGGTTATCTGTCAAATAGTCATAACAATTTTCTGTTTATAGTTAGAAGTTTTCTCCCCTTTAAGGACAGCAGGGGTCCAGCTGTTCACATTAAGGTTTGAGTTTTCATTCCTTCTGTAAGCAGCTGCCAGCTCTGTTCAAGGTCTGACATATGTGCCTGCTTATTACAACTCCCCTTCAGAAGTCACGTATCTTTTAAATTAAGGAAGCACAGGTACACTGTACAGATACAGAAAACTGTGTCATCACTGGGTGAGATGAAGTCGTAAATCTGAGAAGTTTATCTATGCAAACATAGGTCACGGTCTTGAAAGCGGTCATTACATCATTTGAGGCTGAGGTCTTGCTCTGAGAGCAACCTAAATTTCTGGTAGGTTAAACACCACTTCTGTCGCCTTCAAAAAACCCACCTACAATTATTCATAAAACCAGTTTGCCAGAAACCACAGCTGGGGGATGAAGAATTTGGTTTCTTGGCCTCCTGAGGTGGCATGCGTGATCTCACACCCCCCCAGCTGCTTATCTGGTAAAGACTAGTAAGTATACCTTCCCTGTCAAATTGCAGTCATGTAAGAAAAATTCTTCACTGCTCTTTCAGTAGCAAAAATACCTGTCTGATCTGCTTTTGACCCAGTCTCTCTTCTTACAGAATTTGCCAAATGCTGTATCTTTTGCAGCTGTAAAACTCAAGTGCCAGGTTCACTGTTTAATCTCCAGTATCTAGTTCATTAGAACGTGACTAGACAGGCGCGCACACGCTCCCTTGGACTACAGGAGTACATCACTGTTCGTGCACAGTAGGTAGAGGCAGCACAAGAGGGAGTGGAGAGGCTACTTGCTCACAGCATGGGACATCAACAGAAATGTCCACTCCTAAATGGAGCAGTTGGATTCTCTCATTCCCCAAGCAAATCTGCCCCTTCTCTTGTTCTAACAATGGGAATGTTCTAATGGGAAGGATTTTGAAATGGGAGGAGTTTTGCATTGACGCTAAGAAATAGTTCCAGTTTGGGGACACATACCGCTGTGAAAGCTGCATTACTTTTTCATGTTTCAGTTTCATCTTTTGGAACATTAAAGTTATTTCCTAACTGGCAAGTTTGAGTTCTGTTCTGAAGTTGAGGAAAATAAACCTTCTAGTGGAAGGGCTACATTAACTTTTCCTTGCTCCCACATATATAATTTACATAGGTATATCCTTCTGTACAAAAATAATTAGGAGAATTAGCTCTTTAGTATACCTTCTATAAGTACACATCTACTGCATGTACTATACAATAACAAGGTGCTCCCTTAAAGTGAATTTCATTTCACAAAGACCATATTGCTAATTGTTAGTAGTAGCAACACTGCTTGTATGCACAGAGCTTTGCACAACTTTGCTAAGTTCTGTGTTTTGCAAATAAACAGCAAAACCTGTCTGAATCTCTCCTGTTCCTTTGGTCCCTAAACCAACTTAGTCCACACTGACAATCCTTCGTGCTCTGGTAAGGAATGTGAAGTACAACACTTAAACTGATCACACCTCAGTTATCTGGCTCCTAACTACTGTTTTGAATGTTGACTCTTTGATAGGGAGCACTTAAAGAGTATATGTTCTGATACTAAGAAGCGTGTATGTTGTTTCCATTGTCATTGGTCTGTCTTTCTGCTGTGCAGCCAATTTTAATGATCAAGGGAACCTGTTTGTTATACAAGGCTCAGTACAAGTCCCAGCCTTCAGTAAGCTCTTAGTTGCAGAAACCTTTTAGAGTTCAGTCTGGGAAGATTGGTGAGGAAGACAAGGATACTTTGAAGGGAACAGGGAAATGAGAAGGTGGGAAAAAGAAGTTGTTACCTTTAACAGAACATATTCTTAGTTTTAACATGTAAAATGTATGTTGTGATAATTAAAAATGATTTTACAACGCTTTAAAAATAAAGGCATTTCTGACAGCTTCCTTTTGGGAACTCAGATTAAGTGATACCCCGATACGGACAACAAATCTCTAGCTGTTACTCACTGTGATTCTCTTGTTGTTTCTGAGACATTTGTTTATTATTCATTAACAGTGACTAACAACGTGAATAATGCATTTATATTAAGGTATCAATTCCCTGGTTGCTGAACGTTAGTACAAAAATATTTCGGATTCTTACCTCAACTTCTACTCTTGTGAAGAGCTGACACAACGTCATTGCGCACAGCTCTTTTCTGCAGGCAAAAAGGAAGAAAAATATGCTTTACTTATTTAAAAACAAAGTATTTGCATGTCCGTAAGTGAAACATTTTAAAGCATAGACAAAACCACAACCAGTATTGGGCAAGGTTTTGAAGTACTTTGCAGTGAAGTTCCCTGAAATGCTGCTTTCGACATTTCTACAGGGCTTCTGAGGTACCTGCGGCTTGCTCGCTGGGCAGGCAACTTGTCTGTTGTCATGTATATTAACAATACTACACAGTTCTTTGGCCAGCAAAGTTGGCCAAACTTTATCTTTAAAGAGGTGAATACATATTTTAAAGCCTTAAGAGCTTTGATGCTGAGAAGAAGCTTTACTTTATCTTTTATTCTCTCATCTGCAAAATGGGACTAGTAACTTCCTTCTGCAGAACAGAAGCAAGGTTTTTTTATTATTTGCTAGCCATTTTGCAAATTATAGTAGTGTTTACACAAATGTGTTGATGAATTGCCACTATGTTCTGGACCTTCAGTGCTTTTAGAAAAAAGTCACATATTTTAGTGATGGTGGGGGAGGAAGAAACTGAGAGAGGATAAGCGTAATCACTTCCACTTCTGACCTGTTATTTTCACTTTGACTGTTAAGCAGAAATGCATTATTTTCTCTTTAAATCAGGGAAACTACAATAGAGAATCCTCAAGCCACCTTTGTTCTGTTCTTGTTTTGGACAAAATAAAAAGGAGAAAAGGAAAAGGCAGGAGAACAACTATGGGATCCTTCCCACTTCCTGCAGGAACCCACTCTTAATGCTTGATTTTCTAACACATAACATTAGGTCTTCCTCCCAGTAAGGCACAAAAGTAAGAAAGAAACAGTAAGTGAAAGCAGGAACTGGGTCAGGAGGTTTCTGAGGGAGGTTGGTACTGTCCCATCCTGGCCACAATATCCAGGAAGTTTTACAGAGAGTGTGACAGTGATCTGCGTGGGGGATCATACTTTCCTGGCTCCAGTTATTTTTGTTAAGAATCTCTAGATTCTACCCCATCCATCCTTTCTCTTCCCATGATTTTCCTAAGCTGTTCCTTTCATCTTCTCACAGATTCTGATTTGAGCCTTTATCATCCAGCCACCAAGCTTAGAGCATTTCTCAATTTTTAGTGAATGGGCAGCCTCCTCCTTTCCAAGGAATACCTCTAATTTAATTTTTCTTCAGCTATTCCTACACCATCTCTCATAACTGAAGACATAGCTCCTTTTCAATCTTCTGGAATAAATCCTTCATAGGGGAAAACTGTAGCATGCTACTGAATTTGCAACATTCACTACTCTCAGTATGCTGATAACTGTAACAGCAGTAATAACAGCAAGAAATTCTTGGGAAGCTGAGATGGACATTTTCATCTAGGTCATCAATTCTACCTGTGCAGATGCTAGGATTAATTAATGATACCTTAAAAGGCGCTTATGATCTGCTCCATTAGTTCAGATGTGTTTCAAAATCAGGGGCCTTAAAAATCTTAGTCACTTAGTGAATCAGTACTACCGTACTTAGATACACTACATACTCCAGATGAAAATGTGGTATATGCATTCTGCAAATCCACATTTTAACGAATGGTTATAAGGTGAAAAGTATTTTCCAGACATATTTTCAGTGCAGCCATAGATGTTTTTTAATCCTTTAATAAAATATTTTAGCCTATCAGAAGGCCACCTGTGTTGAGTAAACACAGATCCATGGCCTAACTGGTTTATTGAAACCTTTTTCATTATTCCAATGTCAGATACCGTAGCCTCTTCACTGGGATCTCAAACAGTTGCTTTTGCTGAGTCAAGCAAAAATAATCTGAATAACCCTAGATGTCTGAACAGGGAAAGATGAGGAAAATTAATACTTTTTTGGTGCATCTTCTTCATTTACTCTCAAATGACTTAAAATGAGATGGAGGAATGAATAAACAGAGGGGATAAAATAACATTTATTTATTCTTATTTGTATACCATGTAGGAAACTGTAAACATGTATGGATTTTGATGACTATGATTGTTTCCCAAAGACAAAGAATTTCACATCTTACTTTTTCTGTAATGTGCAACAAAATGCTTCCCCACTTGCAAACCCTTTCTCTAGCCATTCAGATATGAAATCCACTGCATGACAGCATTATCCCCAAGTATTTCCCCCTCATAAAAACAGATTGAGAAGAACATGTGTCTTGGCTTAGCTGAATCTGTCTGGCAGACTGTTTAGCAATGGGGGAAAAGAAACCTGTATGTAATTTTCGGTAGGATGAAGAAACTTACAATGAATAGCCCTGCCATGTCCAGGTCACAGTATCCTAAGGGAAAAAATAAAGCACAGAAATGTATGACAAAACCAGATTAAAGTTAGAGAGCAGGTCAGTTACAATACAAAACAGGCACAAGTTTAGTCAAAGCAGGTGATTGATGATTTTATAGTCCTGTAGTGAAAATAAAGGTGTCAAGGTGACTAGTATTCCTTGCCTTAGAAATCTGGAAATAAGCATGGCAGACTTCTGATAATATCAATTAGGAATAAAATTTATAGTTACTTAAGTATTTTAAATCATTCATTCTGATTCAAACAACCAAAGTAGGAAAAAAATAATCTAGTAAGACTTTTTCAGAGGACTTCGCCAGTCCCTTTAGAAAGGCACCCTCATAAATATATTTGATTATTTTTTTAAGGACATTTCTGCATAGGTAATCTATCATGCTTTTTTGGCATTGCTTTTTTTTCCTTATTCTAGGTTTATTACTTCTTATAAGTAATTTTGACAATGTATACTGCAGATCCTGAAATCCTATCAGTGAAATGAGATACCAGTCCCCTTTAGTGGTTCACTTCAGTTTTGAAATTGATCTGTAAAAGAATTTCACCAAGGAATCTTTGTAAATAACAACAATGGTAACAATCACTTGGTTTTCATCTTAAAAGCTGTAAGGGATGAAAGTTCAGTCTTTTCTGGACTTGTTGGATGACCAGATAATCAAATAAAAAGTTAACAAGTTGCTAGACCCATGTCCCAGCCTTACACTTGCCAGTGAAGCAGACCAATAGGGCTGTACCCCTACACCTGGCAGAAAATGTAAACATTTACTTGGCAAAACAAGGGAAAGTTGCATGAAAAAAAACCACCTGCAAAGCCGCCCTCCTGAGGTGCCTGAAGGAGCGGGTGCTGGAGGTACTGCGTGACACAGCTTTGCTTTTGCTCAGAAACTTTGCAAAACCCTTTGCAGTAAGAGCGTTTTGAGCTTAAACAAAAAATTATGACTAGTAGGGAAGTTGCGTGCATTTTAGACTTCAAAGTACAGGCTCTGCGGCTTTGCAGGAAGTTTCTAACTTCCGCTGCAATACTTTCCCATGCTCCCTCTTACTTGAACTATAGCTAAGAAGTCCAGCAGTAAGTTTTTCACAATCAGAATAGCAACTACACCATAATGACACTTGGGAAGCCTTGCTGCTTCCAGGAGCTTTCCAATGCTAAAGCCCAGGACAATAGATTCTCCAGTGACAATGCAAAATATTTACTGTAGGTAGCGTTTAAGTCAGGATTTTGACTTCCATACTACTAGTTAGTGATAGAAGAAAGTTCTCACCAGCTTGTTGGGGTATCGGAGCAACACAGGTTGTACAGGGACTTGTGGAACAAAGGCACCTGCAACCCAAAATTAGAATTGATTGTTAAGACCAAGCTTAATACAGCAGTTGGGAGTTTTAGGTGATTCAAGACATTGTATCTGGAAGGAGAAATTTTTAAAAAGGCAAGAAGAATGCAAAGTGTTCTTGTTTTGTTTGCGTAGCTCTTTTTTTTCTTTTCCTTTTTCGTTTCTTTTGTTTTTGTACATCAGCAGAACAACTAGCAAGTTATCAGAACAGAAAAGGGTTAGTCTCCACTTCAAGGAGAAAGCTGTCTGAGATCTGAGATTCCTGCACTGTCAAACTCGTTTTCTGTGTATTATCTCCCCATTGACTGGCATTCATTTCAAAGGATTAGATGCTCACAAGGCTGTTGAGCATTTCCTGAACCCTTCTCTGTTCTGATCATCTTCCTAAGTGATATAGATCTGAGCATGAACTTCGCTACCCAAGACACTGTTCAGCAGTAAGAAAGGAGAACAACATGGCTTTAACTGAAGTGCAGCACAACAATCTAATGATCAGTGATGCTATCAAGTATCTGTGTTAAAAATAATCTATGGGCCTGCCTTGCTAAGCACTATGCAAAGAGATTTCGTAACTTGGTTGCCAAGTCCTGCATGGGAAAATGCACAGGAAGGGCATGACTGTAAGTTCATCTAAAAGAACATCTTAAGTAGTATATATTTTGGTAGTTCATCTCATAATAATCACAGTCAAGTTTCTGGGTAAATAAATTCCATGAAAACTGTACCCAGATAAAACCCAAACAACTAACTGTATACATCACGGGTATTTTGCATCCTACAAAATAGCAAAAATCAGAAAAGTAAACTGCCTAGTATAAAATAGTGGCCTTAGTGCCACTGAAACTTCAGTAATGTAGGACATAACTAAAGTGCTGTTGTGGAGGATGTACCTGCAGAAGTACAGGCCTTACTAGAACTACCACATTAATACTCCATGCATTATTTTCCAACAACCGTGCAAGAAAATCTCTCACCTTGTTTAAATGTGATCAGGCAAGATCGGTTTGTGCAGGTGCCTTCTGGGAAAATCAGTATCTTGGGTTTAAAGAGAGAGAAATACATATACACACACATTTCATAAAAAGATTATACTTCAGCATCAGTTACATACGGGCTGACTTTTTATGCAGGCCCTGTGACATGTTACACTGCATCACAAGAATATCATTACTGTTTCAAAAGGAAATGAACAAATAAGTAAAGGATGCTTGCAGTAATATTAATCTGATCCATCCTGATTTGGAAACAGATGCTTTGCAAGAGAGGAGTTCTGGGGAAAGGCCTTTGTCAGTTCAGAAATATGGTACAAAACACTTCAAGTGTTTCACTTGGAATGTTTAGTGTTGGTAATGATATGAGAATTGTTCCTCTGCTGGCAGCTCCTTATTGAACTGCTGGGTGTATAAACATCAAGAGTCTGGGCTGACATGAAGTGCATAAGGTACTTGAGCGTGTACAGGCACAGATGCCATCAACATGAGTGAGCTCCCAGCTGTGATGAGAAGATCACAGCTTGAGGGGTAGCAGCAAAAGGCAGAGAGAGCATGTGCATGTGATGCAGAGCTCTGAAGGCATTACGCACCACGGCGTAGCCTCGGAACCTGAATGACTCAGAACCACCAAATACCCAGAAGGTTTCTAAATTAGTGTCTGAAAGATACTAGATTAGATGCACAGTGAGCTGCAATGTGACACACTGAATCCAGCCCCCTAAGGAATATACAAGGAAGCTTTGTGTTTCTCAGATCACTATAGGATCATAAGCAGCATTCCAAAACCTCAGCACAAGAACTGGTCTGGAGCAAAAGAGTGCTCAAGGAGTGCTCTCACTTCACTCCAAACAAACAGGTCAAGACTAGATGAAAGATGGCATCATTAGTCACACCCAAGACACGCAGGCTGTTCTAAGGTATGACAGCTGCACATACCTATCTACAGTTAGTCCTCAACTATGCATTCTGTCATCAGGAATTGTTTGCTGGTGCTGTGGACACAAAAATGGGTATGTTTCTGCTTAGCCTATGTCATAAGCCCCAGAAAACCTATTAGTAACTGACCAAAGAGTAAGTAAACATTCCCTCCTTCCCCTTTGTTTTGGTACAAGGTTGGGAAAAGCACTAATCAGAACCTCACGCTATTAATAAGCACAAGTGCTGCCCAGCCTGTTGTGTTTTGGTTTTAGGAGGAGGAAACGGGGAATCCAGCTACTCCTCCTTTTCTATTGTGCTAAGAGAATGCAGCCCAGGCACTCTGAAGAGGATATGACAGACATCACTTTGTGGTCAGGTTTCACAAAAAAAAAAAAAAAGAAAGAAAGAAAGAAAGAAAGAAAAAAACAGTAGGAGGAAGGTGTGGTCCGGGTACAGGACTTGGAATTACCTAGTGACAACCCCAGTTGTACTGCTGACTAAGTCTTGGGAGATTCCCAGATTACTTGACTCTTAATAGACTATTTATGCCATAATACATACCTAGTTGTTATCCCAAGTGCAGTATTGGTGTAGAGCCAATTCCCCTTTCCTCCCCATGCTGATTTCAGCAGAGATTAGGTCTACCAGGGCTTTGCTGGTATCACTTAATCCAGAACAGTTTAACAAATCATAAGCATCAGTGTAGTTTGTAAGCACAGTATTACAAAAAAAAGGCCTTCCTGGCTTTGACATGTGCACATTTTAAATCCTCCGTGTAACTGTCAAATTGAAAAAATAACGAAGGCTCTAAAAATATTTATGGCAGTTTAGAAAAATGCATTTATGATTCAAATTAAGGTAGTCTAAACACTAACTAAAAAGTTTTATGTAAGGTACTTGCTAACTAAAAATGATGCATGAAATGTCTAAATAATGCCATTTCAAAAAAAGAAGCAAGTATAAGTCTTCCCTACTTGAATGTTCTCTGTTTCTAGAGACTATTCAGAATGTAGAGCAGTGCATTCAGTCTAGCAGTCATAGTGATACCTGCTACTGAAGTCTGTATTTTCACTTGCCTCTTTAATTTTCCTCAAGAGCCATTCACTGGAACAAAAGGGAAGGCAAAGTTAACTGTTCTCAGCCATTTAGGAGGTATCCAACTATGACTAAAGAGATCTGGTGACTTTAGCTACTGAACCAGTCACTTCTTTAAGTAAATTAACCCCTAAGAAAAGAAGTCAAGAACTAATTCAAAACACAAAGCATGAGTTTATACAGAAATCTGCACAGGGTATCTTTGGAGAAAGGTCTTGTATTGCCGCCTGTATTTGTCCAGCAGCATGGCAATGACACTGTATTCATAGTATCTGAAGGCAACGTGAGACCAGAGTCAATGCAACAGAAGAAAGCATGGACACACTGCCAAATGAGGTGTCAGTAGGTTCACAGCTGCTCCAGGTCTTTCTTCTTGCAAAGGATGCAGATTTCCATTCCAGCTGTCATAAAAGCAGCAGAGCTGCTGCCTCAATGCTCTTGTCCATCCTAAGCAAGCCCTGCCCCATTAGCTTGTCAGGATGGAAAGCCATCCAAGGCCTAGAAATGCAGCAGCAGCTTCTTGCTGAGGTATGCCCATGGAAAACACTGTGCAGAACCAATAACTATTTCTTCCACATTAAAATCTTTCCACAAGGCAGACCAATCTAAATGTGCAACATGGCTTCTCACACATAAGAATACTGACTCACGTAATATCAATGCAAGTCATCTACTACACTGAAAACACCGTGCTAAGACTGAATAGGGAAATAAGAAAGTCAAGAGCATCTGCATTTGGAACAGCAGTTTGTACTGGCTGGATTTTAACTGACACATTTGTCGCGACAAAACTCTTTCTGGGCACCAGCCTCTTGTCTTCCTTTCCTAACCCAGTGATATACCTGAGAGCTAACTTCTTCTCCGTACATCAACAGAACCCTGTTCAGCCGGGCACTCGTGGCATTGTGATGCACAGTGAATACGGGATATGAATACGTGACAGAAGAGTAGTAATGTATTTATTACCTGTGGCCACTGGCCTCTTGATAATGCCCGCTTAGTTATCTCAGCGACTGTATTCTTCCGTGAATCAGGGTCTTGACGAGAAACTGCTACAGGCTGAAGGGAACTTAAAATTGCTGTGGAAGAGATAAAAAAATTTATTTGTCTTATACTAGTGCTTAGAAAACACAAGGGTTCAAGGCTCTCTTGTAGCAAAACCTTGTTATTACACTAGGAGACAGACTGCACAGCTTTTAGACTACATAGATAACAGTAGTGTTGTTACTGTTCTCACTTTGCAAAATGGGAAGTAAGACACAGATGTACATGCACTGGCAGCTGAGGAGCTTTACAGTAGATATAAACATGCCAAATTCACCCAAACACATTCTACTAATATTGCGGTTGCTTTTCACTGAGCATTTGCACATAATTCTGACGAAAAGACCTGACTGGGACTCTGCTCATGGGTCACACTCTGACCTAACTCAAGCAGACTGCAACCAACAAGTAGTCTGAGCCTATGCTAAGAAGTAAAATGTCCCTTTCCAGTTACAAAGCATGCACAGCTTCTGTGGAAATTACAGAAACCTCCCCACCTCATTTAATCAGAAGTCTACATCGGAATGTGTGGACCTATTAAGATGTAATGAGAAACCTGTGGAAGAATTATTTTTGGTGCTTTTAAGAGAAGATCAATATATTATCAGTTTATTTCCTACAAAGACATTTTTCTATGTTGCCTACTGAGTTTAGTTTGGGGTTATTGTACAGCCAGCAGAAAGTCTACAGCTGATTCTAGCAATAATGCAAATGGAGATTCTTTTTGTGCCAAAAGGAGAAGAAAATAAATGCATGAGTCATCTGATCTTTTCCATTTTCTGCATTTCCTTTTTGAGTAACTTCTCTTTCATTCTTTCCTGGTTTGACTTCCATTAAAAAAAAAAAATCCGTAAGAGTGCCTGTAAGTTTAAGCTTATAAATATGTTTTTTCCAGACTACTGTAGTTTGGGTATGTTCTGAAATAACCTTCACTAACCTGGGTTCTGCATTTGTGGGCCACACTGCTGAAAGACAGCAGTTGAACAGATTTATCAAGCTACCTACTGGGAGAACTTTAAGAGAAAGCTTCTAGCCTGAGCAGTTACAAAACATGCTTTCAGTATGAAGTAAATTTAAAGTGATATTATATTTAATATCTGAAAAGAAATAGCATACTTTTAGACATTTTGACCAGTTCAGAAAGATAACTTGTTACAGGGATTTCACTGAAAACGATCTGTCAATATCTTTGGAACCTAAGGATTTAAAAAAGTCTGCCCCCACATCACTTTCAGAGATAAGGTTTTTGTTCTCATGTCAAATTGCTGGCTTCTAATATTTTATTTTTTCATAAATACTTACTGCCAAATACCGGAGTTGACAGGTTCTCTGCTCTAGACACTACCGATGGCATTCCAGTTAGCGCAGTAATAATGGCATCAAAAAAGCTTGAATGAGGAGCTGCAACAAAGATTGGGGCTTCCAGCAGATTTGCTACTTTCCCTTTTACTTTAACTTGGAAACCCATTACGAAGAACAAGGTACGAGTCAGGCATGAGAGAGCTGTCTGGATCATCCCCCTTGTAAACAGAAACACAAAAATATCACCCATTTTACAGTTAGTATTTCTTTTGTACTTGAGAAGAAAAGCCCATAAAATACTTCCCAGATCTCATCAGCACTGGGGCCAGGCACAGGGTAGCAATACTACTCACTAAAGGGGAAGAAGCAGAAGTAGGGAAGGGGGGGTACACCACCTTTTCATGTTGAAACCAGATTATAATTTTAGCGATAAGGCAAAGTACAGCACCTCGCTAAACTCTCCTCCCAGGTATGCCATTTCTCCTGCCGTATTTTATAGCATTGCAGCATAACACTATTGCAAGGGGAGGGCAAGTAATGAGCAGATTCGGTGTCCTTTTTGTAAGAACTTCCGTAACTGATATTGTTCTTTTACTATCAGTTTTAAACAAGATTAAATGACAGTGTTCCCTTACTGGGACATGTGCCCTTCATGGGACTCTCCGTAATCTCTCAGCCTCGTTAGAACTCACTTCCCGCGTCTCCTCCTCCCGCATGCAGCTGCAGTGCATCGCAGCTAGAAGGGAACTTCATTACTCTGAGGTCAGAAGCTGAGCAACTGAAACCCAGAACCCACAGAGGCAGCTATAAAATACTCCTTCAAGGGCAACATAGCTAAAAGAGGAGCTGTCAAAGCTAATTTTGTTACGAATTACAGCATACCAGGAATGACAAAGGCTACACAGAAACTCAGCTTATATAACATTTACCAAATACTTTTCTCAATTAGTTTCTTTTCTCAAATATCGCTATCAGTGTTATTACTGAAGTAATTCCTGAATTACAAATAGTCTGTAAAGATTTTAATACAGATTTGTTTTAGCCTCAACACAATTGAAAACATACTTACTTGAAAAGCTCCACTACTGTTGTAAAATACACTCATCAAAAAGTTGCTTCACCTAAATGGGTAAAACTAAGATTTGACTGAGGATTCCTTGTTAATCAAAAGAAGGAAAGGGAAGGGGCAGGGGCAGCTTTAGACCCTGGCTTTGTGTTATTAAAAAAAAAATAATAAAAAAATCCACAAGTATTGGTCACTTTTTACCTTCTCCATCCTTTTAGCGGCACAGATCCTTTTCCAGGGTGACGGAAAGTTGCAATTGATGCAAACAACCATGCTAGCAGTACAATAAATGCAATGCATATGGCACGGAGGGGTAGCAAAATAATCCCCTGAAGAACAATCTGGAAACACAGAGAGGGAAAATCTTAAGAAATGGTATCGGCAGGAATGACACTGATATCCATGTAGTTCCATTATATGGACTTTCAAATGCTAACATTACTGCTATGTGATTTAGCAAGAAAAGCATTAATGATTCCAGTGTTCGCATGGGAAGTCAGTCATTCACAGCGTTTTGTTTTCACTTTTGGGTTCCCATTTCAGGTAGAACTGGCACATCTGAGTATTGGAGTTTGTGGCTTCGATGTTGTTAGACAGAGGTGTTAAACGGAGTAGCTGCCTTTAGTTTACACCTACTTGCAGCACACAGCCAGTTCAGATGAGTCTGCCCAGGTGATACCCGTCTCCACTACGGAGCCTTCTGTCACTAGCTGTCTGTCTAGAAGCCAAGTGGAATTGTTAAGATGACTAAAATACACTCTTGCCCTTTCACAATGACAAATCTTGTGTTGAGTCACACTATTGCTGCAAGTGATCCTCACTACTACTGCTTGGAGTAGTGCACTGGCAACACAACTTCCTTTCCCCTCGCTGGGACTTAAGCAAAATGGACCTGTGGTTTAAAGCAAAGGTTCAGACTTTACAGTGCTGTTGAGGCTGCTTGGCTCATTGCCTTTGGAAGTGGTTTGCTCACCACCCGCTGTAAACGTACAGCAGAACCCTTATGATTATGGAGATTAACTTGTTGCCTCCTGTTTGAAGCATCTTGGATATTAAGCTCTGTGTGCTAGGACCTCCTTGAATTTTTCAGAATAAACTGAGAAAGCTTAGTTCCCTTTCCTTCCCGCAATCAGGAAATTGTTAGTAACTTGCTTTAACTAGTAAACAAAATAAGCTATTGAGAGAGTTCTGCTATGGTCATAGACGACCAGGCTAGATAGCAAAACCAGCATAAAACAGATCCAAGCCCATTCACCACTTCTTCAGTTAGTTATTCATGTGTGTTTGTAAGGGGAGAGGAGGGAAGGAGAAACACGTAACGCGCCCTGGTTGTAAATAATCCTCAAAAATCATCCCCAGCCATGCCTAAGCAATTTTCAGTTTGCATTTTTTGGTGCACGGCTCCAGCGAAGAGGTGTACCTGCACCAGATTGTTAACAGGCAGCTGTGGGGCAGGGCAGGGAAGGAAGAAACCACCCTAGTAAATTAGGTTAGAAACTATATCCTGAAGGTTGGCCTTTGTGGTGCAATACAGCGCTGCGCAGACTGAGCAAGCACGGGTTATGGGAGGAAGGTGAGCTGTGTCAGAATGCGGAAGTCAGAGCACAGCATTCCTGGTAAACTAGTAAACGGTTCAATTCCTTTTGGCACCTAATCCAGCTCAGCTACCACTCACTGATGAGGATCAGCTCTGTGCACACAGAACTATACACACCCAAGCAGAATTGTGAGAAGTTATTTTCTTTTAATTTTATTTGGGCTATGTTTCTAAAAATCCGTCAAAACCTACAGAAGAGTGCATCGCTGGCCACAAGACTGACAGCTCCACCGGTTCAGAAGGATGGTAGAAGTTACTGAAGTAGAGTTATGCTAGTTTAGCTGATGCTTGTGAGCGTATGTTTCTTATGCTTTACTATCTTTTAAGAAAATCTACAACAACAGTGTTCCTCTCTCAAAATTAGCCTTTTTATTCAGCAAGGCTTTTAATAAATAATTTAAAAAATATTTTTTATTAAATAAAAAAAATTAAAAATTAAAAAAAATATTTAAAAATAAATAAATAATTTAAAAAGATTTTACAGAATAGGCTGCAACTTGCATACTTGAATTATGATTATTAAACACCACAGTGGATTTTAATTTACCTCTTTCCTTTAAGAAGGAACAGGTGTGTGTAGTACATTTGGAATATAAGCATCTTTGAGTATCATTTATTCAGTTCTTCAATATAGTAAGTTGGTTCTAATTTTCCTTTCATCAACACAATCTTTTCCCATGCCACCAAATTCCTTCCATCTTCACATAACGTCCTTTTACTGTTCTCTTGTCAATAGCGAGGAGAGGCTCTGGCCTCTGGCTCTAAACCCTGTGATACTGACAAGGATTAACAGGAATTGCGAGCCTTCAGGACTCTGTTCTGTGTTACAAAAGGCACAGTGACAACAGACCAAACATGACAGTGAACACACGGTGTAAATTAGTATAAGCACGAGGCGCAGTCGCATGGTGTTGATACTTATGTTCTGTAAGCGCTGCCGTATGTTTCCAGGAGAGAGCTGAACATTCAGGTATGATTATTTCCTTCTTTTATATAAAATTTGTATGTAACTAGCTATGGAATTTTAACCTTAACTTCATGGACAGCAGGAAAAGCACTGCTCTGGATCACAGAAAAGCATTTAGTAGCTGGGTATGAGAGATCTGGACTTGGAGATCTATCGCTGCCACTTTCTTTGGTGCCAGTCATGGCAAATCTGAAAAAGTCAGCAAGTTAAACCAAAGATGCCTCCTTGGTTGTCTCACAAAATCATCTGTCTCTCTTTTTTCTCCATATGCATCCTCTTGTGCTATGATCTATAGTCCCAGTTCAACATTTCAGCTGCATTCAGTTATCCAGAATGGGCAACATAAGCACAAATCTGTGTTTTGACTTAAAATAACTTCTTTCTTTATGAAAAAACCTCTATATATGCACTGACCTACAATGGAAAATAAGGGATGCAATAGTAAAAGGAAAACAATCTCTTCCTCAAAACTTTAATAAATTCATTAATCTATTTTAGGCAGATGCGCAGGTGGTACTGATTTGCTGATGCAAGCTGTTGGCTTTCTAGGTCACTGTGTAATGAGGCAGAGTTGATTTCTGCTCCATCAGCTGCAGAGTAGGGTAAGAAAAGGACACAAAAGAGAAAGGTCAAGGCATGCCAGAGAAGAAAAAGTATAGGAGAAAAACATACAGAAGAAAATGCAGGTTTAAAGTTTAGTAACTGCTAAGTAGGATCAGAGCCGCTCTAGCTTCTGTATACAGTAATCCTGAAGATAGAATTATTCTGAGTCATCCAAAGAACCTTTTCCCGTATTTGGAACCCCCTGCATACTTTCTACTTCCCGTATCTGCAACAACTGCATAGCAGGTCACTGCAGAGTTGCAGACACCTGCAGTAGTCCTTGCAGTCCAGGTCACACTCCCACAGCTGACTGACCCGTCAGAAACTGGGGATGGGGAAAAGCAGATCTACCAGAAAGCCACAGAATTCAGTTTGAAATTTTGTTCAACTTCGGCTACTGACGAGTTACCTAGGAAGCAGCAGAAGAGCAGGCTGGGTATCAGGATGAAGCCCAACTCCTACTGAACTCCTCTGACATCCGAAAACGCAATCATGCCTAGCAAGGCAGGGTCTTCCGTGGGCACCCAGAGTACATCACACCTCTGCCAGGCAGTCTAGCTACTTGCTTCCAAGTACAAGGTTTAAAATTACTCTTTTAGAGTGCTGGTTGTGCCCTTACGTAGTTCACCATTACATAAATCCACTGAGCATCTCTTCTGAATTAAGTGCAATCTAGCAATGACTTAACTAGTATTTGCGCTCTACAGTTGCAGGTCAGAAGTTAGGAGTGCATCTGAGCAATCAGGATGAACAGAATTAAAATCAAAAAAACTCCCAACAATGAATTGCAGCCAGCTTCAGTCAGAGGATGGAAACCAAAAGTATTTGAACAACTGTTTTAAAATCTTGTTTGGCACATGCAGATGGTTAGCACAGAACAATTGATCCTTGTTTTGCACATTCTAAAGGACAAAAATCTCCTTGGCTGGTAAACGATTAGCAATACAAGGACTGGTAAAAAACTGTAGAATCTTCTCACTCCGCTATTCATTCTGGCTACGCTCTGTTTTTGTATCTGAAGCTGAATGGAAATGCAAACAGATAGCCTGTCTCACTTTCAAGCCCCATTCATCAAGGGACAGCAACCTTTACATTCAAGGAGCTCACCACCATAGGAAAACCCAGCTTTCCCAAGCTTCTCCAAGAGCTTTGGGCTCTTAGAGAGAGTTTTGAAATTTTGTGTTTTAATTAGAGTATGTTAAAGGAATAGTATAGAACAGGGGGAATATAACAAAATGATCCTTTAACGTGCAAGAATGGAGATACACTACGTTTGATTTAAATGGAAAGCAAAGGGACACTTCTCTTTTTTGAGGTTTATAGTAACACTCTCTGGTAAGGCTTTTATTCCCAGCTGGTCCGATACGCAGTGCTGGGCAAGAGAGGAGCAGACATTTACAAGACAAAGCAGACAGTAGGAAGTATCCTAGTCTCTATGACATACAGACATAAAAAGAACAGAAAGGACCAACAAGCAATACAAAAAGGTTGTGTCTTTCTGCTTCAAAATTGTGTGACTACTGCAGTTTTGCTTCATAGCTCACTAGGATCGGGCCCTGAGCCAGCCGGGTGCATTGTAGAGTTACATGTGGAGTGTATCTTGCTTTAAGACACACCATGTTTTGCATCCCTTCCTCCTGAAGGAAAAAAAAAAAAGTAGGATATATTTATTATAGCTACAATAGTAACTGTAGCTTAAAACTGCAAGCTTTTGAAAATTGTCTGTGCATCCTCTAGAAAGAGCAGCCAGTACAGAAAGCTGTCCATTTCTGGAACTTCATTAAGAAACTGGTTTCTTTACCTGGGGGGTTCATGCCTACAGCTACTGATTCAGATGTATTTGAAATGCGTTTCAGGCTGCTAGTAAAACACAGGGGATAAAAGGATTTGAAATTGTTTTCCAGGTTTCTCACATTTCCTCCACCCAGCTACCTTCAGGGCAAACACTGTTTATAACTTGAGGAAGGGCTATATGAAACAAAATATTTAG
Organism: Falco naumanni; assembly: GCF_017639655.2. Classification (NCBI taxonomy): domain Eukaryota; kingdom Metazoa; phylum Chordata; class Aves; order Falconiformes; family Falconidae; genus Falco; species Falco naumanni. The sequence goes on along the minus strand of NC_054068.1, from coordinate 19,396,924 downwards.
TTGCACATCAGCCTCAGATATTTTTAACAATCGGCAGAAAATGCTGCAGGTTCACCTACACACTGACATCCTCATTGTCCTTACTGAGATGTCACTTCATACTTGGTTCATCAGCTCAATTTTTAAAGAGAATGGTTTTAAAACTTAGAGACCAGAAATACTGTTTGCTCTCTTAAAAGTACCCTGTAAGTCCTGTATGTGCTTGTACAGCTGTACTGGAGCAGCATTCAGCTCAGAAGCCTAATTCAGTTCAACCCACTGACACCAGTCCATAACCTGGTGAAACTGGGGATACCTTTTCTGTTGTCCACGCTGCAACAGGGAACCAAGAGATTAAACCCCCATGCCCACCCCAGGCTTAAAATCAGCCTAAAGTGAGTTAAGCATCTGAAACAGGATTACTGTAAAAAGTTTTTTTCTTTTTTAGCTTAGCATATCAGAGAGAAGTTATCATCGTTTTCACTCTAGAGCCGAGGCATCTGACATGATGGATACACGGACTTGATTCAAGCAGGATGCAAAGTGGAGTGGAACAGGACTCCTGTTCCCTCTATCGTGCAAACCTTTTCAAAAGCTTGCTGCAAATCTTGCATTAGAAGTTTAAGTTTGAAGTCAGTAAGAAGCCTAGCAAGCATGCGGTTTGTGCACTCTGAGGAGCGATGGGTTGAAGAACTTCATTTCAAAAAACTGTGACTTTTTCACGCTGAACACCACCTGCATCTTTGCGTTCACCGTTTACATAACCTATTAATTTTCCTCTCTCTTATCTCTAGACTAGATCAGGAAGCGGGCTACGCGCACTTGGGGAGGAAGGATTCTTCCTAGGTGCCTTTTCCCTGGAAAAGCCAGGCGCTGCACACGTTTGACTGGGCTCTGCGTTGCCGCTGCCCCTGCGCGCCGGCTGTAAGCGCGGTGCTGCGGCGGGGCCGGCCTGGCAGCCCGCGGCGGGCGGCAATTTCGAACGGCGTTTGGTCACACGGCCGCCGTCTCCCACGGGAACGGGGCCCCCGCTGACACCCCCGCCCCCCGCAGCGGTGCCAGCCCCCTGGTTCGGAGCGGCGCAAGCGACGCCGGTGCAGCCCCGCGGGAAGCAGGCGGCTCCCGGCGCAGCAGCGCTGAGGGTGCCCCCCCGCGCCGCCTCGGCCCCGCCGCACCGCTGCGCATCGCAGCACCGGGCAGCCCCGCTGGGCCGGCCCCGGGCCCTCGCACGGCCGCGCCGCCAGCCTTACCCGCAGCTTGTCCCCGGCGCTCAGGCGCCCCGGGTGGACGAAGGGGTTGCGGACGGTGGGCGGGCGGAAGGAGTGCTGCCTGGGCAGCGGCAGCACCCGCGGCGCCATGCTCCGCTGCGCGCCGCCGCCCCGGGCGATTGCGCATGAGCTGCCGGCGGAGCCCGCGGCACCTCGGCCCGGCCCGGCGCGGCCCGGCCGGCCCTGCCCACCGCGGGGAGCCCCGCCTCGGGGCAGGCCCCTGGGGGCTGCGGGCCCGCCGGCCCGGCCCCGCCGCCGCGGGTCGCCCGGGGAGACGGCGCCGGGGCGGGCGCAGCCCGGGGGAGAGCCGGGGTCGGCCCGCTGCCGTGTCAGGCAGCCCCGGGGCCCCGGCCGCCCGCTCTGCCCCCGCGGCTGCTGCGCTGACCGCAGCCGCGTACGGCTCCCACGGGCACCGCAGCGCCGGCCGCCGGGGGGGTGCTGGCCCTGGGCTACTGGGATGGTGCTGGGGTCCCGGGGTGGTGCTGGGGTGCTGAGGTGGTGCTGGCCATGGGGTACCGCAGCCGCCTTGTTGGCAGGCACCGAGTTCTCAGGACCAACGTGGTCTGTTACCCGAGAGAGAAAAGCGGCAAACACCACAGCTGAAGTCGATTTTAGGAGAAGGATGTGTTTCCACCCCTGCAGAAGGCTGATACGGAGATACCGGTCTTGAGTCGGTGAGGTGTAGAGATCCACTGCAGCGTTCTGTACGCGGGGCTGGCGTGGGATCTCTTCCCACAGGATGCGGCAGGAGGTGCCCCGCAGGGCCAGCCGCAGCTCGGGCAGGTAGCCCACGGGCTGCTCAGGCTGGGGTGTGCTGTAAAGCACCCCGTGCTCCTGTGCCTCCGCCAGACAGGTGCCTTCCGACACAAATGCCACCACTGCTGCAAGGTTTCTGCCTGACCGTGTGTAGGAAACGTGCTTGTCGGTTCTCGTGGCAATGTGCTACAGCAGTAGGGGTGAGCCAGGGTCTGCACAGAGAGCACTTGCTGGCTGGTAGGCTCTTACATGCCATTAGTACAGACACTTTGTTTTGTTTTGGTGCTTTTCCCTTTCTGCTAGCTTTCCTGCACACCCAAATACTGGTACTTCTTAACACAACATCAATCTCTATGTTGCTGGCCTGTTCGTGTTGCTCTAACAAAAATAATTATGAATGTCTCATAGTTCAGTCCCCAGTTTGACGTGACTGCTGCCACAAAGATATCATTAGAATTAATAAAATTTAATTATTCTCAAATTATTATTTGTGTTTTGTAACTGCAGGTGCTTAAGTAGTAATCATAATGTTATATTAGGGCTAACTGAAGCCCGTCTATAATGGAAGCTTGATGAGTGTAGGATTTCCCTTGGCTGGTTTCCAGGGTCTCCCTGTGGTTGCCAGTCCTTGCAACCAGCACTGGGCTCTGAAAAACCCGAGAGCTGCGTACAAACCAGCTCAGCGCAACTGTCAAAGTAAGGCTGGGGGGAACTCCAGAGGAGAGGGCCCAGTTCTACCTCTATCATTCTTGACAGATAATTGTACAAGCTCTTCTTAAAACCATGACTTCCCTGGCTGATCCATTCCAGCACTTCTCTGATAATATCTTGAAATTATTATTTTTTTAATCTGAGTGTAGTCTTTGTCATTGCAACTTCTGTCCATTCTCTGTGGATGCAAGAATTGTTCACTTTCCTCTTTGCAGCTACTTTTTGCACACCTGTGTAGTGCTATGGTTTTCACAAGCTTTCAGTAGACTAAGCAATGTAGTATTTTTTTGTAGTAGGTTTTCTTTCCCAGGTCATCAGTTTCTAGATATCTGAGCATTCTTAATGCCTTCCTCTGGTCTTTCTCCTGTAAGTTCACACCTTTTTGGAAAGTACCCAGACTGGAAATACTACTCCCTAGGAGGGCTGACCAGTGCTACCGAGTGGGTGGGAAGGATTAGTTGGTGTCTAACACGTAATACTTGTATATCCCTATAGAGTGTCTAGTTTTATGTCATTAGCCTGACCCCGTGACTCACACTGTGATACACACTACAGAGTTCTAAGAAACACTGCATTTGTCCTTATAGTGATAGTGATCTTACCTCTAGAACTGGGAAATACTAAAACATCTGGCTTTGTAGATGTGGTTTTTTGTTATGTAGAAGAATGTTTCTGGTGACTTGTATATTTGTTAAAAACAATTATATTGATTAAAAATATTTTACTCTTCTAAGGCTGATTAGCTGTAGCAACATCAAAAAGGCTTAACATCACAGACACCAAAATACAAACACAGTGTGAAAAAAAATTGTAAACACATGAGAAGGTGCAATCATATGTAATTCTTTGGCTAAATTGGTGTCAGCGTCTCTTTTGAATAACAATGCCTTTTTAGTTTGTGAATCTATGGTAAAATGAATCTTTGTCAATGGTCCAGTAACGTAAAACACCATGAAGCTTTTGTGAAACTGATACTTGGAATCACCTCAATATCTTTTCTTTCACCAGAAGGTGCATATGGTGCTAGAGTTGGGCATTGAGGGAACAGTACCATTAGCTTGCTACTGATTATTTTGCTAGGTTGAAGCTACAGCTTCAGTTCCATAGATCACTGGGAGGATGTATGCTTTCCCTGAAGAGCTTTACCCTACATTGTCTTGATTCTGCCTAGAAACTGTAAGAAAAGTGGCTCTGGAGCAGGTGTAGCTTCCGTATACCATCCAAGTGAATCATATTAGTGCTACGTGAAAACCCAGTAAGCATTTCCATGGTGTAAAACAGGGATTTTTCTCTCATATAAACAAAGCTTTTTAAAAGTCTTTGGAGCTTTACAGTTTTTAATATAAATTGTGTGTACAGTTTAAATTGGACTAAGATCTTCACCTCATCATAGCTGTCTTTGGGACAGTTTAGTTTCTCTTCCTGGCATTTGTAAAAATATATTCCAACAGATCTTCTTATCATAAAGATTTTAATAAAGCTATAGTAATTTCAAAGTAATTCAAGTATATATTAATTCTATAAAATGTAGTGTAGACAAAATCATATACTGCAGAATATTAAATCCTTGCAAACATTTTTTAAAAAAAATCTTCTGTCAGTAATTCCTGATCTGAATCAGAAGCTACAAGAAGTTGCCCTTTTTTATTATTTCCCTATTTAATTACTCCAATTAAGACTGTTGTCTTACCTTTATAAAACATGCTCACAAAGGCATTTTTTAATACAGAAATTGAAAACCTGCTTTGTGTTTGAATTGCTCCCCGCTTGCATGTGACAAGAAGCCGCCATCTCCTGGCCACAGTCGCGTACCACTGCTGCTCGGAAAGGGCAGCATCTAACTGTTCGTAAGAGAAACAGCCACCTTTCCTCAAGGACTACCAACAAAACTTCATGCGAAGTACCATGCTGATTTTCCTGTTTCTTTCTGCGATATTAAATGTGAACTACTTGGGCAAACCGGGTATGAGAACAGAAGTAGATTGCCAATGTGTTTCCATTGTCAATTTGACTTCTTTCTTCCCAGACCATGGTCCCCCAACGCCAGTTCAGCCTCTGCTTGCCCCCTGGCCCAATGCTGACTAACGCTTTGCAAGAGGCCATCTGGATGCAGCTGCCAGCATGCTCTCTCCAGGGACCAGTGCAGCTGAAAAGTGTAACGCGAGTCACATCAAGTTTGTCTTTCTCCACCTGGGACAGTCTTACAGCATTATCCCGGTAAGCCATATATCCTCAAAGGTTTTTGTGCTTTGGCCGTGCAACATACAATCTTCGTGTCACGCTACGTAAATGGTACCGTGGCAGGCTGCCACAGGTATTTTGAACTAAAAAATCAGAAATATTTTCAATATTTGTATTTCAGAATCAGAAAGGCATTGTGTGAGGCTTCGAGGTGATACAGGCTTAGCACTAAGCAGTGTGAACATACTTGTCTCCTTGATGAATTCTACAGGGATAAGCGTGGCCTGTTGTGCAGGTGGTATCAGCTGCAGTAGTAGACAAAATACTTTCTGTACTGAAGAGGGAATAGAATCACCCTGTACTGTTTCAAGATTTGTGCTGATAAAGGACAAATTAAATGGCAGACCTTGGGGGAAAAAAAAAGATCTGATTATAGATGGTAACAGAAACAAGCATTACTTAACAGTCTTTAGAATATCTTTTCAGCTTTAAGTAAAAAATGCCATCCATGGGAATGTTCAACGGGCTGGATAACACATGGAGTAATTCATTAGGGATACATCAATCAATTTCAGTCTCCTGGGAATCTAGCTCTACGTATCCCTCAGTAGAATTTATTGTTCTAGTGTGATTTCAAGTAAGAAAAGCAGTTCTGAGCTGTTCATTTCCCAGTGCTCAGGTACTTGTGGACTGGAGGATGTGCTGACTGGCATACGTGTATCCATCCAAGCAGGCACACACACACGCACGCATGTATACACAAACCCAGACAGGTGCGCAGATACATGTATCTTGGAGTTTTTATTTAATGTTAATTAGAACTGAGACACCCCTAAAGCTAAGCTTTCTCCTGAGTATTCCTAGATGTTTCCGCTTACAGAAATTCCTTTCTCTGCCTTTCCCTTCTTCCCTAAATGCTAGACTTTCTGTGCTACTGTTACAACCTTTTTATTGGTGCACATAGGGCTCACCCAGTGTTTGCTTGCTAAGTTTCCATTGGAGAGTTGCTTCTAGCTGTTTTCATCCCAGGGAAGCTGGTGTCCCCAGTCTGTTGAGTGTGAGAATCCAGACCATAGGTACAGGTAAAATAGTCTCAGACTATGCCCTAGGATGCTGCACCAAAGAGAGGAACCTCATGCTAAGAGCTCCCTGAAGCTTATTCTGCTGAATTCCTTGCTCTTTGTGCTGCTTGATGGACAGAAGGTGAGTAAAATCAGAGGCAAGAACCTAGTCACTTCAGTTGGCAAGTCATACCTGGTAGTGACTCCGCAAAGGGAGGCACTTAAGTAAACGCTTAGCTTGCGTGTTGTTGGTCCCAGTGGGGTACGTAGGACTTGTGTTAGATTTTTGGTCCTAGACAGGCAGATAGATTGCTGAGCTAGCTCTGTTACCAAATTAGGAGAAAGCAGCATTGGGTCTTGCTGATGCTGAGTGAAAATAAAGGTAGTATTATCTCAGGGAATCCATTGGGTATGTCCCCTTGGAGAATCCTCCTTCCTCACCTGAGCTGGCTGCAGAACTGGACAACTTGACAAGAATTTTTCTTCTGTTTCTCTGGGTAAGGAAAGCTCTAGACTGATGATGGGGGATCTCCAACTCCCAGTGCTCCCAAACTGGCACCTTCCCTGATTATTGAATTCACTTGAAAACAAAAGAAAAAAGTAGATTTACAAGAAGAAGAGAGACTCCAGTGATTTGTGTGAGAACAAGATATAAAATTAACTGGGTTTTTTTTCCCTTTGAACTGAACCCAGGAGCCTCAGTAAAGTTTACCCTATTTAAAGCATTAATTAGGGAGCTGACTGTACATAAAGATAAAACAGAACTCTTAAAGAAGTCTCCAGGGACTCCAAAAAACCCAGTTTTGTCTACATGAGGCAAAAGAATTTTAATTAGAAGCAACTGAATTGAAGTGAACTGATATGAGCAACAAAAAGAGAATTTATCCCACAATGTATTCAGGGAACATAATTGAATGTTCATTAGCTAAGAGTTATATACTGACTGTTAATGAGCAGAAATGAATATGTATTATTTCTTATTAAGCTGGAAATGTATGGAACTAATTGCATTTAAATATAGTAGCTATAAAGCTGTGTTTATTAAGAGTCACTACTAAGAACAGGAAAGACATAGGTGAATTTGTATTCTTTACTGCAGTATCATTTTAAATATTTATTATGCTAAGTGGTATTAATACATAGCTTTTCTTGGAAATGGTTGTTATGTTGTGCTAGTAGGACTGGGTGATGCCTTCATTTGGATAGGATTTATGCTTTGTTTATTATAAATTAGAGAAAGCAGCATAACCAAGACAGAAGCTGTTGGATTACTGTTGGTACTTCTTGCTTCTCATAATGAGGGTCCTCTGGCATTCATGATCCAATGGCACTTGGCTTCTTGATACTATGGCTTGATAATAATTATCTCAGGAGAGAGTTTTGGCAAGATTTCTTTGTTGGAGAGGTACAGGAGAAAGCCATCTTGTTACTAGATGTGGCAACAGAAGAACAGAATTCGTTTGTATTACGCGGTGGGTGTGCTGTGTGTGCACCCAGGAAGGGTCCGTGCCTGCCGGGGAAAGCCTACCATTATGGGATAGACTGAGCCTGAGAGGAAGCTGGCAGGGACAGTGGCCACTGTGTCTTATGAGGGGACACCGAGAAGCGTGTGGGAGTAAGCAATCACGGGTTTGTTTAGGTTGGAACGGTTCTCTTAAGAACATTTAGTCCAGCCCCCCCCCAGATGTAGCCAAAGGTGCGTGAAGGGGGGCAAAGCAGAGGGCAGGGATGACATCGCTGCCAGCAAGGCGTGGAATGGAAACGCTGGTGCCCAGCAGCTGGGGCTGGCCCTTGCTCCCTCTCATCGTCAGGGTTCTGCGAGATGAGGGGTGGTGGCTTTGCCTGAACGTTTTATGGCATTTACGATGATTTCAGTGGTCTCTTGCGAAGAGAGAGGGACAGTAGAAGGAGAGTTAGAAGGAAAGGAGCAGCAATACCCTGAGCGGGTGCAGAGCAGCAGAGGAGAAAGCAATGCCACGAAGAGGCATTTCTAGTTCCACTGATGGCTTCTCAGCGTTGAGTTAGCCTGGAGCGGCTGTGGAGTGCTGGACCAAGACACACCTAGTCTTGACTCTGGGAGCTGCATGAGGGCCTGCAAACAAAATTGGAATTAGACCCACGATTATTCATTGCAGCTGAAAGGCCACCTCTTTTCCTGCATGGCAAAAATAGCTGTTTTCATCCTCCTGCTCTCTTTGAAATTAGAGGATATTTTGGGACTGCAATCAGGGAGGGTTTGCACACCTTTGAGCTAGTCTCTGACATTTGACATCAGTGCTCTAGGCAGTGATTTTGTGAAATTTAAATTGCTGTCTTCCTACTTAAATGGAAAAAAAACCCTTGTTTGCTCTGATTTGAATTTGAATTATTTTTAATTTTGCCGTTTATCCTTTTCTGACAAAATTCTCACAGATTATTACAGTAACCATCGGTTCTTCCTTTAGTAATCCAAATGTATGTTTATTAATTGTGCAGATAGATATATTTTTACTACAGGATTCTTCAGTAGCAGTAAGAACTTGTGTGTTCATTTTTGGAAAGAGTGCAACTTTTTTTCCTGTTCACAAGAGGGCGATAAATCCCCAGTCATCTTTATGCAGCCTCTATACTAAGTGATCAGTGCATTACTGCAAAATGTCAGAAAAAGCAGCTTGCTGTCAGATAACTATATATATATATATATACACACACACACACACTGATCTGTATAAAATATTGTGACTCCTTTTGTTTTATGGGAAGTTTAGGCTAGGCTCTGTTCATTTCGTGCCACTGTAGAACCTATTGTCAATAGAAACTAGATGTGGAAAAGTTATTTATAATATTCCCTCCCACTACAAGTGCAAGTGTTTTCTTCATGGTACACTTATAAGTATTAAATTCAGATGAATGTCAAATGCCTCAAATAATGCAATTTTCAGCGTAGTCTTCGGGAGAATTTCCCATAGCCTAAAGGTTGTTTTGTATGCTTATTTCTTCCTCATAGTGAAACTGTTTCTTTGGTAATCAGAATTTTCCATTTCTTAAATTGAATCCTTTCCTTCAATTTAAGTATCTCTTCTCTTGAACCTCCTCTTTAAATGCAATGTTTTTTCATCTAAATACACAGACTAAAACTTTAAGCATTTTTGTGGTGATAATATCAGTATGGGAAGCTGCCATTACCACTGCGATTTCTCTATTTGTGTAGACAATTTTATAATTCATTAGTACAGCATTGTATTTTAAAATATTTAGATTTATTCACTTTCACTTGCATTGTCTCTCTTAAATAGTTTCTGTTTTACATTGAATAGTAAGAATAATTTCAGGACTTTTACATGGAATAAGGGAAAGAAAAAAGAACGACTGGTTCAGTATACTAAATTATTTTATGTCTCTGTTGATGTTACCTGATCTTATTCCAGCTCCTGTGTTTAAAGGAGCTGGATTCCTTCCAGCTCAAAAGTTCCATGACCCAGCCCATGCAATTTTTAAGCTGTCAGAACAAATTCTTAACAATTTACACTATAGTATGGCCTCTGAAGAATGTTTTCACTCTGTGTCTTAATATGCAAAATAAATAAATGCCCAAAGTCTCTTGCAACGCGCTGAGGCAGTTGCTCAAGGTGTTAGTACAGCGCCCAGTTGAGTTTAAGAGCCTCAAATGATGTGACTTCCAATATATCCCTTAAATAGTAAGACAAGTCCGTAACTCTTGAGGCTCTTTCTACAATCGGAATGGAGTTCTGCAGCTGGCTCAGATAGCTGAGACAAAAACACCTTTATATTGTCTTTCAACAACCTCAGAGGTCTTTGGCGCAGAGATTCAGTCTTGCCTGGCCCCTTGCCCAGTCTCTGATTGCCTCAGGCCCGTGGTGGGAGGGAGCTGTTAGAAAGCAGAGATACCCTTAGCTTATTTGTTTTGATATTATCTTGCCTGTAACAACCTTCACAATTCACCTCCACCCTCTCCTCACCACTGATGTCTGCAGGGGCTGCACCAGCGCAAGGGCAGGGCTGCTGTGGGCATAGCACCACTTCTGTGCTACTGGGATGCAAACAGGAGCGTGACTGGGCAGCAAGCGGAGTGTGGAAGAGATGCAGTTTGGAGTTTTGGGGTGAAAAGCTTTATCTTGCTTACTCTGTTGAAGTGTAATTAGAGTCCACCCCATTCCTGCCCTCATCCCCAGGCAAGGTCGCTGGCCTCTTCACTGGGTTTTCTGAACTCCAAAGGCTTTAATGGGTTACTTGCCCCAGTCAGTGGTTCCGAGGTTGGGAGCTCCACTTTAAACAAAAACTCCTTCACAGAGATTCTCTCGGTACAGTCAGGCATTTTGGCTATTTTAGTTAAGACCAAAATTATATAACAAACCCATATGACTCTGCCTGCTGGTTTACCATCAGCTTTCCTCCGGACAGCGGCAGAGATCTGTGTGCTTTATTAATGTCTCCACACGGATTTGGGAGATGCAGCCCCAGTTCTGCTGTGCATCTGAGGGTATGAAAGTCTTAATAGGGAAAATTTGGTTGCAAATATGATATGCCTCACAGTAATGCATAACTCATGTGTTTCCAGCTAAGGAAAAGAAACCCTTCTTACCACAACTATGCACCTCCAGAACTCCATCCATATGTCAGAAAGATACTAGAGTCATATTTTTGTCATGTTATTTAATGCTTTAAGTACACCACAATAGTAGGAGAGCAAGTATGCAGACAGGCCAATTCTTTGTGTATATTTGTAAGAAATAAAGCAAAATTGAGAGCAAAAAAGCAAGAACTAGCAAAGCATTTCCAACCAACTCATTAACTGTGACTCAGCTTAGGTATCTGAGGAAATTAAGACATCGGTAACTATAATGAAGGGGGGAAAAGAAGGCACACAATAAACCTTTTTTATCTAGCAACTGTAGAAAGACGTCTTCCCACTTTAGATGTGTTTGTTGAAGTCTGTAGTCTTCTTACAGTGGGTAGGATGAGAAAATCATCGAAAACATGCTTTAGTAACAGAAAGCTGAAGATCCGGTGGTATCGCTGACTGAACAAAAACAGCAGGAGGCCCAGGCTGCAGCATGGGTTGTGTCAAACCGTGATGTTCATTCTGCCTTGTGTGTTCATGTACGTCATGGACATGACCAGAGATTGTCCGTTCTGTAGCATTCACAGAAAGCTGCTTTGCACAAACAAGTTTCTGGATGCCTGCTGAAGTCCTGACACTGAAACCATCCTAATGCCATTAATAAGAGAGGTGTGACTGCAAGATTGTAAGGAAAGCAGCAAAATACAGGTGTGTGAGCTCAGTTAACACTAATGTCACCTGCCCTGAACCACACTGTCTTTTTAAATGCTGCAGGTGTGTTGCTGATGGTGAGGAAGCTAGGTAATTTAAGGCAAGACCAGGTACTTATGCTGTTTGGCAGTCAGGAGCCATGAAGATCTTAGCAGTGTCTCTTCTACGCAGGTACTAACAAATAAGGTTGGTATGACATAGGTACCAGCCTAGAATTTTGCTATGAAGTATATAGCTGAGATATATTGTGAGCGTTGGAGTGCAGCTTAAAAGAAGTATTTTTTTAGAGGAAAAAGGCAAGAAGAGTGGAAATGACAACAGCCTTGCAAAAAAAGGAGTGAATGCTAGTGAAAAGGTTTAATATAACTTGGTAGTTTTCAGGGACCTGCTGCCAGTTGTGCATTAATAATAAAGATTCTGCTTCTTCAGCTGGCTGTAGCCAAAGTTAGTGAGAAGCCACAAGGCAGGGGTTGCTCTGAGGAAGAGCATGCAAGTAACCGGGAAGTTTCAGATGCCGATTACAGGTGCTTTGCCCAAGCGTTGGAACTCCTTCTTTCAAAGAAGGTTTGAGTCTGGAAATGAGCTTTAGGGTTAGAAACGCTGCCTAAGCTCTACCCAGCTGGCTTGGAGAAGCTTTTGGACGCTGATATGTGAGGCAAGTTCAACAAACTGGGATTGGGCCTTGAACAGTAAAACAATATCCTCTTTTTCTTCTGTGGAATTAGATCACAGATGCGGATGTTAACAAAGGATTATGGAGCTGTAGCTCAATTCTCATAAAGAGAAATGGTGATTAGTTACAGAGACTTGTGAGCTTACTGCTTCCCAGCAGCAGAGGGGCAGGGACCCGCAGGGGCCCGGGTGCTGGAATATCACTCATGCTTCACTGGACAAATAACAGCAACTCTGTGCTGGTTTTCCAGTCTGTAGTATGATGCAGTTATCTTACTGAGGGATTGAAAGGCATAATCAATTGTAAAACGCATTGAAACAGAAAGTGCTATCTCAGTGCAAAGTGGTTTTATCTACTGCTGCACACCCAAAGGATTTAATTTTGAGGTGGAGACACATTTCTTAAAGCCTGTGATTTGTACTGAAACAATTGGAAATAATGAAGCCTTGGGTTAGTGTTGTTGGAACCTTGTTCCTGTTGAGGTTGGTGGCAATTCCGTCGCTGATTTCAGCAGGAAGAGGATCAGGCTGCTTTATCAGGAAGCATTAGGGAAATACAAGAGATTCTAAAGCTAAGGATCTGGGATTTTTGAAAAGCTAAATTATGTTGTGCCAGTCCTCACCCTGGTAGTCCAATGGTTTAATATAGACCTTTTGTGTCAACTAATTACTCAGGGATGTGTTAACTTGAAATATTAAGGAAACTGCTAGCTTTTTTGCTGTCTACAAAAAAACCCCACAAACATTCAGAATAAAGAACATCTGAATAGCCTAGGCAGAAAGCGAACGTAAGATAACGTGTGTTCATTGAACAAAAGAAGGTAATTTGAAAGGATATGTGCCATTAAAATGGGTCATATGATCCGTGATAGAAGTTACAAATAAATGCAGTGCACCACTGTTGTGGAAATTGAAAGTAACAGTCGATGGGGAGAAACCAGTAGAAAGAAAGATAGACAGAAAAAAAACCTCCACAAAAACAAACCAAAGAAGGCCTTGTGGAGATTTGTGGAGATTTACCCCAACTTAAATCAAGTTTAGAATGTATTGATATTTGGGAGATGTCTCTGACAGTTATGAAGTCAAAGAAGAAGTATGGCTTTTGCTCTGAAGAATTTCAGAGTGTATAGATCTGCTAACAATTTATATATCAAAGCAGTCACCAAATGGGCTGGAGAGGCAGAGCAACAAATCATTTCCAGAAGTTGCCATTATCAGGATTTAAAAGTAATGTTAATCTCAGTGTTGCTACAAAAATGAATATCAATGTCAGTATTTTAAATAAAATCTGATTTTGATTTTGGTATGGGGGCTTAGAACTCCCTGGAATTGGTCTTGGTAAACTGTTCTATAACCACATCAGCTGGAGTCTTTCGACATATAAATTACAGAAATCTGGAAAGTTTTCTAAACTATATGTATGGTCTTGTTAAATCACAGTGCAGTGTTTCATCTGACCATTGAAGACCCGTGTAGTAAGTAGAGCTAACAGAGAGGTGCACAGGTGACTTTCTTATTAAAAATCAGACTATCCCTCATTTATTTCGGATGTTTTTCTAAAGGATTGATGCTTCCAGATGATTTTATGCCTTTGCATTCATTTCTTATTTTGGAAAGGAAGATCTTTTAATAATGTTTAGCATCAACCTCTCCCACCCCTTCAATTTGCTGCTCTGGTAAAAGTGCTGTTCCTCTGCAAAAGCTCATAACGTGCTATATGAAATGTCAAGAATGATAAAGCAAAACAAAGAACCTCGAAAGGGAAATGTGCTGCCATGAATATCTGAAATGTACTGAACCACTGCTTTATTATACTTAAATTTCAATAAACACTTCTCTTAAGAGCTTGTGTTTCAGTAGGCAGGGAGATGGTTCTCTATGTAAATAACACTGTTTACCTTTTCTTTAAAAACTGTATTCTCACCACGGTGGTAAATCCTACAAGAAAGCTAAAACATAGTTAGGCTGTGAGATGTGGAATAAAATCTCGGAAACCTCTCTCTGTGCTTGCTGGATTGCTATGTGTGGCCATAAAGCAAGAATGCCTTAGAGAACTAATTTTCACAATGTTTTTGCGTCCGTTCTGGTTTTGAAAATAAGAAAGGAGGAAGCCAAAACCCTCAAAAGAGTGCTAATAAGCTCATTTTGCGTCTTCCTTATTTTATGTCTTGCTCCAGTTTTTATAGTTTCACTCTTAGCAGATATGGTATAGCACAAGATTTATTTCTAAGTGCTTATCGCTCCTTAGTAGAAAGCATTTATGTTTTTCCATAAGAACTCTTTCTAGTCACCTCTTCCTTGATAGCGTTTTTATCCACTTACTTTACCCTGAAGTGTCACTTAGAACGCTTCTCAGAGGTTGGCAAAGGTTAGTGTAACCATTAATGCATTAAAGTTGGATGCTGGAGGTGTTAATGCTTTGCTGCCAGTCTTGTTTTAGTGCTAGCTGTCTCTGGTGTCAAAGAACTTCATTTCCTAAACGCCAGGCCAGCGTTGCCCTTGTCTGAAGGCTTCCTCAGTAACTCTACTAACTCTCCCAGTCACTACTTTCAGTTTCCCAAGAAATCAGGCTTAGAGCCTTGAAAGTCTGAAAATGTTTCTGTAATTGATTTTACAAATATTTGCAAATATAACTGGTTTTTTTCTTGGTGGTCATTTCAAGACGTGTCATTTGCATCTTTTGAGGGCCAATTTAGCAGCAAGCGGGAAGACAAATACTCGAATAATATTTTCAGAATGAAAGGCAAGGCCCCCACTGCAGTTTTATAGTCTGCTTCATAGCATCAGAGAGCTTTTGTGTAATTCCTTAGGTGAGACAACTGTTACCTGTCATGCAGAGCTTGCTTTTTCTCCTCCTTTGTTCCAAAGAGGAACATTGTAAGGGAGTAGTAGCTCCTGTAATAATATTGCTGCCTGTGTTACATTAAGTGCTGTGGCGATGGCTTAGTTTTGCATGGACTAGAAAAAGGCTAGAGCTGCAAGGTTCTTAAGTCTGCTGGTGGTTTATTTGGTGAGTTTGGATCGGTTCTCACGCTGGTTTAGATGTGGCTAAAACTGGCAATCACAATGCTTGTCCACGAAGGCAAAGTTGCTTGCTTTTGCACAGGCAGACACATCTCCCTTGGAGACGATGTCATAGAAGAAAGTAGTTTAATGAAGGAAGAATGGAAACACTGGAGAATACTCCAGGATTGTGTTTTTTTTTCAGATTTCATCTTCCTATTCTCTGTCTCAAAGTAAACATTCCGTCTTTGCATGAATAAGTTGAATTGTGTGTTGAGGCCTCTGAATACGCTTGAGTAGCTTAAGATGAAGAGGCTACGTCATAGCATGGTTGAGCACAAAGTTGTGGCTGAGTTGACGTGCTTCTGAGGGGAGAATACACATGTTTAAGGAACCTCAAGATGAAAGGCCAGGGATTTTAGCACGCAGAGTTGTGCAACAGTGGTCCAGCTGGGACTTCATTAAAGAGAAGGAACAATGTAAAGCATTACTGTGTCCTGTGACAGTGGTCTAATCAAATGTCACTGAGCAGCTCCTTGGTACAGCATGGGTTGAAGTCTTACTGAAATAAAGAAAAAGCTAATTGCTATTTTTGGCTGCACTGTTGCGTGCTGGGTTGGTTGCCTTGTCCATTTGGGAATGTCTTATGTAGTAAGCTAGAACACAGTGCTGCAGGTGCAGAAGTTCTGACCATGTTTTCTCAAGAGAAGTCCAATAAATCATTGTGCCATTTCTATCAATAACTCCAAATGCTGAGTGCTCTGGCCTTGTCTTTCTGAAAGGGAGGCTATATTCTGTTGTTCCTATGCATTTTGTAAAGGCAGTCAGGACACCTGCTAGATTTCTCAGTGCTGTTGGATTGAAAAGCTCCTGGCTTTTGGGCTAGCACTAGCAGTCTGCCACTAGCTGCCCATGATTGCACCAAAATTAAGAAGCTCCATAATTATGAGGAGTGTAGTCATGCTTCCTTCTGCCCTGCCCTGCCTGTTGCTCGCCATGCAAGTCTTCGAGGCGGAGGGATTAGCAGATGCCTGTGGTTGCTCCGCCATTCGTCAGAGAAGGTGCTGGTCTGGATCTGGTACCTGTTCCCATAGCAGCTCAGACTGCCCAGCTCCACAGCAAACTCCCCAGTTCCCAGAACTGCCCCAGGGATTAATTAGTTCATGTTTATAATGTGCTTTGATGTAGAAAGTGTTGTTATTATTACTTAAAACTCTTGAACTACTCCTTGGTATAGAGATGCGAGGCTAATAGGTTTTAATTACAAAAAATACGTATGCTGAGAAACACAATCCCGTTGTCTGAATTCCAGTGAGTTTTTCTGTGTGGTTTCCTCTTGCCATCCAGTTGACTTTTAAGAACATGTGATTTAATTTTTTTTTTATTATTGTTTAAAATGGGGGTTGCCTGATGTTAAAATATTTAGATTTATTCTGATTTTATTTTTAATAGCATACAGAGCTGCTTTGATTGAAAATATTTATACTGATGAAACACATGCCAGTAGGCTCTATTTGTATTTGTGCTCAGCTCTTCAGGAAACTGTTTGTCTGTCTATGTCGCTTGGCTATAATGCACTTAATGAAAACAGTGTTTTGTTGTTTTTTAGAGTAAATCTGGAGTAGAGAATTTGGAAAGAAAATGCTGCTGACTTCCCAAATACTTATAAGAAAAAGAAGTGTAAATCAATTTGTGTAACTGTATTATTCCTCATTCATTGTATTGCTTTGCGTCAGAAGCCTTGGAAAGGTTAGAAGTAGGTTTTGCTGTGGGCAATTGGTGTAACTGATAAAATGAGCATGGATTCATATGGAGTAATTGACAGTCCATCTGTATTAAAGTTATTTATTCCATTACCTGTTGATCACATGCAATACTGCAAGTTGATGAAAGCAAGAGCTTCTTTTTACTTCTTCATCTAATGAGGAATTGTTTCCTTTATTCTGAGTCTCACTGGAGGCTGACAAGTCCAGACCTCATAAGCGTCTTTGATGAACACAGTAATATGGTGGAAACACTTTTTTCTAAAACAATTTAAATATTAATAGTTATATTATTTAATTTATTCTAATTTAACTTCCAAAAATATGGAGCTAACCTTATCAAATGCTTTGGCTTTCAAACGACAGAGTAGTTCTAGTTTCTGGTTAGGGCACCAGGCTTGGCCTGAGTTAGCGATATTATAAAACAAAGGTGCCATCAACGAACTAACATGAAGCACATTTGAAAAAACACATCTGCAGTCAATAATCTGAAGAGTAAAGAGCATTATGGACAAATTCATTGAAAAAATATTCTATATTGGGTATGAAATTCTTGTGCACGTGTATAAACAGCGTAATTGTTGGGCTCTGGGGGTCTGATACAGGGCTCCGGGTAGACACTCAGCTACCAGGGTTTGTACGTTTGCACATGGTTCGTAAACAGCGTGATTTGGAGCCCAGTCATGTCCTGTGGTTTCCTCATAACCTTCATGTTGGATGAAAAATAAGCTGTCGTTCATGGCATTGTGGAAACAGAACTACTTAAAAAGACAGTCATTGGACATGCTAAATTTTCTGTTGTTTATAGCTTTTAAATCAAGGGTTGTTGCCTATCTAGAAGTGACTGTGATAGGCGTAGTAATCAGTGGCTGAAATCTGAGGGGACATTTAAGGAGGTCAGGCTAAATTATCATAATGTTGCTTCAAGAGTGAAAGCTACAAAAGCAATACTGAGCATATGCTTAATCAGAATTTTATGTACCACATTTATGAAATGGGTATCTACTGTTCTAAAGCACTTTGTGGGGGGAGCCGGGAGCCTTTACTTTAACCCTTCCTTCCCCAAAGTCAGCCTGAAGACTGAGTTATTTTAGAGTGCCACAAAAACAGGACAGAGGAAAAGAACATCCCTCCTTTATCCATAATGCAGTGCTGTTGTGTTTAATTCTAGGTCAGTGTTCTCTTCCCCTAATAAATAAGAGAATCTTGCATTTTGGTGAACTCAAAGTGTGTTTGTGAATAGCCACTGGTACTGTGCTACAGATAAAACCTGTTCATGTCAATAGTATGCACCCATCCCATCAGGGAAATGGAGAGGTCTTGCCTGTATGGATTAGATTGTGATGGATATTAGTTAGTAAGGGAGAATAGATTAATCTATATAAATGTGAAGTATTTAGTGGTATTCTTCAGCTCCAGATAATGAAATGCCATCGAGGCACAGTTAAATTTCTGTTTATTGACAAACATCTGCTGCAGTAAAGAGCCTGCCAGGAGCATGGTCTATGTTTAGAATTGATTTTATATCCTGATAACTCTCCGTAGTTGTGTGAAACATGCCCAAGTGCTGGAATGGAACTCAGTAGTTCTGTCTATAGTAATAATTTATCTGTTACCTTGTCTATGATTATTCCTCTTCTGGTGATTTCCCCCCACTCCTCCCCCTTGCAAATAATAGCAGAAGGAAGACCTCTGCTTTGCCTCTCTAATGGTAAGGTAGTTCATCTCAGAGTTTTGAGCTGCTTAAATGTTTATTTTATACTGTCAATACTTTGTTAATATTTCTGTGATGCCTGAAGCATTGGTCTAAGTGCCTATCTGCCTAAGCAGCTGTGAAAGCTGTTTGGTCAAGAATAATTTTTGGATTCAAAGTGTAGCTTTATGTTTCTGCCCCTCAGGATCTGACAGTGAGTGCTCAGTGATGTACACTGGAAATCCTTGAAAAGTTCTGCTCCATAAATTCTAGCCGTGCAAGGGTGGGATGGCATGGGGGAGACAAGAGCAGTGCTGGCTTCCTGAGGGTGAAACAGCCATAGCCTCTGTGGAGGTGAGCCATGTGGCTACTTAGCTATCCATTTACTCTGCCACTTCCCTTGCTCTTTTTCTGTGGTCATTCTCATGGCCTTTATATATGCTGGTTAATTCTGTGAAGTTACTGGCTGGTAGCTCTGTGGTTTCACTGTTAATCCAAGACTGGATTGCATTGCCCTTCCTCCTCTGTCATTCTCCAGAGATGTGTGTTAAGGGTGTGAGTGTGCAGCAGTCATCGCTCCTAATCAGCAGGATTTCTCACTGCATCTACTCTATTCTCAAGCACACAAAGATATTTCAGACTATATTTTTACCGTGATGCCATAGTTGTGCCATACCTTTTATTCATAGAGGCAAAGCCTGCCCAATTGCCCATTCTCTAGGCTGAGAAGTTGTATTTTTTTTAATGTAATTTATTTTTATAATTTACAAATTTAAATTATGTAACATGTTAGCCACATGCCAAAATCCTTAAAAAAACAACTTTGCAAAGGGAATTCTAGAGTTAAATAAACAGTTTCATGTGTTGAATTATACTAGAGAATTGCAGGAAGGTGACCTGTTAAAATTACACTCAGGTGGTCTCAGTTTAAAGAGCAAAGAAGTGAACAATGTGCGTGTTGGGGGAAAAAAATACAGATAATGGGTTGGAATATACACAGTGCATGGCTGAGATTCTGCCGAGACGTGGGCCAGAGCAGTGCTTTACTGGCAGCACACTGTGCTGCTATAAAGACGATCTTTGCTCTTCAGACTGGCAGGAATTGCTGTGGGGGACTTACCTCCTACAACGAGGAAATGCCTTCAGCCGTCTCCATCGCTCCCCACCCGCTCCTGGCTGAAGGCTGTGCGGCTTTGGATGGCTTTCCTCCTTTGGCTGGAAGGGATGGTCACTAAAATGCAGAGCCTGAGGGACGTGGGTAGGAGGGGGAGACGGACAAACTCAAGGAAAAAGCTTCCCCTAAATGAGTATAGCGCATATATAGCGGAGTGTATATATATATCAGAGCATATATGAGAGTGGAAGATAGTACAACAGTTCTCCCTCTTTTTAAAGGAACGCCTTTGTAAATGCATTTTCACACTTAGTCCCAACAAAACATGCTTTCCTTTTGATGTTTAAATACCCTTTATCTTTTTGAATAGCTTGGTATTACCCCAGAATAACTGACACAAAAAGAGCAAAATCCTGCAAGCCTCCTGCTTGGCAGTCTCTTGCTCTGCATCGAGGACGCATAACTATATTTTCTGTGCTGCTTTTGGTACACACGCTTGTTCTGGGGCCATGGTTTTGCTGTGGGGGAGGAGTGGGTTTGGGCTTGATGAAGGCGCTTTTCATTAGCTCTCACTGAACCAGCTCGAAGGGTGCCTGGTGCAGTGATTCCTTTCAGCCTGCAAGTGGCATTCTTTGTCCGGTTACTGGACTCGACAGCCTAGTTTATCAAAAATCCTTACCTCAAGTGATTTCAGAATAACACTTTCTTTTCAAATGTTTGTCGATGGCAGCCTGTTTGCTGACTATGAAAATAAAATCAAACTAGAAGCAAGGCTTTGTCCACTGCAGTCACTTTCCCTCGGTTTGCTCTAAACCTGTCAGTTGAAAGCCACTTCTTGGCACTGCAGAGGCTTTTCTCTCCTTGAACTTCAGGAACACTTCTAGCTTACATCCACATTTCATAAATGTCCTTCTGGATAAGCTGCCTGCCTTGGGGTTGTATGTAGGGGTCTAGTGAGGATGCAGCCTATTTCTAAACCTAGGAGAAAGTAGGACTGTGTAAGTCTCACGAAGTTCGGTTATATTATTTCCACTGTAATTTCTGCAGAGGCTCCTTTGGCATTTTCACAGTATGCCGTGTAGCGTCTGCAGCAGCTCAGCTCTTGCCGTGGTTATTCAGGTCATACTTCGGTATTTAAATGTAATTCTTCAGAATGTTGGTATTCGCAAGCAAGGGAGCTACATCTCCTATGAAGATAGAGGTATTAAAGCAGCATCTTTGTTTCTAGGAGCTACTTCTTTACCTGCTGCAGTTAATTTTACTCATGTATCTCTGCAATGAGAAAACGGCATAGAAACCCTGAATAGTTAGCTAATCATGGCATTCCAGATGTACCTGAAAGCAACAGTGCACTTCCCATTGGTCCATTTTGGGTGATTTTTCACTTTTGAAAAACTAGAATGTATTCCCACAAAGAGTGTGAAACCCAAGAGGGCCTCTTTTCTCATAAAATTTTTGTTAGGGAATGTGGGAAGGTGGTTCTCCTTTGGGGCTGTGTTGTGCTCAGGAAGGAATATGGAGCTGGGAGTCTGGATTCTTTTATGGCTTTGAGAGATCTTTGCACTTATGTAGCAAAGTATTTAGTTAGGATTCATGGTATGCTTACAGACAAAATGTGAATAATTATCTTTTAATATTTTTTTAAGTAGAGAAACTAGAGCCAGTTCAACACATGAAAAAAAGCTGAAGTTAATTTAAAAAATGAGCACCTAAACTGATGTTGTAACATGTGTGTTCTTAAGCCCTTCGGGTTCCATAGAGCATAGCCTTTGCCAGCAGTGATTAAAATACTAATGAGAAGGAATGAAATATTCCAAAGAGAGATGAGGAAGGTGAATTAGGCTTGCTGTTTACCTGTAAAGTTTAAAAAGGTGAGAAAGAATGTGTTCCCTTGACTCTAGACCACTTCAACTTCATAAAGAAAAATTCCCCATGCATTCAGGACTTCACCGCCTGTGTGTAACAACCTTTGTATAGACACAGTTTTCTTAGAAACACTAAAAGCTGCCAGTGTGCCCTAGAAACATCATATACTTTAGCAATATTTATTATGATGTTGGTTTTAATATTCAGAGACCACATCCAGTTTTGCATGGCTAGAATTTATGGAGCAGAACTTTTCAAGGACTAGAATTATTTAAATAGAAATATTTTCATTTTTCATGCACAGACACCCTGTGAGGTTTCAGAATCCACACAGCTTTCAATTTTAGGAGTATTCTTCCCTGTGTTTTCAGGAACTTTTTGCATTCCTGAATCTAGTTGTGGGATTTTCCCCCTAATGGGATCCAGGCTTAAATGCTGGAGTCACACATTCTGTCAATTAGTGCAAATAAGTTCTTCGAACTCATTTAATGGGTGCAGATAGATTTATTATTATTATTATTATTATTTAGCTCTGTAGCACTGTGCCTCCAATGTATTTTGTCACACTTGTGTGAGGGATACTGGGATGTTCAGTTTTTAAGCTTTCCAAGAGGGTCACAGGAGAAAAGCTATCCATTGGGAAAGTTAATTGCATAGTACCAGTCAGTGGTCATGCTCAGCTGGTGTTCAAGGTGCTTTTCTGGTGGTGGTCAAACAGCAGAATTAGTTGCATCGCTTTTCTTTCTTGGGGTTGCCCGTTGTTGGCTCCCTTTAGTTGCTGTAGCACTGGTGGAAGCTGTGGCTGGACTAAGGCAGGTACTAGGTGTACCGTAACTCTGAGCCTGCTTGCAGGCATCTGTGTGGCTTGGAAGGATGGTGGCACAGAGCCACCGCTCTCTTAGAGAGGGTTGGGAACTAGCGTATGGAATCTTTTTGTCAGAAACAATGGGTTTCCTTCTTCTCTATGAAAGCAGCAGAGGTACCAAGACAGGGTCCTTAACCATGTGCTGCCTGGGGAACCCACAGTGCTTGGGCTGTTGGCATCATCAGCTTATGGAGGCTTTGGCCAGTTATCCAAGCCACCTTTGCAGCCAATGTCCTTTCCCCCACCCACCCCCCACCCCCTTATTTTTTTTTCTGGGTTTGTTGGGTTGGTTGTTTGGGTCTTTGTGTGTGTGGTGGTGTTATTGTTTTGGGGTTTCTTTTGTCCAGAAAACTGAACTTAGGACTTGCAGTCCCAAATGTGGGGGCCTGTCTTGGTGGAAAACTTGGTCTCAGTGAGGGGGAAAAAATGTTTCTTTTATGCTATGAGAGGTTTGTACTGCACAACTGAAAAAAGGTGCCCAGAACTTCTCTTACTGCTGCCTTTACTAAAGGGTGTCAGGTAAGAAGGTAGCAGTTGGAAAAATAAGAGTATAGACAAGACCGCAAAGGATCTCAGACTGGCCAGGCAAGCTTCCCACTTTCTCTGTGCAGTTTTACCTTGCCTGTCTAGTTGTGTTTCCTATCATAACGTCTTATGAAAACTGATGGAGTGCTTTTGCATGGTTTGATTATTAGCTCTAGCATGCTGAAAATCTTCAACAGGTTAAAATCCACTGGAGTGTCTGTTTCATGGGAGACTAAAGATCTCATAACATTATAAGCAATCCATATTTAATAGCTTTCTGGATGTATTGGTGAGTGTGACTTTTGATAATTTAATGTTAAGAATTGCTATCACAGTGGAAAAATCATTTGTATTTATTGTACTGAAGGTAACCTGCTAAGAATGCCATCTGCAAGCGTCTTTCAAACTGGGTTGGTGTTACGAGTGCACAGTTATGTCTGTGATTGGAGAGATACCAAGTAAGGGGCCCATGATGAAATTTTAATATTGCTTTAATTTTGAGATTTTATTCTTAATTTCCCTGCTAAAATCTGCTTGTGCCCAGTTTTGTCATCTTTCTTTGGAAGTGTGCACACCTCGATCTACAATATCGAGAATGGTGAACCAGTGTTTTACTACATTCTTCCTATAAAGGTCAGTGGGGATTCCTGTGTGGAGAAGGAATACAGATTCAGATCCTGAATAGGAAATGTGAAGCTCTGGATTTGTCACTTCTTTAACAAATTTATTTTTTTGCAGTTTTCATATGACTACTTTGTAACGATTTTTTTTTTTTTTGATTAAATGCTTGGTTATCTTTCAGAAAAGCATGTTTGCCACAAGGCAAGATGGCCTGTGTTTATAGTAGACAAAGTGAAGAGTATTTGCTGAGAGCATAATGCTATTATGACAAGCATCAGTTTACCTTGAAAGTAAATAGTTTCTAAAAGGATGTAAAGTAACCATGTTTTGAAGTCTTCAGATTAATGCAGCCTCCATGTGTATGATTATGTATAAAACTTGCCAACAACAACATGGCCAAATGATGTGGATGGACACCTGCTGGGCCTTCTTAAAAGTGCTTAATGGGGCTAAGCAGGAGGTCATTACCTCAGTCTAGTTTAGGCACATGTGCAGTTTTTTGGCTCCTAAATATTTTAGAAAGTATGACCTAAATCCTGATGTCCTATTGATTTCCTATACCTGTAATAGATTTTCTGTGAGATCTAGATAGAGTAAATATCTCAGCCTATTCTACCTCATTTCCCCTGTTTCTGCCACATGTTTTTGTCTTGTTTGTTTTAGACATTAGGACCTTTGACATCAGGACATGTCTTGCTGTCAGTGTGCCATGCACTGTATACCAAATGTCCACTCTCAACTGTGAACTTCTACTTGGTGCAGGTGTACAGTATTTTATGCAAATGTACATAAATATCTACATATATTTATTAGGATTAATACATAATGAAATAATTGGCATTGAAATTCTTATATGGCCTCCCTGGCTTGAATACATATAGATGAAACTCACTTATTCTGAACTTGAAATCAAAAGGAGACGTGAAGAGTCTGTTGCAGGTGCATTAACAGCCAAGGGGATGCTGAGATTTAAATGGAAAAGCTCTATTTTAGATCATGGTTCCACTAAAAAAATACAGTAAATCAAGTACAGAATCTGCTTACAACTGCTGTCTGATATTTTCCAATTTTTCTGCCCATAGTACAGAATTTGCATGCAGAAATAAAGAGTGAATGCAGACAAAAGTATTTGAAGGTGACATGGTCTTGTTTCCTAGAGTAGGTTTGAGCTGATGATTTACAGGTAATGGCCACTCCTCCCTGCCAGTTTCTTTTTTTGTCCCAGTGTCTAGTTGTTTATATAAGAAACAAGGCTGGAAGAACAAAAGAGTAAAGAGGTGATAAAAGCGGAGTGAAACCAAAACAAAATCTGTAAAGGGCCTGAATGCTTTGATATATTTTGCACTTTCTCAAAGGGCTTGCTTGAAACAAAAGCCAAAACAAAACCTGAAAGCTGAAGATCCCTTAGGCAGGTGCCCTACCTTTTGGGTTGGAAACTTACTGCCTTTTAGCTTCCTGATGTTCCCAGGTTCCAAAGCACTGCATAAAAGTGAGAGGAACTGAAATTTACCTATTTGAGCATAGAATCAAGCCATAGTTGTACACACGTAATCAGTGATGTGAGACAAGAGACTGAGGACCGAGACAGTTCCATGCAGTACGCAGTGCTACAGAGGAAAGCGTCTAATGTAAGAATGGATGAAAGGCATTACTCAAGGAGAAGGCTCCTAGAAAGCCCTACAAATGAGGATTTTAATAGGACGTAAATAGAAGCCTCTTTGACCACATGGGAAAAAACAGAAGACTTTTCAGGGTAGGCTCTCCTACTTCCTACTTTTGAGCTGTTGAAGAAGAGAATTGTCAGTGGCCTTGAAAAGTACATGTTTCTTAATGGAAAAGGAAAGCATGAAAATACAGGAGTTAAATGAGCCTTGGCAAGTCATCAAATAGTGAGAAATCACTGTCTCTCTTTAGAGGACTATGTTCAACAGTTAGTGCGTTGACCACAGAGGGAAAGTCTTGCCTCTTGGCAAATTGCTTCACCTTGGTTTGCCTAACGCGATGGTCAGCTGCCATCCTGTAGCAGTGAGCTCTGCTGCGGTGGGGTTTTGCGTAAGTCAAATGAAGGGGCTGGAGAAGGAGAGCACTGGAGAGGGGCAGTGGCCAGAATTGTCTATTGTGAAGTGCAACCACAGAAGAAATAAAGTCTCCACGGCTTAACTATCTGTATCATGTGAGGCTGGATGGGAGACCTGTGGCCGAGTTTCCTAATTTCTTGGTTAGCGGGGATTAGAAACTTTGTGTGGTGGGGAGGTGCTGGGTCTGCATCAGTGCCTGGCACCCAGCTGCAGAATGCAAAGCTGCTTTCTAGCTTCAGCCCTCCTGGCAGCAGTAGGAGGGCTGCTGTAATAGTCCTAGGGAAGACAGAATAAAGCTATGTAGCAGTCCAAGGTTAAAGCAGTGGTTAGAGACACAAAAAACAAGCCCACTTGGATAGCTTAATATTGTGAATTCCTGTCTTTTAGGAAGGGGAGGCCACCTCCAAATAACTCCAGGGACACACTGCAAAGCTCCAGGCTAATCTAAATTGAAAAAAAATTATCCTCTTAGAATTTCAGTTTATTTTGGCAACGCTAGCAAATTCTTAACAGCGAAGCGAGTTAGTCACTCTGGAGTAGTTCTGAGAAGTCCCAGAGGACAGCGCTGAGCAGTAACAGACAGCTGAAAGCTCAACAGTTTTCTGTTTTGTCACCCTGTAGTCTGCAGCAGAGTTACCCAGGGAAATGCAGACCTGTAGTGACGTGAGGCCTTTTATTCTTATCTCCCTTTTTCAGAGTGCTTGTTGGTTGTCTGGTAGGGTCTGAGCGTGTGCATGGTGAAGCTGGCTGAAGCGGAAATGTAGAAGTATACGAGGAGCCTGGAGATTTACAAGAAGAGGTGGAAGAATGACACAGAGGTTATATTGGCAGGCAGTGTGTTTGCAGCCCTCCGAGCGCTGGTTAGGCTGAGCAACGTGGCAGTGTTGGTGGAACCTGCTCTGACCTGGTCACTCATTCAGCTATTGCAGCTATGAAGAAATTACCTATTGTTTGAGCAATAAAACCAATAAACTCATTATTTTGAAATACCTGACTTATCTCCACTAGTGCTACCAAGGAAGAACATCTGTGCAAACTGAATAATTGTACTTTTATCTCACCATATTCTCCTTTGCTCAGAATATGGTGTATTTTATGGAGAAGGGAAAAAACTGGTGCAACATGCTAAGCAGGTTAAGGTCAATTAGCATTCAGCCAATTGGACTGAATGATCGTTGCAGGTCCCTTCAAACTGAAACTTTCTATTCTAACATTCATATTAAATCCTTACTGTTAAATAAGATACTGTAATATAACCATGAGCTATTTCTTTGTGTGTGTATATGTGTGTATACATGCAGGCATGTATTTAATACACCATTTTAAAAAGCTATTGTATGTACTTATTGAAATTATATAACTTAATTTCAAAGCCTAAGGTCGTTCAAGGCTGGAAGAGGCCATTGGTTCACTTAATCCAATCCCCACTTGGTCCAGGCCAGGATGTTTTTTCCCAAATATGCTGTATTAACACCAGATAAAATATGTTTAGAGTGAAGGATACTCTCCAGAAAGGCAGGGAGTCTTGATTGGAAGACATTAAGAAAGAACAAAAAAGACTGCCTCTCACTTTTTTTTGGTAGTCTGGCACACAGGTCTGTTGTTTTTACCACTGATAAAGTGTGCATTTTTGCAGATTCCGTTGTTTTGTAGGCAATGGTTCATGCTGTATCTTTTTTTTCATTAGATTAAAGAGTTCTGAGATAGAAACAGGCTTTTTTAATATTTGTCTCAATTAAGAAAAGATTAATTGGAGATCTTATTAAAAAAATCGAATGCAATGATGAGAATGAATGAATGTTGTTGAATTGTCTTGTTTATATTGAATATCATACACCTGAAAAATTTGTGCCCATTTATTTCTGCAGGTAAAGACTTGCTGTTGCAGTTGGGGTGGGGGGAAGCCCCATACCCACCTTCCTGGCTAGTTGTGAATGAAATCGTGGCTGTTTGTGTGCAAGTGCAAATCTCAGAACCAAACAATTTACCTTCAGATGCCATTTTCCTCTCACTTCTGTTTTAAAAGGCAGTGCCAGAAGGAGACGTGTTTCAAGTAATAGCATGTGATTCTGACTCCGCTTGGTATGCAGAAACCTTGCTGGCAGCTTCTGAGACTGCTCCAGTTCTGCCTGACTGTGCTGTTTCTCTGACAGAGTCTCCGAGTTGTTGGTTGTAGTGTTGTTTCAGAGTGTTCCAGTTTTATGTTTTTCTCTTTACTGCAGTTCCCTACGTTGAAATACCTTAATACTTACAAGCTTTACATAATAAACCTTACAAGCGTTTTACATAACCGGTCTGAAACAAGCCTGTTTGCCCTTGCAGGTATAAATCTCCACATTTGCGGTGATCCCACAGAGCCCAATGTCTGCTCGTTTGTTGGCTTCCTCTCCTCCAAAAGCAGAAGAACGTTCATTCACCTAATCTTTGCTGCTAAAACCATGCATGTCTGTGTTTGTAAATAGACATAATTTGTCCAAAATGGGCCCCAAAGACCTACTTTCTCCTGATTTAAGGAACAGCACAGTTACAGTCAATTGCTTAAATTTATGGCTAACTGCTGCTTTATAAAATCATGCCAGAATAGCAGGAAGAAAATGTATTTTTAACAGATACAGAGTGTTAGTGAGACACAAAGTGTTAAGCATGATTCACAGCTCAGGCTGCTGTATCTATTAAGTGTTTAAACTATGGCATTCCATTATAGCCTTGGCTGCCTCCTATGTATTGTGACAGAGCGGTTGCTAAACCACTGCCCTTTACTCTATTGAGTTGGAACTGTCCCCCTGAGTGCCTACAGCCCGTCCTGCTCACAACTGACAGAAAATTTCCTCCAGCTCAAGGAGCAAGAGTGTCTGAGCTGTATCCGTGTTGCAACAAGCCCCTGTGCAGCATGTGTGCGGCTCGACCCACACACCAAAAAGTTCTCCGTGAACCTGGCTTCAGTTTAATAGAACTGTAGAAACAGAACAAGTTAGGTACAAGTTTGATAGAGTTTTGTGCTGGGTTTTGTGTGGCTTTGAGAGAAACACACTTTTGGCCTCTTTCTCCCTCTGTAAAGAAGGTAGTAAAAATCTTGATTCAGTTCTGAAAATGTCTTGGGAGAAAGATGCTGAGGGCAGGAAAGGCAAGGGCAGTGGCCTCGCTGGCAAGGGCACAGTCTCGCAGTGCCCACAAGGCATGAAAAGAGTAGACCTGGGAGGATAATCCTATTTAGCCAAGAGACCAGAGATCACCAGAAGAGTCCATAGTGTTGGGGCAGGTCCAAAGCCAAACAGAGAAACGTCAGTGGGCTTGATCAGCATGGGACATGGCCAGGTACAGGCAGAGCTGCAGTGCTGCTCAGGCAAGGGCGTTCCAATTCATGGTTAAGTCATTACAAACAGGAAGGAAGAGGCACAAAATCATGGAGGAAATGTACGTTTTCTTGAGTTTTGGCCATGGAAAAAAGAAAAGCGTCCCTGACTTCAGAAAATGCATTAAAGTAGTTTTAAAATTTCTTCTCAATTATCATGACTAGATGAAATCCTGGGTTTTTTTTTGTTTCTGGGTTCCGACAGTGAGGTTTTAAAAGTGGTTACCAGCAAGTAGAAATAGATCCAATTTAGTCCTTTTCAGGATACATTTTGTGACTGTGGTATTTCACAGGTCAAATGTGAAAGGTTAACGAGAAGGGTCAGTATACTCCCCCAGCTAGTCTGATATATGTAGGTGATAATGTGGTCAATGTTACAGTCCATGAGCAGAAACAGATGTGTTTACAAATGACCTGAGATAAGCTTAAGGTTGCCAGTCTGAAACTGTACCCAAAGAAGTGTGAGTTGGTTTAAGGATAGAAAATGTATTTCTGGGTTTCTGCCAGTGATGTAGTCATTGGAGAATGGATTCACGCAGGCAAGAATAAAACAAGAAGCTGAGCAGAACTCCTTAAACCCACCAGATGTGCAGAGTTTTGTAGGATTATGGTCTTATTATTACAAAAGTTAAGCTGGTAGATTTGCCAGTGTTGCAAAATATATACATAAGTTGTAGATTAAAAGGAAACTATTTTAGTCATCAATAGAAATGTGATTTAGCAAGTTCAGAGCTGAAAGGGCCTATTGCAAAGGTTCCTCTAGTATATCTATGTGTCAGAATGCTTCCATATTAAATACAGATGCTAGAGCATGCAGTTCGGGGCAGTTTTGACACAAGAACATAAAAATCTTGAGGGGATGGTTATTGAGGATGCTTGAAACAGAGCTTGAATTCCCTAGGTAGAAACTATTGGAACACTCAAAAGGAACTCCTGGCAGTGATTAAAGCTGTTGGAGTAGTTCCAGCACTAGTATAGGGAGATATTTATGGTCAGGACAAATCATACATCCCTGCAATGGCTCAATAGATCCTGCAATCCTGAAAAAGTTGCCAGGTGTCTGTAAAAACTGCCACACTAACATTTTGCAATTACAACTACTTTGTTTTGTGCCTTATTTTGTTGACTCTGGCGCAGGACTAATTGGGAAGGAAATCAATGATTTCTGAAGAGAATGAGGATGAAGAGAAGGAGATAAGTCTTCTTTTGGCATAGGTGAAAATAGTACTGGTTCATTCAGTTGAGAATTGTCTGTACTAAGCAACAGCTTCCCAAAGTGGGAGTTATATCTGGATAGTGTGCAATGGAAAGATGGTACGGCAAATGCAGCCACTTCAGAAGCAGTATCTTTTCAGAACACTATATGAAAAACTCTGCTTAGAACAGGAAAGCACTGGCTGTAAACATGAAATTGTAGAGGACAGGAGAAGAAACCAGTTGATCACTGGCTCAGGTATTGGTTGGTTACTAGCCAGTTCTATGAATCATGGACTCAATGTGAGAGATGTGTTGGGAAAGATCTGGGTTGACCATTCGCATCAGTCTCACGCAGAGAGCGGTCCATAGAGTCTCACAAAGCAGTTCACGTGCATGGAGCTGGGTAAGATCCTTGACCAAATGGTGTCTGAGCTCATAGGCAGGAGTAAGGTTTCTACATCTCTCTTTCTCAAGCTTACATTCCCCATAGGATGTGTTTAGTGCTGTGTCTATGCTGACTCTTCCTGTCTGGGTTGTGATGAGGTAGCTTGCTGATAAGCAGAAAGAGCATGGACAATAGACAGACATGTAAACTGTTCTGAGAAGGCAGCAGGCTTCGTGGAGTTGTGGGACCATACAACCTCTTTAATGTAAATTGCTGCAGTTACATCTTAGAATGGAGAAAATAACCTAGGTTTCTAAATAAGTCCTGTATGCAGTTACATACTGGGGTAATGTTGACTTTCCTTTGACAGGTATTTCACTGTAACATGCTACTGAATTTCTAATTTCAAATAATGCAAGGAAGCCTGGCCATGAGACGTGTTGACAGTGTAATTTAATTTTATTTGTATCGTTGGCACTTCATGTGTGGGACATCCTTTCCTGTTTTATTTTTTTAATGAGAAACATTCCATCAGATTGTGAAAAGAACATTTTCTGTTGCCCAATGCATAAGCAAAAAACCAAACCGAACAAGACTCCAATATTATGAAGAACAGGAAAATAAACCAAGTTAAACAATAATACTTGACTTTTATGTATAACGCATTGACTTCAAAAATCGGAGTCATTCCGTCCATATAAACAAGTTATATAGTAGTAACAAAGTGCATGAAGCAAATTGCTAAATTTAACTAAGGTATTAAAATAAAAAGTACTTTAAAACAATACTTTAACAGTTTCTTGCCATGATTCCATCATGCATCAACACAAATCAAATCCTGAGGCAACCTGTGCCTTTGACAGTCTTTCTGTATTATTATGTAAATAAATGGAAGTAATGATCAAACTCGCAAGAGGGTGAAAAACATCAAGGCAAACCATCTATTTATAACAGAGTTGTATTTAAAAAAAAAAATAAATTCAAAGTGCACTGCTGGTACATCTCATTTGAGCCTTTTTGGGATGTGTATAACACAGGGGCACGATCCAGTCTCCAATGGTTTCAATGCTTTGTTTAAGCACCGAGGGAATAAAGAATGATGGATGCTCTGTTACTAGCACTACTATGACTAGCATGAAAACGGAAAAATTGTACCAGAATATATACGTAAACATCTTTTGTATACTGAGGAGGCAAACACTCTTAAATTATCTGATGTGTACAGTACTGGTACTTAAGGTTTCGGTGCCAGTACCAGACTGGTCCAGTAATTAGCATTCAGATCTATTTCTAATTACAGATAAGGCATATAACAAAAAAGTAAATATTTGGTTATTAATATCTTATACAGTTCAGCAACCCAACCAGTCAGAATTTATCTTGCCAATTTTAACAATCTTCAAACTCTTGTCTTCCAGTTGTAGATAGTACTGATCTTTGAAAAAGTAGGTGTATCCTGTGAAGGTAAATAAAAAAGGCACACTTAGCTTATGGAGCACGTAATTCTTGATCAAAGCTTTTTTGTCTGATTTTATAAAGCTTAATGAACTGGAAGAATTATTTCTCCAAGTATTTACACACAATAAAAAAAGATTTATTTTAAAAATACATAAAAATTCCACCCTGGACAAGAGAGGTCTTGTTAAGTGGAGCCTGAAGTCAGGTTACCATGTTGTGAGCCAGAATTTTCTGGGAAGAGATGTTTGCTGGCAAAATAGATGTTGAAAATGTAACAGAGTCGAGACTCATGTGATATCGGCAGTGCTTCCAGACATTTTGCATATCTGTGTGAAATATGAGGCCACCTCAAACCACGGGCCAGGATCTCAGCTGCAGTTGGTAGGAGATTACTGTGACCTAGGAGATTATCATAGCCAAGTTCTGGCTGTGCTAGAGCAGGATGATGCTGAAATGGTGCTGTGACTGCATGCTGGTACCTGTGGAGCGGTCAAGAAGTTGGGAAATTTCCAAGCCATAGGGACTGGCCTGGTCAAGCCTCCTGGTGTTAACATTTACTGTGCATCAGGCATTGGGTGGCAGGAGTCATTTAGTCTCTGTCTCAAACTAAACTAGAAAGAGAATTCTCCAAAGAGCTATTTTCCCCCATGCCCAGGGTTTTCCATGTTGGAAAACCAACATGAACTCAGATGTGAGCCTCAGGGACATCTTGACATAAAAGTGACTGCATCATAGATTACTTCCCTCCATGTCTCATCTGACACTTGTATAGCAGGTTTCTAGATCTGTACAACATAGCAAGGGGAAGCAATAAGATGCTTTAAGGCACTTAAGACAGTATATAACTCTTTTTTTAAAAAAAATAAAATGCAGGGAAGAAAAGGGGGAAGATGCTAATAAAAGCTGTTTCTTGCCTTGTTAAGTTTTGCAAAGTGTTCAACATAAGGAAGTAAATGATGAAGACTAGTAGCGCATTGAAATTAAATGACCTTCATGGTAAAGGTAAATTAGCATAACTACTACTATTATTATTATTTGCTTGGACAAAAATATTCAGGAGAGGTCATATTCCATAAACGCTTCATTTTAAAAAGTTTAGACTGTGAATTAGTAGGTTATTTATCAACTGCTGCTTAATGGGAAAATAGTGACAAAGAAAGTTTATTTGAACCAGTAGTTTGCAAAGCTGAATGGGAATTTGGCTCAATTTGGCTCCTACTCATGGACCACAAGAAATTAAAGTCTCCAATTAAGATTCACAGCAGACAAATAAGAGAGCTCGTGAGTGACTTAAATAAGAATTACAGCTTACCACTGTCACCAAGACCCAGGACAGCATCAAGGTTATCAGGAACGCCGTTCCAAGAGTCAGCAATGAATTTAGGGGATGCAAGCTCCATTTTCTTCTTCTCTTCATTGTACCTGAAGAAAATTATATCCCTGTTTTACAAATCTGTATTTAATGTTGAAATTGAACATTATTTTTCAGTGAGTCCTCAGCAAATGTGACTGTCTAGAACAGTCAAACAAATATAATAACAGAGGTTGTAAGTGTGTCTATTTCATTATACTTGTTCCCAGCTCTTTAAAACCCTATGAAATTTTACATCTTTCCTTTTGGAAATGCAGTTCTTGCTGAATTGAAAATACAATTTCTAAGCAAAACCCTTTTCAGAAATGTAGCTTTAAAACTCCAGACATAATTCAAGGAAAGGTAACTTTTTTCAGGCAGCAGCCAACATCTGAAGATAGCAGATTTTAATGTGAAATGGCGATCTTTTTTAAATGTTATTTGAAATATGCTTGTAGTATAATAATATCCATGTAACTGATGGATTGCTATTAAATTACTAATTACTTTCCCTAACATTTCATTAAAATCCCCTATTATTTTCACACAGTCTCTCTCTCAGTGATGATCAACAGAAAAATACCGAGTTAAAAATATATGCTTTTCCTTGCAGGGGAAGAGAGCCCAAAACCACAATGGCTTTTAGAATCCATGCTTTAAAGAGGCAAAATGCAGCTGATGTAAATCCGCCTGACTCCGTGGAAGCTGGATCTAGTTTGCAGTGTCCTTCAGAAGCAAGTGGATCGGCCTGTGTCACATCGGCAGGTGATCAGTTGTTTCATTTACTCTGTGCTTTCCACTGTAGAACGCAAAGATAGATTTGTGCAAAGCCAGTTTTACACTCCCACAAACAAATAATTCAGGTTCTCCCTTTCCGTATATAAGGAATAAATGTCCCAGGGGTGTAAGGTCCTTGAAAGTGAAGGTGGAAGGAGACAGACTGTGCCTGGTTTCCTCATTTTTCTGATTCATAGGTGGGAGTCGGTGCTGAGCAGGAAAAGTAGAGATGTACTGAGGAGCAGTGACATGGGGTATGGTTTGAACCAGGGTTCCAATGCATGTGAGGCCTCAGTTGCCCTCAGCACCTCTTCAGGAGCAGGAGACTTCAGAGGGGTTGCCTTTGAGTAGTATTGGAGGGAGGGACGCATTTATGCTCTCGATTTCTATTTATCTGTATCTGTATGTATCTCATGTTACCTTTCCTTTTTTGCTGTATGGAACTGCTTGGATTATATCCAAAGTTACACCAGCAGAAATGAGCAGTAGGGTGGTCAAAATCAATTTAAGTGATTAATTTGAATTACTTACTATTTTTTTTTCCTTGGATATTTAAAGAAAATCTAGTACCTTGCTGGGTAGCTTTAAAACGTTAACTGTGGAATCTGAGCCAGCTTGTCTTCTCCCTCACGAAACTTCACTTTGCTTAACAATCTTGTTATAATAACGCTAAAATAGCTTGGGGCTGGAAGGAGGGAGAGGAGAAGACTTAAAAAAAATCCATTTAAAGTAAGTGTGATAATGGCAGAGGAAAAACTATGGTATGTGACTATTTTGATTCCGTGTGGCAGAGTCCTTATATAAAATAAAACAGCCACATACTTAAGGCTTGTAATGTCTGTGTTAAACAGAGATGCATTTTTTTCTGAAATATTTGTCAACTGCTTGCTTTCTACTTTACACAGATAGAAATCATTTGAGCTTATTTTGGTTCCTAAACAGTAAATTATGTATTCTGCAGTGACTGCTATTGATAAGGTACTTTGATAGAAATACTGTCTGTGATTAGAGTGCTGGGTTACTTGGAGTGCCTGGAGTACAGTTAATCAGAGGAGACCAGCAGCTTTGCTAACTCATAGTCTGTAGGTTTTGGTAGGAATCCAAAGTATTGCAAATGGCTGTGTCAGAACCACTTGCAAATGTTTAAGATGGTCTCTACAATATGACATTAAAAACGAATAACATTCTTTAGCTTTTAAGTTGGTTTTTTTTTTTTCCTTTAGATAATGGGGAAGAGTACTGTCCTCAAAATAATTGAAAGTTATGATCAAGTGGCAATTGCGAAAGGGTATTTTATTTACTTACAGGAATCCACAGCCATTAGGATATAATAAAGACACTCATCCAGTTTGATCATAACATGAAATTAATGTTCACATAAAATGGACTCAATTATACTGAGACCTCCTTTGATATTTTATATAGAGCATCTCTCAGAAGGAATTCTTAAAGCTTGGAGAATCTTTTAGATTTCTGGTGGGTGTTTGTGATGTTTAATGTTCCTCTAAATTGTCAGTTCCACTTTCAGCCTGTTGTGTAATATCTGCATTCCTGAAGTAAAGTTCTGGTCCTGGAAGAGACCTCTGACAGTGAAAGCAGGCGTTAGTGACTCTTTTGTTGTCATGCCATTCTGATAGGCAGCACAGAGGTAAATCACAAAGTTCCTCAAAGCACTGAAGTGCCTCTGCTTTTTAAGATGATCTTTTGTGCCAGATCTTCCGGCCAGATATGACAATGAAATTCTATTAAGTACAATTAGTAGACTCTTCATCAAATGTAATGTAGGATATTTATTTCCACCACAGTAATGACCTTGAGATATTTTAAGGACATTCTTTCCTAATCTATGAGTCCAATAGCTTTCTTGGATAGAGCGTAGTAGCAGGACTCCTGAGTTTGGTTGCTTACTTTGCATCATGTTTTGCTTCTTATGTAGTCTTTTGAACAGGAACCTTAGTGCAAATAGAGTTATGTGCATTTGTGGAATACCACATTTGTGATGCTCTTTGCAACAAAAACTTCTCTGAGCATGTACTGGAAACATGAAAAGGATTGTAGAGACTGTCAAAATGAATTGAAGCTAAGATTTTTCCCAAAGTACTACACAGATACACTTCTTGTGGTTTGTTCAGATCTCCTCAGTGCCAACTCTATTAGCAGAGCAAACGTGTTAGTGACTGGTACATCGGCTGCTGAAAGGATTTACAGTCATCCCCAGCTTGCTTTGCTAGTCACACTGCTGTTTCTTTTACATCCAGCGCCTCCAAACCTGATGGCTTAGTGAAAGAATTTCAAAAGGCAATCTGATCAGCCTTTGGCTTCAAGCGATTGGAGATCAGCCCGTTCTTAAGGAATTACTTTCAGAGTTTTCTGCCAGCAGTTGTGAGCTGACAGTAGAGACAGCTTGCCCCTCTTAGGAGCCTGAGACTGATGTGGGGCAGTTGCTGGTACATAGCGGCTGAGGGATGGGTTGATAGTGGTGAGCAGCCTGACAGGGACTCCCAGATATCCTCTCCCATTGCAAGCTGTTTTCTCAAACACGTGTTAGTTTCCTGCTGCTCTGCTGAAGCGCTTTCCTAGCCATACTCCCTGGTTCAGCATCCTCACTCACCACGGCTGTCAGCGCTGTCCTGGCAGCCCTCAGTTTGAATTCTAACAGGATGAACCTGTGTTTGGTTCCTACCTCCTGAACCTCAGCGTGCCTTCAGCCCTAGACACACAGCTTGGCTAACAGCGTACCACCAGCACTTCAATTAATCTTACTTCCAGTATCTGTCTCCAGCAAAAATGTAGGTCCTCTTGTTTCTGCCCCAGTTGAAAGCTGCATCAACACGTTGCACATCAGGGGGTAGTCCCAGATTGGTGAGTTTCTTTGGATAGCCCCTATCCAAGTTACTGGCTGAATAAACCCAGTACTCGTTTCCTAAGTAGGGGAGAAAACAAAGCAAACAAACACTGTTTATTAATTAGATACAGAGGAATATTTATTCTTTTATACTTTGTTATGTGACATTTTATTGCACTAAATGTACCACTGGTCTTTCTAATATTTTATCATCTGTGATGCACTAGATTAGAGTGCAGGTGTGCCGTGATTACAGTTTCTGCTTTTGCCTCTTAAGTGGTGTTTGCCTCTCAGCAAAAGACATCACCTCAGTGTGTTCTCGCTTCCTCCCTTCTTAGCTGCCTTGTCTTTGAGGCAGACACTGTCTTAGTACAGTTGGAGTTATATTAAAACCTATAGTTAATACAGGTAATTTTTTTATGATGACGGTGGTCTGAAACCAGGCATGGGCCCCTGAAGGTCAAATTCAGAAGCTCATGTTCACGCTCCATTTGTTTTGTTGAGTGATTTTATTGAGTGATTAACAGGAATTTTTTGCCCAAAATTCCTGTTTCTGTTGTCTTTTGTCATATGACATTTTCTAATGACCCTCCACTCTGCACTAGTGGAAGATGTACTAGTATTCTGTGTTATTTATATGGAATTATAATTTACTTGGGAAATACCCTCACTGGATTCACTGAAGGCCGTGGAAGGAGTCATTCATGAAAGGAGGTTTCTTTGAATCTCTGCTAGTGGGAAAGAAAGTAAATAAAGTATTAATATGGGAAAAGTGTAAAGTGTAGCATCTGAGGTCCTGAGAAGTTACTGTGTCCTGGTTCAGGAACAAAGGGTGGGTCTGAGTAAGTGTTTTAAGATAGTCGGGTTACATGTAACTTCCAAATCGATCTGTGTTTAAGTTCTTTTTGGTTTTGTGGTTTTGTGTTTTGTTTGTTTGTTTGTTTATTTTAAAGCAGGTTAGTTACATTTTCCTGAAATTATAAAGAGAGGGAGAGAATTTGAGATGTAATGGGATTATATAGAGGCTTAGATGTAATAGGATTATATATAGTATATGCAGTATTTAAAGTGTTTTAGCTCTCCTGAAATAAAACTTTTTTAAGCTCCCCACCCCCCATGTAAACTAAAGCAAATGGCCTTTGAGACATGTGGAATAGATTATCATTAC
Source organism: Falco naumanni (assembly GCF_017639655.2). NCBI lineage: Eukaryota > Metazoa > Chordata > Aves > Falconiformes > Falconidae > Falco > Falco naumanni. The sequence goes on along the minus strand of NC_054068.1, from coordinate 19,358,963 downwards.
TTTTTTTCCTCCTGTACAGAAAATGTACAGCAGCATTGGCCATATGGTTTTTACATGATTGGAGATGTTTAGTCATGTTTTTAGTAGATACTGGAGCCCAGTTTTTGCTGGCTCAGTTTTACATGTTGAAAACAGCCTCCCAGCTCCGCTAATTTGGCTGGTACAGCCGAACCATGTGTGCGACTTATGACGGGCAGAGTAACGCATCCTGTTACCCGCCTCTCCCATGGAGGCAGCTAGCACGGCTGCCTCTGTCCTCTGCCTGATGAGCCACCAAGGAAGATGCTTGGAAGCCAGAGTGGAAGTCAGTCTTTGGCAAAAAAGGAGGAGACAGGGCAGGGCTTGAGGGTGGGGGGGAGGATCTAATTTTCTCAAGCAACATGTACAGAGACAAGAGCTTAAAGTTAGAGGAAACAGAAGGAGAACAGAGCATTGACTGATGAAACAGAGCTCCCACAATTGTTGTTTGGTGGGGTGTTTTGGTTTTGGTTGTTGTTTTTTTTTAATAATAATAACTCTTGATTAGTCCTGCTTATTGTTGAGTGCATCTTTCTAGGTGCTTACAGCTCCCCTTTGCTGTAATGGAGGCTGAATGCTGTTCGGAGTCTTTCAGATTCAGCCTTTGCCCTAAAATCCTCAGTGTGGGATGTTTGAGATCTGTCACCCATACCTGCTGGCTGTACTGGCTCTTAGGCAGGCCATTCCCTGGCCCAGTTACAACTCAGAGGAAACTGAGCTCAAATGCAGCATTTATGCAAACGGCTAATTACAATTTAAAACTTAAAACCAATACCTGAAAAAAATACAGCCTTCTCATCCTGAGGGGCCTCATAGACAGCATCAATTTTCTCTGGCAGATCAGGCCAGAATGTGGCAACAAGAAGAGGACCTGTGGGTTTTCCTCGGGGGTTTACAGTCCTCCACATGAATCTGAGCAGAACAGAAAATTGTATAAGATTTACAATGAACTAATTCACCAGCACATCTGTTTCTCATCACTTCTGGCAAAGGCCACATAAGCGTGCATGTGCACACATGCGCACACACACACACGTTAGCTGCAACACACACTTTTAACTGGTTTCCTACAGTGACTGAAAAGCCAAAACTTTCATTTAGAAGCATTTGCTCAAACAGTTGCACAATAAGCTGGAAGCTGGACTGCAGGTGAAATTACTTGCACTGATTGCTGGGGATTTCCTGTTGCTTTTTGCATCAGCACAAAATTTATTCTGTGCTTTGCGTATACAAATAGACTCACTTACAAGGCATTTAAACTATTAGAACTCTCCTGCTGTTGTGTATGGAGCAGATGGATAAATGTTAGAAAAAAGCAGAGATCTGTATTCCATGAATTGCTCTTGCAATTACTATTGTAGTGACTAAAAGTTCAAATTTAATAACAGTATAGCAAACCACTTGGAAGTGAGCTTGGCTGTAAAAGAAACTGCTAGCACTAAAAATGTTCATTAGAGAAATGCAAAGGGTAATTTATTGGCTATTTTATGTATCAGCAGGATCATCATTTGATTTAAGCTTTAAAAAGCTGTAATTATATTTAAACGGCACAGCTTTGTGCTGAGGGCTTTTAGTATTAAAACCAGCACTGCTATTTCCTCCTCCATAGAATGAACAACTTTTTTCGCCAGCAGAACAAAAGTTTCGCCATGGTCATAAAATGAAAAATCAACAGCCTGGTGGAATTGCTATTGCACCAAGCTATAGCTATTAAATACTCAGGCCAGACAGCTTTTACCATTGTTATGTATCTGAAGCTCAAGGTGCTCCTGGCATCTTATTTTTTGCAGAGTATAAATATTCACTACCCATTCCTATCTAGAATAATTATACCTTTGAGAAACCCAGGATCTGAAACTGAGTTCTGCTTTTGCCTAAAATTTGGATGAGCAGTCCTAAAAGAATTTAATAAATTGCTGTATTTTTCTCAACAGAAGTTTGACTGTGAACAGAGCTAGCTAGGACAAATAAAAATTTTTGAAATGCATTTGCAAGTATGATTAGTTGCTACATGCTGATTTATGGTAATGTATAGTGTTCATGAGGAAGAGTGTAACTGGCGAGTGCATTTTTTTGGGTCTCAATTAAAAATATGCATGAATTTAACCTGACATGGTACTAATAATTAAGATAGTAATATTTTAACTTACTCTCATTTTGAATATGTGTCTACTTTTAACATGTACAAAAATACCTCTGAGCGTAACTCATAATTTTCATTTAAAAAAAGAGGCACAAAATAAGGATTTAGCTAACTACTCTTGCTTTTGACAGTGTTTAAACACATACGAAATGCTGTAAAAGGTAATACCATTTGTTTCATTCTCTTTTTAGACAGAAAAGCAGGATCCAATATGATATGAAACGGAAATCCATCTAACAAATCCTTCTAACGCTGCATTCATAAAAGTATCTCCTTCAAAAATCCAAGTTACAGAACTGTCAGTCAAATTAGGACCTGATTTATGGCTGAGTCAGCACTAATAATTACTATCTGTACAAATTCCAAACTTCTCAGAGCCAATAGAGACCTGAACACTAGGTTTTCATTAAAGCACATGTTTCAAGGGACTTGTTAAAATAGTGAGGTTTTTTCATGGCAAGTGAAACTTTGTCAAAGCTGAATTTCTTTTGGTTTTGAATCGGGTAGGAGGTATTTTTATTTCTACTCATTTTATTGAGGAAATGGTGAAATTAATTCTTTGGCCTTCTCATTTCACTTTGAACATGTTAAAATGTTTTAACTCATTCAGGTTGAATGTTAATATTATGTTTATAGGCAGATTTAATAGTTTGTTACAGTCAGTATTTTACATTATATTTTAACATAATCAAGATTCCCATTGTTATTGTCATTATCATCATTATCATAATTATTACTGTCATTATTACATGCAGTTATCTAAAGGGACCAAACCAGTGGGTGCTTCGTAATACCTGGTAAACTTCAGAAGTTTGAATTTTTGTTCATTTTCAGAACAAAAACATTTGTGTAAATGCTGTGCTCAGGCACTCTTGTTGCTTGGAGGATTCTGTGCCCAGTGGAAAAGCTCAACTGTTCTCTGGCCAACAGCACCTCCAGTAATTCCCTTTTATTTCCTTGGTTTGAGCAGGGAGAGAAAAATACTTTTTTGAAAGAATTGGTCTGATCTGACCTCCTTTTTGCTATTTACCCCTTTTGCCTCTGTAATATGACAGTTGGATGCTATGGTCATTTTCATGAATCATAGAAGTCACACGACACATTATAGACATTTGTTTTTTTGAATTCCAAAAGTGATTCATAATGCTGCTTGCCTGAGATTTGGAAAGCTGCAAGACTGGCAGACAAAGCCATTCCAGAGCAAAACAATTCAACAATTGTCTGCTTTTGCTGCATGTTAGATAAAGCATGAGTCAGTTTTAACAGATTGTTTTGGTATTTGCATAGCTCTTTGACCAACTGTATCTGAATGCAAAATACTTATATTTTGTTGGGATTATCTAGAATACTGAATTGCTTTGACGCTTTAGGAATGGATTTAAAATTGTTCCTTGTTGGATCAAGCCTTGTGTGATTACCAGTTTACAAAAGGAGAAGCAAGCAGGAGGTCTGGCTGACAACCAAGGCCCACAAGTGAGCAAAAGAGGATCTGTATACTGTGGGTAGTGTGGAACTTGAAAGGTTTTTTACGGCGGTGAAGTATGTTTTTCCTTTTGAAGGCACTGAGTTGAGATGAATACTTTAGCTCTCTGATGACTATGCTAGCAAGACTGGGCACCCCTTTTGGCAAACTTGCTAGGGCAGGGTGGTGGGGCCAGCTGTGCTGGTGGAAGGGTCCAGTGCTGGCTTTCTGTGAGGCTGCTCTGTTGGTACATTGGGGCCATTCTGTGGCTGTTTCTTGCCATTAGGGATCGCTGGATTGTACGGAAATCTTAGCCTGCTGCTGATGGGGCCAAGAGGACTAGTACAAAACGTATCACAGGTGTCCCCACAGACAGATTGAATGAACCCTTTTTGCCCCTATCAGCCGTAACAGAAATGGGGAACATTATGTTCTTACAACCAGAAGTTTGAAATTCCATTTCTGCATTGCTAAAACACAAAGCCTGTGATAAAGATTAATTCAAACTTCAAACCCAAAGCGCTATTATTCTGGTTATCACATCGATGGGAACTAGAAGGAAATGCACTGAAGGAAATTATTGTATACCACAGCCTGTAAAGTTACCCAATTGTCTGTTGGGTTTTGTTATAAAAGGCTGTTGAGTAGAGTCAAACTTTCCAGCATAGTAATAAATCCTTCATGTCTTCTAGCTGAAAATTTAAATCTGGAGGAGATGGCTTAACTTTGCACCACCAGAAATGCAAATAACTACTAAATTGCTGTTTTGCTGGGGGGTCTTATTTATTGATTGATGCTTCCTTTTAAATTTCAGCTGACACTGGCAAGGAGCAGTGAACAGGTGAGTTGTAATACTTCCATCAGCTTCAGGTTTCTGTTTCTGTATGATAGGAGGGAGTTTTTTGTTCAGGCACACGCAGTGAATGTGCGTGGGCCCAGATCTTCAGTGGCTTTGGGAGAATGTTCAGGGTAACTGAGGATAAATGATTTAAAACTGGGCATTGATTTATGGCAGGGAAAAAGGAGCTTTAGTGTCTCGCACCATGGTGCTGCCAAGTCCTGTACTCCTTAGGAGATGCTCTTCATTGCTGAGCAGCTGGGTAATACAAGCCCTGGCAAAAGGCAGTGGGAGCTGCAGCTGTGCAGCCACCTCATTTTATCAGGAATGTCTCTGCTCTTGCATCAAAAATCTCTTTTGTGTCTTCTGCCTTGGAGGCCTTGCACACATGGAGCCTATCCCAATCACCAGTGTCCTTGATGTGTTATTACAGCAGCCATGAGTCACATAATGCTGTTGTTTCATGATTTTGGATGATTAAACCTCTCAGAGACAAGACAGCTCATGGATTTCCATGATTGTGTCTTTATCCAAAGTTCCTCTTTGGACTGGTCTATCATAATGGAAGTTATGCTAAAACTGAAGATTTGCTAAAACAGTGTCTCCATGGCAGAAGAAGCATTTGAGATTATTGCCTTTTATTTATTTATTTATTTATTTATTTATTCTAGTTTTGTATAAACTACTTTTTTGGAGGAGTGCTTTTAGAAGTTGAGGTCAGTATTTTTCCTGCAATCGGATTTGAAGCTTTCCCCCAGAATGCAGACCATATGAAATGCAATCAGGAAGGGCAGTGCCTCCAGAGCTCTACTCCACTGAAAGTGATGGGATTTCCATTTCTGAATTACAATCCTTGTAGATTTTGCTACAAAAGGCATCCGGAAATATTTTATAGGGAATGAATCCTTCTTTGGCAAGCAACACACTGACTAATGCATCTCTTCCATTGCTAATTTTGTGATTAACATTACAGATGGGTAAATCTCTACAGGTTTTGGGGGTCATATCTGGTTTGCATATGCATTTAGAAGTTTGGATGTCTCCCAGCTACTTTCCCCTTTTAAGCAACCCTCATGTAACTGCAAAGAAGGCAGCAGGGCTGACACCAGGGTGAATTTTTGGTCTCCAATCTGTAAAATTGGGTGGAAAATATAATGAGAACAGTTGCGAGGTTTGTGGCATTTCCTTGTCCTGATTTTTAGCTAGAACTACCACCAGCTCAGTCATCGTCATAGCATCTTGGCATGTGCAATCACAGTGTGGGGCAGAAACCATAAATTCAAAACTGCCACAAAACTGCCTAAAATAACAACTGAAGTTGAAAATCCAGACTGTCAGAGAAGTTTGAGAATAGCTCTAGGAAAGGGTGAATTTATGGCATAATCATCTCACCTATCTTTAATTACAGGCAATCTTTTGGACATGAAGGTTGTTGGGAGTAGTCAGCATGGATTCCCGAATGGGAAGTTGTGCTCAACCAACCTGGTAACCTTGTATGATGAAATTACTTGTTTGGTAGATGAGGGCAGAGCAGGTCAGAAAGCTTTTTGACTGCAATAGATTCTGGTAGAGACAGAGTTGAAGTGTGGCTGAGGTCAGCAGATGGTTAGGTGGACTGAAAATAGGCTGACTGGCGGAGCCTAGACGGTGTGGTCAGCGGTATGAATTCTGGCTGGAGGCCAGTAACTTGCAGTGTGCCCCAGGCATCAATACTGGGTAGAAGACTGTTTAACATCTTCAGTAATGATCTGGATGATGGGGCAGAGTGCACCCTCAGCAAGTTTGCTGGTAACCCAGAACTGGGAGGAGTGGTTGATACACCATAGGGTTTCTGTGCCATCCAGAGGGACCTTGACCCCTGGAGAAACGGGATGGCAGGAACCTCACACAGTTCAGCAAGGACCAGTTGAAGGTCATGCACCTGGGAAGAAACAACCCCAAACATCAGGGCATACTGGGGGCCAACAGGCTGGGAAGCAGCTTTGTGAAAAAGGACCTAGGGGGTCCTGGTGGAAACCGAGTTGACCACAAGCCAGCAGTGTACCCTTGTGGCAAAGAAAGCCATATTATTTAACCATAAATCCAGAATTTGCCATCTCTTTCCCTTAGGATTTCATTAAGAAACTTTGCTGTCTCTGAACACACAAAAGAAAGGGCAGAGATTGTGCCAGATAATAAATATCATGATTTTGATGAACAGGTCTGACAGATTCCTCCACTTGAGGCCCCATTGGTAAGCAATTTATCTCACTTACCTATCTTTGAAGAAAAACGTTTCTCCTCTAATTTGTGCGACTCCATCAAACACAATGTCATGCTTGCAGAGCTCTGGAGTGACCGGTCCAAGGGTTGGACGTGGGCCTGGCCCTGGTCCAGGTTCGACGTCAGTCGATGCTTCTGTAATGGTGGACAGAGATATTCTGTTAACTCTGAAATACAGTGCTGCACAGGTTACATGGAGAACATCAACTACCATCATTTCTAGAAGGGGAATAATTTGAGGCAGTGCTTGAAGGACAAAAAACCTGTAATAAAATCTTTTCAGAAGGGTGGTTGAGTACAGCTGAGAAGGCCTCAGGTTCCAGTCCTGCCTTAATCTGCTGTGTGGCCTCATTCAGGGCACTGAGCCTGTGTGATTGTCTATCCATGTTGAGCTGCATAATTAATTTGAAAGGTATTCAGAAGTGACTATACTGGGTTCAAATAGTAACATCACAGGTTTTATTTTACTGGCTTCTAAAGAAAAGAAACACCTTTCAAAGTCCTTCTATTCAAAATTATCTGCAACTCTGCTGAGAGAGACGTCAAAGTGGGTTTCTTTTCTTTCTAGGAGTGACAACGTTTTGCAAGTAACAAAGATGCATTTTGAGCCATTTGTATGTCTTTCTGCCCCAATCAATAATCAAAATGTGCTCTTCATAACATGCCCTTTGCCATCTGGCTTATTTTATTTTGGTTTATTATTTGGTTGCTGCTGTGTTGCCTTATGAGACATTGACATCAGGTTGATTTACTGTATGAAACGAAGTGGAGTGTAGCTGATTTGAGATAATAATAATGGAAGAAAACAAAGTTTTTTAAAAATACGTTGTATAGAAAGCAGTCTGTAAAGGATTATATCAGTCATAAAGAGGCAAGAAAGATAGTTTCAGGTTTTGAAATGTGCCTTGAGACAACTGGGTTATACTCTGAACTCTAACAAAGATACTTTGTGTGAGCTTAGAAAACTCACTTAACCTTGCCCATGTCTCAATTCCCAGTCTTAATTAAAACTGCTAAGAACAAGGAAAAAATGGAGATTCAAATCAGTTTTTTGATAAAAAGGTGTCTCGTGTGGTGTAATCATTTTGGTATATACTTATTATCATTTCTATAGGTGTTGAATACTGTAGAATATAGTCACAATTAGGAAGATTAAGAAGTGAAAAGCACAGAAAGAGATGGTATAGATTTTCTTTGACTGCGTAACTGACTGTGGTATACTTGTGCCTCTAGAAGGCAGAAAATACATACATGGGAGGAACTTCAGCCACAATAATACTTATGCATTTTACTAAGAGTATCTGTGGAGAAAATAATAAATTTTAAAGATGTAGCAACATAAAAATACTTCAATCCACTTTTTCCTCCAGGAGCTTTCCAAATATGTTAATGTCAAAGTATCAGCTCTCACACTCTCTGCAAATGTTATTGTGACTGTATGGCTTGAATTGTTGTGGGAAGGCAACATGAACTCTTTCCGAGCTGGGACAGAAAACAACATCCTTCGCCTCTTACAGGGAGTTGCGATCTGGAAAGCTCAGAGTGTTGTAGACAATGACACCCAAACCCACCCGCATCAGGTATTTCAAGCTAGAGAAAAGCACGGCATTTCATTGTCCCAGTAAAGGTGTTAGAAATTTTCATCTAAAGATTTTGGTTATGCAGAGTTCTGGAGCTCCTGTTAGTTCAATAAATTTAGTGATCCTTCATCCTTAAATTGTGATATGTAATTGAAGTAGGAGCCCTAGTAATAACAAGAACAAAGCACGGAGGAAGGAATAGAGCATGTTTCTGGCACTGGTGATATTGTGCAGGCTGTAATTTACTGCAAGTTCTGAGTCCCAAACTTCAATCTGTGCTGCATGCTTTTCTGACGAGTTCTGTTGGTGAGGGAGGACTTTACCGTATAGCTCCTGGATCCCTTTAATGTCATCCTGGGAAAGTCGAAAGTTCTTGGTGTAGGTGTAGATAGGGGCCATAAGAGCTCCTGGGTCCTCAGAGTGCTCTAATCCCATGGCATGGCCAAATTCATGAGCAGCAACCAAGAAGAGACTGTACCCTGGATAACATAGCAAGATAGCATTAGCTGCTGGCATCTAAACAGAAGTGTATCATGCAGGTTATTCATAGTCTTATAATTTTATTTTCCTTGCTACTCATAAAAAATCTCCCAATAATGAATATCATAATTAGTATTTACAGCCTCCAATGCTGAATGTTGTACACGTTGCCAGAAATGGTATTTCATTAGAGAGATTCTAAAACCTCTCCTGTAGTTGATATTTGCTGCTGTCTCACATGCAAGTGACTTTGACCACAGTCTTAATACTTCTGTGAAAAAAGATAAGTGTAGGAAGTAAGAACAAACCACTTTTTTTTTAAGCACAGAATTAAATTTGCAATCTAGACCTCAAATTTTACTTTTCATCATAAAATGGCATGCAAGTGGTAAGCAGGTCTCTGCATCTGTAGTGTTGTACCAAATATTGTTAGGTTAAAAAGCTTTTATCATAGGATGACATTTTATCAATTATGCCTGAACAGTGTCTGAAATTTGATGGTTACTTTCCTCCTAAAAGAAAATTCTGAATCTACCATTTGTTTGTAAATGTGTAAAAAGTATTTTGCTACATTTAATTTTACCCATGTTACAAATAAAGACAAAGATTAACAAAACTAATTAACCATACAAACTTTATCTTGTCTCTTATTTTTTTAAATATAGATTTTTATCTTTAGCAATATCAGTCACAAATTTACTAATCTTTTTTACATTTGGCATTTGTTCCTAATTTGGCCAATATCAGAATGTAGTTATTACATACAAGTGAAATACTATAGTGCTTGTGGCTTTTAGCCTTGGAAGGAAAAACTGGTGCTGAGAAAAACACTTATTTATTTATTTAATGTTTTGGGGGTCTATGTTTTGGAAGTATACTTCATCCATATAATTTTAGAAAATCTGCGTGAGGCAGATGAGCTCTGAGACTTGACACTTAAACAGTAGTCTCACATTTAAATGTAGAGGTTTTGCTCAGATTTCGGGGTGGAGAGAGGTAGTGTACCCTGACAGTAGTGATGAGAATGACGTCATCGTAGGTGTGATGTCATTGGTGGGGTCCATATGCTGTTACCATTTTATTGCTCTGACAAACTGCGTTACCTTGATCTGGACAAAAGCCCCACTTGCGGTCGTCATCATAGCTACTGGTAGAAGCACACCACAGCTTGCCGTCGTTGCGACCCGCACTCGTACAGGACTCATATTTATTCCCAAGGAAGATGAAGGGGAATACACAAGGGGCTCCCTCTGAATTTCCACCAACTGTTGACATGGCTATGGAAAATGGCAGAAAAATACAGTGACAGTGAGGAGGGAATCCCTTTTGTGAGATTAAGCTGATGCATCTTCTGCTAAACTACACATTAAAAGAAAGTCGAAAATCTGTGGTCTTGTTAAGAACATATGGACTGACATTAAAAGTAATATTTGAAAAGAAAGTTGTCTGACACAGAAAATGAAAAAAAATAGACATTGCCATTGCAATGAACTTGCCAATAGTTTTGGTGGGAATAAGAATGAGCCCTGGACTGGTGATCACAGCTCTGAGGAAGCAGCAGTTACAGTTTTGCGGAAGGTGCTCGCATAGCAAGTATCTTTTGGTGGTCTTTCCTGGTGATGTTTTAAAGAGTGTCTCAAATAGGTTGAAGGTAGGTTTAGTACTCAGAAAGGTTCAAGGGCTATTGAGTATCCACCTGGTTAGTAGGTGTCCCACCGACACATAAGCTTTGAAGTAAAAAACCCCAAAAGGTCCAGAAGAGGAGTCATATCAAGGAGGACTTGTTTTGTACTGAGAACAGGGTACAGTTTAAAAGCATTTAGTTGTAGATATTTCCAAAGTAAAGGATATCAAACGTGGAGGATTTTTTTTACCCTTTTTTTTTTTTTACCAGTACTTTTGCAAAAACTTGTACGTTTTTCTGCTAAGTGTGTTCTCATCTGTGTAGTACATGGCAGTAATATATAAGAAATAACATTTGTATATACATGTACAAGTATTTTCGGGGGGGAAGATGCTGTAGCTAAATTTAAAATTACAGTTTACAATGGGTATCATAAACAGAATAGGAAAAGAATATAAAACTCATTTAAATTGATTTACACTGCTACCTAGCAATTACAGTTCTTTTCAAATTACGGTCTGTCTTCTGGGGGGGTACAAGTGAGCAACACAGAGGCAAAGGTGGTTGTGTCCCTAATTATTTTTTTTTTCTCATTCATTATTATTAGTTAATAAGTGAGAAATTAATTAAAAAAAACCCAAACCCATAGTTGTGTCAAGTAAAAAACTTTTAACCTGGAAAAAAACTTAAATAGGTGTATTTCTTGGTTCCAGTGATAGAGACTGTGGAAATATTGATTCTAGATATATTGTTCTTTTGTTGAACTGTTCTTTAGATTTTTCTTTTCCTAACTGTGTAGCAAGTTAAAACGAATCTGATCCTTTCTTTTATTTATTTTTTTAAAAAAAGATCTGTAAGGTAAAGTTGAAGGGTTACACCTGGTTATCAAAAGAAACAGGAAGCCAGATACCAATACATTAACTGGTGAGGCCACTTTCAAAAGACTCAAAATCCAGGATGGATGGATGTTCGAATGTAGCTTCAGGTGCTACAGGTGGAGTGTCGCTTCCCCTTGGCTCTGTTAAAAGCCTGAGATTTTAGATCTGCCATAGCTCTACTTACACAGTCTAAGTACTTATGGGACTCTGGTCTCTATCCTAAAATTCTACACCTGCCAAGCTATACAAGGCTATAAATTAATCTTTGTTCCTTTATGTAATAAAACTTGTTAAAAAGTATAAAAAAATGGGAAGAAAGAAGAAATCTATTTTCCTGGCTAAACCATATCACTTCTTTTGAATTGCTGAAAAGATCTATTAGCTCAAACTTAACATACTAAACAGGATTTTGTTTTCCAAGTGTAAATGGTAAGTATTAAGCTAAAATATTATGCATGGTTTCTTCTGCCACATGAGGCTTCTCTTCCAAGGCCATTAACAAATGGTAATCTACTCATAAATATCCTGCAGTGGTAGGCGTTTAGTGCTATGGTTCAATGACGTTTGTGTATCCCTCATAAACTTTGTGTGCTATGGCATACCGTATCATTTACAAAGGCTGCTCCTGTCCTAGTTACTTCCTTGGGCACCTATGCTGAAATTGTGCCTAACTCATCAACTTTTGTGTGCTCTGGTGAAGGTGTAAAAAAAAAAACCCAATGACAAATTAGACTGTGTTATGCAAGCAACATTCCTCATACCAGTCTCCGGACAGAATCCATATTTCTTATCTCGATCATAGTCTTCAGTGGTTCCACACCATCGGTATCCATCTGTCCTGCCTTCTGTTGTGCACTGGTCGTAGGACTGGCCTTGAAATTTAAAGGGAAATTTGCATGGCTGCCCGTCACCATTGCCGCCCATTGTAAAAAGTGCTGTAGGGAGAACGAAAGAGAAAAATGTCAGTATGTGACGTTCAATATCAACAAGGAATCACAATGTGCCAACAGCAACGTGTGAAGGTCCTGACAGAGATCAGACAGCCATCGCGCATGGTTCAGTTCACGCTTAGAACCTCTATTTTACACCAAGAATGAAATGCCTTGGCAAGATAGAAAAGGGAAGTTACATTCTCACGAGTGTATAGAAAAGAATGAGTGATTGATCTTTAGAAATGAACTGCGAGTGAAGAAAATTCTACCAAGCTGTTTGAATGTGGTTTGCATTGTGTGTATCCTTTATGGCCCGTCTCATCACATGAAATTAACATCCCTTCTGGACAACACCACTTAGAAAAAGGATTCTGAGAAAGTCACTCATGTTCCTTAGTGCTCTGCTGATTCATTTACCTTGCATCAAAAGTGTCAGCTAGAATGGCAAGATTCGTACAGAGCCACAGACAAATCAGATCAGTTTTTCCTGATGACCACCTGTGTACATTTTCAGGTTCTTTAAGGGGATGACATACGCTAGCGTTCAAGTCAGATAATAACCTGTAGACTTTTCCTCTAGGCTTTGCTTCTCATTTCAAAGAATCCCCACAGCTGGGCTCAGGCACGCGATAGATAAGCAAGAGGGGACAAATATGACTCCTTCGACAAAGCTGAACACCCAGGCTTCGTTAATGTTCCTGAAGGTAGTGTATTGGTCTTCTAGGGGGTGTTTATTGGCCATCTACATACGCAAACAAGGCCCCAGAGCTCAACCCTGAGAACCAGAAATCTCCCTCATGGATGGAGTACAGATTAAACTGAGTCAAGAGTTCTGGGATGTGGTTTAAGATTTTAGTAAACCTTCTGGAATGTCTAGAGGAAGACAGATAAAATCTCTCATGCTGATATTAAAAAAATGTATGTCCAAATTTACATGAAAATGCAGGGACTTGGAGCATCTAACGTCTTGTGAATCTGCTGTGTCTTATCTTGGCTGCTCTGTATCCCTGGGAATCCTTAATGGTAGGAGAGTGTCTGAGTGCCATGTGCTAGTGAGAGGAAACCATGAGGGCAACAAACTGGGCCGGGCCTTGCACTGAACAAACAAAAATCCTTCATGCAGCCACGCACTAATTCCCCTTGAGATTTAAGAACAGCACCTCAGAATGAAACACATCTGTTTGAATTCCCCATGTAAAGTGTGCATGATGTGGCATTTTGTAAGGCAAGGGGACACCTTTCTCCCTCTCCTACCCCCAGTTTAAAGCTACAGCTAAAACCCCAGCGTGTATGTGGGAAGGTGGCAGGTTATTACTGACTTTGCTGTTGTCATTTTTGATGACCAAAAAGCCATAATAATGTCTTTGTGTAGGGTTTGAGGGGCTTTGCTTTTGCTTAATCTGACACATTGATGGAAAGAGACATTGTTTATGAGTGTGCTTCACCTTTAAGAATAGTAATGATTAAAAATGCTAGATCTTTTCTGGCCGAAGAGAGACAGGGAAGGACTCTAATGATGGGATATTGTGACACAGATGATTCATTTTGCCTTTTCCACTTAAATCTGTAATTGGCCACAGTATCAGGGGCAGGAACCAGTAAGTTACTGAAATAGATCCCAGTCTCACTAAGGAGAGGACTGCTCTGCAAAGCTTTGCAGACCTGGCTCACATGGACCAGTTTGCTGAACTTCTGTTCTGGCCAAGCTCTCATCTGTATCCTTCTGCATCACGGGCATGGAAGCAGCCACGCAGAGGTCCTGTCTCCAGGCAAAAGATAACATACGCTGCCTCCCTAAGAGAGCAAGCTGCAAATGTTTGCATTTTGTCTTGCCTACTGAAGTGTTAGGAATCGTGCATTAACTAGGACTGTGACTATTGTGATTGTGGAAAGACTTTTTAACAAAGAAATGATAGGATTGGAAGGCAAAATTAAACTGAATTGTTTAGATGACTCATTTACCACATGAGCTGCTTCCAGCTTTAGATCTGGCAAACTCTGTATTTTAATAGCCATTTTTTATTGGTTTAAATGTAGTTAAGTTGCAAAAACCTTATGGAAAGTCAGTCTCTTAGTGCTTTCTGTGTAGTCTTTCTGAGTCACAGTCAAAATGCAGTTTCTCATCATGTGATGGTAACAATGGTTTTAAGTTTTCAAATCCTGCCCCCTGCCTTAACTAGAAAATTCTTTGCTTTAGTGTAAATGAAAGCTAAAGACAGAGACCAGGTCAGTATTCCCCAAAACAAAACAAAAGCTTTATTTACTTGTCAGGGGACCTTAAAGGGCCTGACTCTTTTTCTGCATCACGCTAAGCTCAGCAATTTAAAAATCAGTGAAGATATGCTGATGTGAGAGCAGATTCAGGCTGGACATTACTAATCTGTGAGTTGCACTGCACTGCACCGTTAGCTTTTCCCAGAAAAATCAGCCAGTTGTGATGTACAGAAACCTCAGGCTGGAAAGCTGCTAAACACCCTGTGGCACAGCTCCAAGGTGGAGGTGGCTGCAGCTTCCTGAAGGTTCTCCCTGGGAGAGCAGTCAAGCAGCAGCCTACAAGAACTGTGACCACTGGGGGGGAGATACAGGCAGAGTACAGGTCTCAGTAACATTAGATATTGGAGGACCAAAGTTAGGAGCTTAAACTCCTTGTAGTATCTGTGGGGTTGGGTAAAGAGAGAGATTCAAGATCCCTTGATCCCATATGGCAAAGGAGAGGTTCAGCACACCTGTGTAAGATTTGAGTAATAGGCAGATAACTTTCTGCTTTCCCTTCTTCTGCTTTGACAAGTGATAGTTGAATCTACAAAGTTAAGATCTGGGATGAACTTTAGAAGAGTCTGATGCAACAGCATAGCTTTAAAAATGTTTCCAAATATGCAGGGTGGCTCTATAACAAGAAGAATTGAAACTAACTTCAGTGAATTAGGAATGTTGCTGAACTTCTGTTCTGGCCAAGCTCTCATCTGTATCCTTCTGCATCACGGGCATGGAAGCAGCCACGCAGAGGTCCGGTCTCCAGGCAAAAGATAACATACGCTGCCTCCCTAAGAGAGCAAGCTGCAAATGTTTGCATTTTGTCTTGCCTACTGAAGTGTTAGGAACCAACACAGAGTCTATGATGTAAATCCTTGCCTATCTGAATTTATTAGCTGGGGTTTAGCATATGGGGTCTTGGAATAATAAGTGAACAATGCCACTCTGAATTTAATAAGGAACATCTGTGTATAACTGTTCAAGGATCTTGCGAAACAAATACATCAGAAACAAAAGGCTGAAACCCTTCCCTTCCGTTTCAGAACCTTGACACGAGCATTTCCAGGAGCATCAACTTCCAGAACAAACTCTCCCGGAGAGAGCTTCACGGCTTAAGTTTTCAGTCTTGTATGAATTTCAATTTTGCAAAGGTATTAGTCAGGGTATGTGAATCTTGGTTTGTTCTATAATTTGGGCTTCTTTCTGACTATATCTGAGCATTTAGAGTATTTCAAAGAAATAAGCCCAATTTTGCTCTTTTTTGGCCAGAAGAATTAACCTGAGGGAGAGGAGATTTGGGGAAAGGTGGGGGATGAAAGAGATGGCAAAGTTTTAGGAAATAATAATTGGGGGTGGGGGTGTATGTGCATGTACATGCTTATAATCTCCTGAAGTAAATGTTAGGCTAAAGAAGCTAGTTCTGAAAGTCATGTAACTATTGGTAATTTATTTAATTTAATATTTTTTTTTTATGAACTGAAGTGTGCTAAAAGTTCACACTCCTGTGTGTTCATCCCCTACAGTTGTATAAATAGCTGTCATCATGGTAGATGCCAGCTCTGGATGTGATCTATCACAGGCAAATAGGGTTCTGGAAGTTAAAGAATACTTTTTTACCACATTAGGTCTAGAAGACTGGCATGTTCTAAAACAGGTTATCTTTGTAAACCACTAGCATCCTGATGCAGAAAATGTGTAACCTTATATTGGAAAATGTATGGTCTTGCAAATGAACTTGAGAAATCCCCAAAATTTATCAAGCAGGAATCCATTTAGTGTTTGGCTACAAGAGGATACCAGAGAAGTTTTGAAGACAAGGTATCTGAACTTTTTCTACATGCACATATCTATGATCTTTCAAAAAATTACATGTATTAAACTGACACATACATATTAATACATATACTGGCTTTTTTACAGTACTTGTAGAGGCTTGCCTGGGACATACTGGGCTGTTCTTGTGCATTCCTGGCCTGGCAAAACCCTGGCCATGTCTTGTTTTGTTAGCTTTGCATCTTAAGCATCACTAATTTTCTTTGAGCATTCTGCATTCTATTCTCTTGTACTGACTGCGTGCGGCCATAGTATTATAAATAAATTTAGTACTGTTCCAAGCAGGATTAGCATGAGTTGACAAAAGCTCCATTGTTTTATTTCATTTTCTTTCATAACTCTCTTATTATTTGTTACGACACAGCAGTGGCAGGCAGGAGTTTTAGTGATCCCATGGATCCATTGCTCAGGATGTAAGGTAGCAAGAGTGATGAAACACGCCCTGCTGCCAAAAGCTTATAGCAGCTGGTTTTCTGCAAAGGGGAAAAAAGTGAATGTGGGGAGCTGCAGTACTGGGAATACCTGTGAATATAGGTGCCAGCACTGGAGCTGGCAAACAGGAGATGGAACAAGTGGCTAAAAGCCCTTACCTTCTCTACTCTTCTCACTGCTGATAAATTAGCATAGTAGGCTACAGCCAATTATACTCAATTTCTTCTCTAAAAGTTTCCTGCTGTGTGATACACAGGACATCAAATTAACACTCATACAATAATAAATTGTCTGAAATCTTATATCCAATGGACTCACCAAGATTTGCAAGCCTATAAATACATGTTCCTGATGTCTAACAGCAAACGTATTGTCATAATTCCATTTGAAAGAGAATAATCATATGGTGTGTATTTTTTTAAAGTTATGGCTATATTAAAGTATTATACACATTGTCTAATCTGTAAATAAGTGTTGCCAAATATATAAATTGCTTGTGAAACAGAGGATTCTGTTCATATTCCAAAAAGTTAGAAATTAAGCATGATCTTAGCTTTCCTAGACCCTCTAGCAGTTTTATACAGATACTGAGTTATGATTTCTGACATACAGTGCCATTCCTGTATCTAAAGTGAGCTGTTGGCACTGCTTTGTAAGTAAGAGCCCTAAGACCTTCATTAAAAATAAAAAACTATATTCTAAAAATGCAAGTGCTCTCCTGGCTAGCAATTTGCAATGTATCAACATACAAATAACTTTGTACCAGCTTAGATACTCACTTGCAACTCAATCATTTTTCTTTTGAAAAATGGTGTGAGGTCATTTAAAGGGTGATTTTTGACAATAAGTGTCCTGTTGCACTAAAAGGGCTCCTAGAGTCGGAGGATCTGGGCCACCAGTTGGTGGAATTGGTATGCAGAGCTATAGACGTTTGGCTTAATGGGTTTCATCCTTAACTGCTAGTTTTTGTCAGTTACTGCTCTGGAAGGAGGTGCAATCTCAATTGTTTGTGGAATGGCCTGCAATTTAGGGAGATATTTCTGTCATTTTGTGTGCTCCATCTCCAAATTTGTCCCTATTTGTACTCTAAAAGGAGGTTGTCTTTCCTGGCTTATGAAACTCAATTTGTAGTTCATTGATGTATATATGGGGCTGACATTGCTTTGGGCATATCTTCAGTATGTCCTCGTTTTTAGAGAAAGGCCTTGCCTGGGTTATCATCAGCTACAGACTCCTACACCAAGGGAACCTTTAGGGAGTTTTGTCTGCTTAGATACCGAGGAGATACTCGAGAGCAGTAAATCTAAATCTGCCAGAAAGGAAGTGGAAAAAGTACGAGAAATAGTGGATGAGCAAATAAGTAGGGAACAGCCTACCAGGAAAAAAAAACAACAGTAGAAACAATGATCTACTTACACTCATGGGGACAAAATCCATATTTGCCATCTGCATCAAAGTCTTTGGTTGTGGAACACCAGAGGAATCCATCGCTGCGTCCAGCATCTGTGCAACTGGTGTATTCCTTGCCATTGAACCAGAAGGGAAATTTGCAGTATTCACCATCTGCGTTTCCGTACTTCACTCTAACCACTATAAAGAGAACAAATGCAGTGGTGAAATTAGTCACCAACTGATATAAAAAAAAATACAGTTTCTGGACATCTTTTCTTGAGGGATACTGGTATAGAAATGCAGGCTGAATTTCCACTTTGAAATTCAATATGCTGCTGGTCTCTCCATTGGCAAGATGTTCATAGCTGAAATAATAACTGGTAATTTTGAAAGAATTACATGGATATTACTCATGGCAAAGTGTTAGAATGAACAGTCTTAAAATCCGCCCAGAAAAATATATATGTTGTTGTTACTATGGCAAGGCAAACTTATAAACATGCTGTTAATACATTTAGTAATTTAGTTTCTTTGGTAATATGGTCTAAAATGTTCAGTATAGTTTGAAAGGTTCCAGGCAGCAGCTGAGCATGAGCTGAACATGCCTTGTGCCTCATAAACCACTTTGGCATTTCCAATGTGACTTGAATGAGATCTGCTGCAGCACTGGGGGACAGGGTGGTAACACAGGCACACCCAGGTCCTCGGCTTTATTTCAGTTTGTCACGTGTAGCCTTATGACTGCAGAACTGGTGCTGTAATACACGTTAATGTATAGGTAATTCACTTATCCATAGCATTTCTTTTAATGGCAATAACTAACTGGATGCTTGTGCAGTATTTCCACTAATAGGGAAAACAGGTTCCTTTGGTTCGTTGTTAGTCTGAGGCAGGGCCCTAGCCCAGCTAGCACAGCTACCAGTCAGTGCTTCTGCTAAAGTTAAAAGAAAGCCAAACAGAAGGCAGTTGACCATTCTGGTATTGAAGTTTAATTATTTTTTTTCAGTGGGAGGACAGCTGAGAAAAGTAGAATTTGAAATGAAAGGCAAACATGAGTTTGCATTCTTATTCCAAGTTTTTTGAATTATTTTCCAGTAGAAGAATTGCAATTAGTACTATATGATTATGGCAATGATCAAGCCAAAAAAAGAGGTTCCAGACTACTTGGTCTTGTTTGTCTAGTGCATGTGATGTATCTGGACTTCAGTTGTTTTTTTTCTGAAGGGCATGGCAGCTTGCCTGTTAAAGATTCTTGGAGGTGTTCTTAATCCAGTGTTTGAAGTCAATTTTGTTTCAGTCAACAGCATGAGGGATTTATATTCCATTTGTTTTTGACAGATACCACAAGTATATAAAAACTTAATCAGGTGGGTGGTTCAATTTTTAACAACTGGAGCCACAGCTTAAGGAATCTTAAAAAGGGTATGTCAGCAGAAAAACAACGATCAGTCTGCCTCTTACAAATGGACTTGAAGATGTTTTAGTTTGAGCCTGAGTCCCTGAAAACTGAAACATTCAAAATTGTAGTTGTGGCTTTTTACTTTTCCCACAATTCATGAAGGTGTGCAGCATCAGGCCCGTTACTAATTCAGTTTTTCAAGGGGCAACAGTACAGGAAGAGAAAGGGAAATCCTAGATAACATTTTTTTAGGAATCATATAAACAGGTCGTAGATACCAATTTAGATTGTGTTAATTAATTTTCATCCCCTAACATTTCTTGACATGTTAATGAAGACATTCAGTGCAGTGCCTGAAACAGCATAAAAAACCCCATAGCAGCCAGCAGGCCATATGTTCTAAACCATTAAAAAGTCTGGTACCTTGCCCTTCTCCAAGAGTCCACAGTTCATCATCATCAAAGTGGGAGTCTCCTCCAATTCCTGGCCCCGGTGCAAAGGCATGAGCCAGGAGACCGTCTTTGCCGTCAAATGGATAGCCATCACCATGTTCTGCAGGCAGCAGAAAAAAAAAGAGCAGTTTCGAATGACCTCAGCTCTGTCAGAGTCTGTACATGGATTATGATTATCATGTGTACTTTCCCATCCAAGACAGCAGCAGAGTACTTGAGTGACTTTATTGGTATGGGTTTTTCTGGCAAGACTGAACCAGAAGAGAAGCAGCCAGTTCTTACAAAGAATATGAAGTGTCAGTACTGCAGTTGTCACAGCATGTTAATTTATATCTCGTAAGTATTGTGGACAGAAATCAAAGATAGTGAAGAACAGTGAAATATTGTACATTGAATGTATGACTGCATACACATTGCTGTTTCTCAATGGAGGCTGGGAGGGAGCCGTAAAACGGACATTGCAGATGGGGGGTATTTTCAGATAATTCCTATCAGTCTCCAGCACAGAGATTGGAAAGTAAAGGCAGATTTCTTCTTGCAGGCTACTCTTTTTCTGCAGCACCTCAGACTACTGTGCTCTTTCCTTTGTGCAGGATGCTAACTACTTCAAGCAGGAAAGCTGAGTGTCCCAGCAGTGGGCCTCCAGAAAGCCAGCTCTTACTCAGTGCTCTTGAGTCCTGTGAATGAGCCTATTCCTCCTCCACATCAACTATTCTGAGACTCGGGCAGCTCACAGGGCAGCAGCAGGTTAAGTAGCTCTCCTGTTATTACACTGTAGGCTTTTCTTGGAAGTACACCACGTGTGGGCAAGGCAGGCTGGCAAGGGCATAACCCTGGTATTCATAGCTTTCCCACCACACTGACCTGTGCATCAAAGCTGGCTGCCAGCATCTCCAGTTGCATCATTTCAGGCCTTTCGGTCTGATGTCTTGCCATTTAACAGAAGCCCTAAATACACAGGCCTGATTCTCTACTCTGTTACACTGATTCCGTGCCGGTGTCACTCTCTTAATGCTAGTTCAGTTCACTCATTTCAGTAGACTAGTGTGTCAGTTCTCAAGGAGAAGGTTTTGACATGTATTAGGTGCTTTACTCCCATTTATTTCAAAGCACATCCTTTGCTTAAGAGAAAACTTAAAAACTAAAAAAAATATTGTGCATGTCCCAGCTCCTGTGAATGTGACATGAAGTGATAAGTATGAATGAATGTGGAAGAAGATCTCATCCCACTGTTTCTGAGCTGACTATAACCAGCAAGGACTAAAACCAGCAGAAACACTTCTGCTTTTGTAAGACTTCTTTTTGCAAACCAAGCCAGCCTGGATGAGGATCTGGAGTTTTGAGTTCTGTACAGAATCTCTCAAGCTTTTGAGGTCAACTCATCAGTAGCTAAAGCAAAGAAAACCAGCTTGAAATGGAGGCTTTTACAAAGAGCTCAGTTATTCTTTGAACTGCTCACTTGATTTCCAAAGTCTACCTCCCAAGTGATTGGCTGCACAGTATCTTCATTAGTATTAAAAATTCTATGACTGTCTGTAAGAAGTTAAAATGCCCCAGGTTTACACTGAAAAGCTATAAACATTCTTTCAGGGGAAGCCAAAATTAATTGAAAAGGCATGTACAACAAAAATTAATCAGGACACCCATCATCAGCTGGACTCAAACCAGAACTCGGCTTACCATCCGTATTTTTAAATTCCTCAAGACACCGAAGAATGCATTGGAAGCCTGCATTCTGCTCTGCAAAAGAACGGAGACCAGCTACAGAGTGAAAATTGAAAGCCATAGGTCCATTTTTAAGCTCCAAGATGTTAGGACCTCCACCACTGTCACTGGAAAACTGATTACAGAGCTATAAATAAACAGTGCAATGACATTCCATTCTCTTCTGTGGCAGGAAGCCAGCTCACATCATCTAAAGGTCTGTACCAATATTTCCCAGTTCTATTTCTGATTTGTAAACCTAAATATAAAATGTTGCCTCTAGCAATTCTCTTTTGAGAAGATAAATATGGTATAAGAATATTTTATAAATACTTCTCTCTCTCTCTCTCGTATAAGAAAGAAAAAAAAAATCTTAGTGAAATTAGATCTTAGCCTGTATAAGCCAAGTGCAAACTAGGACAAGGTTTGCCAGAAAGGCTCACGTGTACTATTTATTGAGGGAAGATCGTTCCAATACTAAGGATTAATGAAAGGAACTAAACCAAAAACATATGTAAAAATAGAAAAATATACCCCATCGGCCAAAATTAATCATTATGTCTGCTTCTCCATCGTTTATTCGGTTAAATCTCAGTGGCGTGACATCACTCCAGACTTGAAAGGCTCGAGCAAAGGCATCATCTACCGTCTCAGGATCCAAATCCGGGGTATAGCCTATAATCCTTGGAGGTAAAAGCAAGAGTTAAATAACACATAACCCCCCTCCCAGTTTTTGTTGTTTACTGATCAAAACACTGAGTAGACTCAGTAGTGAAACCAGTTAAGAGGTAACATGGCTGCACACGAGGTCTAAACGCTTTTCTTCCATTCAGAGACATGTTTAGATGCGGTGCTTACTATTTATTTTCCTTTGGAATTAACACAGCAGTATGAAAAAAAACCTATATAGCCAGAGGCTGTAAGGCCTGCATGGCAGTGGGCCTCCCTCAAAACTGAGGTGCTAGCAAGTCATACTGACACTTAAAACGTGAACACACGAGCACATCTTGATACATAAACATTATTTGCCAGAAAAAGAGCCCAGTATTGAAGGAATGTTAGTCCTTCACCAGTGTACCGGTTACATTGGCGATAGGATACGTGGGGAAATAGGAGGTAAAAGCATGTGGGATGGAGCCATAGGCCTGGCATGGGAAAGGCACAAACTCTTTAGTGCATTGCTTTTTTCATAGATTTTAATTGGACTTCTTAGTGCCATACATTATAGCCAGAGAACCTCTGTGTGAAGATGGGTTTCCAGTTCTTTGCTGCTGGGGCTGTGCATAGTGAGGGAAACCACTTTGTGCCTGAGGAGAATGAGGACAAATCAGAGAAAGCACATGAGCAAATGGGGGCTGCAAGAGCTGCTATGGGTTTTTTCAGCGTTTATTAGGCTAGTTGCAGCATGAGGGATGCTTTGAGTCATAACTTGCGAGGAAACAGCAGACCAAGTCAAGCAGCTAAGACAAATCTGCTGTTTGTTCTCATTGATACTAGAAGTTTGTTCCTGTACCACCTAAGGTAATTGGATTTTTTTTATTATTGACTTCAATGAGAGCTATGTTAGTTCCTAACTCTTCAGAGTAAGAGTAAGAAACACGCCAAACCTATTGCAATAGGTTTGCTTTAAATCATGTCTGTATATAACTGAAATGCGATTGTTTTATTTTAAAATTTATTTGATGAACTCCATTTTTATGGCTGCTGAATGCAGAGGAGTTTGTCCTCCTGCATGGCCTCTGCAGTCGGTAAGTACTGGTGGTCCTTGCTGAGCAGATGGGCAAGTGAGATACCCCTGCTCCAGTTCCCTTAGGATGCTTGCAGCAAAGCAAAAAAAAAAAAAAAAGCCAAAACCTCTTTAGTCTCAATCAGAACCATAAAGTTGATCTTTAGATGATTATTTCTGAAATTCTACAATGCTAAAGCATGCGGTAGTTACCCAAATACAAAGAGATTCTAATTCAAGAAATCCCGTCCAGCCCTCTGAGCAGCTACTCCACTTCTAAGTGTCTTGTTTGATTCGTTCTTAAAAGCACTATGTTTATATGTGAGCAAAACCCAACATCACCAGTCAGTACCTGTATGTTATATGATTCTTTTCCCATTTTGGCTTCCTTGGAAAGAAGTTGTAATTAGCTACATCTGGGTTACCACAGCGGGGTTTCTTCATTGTCTCAATAGTATTTTGATCCAAATCTCCTGTTTCAGGCAGCCCAAAAAATTTCTGCATTTTCTTCAGAGTGTCTTTCAGGACAAATAAATTGCAGTTGTCTTTTGGGCACCCATAGTATTTATTCAGGTATTGCTTGGAAAAAAAGCACAGAACAAAGACTTAAAATTCATAAAAGAACTAGTTAATCATTACAAATAAATACTGTAATTCCATGATATCTTTCCATCCATAATTTGCAAGTTTTCTTTTCAGAATTACTATTATTAGTAACTGAGAGACCAGCAGAATCTCCTTAATTGACACAAACCATCCTTGATCACACAACATGGCTAATTAAGCAATCATCTCCACTATTAGCTATCACCTTTACTTAATGAATTGCTTTCTTAGTAAGTAGAGCATAGAGCTTTAATGTAGAACTACAAAGTAAAAATAGGTTTATCTTTTTAGGTTTATTTGTGATGTATAAATCTGCTTACAGTTTTAGATTTTGTGTATTTTTTTTCTTGGAAGACTCTGGATTATTGAGAAACTTGTCAAGGTATCAAAGCAGCCACACAAATGAGACCACGTTAATTGAAAAGAAAAAAAGCATTGTTTATTCAAACTGCATAGAGCTATTTGAATGTGGCGTGTGATTGCTTTTGAGTCAAACATTGCAAAGACCTGAGGATGGTGGTCCTCAGTAACATCTCCGTTGCCTGGACACTGCAGCCAAACACTATCTGCATATTTAAATCTCCACTGAATGCTCCAGCAGATTATGGCCAGACTGATCTCTCTGATACAACCATGGTGGCAGATTACAAAATTCTCTCTCCTTAGAAAACACTGGTCATAAAGGATCAAAAAGGCAGTGCAGATCCCATTATTTTAATCTCTTACCTAAATTAATACCCACCCAACACTCCTCCACTTTCCATTTTAATCAGCGTGACCTAATTAGCAGGTGTAGTGCAATTAAACAAACAAAGTCTGTTGTTTGCTGCTGCCTCTAATCCTGGCAGAGCAATGAGTTGGTGTGCTCCCTGCCAGCTGGTCTGGGTAAGCAGCCGTGACTTTCAGATGTGTGTTGGTAAGTTGTATATTTATGTTAAACTAAATTGTAGATAAACAGCTGTGGTCCTGATTACCCATACATGGTCCCCACCTGTGCCATAAACAAGTGGGATCACACAGGCAAGTTAGTATTTTTTCCCCGTAAATTCAGTGTCAACTGGCAGAATAACTGTGAGCTTCTTGGGGTGGGGAGCAGCCCTGAGAGAATGCCTGGCAGTCCCTAGCAGGAGGTGAAACCTGCCAGGAAAACGTAGTCATTCAGATGAAAATGAGTGACAAGAAGTTACATCTTCAGCAACTGTCTAAAATCCTTTGTCAACTCTGTTCCTAACTGGAGGCTAACAAACATGGCCAGACTGCTGGCTGCCTAGAGGGGTTGGATTCAGTGTTGGATCCAGACTGAATTGGAGAAAACCTGTAGCTCAAGCTGTTGCCTTAGCTTTGACTGTCGCGCAGGTAGACTTAGTCACGCTGTTCAGATGATATACAGCTTCACATTGTTGAATTTATATCCTCACTGAGGAGAAGATAAATGGATTATGAGAATATTAGTTTGGGTACTTCTGTAACAGTATTAACCTATCATTATCTAGTTATTTTCATTCACAGGTTCTAAACAGCTTGACTAAACTATCTGGAGTTGTAGGCTTTACCCAGTAAAATGAATCTTACAGTTCTCTTGCACGGAGATTTCAGGAAATAAGTGCTCTTCTCTGGGTTTGCCGTATTTATGCCTGGCTCTAAAAGCTACAGCTATGTCGAACAGCAGGTGTTCCCAAACTGGTGCTTAGCATGGCACGGAGCTGAGAGGTGCCCTTGCCAGTGATGCTGTCAGACGGGAAGGTTGCAAGTTACTGATCTTTCCAGTAAAAATGTCTGTAGCAGAGGAAGAAGCATCCTTCAGGTATTGTATCCAAAATATTAACTACCAATCTAAGACCGGAAAACACCCTGCATAAGGTAAAGGTGTATTTGCCAAAAAATATGTCATAAATATCAGGGAAAATTATTTCTAACTGAGGATTACAAGAAGCCTGACAAAATTGACTGCACATTTAAGTTCTTGTGCCAAAAAGTATTCCTGAGGGAAACCTTACTTTTTATGTATCTGATTAATTGACTGAAGTTCACCCAGGAGACTGGAATAAGACCACTACATCAGCAAAATGTAGCAAAGGATATTTGATGACTGCAGTTGGTAAAGCCTGGATTTCACCACCACCCTCATTAAGTCCAGGCGTCCCTCATCTAGCCTGGAAATGGTTCAGAGCTTACTCAGAGAAAGGATTTAATCAAGATGTTACACCATTTCCTTCAGAAGGTCCTCCATCCACTACTGACTAAGCACAGAGGATGCCGAGTTTCTGTGATTTTTATGGCTTCTGATGTGGTATTTCTCCAGTGGAGACTGTGGCGCTGACAACGGACGCAGAATGGGTTCACCTTCGCTACCACTAAGTTCTTTCTTCAGATAGTTAATGGGGCCTGCTGGAAATTATGTGAAATATATTAAGAACATAATCAAAGAAGCCAGGTTAGAGGATCTGTTCTTATCCTGATTTTCATTTTAATGTAGTTGGATAGGTTTCCTTGTCCTTCTGTTTGCATCTCCCAAGGAGGTACCATGATACAGACCGTACCTTCAGAACTGAAGGGTACTGAAGAAGCAGGATGCTGCTCTTGCCATTTTGGGTTTGGGAGTAAGAAAGAAATATAAAATGAGGCATGGTAAATAATTTTACTTCTAGGATTGTAAATAAAAAGCTAATCCCTCTCAGTTTTTCCTAAAATGGAGATTTTACTCAAGATGAGAAATGAACATAACCAGCTGTTCTATGAGAAGAGAATCTTGAGGAAAATGTAGTGTCTACGTAAACCACATCTTGGCCTAGGCTGTGAAATTCAGTTTCCCCAGAGTCAGCAGGGAGCTATGGTGATCTGGAATTTTGATCCAGCCCATTAATGAAACAGGGTCCAGCTGCAACACAGCAATTTGTGTTCTGATGCTGAGTGTTGGGGCTGCTGCGATGGAGGGTGTGAGGGAAAGGCAGCCAGTTAGCATTACCCAAGAATACTACGAGGAAGACAAAGGACAACTGCAGTGTTAAACCAGCTTGTAATTTTCCCCTGAATACACATAATAAATAGGTTGTTCAAAAGAAACAGAGATGAGGGGAGATGTGGATTGCTGTAATTGAATAAAAGCCTGACTGTGTCTGAGAAAACAGATTATTTAAGAGTGGTTAAATGACTATTAGACATGTGGGACCCCACGCTCCTCTACCACATGCGCTGCCCCCCCATCCCCTGGCTGCTGTGCTGCTAAGGCAAAACCTTGGGTGAATTTGTTTTGTTAAAGGCTGAGGAGTGCCCTTTTTGGGTCAGTTTGTCTGTTTTTCCTAAACTTTCCGCTGCAGCTCCCATCTGGAAATTCTCTCTCTACCCTCCCCCAGACCTTCTGTAACCTGGCAAGCTTTCCCAAGATGCACACCAACTCCTAAAGAAAAGTGACCAACTTTCAGACCTCTGTGTCCTAAAATAAGAATAATTTATCTCAATCTTCCTTAAAATGGACTTACTGCTGAAGAAGAGAAATGTCTATAATTTACATGCTAAAATAAGGATAATCCATCTCAATCTCCCCTTAAATGGACTTCCCCATAATGTCATTTTTATGAAGGTCCACAGTGCTAAAATAAGGTTAGATTGCTGTAGAGTTATAGCTATAATTTGCTAATGTCACAGAAATCCAAACTCTTTTTTTTTTTTTTTTTTGTTCCAGATTGAATTTGGAAAAAAAATATTTCTTTAAACCTCTGAGGAGATTTTTTTTTCCGAAGTCAAAACTAGTCACAATGGCTTCAGAAACTTGAGCCAGCTTTCAATTGTAATTGTCCCTTAAAGCTGTGTTTATGCAATGCACGGCAATCTGGAAAACAAACTTCTGAAAGCTGCAATACATGCATTAAGTGTCTCGACAGCCCCTCACTTCTACTTCATTTAAGTAAAAAAATTAGATGTTGCTTATTTACCCTTCTCCCCACTTACCATTGCAATCTTTTGATTACAGTCACGATGATTTAATGAAATTATTTTGTATGTTCAAACTTAAGAAAAAAAAAAAAAAAAGACTTTCTTTGCCAGCTTTAAAAATTTTAAGAGAGGAAACATTACTTGGCTGTAGTTTTAACTTTTGAAAGCTGATACCTTTGCTAGCTAGCTAGCACTTCCAGAGATTCCAGGGAGAGAATGCTACAGTCATTCCTTACCCTCAGCTGAAACAAGAAAGAAACATCTGCTTATGAAACAACAATATAAATCTGAAGCAAAGATTAAACCAACACTTACCACTGCTAGTTCTTTGTCTGTTTTGGGAGTGCTGTCTCCAGGAAACTTAATGATTGGTGATGGTGCAGCTAAAGTTTTGCTAAAAAGATACACTTGGATTAATAGAACTTTAAAAGTGAAGCCACAGACAACGTGAGTCTTCATTCTGCCTAAACTTGTGCTCTCCTCTTTGCAAAAAGCTTTTCCCCGACTGCCTGGCCCTTACTTTAGCTGCACAATGTACCAGTTGCTTATCTGAACATCTTAACTCTCTGCACCGTTTTCTCTTTTGCTTGCTCTAGCAATTCCTTTGTATGTTTAAAACATCCAGATGCGCAGTCTCAAGCTACCACAAGAGGAAGTCTGAAAACTAGTGGAAACATGAGAAAAGGGCAGTTACCAGATGTGATTGCTGTGATTTTAAGGTAGCAACAGGAGATACTTATTACTGCTGAAAGAGGCCACATTTTCTCCTCATTTGCATATATGAAAGCATTTAGTTATGCCAGAGAGCAGAAAAAAAAGCAAAATCTGACTTAATCTGGAAGATTTAGTGTCCCACATATTCTACATAAAAAAATAAATACATTCCTAAACATTATTTCCCTGGCTAAGTATTTTTATTATTTTTTAGCCCATTTTTTTGCCTCAGACATAATAATCTGCTTTAATCATATGTGGTTACACTCCTACGTAGTGCCTTACAGTAAACATTTTGATTATGGATTTTGAGGCAGACCCTGCACAGGCCAGCGCAGCCGAGCGAGGCTTCTTGTCCTGCTCGGGCTCCACAGACCGTAGGTTTGTGTCCACAGGGCTCACCCGCACTTTGTGTGGGCGCTGCTCCCCCCCCCGCCTGTGCAGAACGTGCAGAGCTCTGATTAACATTCTTGTGGCTTGTTTGGGTTCAGAACCAGCTGGAGTCTTTGCCACCAACAGGCATGGCGTATGACCTTAATCTGCAAGGTGAGAGAGAATTAGGCAGATTCAGCAATAGAAATTATTACCAATAATTAACGTCGAGGGAGTTGTACAAAATTCAGGGTTTGCTTATGGTGGGGATTTGGTCCCCTGGTACAGCTGCCTTAGTCTGAAATTTTGGTGTAAATATGGCCATTGTCGTGGACACTCTTTTTATCGTGCCATTCATAATATTGCCTGCTTTGAGATGTTATTTCAAGAGGAACATTTTTGTAGCTGAAAATCCCTAATCTAGGGGCTTGGCTCATGACTTTTTAAGATGGGAGGCTGGCAATCCTGCATGAATGCAAACTGTGTTCTGGCCAGCCAAGTGTCTACAGTTTCTATTAAGCCTGAGTCCAGCCATCACGGTTCCTCTGAGCTGTGTGTCAGCATAAAGGTTGTCACAGATTTCCACTGAATGTTAAATGAAAGTTTCCAGATACGACTCTCGCTTCCAAACAGGGCTGTTAATGAAAGGGAAATGCTTTGCTGGTGTTTGGTGTTTACTCATAATATTTTGATATTCGATTGTAAATAGTTAATATGAACAATTCTTTGATTTATGCTAATATCAAGCTATTTTGCTAACTGCGTCCCCATCATCCATGAACTGAATAGTCTTATGTGAAGGCAAGGATTTCAAAGGGTGAGCTGAGGGATTCAGAGAGAAAGCGTTAGCAGGAGCTTTTTGCTGTCCATATAGTTTCATTGACAACCCAACACAGCAGCTGTATGCACAGCCGTCGGGAGAATCAACCATGGGAAGCAGCACTTAATGCTCGAGAGGGAAAGAGGAGTTACAGAAACTTTGTACATGAACGCAGCTTTTTTTGTAAGCAAGTAGCTTTTTTTTATGCCCTCTCATTCTCTCATCTATGATTCCAACTTGAGTTACAGTGGACAACTTTCCCCTAACAGTTCAGCTTTGAAATTGTATCTTCTTTTCTTTTTTAGCTTTTCCCCATCAGCAAAAAACCACAATCATTTCTGAGAGTTGCCTTAATAAGCGGCAGTTCTGAACATATGATCCAGTTTTTCCACAGCCCTGCACATGGTTGTGGGGAATGACTCTCCTGCTTTGTTTGTGATGACAGCTCATATTTGTGTTTGGCCACGTGAAACTGTAAGAGAACAAAAGCTAAGAAAGCCTTCACTAGACGTACCAAGTTACTCTTAGTGTCTCCTTATTTAAGCAAGTAAAAATATTATGTGCTTTTTCACAAGATTTTGCAGTTATTTCTGTGCTCTGCATTAGGTCAAGGGCTGATGTAAATCTTAAAGCATAGGAACCACATCATTTTTGTAAGAATTTTGATGTAAGTTATTATGGGTTTGTAGCTTTCATTTAGAAGGGTAGTGCAGTGAAGCCACTTAAAGCCACGTGTGTCTTGGCACATTCCTGTTGCACTCAGAAGCCTCACTGACACTTCATGAATGCTCAGTTCTCAGTGTGTCCTACTGAACGTCAAATCAGAAATGGATGAGGGAGCTTTTGAATGGACTGTGAGGTCCGTGCAGTTTGAAAATCTCACTGTATTTTGTTGCTTGCCTTTGCTGGCAGCGAGGCTAGGTTGAAGTCACCTTCTACATACGTTTCCTCAAAAACATTGGCAAAGCAACAGAAACCATACAGACCTGCAGTGAAGCGCTGATTCTCACCTTGGATTGCAGTTTTGCTGGTAAACTGCTTTCCTGGTATTCCTTCAGCGAGTGAGCAGTTCAGCAAGTTGTGTTCAATTAGGAAACGTAATACATAATGGAATATTGAATTTATGGGTGTGGGGTGAATGGGTAAGGGGCGAACCAATATACTGAGTGTCTGACTGTTCAGTTACAGGGATTCTCTTCCATGAGATCCATGTGATCAGTACCGGCTCACAAGATCCTAGCTAAAGTGCCCACTTTCAGATAAGCAAAGCAAAATATACGCTCGTGGCACTTTGTGAGAGCGGGAGTTCTGTTGTATTACGAATAAATTTGGGGTAAAATGTTACTCATCTCCTTATACTTCAAGCTCTGTGGGATCATCCTGTTCTCGATCTGCCACAGAGGTGCTGCTTTCACAGACGAGGAAGGTGGTGGTGCTAAATCTTGAAAGGAGGGAAATTCTGCTCCTGGCAGGCCTCTGCTTTAGCCAGAGGTTGGGCCAGATGGCTTCCTGAGGTCTGTTGCAGCCTGAAATACTCTTGCTGAATTTGAAAAGACATGGTATGATGCGGTTTCTGCTCTCAAACTAGATAAGCTTAAAATCAGGGGGACAGACTGAACCATTTGAACTGATGTGTTTTGACACTGACAGGTTAATGGTTTAACCACTGTTAATGTTTAGTGCATAAACATTCCTCGACACTTTATGCTCTGAAGACATTACCTCTAACATTAATTAGTGACTTCTGAATAGATTCCTGGAAGTTAAAAATTAAGGGAAGAAGCAATACAAAACAAAGAGGAAAAAGTCCCCTGGGGAAGAGAACACAAGGCCATCTGCCAACTTTATGGGAGAGCTGAATCAGTAACCTGGAGCTCCTTTCTCTTACCTTAACACTCACTCCGTAACATATTCTGTTTATGTAGATAGATACTACCTCTGGATCAGCTACAGGAAATGGCCACTTACAACTACAACTACAGCCTTTACTGCCCTTTCACATATTATTCTTTTCCGGTGGAAAAAAATCATTTCACTGTTGCGTATAACTTCTACTTGAAATAAAATATTTATTTGATTTATATATTAATCTATCTTTCCTGAGTCATAAAAAGCTCCTCTCTAGTTCGTGTGTTTGTTTCAGGTTAGAACCACTCCATATTGAAAATTTTAAACCATCTACTTCATGAGCAAGATGCCAGATTTGCTTTTTAAATGCCTACTTTCATGCGTTAATAGGAACTGTATGGCAGAAACCACACAGTCTGAGATGGCAAATGCCTCTTTTGAGGACATACTTCAGTAATAACATTAAAAAGGGAATCATGATGTCTTTTGAGCCATAAGCTACATATCTCAGTAGATCTGACTGTGATAAGAGACAGATGCGCGTGTATTAACATGCTGCTTTTATCAAAGGATTTTTCTGTTTCAGAAAATGATTTTTGAAAATATTCAGGAGCACTCGGCAGTTTCAGGATTAGACTTCAGATGGTGTCCTGGGTAATTTGCTGACAGAGTAGTCATCCCTCCAGAAATTCACTGTAGCAATTCCTACTGCCACTAATTCCAAAATTTTATCAAAAGCTGATGATTTCCTGGTGGTTCCAGAGGAATACTTAGGCAGAGTGTCAGTGCACACAGGCCATGGAAGAATGATGGATTTATTCTTAGTGGAGTTTCATGTTTTAAATTGAAACCTGTTGCTAGGCTGAAGAAATAAATAATCGTCAAGACAATTAAGATCTCAAGAAAGCAGCTGATCATCTGATTACAGAGTCAGCTGGCTGTAACTGGGTGCAGTGGGATGTGTGTCTCCAATTAAACTATTGCAGTATGTGTTTATAACCTCTTCTTCTATTTGTTACTTCTAGATTCTGTGCTGTCAATTTAGAGCTTCTAGTTTAGGAAGCAAAACAGAAGTTTGATTAGTGTAAACGGACTTGAATTCATTTTAGCAGGATTCGTGAAAAAAACCACAGCTACGATGAAAGTTGTCAAAGCTAACGTGGTGTTCTCAGCGTGTTTCTTCTGGAACTTCTAAAGGACTGGAAAACCTGAAGCTCAGGGGACTGAAAAGTTTGCCTGGGCTTCGGGAAAGCTGCCCCAGTGACTATCCCAAGTGCGGTTTAGCCAGGACTTTTGGCTCCTTCTCAGTTTGCCAGGGTTGCCTTGTGACTCATTCTCCTCTGCACAAATCCTGTCCTGTAATCACCCCTGCATCATCGTTCCGGTGCCTTCTTTCTTTCTGTCTGAGGAAGAGAAGTTTGTAAGTAGCAGGAAACCAAAGAGCTTGTGGAAGAAAGCATGGGACTGGACTAAGCGGAGGGATTCTGATGGCTTTTGCCACATGTCTGACTTCAGGGCACTGCAATAGAAAGTGGCAAGGCTACCAGCACGGTGCCAGACTGATGCCCCACTGAACCTGAGGTGTATATGAATCATTTATCTACTCACAGCTTGCTCTTGGTGGTACCTCTGCTGAAGATGGACCATCTCTACAATAGTATTAATGTACTAAGGGACTACATTCTTTTTGGTGTTTAGTACTGGCAAGACACCAAGCTCCAAGTACCTGCCATTCGGTGTCTGGAACAGAAGTAGTGGGTGTCTGCTGATGGAGACACATGCACCTGTAGGAACAGAGAAAAGCATAATATTAGCAGTTTATCTGTTTTAGTAAAGTTGTCTCCAGGAAGTAATGATTAGTCACAGCAGTCCCTATTTGAGTTTAAAAGGATTAATAACTTCAGTGAGAACTCATTTATATTGCGGGCAAGCGAGCTCATCAAAGACGTTGAAGGGTTGATCCTAAAAGAACATAAGCTTTAAACATCCACATCATTTATTATCTGGATATGCTCTCTGCTTGCTCAGCGACCTAATTCACCATATCTGACCACCACATGAGGGAGTCTCTAAACTGTTTGAAATCAGTGTGTGTGTGTGCGTGCACAGAAGAGTGAGAGTGGGACATTGTACAAAGGGTCAACAGTTGGTACCAGATGTGATTTTTAGCATTTAAGGTAGCAATTATATTTCTGCTTCTGTTTCTCTCTCTTCCCTTCTGTTTTGGGAAGTTAGGTCTTAAGGATGTGAAGTTCTGTTGACACATGGATTTCATTTGTTAGCTTGCTGCTAAATTAGAAATGAATTTTAAGTAAATCTGTTACTCTCAACAAAGCATTTTCCATTGCATTTGTTCATTATGCTTTTGCCTGAACCAAAAATTCCTGCTTGTGTCTTCAGCTGGTATTCATTGGCATTGTAAAGCTTCTGTTGGTGAATTAGTTCAGTAGAAATACACTGAACCGCTTTGGGCAAAACCCCAGGGCAAGTATACATGTGTCACCAGGACAAACTTTGTGCCTTCTTAACACTGCCAGATAGTGTAAAGAAGGTTAAAATGCAGACTCCTGTGACAAATTTATCTCTTGCCCCTACACATTTTCCTAATGTAATTCTTACCTGTTTTAACTATTTTGATTTCAAGTATCTGGTAGGATAAAGTGGCAGCTGGTGAGTTCTTGTAACTTGAATTTGGTGCATTCTGATTACTCATTGCTGTTGAGCATTCTGCTAGCTAGTTAGTTCAGAAATCATAAAGCCATTGTGAATCTGGTTAGAAACTCATTTCAAACACTTCTG
Organism: Falco naumanni; assembly: GCF_017639655.2. Classification (NCBI taxonomy): domain Eukaryota; kingdom Metazoa; phylum Chordata; class Aves; order Falconiformes; family Falconidae; genus Falco; species Falco naumanni. Next base: position 19,324,463 of record NC_054068.1, on the reverse strand, counting down.
TTTAAAGTTGGTCATTGCCTGCCTGTCACCCCTGAGCTTCAGGCAGAGAATAGATATAATAAAGAAATACGTGTTTTAGGCATGTGCATTTAGAGACTGATTATAGTAAGTAGCATATACCTGACCTATTAACTGTTAAGGTCACTAATTGAAATGTGTCTTCAGCGAAAATTATGCCAGTAAAATGGAAAGTATAGTGCTTTCACTAAAAATTATGTAGTTTAATAATACGATGGGTGTGAATGGGGAAATATTACTAAATCACCATAAATGGGGCACAATGTAAGGCAATTTCTTATGGTGAAACTGTGAAAATACTCAAAGAAAGAGTTTCTGTACAAGAACAATTAATAACAGAGATCACAAATTGGATAACTAATCTGGAATATGGTGAAAGTGTGTGTTGATCATGTTTTTCCGAATAAGGCTGAAGAACTCCCTTCTAGCTTATAGGGCTGTTGAATTTAAAGGGAATCGGGGTGACCTGTTGGTCAGGATAAGCTGCTCGGGGGAGGAAGAGCTGGAGCAAGGCCGTGGCGATGGCTTCCTCCAGGGCCTTCTTGCTTGTTGGCTGCAGCAGGGCTGGCTGCCCACACCTCCGGGTGGTTCGTGGGGGGAAAACAAGGTTCAAACTGCTCCTCAGCAGTGGGATAGGAAAGTGTCAAGCTTTCACTGTGGAGTAGTAAGAGGAGACCTTTCTTTTGGAAAACGACTCAAGCTGATGTGGAGTAAGGGTTTGTTAGTTTGGGGTTCCCAGCCCTCTCCGAGGACAGCGCACCTGTAAAGGGCACAGAAGACCTGACATTGTTCCCATGTACACCCAAGCACCCTGCTTAAAACATAAAGAAGTGTCTCAGTTTGTATTATTTCAAAGGAAAACATGACTTCTACTATCTGATTTTAGACTTCTCCTTTTTCTGCCTTTTCACATATTGGCTCTTCCCCTTATTGTCAAGCATCCAGTTCCACAGTGATTTGCCCAGCTGGTTGCAACACATGAAAAACACGTAGCTCTTTGGTGTTCATTTGTATTTCACTTTGTGAAGTGTCTAAAAAAATACATGGGTCTACCTGGAGGGAAAAGGAGGAACATCTGGCCAGTGACTTCTCTGAAAATGAACTGGAACTTGCAGATAAAATGTGCAGAATTTGCCTTTTAAAGAAACCCCACATGACTGGTGGCTCAGCAGAAGAATGAAGTCTTGATGCTGCTGTATTTGCTTAAGCTTGGTAAACTCCACGTGATCATTAGTAGCACTGGGGACAGATCCTGCCATCCGTGTTGGTGTTGGCTTGCATTGTATTTTGTCAGTGAGCCTGCTGATCTTTATCAAGGAGCCTTGCACTGGAAGATGTAACGATGATGGGATCTAGCCTTTAGCTTGTAAGGAAGGTAGCCACTACTACACACCTAGTAAAAGCAAGAGCTAAATTGATGTGATTGTGTAATCAGCTCGAAGCCCCACAATACAGAGCTACGGAATTTCTGCTTTTCAAATTTCAGACAGATCTTAAGGAGGACCTCGCTGAGTGACCCATTTCTCAAATTCTGGGAAGAGGCACATTACTTACAAGCAGTGCCACACCAAAGCCCGGCTATCCCCCACCGCCGGTCTGTTTGTATTCATGCGAGATCTCTTTGCTGGAGCGATTGGCAAGTGCAATCCTGAACACGTCAGAATAATAGTTCTGCTTGCTTTGCTGCTGCTGCCTTGCAGCTGCTTGTTGATAGGCACTGTACATCTCACTTGCCATTATAGTGTTAGTATTCAGACACTGAGGGGCCTTAATTAATGACTTTGAAGATCTGGTCTTTTATAATTCATGACAGAACTTTAATTAAAATCAAATGTATAGCCACTGAACTAGCAAAGGATTTAAAGTGCGCAGTGTTTGATGGAGACAGTGATTCCCTCTGACCACTGGTGCTCTATGCTGAATGCAAATTCCATTTCATCCCAGCAGTTTCGGAGAACAGAATGGGCTTTTTTTGAAACAGAGAGGTCCCTGTTGTTATAGACTCTGGAAAAATAGTAAGGCCAAGGGACCTAAAGTCATTTGATTCCCCCTCCCACCCCCCTTTTCTCCTTCTAAAATCCTTATGTGTTTTAATGTCTGTATTGGTAGGAAGAAAAAAAAAAAAAAAAGACACACATTTGTATGATGTTAATATACTCATTTATTGTTTGTAGAGATGGTGTGTTAAAATGCTGTGTATCGATCAGGTACTCACTCCAGGACTCTTGTCGAGGTAGTAGGAGACTTCTTATTTCACAGAAAGGGAAACTGAGACAGTTTTCACTCTGACAACATAGGGGAGATTCAGGTATTTTTGAAGAGTTCAGCCTAGTGCAATGATCAATTACATCTTTTTCTGGCCCATATTATGATAACTGGACTTAAGCAAATATGTAGCAGAATACATTACTATCGATTAAATCTGTTGTGCCAGGGAGCAAGGTTTTCTTATGACAGTTGAATTTGTTTCAGTTTATTTGGTCTTACTGTGTACCTTGATTCCCCTGAATTTCTTATCAAATATGGTTTTTTATCTAGTGGACTTATACTGCTATCCTGTCACTGCAGTGACTTCCATGAAGTTCTTTGAATGAACTTCATGAAGTCTTGCTGGTTACCCTGCCTTCTCAGGGCAAAGATTCAGAGGACATTCATGGCTTTGATTTTACAGTTGTGGGTTGTATTTTAAGGTTTATCACCTTTTTTCATCTGCTAAGGGATAGGTCTTTCTTTCTGTGGGTAAGTTGATTGTTTGGGATTGCTACAGTTCCCTGTCCTGTGCATGGAGGCCATTCTATGATCATACCATCGGAAAAAAACCCAACAAGAATAACTACCTGCTACATATACAAAAGCTAATAAATTAAACAAAATTTACAATTTAATAGAGCTAAGGGAAATTGGTCAATAAGTCACATCAAGATCTTTCAAAAAAATCGCCTTGAGAGGGAGATGAATAATGGAAAAAATTGCATTTGAATAAATTAGTTACTGCAAGCTGGCAAAATTTCAAAAATGTCTTATTTAGTAGCTATAGAAATGGTTTAATAGTAGGAAAATATGATTCATGTTTTTTTCAGCAGTTGCTGAAAAATATGCTTGATAAATCTTGACTATCATTCATCCATCTGTAGTTGCCATCTTTACTTTTACAGTGGCAACAATTTCTTAGTTATAAACATAAAAAAGTAAATATATCATATAAATGTAAAAGAACTTCCTTGGAAAGGAGACAATACTTGATTTCTTCCGTGGTTGCTTTTGCTAATGTTGCAAAAAGTTTGTTGGTTTTATATTACTAAATTTTCACGTAGTACTTCATCCAGCTGCTAAAACTACAATTTGTAAACTGTTAAAATTGAATTCCTGGGCATAGTCACGGAGGACTTTTATCTGGAGGTTTTTGTTTTGTTTTTGTCATCAATTTACTACAGCAAACTGTTACTCGTATTTGATTATTTAAGGCCGTTCAACTGGCAGATGTATTTGTGTATGTGCCTTAATAGCACTGGGCTGTTACCGTACATCCAGCCATCATTAGGGCAGCTGGGGCTGGGCTTGGGTCATTTGCAGAATGTGAAACCAAAGTAAATGTCACCTAATTGCAGACTTTCCTCTGGCTGAGCCTTATGTTGTGGCATCATCCTAGAAAAGCTTTGGCTATTTTTCAAGCTCCAGTATGCAGAAGTATGTTCAGTGTCTACACCAAGATTGCTCAGACCGTTACAGGCGCTGCACACGTAGGCTGGAGCTGTTGGAGCAGGCTGCAAAGTAAATCAGACTCACAGCTTTTATTTAGTGGCTTCCTTTGTAATTAAGTATCAAGGTTGGCGTCTTGGTCCATCAGGAAGATCTCAGGAACAGAATCACACCCTAAGATGCCAAAGAGGAGCAATATCTAAGAGCACCGCGCGAATCCCAAAGGGAAGAAGTGAGGGAAGCCCCCCAGCCCTCGGTGGTTAGGTGGGAGGTATTGAGTTCAAAGGGAAAAGTGAGTTTTCAGAGTGAAAACCTGAACCAGCGGCACCAGCTGCCTGTCCTTTAGCGGTCTGTATGAGTTGTTCATGGGAATGACTGAAGAAAGGCAGTGTTTTAATGGTCAGTGAGAACGTTTCTATAAAGGGATTCAATTCCAACTTTTTGTCTTTCAACGTTTTTATTGCTCTTCCCGTGCTTTTTATGAGCCGTTAATTTCTTTCATACTTGACCATTATTAATACAGGGCAAATAAATGGCTAAACTATTTCCAGAGGCAACTTGATGGGCCATACCGCATGTCTACATTTTCCTGTCAGTAAGACTGATTCTAGGGCCATCTGCACAAGTTTTATACTGGTTTTTGTGCCTGATTTTAGGATGATATTAAATAATATTACTGCTGCTGCACACAAAATCCAGATCACGTAGTTCTGCTTCAAGGAATAAAGTGCTTAAGGTTTTACTCTCAAATCTAAATGGATATTTACTTTGATTTTATTTCTGGATTTCCTCTCCCCTCCCCCTTGCTGTCATGTAGTAGGAAAGATCTGAATCAGGAACAGTGATCATAAGCAAATCAATACGTGTTTTCTGATGATAGTAAAATAGAGTGAGAACTTTTGTGTACAATGATGGATCAGAAGGCATTACTGAAAACATGCCATCTTCTATGGTGCAGCAATGCCTATGCAGTATTACTACATTTCCCTTATTTTATTTTTTTTAGCATTACCATCTGTGATGGAGCCATCTGCCTATTTCAGGAAGGGATGTACTTTGAAATGCAGCAAGTCCTCTTGCTTTCAGCTCTTCACTTTGAGTGTCTTTGCAGTCTCAACAGTCATAGTTAATTATCTTTTTCTGCTTGATCTCCTGGGTAGCTTTGGGAATGGCAGTCCACGTGTCACCTGAGATGAGACACGATGTTTTGCCCAGAACAATAGTTTCATTTTGGACGCTGCTTTACTGAGTTTTTGTTCACTCTTCTGATGCTTGTACCTGCAGGCTACAAACCTCTCTCAGCTAATTTGCAGATCAGGAATCAGTAACTTTAAAACCCCCCACCTTTCTGTGTTCCCAAGGGGGAGGTAGGACATTTAGACAGAAAAGCCCCAGATTCCCCTCCTAGAATTCACTATTTCAAGAAATATTTGCATGTATGTTGCTCATTAATTCAATCTTACTATGACTTACTTGTAGATTGCTCTGTGCTAAGCTGTTTCTTGGGTACATTAGCTTGTATGCACAGAAACTTAATTTTCATTTGTTTCACTTAAGTTCATCAGGTCTGTCTTTTCAATAAAGCTTTTTAGGGTTCCCCAATGCCATGTGCAGAGCTGGGGCTATGATTGCTTGAGATTTCAAAGTTTTGATGGTGGGGATGGTGGGGGAAGATCATCCTCTGCCTTCTGGATTTCATTCCAATCAAGGAAACCTATCGATACTGAAGTCAGGCGAGATCCTAATAATCTGTAATGTTGCAGATTATTAACTGCAGCCCTTGTCGCAATGAGTCTATGGCCTAATACAACATCTCAGGAAAACCAGTTGAACTGAGCACTGCTTTTTATATTACTTTCTGGTTTATTGCAGATAGCATGAGAACTGATTCACAGCAGTCGTTTGTTATTGATGTGACTCTACAGATCTGAATCAATGAAATATGCATGGATATAGCTCATTTCACTGCACGCACTCTAGAGGAATTCATGAGTTTATACCTCATAGGTTGCACAAACCTTCTCATACCCTGGATCGATTTTGTGATTGTGTTAAGAAATATAACTACCACTGAGGTGTAAAACAGGAAGACAGCAGAAACCATCAGAGATATTGTTGGCGTATTAGATTCGCATAGTTTTAGGAAATGCACCACACCTGCTAAAACTGTGAAAGAAAACCCAGTCCCTGTAAGGATGGTGAAGGGAAGAATCTGTCTCTTTCCCTCAAACTTCTTAGAGTTGCAATTAGTGCTGCTTTCCCCTCCAAAGCTGGAGCAAGATGTAACAGGGGATATTGCAGTTCTGGATGAAGAGTCAACACTATGATGGGATAGGAAGTTCAGTGGGTTTTTTTTGTTGTTTTTGTTTTTTAAACCTGTGTGTACAGATACTACACCATGTCCATTTGGGTGGGATGGCAACCAAATTATTAATATTTTCTTCAAGATTTGGAAGAGAACTTTTTTCAAACCACAGGGTTCAGCTGCCAATTGCTGATTATTCTTGAAAAAACCCTTACAGCCTCAATTTGACAACACACCTGAGCACTTGTTTTTACTCAATAGTCATGTGAAACAAAAGAGATTAGTTTTATGCTTAAATGCCGGATTGGAATGTATTTACTTGAAGAAAATTAAATGCATTTATCATTGCAAAGAATGTAAATTCTATACTGTCAAGTTCTAATAGGCTGAAGTTCAGTCACAAGAATAGCACTACTCATAAACAGTATGAAGAGGAAAGCAGGCATAATAGCAAGAAGAATATTTAATATTTCCGAAGCACCTTTTACCCGATGAGTTTACACAGCTGTGTGCATAAAAATGATCAACGTTTCAACACCTCTGTGAACTAAGCTGAATATCTGCTTTCTCAGATGGGAAAGTCAAAGCACAAAGACTTTGAGTGATTTATCTGCATGAATTGGTAGCAAAGCTAAGAATCAAATTTGGGCTTGACTCAGTCTGCCATGGTATTATTGCTTATCCCAACTATTTCAGTCATTTATACTACACAGAAGTGACAGGCTCTGTCATTCAGCTGGATAAAAATAATTTTAAAATATGATTTCAGCACAGCTCTTACTCAACATTCTCCAAGTTCCTTTTATAAGAAGTTTGCCTTTTTCTGTGCCATGACACCGAGCCTTGGATTTATATTTTACTCCGTTCCTTCTGCTTTTCACTTCCACCAAACAGTAAGTTTGGGCTGGCCTATTGAACTTGTCCAGTGTTAGTACACTACTATAATAAAAGTGTGAGTAGGCAAGGCTATGTGGAAAAATTCTTCCCCTCTTACTGGCATATAACCCTAGTTGTGAAGTCTGTTACTTGTTTCTCATTCTGAGAGCTATGGAGCAACATGTATTTAGAAGAGGTACAACACGCTGCCCTGAAGCATGGGCAGAACCTTTGATCGTGCAACCCAGCCATACTTCTCTCTCTGCCAGCCCCTGCGGGCTAAAGGTGCTGCCCCTCCTCTCTCCCCGTTGTGAGTCGTGAGAATGGGGTTTTTCACACTCCTTTTTGGTGTAGGATCTGCTGCTAAAAGGAATTCTGTTCTCATTATGTAAAGTGGAATTTCTAGATACTAAGGAACATCGCATAACTAAGAACCTTAATATTATGAGTTCTTTACAGCAAAAACACTTGTGTTTTGACCAGGAACTTTTCAGGTGTAATAAAACAAATAGCTGATGTTTTACTCCTGAAAGTTTTGGTGGTGGACTCTTCTTCTTGTAGACCGTGGAAAGCTGGCCATTCACTTCACTGGGGAACAGGGCAGGGTCCCTTACTTTAAAGGCCTTTAATTGCTTTAAGGTTTAAGTTTTCTGTTGTATAAAAGCCAGATGCTTTTCTTTGTCCAGCTGTCTCTCATACAATGCCCACATGCATATCCTACTTCTAGTTTACATGCTGTAAGTAACTACTTCTTAAATGCCATTACAATGAGGGAAATGACTATAAAGCAATGGCACTCGCCCCCTAGACCTGTTCACCATATGTCTGACATATCTGCTTACTTAACGGAAACAAGCTTTTATTATTGCTAATAATTAAGAGACAATATAGTTGTGGGAAAGTGAGCTGGTTTTCTGCTCTGTCTGGCACATTAACAGCATCACTCTCGGGTAAATTTCAGTTACAAGATTTTTATTACTGGTGATGATACTTGAGCCCTTAGGATCAGACTTCCGATTCCAGGTTGCATTTGCAGAGCTGGAAGTGCAGGGGGAGAAAAAGTAGAAAAGAAAATCACTCGCTTTGTAAATTGAGTGGAGTTAGCCTGGAAGACATTGAGAGATACTAATGGTTCATTAAAGTGGATTTTCTTCATTTTTAAGTTCAAACAAAGTTGTGGGGGGCAGGAAGGGGGAGAGTTGTTAATGGTGTTTGTGGAAAAAATATGTCAAGGTATGAGAGATACTATGATGGATTGTGGGTCTTTCTTTTTAAAAGCTGTGACATGCTCTTACTCCATTAGCTGTTTTATGATATGCTTCTCCTCCAGGATTTCAGCCTCACCCCATCATCTGGTTGCACGTACCCACTTTTCGTTCTGCCCCTCCAGCACACTCTCTAGGGGCACAGCTTGCACTTGGCATTCAGTATAAAACACTGCAACAGCATTTCTGAGTCCCACCATGGTCATGCTGTTTCTTCTTCTGGTCACTTTTCTGGTTACTTTACCAAAAGACTTCTCTATGACTAGCACTTTTTTTTTTTTTTTATTTCAGTTTTTTATTGTTGTTGAAGTCCTAGTACATAATAATTAAGAGATTAATTAGTTCCTGCATGATTAGTTGTTTCTGCGAATGTGGTCAGAACGTGTAGTACCAGCTGTAATGATGAAATCCAAGCTGTGGTGGTTTAACCACTGGCATGTTGGTGATTTAAGTAAAAGACACTTGCTAAATGGTTGTTAAGGTGAGTCAGGGGCCTCCCATCCCGTGACTTAGCCACATCCCAGACTTCTAAGCAATGTGCACCCACTGTTTCACTCCGATGTGACATTTCCAAAATTACTGCTCCTCTTCCTCAAATGCATGTGTTCCTTGGAGGCTCCAGCCTGTGGGAAGCAGACAGTGTTGCCTGCTTTGCAAAATGCCTGTCCTAGGTCTGAAAACATGGAATCAAATGAACTTGGAGGGGATCTGAGTCATTCCCAGATTCTGGGCTTGCCAGGAAATATCTGCTGTGCCATTGCTGCAGTACGACTTTAATATACAGAGCTGGATTTGGAAGGCTTGGATTTTGTGGTTTTGTTTTGGTTTTTTTTCTGTCTGGTAATGCAAAACAATTGTCAGTGCCATTTAGCCAGTAAGTTCTGCTGAGATGATGGTGGAAGAGAAGCCAAGCTTGGTGAAATCTGTCCCAGAGTGTAATACTGGCACCCTAATCTGTGCCTATAATCTGGAGTACAGGAAAGGTTCCATGTTTTACTGGAGATTGCTGCCTGTTCTTCCCTGCACTTTTAGTAGTTAAGTGACCGAGACACAGGGACGACAGTAAGGTGGCAGGCAACAAAGGTGCATTGGGAAATGACCCCAGCTAGGTATGTGTAGATACCAACAAGAGAGTAGAATGTGAAAACTCACATTTTTTTAAACTGCTTGTAACAATAACAAAGGAAAACCCCACAATGGTGCTGGATGTTTCAAAAACAACCCAGCGCAGTTGAGATGTGGTTAGGGTAACACCAGGTGCCTTTTGGTTTGGTCTTACCGGCAATATTTGGGAAAGAACTACATGCTTAGTCAACAGGATGATAAAATATCCGTACTCACATGGCTTGTTTGACTTGTAAGAAGCAATTTCTCTCTGGGTGAACTGGAGAGCTACTAACTCCAGCGTTGCTTTGTGGAGTGGTGAATGTTGGTAATCTCTCAGGAGGTTGGTAATCCTTCCCAAACCGAACATTGCGGTGGTGCAGTTGTCCACCTAAGATCCACGTTGTTGTGTCCTCACTGTGGTAGGCAAAAAGCAGGGAAACAGCCAGCTTTTTATCCCTTTTATGAAGCTGTGACTTGCAATCTCAGACCAATCTGCTTGTCTTCTGGGTCACTCACGATCAATAGCACAAAGCTGCACGTTCTTCTGACTCTTAGCAGGAGCCCCAGCACATCTCCCATGGCTGATGTCTCCTTGCCTTTTGAGACCACTGCCGAGGGGTCCCACTGCCACCCCTCCAGTTCTCTGACATCGTCCTTCTAAGGCTTGCTTCTCAGAAGCACCCAAAATATTTGTAACTAGAAATCTGTTTTGTCTATGTTTGTCTGAAGATACCTGTGGGAACATAGCAGAGCATAGGATTATCGAATCGTTTACATTGGAAAAGACCTTTAAGATTATCAAGTCCAACTGTTACTAATCCTGTTATGTCATTAATCCTGGTGAAATACAGCTTTGACTACCAACAAAGACATATTGGATTGGGTTGCATTAGGTTGTATTTCAGTGGAATAGAGAGCACAGCATAAACCCACTTCCTAAAGATGTGCAAAAGGAAAGTTGTCGCTCTTGGTACTTTCGTTTTTTCACAAGGAGGTACCTGTGACACTGAAAGGGCTGTCCCAGGTAGGTTTGCTCATTAAATAGTGCATTAGTTCCCTTGCAATCAACAGTGTTACAAGCAAAACATCCACTTTTAGTGTCTTCACTCTAATGCGTGATAGACAGGAAAAATTACAGTACCCTACTAGTTAGCCTGGTGTCTGTAGCAGCTTCAGGTATAAAATGGCTCACAAAATGTCAGTTGATACAATAACAGATAGTTTCCCGTGGCCTACCACCTGTTTGTTAAGTATCAAAATTCTTACTTGAATGACATATGAGATTACTGACTGTAGGACTTGGTTTTTTATCAGTATTAGAATACTTCCATGCTTCATTTATGAGTATTTGCATATATAAACATATCTTATTCTTTAGTAGGGTGTACAATGATGAGATCTTAACTTAGGCTAGAGTTGCTTCTTTCCTCATATTTTATGGAGCACATGGACTTGATTTTTAAATTTTTAATTCTAACACATCTTATTAAACGTGTAGGCATAGAGAAGCACCACTAGTCAGAGACGACATTATTATATGCATGGAGGGTTATCTTTTGCCTTTCTACCCTCATCATTCATTAATGATGCACAGAGGCTTGTCATTTGTCTTTTCAATTCTTTGACTTTATTTTATTGCTCATATTTTATGACACAAGGAGAGCTCTGTGGCAAGCATTTATCATCAGCCTTACATATCTATGGAAATACCATCTCTGTTGGGCCAGAAAAAGTACCTTTTGTTCTCTTTGTATTTTGCTTATGAACTTAGTCTAACATCACTTTCTTATTGATGCTGTTTCTTTCAGTCTTTAATTTTCTGAGAAAACTACTAACACAGCTCTTCTGCACGCTGCAAAAGAAGCGAACCCATACAGTCTCACCTTCATCTCGCTTCATAGCTGCTTATATACCCCACTCCACACCAGGCATGTTCATTTGAACCTCAGCAATAGCTCCAGTTTGCCATTCATACAGTGACCTTAGATGTGATTAAGATGCTGCTTAGCCTTTGTAAAACTGCCAGATAGAAATCTCTTCTGCCAGCTGTGTTGGGTGTGTGTCTTTGCAAGGCAAGCTGTGGTCCGCCGGGAACAGCGAGGAGACTATTAAAGCAGTTCTGACTTCTACATGTCACTTTGGCAAGCCCCCCAAGATACTCTGATCATAGAGTGTTTGGAGCGATTTAAGTTTTTCAAGCTCAGTTTAAAGAGCTTAATCAAACTTTCTGACACAACTGGCACACATTAACATTTTTCAGCTGTAAACACACAAACCCAGGAATTTCTAATTGCTAGTAATTAAAGCATGGGATTGGGTTTGAAATGCTTTCCTATTTTGAAGAAGTCTGAAGTGGTACAGCTCCCCAGTGACGTTATCAAGGAGACAGGGGGCTGCCTGAGGCTGCCTTGCTGCCTCTCTAAAGGTAATGGGGGAAAAAAAAACTGGGCTGTGTACTCATCTTGCATAAACATTTGAACTGGGGCTACTGTTGTGTGCGTTCACAGCACAAATTTAGTTGGCTGACTTCCTTTTATTAAAAAATTAATTAGTTCGCCATGCAAAATATCACTTACTGCCTGGTATGACATTTAAAAGGGTCCTGGTGTGCATCAGTTTTATGCTGAAATGGTTCAAGAGCTCAGACAGACAAACCTGGACTGTCCCAGCAGAATGTGGGTGGCTTCCATTGCTTTATTAAAAACATTTACGAATGAAATGTTCTTTGGACTGCAGCTAACCCTGAATTACTCTGAAAGGACCCAGAGACCTACCAGTTAGGGGCCAAGTGATATGCATTTCCTCTGAGCTTTTTGGAGCAGGGAGGGAGGTGGTCCTGTGATGCTTCAGTGCTTTATCCAAATGCTGACTATGGGAAAGAGTGGGGGAAGGGCTCCTGGGGAATATGATACACTAGAACTGTCTCGGCTTCCTCTGGAGCATCTGGGGCTAATGACTGTTAAGAGGAACTTGATAGGGGACATAGTCTAATTTAATATGGTAATTCCTAGATTTTCATGATAGCTTGATGCTTGACAAAACCCACTGCTGTTTTTCGCCTTCCATGCACTCACAGAATATTCTTGCATAATCTAGCTCAAAAAAAGAGCAGAGCTGCTAAACCAGGGTTTGGCAGTCCATTCTCTAGGGATGCACTTGCAAGTATTTTTGCTTCTGAGACTGGTATTTCTGGTGGCCACATCACAATTCAGTTTTCAAGCGCTTGTCTTTTATTATCTCTCACAGGGTTTCTTGATCTTCCCGTCTCTCGTAGTCTGTTCAAAACTACAGTAAGAGCAGCCTTTATTGTGGTATTCTGGCACTTCTGTTTTCAGTTTCAGCTATAGCGAGGAAGCCCAGAAGGGAAAATGCCTCCACCACCACCCCACACCCCCCACACCCCTCTTTTTTTTAAAACCAGTTAACCATTTGAAGCCTGATTTGGTTCAGCTTAGAAATTCAGCGTAGAATGGGGTGGTGTTACTTACTCTGGAGGTTAAAATTGAAAAAAATTAGACATAATTTAAAGTTTCTGCACTTACACCAGCATGAAATGAATTTAAAGGAGTTAATATTTACGTCACTAAAATGTGTTCCATTGCAGTGCTAGCAATCCAGTAACACAAACGGGACCTTCTGTTGCAGGTTGACCGGTCGGTAAGGGCACACTGCTCTGGATTGCTGTCATACATGGGCAGGGAGTGGGGGAGACCATGAGAAAATGCTAATCAAGGGGCGTTATGGAAACATCTGAGTCTGATTCCTTATCTGCCATCTTTTATCTCAGCTTCTGCTCCAGGCCAAAGGATTATACTTATAACACAGCAGAAGCTCCATAGTTAACACATGTATTAGGACTATGATGGCCTCCACTGTAAATGTCATGTTTCCTCTGGATACGTATCTGTGCCAATGAAATGAGTAAATATATTAAAAAAGGTATCTGGCATCCTGAAAAATGGAAGAAAGAGTAGTTTACCAAGAGATTAGGTTTATAACTAAGTACTTAGAGGGAAAGTGTGTGGGAGGATTAAAACTGTTACGTTCCAGTCACTTCATTATTGTAGGACATTCAGTCAGTATGTGTTCTCCAGAGCGTCCGTTTCCTGCTAGCTATGCACGGAGTCACCTACCACGAGGAACGACAAACCGAGTGCATTTCCACGCAACACAGATTGGGAAAGAGCAAGAAACAGAAGCTTAACAAAGCATTTATTGCCTAGTAAGAAGAATCGATGCACAACTTGATTGATTTGTATTTTATTGTGTATTCTTCAAACGAAGGAGCGTGGGGTGAGAGGGTTTTGACAAGACAGGATCAGCTCTGCTAGTGGAGGGGACACATTCTGCAGTACTTTGGGTCACTGTGATAAAATGACTCAGGTGTTAGCAATTCTGCTATTTCCTTTGAAGACTTTCACAGCTGAATAAACATTACTACAGGAGTTCTTCCTGCTGTGCTTTCATTCAGAGGAGGAATGAAAAGGAGCGTGGTCCCCTTCATTCTGTAGGATAGAATCATGCTGGGATCTTTGGGAAACCACGTGAAGGTGTTTGGAGGTGAAAGGAGAAAGTCTAAATGTGTGGGAGAGAAAACATGTACTGAGGATTTATGCTTTTTAAACTAAATTAGACAGTAGTAGAATGAAAGTAAAATGACCGTTCTAATGAAGGCAGCTGCAGAGTTTCAGACAGACGGCAATTATGGGATGGTAATGTTTTCAGTTATACTTCTGCTCCCAGAAGGTCCCACTTGTAGGCAGAATCCATTGAGTGGCAACACTAAATACTCAGATTGCAGTCAAGCAAATTGCTTTTTAAACAATAAAATCTTGGAAGACCAGGTGTCTAAACGTTCTGCTTAGAGCTTTTCCATGGCATTTTTCGTGTTCTAACTCTGACACTTGGAAGTGCAGACCAGAGTTTCCCCATTAGCCTTCCAGAAACCCACGGAGTAATTTTACAGGGATTAACTCAGGAGGTGGCCGTGCACTTGCCCCAGCTCGGCACGGACAGGTTCTAGCTTCAGGGCCAGAAGCAAGTCCTTGAGAGCCTGAGCAAATTGCTGGAAGTATGGGATTTACATGGTCTTGGTAAAAGCTGCTTGCAACCAGGATCCAGGGGGTGTCTGCCCTGCTTCTCTCGTATCCCAGGGTAATGAAAGTTTTTCCACTTAAGAGTATTTTAATAAGCATAATTACACACACTTGCTGTATGTAGTTTGCAGTGATCTGACTTCTCATCTCGTGTTTGCAAAGCCACAAATCAGAATGCTATTTTTAGTTGGAGACTGCCTTGGATTCATACTGAGTATAAATATTTATGAGAATATCGAGCTCAAATAATTCAAGAATGTTAAATTCATCTAAATACTTCCAACACACGGGTGAAGTTTGTTGGCAAGTAAAAAAGGTGAAAGTTAATTTCTCCATTCTCTTACAACAGAATTTGCTGAAGTTACAGTTCATATATATTTTCCAGACTTGTATTTACTCAAAGATCATCTATACTAATAGCAGAAAAAGAGATGTTCTAAAGGTTTGGCATTATAATCTATTTTGTGTCCTCTGTGTCAAACAATGCAAGATGGTTTTCTCTCTGCAGGCAGCAAGTACTAATAAAGGCATCACAGATGTCTGAGGTGATACTAAGATCTTTCAAAGTTTGTTACAGCCAGCTGTGACTTTGAGACACTTGTGCAGTACACATCACCTGGAACTGCGTGTAACTGAAAAGTTTTAAATGCTTCCACTCTGCAGGTATCTGAGTCAGGTTTTCTTCTGCAAAGGTTGCTTGCTGAAGTGCCAGGGGAAAGGAACCATGCCAAGTGTTATCAGACTTGGTAAGTGTGCATGGGATTGTGACACGATGAAACAGGGTGAAAGAAGGAAATGGCAATTTATTCTCCTTGTTCCAAACTTAAAATTAATCCAAGACAAACAAGACCTTTACTCCACTTACACTGACAGCAGAAGTACTTCTGGGAGTCCCGTACATGTGCTGTACACAGGCAGAGGAGCACATTTGGAGGGCAGCTAGTGCTACCCCTCAGTTTTGCAAGCTCTCTCGAGACCCGTGTGCTACACTGGTATCCCTGAGCTTCCTTTGGCTGCATACAGTGAGTGTGCCAACTACTGCATCGCTGAACCAGAAGATCCAAGGGTGATGGCTGTTTATGACTGCCAAGTAGGCTGTGTTTTCTCAGGTGCTCGAGCTGCTCATTAAGAGAACACGCGGTGATGAAAACTCTTATGCTACAGGTCTGTGAGCTCTTACGAGCAAGAAAGATTATGAATTACCTCAAAATAAGGGTGTCAAGGTGAGCTGGCTAACTATATATCATTCACTTGCATTAAGCCGTGCAATACAGCCTCTGCAGTTGGTGTTCACAGCCCAGGTAGGGGCACAGACGAGGCAGGAAATCTTAATGTCATTAAATGTACATACAGTCATGGTAAATAATCCCAGATCCAATACTAACTCTAGTACTAAACTTACCGATTTCATACTAAGCTTACGAAGTTCACAGATCAATCAGTTGCTGTCAAAGTGGTCTAAAGGCATCCTCCAGCTCTGGCAGCCCCCGAACCACTGACTCTTAGAAGCTTGTAAAGTTTGTAGAAGGGGAAGTCATGCTATGTGCTTATTGTCTCTTATGTTCTTCTCTAGACATGTACCATCAGGGACAGCCACCACAGAGCTTGATGGGACTTTTTCTTTGAACTATCATGACCTTTCTTATGTTCTTAATCTGAAGACACTCACTAAACTTAACTTTCGGTCCAAGAAGGGATGTGAGTACAAGGGTTGAGAAACAGGAAATGCTTCTTGGCATGAATTTGGGAATGTTTTTGTGTGTGTCCCAGAGAATTTCATTGGGAGTGACACCACTTCGGAGAGTTTCAGTTTCTCAGACTTAGCAGAAACCCTCCACGCTAATCTTTCTAGATCAAGATCATTTTCTGTTGTACCAATCAGTAAATTGGAAGCAGACTTGAAAGGATAAGTATTTTATACTACATTGGTTTGAGAGAAGCATTCTGCACTAACTGGGCCCCTTCAGGCTCTCTCGTAGGGTCAGCCTCACGGAGGGCACTCTGAGATTTCCAGTCTGTACAGCTTCCTCAGCCACGCTGCGTAGGGTGTTGTTTCACAGCATCTATGTCCAATGCTCCTGTGTTCACTAGCACAAGTCAGAGGGGCAATGGAAGGGGCCAGCTCTTAGTTTTTGGAGATGCCAACAGTTGTGAAGAAGGACCTTTTTGTTCCTAAGGAAACCTGAAGGACAGTTGAACAGTTGGCCAAAATATAATGTTTGGATTTTGAACTCCTCAAAGCATGACCTTTATGTCTGCATTTATCTGCAAAATGCCTTGCAGGACTCTAGTAAAAAATGCAAATATTTATATCCTTTAGCCATTCCATTTGTGCTTGTCTAACCATGAAGAAAACATTCCTTTCTCATTCCTCATTCTCATCCTTATCCTCTCTCAACTTCTTATTCAGACATGGAGGAGCAATGGTCTTTTCAGGTTTTCTGTGGTAAAAGAATATTCTTTCTGACTCTTCTATTCTGCTATATAAGCTCAGTGAAATTAATGGACAGGGGCATGTAGCATGGGCAAGAAGTGCATGAAACAAAGGCCTGGCTTACTGCCAGCGGGGGAAAAGGAAGCAGATGAGCTCTAGGTGTGCAGCAGAATGACGATCCCACTAGGTAACCTGCTGCTGGGTACTGTCTGGGATGCAACATCAAAGAGGAAGGGGAGCAGACACCACAAAGAGATGATTATGAAGTTGTTCTGTAACTGCCTAGCATGGCTTTTAGTAAATTAGTGAGAGATCCTTTTCTTTAATATTTGGTGACACATGCACAAAACCCCCAGCACATCTGATTTCTAAGGCGTGATGGCATGTATTTCTCTGCCATCCAGAACATAAATAAATATGAAAATGCCTCTTTATCTAATACTGATTATGATATCAGTTCTGAGCAATATGAACGAGATTAAAGCCTGATGCTTTTGTGTACAGCCTAAGGCACTCTCACAGTGGGAGGATGGTGGTCCCCTTGTTCCATGTACTGTTCCAAATTCCATAAATGTCTCAGTCGCTGCTGTCACCTGCTACCATGTAAAGATCAGTCTAGTTCCCTGCATCAACTTTGCTAAGTGCTTGTTCTTATTAGCCTGAACAGTGACAATTTGTTATTGCAGGCTGCTCTGGGACATTTCCCTCTCCAGTAGTACATTGTCTGCCAAATCTACATGTTACTGCATTTGTCTGTGCAGTGCAGGCTGCTTGTTGAGGATAAAACTAGATTTTTAAACTTGAACACCTTGCAGCTGTAGGCCAAATTCTGTTCTCTGATCAGATCAAGGCTAGCTTTTACTCATGTCATACCAACACCCCCCCTCCTTCATTTACATCAGGATAATTATAGGCAGAACTGATCACTCAGCCTCCATGTCTTTTGTTTATTGAAATGTAACAAAAGAGCTTTTATGTTAGTTTCATTTGTAGAGTTTCATATAAACAGTAAAAACAACTAGGTGTTTTAAGCATCATTAAAGTCACTTAAGAAAACGATCAAGTTATTTTCTGGGTAGAGGGTGGCAGGGCCAGTTGATGGAGTGAACTAAACCCTTTTGGAGTCACTTTTATCACAGGAAGCCTAGGCCAGCTGCATTCCTAGCAGTGGGGTTGGGCTAGATGCTGAAACTGGACCAGCAAACCTCACAGAGGCATATGGAGGCTTTCCATCTCTGCGAGCACTCCGTTGTGGGGCCTGCTGTGCGTCCTTAGCAATCTGCGGGGAGGGGGATGCACTTAAAATTTCTGCACCTTCTTATACTACCTAGTTCTCTGGAGAAATAGAATACTCCTCTGACAAGGCAACAAAACATTGATTTTTAAGTAAGCAAGACATTTGTAAACCGAACATGAGCCAGAACCGAACTGCACAAACAACTCCAGTTCCTGGCCATCCCTATGGTCACTGATGGGCTTCTGACCTACAGCTATGGGGTCCTCAGGCAGGACCGTTGTTCCCTAAATGATCTGCTGCATTAGGTCTCCCTAAGTAAATACTTCAGGGATGTCCTTAGCTGGTGTAACTCCAGCTGAGCTCCGTTAAAGTCAAAGGGAATTGAAATCACTTGAGCTACCTAGATTTGCAGCAGCTGAAATTTGTATTTCAGGTGGAGCTAAGGTTTCTTTTCCCTCACACCTGGAAGGTTGATTTCGCTTAGGAGTTAGTCTTTGTGAATGCTGAAGTGCATCTGAGGCTTTGTTGAAGGCATCATCTGCTACAAAGTAAGTTTTACTCAGTAATGGATGATTTATTTTTTTTTTAATAATAGTTTTCCTGTGTGTGTCAAAGGCATCATGAGTAATGTAGAATTTTTCAGAGTAGTTTTACTCTACTTATTCTTTACTCCTGTTAGAGAACAGGAGACTTTGACAAATCACTCTTACAAAATTTAATTTCAAACAGAAACATTCTCCATTTTCTACTTTAAATAACTAGTTCTGTTCAGTTGCTAATTGAAAAAATGCTTGTTTATATTTGGGAATAATTCTCATCAATGTTGGGTAGTGGAAAATGTGATGAAAATGAAGCTGCCTAACATACCTTCACTGCAGTCGGTAGCCCTGTACTAGTTTATGCTAGTTCAAATTTCAAATGTGTCTAGCAAGCACAGAAATGAAGTAACTAGGCGTCTTTCTTTAAATGGGGTGTAATAAGCTGTATGGAACAACATTATAATACTAGTGAACAGTTAATTACTAGTTGCAGGCTACTGAATAATAAACCACGTTTGGGACTCAAAGGAACTTGGGAGCAATTTTCTGTCTCAAAAAGAAGTGGATTTTTGGTGGGTCAGGTTTGTAGGTATCTTGCACCTTTCTCTTGTATTTCAGCTCTGCCTACAGCCTGCCAGGCAAGAGAAGAGGCGAGTGGCTGCGCGTCTCTAGGTGTTTGTGCTTTTGGCATGTCTAGGTGATAAACTGATCTGACCATTTGGCAACCTTAAACAAGCCTCGGAAAGTAAACCCAAACTTCTGATGTGGCAACTTGAAAATGTGCAGGGTTTTTTTCATTACGTTAAGTGAATCTTTTGAGGTGTCAAAGTCTGGTTAAGGATAAATCATGATAATGCACTTAAGATTGAGTCTAGGCTGATTATTATATTTATTATTATATATTGTAGTTCTGCCAGGAGACCCTGGAGGTACTGCAGACACTATATCTGGACTTCTCAACATTTGAGAAGAAAACAAATGTGTGGGGTGGAATGTTTCCTAATGAAAGATAACATCTCGAGTATATTGTTCCTCCTTAAATATTGTATCTTGTAGCGGGGATGGATGTCATCTCAATGAAGAAGTTCAGACTTTAGTCAAAGCAGCTGATTCTGAACCTGTGTGTTTTGTATAGCTATTGCTCGTTTCTTCTAAGTGGTTTATTTGGGTTACTTCTAATGATGAAGCCTGTCAGCACTAGGCTGCTTATGTGGGCAGCATAAAAGATACTATTACGAGGGATTTTTTGAATTTGTGTTTTTTTTCACTGCTTCAAGCCTTAATGTAGACTCTTCTGCCTTCAGCCTATTGGGCCTTTAGGAGTCAATTTGACTTTCCAGACTTAGGTTCTTGTTGAGAGAACGTTGTAATAAATTACTTTAGGATTTTGGAAAGCATAAATTTAATGTGTATTAGTAATTGTAAAGGATTAGCTTCTCAAAATGAAACGGGCATCACTAAGTTAGCAAAACAGAGAATTCCTGACTGTATTTTCAGCTTTGTTGTATACGTGTAAGGGAAGATGTGCTTATTTGTGAAGCCAACTTTACCCAAACCACTGTCAGTAAGTGTATATCTACAGCTGTGGATCTGAAATGAGTATTTTGTGTCAGCTCAGTTTGAAAACCAGAAAGTCTTGAGAGTACTTCTGGTATTGTGTTGGAAGTAGTCTTGAAAATTATTGTGTTATTATTACATTTCCAATTAACAGTGTATAAGTATTAATCTCTGCTAAACCTGGGGCGTAGATTTCTATGCAGGTGTAAAACATTGCTGAGCTGTGAATGAAATCAGGAATATTTTCTGTGAGGTTTGATAGTGGATGCAATGTGCATTAAGAGGACTATAATGTGGTACACTGCTCAGTCATTTACACTGCCATTTAGAATAGTTTCACCTGAATCCAGAAGTTATGAAACTTGGTTGATGGAGAGGGAGAGAATTCGACAACTGGAGTTCTCCAATTTCTGAAAGTTGATAGTTCCAAATGGTTTTCTGAGCCTGACAAAATTGTTTCGTTTTGGTCTTTTGAGGCAATCAAGGATCCAGTCTTGTAGCTGTGGAGTCAATCAGTAGATTTTGGTTTGGTTTGGTTTTTTTGGTGTGTTTTTTTTTTTTTTGTTTTGGTTTGATCTCCCCCCCCCCATTCTACAAGACCATTCAGGGCTGAGGTGTACCTGGAACTCTACAGAGCATATGTAGGTCACCTGTATCTTGTACCTGAACAAATCTGGTACACCCCATTACAGATATCTTAATCTGGAACCCAGTAACTGCTGGGGATTATTTTTCTGGCTGTGTTTAATAGACAACTTAATTGTGTGGACATTTGATTTCAGTTATCAAATAATATAGGTTCCCTAGCATGTATTGGTCCTTTTGTCTGCCAAAAATAGGTTACAGTACAATTCCTCAAACACAGTGGTCGAGCTCAGAAACATAGATCTACTGTAACCCTACATTATATTTCTGAAAGTATGAATCAAAAGTGCACTGAAATCACATGAGAAATAATGCTGCAAATCATTCTTCAGACGAAAAGCAAGGAAAGAAATCCCAGCTCTTCTAGAATACTTTTCTATATTTAGATTATTTTTTTTAAACTTATTTTAGAAAGTTAATTGTGGCCTTTGGGGGATATAGATGAATGCCAGCACAGTTTGGGAAAGTTACCCCACTCAGTCCATCAAAGCACTTGATGTGACCTTTGTGATTTTTTTACATCTTCTTTTATTGCTGTTGCTGGGCCAGTAACAGTTAGATTGTTTTTCAAATTTTACGTACTAGTCTGTGCAATATCTATTGTCTGTATTGTACCTTACCTTTTTTTGCTCTTTCCATGTGAATCCATTTAGATTTGCACATAAATTGCTATTGTGCATTATAAGTGCAGTTTTATTACTGATCTACATGTTAGAGGTATTCAAATGGACATGACAAGCCTTGTAGATTATTTTTTTTTAAGGAAGATTGTATACTCAAAAAGGAAAAAAAGGAGAGGAGGAAAAAAGGTAAATTTGTTCAAATGGCCTTATCCATTAAGAAAGTCTGGGTATTTTTTGTAAGTGAAACTAAGCTCTAGGTTATAGCTGCGTACATACATAATCAGAGGAAGGGAAGCCAGTAAATTAATTTAACCCTAATAGTTCAACAGAAATTTAAACCCTACTGAGTTCATAACATGAAATGTCCTCCAGGCTCTGGTTAATGCAGGTGATCGCTGTGCCGCAGCCTGCAAAGAGTTTTCTGGCCTTATACCAGCTGCAGTTATGAAGTGGCAGCGTTTCTCCCCTGCAGTTGTGCTTCGCTTTTTGGGGTGGGAGGTATAAGACGGTATTTCATTTGGAAGGAATGTCCTGGTGGGAAGCAGCGTTCAGGCAATGTGCGACGACCGTCTAGCTGAATAAATTGCTGTATGCTTGCCAAAATCACAATGCGATTTAACATGCCTCTGCAGGGCTGGGCAAGTGTTAAAAGTTTGTATTATCAACAGCAACAAAAAAAAGTGTGAAGGAAATTAAATGGCACTTTTCCATGGCTGTTCAGACATGAGGGGGATAGAAGAATTGAGTTATCTTATAATACCTGTGTATTTTCAGTAACTGGCCAGTACGACTACAGCTCTCTCTTCTCTCAGATGCAGGTCAGTGGCCTGACAGTGCAGGGTCCTGTAACTGACACCCTAAATAAACCCTGACTCTGTTTAACATCAAATCTAAACTCAATCAAACAGTCAAATCCAACCTGTGATTTCGGCCTGTCCTTGGGCTTCTGAAGTTTGTTCTTTTGGCCCACCAGACAAGCCAAGTCAGATGGGACTTTTTCCTGGTGTAAAACTAGGGTGGAATAGAGGGATTTAGTTTATCTGCAGGATTATTTCGTATGTATCTTTGACTTTAAAGACAGGTTATCTTTAAATATCTAACTACAACACAGAGGGAAATATTTGGCATAGTGATCGTGACAGGAGTCAAAACTTAGAGGGCTCCGTACCGGGTGTCGTCTTGTTACTTACAGCAATTGATGCAACTTTTGTGCCTCTGGTTCAAAAAACTATTAAAGCAGATATGAGGGCAATTTAAACTTAATGTACTTTATATTATGAACTGGGCAGCTCAAAAAGAGATGGTGTTGAGCATGAAGAAATGCTGCAGAGTATAGCGCTCAGCACAGGAGCCAGTACTTTGAAATCCCAGGCTGAAAGACTTTATATAGCCACAGAGTTGTTTTAGTAAATATTTATGATCCAAAGTTGTTTTTCTGTTTGGGTATTTTCCTGAGACCTTCAAAGAGCCTTTGTGTGTATTTATTTTCTCTTTAAAAGCAAAAAGCCTTTGTGGGTATTTGGTTTTTTGTTTAAAAGGAAAAAATAAAAGCCAAGTAAACCGTGTTTGAAATGCTATAATGCAGCAGTTTCTACTTTGCTCGTGTTGTGGTGGTTGATTTCTGTTCCACCAGCCTCTCTATACCAAATGCAGGCAGGCGGGTAAGTGCTGATTGAGAGGAAGAGTTAGTGCTACGGCTTTGCCATTTGACTTGCAGTTCCCTACTAGCGTGGCACAGAAAATCTACAGCTTGGCAGGTCTGTACAGTGTTATTTAACACATCGTAAATGCTCTAAAGTACCCTTCCTAAGGTCAGATATCTGCAGTGAACTCCAGGGTGATATTTCACAAATATTCTGAAAGAATGCGCGTGAAAAACAAAGGCTGGTTTTGAAAGTGCTTTAGTAGCCCCAATTAGCTGTAACTCCCAATGACTGTGATGCAGAATTGCTGTGGGGGCTGGATTAACTCTGGGTAAGAGCAGCTCTCCTAGTTTTCAGACTGCCAGCTGGCTACAGGCAGCAGAAGCGTTCATGGATCTTGGACGAAGTCCTGGTTTGGATGTTGCGTTTTAAGCGGTGTTTGATCATTTCTGCACTTAGCACGTGGCCATAAGATTTGGACTTGCTGAGACAGAGGTACTGCTTTGCATAGGGCCGGCAGGGTGGAGTGGTCCCTGCCGTATGGGCACAGTCCCAGCCCCAAACGTGACAGGGGAACCTTGCTTTGAGTAGCCTGCTCTTGCTGTCCCACTCTTATTGTCAGGCTTCACCAGTAACTGTAAACTCTGACAAGAAAACCAGCAGAGTTTCAGGAAGACTTTTGATCTCCCATATGAAGGCAGTCGAGCGTTGTGGTGTGGTGTAAAAGAGTACCTAAACTTTCTCTTGTCCCAAAGATGTTAGTGGGATAAAATTTCTTGCCTGAATCAGGGTTTGTAGTGTGAATGTCTCATTCTGCAGATTGTTTCCATGTGAGATACCTGACCATCCAGAAAAAAAAACAACAAAACAAAAAAACAACAAAAAAACCCTGTCAATGGCACTGTGAACTTGCTGTAAAGGTGTACACTGACACATGGCTCTGGAATCCCTGTCTGCAAGCAGGGGGCGGAGAGGGAGTGACACTTAAAGCTCAGTGACACACAGTCAAGGAGCATTGCAGTGCTTGTGCATTTGGGCAAAAGTGTCTTGAGAGATGCTCCTTTCTGCTGAACTGGCTCCGTGTGGCTGGCACTCGTAACCTCGAACAGGTCCGGTGGAGCGCTCGCCTTTCCTCTTGCTGTGGCAAACACCTCTGCTAGCTGCTCCCACACATAGTGAGAATGTCAACATTGAGCTTCCCTTCCTCTTTATCAGGGTCATGCTTTATCCTTAATTACATCAACTATGCTGAAGGCTTCATTACAGTTTGACAAGTCTGCCTTATCCTGAATGGCAATAAAGGCAAAAGGAGGTGGCTTCTCACCATCTCTCCAAATGTGTGTGTCCACACGGGAAAGACACTGGGGGGGGAAAAAGGGAGAAAACTCTGCTTTAAAATATTTCCCAATTTGGTCTTCCTGTGGAATATTGCCTAATTGAATCCTGTCGTAAAGAAGTGGTTGGTCAGGGAATTCTTGGATTCATAAATGAGATTGATTTTTTTTTTTTTTTTTTTTTTTTGTATTCTGAGGATTCTCAACTGATATAACATGTGTAAACCTGTGATTTCCCAGGGCTAAAAGGCAAGGGTGGGGTGGAACTTTGCCCTTTTCTTAGATTAAAGAAATCAAGGTCATCTAAATGAATTCAGGGAATTTATTATAACAAAGAGAGACATCAAAGCATGGCATAACTTTGCCTTCACAACATTTGTAAAATTCTAATACTAAAGTCATTCAACTTGGGGAGTAAAATCTGATGTGTGCACGTCAAGTGCTGTAATTCCTCAATCAACATCATGAAACCACATTTGATCAAAGGTTAACTGCACAGGTTTCACTTTTTTCTATATTAACACATTTTCTTCTTAGCATGTCCTCTAGGGCTTTCACTAACGTGTGTCAAAGTATTTAATGAGCCCTCAAATAAATAAATATTTTCAAACTGACAGATGTGGTCACCCTCTAGAGAGAAGTTTTAAGAGGTCAAAGACCCTACTGCCCATAGTTTTATTTTATGACCTTCAGATATTTTTAGGATTGTTTCTGCTGCTTCTATTGGGGATACGTTGCATTTTCTGTTGAGAGTCCCTGTTGAAATCCACTAGAGCCGTAGGATCCATGTGCTGAAATAGAATTGAAAAGAATCGGGAAACAAGGAGGGAGTTTGGCCTCAGTGCTGCTTGTGCTGGCTTCTGGGAGGTTTTCTGGTCAGCAATTCATCGGGACTGGAGGTTGCCATACGTACGTGTATAGCAGTTGTGTTCCACAGCAGGGTTACGGAAAGGATTGGTAGGCATGGCAGAGCTAGGTTGGAGCCCAGCTTGTTTAGGAGTTCACAGGTGGTGCTCCACTGAATTATAGGACTGAAGTTTGTTCGTGAACTATTGTCTCTTGGAAGTGCTGTTTTTACACTTGAAAGAAGTAGTTCAGGACTCCTGGGGAATACAAACTACTGATCCCATAAATCTGAAGGAGAAAAGTAACCCTAAAGTAGTGGTCCTATGCCCTATTTCTTCTGGCCATGTACTATTGAATTCCCAAATTCTCCTGTACTGTTGCTTCCTGACTTGCACATGATAGTGCTTTTTTTATTTCTTTTTTTTTTTACTATTTTGAGTCCTCCTTCCCCTCACCCTGTTGTCAAGAAAATTCTGTTTTCTTTCTGATGTGGTCAAGAAGCATGGTACAGAGCCTGTAGTAGACAGAGGATGAAACCGATCTTGCAAGACTGTAAAGCATCTTTCTTATTCCGCTGCTATGTATGAGATAGGAGTGCTGTAAAAAAGCCAGTAATTGTAGGGATTTTATGAAGTTACACTTCCAAGGAGTAAAATCAACCCTATTTATCAGTTTGCATAGCTGGGTCACATTGGAGGAATCACTACATCCTTTGGAGGGATGTAGACTCAGAAAAACATGTATGGGACTGATCCCTTTTGGTCTACTAACTCCTCTCCCCAAAATCTGACTTTAGCTTACAGTGAATAAAATATTTTGCACACGGGTACGTTACAGAAGCGACCTTTTACCTTACCAAACCATGTTATCGCTGCTCTGAAACTAGGAATCATTTAGCAGCACAGTTTATCAGGAGGTCAAACATCACATGAAGCCTTTACTACTTCCAGTATTTATATCACTAAATCGATTTTTATTCTTCGTTTCCTTCCGAAAGTTAAAGACTTGGTAATTTACATGTTCAGCTTAAATAACCATGATGAGATCATAAATGTATCTGCAAAGCCGGTCGTGGCATGGCGTAGATTTTGTTTGTTTGTTTGTTTTGCTTGAAGGATTAGTCTTTTGTAAAGTGTTCATCTATGGGGATATTTTGTTTTCTCTAATGACAGGTGAATATCAGATTTAGAGGTGTGGTAACAAGCATCTGGGATTCTTCTTTGAAATGCACCGATATTTTTGATCTTCCAGAGTAATCTGATACTTTTCTGAAGACAGTCCTGATAGTCTGTTTCTAGAGTTTAGCCACAACCAGGAACAGAAATGGAAGACAGTAGTTGGTCAGGCAATTTTGCACTGCAAATAGGGTCTGGTTCAAATTTGAATTAAAATTTTAGACTTTTAATCTCTGTTTTCTTTTTGTTGAGATTGTAAGAAATGGTTAGCTTCCAATAACTGCTTCCTTTGAATTTAACTGAATAGATTAGGATGTGATCTAAAGCTTTTACAGGAAGATCATGGCCACTGGTGTGTATGATAGAAATATGGCAAGAGTTCCTCAAGTAGCTGCCCTATTTATTTATTTAAAATACTAACATAAATGCAAAAATTGAGAATTGAATGTGTTATACTGTCCAGACAAAGCTGCGGTGAGTCTCCTGCTGTGGGTGAGGCAGAAAAATTACCCATTTGGATAACCAGAAGAACTGAAATATTAGAAATGGGTAAGATTTAACAGTAGAAAGTGCAAGGTGTTATACTTCCAGAGGAATTGCAGGAATGCTTGTTACACACTTAGGTAGCTCGGTGACCAGCAGGTTAGTCACATCTGGACATCTTTGATGTACATCTAGCAATGTCTGCCTGATTGTTTATATGGCATCTGATGCAATATTCTCCTGAATTTAGAAAAAACAGGGAGAAATGGATTGGGTACAACCAATTCTTGGCAGGAAGAGAATATGTGTGAGATGGAAATAATCTTAGAAATTTATTCAGGTTGATTTCGGAATTTCTTTATAAGGTTTCACCAAAATTAACTGCTGTTCTATGGAAACATAAATCCAGTGCTGCAGACCTCCTGGGAATGAGGCTCACCTGAGCGTTTATTTAGACAACCCTGTGCCTTTAGGTACAGCCCAAAGCAAAAAGCAGTTAAGTGAGCTGCATCAGACTGTCTAAATGTATTGCTTTCTTCTCGCTCTCAGGAGCAAAGTTGCAGCTCAGAGGGTGGCTAATACATATTTTAAATAAGTGTCTAGATACAATTTACTGCCTCTTCAGAAGCACAAACTTTTTTTCTGTATTGTAGAAAAACAAATTTATATCATTTTGCAATCACCCTACCTAGGGTTTGAAAATATGCACTGGTTAACTATCATTGCACTGTTTTGTGTCATAGGATAGAACTGGGGATACCATGGGTAAATAAAATAAATAAAAATGATAAAGGGGGGAACTGGCAATCCCCAGAAACATAGAAGCCTTCATTAAATGTTGTATTCATGAAGACAAGGGAAGTGTTTAGGCCCAAGTCTTGTTATTTGCTATGTTGCTTTCAGAGCTGGACAGACCTGAGCATGACTTGGCTCAGGTCTTTTCTTAAACTACAGTTTCCCCTGTGCTTAACAATCGGCTCGTGGCCTTTGGCCAAGAAACCAATGTGTTCTGAAGTTTTAAATGTGTGCAACGATGTTTTTGTTGGCCCTAAGCATCTTTTACTGTTGTAAAGATTTCTTCTAGGGTAGCCCAATCTCTGAAGGCCTGCGCAGTGCTGCTGTTTTAGTACCTTCCGTAAAAGTTGCATGTGATGAAGCTGAAGCAACACCCTTTGCGTACATATTAGTACTGGCAGGCAGCTACTCCGGCCGCTCTTAGTTCACTTCCAGTCCTGAAGCTCATCACTGATGCGAGAGCACTTGCCTCCACTCACAACCCCAGCACCTATAAGTGGGAATATAAAACCTGGGTTATGTTATGATGACCTTTCTAATGAACAACACTCAAATCTCAGAATCCCATCTGCATGGAAAAGAAATGTGAATGCCCTGGCTGTCTCTGTGAGACACCTTTTTAACCAGCGGTGGTGGACTAGGCTGCCATCAAACATCACAGGATCTCAGTCTTGGGAGATGGGACACACAAAAATGCAAGGAAACAACAATTTATGGATGATTCTATCTTGCAGGCTTATTGAGATATTTTTTCCAAAATTACTCTGGGGAAAAAATAAATATGAAACTTTGTTTCTGGATGTTTTCTCAGTTGAAGGGAGCTTCACTGCTCTGTACATGCAACCCCACATCCTGTGCTTCAGGGCTGGTGACTCAGCTGGAGCTGCCTCTGCTCTTTGACTTCTGAAAAACCTTCCAATATACCCTTGGAGTTATGGCCTCACAGGTTTTTCTTCCAGAGATGCTTTCGCAGGATCTTCATGTGCTCTTTCCTGAAGAGCTGCTTCCTTCCAGCCTTCCCCCTCTGCTCCCTCCAGGGGAAGAGGTGGCCATGCCGCTTTGCCAAGGGAGACCTGGGGTGGTGGGACCGGGCTGACAAGTCCCCAGATCCCCGGCGCCATTCTTGGCTCTCTGCTCTGGATAAGAGGGAAACAAAAAGAGAAGTTGGTAGAAAGTTTATATAGATCCTGAAGCCAAGTTGCGCTTGTATTTTAGGGAAGATGATTAATATTTTTTCCATGAGGACCTTTTAAAAAAAGTTGAAATTTAAACTGGGTAGATTATTTTTTGTTGTCGCTTTTCAACAGCTTTCAATTTGCAACCTGGCAAACTTTCGCACAAAATTAATTTTTACTTCTTTATTATACTGGAAATATTTCACATCTTCCCCTGAGCCCTATGTTTTGAGTTTTTGCTTTTGGTTCAAATGACTTCATTTGGAACTGGAATTAGATTTTCTGCTGCAAAATGCGGCTACCTATTCTAATGAAGCCTTATCAGATAAGCAGACTGCTGTCTCCATGCCTGGGATTGCTCAATGTTTCCTACTTGTGATCAGTCAGTGCTTAAAAGGGCTCTGTCAGAAAGCGCAGAATCAAACTATTTTTGAGATTGATGGAAGATATGTAGGTGGCTGCAGGTTTGGTAGAAGCTAATCTGAATATGAATCTACTCCTGAATGTAACCAGGTGGTATCAGGAAGGATAGATCGTGTAAATTTGATACTGAACAGTCACTCTGTTGCAAAGTGTGAGCATAACCCACATATCCACAGCGGGTGAATCTGGAACTAATTGCCGAGAATGCTGTGGTGGAGTCTATATTGCCAGCCTAGGGCATTCTTAAATTGAGACCCAGCCCTCAAAAAATCATGGGATTTTGAAAGCAGTAGGGGTTCATATCTTGTAACTTGTGAATGATTAAAATGTGGAAACAACGCGTGTTTTCAAGTTTTCATGAATACTGACATTTTTAATTGCCTCGAAAACAACAACTACTAAACCAGAGCCTCATGTAGTCACATAGCTGCATGAGCTAGGTCTTCTTAGAAAACAAATATTGCCATAGTGACAATCAAATTACGTGTTGGCAACTGAATGAGCCGGTTTCCTTCAAATGACAAGCCAGATAAACTTAGCCATGAAAAGTTTGAATTGATTTTCATTTTCCATTAACCAGTCTTCTGCAGGGTTGATTATTCAGGTGTTCGGTCCAGTTTTGCTGGTGTTGGAAGCCAACGAGTAAAAATTACAATCTGATTTTGGAATTTGGTGGGGCTGAACAGTGTCTACAAAGCATATAGCCAAACACAAATTGTATTTTAAGGAGCTATTTATGTTTTTAAAATCTGGAATGATAGGGATTTTAAGTGTTTTATGTTGATTGAGCCTTCAAAATGAAATGGACTTGATTTGGTAAACATTAACACCTATTTAAAGCAGATTTACAGAATGTATAAAATATTTCTATAGATAAAACTACCATAAGTGTTTTGCATATTATAAAAATCTAACAGCTTGGGTTTTTCCCTTCTAGGGGACAGAACTCTCTGGATTAAGCATGGAAACACAGAACATATATTCAAGTCTTTTATGAGTTTTTCATATACTGACATTTCGATCAGCGCTGGCACTTCAGTGATACTCTGTTGAGAAACAAGTAAGGTACCTCATTCTGAAAAAAACCCAACACTTTAGATGGGTCCAAGGGCTTTGTAATTCATTTTAGAAACATTATGACTGCAGTTTCAGTGGGTGCCTTTTCTGCCCCCCTTTTGTTATAAAAGGGTCATGTTAAAATTTGCAATACTGAAAAGCAGCAATGGCCTGAACGTTTCCCAGTTCTATGTATAGACGTTAATTAATGTGGTGGGTCCCGTACAAAATAAAGAGATGAGGCCAGCCAGGTGACAGTGACACTGTCAGCTTTACAGCTGTGTTCAGGCTAGCATTTCACTTCAGTGTATTTAACAGTTCTTTCTACGAAAGTGTGTGCTTGAGCTTCTGAAGGTGCTTTCTGCTTCTTGGAAAAACAGTTTCAGCAGAAAAACAGGTTTTTGGTTGGTTTTTTTTTTTTCCTTTTTCTCCTACCCCTCAAGAAGTAGGAGCCAGCCTACTCAGCTTTCAGCCTACTGGGTAACTGCAGTTCATGTTGCTAAACCACGGGGAGCTGGTCACTCCTGTTAGCAGGTTACCTGCCAGCCCTGCTGTCTTACTAATCGACTGCTCATCTGCGTAGTGACAGGAAACCAAATGTCATCCAGACTTTGAAAATAATCTTTGCTTTCCTCAAGTCTTGGCATTTGATTGTGACACGCCTTGGGCAGGACTTTTATGCACTTGTACTCCAAACTTTTAAAGAATTTGGCAAATTAGACAGCAAATACATGGGACAAAACTGGTTCACCTGTAGTTGTTAGGGAAGGCAGCTCTCGGTGAGTAGCTTGTGGCTAATTAGGGCACCAGTTATCTAAATGTGAACAGATTAGTCTTGCTCCATATAGTATTTGACTGGTTCTAGGCTTTCCTTTTGGTAAGACTGATTTCCAAGATGTTTTCAGTCCTGGTTCATGCTTTTTAATCCCTCTGACTCGGAAGTTGAAGCAAACAGACAAAGCACTACTTCTGGTAGTAAGACTGAATCTGTTAAGCAACAGTGAGTAAAAGGTTTTGGTTCTTTGCTTTGGGCAAATTATGTTGTATAATAAAACAAGCTGGTTTATGCTACCTACAGCCTTGGTTTAGACTTGTAAGACATGGTCTGGACCCAGCTTGGCTCTCCAAATGTAGGAAACTTTTCTTTAAAACTCGTGTGTAACATTAGAAGAGCTATATTAGATATGCTGTGCACATTTGCTAGGAGCCAGAGGAACTTTTTCTAGGCCGTTTATAACCCTCCACATTTATAAATAGTGCTAATATGAAATGACAGCTTGGTGTGAAGTGCCCTCTGGTGGAAAATGGGGCTTTGGATGAAATACCTGAAATAAAACCAGCCAGAAGGAAAGCAAGCTTCCAAGCTAGGCCACCTTTTGAGAATGGCTAAGAACATTATTGGCCTGGTATATTAATTACTGCTCTGGCAGCACAGAGAGGGGGAGTAAGGTTGGCATGTCAGGATGGGCTAACATCCCATATAATAATAATAACCAGGTATTCTTGTGAAGTTTGCGAATATAAGGAAATAACCTGAAAAGAAGCGCATAAAGAAATTTGTGCAACTAGATGCAATCAGAAGGGAAACTATGCCGCTGGCAGTGCAAATGTTTCCCGTGGCCATGCCCTGACTGTTTTGGGGGAAGGTGTCTGCGGGTGAAAGCTATGGCTTTCAACGTCCTCAGCTACTACAGTTCAGAAAGTTACTGCTTTGGTTTGCAGGCGACATTTGCCATCAGAGTGGGGAAGGCGAAGTGGTGTGGCACTACGCTGTGCATGGAGCGGCTCCCAAGTTCCTGCACGGTGCCGCTGGCATGGCGCTGCTGGTAAGCCTAAAGCCAGGGCACCTTCTGCCCTGGTGCCACTGCTGGAAAGCCAGCAGCGAGGTGTCACAGGGCAGGCTTCGTTACCTGTGTAGCTTTAAGAGAAGTATGGTTTCGGAACTGTTTAATGAGTGTGCTTTGCCTGAGAAATGACAGCAGTGAATTGAATAGACAGAGGAGGAGAGACATGTTGTTTGCTGTGGACGATGGTGCCAGAACTGAGCGCCAGGTTTTCCCCTTCTGACTCCTGCTGCCTTTCAAGTAACTTGTTCTCAGGGGTGCAGCTTTAAGTTGGTTACTCATGTGAGTCCTGTGCTTTCAGCTGATGCACACATACATAGGGAAAGCATATTTAGCAGCATCAGAGAGCAGTAAAATTAAATGCATTCTCACTTCATTAAAGGGATGCCAAAGGGCCCATTTTCCTCTTGTAGTAGCTGTCAGTACAACAAAATGCTTTACATTTTATTTATTACAATGGGGAGCTTTACAAAGCAAATGCACCTCCACGTATATTATTGTGAATGATGGACGCTTTCCAGTGTGCTTGTGCCAACGGAGGCAGATGCAGCAGCTCTGGCTGACCCGTCTGAATGATGTGCCGTTAACGGTGACGGAGATGTCTTACACCTGAGTTACACCTGAACCCTGTCACACGTAACAGGCAGCATACCTGCCAGGCTCGGGCTCGGGAAGCCCTTCCTAGATGTGCTGCTCATCATGGCAATGCAGTGCTTACTTTAAGAACTACTTGTATGTTTTGTTTAGAGATTTGCCTTTCGATACTGAAAGCTTGGCCTGAAGTATTTACTACATGAGGTCCTTGAAACAAGCAAAAGCCTTCGTAATGCTTGTATTGAAGGAATATTAGAATTTAATTTATTTGAATGATGGAATGTTTAAAATAACTCAGTATTAAAAGTATGGAAATGCGCGATTATACAATATTTATGATGTTTATCAGCTAAAATGAGAACTAAGAATACTTGGAACAGATTTTTCCAGGATACCAAACACCAAGCAGTGGCGTTTCAAGGCTTTATTTTTATTTCATTGCACCATCTAGTGGGCAAGGACATCCGAATCCTCGGCAAGGGTAGCAGCAGCGCAGGCACACGCAGCCACCCTCCTTACCCCAGGGCATCCATCCAGCT
The DNA here is from genome assembly GCF_017639655.2 of Falco naumanni. Classification (NCBI taxonomy): domain Eukaryota; kingdom Metazoa; phylum Chordata; class Aves; order Falconiformes; family Falconidae; genus Falco; species Falco naumanni. The sequence goes on along the minus strand of NC_054068.1, from coordinate 19,291,155 downwards.
CGCCTCCTCTCTGCCAAGTGCCTGGAAAAGGTGGATAGACAAGTAGACATTCAAATGTTGTGTTTTCCACAAAATATCGCGTGTGGGAAGGCTGCGTTCTGAGGCACCAAGCGGCACCGTTCTGCACTGTGCTCAAGAGTCTCTCTTTGAACGGGATTCTGCGTGAGATAGAACAGTAAAAAAGCCCGCTTTAATTGCATCTGCCTATCTATGATGATAACGGGCTTCCCGGTGCAACAGGATAAATCACAGACATCTATGGGTAGAACTATTGTTGAAGTATAAACAGATAAGGATGAAGTTCATGTAATCACCTATGGGTTTTAGAAGAAAAAGATGTTACTTGTGTTGGCTCACCTGCCAAAACATACACAGTAAAATCCTAATGAAAATAGGGCAGTTAATAACCTTCACCTAAGTTAGCTGTGCGAACAGGGGTTATGGGGGAGCAACAGGCTAGGAAAACGTTCTTTGTTTTTACAAAAGTCAGGCTTCATGAGCATTTCGTGAGGGTCTGTAACCATTGCTGCTTGCATCAAATAAGTGCTTTTCATTTAGGGATCTTCAAATGCTTTACAAACGAAGCAGTTACTATACTTTTTGTAATTCTGTTGCATTCTCTTATCTGTAATGTCTATATCTCTTCTTTTTCAAAAAATTTAGCATTGCAAATCCAGTTTACCTTTTAATTTAAAAATAAACAACAAAAGTCAATGGTTTAGGATTGTCTGAGTAAGTTACTGCCTTGAACTCAGTTCGTAAGAAGCCCGAGCACTCTGCATGTTGCTAGGATGGCAAGTAATGCAAGGTAGTTTTATTACCACAATGTGGAACGTCTCGGGGCCAGTCTGGGTAACAATTCTATGGCTATGGTGGAAACTGGATCATATAAAGGGATTTATTCCTCTTTGAAAAAACCAGAGGCCACATTTAAGTCGGTGTGCTATTTCTTCTGTCCTTCTTTCACACACACTGCACTATTCTTTTCAGCACTTTCCTTTGAAGGATGATTTTTAAGGAAATGTGTATATTTCAAAGGTTTCTTCAGATAAAATGAACCATTTCCTCAAATTAACATTAATTTTATCTTTGTCAAGTACAGTCACAAACCAGTGGTGTAACGCCTAGGGAATCAGTCAGGATCGTTTAATGTTCTTACCTCAGCTAAAAAGCTCTTTTAATCAGAAATAGGTACATCTAGCATACCTGGCCTCTTGCAGAAAGAGAAAAAAGTAGATTCTAAGAAAATTATCTCTATTTTGAGAAGGCGTATCAGTCATGGTACAGAGAAGTTTGGCTTAGCAAGCTTTGTTCTGTTTTAGGAAAGCATCCTGGGAATGGGAGGAGTCTTGGAGACCTTAAGCCAGTGTTCTTTCCCCTGTTAGCTTCTTGTGGGGGTGAGGGAGAAGAAAAATTATTCATGGCTTAGAAGTTGCCTTTGTTGCATTTGCAGAGCACACTAAGAGATGTATGTTGAAGCATTAATACAGGTAGGAGTATTTTTTTTCTTTTAAACTGCTGATCCATCTAATTTGCTGGTCAGCTACGTGTGGGGGATACTTTCCAGTACAAGAGATGAAAATTCTCTTTATCATCTGTTCTTTCCCACATAACAGCAGGTTTCTAGGGTTGATAAGGGAGCAGTTGTGCTGTGGTGGAGAAAAATATAAATTAGCATTGTTTGGAAATAATTTAATGGAATATTTTCCCCAAAACGATAACGTGACCCAAACCAAAATTTTTTAGGGCATTTTTTAATGAAATTCCTCTCTTTAAAAGAGATAGAATAAAGTTTTGTATGAGTTTAACTTTTCTGACATCAGCTGTTTTGAAGCAAACTCTTCTCTGGGTTTGCAATAACTTTTGGGTCAGGAATTCCAATTAATAATGAAGCACTGAAATGAAACATTTCAAGAAATAATGTTCAGTTCATCTAACCTATATTTTGTTTTGTTGTTAACTCTCATTTTATGAAGACCTTCACGTCTTTACTTTTATATCACCAGTAAGGATGTGGAAGGATATCGGTCTTGTTGTTGCTTTACTTTTATATGGGCCTGTGGGAAAGAGAGGAGGAGTGGGATGGATGTGGCCAAGCTTCAGAGCCTATTGCTGGTGCTGCTGCCCAAGGAGCAGGGTCACCAGGCCGTGGAGGTACTGTAAGGCACTGAAGGTGCCCAGGCGCAGCTGCAAGAGGTGGCAGGTAGAAAATGCCCTTGGGTTGGCCTGGCTGTGTTCTGTTGAGGAAAGTTGGCTGCTTTTCTTTTAATTTCCTTTTTTTTTTTCCCCCCTTTTGTTTCAAGTTTATAAAGGGTAGGCAACCATTTGTAGTGCTGTTATGTTCCTGAAGGGCCACGTTGTCTTTTTACCTTCATTAGCAGTTCAGTGGTAGCATCAGTGCGGGTGTTTGATCAAAAAGGTGTGTTTGGCTCTTCGTTTTTCCTCTGGTTCCAAGTCTTCTGAGGTTGGCCACGTGGTTTTCTAAGTTGTCTGAGCACCACGTACAGAGTGCTGTCTGGTGAGCGATAAAGTAATAGTACCTGATCTGTATACTTTGCTGAATAAAAGAAAACATAGCGTTTCACATCTGCTAGTTACGTGACTGTCCCAGCTTTGCATGACTGGGCTGAGCCCTTCTGTCGAAGGCTCCGTTCTGGATGTCTAGATTCATTTCAGCATGAAATGTCAAGATGTCAAGCCCACATTGAATGCATTGGAACCAAAGAAAAACATTTCTGCAAACCTCTGTGATGCACAAGCAGTTTCACACACGGTTCTACTCCAGAGTTTAACAACTTCACATGTGGTGCCCCACAAGCAGATCCTGGTGTGTGGGTGGATGCGGCTGGGATGGGGATGGGAGCCACAGAGCTCATAGCTCTGCACCCTGAGATGAGGAGCTCCTCGTGCTCTACCAGGTAGTGTTGGTGGGAGACAATATTACTTTTGTCTTCTGCCTTGTGAAAACCATGTCTCTGAACAAAATGCTCTCCTCACTGTTACGTCGTGTCTGAAATCAGTTGAAACAAGCTATTGACTTACCCATACCGGAGAACAGACTATAAGGATTTCTGAGCAGGTTATGTACTTTTTTTAGTCTGCTGCCTGAACCGTGGTGCTGGAGAAGCAATCACAGTAGCTTGTAACTGCCCTGTCTCTGCTGAGTAACCTCTTGTGTGGGAGCTCTTTGATCCCAGTCAGACACTGGTGCTGTGCTCCGACTTGTCCTAGAAGGGCTGTTTGCCACTGGGTTTCCATGTGGGCTACTGGTACGAATGTCCTGTTGTGCTTAGGACTTTCATAATGTGTTTAAAGCCTCTCTTGTTCAGAAAATATTCATAGGCACAAAAGCCGCAAGTGCACAGCTGAAATTAGAGTGATACTAAAATGCAACAGGAGTAAGATTTGCCAGAGCCGCTTGATACCGCTTTGGTCAAGTCAGGCTTTAAAATATTTTGAATCTCCTCTACTATTTTGAATTATATCAGTGTTTTAGCAGCGACTCCCAGTTTTGTGCTCAATTTGCCCCATCCTTTTCTAAATTACACTTTTTCCTTGTCTTATTTTTGGGTGAATTTCACCACAGATCCTCCCCAGAGCTTTCTTTTCTTGGCATCGCTGCATTAATCATGCTTCTGCCTAATACTGCCCTGTGGGGCTCTGGCTTAGGTTTTGCCTACACCCTTGTGAGCCACAAGGAGCCTTAAGTTTTGCCTTTGCCCAGGCACATGCATGGCAAGCAGCCTATCTGGAAGACGTGAAACGGGATTAGTTCAAGCAAGTGGGTCTTGCTTGGAAGAAAGCACTGCAAGTTAGGCTGCAGATGGGGAACTGGATGTATGTGTACCACCTTGAGAAGGTATCAGCTGCTGTTTTAGCTTTAGTCCGTAGATACATAGGCAGAGAGAGAGATTAAAAAAAAAAAAATCAGGCATTTTGGCATTGTAGAAGCCATGACAGTCAGTCCACTGAAAGTAAATATACAAGAGAAAGTAGCTGTGAGGATGGAAGATGGCTGGCTGTAGCAGATAAGTAGTGGCTGGAGAAGTCTTATCAGAAATCCTCTAGGAAAAGCAGCCAAAAACCCATAGGGCCAGGAGAAGTCTGTTCTATCAATCAAATTAACCCAAGAAAATTGTGCGATGAAGCCAATATTCAGTTTTGCCAGATCTCAGCTTCCTCCCCAGCTGCGTATTGTATAGAAATGCAACCGCATACAACAGCCTGAGCAAAGCAGTTTGTTCAGGGAAGGAGGAGAGGGGTGTTGGGCTCTGCTAAGAGCTGCTCGTCCACAAAAAGCCCCCAGCCCTTGTAAATCTGCCTGGCTCCATATGCAGACTTCTGCCCAGCTGGCATTTGTTGCCACCGCAGCTAGAAGCCAGCACTGCTGGAAAGTTAGTTCTAGAAACAGTAGACTAACACGTCAAGAGGAAAGACCTGACTGGCCTTCCTGCTCCCGTAAGTTTCGCTCCAGCAAAAGTTGTGAGCGTAGCTGTGCTCACATTGGAGCAATCTCCAAATGAAAGTAGTTTTGAGTCCATCCTCAACTGGGAGAGTTGGTTTGGTTTGCTGAGACTTGGAGAAATCAAGTTGCACTCTGGGATTCAAATACCGGGAAGACACCTTGGGTGTTAAATGGGGAAATTCTCAGTGATGTATTTTAGTTATGTGATGTTTCAAGTTCGGCTTACCCAGTTTGTCTGGCAAAGCTTCTTTGCTGCAAATTGGAGCTGGTAGTTATCATTACTAGGGTATTTTGTTTTGCTTTGGCACTTTGGTGATATCGGTAACGAGAGCCTTGTAGAATGTTCATTTGGGCTTTGCTCTGATCTTACAGACTTCTTGTCAATGCCAGATCAAAACGAACAACTACTGGTGATCAACTTCTACTGATATCTTCATTTAAAACTTGGGCCTGAGTGCTTTGGGAAGGTTGTTTGTGAACGTAGTGCTTAATCAAAAGATGTGCGGTAAGAGCAGAGAGCTGGCTTGAGGCATGAAAACAGGCAAGTTCTGATGGGGTCCGTCAAATGCTCCCATCAGCTGACCTCTTACTGGAACTGGACCCAAAATTTTCAGGAGGAACTTGGTGCATGACAGTTTATCACTTCTATAGTAAGAGATAATAAGAGAAATAATAATACAGGATTAACATTTCTCTTATTAGCTCTTATTATATAACACAGGATTAACAGAATGGCAATATCACTTATGCGTCAATGTTTCTTGATATGTAGCTTTAATATGTGTTGATACAATGTTAAGATAGGAAACAATGTCAGAAACAAGCATTTTCACTGTGAGGTAATTTGGTTGCAAAAAAGATGAATTTGGAACCCAAAACCAGTATTAATGAGAGCTTCCAAGCCAGGTTTTGGTTCAGGAAGCACCCACTTAACAGCCAGGTCTGGATCAAGCAGTGCTGGGAAGCGAAATGCCCAGAGAACTACTAGGCATAAATCTACCAAAGGATTTATATATATATTTATAGATAGATAGATGATGAACTCTATTTTGAAAATGAACGTGCCTTTTAAACTTTTAAAGAGTTTAAGCATGTGAGAGACTGTCAGTGGAAGCACTGCCTTTCTCATTGTTTCTGTTTTTTATAGTTACGCAGCAGGGTTGAGGGCTCACAGCACCCACCAGCCCTCTTCCTTCTGAGCTACCGCATCTGGAGAAAGGTCCAGAGAAGCACTGTTGTAGAATGGAGTTTGAGGGACCTCTGTCCAGTACCTTTCAGAAAATTAGCTTAGAGTGGTTGAGCTTATTCCTGTCCCTTGTTCTACTGCTTACTCCCATGTCACCACTAGATCATTTTAAATGAGTATTGGGACCCCCACATGGACTGCCTTCTACATTAAGGGCCACGGAAAGAGCATGTATTGACTAATTCTGCTCTGTGTTTGAACTTGCACTTGAATAATCTTATAACTTTTTGACATCTACTGATAAATATATCCAAAAGGCAAAGGAGACTGACAGAATGTAAGGGAGCTTAATATATAACATATTGCACCTCTTTGTTGACTCTGCTCCATTATTCCTTGCTCATTTGTTTTCTTGATAGGAGACACTGTATTATCACTCCAGACAGACATTTGCAGATGTTACTGAATCAAAATTAGGAGCTAAATCTTTCTGGTTTGTATCTAGTGGGAATTCTTTCCTGCAATCAAAGGCACTCAGTGTTTCAACCCCTCGAAACAAAGCCTGAAAAACTATATAACCCGTATTAATCTGTCCATTTCCTTTGCCGCAGTGTTCTTGCCCGTTACTCTTATTTTTGAGGTGCATCTGCCGTTACAACACTCCATACTTCTGTTCAGGGGAACAGTGGTTTGGATTATGGGGTGATGGCCAAGTGACAGTACAGGAACAGTCCTATCAACATGGGTCATAGGACACCAGATGTATCATCGGTGTAGCAAACCCCAGTTGGCTTCATTAAAGCTCTTTTTTGAGAAAGTAAACTGGTTTGATAGACAGCAAGTTTCTCTCTCTGTTCCTACTGTCACTGCACCTTTTTAAATGTAAAATGTGGCTTCACTGTAGAAACCCATTAAAGAGAGATAATATTTCATTCAGGTAAGTATTGCCTTTCTGCTTAAAGGGAAAACACCATTGTGAGCTTAGTAAAGAATTTAATTTGATGTATATCTGCAGGAAGTAAGCCTTACATCAAAAAGTAAGTACCAGCAGCTGGGTTCAATATGGGATTTGACACTGTTTTCTATAAGCTCTTTACCAAATGTGTGCAGTTTCTGAAATAGCCACATGCCCACCTTATTATGATCCTTTCCTGGAAAGAGAAATACCTTTAATCTTAAATATGACATTCACATGCTTATTTTTTAAAGAATTGATTTAATATGAAGGATTTTATTTCCTGTTTTTTATTAAGATCCAGGTTCCTTGTCAAAGTACTGCCGTAAGTAACAAGCTATTGCACATCCTGTTCTTCATTAAAACAGGCAGGATATCAAAGTAAAAAACATAAGAAACATAAATGTAGAGGAATTTTAGGATTGAACTGTAATCTATACCATGCAAGTGACTTAATAAGGATCTCAAATGATAAAGGAATTCAAGTCTGGGCAACATAACCACAGCAACTTTTTTTCTCCCCTAACTTATGATCTAAACTACTATTTTTTTTCCCTGTACTATTAGAAACATCATGTTCTTGAATTAATATTTATGTTAGATTATGAAGAAGCTTGAAAGAGATACACAATCATTAATTCCTGCTAGTCCTGTTACTCTCCTTAAATTCTTATTTTTCAGTATGCTAGTCTTTTCCAGTCACTGTAGATGAATGCAAATCTATTTATGAATACCTGCTTGCTTTAAGGAATTAATATTGCCAATTTTAATATTATTTATGGTCACTTTCAGCGCGTGTCTTGTTTGTTCAATTTGCTGTTGTGAGTTGAGCTCAAACTTGAGCTGTCCAGGAATTGATATACGCTTATCTAGTCAGGGCAGGCAATAATACACAAATGTGATTTTATTTGACCAATTGCACCTAATTAATAAACTCCTGCTGAGTATGATTACGTTGGATGTGAAATATAAAATATCCTCAGGGAAATGGAGAATGTGGGTATTTCTGCAGATAAGGATACGTTAGGTTTAATCTAGACATCATGGGTAACCAGAGCAATGTAGGAATAGCAGGACAGGCTTCCATGTAAACTAGTGACTAGAGGATATCTTCTGATTCAAGCCCACCAGAATTGCAGATCTTTTGACTGCCTTGTCGCTAATACTGTTAGTTATTTTGGCTGGCCAAAGCTGGCATGAATGTATCTAGCAGAGTTGCATGCTTGTCTAGAAGTGTGGCACAAAATACAAGTGGATCTGAATTTGTCCATGTAAATATTCTTTGCTGTTTATTTCTGTATTGCTTAAAAGCAGAATCAAGTTTAATTTCTGCAAATTTAATAGAGGAAATACACAGACGTAAAACGAAGTGGTGTTGGATTGGCATCACTCTTTGAAAATGTACATGTGAGGGGGGCGGGGGATGGCCCAAATCAAGCAAAGAGACTTTTTGGATCCTCAAACTTAGAAAAGATAGGTAATTTCCTTCTGGCATAGGTATATGATGGACCCAGGAGACCTCATTGTATCATGTAGCTGGAGCTTAGTGTTGCTTGTAAATCACCCTTGCATCTGAGGCAGCTGGCACAGTACGAAGGCAATTACTTCATGAAGTGTTTTTTTTTTTTTTATGTAAAAAACACACACAAGGTAAAGGACACGAAGGACAGACCAGAGAGGAGCTAAATATACAATTGGGCAGGTCCTGACTTTATTCTGTAGCGCATAAAATAAGCTGCTATTCATCTCTATTGAGGCGAGCATGAGCACTTGCACTGGCAGTGTGCGTAAAGCAGGCATGTAAAGCCAACACTCCCTGGGAGACACAGGCTAGCAAGGACTTAATCCCCTCTAATCCCTGATTGAAAAATTACACAGATACCACAAACTTTGAAGAAAGAATATATTAAAAGAAGCCTTGGAGGGGAGGGAAAAAAAAAAAAAAAAAGAATAATCCCAAGCTTGAAAATCTACAAGAGCAATGGGATGTCTTTAGTAAATGTTTCCAGCAACACCCAAGTCTATTTTGTGCCGCTTGCCCCTTTCCAAGAGCTGCTTTTCCCAAAATATGTGGGGTAATGCGGCCTTGTGAGCAAAACCACCGTTTCTGCATTTTCTTTCTGTTTGGGGGATGGTGGTGGTGTGTCTTTACAGCTGGCAAGCCTAGGGCAAACTGCATTTAAATCAGGGGGGGATTGGAAAGTGAGGAGAGCTGGGGGGAGAGCTGCAGATCAGGGCAGTGGTGAACAATAGGAGCCCCCCCCCCCCCCCCCCCCCCCCATTCCAAAGGCAAGGCAGAGGGGCTTGGCTGGAGGGCTGGGATCTATGAAAAACAAGGTGTGTCATGTACTGGGGGCTCTGCAGCCAGGCGAGGGGGAGGGTCAGTGCCAAACGACTCGCCCTGTCTCATCAGAGCCTAATAATTGCAAAGGCAGGTCACCGCTTTGCTGTGCGATGCCAGCACCGTAGGTGGGAATGCCAACATGCTGCTGCCTTCTCAGGCTGTGGCTGCCTTCCTCCCCTCTCTGCATGTAGATTGCATTTCAGTGAGGGGGACCAAAGCACCACAGTTCGTGATGATGTGGGCAGAGCAGCAAGGTGCTAGATGCTTGACATTCCTCCCATTCAGGGGTCCTGTCGGCGGTCGGGCTCAGGCGTTAGTTCCTTGGTTCGCACAAAGCATTTCTCAAGACTGGGCCTAGGCTCTGCTGCAGGTAACGTCGTGAGTTGCCTCCAACTCCTGGCTCTGTTTTCTTCACCGTTTGCTTCCTGCGGGTCTTCATATACAGTGGAAATGCACCAAATCAGAGAGGTGGTAAAGGAAAAGTTGTCTTTGTTCACTGCCCTAATCATCTGATACGCATCAGAAAGTTATATTGCTGTCTATAGGAAGGGCTTCTTATCTGCAGATGCAATTGGCTTTTGATGAGAGGGTGGCTGGGATATTAACTGAGCTGAAAAATGCAGTAGAGCTCCCTACATGGGTCAAATACAAATTCTAACCTTGGATATATGCATGCTGCTCCAATCACGAGGACTAGGGAATGTGTCTATTAAAGTGGAATGAGCAGATGCCAAGGGAAACATCAACTGTTGGGTCACCAGTTTTTGTGGATATTACACTATTTCTTCAAAAAGTGCAAAATGCAGCTCTGAGAATACAGAGTTCTGATCTATTTCTACTGCCCACATGGGAAAATAAACAAAACACCTTTTGAATTGTTTTTCTTAGATCATTTTGCCCATCTGCAGTTTTTTATACGCTAATAACATTGTACAGCTTTCATAAAGCCCTAAAATAGGTCAGATTTTGCAACCAGAAGATGCTCACCAGTGTTCTGCTTACAGTCTTGTAGCAGCAAATGTAGACAATGTATAAAAACATGGCACATGTGTCAATTTGCCATCTCATTGCTTTTGCTGCTCTGGCTCTATTGTCAGTAATAATACCACAGCAAGGACGGTTGGAGGGAAGCCAAACATTTATTTGGTCTTTAGGCTTTGATAGTATGTTGGCAGCTGTGTGATCTTTGTTAAATTCAGAAATGCAAAGTGTAGCTTGTTTGTAAGAATCAGATGAGACTGTTGAGACAGATGCTTTTTGGAGCAATACCCGGCGAGCTGTGACACACATGTAAATGGGGCTGTTCGACCACTTGCCCACGTATATTGAGTTTTGCCTGGTCTCTGGAGCTATTTAATTAAGTTGGGATTCAGTGTTACACAAATGAAACATTGTGAGCTTGGACAATGGAAATATGCCTTCCACATGCCTGCTAGCTGGGAAGCCCCTCTGCTGGAGGCAGAGAGCACACTGGATAAACACCTCCCCTAACTGGGATCTCAGAATGGTAATCCTTTAAGAGAGCATGGAGATTCGTTATTTTCCAACTAAGTTAGCTTTCTGTGTGTTTTACGTAGGATGTCCATAACTAATCTCTCACTAGCAAGCCTGAGTTTGGTATTGGCAGTGGTTTGTAATAACTCTAAAAAAAAAAAGCAGTGGAGATGCTGCTCCTTTCCTTTTTCAGCTTCTGGTGCAGCCAGGCTAAGCAAGGAGTTTTGTAAACACGAGCATAGCATAGCGTGAATGTTATAGGAGTGACTAATATCTCTGCTTACGTGGCTGAGGATGTGGGTTCTTTTGCCATCAGCAGGACTGGAAAGCATTTTTTAATGTTTTCTTCAAGGGTTTTTTAATGATACAGAAAAAGGGGGTGGGAATGAGTAAATGACTGAGTGTGGGTGCCCCAGGTCCTGTTCCTGTTTGAAATCTGTTCTTTTCCAGAGCTGCTGCTGATGGGGAGGCAGGTAGAGGAGAGAAGGTTTTCAGTCACTCACCTCTGCAGTGGACCAGCCAGCAGCGAATAGCTCCAGCTCCTGCTGCACTCACATTTTTAGTAGAAAGTTAGAATAGTTCTCTTTAACTTTCTTGCTACTCAAATGCAAAGGAGAAGGAATTGTCCCAAAGTTTATATATTCCTTTCCATTACACATTTTCAGCCAGCTGGGTATGCTAATAGCCAGAATCATACAATTACGCAGATAAGTAGATGGATAGAATCAGACTGTCATGCAACTGCTTAGTACTGATTTGTTGTTCTTAGTCTACCAGTGTTCTTATATTGCTGTAGTCACTTCGAGGATTGAAATCAAACTGAAACATTATTAATTGCACTGATGGTTACTTGCTGTGGGCAGAGTTCAGCATGGAGGAGAGTTCAAATCCAACCAGCTGCAACATAAACTGCATAAACTGTAAGTCCATGGAGTAAATGAAACCGTGCAAGCAAGATTAGCTCCACCAGTCACAGCCAGAATGCTGAATGTTAAGAGGACCAGAATACTTTTGAAATGAGACTGACCAAGATAAAACAAACAAAAAGAACTTAGCCAGGAAACCACTTATCTTTGGGGTCTTGTTAGTCCCCGTGAGACTCCCAGAGCCACATTTCCTTCTTTGAAATAATGAAGTGGCCCAGAGCCACTATCTTGCAGAGCTGCAAGGTCAGCTATAAAAAGCTGCAGGTTGCTGAACTCAGCAGCTATTTTTGTTATTGAGGTTGGTGTCTACATGCCAACATGTTCAAGCCGAAATGTAACTTGCCCGGGAAATTACTTAGTGTGCACACAAATACAAGATTATAATTACAGCTACAGAATGCTGCTCACTGGAGAATTGGGCTTGGATGGGAAAGCTAGTACTTTTCTTTGCCCGTTTTGTTTGGAAAGAAAAGCAACAATGAGAGCTGCCAGTGTTTTGGTGTCAGGATCCTTTGTTTTTTCTGGCTATCTGAGACCTCTTTGATCCTCGCGCTGCCAGAAATGTTTGCTCTGGCTGGGCTCCTTCTTTCTAGCAGATCAACTATTTCACCACAGGTTGTGAGAATCAAGATCTTTAATTTGATGAACTTTAGAGTGTATGTCTCTCAGGCACCTGTTTCTGTCCAGACCTCTCTGCGTTTTTAAACAGGTAAATTAATTTGTAAACTGTGACAATGGGTGGCACATGTAGAACCTGTATTCAGGTCCTCTGCCTTTGCTCAATGATGAGACTTCATTTGGCACTGCAAATGTTATTGGATGCACAATGTTAATTAAATTCAGTGACCAGAGTATATTGACACAGAGTATCTTTTCAGATAGCAGGTTACAGTGCTGAAATACGTAATTCGTGGAACTGTCCTGCTGTTGTCTTTGGAACTTGTTGGATGAATGTGAATAAGACTCCAGCTATAAATAACTCCGATTTAGTTACTAAGCTATATCCAGGCAAAAGCAAACCTATGCTTTGTGTTTTGTATTGTATTTGCGTGCTTTGTAGATCTCCCATGTCTTACAACAACTTCTGAGCTGGGACAGAATGAAAAAGTTGCCACAGAGCAGAGGCCCCGTATTACTTAGTCTAGTTATTCTTGGTACTAGAAGCTCCAGCTATAATCTTTTAGGAGACAAATCATATTTTATATTATACAAGAAGAATGTATTAATTTTTCATATTTGTCTAATTTTTCTTGTCTGACCATCTGTATATATAAAGTATTAGTGAGATTAATCTTGTGATAGTTGAAATCCAGTTGGATGTTTTTAGTTGAAACACATATAAATAACTGAACTAGTATCACACCATAATCCAAAGCACTGATTTACATTATAGTCATATATCAGAATCCTTTTTTTCTTTTATCAGAAATGTTTCATAACATTTAATGATTACAGCAATGTAGGTGGTGGGATAAAATTGCACGTTGTGTTAAGGGTACTGCTGATGTAGGAAATTGCTTTTTGTATCCACAGATCAGAATACTAAATCATTTAAGAATTGGTGCATATCCAAAACGCATCTGTTGACCCAGATTCTGTTCTCTGATAACAAGACTGAAGTGATTGTTTTTCTGAGAACCCAATAGATTTTATTTACATTAGTGGAAGTGCCAATAAGTGCTTGTTGTGGGATTTGTAGGATGCTGCTTTTCTTAAAGAAAACATTTGTGAAACTTGCCTTTGTGTTATCTCTGCTTAGCTTTCTGATTTGGGGAAATACTACATCAAGAATTTAACAACAATACAAGCATTCTAGCAGAGACAAAGGGGAAAAACATGTTCCAGACAACTGCCCACAATAATGTAATGGTTCCTGGACAGCAAGTGATGTAAACACCATGAACCGGATGCTTATAATACCAACTTTTTCAGAAATACAAGGTAATTTATACTTGCACAGAAAATGAAACAGGGGAGGAGACCTTGAGCCCACCACATAAATCCTCTCTGTGTATTTTATTCTGTGTAATAGTAAGCGTTTCCAAGGATGGGGTTCCACCCACATTCTTTATTTCCCCTAAGTCAAGAGTCTCTTCTGTTGATCCCTCTGCTCTCTCCTTTGCTGAGCGAACACATGTTCTGGTAGAATTAGTCCTGGCATGGAGCATCCATACTGTGACCTGCAAAGAGTGAGCTGGCGCTCAGTCATAGTTCCTTTCCCATGTGGAGACATTTTTCTGCCTCCCTGTTCTTTGTAGAAAAGTGTAAGCTCTGTATAATGAGGATACCAGATGTTTGCCTTTAGACAGAACTTGCATTATCATGGCTTCCAAGCTGCCAGGAAGGTCTGGACTCCAGCAGTGGGTTATTTCCGTACTGAGAGAGAACGGAGTAGACACATGCATGGGATAGTTTATCCTGGTCTGTATGTATTCATAATAATCTACACTTCTGTCGATATAAAACACTCCAGAGCAAAACAAGTAGAGGTTACAACTCTCAGAGCTGAAGAAAACACGTGTGCTTCAGTCTCCAGCTGCTTAGTTTCTCATTGTAAACCACACCAGGCACTGAGATTCAGATCGACTGCTCCAAAAACTCGGTCAAAGTAGTATTTATAGGCAAACCTGCAACATGGACCCGAGAGGAAGGAAATTTGAATTGCATCATGTTTCCTTGTTCCGCTGCTGGGAGAATAGGGCGATCTGGGGCTGGTGGAGGACCTGAGCAGCCAGCATTGCTCCCGAGGTGGCCTTGTGCTCCCCTGCCAGCTCGGTCTGACCCCCGGACTGGCTGGAGGTGCTTATCCCCAAAGGGCTCTCCTGTGCAGTGGCAAGCTCTGGAAGGTTGCTCTGTCTTCTGATACAGACAGAGCCCAGCTGTCCCATGCACGTTGTCCCTCTAAAGCCTTTCCACAGGAAGGTGTAGAAAAGGACTATTGAAGAAACTGGGGCTCTGACATATGCGTACGTGCTTATACCCAATATGTACATATGAAACTGTATAACATTCTTCTGTATATGTAACCACCCTTCCTGACTCCACTTACAGCATATCTTAACGTGTGGATAGCACTGAGTTAATTTTTTGCTGACTTCTTGGTTATTTAATTATTTGATGGTTATTTTCTGGGTTCTGTCACTGCACCATTGAAACAAGGAAAATTTAGGGCATGTTTGTTGAGTAACTTAGAACAAATGAGACTTCTTTGAAGAACTGGAACACTCTCATTTTTCAGATTAGATTATTCCAACAGGCTTTTGGGCCCAATATTGTACTAATGCAACTAATATGGCTTCTGAACTGGTGCTGGCATGGGCCCAGTTCAGCTCTGAGCATGGGCAGAGCTGCCCGGCAGCTGTCAGTACCCATCTGTGGAAGCATAACCAATAACATTCATTATCTTTATAAAGACCCCTTGCTAGCAAATGCATTCAGCTTTCTGAAACAATAGTTCTCCAAACTAATTAAAAACAACATTACCAAAAAAATATTACATACTCAAGAAGTAAACAAACCATAAAACAATCAGCAAACACAGCAGTATTCCTTAGAAGTGTATCTGCTGGAGCACAGGGTAGAAAATGAGCTTGATTTTGGGCTGGAGAGGATTCTGTACTCCTGGGATCACCACCCAAGAGCTGGGACCACTTGCTGATTCTGGCATGGTGGCAGAGTTGCGAAGCAGCAGGTAGCAAATGAATGAAAAATCCCATCTGGCAGGACCTGAGGAGGTGGTACGTGAGAGCCTTAGACTCCAGCAGGTTCATCAGAGTACCCATGTAATAGGCGGCAATTACAAGAACATAAATCCTAGTGAATGTGATCACTGTTACTCAAGGCTCTGATCTTGCTTGTCTCAGAGCCGCCGATGGCCAGCATTAGCTGTTCTGCAGCTGATGTGGGAGAATGAACATTTCTCATTGACTTTCTCATATCAAGGAAGAACTAAAAATGTGTTTTCCCCATTTTGTCATAAAATGACCTGTGAAAAACTGCAAAGCTGAAAATTATTTCTGTACCTTGTTTGGCATGGGACCTTGTTTGGAGAGGGCATGATCTCTATCAAGAAGTAAAAATTTGTTCTCACTGTCTAAAGGAGTCCACTTGGACTGATCGGATCTGCAGGAGTGAATCACCTTGTCAGAATGATCTCAGTCCAGTAACGTTCCTGTCTCCTCTGGGGCAAGAACAAGGCAGCCCTGACCTACCCAACTAGCAATTACATGCCAATAATTGAATAAGCAGAGAATGCGAAGTACATTCCCTGCTGTGGGCTTGTTTTGCAGATTTGGACATATCGCTTCACCTTTTTTCTTCCTGCTATCATTGATTATTATTTTGAGTTGTGTGGTTGTTAATATCCTGGTCTTCTAAAAAGGAGAAAAGAAGTCAAGTTCTAAATCCATAAATGCATGTCACTTTTTGTTGGTTGGTTTGTTTTTTAAAAAAGCCATGGTTGTGTTGTTGAGTGAAATGTTTTGCTCAAATCATAACAGTCCTGCAAAAATTTCTGTAGTATAAAAATGTGACTCATACACCATTCAAGCAGGAAAAAAAATGCAGGCTCTGTCTGTTAGTCTTGTCTCTTGCTCTCTGCCTGCAGCATATGTCCACTGTGGTTGCCTATAAGCAACTGTATATGTGCCATACTGCAGAGGCACCGACCATTGTGTTCACTGGGATGGAAATAGGTCTGGCTTTATCAGTCTAGGTCTCTCTGCGTTGCCTACAGCAGCATATCTGAGGACTAATCAATAGCAGAAAAAGAGATAAAGTCTATAATCTTTTTCTGAATAGCCATTCTTCTAACGTCAGGTGTTGCTGGAGTTGCTTTTGCTGTTGCCGGATCCTAATGGTTTTTCTCCTTAAGACTGATTTTGGATGCTGATTTAAAAGTATTTCCAAGAGGAAAATACATTTTTCTGTACTGATAAGCCATCGATGCCCAGGTAGTATTAAATGCCTTGGCCCAAACGACACAGCAAGGCAGGTGATTGGAACTGAGTCCTCGTTTCCTGATTACTTGTGTGGTAACATCCTAAATAAGGCAGTGCTTACAGGAAAGGGTAGTGTCTTTTATTAAATCAACCGATATTGTTTCTGGATACAGGCAAATCTTTGGACACGTGAAAACCTGAAGACCTGACCTTGAGAAAACCATGGATTCCCAAAACCTGGCCTAATAAAATACATTACTGCTCTTCACCATCCTTGAATTGGGTCCCTTCACCATCTGGGTTACCGCAGTCTGCAACAGGCAGAATTCAGGAGTAGGTGGTGTTCTGCTCTTAAATGTGATGTCCGCAGCTTGTATTGCTGTTGAATAAATACAGGTATTTACCAACAGGGAGTATTAAATGTATACTTTGTTAATAACAAAATACGATGTTACTATTTATTTTGCTCATCTAAAAATTGTCTTCCCAAGCTGAGCTCCCCGTTGGCTGAATTTGCTGTGGCAGTGTCTGGCTCTTAATAGCGGGGCTTTAGTGGTAACTGCAATTTGCACAGGAACAATGAACTCTCTGTCACAATGAAGCATTTTGATTAGATGAGCTCAGTTGAAAATGAAAATAAATTCTTCCAACTTAGGAAAGGTATCATCTGAGTTATAGCTGGGTCAGGTCAGAGCTGCGTGTGTATTCTAAGTAATTCCTCTGTGGAATTATTACCATCACCATAATAATATCTCAATGGAATAAAAATGGAGATATTTGTCCTGATAGCCTTTCACTTTTTATTTGGAAAATCATTACAGTTACATTATCTCAAGGTTTATGGAGGAAAGATAACACCTGCTTCAGGAATCTACCGAGAAGTTATTTCAAGGGGAAAACTATGAAACTAGAAATTAGACCGATATAAAAACCAGAACACTGTTTTGCTTTGTGAAAAAACTCAGTCTTGAGTTGTATAAAAGTGTAAGTTAATCACAACTGGTCTTTCTGTATGTGGCAAGAACCGTCATTTCCAGCACGCTTTACCCTGCTCAGGAAGGCACGTGTTGGGTAAAGTGAGTTTTTAATGGGATGAGATACTAGTTCTAACGACACATTCAGCCTGGCGTAGTTCATTCTTGAATAGTTTGTT
Organism: Falco naumanni; assembly: GCF_017639655.2. Taxonomy (NCBI): domain Eukaryota; kingdom Metazoa; phylum Chordata; class Aves; order Falconiformes; family Falconidae; genus Falco; species Falco naumanni. The sequence continues at coordinate 19,273,692 of NC_054068.1, read as the reverse complement.
TTCCCCAGTATGTCAGCTGGAAAGGTAGAGATCCATTAGCTGTTTGTTGCTTTTCCAGCCACTGTCTAGAGTGATATGTATGTGAGCCTTTGGATGTTACGAACTTTGTCTTTGCATCTCCATCTAAAATTCAGTTTTAAGAAAGTCTGCTGTCACTTTATATCTCCTCTTTTCCTCTAGCCCCTGGAAAAATGTGCTCACCAGCACTTCCCTCCACTGTGGGCTTAAAATGTCTGTAAGGCTTCAGCTCGTGTCAGATGCATTCCTTGACTGACAGTGTCTGTTTGTGTGTAGGCTGTGGAAAGTTATCTAGGGTCCTTCAAAACAGTATTTTACTCATTCATAACTATATTTTTTAATGTAATGTAGCTATAGGTTTCAAGCCACCCTTCCACTGTAAAGAAATTTCTTCCCATGTCTTTAATGTGTGCAAGTTTCTTTTGGAGATGTTCCACTTCTCATCCCACAGATTTGAGGCTACAGCTTGAATACCAAGGTCACCCCTGGAGCCCTGGGCTCAGTTCTGGGCCCCTCAGGGCAGGGGGGACGCAGAGGGGCTGGGGGTGCCCAGGGATGGGCAGCGGGGGTGGGGAAGGGGCCGGAGCACCAGGCTTCTGAGGGGCGGCCGGGGGCACTGGGGGGGCTCAGCCTGGAGAGGAGGGGGCTCAGGGGGGCCCTGGTCGCTCCCTACAAGTACCTGACAGGAGGGGGTGGGCAGGGGTCGGTCTCTGCTCCCAGGGAACAAGCGACGGGACAAGAGGGAACAGCCTCGAGCTGCGCCAGGGGAGGGGTCGGTTGGGTGTGGGGGGAAATTTCTTCACCGAAAGGGTGGTCAGGCATCGGCACAGGCTGCCGGGGAGGCGGTGGGGTCACCATCCCTGGGGGTGTTTAAAAAACGTGTAAACGTGGTGCTCAGGGACACGGTGTGGTGGTGTGGGCTTGGCAGTGCTGGGTTAACAGCGGCACTTGATGATCTCAGATGTCTTTTCCAACTGAAATAATTCTATGATTTCATACAGAATTACTGTTGTGTGGACTAACAGAATATTTTTAGATTTCCATGCTTGCATTTCTGCTTGCCCTAGTTTTCTTTGAACACGAAGAAGGTAATCCTCCCCTGAAAGAAGTCATATGCATTACCTTGTGGAGAGAAAGCTGGTTTTAATATTACTTTACTTCCCTGCACTCCAGAATAATAGTTCCAGTTTTGTTAGTACCACTATTTTAGGAGAGAGGGAGAGAGAGAGAAATCTGGGCAGTTAATGCTTTCTTTTCATGGAAAGCCAGAGGAAACAGGAAACTTTGATGCCTGGTGATTTGATGGTGACTGATCTATGTTAATAGACTTTTCTTCTGAAATTCTTGCATCACTCCCTTTAAATAAGCAAACAATCAAACAAGAAAATGTTGCCCCAAACAAGTTCTTTAATGCCTGCAACATCACGGTACCATAGTGAATCCCACCACAGACTTACGCAGCGCTGATGACACAGTTTTCCGTACCAAAGGTTTAAATGTGGGAAGTAGGAAAAATGCATTTTCTTGCAGGGAGCAAAGGTCTCCATTAGCTGTGCTGACAAAGCGTGGGAAGGCAAACCAGCCATAAGACTCCATTAATTTGATTTTAATCTTTACTTTATAAACCTGAGATTCTGGATGATAGGACACGACCATTTTAATTAAACAGCTTGTACTTTTTTTTTTCCTTCTTTTTTTTTTTTTTTTTTTTTGGCAAGAGCTTTGCATAGTTAATAAGAACAGAATTAACCTACCTGTACATAACTATTTTTACTTCCCAGGTTATCATACTGGATGCTGTTGTTCGCCACGAGCCATCTACAAATGCGCAGGTTTTAGGCAGCATTGAAGCCAATGGGCACTTGTGCTGACAGGCAGACTGATTAAAAATTAAATATGTAATTATCTGCATCTATTTTCAACCTCCTAAAAACTTCTTTGTATCAATGGGTTTTTTATTTCTTTGCACTTCATGTTAGCCACCAACATCGGGAAGAAAATCCATTTCAGAGAAATGGAGGTGTCGTGCTGCTTTCACACCAATGCTCTTAACATACCTTATGATGTCCTGGTTTTACTTGAAGTAAAACTAGTGTTCACTTTTTTTCCCCCCTTCTTTTTCTGAAAGAAAAACAGTTTGCAGCTCTGTCTGGCTAGGTAGTTTCCTGCAAGTAACTTTAAATGTCAGAAGCCAACTTGGGCTTTTCCTATGCTGATAAGGAATGCTTCTCGGTTTCTCAGTAGTCTGCCATTAATTAGCCCCACTTATTGGTAGCACATGTTGACCGAAGAGATGGTTTATTTTCTTTAGCGCAAAGGGTGGCAAAGAAATCAACAAGTCTTACATCGTATGATAACTTTCCTGGTTTGTTTTCTTTAATTCTTTTTTGCAGTGTAACTTCTCACATAAGCCTGCATGTGTGCATTGGCGTCAGCCTTCTGCAAACAGAAATAATATGTATGAAATCGTAATCGTTGCCAGCATCTAGTAAAGTGGCTCCTACCCAGGGCAATGCGATCAGTTATTTTTCTAGGAGGCCATGTATGTGGTGCTGTTAATTTTACAAATGAATTACAGGAAGAAAGAAAGAAGGACGCGTATCTGACAGATCACTGTTGATAAAGGAATTTATTTTGCCCAGTACTTGTTCACCGTTCGTTTGCGAGGAGGAGAGGATGCATTTGTATAGTTACTGGTGCTCACCCTGGAGGCTGAGATAGAGGGGTTTGTATTGTTCTCCTCTGTGAAATTGCTTTATGTGTCATCTCCTAAAGAAATTCCTGAAGTGTATGTGGACTGAAGCATGGAGAGGGACTGATTTGTTTGGTTATTTTAGTGCTTACTGATATTTCTTCAGAGCAGTTGTGCTGCTGTCTCACTGAGTCCAGTGTGTAGCTGGGAGGACCCAAACCTGGAGGCTTTATGCAGATGTGTTAATAAAGTAGGCATTAAATAATTTCTTAAATTAAGAGCTACAAGCTTGTATTCTGCTGGGGCTTGGTTATTTGTTATGGATCTGAATTTTAAAACGTAGACCAGCAGTCTCCTCCAAAGAGTTCCTTTTACTTTCCTGGCAGATAAATGTTGCAACAGTTTGGAAAAAAAGTCCTTAAATGATAAAGTATAAATTCCTCTAAATGGTTGGTCACTGTCCTGCACTGCTGTTGGGGTTTTTTTTCTTCTCCCCCCCCACCCCATCTGAACACAGCAGTAGCACAGCTGGAGTGACATTTCCAGATCATCCTTTTGAAAAATTGCCATAAAATAGCATGGGTGAGCCACCCAGCCCCTGCTCCTGCCCCGCTCAGGCAGCGCTTAGGCTGTCAGAAAGGCATGGAGCATCTGAAAAGCCCCACGGCTGTTTGGGGAAAGATCCTCTTGCTGCCGTGTGTGGAAAACAACCCAAGGAGACAGGCAGCCGGTCCACATCCTCACAATGCAGAGCAGCCCGGGATCACAGAAGCACAAAAATAGTTTAAAGTCATTGAGGCGCAGTACTTTCCCTAAGAAATCTTAAGCTTTTCTTTGGAGTGATTCAAATTGACTGCCAGCACTAAACGGCTTCAAGAGGCATCCCAGCTACCTTTGTACTTCATTTATTCTGGCACGACTAAACACAGCCTTTCTTCTCCTCTGTTGACATGAGAGCTTGTGAGCTTTGCACTCATCCATGAGATCACACACTGGGTCTCAGTTTCAGACCTCAGTAGTAGCAGCTGGTGGAATAAAAGGATTCCTTGAAATAGCACCAGGTCCATGTGGTTGTGCCTGCACAGAGGGAAGTGCAGGCTTTGGGTAAGCCCTGTGATCTTGGGCTCCTGCCCATCCAGACTGCAGCACCTCTGGGAGCATGTTGTGGTTTCCTGCCTCTCTGCACCTTGGTTTCTTTCCAAAAGAAATCAAAGCACAGAAGGAGATGGTGCACTTTTGTTTGTGTCCTGGGCTGGGGCTGAGCTGCACACCAGTACAGCAGGCTGCGCACCCAGGAGCTCTGCTCTGCTCTGCTCTCTATCTAGATGCTCTTGGACTACATTGTCACTACGCTGCCCTGCTGCTCTTCGACTTCTGGGGTCCTTGGCTGCAACGCCTAACGCTGGGTATCCTTAGAGACAGTATAATATGCTTGAGAAATAAAGCCTATAATCTATTTTCTATTGCTTAACGCGCTCACCATGCCAGTCAAATTATGCTTCCAAGCCCAAAGCTTTCTCAACAGGACCAGAGGAGTGCTCCAGGCAGGGCAGGGCATCCATCCTTGGCTGCTGAGGTGTTCCTGGGAAGTGCGGTGCCTTCACTGTGCGTGACATTATAACATATAAGCTCCAGGCATATTCAAGATAGGATTAACCTAATTGCACTCCAGAATCACTGCCATGTAATTGTTAGAATAGGAATATACACAAGCAGTGGCACTATGCTGAACTCTTTACGGGCATGGCTACATGTTTAACTGGACCCAAGCAGCATTAAAGCTAGCTGGTCCGTGTCTTGGCAGCCGTGAACATGCGTGTCCTTGTCCACCCATTTATTTTGTTCTGGCTGCAAATAGTCTTGCCGTGATTTGGTGCAAGACGTGCACTGAAGGTGTGCTGCAGTTTGAAATACTGACAGGCTGTGGAGGTACAAGGTGGTGCTGAGCTGTTTCCATGCAGTCACTCACACGCGGTCTGTACCAGCAGTTTTGGACGGTGATGGTCACGGCACATGTACTTTCTCCAAGTGGTGATGTAGAAGCCTGTGTAAGAACTTCTTGTCTGTCAGCATTGGGGTTCTGCGTGTTCTGCATGTTCTGGGCATTTGGGGAGGGAGCAAAAGCGGTTGCAAAAGCAGAACAGCTGATAGAGCTTGGTTTTTTACTTTATGCTTTCTATCCCGCTTTAAAACAAGAGTTTAATATTTCAGTAGTGGAGAATAGTAGTCTGCTTGTTTGGGTTTTCAAATTTTTTTTGAAGTCTATTTATATATCTATTTTAAAGTGAGAGGAATGGCAGGGAAATACTTATAATAAGTGAAACACACCACTTAGGTTCTGCATGGCCACGAACAGAGGTTGTAGGTGTATAAAACCAAGAAAAGATGTATATAACCAAAAAATTAATTCAGTCTGTGGATTGAGGTGGGTGTACTTCCCTTCCAAGATCTGGCTCCCTGAACAAATGAAGGAATTTCACAACAGGTCAGTCAAATTAACACATAACAGTTTATAGTTTCATAATTTGTTCTAACGTCCGTTATCTTCTAGTGATCTTTCTGTTGAAGTAGGATAAATTTCAGAGGTACATTTTCACATTAGGTGCTTTAAGTATGAACCTCCCCCCCCGACCCCCAAATTGTTACACCAGCTCTTTTTCTATAAAACTAGGTTCTTAGACTGTATATTTAAGCACGTTGCCAAAGTTACACAGAATTCAGCAGCGCTTTGAATCTCCATCCATTTCTGCTATAAGCATTTAGATTAGGATAAAGCCCTGGTGATAAGTTTTTGGTGTTTCCAAGCTCAGCACCTCTTAACAGAACAGGTGCTGAGAAATCGTGCTTCCTTCACAATATTTGTTACCAAATTTGCGGCAGGCATGCTTCATTAACACTGGTGGCATGCATGTTTTGAATCTTCACTTTAGATAGAAGCTTGCAGACCTGACTTAAACGATCAAAATAGTCCAGCTGCCCAGGGTGGGGCCAGAATATTATTAGATATGTGCTTCTGCAGCATGTCTGCCCCGGTCCGGAGGGGTCAGCTATCTGAGGATTGTAAAATCATGGAATAATTCAGGTTAAAGGGACCTCAGGAGGTCATCTAGACCCACCCTCTGCTCCAAGCAGGATCAGCTACAAATTTTGGTCAGTTGAGTGAAGACTGCAACATTTTTGCCCAGAGTGGAAGTTTAAAACATGCGTATCATCTGCCACAGCCTTCAGAACCAGCAAACAGAGACCCTTTACTGCGGGCTGCGCTTGCAAAGCCACAAGGGCTCAGTGCTTCAGAGGGAAGCAAAAGGCAATCATCTAACAGGGTATTTATTGCATCGGTGAAGATGGTGTCTTAAGAACCACTGATTTGGACCATGATGGAACCTTTAAAGGAGAATTGCTTTCAGCTGGGGAATCTGCTGGGACCCAGATTCGCAAAACAGGGCATTTACATAATCATTGTCAGCATGCAAATTCCTGATTTTTGAAGCATAAAGGGTACATAAATGCTTAGTAAAGAGGGCCCTATGTGATTTTTTTTTTTGAGTCTTCCTCAGTTGCAAGAGAAATATTAGAATACGGTTGCTATGCTACCTCAATTTAAAGGCATTTGTAATAGGAAGAAATCTATTTTCTGCGTATTTGTATTTTTATGCATGTGTAGTTTTGTGTGTGTAGGTACAATATGTATACATGGCTGATCTATACCTTGTAAGGTTGCTCAGCTGCTAAGTTATACGCATTGAGAAAAATATTGTCGACCTATACATTGTACATTTTATGCCTTCTAGAGACAGTTTAATAAAAACAGGTGCTTTTCCATAAGAAAAGTTCAGCAGCCATGAAGAAATATGCACAGCGTGTTTCCATTTCATCTTTACATATCTTGTAATTAAAGATGTGCCAAACCCCTTGAAAATAATTCACTTGGTCAGTGAACCACATTATTCAGCGATTTGCAGATACCACAAAAGAGAAAGCTTAGGCTTTTTGATTCACTCTGCAAATCGACAGTATTCCTCCACATTATGTCTCAGTGATGCCCAGCAAATTGACTCTCATTGCTTCACACCACATTACTATACATCAGGGCAAAGTAGCATGTTGGGGTTTTTTTGACCAGATGTGAAATGTTAGGTGGCAAATATTAAAATCACACGAAATTTAGCAAGAGAGCTATTTCCGAGGTAAATCTTGGGGAATTTCTTCTCAGTAGAATTATACTTTGTTAATATGCTTTAAGAAAATAAATAATCAATGGGTTCTGAGGCAAGTAGTAAAATCAATCTTGTCGCTCTTTAGGGCATGCCTGGCGTGCTTTTTAGGAGGTTCAAGGCTTTGTTTACATTAAGGAAAATGGGGTCACAACACTGATGTGTTATGGCCTGATCTACTGCAGTGATACATAAATAGGGGTTCATCCCACTGCAGCTGAATCCACTCAGATTTCTGCACAGTGTTCATCCCTGCTGCTAGGGCTGCAGCACTCCGACTGAAGGAGGGAGAGTGACCCCCCAAGGTCCAGGGCAGCCTGCCACAGGATTGCCACCTTGCCTGTTTTTTGGAGTTACTGCAGATCATCCCTGAAACCTCCATTTTTCCCCTAAAAAGAAAAATTTCATTCTCTTCACTGATGTCCTCAGCATACGGGTGAGCCCTGGGTAAGCGCGTGTCCTCCGTGTGCCCGGCTCAACCCCGAGTGGCTTTGGCAGGGGCTCTTCGCACCTGTGGAAGCAAGAGGGCAGGATTAACTTCTGATCATGCAGTGATTTTCCATCATCTCGCTTTGAACATTTGGAACGTAATTTTTATGTCTCTGCCTGACTAAAGAAGTGAAGTGGACGGTCTTCTCCTTTCGCTTCCCAGCACCATTGTGTTCATGGAGTCAGCAACCAAGCTTGCGTTGTTGGTTTGTATGCCAGCAGTTGCCTGGTATTTAAAAAAATATATGCTCTGTTTACATAATACAAGTAGAAGTATCCTTCTGCGGTAAGGATCGTTTGGGTATTTGGCTGTGGGAGGGATTGATCTCTGTAGGGGTGGGCTGCTGCACCGTGCAGCCAGCTCTGCAGTCTGGCAGAGGCTCAGAAGAGCATGTCTTCGCTGGCCTCAGCCCAGCCACCTTTGAAGTTTTCTTGCTGGATTTATAGTCATTAGAGGCTTATGAGTTGTGAGCTCCTTGTGCTGCTGTGTGCTGTTCAGACCAGTTACAATGCTGTAAACAGAATACGGAACAAACAAGCAAATTAATATTCGATGTGATGGAGAGAAGAGATGTCCGATATTAATTCACGTGCCTCTTCGTGTGTGAACCAAGACCTCCTGCCTCTAGTGTCAGGTGTCAGGCAAATGGGAGCTGTAGTGTTCCTTAGTGTTCTAGCAGCCGCCTGATCTGATTCATCATGAATGTGATAGAAAATTTGTTTTGACATGATAAATGTCTACTGGTCAGTGTTGTCCCACAATGCTTGTGCAGTGTCAGCTGTACCTTGCCTGTTTTAGGTGCTATAAAACATTTTTTGTCTCCATGTTCGCTGTATAATGAGGGAAACAAAAGGTTTGGGGCTTCTCCGTTGATTTCATGAGCTCAAATATTTTTCATTTTCTGGGTGGACCATGTTGCTGATGAGAATCATAGAAAATTGTATTTCTGTGTTAAATATTCTAGTTTTATGATGGGGGAAAAAAAAAAAAAAGATGCTAGCTGTACTTTGTGAAGTTTTAAAATTCTTCCTAGAATTTTACTTGATCTTGTTGGGGGAAAAAGAGAGGGCCTTGTCTTCTCCCTACAGGTGTTGGATCTTTTTGAGAGTCTGTGCTGCTAACACCACGTTTACTCCAAGGTCATGGGTTTATGGCATTCAGTGGTTTTAAAAAGATGGAAAGAATATCCTAACTGCTAGGTGGGACTTGGACTGTTTCTTAGTTGTGGACTAGGAAAGGTTGGCCATAAAGAAGAAGGCAGAATATTTCAGCTGCTCAGAAGGTTTAACACTAGTCACTTCAAATCTTCTTTTGCTGATCTGCTGAAGATATTGTAATCTCTCTAGCATGCAGATGTTGAACAAAAGAATATTACTGTAACATCCTTAATCTGTCTTTCCCTCTTCCCTTCCTTCCTTATGATCCACTACACATTCTCCTGGGAACTGAAAGTATAAAATGGAATTTGAGGAAAGGTGCATTTCTACTTTCCAAGAACTAATTCTCTGCAAAGACATTATCTGTATTACTGTGAAAAGCTACTGCTCATTAGATGTCTAGCTGTAGATGCAGTTTAAGGCAATAAATATTCTGGATCACAGCACGCAAGAATATAATTAATCGGGTATTTGTTCTAATATGACTGCATAGGGATTTAAGAGGAGATCAGCTGTGTTTAGTGATTTCACTGATAGCGTTTTTCTTTCCCCAGCTGAAGGGTTCTACCTTTTTCTGGAATATTAAACTGCCCTAATTTACATAATGTAGTCTTTCTTTTGTATACCATAGAAGAGAACAAACAGGAAATAAAGAATTTTTAAATTATGTAAATATATGGGCGGTTCAAATCTTTTCACTTTTTTTTTTTTAACCAAGTCAGACCTGTAATGTGTTTGAAGATAAATATCTGAGCTCTTGAAGCTGTCATAGTATAATACTATGCCTTTACTCAAACAAAACTCCCACTGAAGTCCAGAAGCAGTGTGTTCATGCCCTAGATATGGGGAGAAGTGCTTCAAAAAACTAGTGGATAATAATCTGTGTGTAAAGGAGCTATAAAGGCAGCTACTGAGGTAGGAAGTGGATGAAAAGGTGGTACAGGTGCAATGAGTTGCAAAGACAGTCCTTCAGAGCTGCAATTTGCCATTCCAGAGGAGTTCAACATGTCTGTGTAGCCCATGTTAATGTGCTTTGCAGGTGCTGGAGGTATTCCAGATGTAAGATGCCTGTGAGATGGTAGGTGTCTCCCCAGCCCCAGCCGAACGGCTGCTCCGAGCCCTGTGATCGATCTAGGAAGGGCACATTTCCTCAAGACTCATCTGTGAACACTTAGGTCCATCTAGCTCTCACCCATGTGCGAGCACGCATGTGGTGCTAATGTGCGTGGGGGAGAATAATCCCTTTTAATGAGTGGCAAACTGTCTATCTAGACAATTTGCATGGATAAGCGCAATCCATCATAATACATCACCAAAGATTAGCCTGCTTATGAGACTGACGTGTTTTGAAAGGAAAACAGCGAAGTGAAATTTATTTTCAAACTCCTAAGTCTGTGGCTTTGATCAAGAAAACAAAGCATGATGTTGTTTTAAGAAGACACTAATGACTGAAAAAGAAGTGATATGTTTAAAGATCTTGATCTGCTGTGGGTAATGGTTGCAGGGCTTGCCACCAGCTTCCCTTTAGTGTTGGAAAAACTCCCATGCTGTACCCTGCTTCACAAAGCTAGCAGAAATTTTAATACCTATATCTCTGATTTAACTAGAGTACATGTCTATGTAAGACTTATTTTTTTAAGATCAACAAATATATTTCATATTGCTTGCTGCAGAATAGAAAACCTTAAGATCTGCAAGCATCAATGAACAGTAAAATACATGGCCAAATGATTGACAGGGCAAGAAACAGACAGGTATTGTGTGTAATAGGCTAAAACCAGCCTCTGGAAAAAACATGAAAAATGGAAATTAAAACAACAGAAAAACAAAGAGCATTTAAAATTTATCTTAATTCAATTTTTGTAGCTTTGCACTTGATGCTACCCAGCCAAAAGCGAGCATAATATTTTATGAATTTAATAGTACAGTTCTGTATCTATATGCTCGTGTCTTTTATTCTCTATCAAAGTTAAATGAAAATGGAAACATAAAAGAGTTGACTGTGATAACATTCAGATGATTTGACTGTGATAAGATTCAAGTCATGTCTCAAACATATATTTGAAATGTTAGCTGCACCACTTTGCTTACAACCGATAGTAATATGAAGCCTTTAGGTTTTTTATTGAACAAGTAATATGTAAGGATGGGCACCTGATCCCTGAAAGAGAAACTCTTTTGGTTTTCATGGGATCATTGTGAAAAGAAATTTTGCTTCCCCGTTACAACTTCAGAATGAATGTTTGCACATAGCTTTCATTTTTATTTGAGCTACCACTAAACCCTGCTTACTTGGGTCTATCTCTCGCCTGAAGTTGGGTTTCTGTACAGGCAGTCTAGTTGAAAAGAACCAGTAAAGTGAAACTGCGCTTTCCACAAATGCTACAAATCTGAACGTTTAATTCAGGCTAATTGTACCCTGCTGCATTTCCACACATGATCATGGCTTTTTTCTTCCCTGTCTGACTGCCCATCTCTGCTATTGCATGCTCAGACAGTCAGTTAGAAAAAGTAAAATTGGATAGTGAGTTGCATGTCTTAACCAAAGCAATTGGTCATTTCCTTTTCTGTGTTAGGAGGATTTTCACTGATTTCATAAAAGTACTAGTTGATGTGGCCTTTCTGAGCAATGCAAATGCTATATTGAGTGATCTTCATCAAGTAAGCCAAAAACATTTCTAGCTAGTAACAAAGTGGACATAATTATGATTTATAAGGCCTCTTTGAATTATTACAGCATCCTTCATAATTAGCGTTGTCACAAAGCTAGAAGGTCTAAAGGCTGCACAGGTACTGCTTTATTATTAGCAAAAATGCACAGAGTGAGATGTAGTTTGGACAAGTAGCCAAAACCAGGTGTAGCCTTTCCGCCTTTTTGGAGCGGGAAGGCAACTGCAGAACAGGTTCTCTCTCTTCCTTCAGCTTTTCCTCCTCTTGGTCATCTGAGTGTGAAAAATTGCTCAGCCATCAAATGTTTGGTTGGAATTCAGTCGTAGCGTATGTACAATCATCCCTTTGGATCGCCCCTGCCAGCATTGCTTGTCAGAGAAATTAGTATACATGTGATGTCATTGATCTTTCTGCAAATCACATATGTATTTCAGTGCTGAGTAGATCCTTCTTGTGCTCTGTATCCAAACACTGATCTGGGTGTAGATATTGAAGACGACTGGGAAGAGCAGTTACAGGTTGTCACTGTTCTGATCAGCACTGAGTTCCTACCGTAAATGTTTCACTTTACATTCAATACGCTCTTTACCTGTGTACCAGTAATGTAACTAAATTCAAAGGTATAAAACATCAGGAGGTAAATGGGCATCCAAAAGACTGCCTGGTTTCTTCATCTCTATCAGCTAGCCCAGTATCGGCTTTCTACAGCTATTACTTATCGATGTATGGCTTCACATGGTGTAGATAACCACATCCATTAAAATACAAAGATTCAAGGATGGGGAAATTGCTATGAAAGTGGTGAAAAAAAACATTCCTCTCCGGGGGTTTGTTTGCTTTCTGGTTTATTGGCCTGGGTGTCTCATTTGGTGGGGTCCTCCAACCATCTGTATGTAACTCATGCGTTCTGGTGGGATTGAAAATGTGAAATATGCGAATTTTTATGACTGGGATGGATAGCTGCCGAGGTGCTGACTGTTCTGGATGGCAGATGTAGCAGTAGGCCGAGGAAGGGCTTTGAGCGATATTCAGAAAGGCTGGCTTGCCTGGCGCTTGGTATAAAAGCAAACATGATCACAGGAGAAAAGACTGCCAAAAAAGCCAACATCTTAACATCTGTCCCATATAAAATACCTTATTTTTCCTTCCATTGTACAATGTTTGCTTTCTGGTTTCAGCCTGTGCGACTGCAAAGCTGGTGGGGCATTCAGAGGCTCCTGGATATCTGTGTCAAAAAGCTCAAACCTATTTTAAGAGTTTTATGTTTCCAGCTAATTAGTACTTTAACTTTTGAATTTGGTCTTCTGTTTACTGAAAAGAGTATGAGATATTAATTTAATTTCCAATGTGAAACAGATGTTTTTATTGTTAGGTATTAAAATCTGAAGTGCTGATATTTAGGCCACACTAATTACCCCTACTTCTCTTTTTGAGACAGGCATGGTGGTTTGTTTGCATTTGAAATTTCTAGTGGCTGAAAATATTTGCTCGCAAGATTATATAAATACACACACATACCTAAACATACCTATATAAAACATCTAATTGGTGGAGTTGAGTCTGGTATGGGTCACCACTAGGGTGCTAACAAAAAATAACAAATTCAAAATGTATTTTTTCTGGAGTGTGGATCTCTTGAAAAATATATTGATGTTTGCAAGTCACTAGGTTGGTGACCATTAAAATAATCTCCAGTTGTCTAGAAAAAGCGTCCATCTGTGACTGTTATCCGAATACTCAGCCCTTCTCCAGCCACGTACTGCATTGCAAGCAGCCACTGACCTTCTGGAGATGGGCTCAGGGGTGGGGAAGGTGCCCTCAACAGGGGCCGGTGCCTTGGGTCGGGCACTGGGACACCACTGCCCCGAGCTGTGCAGCACCTAACCCACGGGTCACCTCTCTAAGATGTTAACATCAAACCCTGCCACCGGGGCCAGGTGACTCCTTGGACAGTGCCTGCACCGTCACGTTTTGGCTGGCTGTATTTTACACCCGGTTAAACCATAGCGTTAGGTGTGGTGCTTACTTTAAAGAAACAGAGTTTTTAAATTATAGTAAAAAGAAGAAAGTAGGTAAACCACAGTATTTTGACAAAAAGAATTTGCCATGCATGGCCATGAGGTGTGAAAAGATTTAGTTTGCAAGGAAGTAACCAAAACTACCAGCACAGAGCTATTAGATGCAGCAAGGATGCCAGGCTGGAATTTTCTAGTAAGGGGGTTGGGGGAGAGGTAATATACTTGGAAATGAGAAAGGATGATGCTTTTTCTTTCTACCTTTACCTTTGCTAAGGTGGGGACAGTGGGAATCATGCCAAATTGTATGTGGTGTGCCTGGAACATTAGAAAAATTGCCTTCAGTGATAAAGTGGGAATGACGATCTGCTGAAGATAAGATTATACTGCTTAGATCAGAAGCTACCCAAAAGTTTGTAATGTTCGTAATTGTGAAAAAGTCATTGTTATTAAAACTTCAAAAATAATTAAAAAATCAGATTTTCTTTATAGACTTACACCATTGTTTTTATGGTTTGTTTGGACTCAGTGTTCTGCAGAAGGTATCTCTGAAATATATAGAACTATTTTCTTGCCAGTTTTTTTTATAATTAGTTCAACATGGCGCAAGACCTCTAAATGACCTGTGGTGCTGTGTCACAGATTGCACTTTGTATGTTTATGTGAAATACCAGGATAAGAGTCGGCCTGGGAGCACTCTGGTGTTTTTCAAAGCAGAAAAGTCTCCATTGGGCAAATGTTTGTGATAACTACAACTTTATTAAAACTTTGAAGGGAGCGAGTAAAATGAGACTGCAGAACTTCATCAGTGGCTGAACTTTTCCCAGTGGCTGTCTTTCTGGCTGAAAATAAAATTTTAAAAAGAGCCAGTTCCTGCATTTTCATAGTGTTAAACCTTGTTTTGTTGATGACGCTAAGGTAAAGTGAGTGTAAATCATTACCCTTTTGGTTTAATGCTTTGTACTATTTATTATAAGGGACTTAGTGTGATATAAAGCCAAGGTGGGTGCAGCCCACGGTCTTCTGAATGTTACTAAGGCAGGTTGAACCAGTTGTACGACTTAAGTAGCTACACGTCCAGCCACGATTGCGAAAAAACTTTATATTTTTGCGCATGGGCACAGTGTTTGTGCACCAGATCTAAGCTCCAAATAAAGTGAACTCTGTGTAGAAGGCTTCTGAAAGTTAAAGGAACGGTGTTCACCCCATGCAAGGAGTTTGCCCAGTGGAAGAAGCAGGACCATTGATTATTGTAGTTTGAAGGATGGTTAGTCTGTGTTTGGCCAGTGCTATGAAGGTTCTTCAAAATATTCAGCCCTTAAATGTGCCAATGGACTGCAGCGGCCTTGGAGCACAGAAGTGGAAACAGGGTTCTTGCCTTTTCCAGTGGCAAGTGCAGCGCTGCACCATGCCAGGCTCTGTAACGCAACCCAGAGAGTCAACGCTGTCATCTCAATCCTTGCCTTTGTGTGTATTTCAGTACCATTTTCCCCTTTACAGTGGAAAAAAGGCTAAGAACAAAATCTGGCAAAAAGATGAGCTAAGTATCATTCATTTTTGATAGATTTATTTTGCAAATAAAACAAACCTGGTTTACACTGTGAAAAAGTCATAAATTCTATAGCCCAACTGTACACAAAAGGCAGGGTCTCCTAGGCACTTTGCATCCTGCCAGCTGTACCAAAAACATCTGCAGAAACACATCATTTAAACAAGTCATGTAAACAGACTAATTTGTTAAAATCCAGAATATTACATTTAAATAATAATAAGGAATAATCTGTTTTCTCCTGGCTATTTGCATATTTTCTGGCAGGTAACTGTAAGAAGGAAGAACAAAAAAACCAATTGCAATAAACATGAAATCATGGTTGGAGGCTACAGAGCCAAGTCAGAGGATAAATGTGTCATGCAAAAGTATAAAGAATGTCCGAAAGACTGATACTGAAATGGTGCCTTCTGGTCAGAGTGCTTAAAGGGGACAAAACAGGTTTCAGGTAAAACAAACCTCAAAAGAATGGATGTTTGGAGGGGGTTCCTTTTAGCGTTATCATTAAATTGAATTAATTTGACTCAATAGAGCTTTAAAGACTAAGTTCCTTAGGTCTCAAAATCCCAGCCTTAACCTTGGTTCCGCTTTCTAAATGTTAAAATCTTGCCTTTGACGCTGGGCGTGTAAAACTTCATATATCAGAAACGGTTGGGTGGAGTCACTCGTACCTCTCCAAGTTCTGGGATCACTGAGAAGGAGACTGCTCTGAAAACATATCCTCATGGTTTGGGAGCAAAATTCTTCATTTTCTGGGGAAGGAGAGACTTCGGGATTGAGAAAAAAAGGTGCTAACAATCCAGTCCTGGATTTCATCTTTAAGCTTTATCTACAGTTGTACTAGTTCAACCTTGGCTGATCTTTCAGATATGTTGATTTATCCCTATTGTAAAACTTCACTCCTCTCTTTCCACTTAATGGCACCGTTTTTCCTGCATCATTAGGCCATGATGCACCACTTTCATGATAGCAGCAGCATAATTTTAACCAGAATTTATAAGCTGTTCATATATTCCTTCAAATAACTCAATGCCTCTTGTGTACCTTTGGTATGGTCCTTTTAGTTATTGCTTACAGCCGCATAAACCATTTTATTTGGAGGCATTTTGTAGTTCATAATCTTAGCAGAATTGTCTTTGCAAATTGCTTTCTAGTTACTATCGCCTTTAAAGATCTGAACCCCTTCTTGACATTTAAACAACTGGTCTTAATAGGATAATTAGTGGGTTGAAAGTAGGAGAGACATCTCTAGATAATATTTCAAATTTTACTTAAGTTCAAAAGGAAAATTTGTTTGGAGAGACACCAAATCGCTCCTGTTTGTCTTGTTACGTACTCTTCTTCCTGAACTGCATTTCAGGAAAAACCTACAAGAAAATCCCTCTGCCTACCAAGTCAGAAAACTCGAGTAAGCTGATGGGTGCAGTCATTAGCTTCCAGCCTGAGGACCTGGGAGGAGGTGGCTGAATGTCTAACTGGTGCTGGAAACTTTTCCTCTTTGAACAGCTGAAGATGTGTCCTTTACTAAATTAACAGCCACCCTTGAAAGGAAAGTATATGAAGCATGGACCAGCAAATTAATTCAAATTAAAAAGAGAAATGGGATTGAATCTGTACTTTAAACTCAAATCCAGTATTTGTTCTTTCCTTCAGTGTAGACTTTACATGCCCTCCAACTGTGGACTACATCAGAATGTAGTTTTTCATCGTCCGTTCCCGTCTCGCTGCCTAATTCATAAAAAGCCCTGTGGTGGCTGTAGCTATGGATTCATAGAAAAGTAGAAGCTGGAAAGTATTTAATATTTTTAGCTGCTTTTTTAATAGAATTTAGGAGCTGGGAATGGGAGTTCTCCAGAGAAAACAGTTTCAGAAGTTTGTTGTAAAGACTGACTGTGTAGGTAAACCTTCTTAACTGCACAGTGGTTTATTAAGGACTATCAATCAGTTTGACTGGCATGCGCAAAATGTAGGGTTTTCATGAGATGAGAGACGATGTTTTCTTTCTGCTGTACCTTACAGTGAAGACTGAAATTAATTTTCTGTTTGTTTGTGTACTACTATTCATCCTTGAATTCTGAGTTTGGTGTATAAATGAGAACTAACCCACGTATGACATGTTACTGGAAAGAAACCTTATATTGATCCTTACCCTTCAGAACTGCATGATTTCGACATCTGAAGTTTGCTGTTAATTCTCACTACAATGGCAGCAAAGTTACAGAGGGTGAATTTTGTCTACTTGCTTAATATAACTTGAACTTTTACTAGCTTTTTAATAAGTCTTAAATGTGAACAAAATTGTTATCAATCCTAACAAGAGGACTCATTTTTGTTTGCTTTTAGTTATTGAAGGTTTTAAAATACTAAATCTGAGAATGTTTTTGTATATGTATATAAAATCAAGCCTCCCCATCAAACCCTGAATTTAAATGATTCCAATGGTGAAAACATCTGCCAAAGATTGCATTTTAAACTTCTTGAAGTCCCAGAGATTACTGGGGGCTATACAAATAACAGGGGGTTTGGTTTCAGTTTGCTAGTTATTCCTGAGGATAAAGTTGAGGAAATTAACAAGTCTGATTTAGGTCAAATTATACATTTTATGGGACCAACATAAAGACAGACTGGGTTTAGTTCGAAATGTAGCTTTCTGTTCAAAAGAAAACTTCAAAATGAGGTAATTTCAAATTTTCTGTATGAGATACTGTATTTGGAATTCTGGGTTTGCATTTTCAGAAAACAGCAATATGGGCCACACCAAAACATCAGATACAGGACATAAGTAATGTTTTAGTCATGGGTGAAATCGAGCATTATTATGATGGGGGGGGGGAAATACGACAAACTGCACCTTACCAAATGGGTGTCATTCTTCCAAGCGTTAGTACGACACGGTAATAAAGAACACTATGAACAGGTGCTGTAACACCAGTGGGACAGTGGATTGGCATAGTTCTATAGGATATTTCTGAGGCCTGTTTCTATAGGATATCTGTGCCAAATCAGTTAGCTGGGAGTTCTGCAGTGCCCATATTGCACATGCTTCTCTGAGGCCAGGCTGGATTTCAAGGACACCAGAGGGAGCACCGAGACGGCCGCTTGCTAAGCAGAAAAAATAGTGGCCCTGAGAGGGGCCAGTGTACAGCTGGAAGTAGTCACCTCCCTTTATTCCTGCCCTCCAAGCTCGTCGACTTTACCTCTTATTTCTGTAACCTGGGGCCGCCTGTTTTAAAGGCCTCTGTACAATTTGAGGGAATTCACAAGTCTCCCTGCGGGAGGTTTAGGGGTCCGTGTGTACCTTCGGTTTTGTAAACTGGGGGTTGTCACGTGAAAGCCAGTCACGAATTACTTAAACTGTGTAGGGCTCTAATTTAGAACTGAACAATTCGAAAGTGCTTATTGCAGTTACAAAGTAGCTGCCAAAATCTCACAAATGACCATGTTAGTCATATTTTTTTCCTTCTTCGGAGGAATCTTTCTTTCTTTTATTAATATAAAACCACAATGTCATTATGTCACCCATGCATCCACTGTGTAATTACTCCATTTTAAAGATAAATCCATTGTCTTGGGATGCATCCATCATGGATGTCACCTTTAGCACAGAAGGTGAGACACTAAATGGACACCTTTTACTAATATTAATTTCTATATAGTCATCAATTGCGAATAGACTATCCATTGTTCTCTTTGACAGAGACAGGCCAATGACAAAGATTAAATTATCCATCTTTGTGGAAACGAGGGATCTGCTGCAAAGAGTGCTCTTCAAGATCTTGCTTTTCTGGCCCAAGTATATTGCATTAATCTACAATTTGTTCATCTTAAACACTGATCAGGTATAGCGGAAGATTGCAGATGGCTTGTTCTTCATTGAAATGAAAGGTCAGGAATTAGAGAAGCTTGGAGTTTCTCTCTGAAAGATTTTTAGTCAAAAAGAAAAGCAAGTGCTTGGTGTTGTCTGTTGCCTGCTGTGTTAATCTGACACTCCAGGGCACTTTCTGGATCTTCTGCCAACCTTATTGCGGATTCTCATGCAATTTAAATGACAATTTGTAGTGCTCATTTAAATTATGCAAGAGTGTTATTCTCAGAATATACTGAAGGGTACATCTTTGGAAACTTGCTGGAGCCAGTGCAGGAGCCATCAAGGCCCCGGTGCCTTTAGCAAGTGATAGCCACTTTTATGTTATTCCCAGAGCCACCTAAACAATTTTTTGGGAGCAGGCGTGCTGCATATGGAATACATCGGGTTTTATCTTGGTTTGACAAGTACGAGTACAACATGTCTCTGCAGACACACTGATATGGGAGAAACTGTGACATAGGATGAATCAGATCAATGGCCTGTGAAGATATTATCCCATTCTGGATAAAATTCTTCAATGTAACATGGCAGCTGGGGACATGGTTTAGTGGTGGACTTGGCAGTGCTAGGTTAACCATTGGACTCGATTATTTTAAGGGTCTTTTCCAACCTAAATGATTCTGTGATTCTATGTTTTGTATCTGAGAAGACTTCTTGTTGTCTCTGGGAACGTTTCAGTGTGGCATGGAGCGATACAGCAGCTAGCTACCTACTGGATTAATGTCGTAAATCCTTCACATATTCATGAAGTTCCATGGAATAATTGAGAAGAAATAGAAAGGATAAAGTCCTGATCTGGGAAGGTACCTCAGCGGGAAACAGTTCAGTACCAGCATAGGCTCAAGGAAGCGCAGAAACAAGATCCAAATCTCATGGAAAGCATTACTTAAATTAGTGAGCTTTTAGTAAAACCTAACCACCTTATTTCCTGTGCGTTTATACTAGCATGTGCGTTTAGAGTAGGCATTTTTAAAATGCCTAACCAAGTTCATAGGTAGCTTTGCTAGAAAATGAGAATAAACAATAGTGTAATTACCTGTTTCTCTTCCCACCAGATGAATGTTTTCCATAGCAAACTCGGTAGCTGTTCTTGGATTTACATGTACTTGGTGTGTATCTTCTAGCACTAGGAAAGGAAAACATCTTTGTAGTTCTACCTGTAGGTGTTTTATGCTTGAAAAAATTACAATATGTCCAACACGTCAAGTTAGTCATAGCTGCTTCAAGATAAAGGTTAATATTCAGGAGAAAAGCTGGAGAACTATATTATGGTCACAGTAAATGGCAGGGAACAAGAGCCTCCAAAATCAAATGAAGACCGCTTTTGCAATTAGCAGTTGCATAGCAATTCCTGCAGTGATGCCAGAGGGGTTGCTGCGTGCTCTGTGTTGGGTTGGCTAGGTGTGTTTGCACGGGCATAGCACTTCTGGACAAGGCCGTGAGAAATCGGACCTATTACAGGTCATAATACTTCCACAGTGAGTTCTGCCCAAAGAAATTTGATCTCTGCCATCAAGCCTTCTTCAAATTGATATGCTTTTTTGCACTGAAATGTCTTTTGGCATCTAATTTATTTAAACTTTACAGGCAACACTAAGTTAAATTTCAGAATAATCCAAAATATTTTATTTTGGGAGAGTTAGGAAATGGTTCTTTTCCCTATCCAAAAATAGTTGCACTTTAAATAATATGTATTAAGAGACTCTTTGTAAAATGTTTCCATAGTTTCTAATAGAAGTCTTATGTTCTGCTATGTAAAGGTAGTACGGACAATAAACTGGACAGAATGCTTATCTTTCAAAATACAAGAAATTTTGTAGCAGATTGTTGGTACTTAGTACTTATAGTCCATCTTGTAGTAGGCGAACCTGCACCCTTCTTGGTGGTTTTAAATAATCATCAGGCTATTTTAATGATTTGGAGTATTCTTCCTGTATGTGCAAATTCCTGAATGCTTTTGTAACTGTAGTCTACTTTCTTCTGACTTTTGAATGCAAATTAGAATGGGTGAGTTTTCAGTGCATGAAGATCTCTTTATTGGTTAAGGTCCTCTGCTTGTGGCATTATAATTTTTCATTTACTTGCCACTAGCTAAGATGTATGCTTAACTTTACAAGTTTTTCAAACCAAATAGTCAGTGCTCCTCACTGCACTCTATTGATTCCTTCGTACTGTCATAGTTTGGTATTCTTCTACAGCAGAGACACACAAATGAACAGAAAATATGCTAAGATTGCTATGAAAAGGAATTATTTTATATCATGTTAAAGAAACAATTATTGAAAGTACTAATATGTAAAAAATGTGAGAAAGACTTCAGAGAGCATTTTCAAAAAAATCTCTGTTATATCAGAGCGTATGTGTATTTCCAATATATGAGCTGATAATGAGAGGCAGCACAACAAAACATACCAGGCTTAGTGTAGTTTGAAATAATGGTACGTTGTTCAATGCTATTACTTTAAAATGCTGACATCAAATTTAACTCGGTTAACAAAAATTAGATTTCTTTATCTTATCAAGTTTTAATAGTAGCCAGGCAAATTATAACCCTTTCCTCATTCTGGGTATTTCACTTTATCTGCATTTTGTTAAAGGAAATTCTGGAACAAACAAGGGACAAATGTTGTGCAAAGTTTGGTATTCTAAACATCTGTCGCACATCAACAAACTGTGTGTGCGTGGTCTTCAGTGTGTCTGGACTTCTTTCTGCAATAATTTGTGTGGTTGTTAGGGGAGGAAAAATCCATTCTGGAAGGACTACTGTTTCTTTTTGACTGGGTGACCTACGGTGGACAAGCACCACAAAAGGACATTAGTCACAAAGTTGGCTAGGAATAGTATTTTATTAGGAGAAGAAAAAGAAAAAGGGCTCTACTTGAGTGTGGATCTTTTCTTTAGTCCTAATTAGAACCACAATCCATCATGCTGGAAAGTTTCTATTCATTTTGGTGATTGGGGACATGACAAATGAATCTCAGAATAAATGGGATGTCAAGGCAGAGCAGGAGATGGATGTGTTCTGCATGGGATGAATGTAATAAGTACAGTTAATGTTGGCAACCAGCCAGTCCCATTGCCTCACGCTGGGTGAGTTGCCCCAAGGCTCTGACCAGGGGTAAAACACCAATAAATGAGTCCCCTCATCTCCCATTTATTAGAAAAATGAACACCTTGTCAAGGTTCGTTTTCTGTTTTCCTAACTGTCACTTTGCTTCAGGGACAGCAACTGATTGAATATTAGTTAATTGTTTCTAATAAAATGCTGATAATTAGATATCTTTTTTCATGTTGCTGGCCTAGCTCCTCTCTTTAATTTCACTTCCCTTTCAGTAGCCTCCGTTTCTCACACAGCCGCGTCGAGATTGATTATCTGCAGCGAGCAAGAGGCCAAGCAAGAAACTTCATTTAAGATTAATTTCAGGGAAACTGTTTTACAATTTTTCTAAATTGAATTTAGTCTTAATTTTAAAGTGTTAGGGGTTGTATGTCTTCAAAGGTTGCTTTTGGATAATTTATTATGTATCAAGTAATCAAACCCACTCTTGAACTAGGATGCTCAATGTGTCTAAAGACATTCCTTGGATTTAGCCATACTGACAAGCCTGGTTTTGCTCAAAAGTGTTGAGGAGGGAAGGGAGGCATTCTCTGGCATGTGTGCTAGGTTGCCAGTAGTATAGAATCTTTATTTATTATTAAGCAATTTCTGGAAAGGACTGTCTTTTCCTCTTTATATCAGTTGCTCCAGCCTTCGGTGATCCCCAGATATCCAGATGCCGTTGGTAGTTGCGGTAAGCCTAGGGGACACAGATGGTTTCCCTTAAACGCTTGAAAATAAGTCTGTGATAACTATGTAAGTTCATGCTAGCTCCCAGATCAGGATGTGTCTTCCTCATACCAGCTTGGGTAAGACTCAGCTATATCTTCAGGTGTATTTGAATTGTAGTCTGTTCTTTGGAGCCATTAAAAAAACCCTCCAAAACCTAAGACCTGTGTGAAACCTGCACGCTGTATTTCACAAAATGTTTACCAGCTAACTTGCCAGGTGCCTGGCCCCCACCCAGTATAAAATGTGATAGTGGCACTAATTTCTATTGAACTGTGGTGACTTGCACAAGTTTAAAAGCTGTCCCACAGGGCCGTTCTCTGTCTTACCTGAAGTAAATCATAGTATAGCAAATATATTCCAGCCTAGTTTGCTCACAAGCTGAGGATAGTAGAGCTGTAACCATGCTGCTGACAAATATTTCTGCAGCCTGGTGGTAGGGAAGTGTGCGTGTCTGGCAAGGGCAGGGAAAAAAAAGGCAACAATGCATCCAGAATTCATACCAGATCGGTGCTTATTTGGCAAAATGAGAAGGCTGGAAAAGGCACCCCTAGATCCCTTCCCCCTTAGACTCTCTCTCTCCCTACGCAAAAACAGCTGTAGTTGTTTGAACTCACTTGGGGAGGGGATGAAGCTGTAGCAGCACTGCTTCTTTCAGTCATTGACTTGTGATAAGATATCAAGGAACGGATGTTTGTCCCACAGCAAAGTGCTGAGCAGCTCAGTGTAAAAACTGCCGAGTTGGATAAAGTACTGGAGGAGGATGAAATGAATACTGAAAACGCAGAAATAAACAAATGGAATATAATGCAAGCAGAATTAGAGTACTTGGAGTCTCTCCTAAGATATTCCTGGCCAAGTTGGTCCCTTCAAAAAACTAAAACAACTCCAGGGAGCAATTTGGCCTTCCATTGTGTACATTTGGACTCTCTGAAGAGAAGTGGGGTAACCCAATTGCACGGACTGAGGAAAACTGTAACAGCTTTTCCATCCTATTTTTTACTCTAAAAGATGCTGAATATAATATATGGATCATATATAGTCCTTGTTAAAATCAGTTTACTACATTTTTACTAGTTTCACAATGTACCAATTACTTAAAAACTTCTCAGCATGCGAAAAGGTCAGATTCTGCATAAACGTAGGTGAGCACTTGCCTTAAACTTGCCAGAAAAGTAAGTCTATAAGAGTTTCTAAACTTCCATTTCCATGCTAGCAAACCTCTTGACTTAGCAGGAATTGGACTGGCAGCTCGCAAAGAATTCAGTATGTTTCTTTGGATGTGGCCACACCGTCTGTAGTTCCATAGGGCTGTAGTTCATATAGATGCATCTGATCCGGCTCTAAATTGGGAGTGTAAGCATAGCCTCACGGAGCTCAGCATGGGACAACATACTTACCCAGTTTCTCAGGTAGGTTTTGCTGTGTTATGCTGGCTGAGGGATGTGTGCATATTCTTTGTCTGTGCTAAAGGATGTCAAAAGACCTCTGTCATAAGGAAAAAATCCCAACTCTGGCTCTGGGATTTATTCTGTATTAGAGAAAATGGAAAGGTTCTCCTCAGAGTGTGAAGAGAGGTATACGCTTGTCTCTAAAAGAAGGATGCAGACTTTTCTATTTTGCTCTCTGGCTGAAAATATAGATAAAAAAATAACAAGGAAATTAGTGAAAGACAAGCATGTGTTACTTTCATTTTTATTGTGTATCTTAATCTTTCAGTGAAGGGTACAGTTAAATTTTTTTTCAAGGAAATCTAGCTCATTGAGCATGAGATGATGTGGATCAGAGTCTGCTAACCTCCCTCATGAGCACCTCTCTCCCTGAGCAGTCCTGCTGGGCTCCCTGAAACTGTCGCAGCGTAAATCTCTTCAAGCTGCTTCTCTTCACATTCAGTCCTTATGGGTGACAAACAGGTCTGTTGAAAACGCATAACCCTCCTCAGGGATGGAGCAGGGCTGACTACAGCACAAATGAAATGCCTTGTATGCACAGTTGCGTATACGTTAGAGAATTCAAATTGCCAAGCTCTGTCCTTTGTAGATGCAAATATATATATATATATTAAGAAGGGGATTTTCTTCATTTATGCTAGCTACAATGATGTATAAAGCTGGTAGAATTGTTTTTTGTCAGGAGGGCTTGTACTTAATGGTAAGGTCTGAAAGTTTTCTTACACCTCAAGTAACAGTAGTACTGTAAGAAACGGGTCCCCCACTGGAGATAAGCAGTACAAGCTGGGAAGATGCAGTAGAAAAGAATTCCAGGAATATTCACGTTTTGGTCTTGAGCTTGTGATTTGGTCAGTTGCTTCTGATTTTTCACTGGAAACAGCTGACTGATGAAATATTGTAATACGGTATAAAAACCCATGCTGGATTGCTTGTAGCTTGCTATCATCTTACTCCTCTGGCAGTTCAGCTCGCAGCACCTGTGGTAAATGAAAAAAATCAACGATTGCCAAATGCTGCCAGATTATACTTGATGTAAAGTGAGGCGAGTTTTTTTGAAGTTCGGACTGTCATCATATTTTTTTGTTTTATTTATTCATCTATTTTTAGAAACTATGTAACAGCAAATGAATGTGTGCCATGTACTGCAGGTTGATAGACAACTGAATGGCAAGGCTGTAATGGGATCTTTCAGTTCTTACTGAATAAAATCTGATTTCTTTTTATTACTCTGACTATATCTATATACCTACAAGGGATATTTAAAGCTTCTAGGAGCCTGGTATCATCATAGGGGAAATGTTTTCCCTTTCCAGAAAGTAGCAGAATTTGGAATATTTGTAGGCTTATGCAGCGCTTATGTTGCCTTTGGTTTTGAGTGGGGGTTTGGACATGCCTGAGAAGGGAAAAAAGATGTGAATCCATCCTGCGTGGTCCTACCATGTGCTTCTCACCTCCCCAGGCCACGGGGACATTTGTGTATAGGTGATGGGAGTCTCTGGAAGCCCGAGGAGGTCTGTGCCATTCAGTTACCAGTTTCTGCCCTGCAGAACATGAGCCTTTGCCCAGTGCAGCCAGTCCAAGGGACTTCGGCTGGATCACGCAGGGTAGAGCTCCCCACAGATGTGTGAGGTTGTACCCAAAGTGACATGGCATCACTGGCCAGGAAATAACCACCAGAGCAGTTCTTTGTTTAAAGGAATCCCAACAAATTTCTCTGGAGATAAATTCGAATTCCTGATAAAAATCCAGATAACGGGCATCTGGAGAAACAGCTGAATTCCCTCTGCTCAGCTATATGATGAAAAGAAATAGGTTTTTACAATGGTGCATATAAAAATTAAGTACAGTAGGAAGACTTTTTAAATATGTATCAAATGGTTTAGTAGCAAGTCATTCTAGATTGGTAAATGTCCTCACTTAGAGCTTTACTACTTGATAGATGCAGAAATGTCAATTTTCATTATGCAACGTAGCACACCTTTCCCTTGAGGGAACCTCGTTAGAAGCTGTAACACTAGTCAATTCAGGGGAAACCCGTTCTGTAGCATACCCCGTTATGTTTGGGTAGTTAAACACAGGGCTTTCTTTTCAGTCAATGCCAGCACATCGAGTTTGCTTGTCGCTTTTGGATTTGCCGGGATGTTGTAGTGCTTGTATGTGGGGCAGAAGAGAGATGCCCAGCATCGTGGTTGCCTTCCATAGCTTTCTCCACACGACCAGCTACATCCTTAGCAGAGGTGATTCAGGCTTCAGGTGTACAGGGTGTCCCACCATAGCCGAGAAACTGCAAATAATGTGAAGCACCATTCCTAATGCCAAGTGATAATCGTGGTGCTTATAGATGAATGTAAATTTCATAATCAGCTGTAGTCTGCAGCTGGAAAATACAAGTGTGTAAAGTGTTTTTAAATTATTACTGTTCAGGGATCATAAGACAAAGATTAGTTGTCTAAATCTGTCTCATAAACAAATTAACACAGTGCTGCTTTCTGTTCAAAATATGATTCTTGTTGGAAGGATTAAACATGTTAAATCCAGCTAGAATATGCTGTGATCATGTTTTTTAGCAAAGCTGCAATAATCAGACATTTACAACTAATAAATCGGTACTCTAATTCCTCTGCAATAAGGCTTTGAAATATAATCTGTCATTTCAGATTTATAGAACATGACTTCTCATAATTATAATTCTCAAATGCACATTACTAGTTATAATTAAATTCACTTTCAAAAAATCTGAAGGATTTTTGTGGATTATCTGCTCATATTATGTTCTAATGGTAAAGTTAATGTATAATCTGTTGAATAAATTTGGTTAGTTCTTGGATAGAAGAAAAAAATGCTCCACTATTGATCAAGTCCCGGAAACTTAGATAAGAAGAACAAAAGTGTGTACTGTGTATCTTAAGAGGGCTCTAACAAAGCCAGATCAAACTCAATCATAGGCAAAAAGGAGAAGTTTCCTTCATAAAAGAAAAAATGAAAGGATTTCAACTAATTCAAAAGAAATTAAAAATATTAAATTATAGCTCGATTAGAAAAGATGTTAAATATTGGCTCCGGTTAGGGTGTAACAATGGATTAAATTATAGACTCATTCAACTGAAGAATGAATCCCTATTCATGGGAACAAGTGTATTTATTTGTGGGTGTTGGTTCAATAAAAGCTGGAGTGTATCACTTAATCGGCTTAATGTTTCTCATTAATAAGATACCTAAGAACCTGCTGTATTTCTTGCCATTGTTCTCACAACTGCACTACTATTTCACTAAAGCAGAAGCTCAGGCTTTAAAATTACAGTTTTAAAGTCAGTGGGTCAGATCTCCGCTGCTCCATTGTAGGAGCTGGAAGGATGCTCGTCGCATAGCTGTCTCTCAGCGTGTCCTCCTCCTCCTGCTAGTACCCCGCTAGTGCAGCTGTAGGTGACCAGTATCTATAATCCTTTAGTTTTGTGTGCGTTGAATACTGAAAATAATTTCTTCTGCCAAGCCATTATGTGAGAAATACAGAGAAGGTAACATCTGTCTCCTTTGCTTAGTTGGGGCAATCGAGACCATCAGAGGATCATATCACTGGTGGGTTTGGAAATAGTCTCTCAGAGCCCTGCCTCCTATCCGCAGTTAGTTTGTTGTTGCTGCAGAGATCCCTGAATTCCATTCTGCTGAGGACTTACAACAGCTGTGCCCACCCTTCCAGCCTGAGCAGGCTGCAATACTACCTGTGGGGCACTGTACATGTGACGAGGCCGTGTGCAAGTGGGATGTGTTTGCTCGCAAGCAGGCAGCAGCCAAGAGGAGCCCAAATCCTTGTGATTTGCACAGGACCTGAGCATTGCTACCGCTTCCTGAGACCTATAAGTCCTTCCCTTCTCATTTGCCTCAGAATGCCACCATCATGAGACTTTAAATGGGCATCGTATGCCAACCTCTTCCCTGAGGATGCCAAGGTGGGACAAGCTGCCAGGACACACGCAGCACTGCACTCCCATGCTCTGGGAGAGAATCAGACTGTACATTAGCCAGCTCATTTTAATGAGCATGATCTGGCCAGCATTTTCCTTCGGCATATATAGATCTCAAATTACATCAGAATGTATGAAGCTGTGCAGCTAAACCTTAATGTGCAGATCATCTGACCCTTGGGGAAGTTTATGAGATCGTCCAAAGTCAATAGGGAACTGAAGACTTAGAGATGCAATGTGCGGTGAAGACCAGGTCACTCACATGGGAAAAACTGCTCTCGGGCTGGAGGAAGGCAATGTTTTTATCTAACTACCTCCCCTTCAGTAGTTTTTTAAGCCATTTAGCAACTCCTTTAACTTTCTGTTTCCCCATACAAATAGTAACATTTCACTTTCGTGTAAAATTTAATTGTTTAGCCTGATTCAGCCTCCCTAACTGAAGGTAGTAAAGGAGTAACTGGGCAAGCGGGGGTTGAATAGCACCAAATCAACCTGGAAACTGAAAATCTAAGAGGAAAAGTAATAATAAAAAATTTTTAAACAGTCCAAGAGGAGATAAAGAGCCTTTGTCTTGCAAATAAACAT
This sequence comes from Falco naumanni, assembly GCF_017639655.2. Taxonomy (NCBI): domain Eukaryota; kingdom Metazoa; phylum Chordata; class Aves; order Falconiformes; family Falconidae; genus Falco; species Falco naumanni. Next base: position 19,245,195 of record NC_054068.1, on the reverse strand, counting down.
GAAACTGTAGGTATGCTTTGGTACAAAGGCAGCTGTATTTGAACAGGGATAGGAGCTGCTGCCTTGATGGAGATGAATGCTTTATGGGGTTGTTGTACTTTAAAGAGTGAGAGGACTGAAACAGGATTGATAGTGGCGGGTATTAGAAGAGTCAGGAGAACCTGGTGCTCCTGTGACCTGTTATATGAAGACAGCATTCTTAAAGATGGCCTATAATGCTGAACAGTTTCCATACCTACAGCAAATACCAATAGTTTTCTTATTTTGACACAGGAATGGAAACGCCCAATAGCTGAAGGACAGTCTTTGCCTTAAGGAATTTATAATCTTCACAGCTAAATCAGGCAAAAGCAGGAAGGTGAGACCAAGGCCCAGAGAAGTGAGTTGACATGGCAAATTAGCTGTTACACGGAATTTATAACCATGGTCTCCTATCACCCAGCCTTGGGTATTGAACCATCCAGCCCTTCTCACACGTTACTCTTTCCTTGAAGTCTGAGAAAGAATAGACAAGAGTCAAGTGCAGTAAATAAATAATTCAGGGGCAATATGCATTGATCGATGGAGCATCCCAAATTAAAGCATGCTGGCCTGCAAGCAAAATTACATGGCTGAAAATCAAGGTCATTTAGGGGCATCTTGCTTGTGTGTTCACTGTGCAGTCTTTAGTTTGTATCCTAATGATATGCATTAATAAACCTTCATTGTGCAGCATAAGTAAAAGCAGAATCAGTTACTTGAACATGCTAGAGTATTTAATCATATTTGATCAAGTGCTGAAAGAGTATTTTTCACAAGCCTGAGCAGTCCATTACAGGAGATATCCTTGAGTTGTGTGGAAGAGAAATACCTCCTGTCAGTCTTAAGACTTTTTTCCAGCTCTCTAGTCAGAAACAGAAATTTGGAAGGATTCTTTCAGAGTGGAGAGGGATGTGATGGGAAATGATGCCATTTCTGCTGAATATCTGTAAAGGAAATGGCAGCAAACGTACCCAGTTGTGGGTCTGGGTGCTCCCTGGCTGAGCTGGTCCACCAGCAGCTGCACTTCTTGGGAGAACTTCTAACTGGAGGTATATGCACATCCCAGATGATGGAGTCTCTTAATTAGCTCTCTAAAATAACAGATATTTATTTATCACTAATCTGTCCGCTTAATTAGGAGGCTGAAATAGCACCATTAAAAGTTACTGTTTCCATTACTAAAAGTAGTTTTTAACATACCATTTTTAGAATTAGCTGGAAAGCAATTATTAAGATGCACAGTCTGATGCTGTTTGGACCATCCATGCCACCCTACCCAGACTTCGGATGTGGGGGAAACAAGTAGAAACTGGTGCCTTCCACCTTACAGGTGGTGCAGGTGTAGTGAGTGGGGGAGGTTGGCAGCTTGGCATTCAAGGAGACAATTGCAATTTCTTGTATTTTATTGACTCCCTATTTTCAAGAGTCAGGAAAATGTAGGGTGATGATTGAGTAATGATCCATGTCCTCTGCTTAATATTGGAATGTGAAATGCTATGCAGGTGATCAGATTGTTCTCAAATTTTATAGCTAAAGATATGTGGCAAAGAGATATGGTCCTTGGGTAAGAGGTTTAATAAGATTATGCTTTATTCCTAGAGTGTACTGCGTCAGGTAAATTTGACAGTCATATCACAAAGATCCCACAGTGTGTTCGGTGTAGGCACTAAATGTCCCGTATGCAGCCAGGGACAGTGACCTGCTCTTCTGCTATCTTCTGAGTAGTCATAAACTCCCTGAGTAATTGTTCCTATCAGAAAGGATGAGATTGAGGAGTAAGTGATGTGTCAGTGATGACTGCAGAATCAGGTGTTTAAAAAATTAAAAAAAAAAAAACCAAACATGAGGGTATGAACAACTGGGAATTAGTGTGTATCAACAAGGGTTATGAAGTGTACAACTGTTTATTTGTTTCAATATTTGTGCTTGCTTATTCCAGTCTATGCAAATGGCAGGGACTGATAGGTGAACGTACACTTGGCTCTTGCCTTACAAGTCTACAGTGAGCTTTAACCTGTGAAGTACCTTATGAAAATTATAAAGATGGGACCAAATCTGTCCTTGTCTGTGATAGTGCCATACCCCTTTACTCCACTTTTGATCACGTTCTTCTTGATTTCTTTTCCTCTGGACATACAGTAGATCACAGAAATGTACTAGATTTGTTCTACAACCTGTGTGTTGTGATGTTTTTTTTTCCTTCCAAATTCTGAAAGCCTACTTTGGCTTCTTGAAAAGATACTGAGAGGATCTTTGTCATATGAGAAATGTGCTCAGGAATATTTTCTTAATAGCCTGCTTTGTGCTGTTTGATCTGTTTTATTAAAAAAAAAAAATCACTGAAAAACTGCATTTTTCAGAAAGTGCAGAACAAATAACTCATGCACATCCCAGGAGCTGGGCAACTGATATACATTAGCAATGCCTGAGGATGGAGGAGATGCCTATATCTGTTGAAGCAGGCTTTTTTTTCTCCCCAACAACAACAAAAATGTAAGCATTCATACTTCAGAAAATGAATTGCAGATGTGCCTTCACCACCCGCCACCCCAAAGACATTTGGTGATGTCTCAGATATATGTAAATATTTTTAAAATTGCCAATCTGCTTAAAGATATATGGTAACACAATGGAATTTAAATACAAGTGTTTATTTCAAATGATGCTTACAAAACTGGACAGCATCCCTGCTAAAGTGTACAGGATACTATGACAGAGATTATTTAAAGGCATGTCAACAGTTTTACATACATATTGGAAAATGTTCCCTGTGCATGTTTACATGGCTGGAAAACTTGCCTGAGTAAAGACTTTGGATCTTTGGAAGTTGAATGTACACAAGTGGCCCCACCAAGCAGAAGCTGTGGCAGCTCTGTGTAAAGCACAAGGTTTTCTGTAGGGTGGGGAGAAGCAAAGACTTTTACATTATCCCTTTCTTTTGCACTAATAACGTAAACAGTACTACCTTGGACTTGCTCCTGTTGCTCAGGGATTTTCTTACCTACCTGTGGTTTTTTTGTTTTCTTTCTTTTCTGTTACCTTTGTGACTTGCTGTAAAAACCCAGAATATCGTAATTTTAACACTGAAGGGCTGCAAGCAAAACACATGAAATGCAGTTCCCACCTTCACCACTCTGAGCAATTCATTCTGAAAACAGCTGAGCACTCTCTGGCGTCACAGGATGGCCACAAATCTCAGTAATATTCCCAGTATCTTACAGGATTCTGTTCCTGAGATCAGGTACTTTTCTGTGTTTTCCTACTGGCACACCGTTTCCTGCTTCCCTTCTGCCCACATCACAGCTTTCTCTTCTATTACTCTTTTGGGCTTATTAAGATACTTAGCCATTAAGTTATGCAATGTAAACTCTTGTCTTTGAAAGCCTGAGGCTGTGAGATTGTCAAAACATTCAAAAACCCCCTTGAAAACTCTTTTGCTAAATGTTCTGATGGAAACCAAGACTTCTGCTCTACAGTAAATCACAGTGCATAACACATGAAGACAGAACACATGACGCAGAAGAATGTGTCACCGTTTCTGTCATGACTACTTATGTTGATACAGTTCATACCAGAGCTGAGTCCCAGTGACTTCAGTAGGAACTCTCAGGCTCCAACCCTTGTGCATCGGATACAAATCATCCTTGAGGGTGTCATAAAGGTTCTGCCAAAGAAAGAATATACTTATCTTCCTGAAACAGGTCTTGACAGAAAAAGAAATATTTGTGGTTTTAATCTGGAGTTCACATATATTTTTCCTGAGCATCACATACTCTGCTGGGAAAGTTGTCAATTATTTATTTGAGTACTGGAGAAAAATCAAGGGCACATCAAGGCAATTCATACCTTTTGATGCAGTCTAAAATGTTAGGCTTCCACACTGGCAAAACGCTCTCAATGATTTTTCTGCTTCTGAACTTGACAATCTTTTCCTTATTTTTGCTGGGAAACGAATGCATCTGTTTTCTTAACAAATGGAAGTGTTTGGCTTACAGATGCTGCCTTTCAAATAAAAGCCTACTAAAAATCTGATATGGCCAGAGAACATGTCACATATTTTCCAGTTAGTGGGTGAGAACTTTTTCTGCAGCTGTACTGTGTGTCTTGGCAAGTGTTTGTCTGTGCAAATATCCCTTCCCCAGATTTATCAGCACAACATTTCTAAATTGCTGGTGAGATACAATGAAAGAAATTGGTGCTACGCTTGGGAAGGAACGATGTAGGAGAACAGACTAGTTTTCTAGCATCCCAGATGTTATTTCTGTTTTCCAGGAGTCAAGAAATACCCCGATGTAAGAAGGATAGGTCAGGAAGCTCCTCTTACCACAGCACTGGTGTTAAGTGGGGAAGGTCTCTCCTTGAGGGTAGGAACTGTCCTGAAATATGTGTGTCCTGCTGGAAAGAAACACTGGTTATGCTGCATGGAGAGGACGGAACATTAGCGATGGGCAAAGAAAAGATATGCCTCTCCCTCTTTTTTATTAAAGGGTGCAAGAAGGGGGAGGAGTCAATGATGTTAAAATTCAAGAGTTGGCACTTTGAGTCAGTGCATGGGGGACAGGGGAAATGAGGGCTAAATCACATTATTTTCCTTCAATATTTCCTGCAGTCTCCCCAGCAGTATGGTAACTTTGGAGAGATCTGAAGGCTGACAGTGTTTCATACAGCAAAGAAATACTGTAGGGTATTTGTTAAGGAGTTCTTGCAAGGCGGGATTAGCATCAAACAGTGTGATGTTAATGGCAGGTTCTTATATATCTGAACTATCCCCATTTATTTTGTCATTGACAAGAAGGCATTTGTGATTAAGAGACTTCAACACGGGTCTCAAATTCACTTGTCTACAGGTGAACATAAATTCTGATGTGAATAAGATATAAGCTCACTGCACACAAACCATTCCTGAATAATGTTTTGTACATACCAGCTGTAATGTTTTTGACTGTGGTGTATTTAAAGATGTAAGAACAGATTTGCACACTGTTTTTAGTTTAATGGTTTATTAATAAACATTAAATAACAGCAATTTTGTCTTTGCTAACCTACTTTGTAATAAGCCAAAAAAGACTTATTTAAATATAGATGTGTATGTGTTAGCTGCAGGCAAGTTATTTTTATAATTAACTACAACATTAGAAACTAATCATATAAATATGTTACTATAGACCAGTCTCCTTAAGTCTAATTCAATTGGAAATTTGTAATTGTTGTGGTATGTCCTCTAGTAATAATAAAATTCTTGGCATTAGCAAGGAACAAGGAGCTGGGCTGGTTTAGAGCAAAACAAGGAGATTCCTCCTTTTTGCATTTCTCAGGTTTTAGTTCCCCCCTCATCTTCTAAAAAGAGGTCCCAGGGAAATTCTTTCTATGGAATATATAGCTGTGGTGTTATTCAAATCACACAAGACTGTGGCCAGCTCTACAAGCTGCCAACTCCCCTCTCCAAAGTGGCCACCAAGGAGGCCTTCAAATTCCCATCTCCAGAAGCTGGTACCCATGAGGGATTTCCCGACATCAGTCACTTCATTCAGATATCTAGATTTTTCTTGCATTTTCTCATGCCCAATCCAACTACGCCGCCCAGCATTCAGTGTTCATTGCCCAGGTGACCGTCGCTTCCACACTACGAAGGAACACCTGCGATCTGCACGGTGCCTTCAGGTGAGATGCGTTTCCTTTGCCTTCCTGCCAAGTTTCCCCCCTGCTCAGCTGGACAGTATGTGGATGATGCTACATGGGAATGGATAAGCAGAAAATAATGAAAACCCCATGTGTAAAGACATAATAAAGACACAGTTTCCGTTTACCTGAGCACATAATTCATCGGGGAACAGAAGCTAAAGGAGGATTTCCTCTGTCCTTATATTTAGAGTAGCCACTAGGAGAGCCGAGTAGGTTAGTGAGCTCTGCTGAGCCTAATCCCATCTTTTAATTAAATATTTTAAGGTTAAATTAGCTGTTAGACAGTTAATGTATTTTTCAAGGTTTCCATTACTTATACGCATCTACGTGCTTTGTGGGAGCTTCTGTGTCTGTTTGGCCATCATCATTTGATTTATCATTTCTTTAAGCTCAAATTAAGGTCAGAGTTTGGCTGATGCCACTGGGCCATCCTAGAACTGCAGTTCTTCCTTTCCCTCCCAAACTGTTACAGTGACATCACGTGGAGGTGACGCCTATAGTAATGTTAAATGAGATATTTAGGATTACAGAAAACAGTCTGTTTGTAAGAAGTCCACCCAGTGTATATGAGGGTGACAGGGGAGTTGAGTATCTCTGCTGTTAGAAGTCCAAATCCTTTATTATTGCAGTTTAAATAAAAAAACCCAAAACTTTAAAAAAAATCAAAGAGTTGGAGGAACTGAGAAACATAACGTAGGCTCTCCCCACCAAATGGAATACAATATACTGAGCTTAATTACTTTCACCTTCCATATAACCCACTAGGAGGTAAAAATATCCAGCGCTCAGCAGGAAGCGCTTCCTTAGCACCATACAAGATAGGGCCCCAGAACTGTTTAAATTTCCCAGTTCTGTTCACAAGATACATCCTTTCCAATCACTTCTTTTTTTAAAAATAAAGAGTCGTTAAATGGAGTCAGTTTTATGTAAGTCCTAAAAATATTCTAGGAACAGCAGACTAGTGCATAAAATGTGTTGCCTGCCTCCTCCCCCTAGTTTCTTTCAAATAACTAGAGGTCATAACCCCCAAAATCTGGCTGTTGGCTGTCAGCTAGTAGAAACCAGCTGAAACCCTGGTAAGACAAATCTTCACAGCTGTATCATATGTCTGCTATTGTCAATATAGCTGCAAAACCTGCCAACTGCTTGTCACTTAACATAAAGTGGATGTAGTGGGGGATGAAGTAGAAAGAGAAACAGATCACGATGCAATCTGAAGGCATGTTGATCTGGTAAACTTTTCTTGTCTTTCTTACTTTGGGGTATTTCCTTTTTCTGCTTCTCCAGCCTGTTAAAAAGATAAGCACATTAGATATCTAGCCCCTAAGCACCGATTTCAAAACCAGGGCTATGTTTTATTTTCCATGTTATCCTGGTACAAGGAATGCAATTGCCAATCCCATCTAACGAGCTGGCAGCTGTGGCCAGGTTGATATGCATCCTATAAGTAATACTAGATGGCAGAACAGAAGCTCTGATCCTTCAGGTTTCTTTTTAGACTGGGTTATACACTGCCTCTGACTGGAGCGTTGTCCACACTGGGCCCGCACCAGTGCCTTGGGCACTGCTGCCGGCACACCGCGGTTACTCCCAGTATCACAATGTTCAGCAAGATTTCGATCTTGCTAGCAATGGGAAAATTCCACTCCAAAGATACCTTTCATTTCTCAAAGGAAGGCAGATTTTAGAGAAATATTGTAGCATTTTAGGGAAGTGGGGAAAATGAATTTATCTTTGAAAATATTTCTTCTGGTACAAGAGATTGGGAGAATGGAAAGGGAGAAAAAGAGAAAAGCTGATTCAGTTGCTCCATTGTCATTCTTTCAATATTACAAAAAGCAAGGGCAGGATCTTCTTTTCTTCTTACAACTGAATTTTGTTTCGCGTTTTGGAAAGACATTGTGAGGTATCTTGGTTTTTAAAAAGGAATTTTTCTAAGGCAATTTTAAATTCATTGAAAGAGAAGAAAAAACAAATAGATAATAATTTTTTGGCCAGGTATAGTTTTTATTTTCATTTATGGTGGGTTCCCATGAAAAGGCAGGGGAAGAACTCAAGAAAGCCAACATTCCTGCCAAGTCAGTGTCTCCCATGCCTAGTAAAACTGTCCACTTAAGTGTCACTGAAAACCAGACAGCTTCTTATCTGCCTAAGGTCTCCGATCACAGAAAAAGAGTCACAAAAGATCTTGGTCCTTTTTTCAAAATTACTGAAAGAAAATCGAATAATTGGAATGAGAATACCCAAAGCATTTTTTTCTGGCCCCAGATAAGGACCTACTTTTCCAGTCTTTACTTAACCTGCCAGCGACTCCTGCAGGGAATTGTGCTAGAGAAAAAGTATACAGATCATGCTCAGATTGCAGCTAATTATTAAAAATGGCTTACTTATGTTTATTTTTAATTGCTCCAAACCTCAGTAGTGTAACGAAGCTATTAAGAAATAACTCTCTGAAAGAGTTAACAAAAAAAAAAAAAAAAAAAAGAAAAATCAGATAAGGTCCCCAATGCACTTTTGCATTTTATTGACATTTTAATTAAGACTGTAGTATACTTCAGGGATCTCTGCACTTAAATAGAAACCATTTTAATATGCTACACTGGCAAAGAGTAATGGATGAATACAGACCCATATTCCCATATGTTTTATGGTACTTAGTGATTCTTTTGTACAATGTATTATGATGTTAAGAAATTTTATGAGTTTCTATTGGCTAAGCTGAGCCATATCAAATTATAATTTTGCTCAGTGGATTTTACTGTAAGCAGATTAAATAGGGCACGTTCTGTATTTATTGTACAGTTAGAGCTGCCTGTTTTTGTTTTTCCTATTATAGTCTTCATTTAGTTTTCCCCTTAAAGTGAATGTAACAAGCATTATATGAAGAAATCACTTGGCTCCATTTACAGTGGGCTGGGTGGTTGTTTGCTGGATTTTCTATTTTTTAATAAAAGTTGTTGGAGCTGAAAGGATGTTGTTCCCCTGATAATATTGATCTGAATGAATTCTTATCCATTTAACTGCACCACTGATATAGCTATGAATATTTTTCTTTTTAAATAGACAAGTTGGCATCTAGTATTAAGAACTGGGGACTCCAGCTAGCCAAGAGAGAGGAGATTTTTGGTCCCATTTTGGCCCCAGGAACAGGACCATGTGTCAAAGGGCTGACAAATGTAGTTTAATGATGCTTACTAACTCCGGAGTTTTGAAGACTTTGAGTAACACCAAGTTGTAAACCCGCTCATGAGCAACATGAGAAAGTGTGAATACCGCTCCAGGACTAAATTAAGGCAGCTCAAATGTGTAACTTAGTACAGCATCCAATGGAGCCCCTGTGGTTGGAAGGGGGAAAGTGCTAGGGCGAGATGCACTGGTGTCAGGCCAATTGCCCTGGCCACCGCTGTCACGTGAAGCAGCTGGGGTGAGAACCACAGGCATGGTACAAAGTCAGGCTGAACATTGATAGCCACTTTTATTATTACTATTTTTGGATTCTTCCCTCGTGAGTGTTTCTGCATAGTAGGCCAAGCCAAAACCAGAAGGTTCCAGACTTGAAAGGTTATTCTCATGAGAATGTCAGTATAAGCAGTCATCCTCCATATCTTAATAGCCATCTCCAAACACGTGAGAGCAGATGAGTGTAATGGAAGGGGAATGTTCCACTTGGTTAAAAATACTGATTCAGCAAACCCCAAACTTTTTGGGGAAGGTATTAGTACTAATGAGGGTTTGGAGAAAAAAAGGTCCTCAGTATTCCATTTCTTTTGCACTAACAAGATTTTAATTCTGAAATTTTAGTTTAGGAGAAAAGATTAGGAGAAGAAAATACATCAACTTTTAGACATAATTCTTACGGCATAAAAGAAGTGTTGCAGTTGTATGTGGAGTCTGAGATTATCTGTCCGTTCAAAGTTTTCAAAATTTTAACTTTTGCTGGCCTAGCATCAAATGGAGTGGGAAAACTGGTGATGTCTAAGTTTTCCTGGTGTAAGAATAAGAGTCCCCAGGTCACTCTCACATTAGCACGGAGAGAGTATTGCAGGAAGTAGACAGCAAAGGGGTTTACAGTTTATTTTTACAATCCCTACATTAAATGCTTTTTCCACTTCCAGAAAACTTTGACTTCCTCCTGAATTACACTAATTCCCAAGTATTCTGCTACTCTACTTTTCCTTGAAAGCCAGCTTCACTAAAGCACTGTGTTTTTTGTTGTATTGTGGTAAATGATGTTTTAATTTGGAGGTCAGTAAATGAGAGAAATTATGAGGAATCTGTTTGGTGCCAGCACCACCAGACAAAGCTGCCTTGAAATTTGTAGATGAAGGAAAGGAGAATGCAGTACAGGAACAGCACTCAGTCATTGGGGCTGTCGATAGGTGTGCTTAGAGATGGGGAAATGTCTAAAAAATATCTTAAAATTAGGCCATTTGAATGCAAAGTGCATTAAAGTGTGTGGGTTTGGGGTTTTTTTTATGCTTTCTTTTAATACATTAGAGTGGGATAAAAAAAATGGGAAAGTGTTGCATTCAGGTTTTCTCACCCCTTTTCAGGTTTCCCATCCTTTTTCATGATGGCATTGAAATGTTTTGTACTTTCACCTTTTACAGCCACACAGAAAAACTTGAAGTGAAAATCATCCAAATCTCTTTGGGGCCAAACTGATCCCAGCAACAGTTTGAAGCCCTTCAATCCTTCCTCATCACTGATATGACCTCACTCCTATGTAAAATGTAGTGAATGATAATTTTTATGTTACTTTCCCTTTCCAATAATGCTCTATGAATCTTCAAAAAACAGAAAAGGTAAAATGAGACCTGGACTTTCAGGTCCGTTTGTCTGCAGTTCAGTGGTGGGTGATTCCTCTCCAGATGAGGTTTTTGGTGTGCTTCAGCTAACTTCTGCCAGAACAGGCCCAGTATGTCACGGGTGAGAATGCTTTACTGGCACAGGGCTGAAGACAGCCTTTGCCATCTCAGCTATCTGTGATTCATTAATTGATTCGATTCATATTGCTCATTTGGCTTTAAATCTATCTTCTCTGAGCAGAAAGGTTTCTGCCATGGTGCATGACAGCATCTGTCAGCACCTGCCCTTGTTAACCAAACCATCCACAGAGACCTCATGCAGAAGACTAAAGAGAAGTAAAAGTCTTACATTAAATTCAAACCTTTCCGATCCAGTCGTGCTGACATCGTTCCCTGCTGCCCGATTAGGGGGATCCCAGCCCTTTTGTAGATGGCTTTCTATAGCTGTGGCGCACAGGCACTGGGGGTGGTGCCAGCTGGGGAATGTGTTGGTAAAAATTGATGTGTAACTCCAGCATTTTTTACATTTCATCACAGAGGAGGTTTTTAGATGTTTAGTGTAAAATACCGGTTTCCCTCCTTTAAAAAGAAGCAAGACACCTCTCGATCTTCATTTCCTCTCTCTCTGGTGCACTGACGTTTAGGCGTTATCTTGCATGTTTGTACCTATGGAGAAACCAGTGGCATGTGACTAAGTGTGCTGCTTGATCAGGCCTTTGTCTGCCTGCGTGTTTGGGTAGAGCACAGTTCCCCCCTTCCCCTTCATCCTTGTTAATGTCTCCTTTTTCTTAGTCCTCTTCCTTTTTTTTTTTCCTTCCCCCTTCTCTCCCTCCCTCCCTCTATCCCCCCAATTCCTTGCAACCTTCTGCCACCCACTGCTGCTTCCTCCCTCCAGAGGAACTGATAAGCAGCTGGTTTTGGAGGCAGAGCTAATGCCATCCCTCGGGGGGGTGTGGGCGAGGAGGGGGGTTCTGGTGCACGGGAAACCGGGTGTCCCTCATGGAGAGCGGAACAAGTCACCTCTGCAGTCAGCACAGCAGCCACCCGCCTTAGGCCTAGTGATGCCGACTTTATCTCCAAATTCAGATCTCCTGGTTCACAGCCCCATGCCAGACATGTGCTTTTTTTTAGATGCCTAAGGAATTCCTTGGTATTAAACTTAGAGAGAGACAGGGAGAGAATGTGGCGGGGATACATTGCTTTGTCTGTTTTAGCATGTGCTAACAATAATTCCTGATGCCGTCTCGCAGGGGAGGAATACTGCCATGGTAACTTTTAATATAAGCATGAAATCAGCAAGCTCCACTCTGATATCTCGTGTAATTAAATAGCTAATAATGTACAATTGTAATTTATACTAATGCTTTTGATATTTTGTCTTTATCTCAGAGCCCTTACCTCTTGGCGAAGCATCGTATCAATGTGGACATGGTGCTGAGGGTGGGGCAAGACAAGAAAGGGATCGGGGGATACCTCATTATAAATGTGAGGCTGGCGCATGAACCGTGTCTGCGGCAATCAAACAGCTAATTGTTATGATTTTGCTGATAGTGTCTTAGCTGTAATATCCTGCACTGTGTCATTTTTTCAACCCTTAATGTAACACATTTGCATATCGAACCATCGCAGTGACTATCCTATCAGCTGTACTTGAGTGTGTGAATCAAAAATGCATTGTTCCCTGTGCCCTTCAGCATATCGGATCAAAAAGCAAAGCCAAGAGATAATTTTTATTTCAATTATTTTTTTTGGACTTGGAGAAGTAATCACATAGACAGTTTCCTTAAAGATAAACCCCTTGCTCATGCATGCATTAAAATTCAGCTTGCAAGGCACCTAGTGTGGCTGAAGCCTAGATAAAAGAATTGAATTTTTGAAAAAATGGGGGGAAAAAAAAAAGAAAAAGAAGAGAAGCTGGTGTTTAAAGTGTCCTGTGAAAGAAAGAAGGCATTTGGCCTTAGGCATGTGCATCCACAAGAGACAGCTTCAACTCTTATAAAGTGGGGAGTTTTGTGTGAGCACAGATGCATTTTGTTTTCCTATGAGAAAAAGATGATTAAATTATCAGAAACAAAGATAAAAAACCTAGGGCTTCCTGGATATTCTTCTTTTACCTCCCTTGTGTCTCACTTATTCCTACTGCTTAGCAAAGGTGCTGACTCTATCTCTCTAAGCTTTAGTTTAAATGTCCAACACCGCTTATTAATGAAAGTAATAGGCTTTTGTTTATTACATGTAATAATGGTGAATATGACTATTTAATATAAATCTGACATTTAAATTCCACTTAGTTCCGAGATTCGGTTGATATAAACGAATAACTCTTTACCCTAGAGTAAAAACTCCCTCAGTCTGCATTTTAAAGCATTGAAGTTTTCAAAGTAATCAGTTTTTTTCAGAGGAACCAAATTGTGAAGACATCTGTTATGTTATTAATTTCACATAAATCTTAAGCTCCTCAAGGCCTGAAATGAGGCTTCATTCAAGCCGAATTAATGAAACATGATTGTAAGTCCCTTGCATGGAAATGCTGTCATACAGTATTGAGTTGCTTATAATCACTGAGTAATCTTGCAGGCTGCCAAGGGAGAGCTACTTTAAATCCCTCCATAAAACAATATCTGAAAATATCAGAACACTAACTATATCCTGGAAGATTAATAGCAGATGAAAATTTCTATGAAATGAATCATTCTTTCTCAGTAAAGGATACAAACATTTCCAGTAACTGCAGATTGTATAATATAAAGCACAATCTACGATCCAGATGCGAGTTGCATTTAAGCTCTGACATTCATTCTAAATACAAAATTGCTTAAGTATGCAAGAATTCTATATAATAGAGAAAATGTTTGGAATTATATAGGTTTCTAATTCAATATGGCCCAAATCCTGAAGGACTTAGTCAAAACTCCCACTGACCTTTTTTGCCTAAGGAAGGGACTGAGGGATTTGGCAATAGGTGTAAATATTGCACCGAGCAAATGATAACTAATCATAATGAGTGAGAAGCAGCATACTAATTTTGAATTCTTTCTTTGAATGGTATTTGGTTTTTTGTCTTTTAATTGAGCAAATGAAACTTGGTTTTCCTTTTTAAAATAATAATTAATAGAACAGTGCCATACAACTAATTTTTCATGTTGAAACAGGAACTTTTGAGAGACTGAACTGCCTTAATCAAACTTCAAAATACTACATTGGTCTCCAGCTGAATTGGGAAATAAAAATCTGTATATGATATTTATTACACAAATCTTCTGTGTCCTGTTAGTTTTAATATTTTTTTTCTTTTCTCTTTTCTCCTTAAAAAATAATTTAAAAAATATTAAAAGATCAGACGATTAAATACAAAGGCAATCCTTTTAACGTAGTGGCATATTATGCAAACTTAATTATAAGGACAGTATATACCTGGGGTATGGGATACTTGGTAATTACTCCTCAGGTAGAAACCTTAGTACCAGTGGTTTCTTATATAATGTAACTTTAGGTGCAGCTACTTGAACCTGCATGATGCAATGCTTCAAAATGCCAGTCATTTCCTCCTGGATTTTCATCTTGAAGATGTTTACACTTTTGCCCCTCAAAACCGCTATTCTGTCAGATTTTTAATATACTATTTTTTTTCTCTCAAATGTTTTTGCTGAACATGATCAGTGCTTAATTAATTATAAATAAATAATTACAACAGTTGTATGTATGCTCCTGGTCAGCAGCTGTTGGTATTGAAAAATACTTTGATGTTTTATACAGGGGAAGTGAGAACAGTTCTAGGAGCTATAGTTGCAGAAGACTTCTATGTATTTTGATGGAATGAATAAGATTTGTATTGCAGTTCTGGTCATATCCCAGCATTTAGAGTTTTCTTTAGGTCTGTAACGTGATAGACATTGCACACATATACAACATGAATTTTTAAGTGTCGTTATATAGTCATTAGGGCAAAAGCTTTTATATCATTATACTGTAGAATCCTGGCATTGCTAGGTTAGCAAAAAGTGGACCATCAGAATTCATCTTGGTGGTAATTTTTAGATAAAATTCTGTGTCATTCACAGAATAAAGATGCACTAATGTCTAGCTGCTGTACTTGAAATTTTGACAACCTCAGTATGAAAGAAAAAAAAAAAAGACCACAACAAAAAAAAAAAAGGCAGCTAGGTCTACATTTTACCCATTAGTCAGATTCAATATTACTTCAAAGATGTTCTAAATCTGCATTTGAGTACCATATGTTGACACTGTGTTTTGGACACTTGAGATTACTTGATGTACCGCAACCATGACTTGTACTCTTCTTCTGTAATCCTTGTTCTCCAGGGCATTACTGAATTCAGAGAGAAGCAAACAGAGCAGGTTTTCAGGGGGTGTGGGGGGGTTGTTTCTGATTTTAGGGGGGGTTTACTGTCTGGTTTGGGTGCTGCTTCCTTGTTCACCTCTGCGAATCCATGTCAAAATAAACAGAGACCTTATCTAAAGAGTGGCACACTTTGAAGTGCAGAGATGCAAATCCAAACATTGCATCACACTGTCAGATACAGAAATTAGCAGCATCCTGCATGTCCTTTGAAGTTTAAGGCTGTGCTTCCATGGAGTGTATTTTCATAGAGAAATCAGATGGAAGCTATTCAGACTCAGATAGCAATAATGATTTACTTGCAGTAAATCTTACAGGTTTTGGCCACACTTAGGGTATGATTTACTAAATACTTTTTGGTCAGATGTTACTTATTAAGATATTACTCCCTCCCCCCAACTATTTTTTAATTAAAGGCTAGAGATCTAATGTGCTTATTTTCTCTACACATATGTAAAAAATCAAATAACTATTATATACCAGATTATTTGCTTCTTGCATCTTTTTAAAATACTGTGATTTACAAACTTTGATAGAACTACTTGACTGTAGCAGCTGTTTAATCACAGTGGAAAATATTTTAAAATGACAACCTCAGTGGTGGTCTGTTCTGAACAATGAACAGAATAAAGTAGACTGGAGGTAGAAGCAGCACATTGGTAACAGCAAAATGATCAGAGGCACTAAATTCTAATGTTTAACTGCTTTTTAAATAAATACTGTCCCCTGTCCATGGCCCTGCAACCAATATGCCATGACTGCAGTTCCCTCTCCCCTCTCCATCCTTCCTCACCCTGCTGGCTTCTTGCAGTGCTGGCTGTCTCTCAGGGTACATTTGCGCGGTGCATAGCACAAGGGGAAGGTCCAATTTCTTACGTCTTATAGCAAAAAATCTTAAAGCCGGGTCCAAAACTTTATTCAATTGGCTTTGGGTCAGATCCAGCAGACCAGATTTTATTCGGCTACATTTGTAGGTCTTCAACACCCACAGCTGAGGCCAGATTTTTATAGGTGCTTAGCGCTTAACAGTCCACAGTGATGGTTGGAAGGTGTTTGCAAAGTCCAGTCTCCTTAATCAGCAAAGAGAGAAGGTCTTCCAGAGACCACTCAGAGCACCTGAGCTTAAGCTCTAATATTTGTTCTGCTTCTTGAGCACTTTCCTCTCTTCACTGTTAATACGGCTGGGAAAATAGCACCCCTTGGGTGAAACTCTTCTCTGTGGAGATTCCCTTTGTTCCCAGTTTTGGATCTTTGAGTGTAGGAAGCTGGTGAACCACATTCATTATATAATGGGAGAAAATACCATTTTTTAAGAGGAATGTGTGGTCTAGGTTAAGATAGTATTCATATCTGTATATCCAAAAATCCTGACCGAGAGCCTTATCTCTGTATTCAGGGTCTCTTGTGGGCTTCTACCACCATAGATCAAAAGGGAATATTTTTTTTTTTTTACAGTTAAAAGACCCATAATTCTTTTATTATTATTATTCCTCCTTTTATGATTCTGTCCTCAAAACTTCTAGAAGTGAATTGCTGCTGCTACTGAGTTCTTTGGGCTTACACTGGCCTCACAGGGGGGACTAATGGGACTCTATTTATGTAGTATAATTACAATTTGCACAACAGGTTATTTGGTTGACCATGGTGGACACTTATCTTTCACTTCTGATGATATCATTTGGAGAGAAAGGAACTTTGCAAAATAGCTGCAAAACACTAATGCATACATGTAGGTGGATGGGAAGCATTTATATAGCCATATATTATATCCAAACCCTGAAAGGTGGAGGAAGGAATTCAAGAAAATGAAACTGCTTTGAAAAGAACAAACCATGAACTAGATCTATATTTTCTTTTTTTCCACTGGAAAAAAATAGAAGCAAGATGGGAAAAATGAGATTATTTCACATGGTTCTTGTTGTTATGCAGATTGCCTCTTTATATCCATACGTTCAGCACATCTGGCTCCCTTGTGGGTTTGCTCTTTGAGCTGGGAGGAAGAATGCACAGTGAGATTAAGGGCAAAATAAGGTGGAAGGACAGAAATGGAGAAATAGTTGTGGAGTGAAGACTGGCTGGACTAAGGAGGATTTCCATCAAAAGCCTACAAATCTGCCTTCCCTTCTCTTAAACCTTCCCATCTTACTACATTGAAAATTGCTTGCTCTCTCCAGCCACCGTGTGAGCGGTCAGGCTGTGGGTGCTCTGTGAGCAGTGCCTGGCAGGCTGGCCAGCTTCACCTGCATTTGCTTCTGTGCCCTGGTTTTCCTGGGCCATGCTGCTGTCCCTTGGTGTTTTCCCTTGGACTGTAAACTCCCATTGGCAAGGGCTGTGCTCTGCGCGCTGGTACTGCTGCTTGCACTGCAGGTGACTTGGCTACTGTGGTAGAGTGAATAACGCCACCACCCTTGTGTTTTTGTTACAAAATAAGGGCAGAAGCGGAGACCTCCCCTCATGGTTTCCCGGGTGAGAACTCATGTGTAGGTGCTTTGCTGTGGTCTGAGCGGATGGCTCTGGAAAAGCTCCCTGGGGAGTACAGGGCTATCGCTGCAGGGCAGCCTGGTACCTGCTGCAGGGAGGTGCTGCAGCGTTGTCTCAACTGATCCGAGACCATGGGATGTGCAGTGCTGGAGCACATGGGAAGATGACATTAGAAGCAGACTCTTTTGATGAAAATTTTACTGCACCACTCATTCTTTTAATCATGGACCATGACAAGACTTTCAAAGTCTCTGTGAGAGACTTATTGTCAACGTGATGAACCTTGGGGAAGGAAGATGCTCATTAAAGCACCGATGTGTTTTACACAAGCACACGCACAGAGGAAGCCTCGAAGTACCCATCCCGCATATTTGTTTGCATCACAGAGTAGATGGCCAGGCTCCCTCTGAGTCAGGCTGCTTCCATACTGAAATGCTGCTTCTAATTTATTCTTTATTCTAAAATACAGAAAATGCTCAGAAATCTTGGGTGTTCCCTGCTGTGAGGTGTGAAGCTGCAGAGGGCCTGCCTGGCTTCAGTCTCAGAAATCAGTGCTGAGGCTTGCTAGATTAATCTCATTCCCTAGAAAAGAGCTGAATGTTTTGGTCTGCAAAATGTTTATTGAGGAGCGATTTTCATAAGTGATACTATGCATTATAATTTGGAAAAAATTCCTCCTTGGAGGAACTTTCTGGATCAGATTCCTTCTGCTGGAAAAATCTTCCCTCTGCAATTCAAATGAGCTATTCATAGCTATACAAGAGAGGCTGAGAGGGCTAACGTGTTTTAGCAGGGTAAGCCGTATCTTTTATCTGTTGTTATGCTTCCAGCTCCCCGTGCACTACATGACCAAGACAATGCACCAAATAGGTCACATGTGTAAACTAAATCCTTCTAAGATGTTAGCACCACTGCCACCCTCTCCACAAACTGTTCTCGACTCTTCTGAAAAAAAAGCCTATTTTACGCTATTTTCAAGTCAGGTTTTTGAGTTTGTTTCCCACTCCTTCCCCCTTAGAAGGTGAATATATGAGCTTTACCGAATACTTTTAGACACGGGAACACAGGGCTGTCCTTTAAATGCTTACAGTGGATAAAGACAAAGAAATCCTATGAGCTGTGACAGCCATATAACTAGTCTCTGATAGCTGATCCTTGCAGTATGTCTGTGGTTAGATATACAGCTCCCCCAGTGCTTCCCTGCGGGCTCTCCTGCCTGGTGCTCATAATGCAGGCTGCACTTTTGGATGCTCTGCTTCAAGCTGAAGGGGACCTGGGAAGAGATCTGTGTTTCGGACCTGAGCATTTAAAGGTTGTCACGACACTTCTTCTTCTTACTGAACAGGGGAGAATTGCAAGCTGGTCCCCTCTGGAGTGCCGTTTGGCACACAGATTTTGTTCCACCGGTGCTTTCAAGGTGAACCCGTTAATTCAATATGACCCTTTTAAGAACTCCAAACATTACATGCTACAAGAGGGAAACAAAGCACTTAGTGGTATGAATCACGTTTTAAGATGGAGCAGAGGTGGTGTTTGTGTTGCCCTGAACAATTCCATTTTCAGTGGAATGACTCTGTCATAGGGAAGGTTTTGAACTCATTATGACTAATTACTTTTTAAATTTCAATGATTTTGGTTTTGGGGTTTGGGGCATTGTTTTGGCTGGCCTAGGAGCCTTGTGACTCAGTTTACATGGCCAGTTTGTTTGAATTATCTTGTCAGTTTAGAATAATCTTAAAACAGTACTCTTGAACAGTTTTCCTTTCTATCAAGTCTCTGCTCCTGAAGATTTGCCATCAGAGCTCCTGCTCATCTGCTCCCTTGGTCTAAAGCATCTGCTGATAGAGTCCTGAAGAGGACATGAGAACGTGCTGTCCTGTGCTGTAGTGTCTGTCTCCTCAGGACTGTTTTATTTAATCTCTACAGACTGAAATTGTACTCCTGTGACTTACAGCAGGAGACTGGTGCCAGGTAGCTTGAGTTTAGAATCTGATTTTGGCCTGGGATTATAGTAGTTGCACAGAGGGGTGTTTTATTTCCCCTGGCTGATGAAGGAAAAAATCTACCATTTTCTTTTTCATTAGCCTAGCACCCGATGGACAGTCTTGCTTTCCTTAAAGCTTTGTTCATATAGGCTGGGTGTAACCAGTGTGAAGTGTATCTTGTTGCAATGAGTTTTCTGCTGGGTAAATAGATGCTTCTGCATCCAGCCCAAAGCAGCCAAATGTGTGATGAGAGGGGCAGTGATCATGGATGTGCTCTGCTGATGAATTTCAGCTGAGTCCTGTATAATACTGTCATATATTTCATTGATATCTGTATTAGACACAGATCTCGGCAAATGGTTAAAAATCTTGGAGGATGGAAATATGACAGGGAACTGTTAGTTTTTTAAATGTGCAATGTTTAAGCACTGCACATTTCAACACCTTTTCTGCAGTTGTTATCCTACCTTGAATTCTTGCTAGGGGAAATTAGTAGGAAACTTCTGAAATGTTGTTACTAGGAAACTACTGAAACATTATTTCAGTAGCATTTAGCATCCTGAACATTTTAATATGATTTATGCTTAGGAATATTTTTTGGAGAGTCTGGTTGGTATTGTGACAGTCATTGAATGCCTTCCATTCACTGCTGGCTCTTATGCATGAAGAGTCATTTAACAGCGGTGCTGGTGGTAAGGGGGGAACCGTAGGATGGGGAAAGGTTACAGAGTAGCTAGAGGTGACAAGAAGGAAAAAAATTGCTGGATTTATTTGTGGAGGGCTGGAGCACACGTGAGAGAAGTAATTTCAGAAAAGCAAAGGTAGATCTGAGAATGCCATCCCCTGTTATGCAGAGCTGGCTGGTTTGTGTGCATTGGTGACGCACTTTGAAGGGATATACAAGTGCTGTTCAGGTGAAGCTGGTCACGCTGCTGTTGGTTGTGAGCTTTTTTTCTGCACTGTCTGCAATGCTCAAACCTACATATTGACTGGTAGTCATAGCATGGCTTAGGCCGCTGGAATATCTTTGTGCTTTTTATAAAACAATTTGGTATTGAGTTTTCTGCTCACACTTGCCTACTCTCCCCACAACTGTGGCTGCTATAAAAAACATTTTGGTACTTACAAATAAGGAAAACTGTAGACAATCTATGAAGAGTCTTGCAAAGGGTCCATGCATTGTTGCAGTGAGGCAGGAAGAGAAACTTTTATAATTCATGAGTAGTGAAAGCTTTCTTTACTTCTGGGATAAATATTCCAACCCGTTAGGTATACTTTATATGTAACATTTACATCTTGCTGAGTGATTAGTTTAAACAGCTATTTTTATCCTGCATTTCAGCCCACAACTCTCTAATGTTAATTAGTATTAGGAAGGAAGTATGTTTTCTTCACATGCCATAGCAAATGTGCTTTATATAATGATTACAGAACTTGTTTGATCTTTTGTTTTTACTGAACACAGTCTACAGCACTGACGGCAAACTGTTTGGTTTTAGTTTTCTTGTGCCCTGGGCTGTTTTCCACTGTGTGAAATTGCTGAACTTTTTTTTTTTAGGTGTTTTTTCACAATCACTGAAACTGTTGGAGTAAGATAGCATTTCACCATGAAGTTTCTTTGAATTGCTGTCTTTCAGTGAACAGTTCAAATAACCCCCTGCCTCTCCCAATACCAGTTTGAGGACACAGTTAAAACTGATAATGTAAGAAGTTTGGACAGAGGGGTTCAAAGGTTGGTCACAAGCTGTTCAGGTGTTGCACAGAGGATGCGAAAAGTGTATTGAGGGTGAGGACACAAAAATAGGCAAGGCTTTAGTGAGTGATCATTGCCAAATATTTAGAAATAAATTTTATAAAACATCCACAAATTGGGCAACCAGGAGAGCTTCTGCTGTTGTTCCCACTCTACATTCATGATTGTAAATAATAGAGAGACAGTTTTAGCTGATATACTCACAGATATAAAGGCATAATTACAGAATTCTTAAAAGTTATTTTCTTGCACTGTTACAAGTGGAGGAGAGCCACTGATTCCAACCCTTTAGCTCTAGGAAGGAAAAAGTATGAACCTGAACACAAATTTTTATCTTCCTTTCTTAGGTGCTTTGAAACTTTAGATTTAACACATTGTCTGAATACTCCATGTCTACAGTTTTGTAAAAGGTTTTCCTCCCAAAATTTCTTAGGACTTCATAAAAAAAAACCCAAAAAACCATAAAAGAAACTGTTCATCGTGCTAGACCTGTATCATAGAAATCAACTTGACGTTTCACTCAATTAATTTAGGATAGACCAAGATGAGAAATAGACCAAGATTAGAAAGCAATTAGAGTTGCTTTCTAGTTGTGAACGTGTTCTCCAAAGTTGTTGACATCTATTAGTTTTGTTTTTCTTAGAACCAAGGAGAGTGGCGTACTTCTTTGTAAACAGTTACATCCCTGGACCTAAGCACTGATCCAGCAAGCAGGCACATGCAAGTCGGTCTGGAGAAGTTAGTAGGTCAAGGGCCATCTGTGAAATTTTAGGGAATGGACTTGAACTGCATTGCAACTGAACTCTAAATTGATTGACAGAACTGATTTCTGCAAAAACCATGCATGCATTTTGCATCATCAGGGGCTACGGATGCAAATTCTAGTTGGTAATTACCAGATCTGTGGTGCTTGTTCATTAATTAAATGTACCTCTGGCATCCAGTGCTCCTACTTGAAACATGCTGGGGCTTAATTATGACTGTACAGCCCCTGTATCTGTAGGTGTGTGTGCATCTACACTTGTTCAGCGCCAAGATTTACAAAAGAAAATGAAGTAATTATTTAGGGTGGAGAAGAGAGTAAGAAGGAAAGAAAGAAAGAAGGGGAAAAAGAGTGAGGCAAAGAAGAGAAAGAGGAAGAGATGAACCTGGCCCTGTGAGGAGCATGTCTCCTCCTGCCCCTACCCTGACAGGTATTCAGCCAGGGTTTGCTGTTCCTGGGATCAAATACATTCTTTTGGAATAATTTAGAAAACTCAGTCTGTCTCAAACTGTTTGTGTCATGATCTGGGGCTCAGCGTTATGTTTAACTTGCCAGCAGGAGGGATCGGTGGAAATACAGATTGACTGCCCCGTGGTAGCCGAACCCCAGCCTTCCCAAGGCTCCCTCCCTCACAGCCACTCCTGTTCCTCTGCTGCCTTTAGCGCACAAGTTCCCATGGCCGATGCCTTAACGGGGGTGAGGTTCATCGTTTTGTAGGTTTTGTTTCAGTTGCTTTCTTCTGATAGTTTATGAAAGGGAGATGTTTGGGGAGGGAGGAAAGCGAGCCTCCTGCCCCGGCATAATGGGAGCTCCCGGAGCAGGTGAGTGACAGTCAGTGGGAAGCACTGAACCAGAGGCCTCAGAGCGGCTGGGCGCCGAGTCATCAATAATGCAGAATGAATTCTTGCTTCCCTCAGAGCTGAGAAAATAATACCCGGCTGGAATTGAGCGAGCAGTAGGGGACACAGCACCCTTGAGACTGCGGGTCTGGAAATCCTGAAGGGGAGAGCTTTGGAGAATTGAGTTTCTCCCTGCTGTATGCCTGATTTCTTCTCCTGCCCACTAGAAAATTGAGAAGTCAATTGGCCTTTTATTGTTAGGGTTGAAATGACTTTTTTTTTTGGTGTTGTGCTTTCCAATTAATTTTTTATTGAATTTTGAGAAAGGTAGATTTACAACTGCTACTGCAAAGGAGGAAAGAAAGAAATAAATATAAAATACCGAGGCAGGGAGCTGGGCTGAGCCTGCGCCGCCTCAGGCCTGAGGGCAGCTCCACTCCCGAGGCAGGCGGTGGGCCTGGTGGAGCCCATGCCCGCTGAGCGGTGTTCCCCTCCTCAGTAGGGCTGGAGTTAATGAGTTCTTAATGATCCTCACAGGGGCTGTGTGAGGCGCTAACTAGTACCTGATGCTCCTCACAAGGGCTGTGTGAGGAGCTAACTAGTACTTCATGCACCTCACGAGGGCTGTGTGAGGAGCTAACTAGTACTTCATGCACCTCACGAGGGCTGTGTGAGGAGCTAACTAGTACCTAATGCTCCTCACGAGGGCTGTGTGAGGAGCTAACTAGTACTTCATGCACCTCACGAGAGCTGTGTGAGCTAACTAGTACTTCATGCACCTCACAAGGTGAATATTAAGGTGAGTACTCATTTCAGTGTTTGCAGAGAAAACCACCCAGCACTGTGTGACTGTAGTGTTGTTAAGGCCCCGGCCTTGCGGGCTGTTTGCCACAGCTCGCTGTGCCCTCACTGCTTCCATGCCTTCGCCGCTGGCCTGCTGCACAAGTGCAGCTGTAGCAGGGCATGCCCCAGAAACAACTGCTCTAGTGTGGTTAATTGGTTGTTCTGAAAACTTAGGCATTACACATGTGTGAGATTTTACATTGAGTGTAGGCAGCCAGAGGAATACATTCCCATACACATGTGTATATACACAGTGGCAGGGTGGTAGCGCCTGGGTTCAGACTGGCCATCCAATGCAGTTCTTTTCACCAGATGAGAAGCCAAGGGGTTTGTTTTCATCAATGCCTCTATTTTATGTATAACAATTCAGTTATTGCATAAACTCACTTTGAGTTATGATTTGCTAGTGAAAAGTTTAGGTTTTTCCATTTGAGGGTGAAGGTCCAGGCTAAGGGAAGAAGTATTTGTTCCTAGGGTTGGGGTTTTTTTTTGTTTCCAAGCCTTGTCCAGAACCATTTTAACTGGAGATAGTGTAAAAGCAAAGGGCACCCCGACACTCATATAACACAGTTCCTACATGAATAATGAATGTTTTGTGAAGCTCGCAGCCACTGCTCCAGCCCTCACGTAAACAAAAATGCAATTGCATGAATAATTATGTTGAAAGTGAATAAAATAGAGACACCGAGAATCCATTTTGTTTGTAAATCCAAATATTTATGCATGTCATTCTAAAGCAGGTATCTGTAATAATTAGTGCACGGTAATTTGTTACCCTCCACCTGTAGCTGTTTTTTACAACAGGAAAATCTTATCACGGTACTGCTCAGGAAAAAGAAGCTCAGGTCACCTTGCATGGAAAAATCATTGAATCTAGTAATAATCGTTTCAGCTGATTTTAATAAATGTAATCCTGACTGTTATGAGTTGTGCCATCTGTAACATTATGCAATGTATCTCTGATGTACAGGAGACGTGACATTCTACGTGGAGTGGTAGTGACGTGACAGCGTCTGATTGCTCTGTTCTGCACTGCGGTGGCAATGTTCTTCTGCAATAGTAAGGCTTTTATTTATTTTTAAGATATAAATTAATTTGCTTTGACCTAAACCCCCTTATGTCATAGGTTCTGATACCATTATTTAATTTTCATTTTATTTTGTTTTTGAAATGGCCACGAGTGAAATGGTAACATTGTCTAGCTACAGCCCTTAGATTATAAGAAGTTCCAGATATTTCTGAGATGATCTTCTGATACAACAATTTGGCACGGATGAAAGTCTGGCTTCCACTTTAACAAACTGGAATTGGAAAATATTTCTTACTTATCACATATCTCTATATCAAAGCAAAGATGACAGTGATTATTTACCAAAAATTGGAGGCATATGTCAGGGCAGGTTACAGTCTCCTAAAAATCTCTAATATTCAATAAAAAAAAAAGAAATTGGATTCACCTTAGATTAGATGGTGGATTCTGTTTGTTTGAGCTGTCATTCTGCCCTGTTTTGGCAGGCTGTGATTAGAAAATTATTATTCCGTCCTTAATGTTTAACTACAACCCTGAAACCATGTGGGCAGATTAGCAAGAATTGCAGGTTCGTGTTGGTGTAGTTGATGTATTTTCACACACCTCCTTTGCACTGAAGGACATTTTGCCAGCTTACATCCCTGCGGTTTCATGCATTACATCTGGCTTGCTGAGAGCTGGGGAGAAAGGGAAGGCTGAAGATTACATGGCCTCCAGCATTTTGTATATGAGAGCATCCTTCTAGCGATCAATGTCCATGTGGGGTAAAAGCAGATTTCCCCCTTGAGATGAGAATCAAGCAAAGTTGCCAAATGCACAATCTTCCCTTTCAAACATTCTGCCGCTTCTGAAGTGGGAGCAGGCAGGCTTAGCTTGTCCAAGGAGAGAGGAGGCAACAGCAATGATCCCTGAACCTCAGCCTGGGACCAAGCTTGTACCTCCGCTGCAGCACTGGCACAGCACAGCCCTGCTTTCCTCTCCATGACCACCAGTGTCCGTATGTCTCTCTTCATTGCAGGTGGCCAATGTTCTCATGTGTGAACTGATACAAAATGTAGGTTATGCCACCAAAAACTCAGAACAATCTTGTTTTCACTGCGCTGAACATGAGTTGGAAGAAGTCCAAATGTAGAGTAAAAACCTGAGGTTCCTTTTTAGGCAAACCTTTTCTTCTTTGCTTTCTTTCTGTTTTTAAATAGAACTTGAGTCAGGATTTCATACTCCCTGCTAAAAACTGAGCCGTATAAAACCGTGATCTCCTAATAGTTTTGAATGGCCTTGCTGAAACCCAGAAGGTTGCTAGAAGACACTTCCTACCTGCTTTTTTTGCTCTCCTACATGTAAGGGGAGGTCACAGTTCCTGTAGCCTTCAATAGGCAGTGCTGGCTGAGACTTCTATTTAGGAGCTGCTTGCAGATAGTTCAGAAGCAAGGCTTTCACAAACCCTCCTTAGAAATGACAGGATTTTGACCCGTACTCCATCGTAGACGCTACCACAGGCGATCTTTCACTTGTTGAAATAACTAATCACTTACCAGTCTTTAGGTGATTTCCCCACAGAAGGCAGGTTTTACTTGCTGTGGTGAATCTGAAGCGCCTTAAATATTATGTGATATTCCCCATGAGAAATGACTGCTACATCAGAATAGTTGTGTATGTTTTGATGAAGTGTGGTTGAAGGTTGGGTAAGGAGCCGGGTTGACTGTCGGAGTTTCTTAGGGCACGGTGTTTCTGGGCTACCAGCAAATAGTTGCCTCACTGGGTGTTTGGTAAGCAGATAGTCTTATATTTTCTGGACAACACCTCATAAGACACTCAAATATTTTTGAAATGTGTTAACTGAGATATTCAGAAAATTGAGTGAAAATAATGTGTCTTCTCAAGAAATATTAAGACTACTTTGGGGGTGGTTTATGAAGCTCCAGTCTTGCTGCTTTTGCTGTTGCTTGGATCAGAATCACTCAGAAGGTAAATGTCAAGACATATAAATGATATGAGAGTGGGTCCTGCTGCAAAGGATTTCAAAGAATGGTGCTTGTCTAGTGACGACAATATCAGGGATCAGCCATGCACCATTGAGGTCAATGGGCTTCTAGAGAAATCACATCACTTCATTGAAAAGCACATTTTTTTCCTTATTTATTTCCAAATGAGTTTTGTCATGCCATATGAGGAGCTGCCTATTCAATGGCTTGGGGAGAGTGTGCTGGCTTTTCTGCACCGATCTGTTTTCTTTCTCTCTATGTGGCATGCCACTGCCTTCTATATTATAACTGGGGGGGGGGGGGGGGGGGGGGGGGGGTAGGGGGGCAATAGCAATGGTCCGCCTTCTCTCCTTTTGTTACCCAGTTATGGGTAATAGTTCTTTGGTACTGTCGAGATGGTATGAACCTGGATAGCAGAAAGCAGGCTGATAACACCTCCTTTCATTGCACCATGTTCCTGAAGGCATGACAGTACCCTTGCTACCATCCTGTGTTTTGGTTCAGACATAACGGAACATAACAGAGGGTCACTGCACCCCTGTACTCTCCATGGAGAATCTGTACGTTCTTCTTCCATGGCCCCATCCTCTAACCTCAAATACAAAGTTCTTTAGACAGAGAAATGCATGTTTTCATCTTTTGTAATTGGAAAAAGACATATCAAGCTAAACCACTAAATGTCCATGCACTGAAAGAGATTTCACTATAAAAAGAATGAAGCCCCTGTGGAATTCGTTGCACAATATTGGGTCCTTTTGTTCACTTTGTTTAAAAGGGAGCTTTGCGTTATAGCTCCTTTCCTTCTCAGCAGATTTTAACTGTATGTGAAATACCATATCTGAGATGTAGAATTTATCTTAGTCTATCAGCTGTACTGCTGTGTACTGGCTGCTGCTTTGTAATCCACTTGTGAAAATTGTATGATGTGTTATCATACGTAAGGAGGATACAAATATCTGTGTAGATTTCCCCCATTCAGCCGTGGAAGTCGTACTGTTATAGGTCCTCTGTTTAATCCAAAAAATATAGCTGTAATAAAAGGAAAATAAACTTAATTGAAGTCCTCTGTCTATTTGTGCCTGTTCACCCTTTGACCAGCTCCAAAACAGAGACTACGTATCACTGATATGCTCCATTATTCAAATGTTATTGAGGGGTTATTTATTTTTATTTCAAAAGAAAATATTAAAAGTAAGGAAATAAAAGAAAAATAACCCCTCTTCTGGACTGATGGAGAATTTATGGGTATATAAATGAAAAGATCAGCTAAACTTTACAATGACAGAGATTTTATTTAACAAGCAGAGTGGCTTTTAAATTTTCATACCACTATGCAGTATTTGCAGATATGCATACATGAAAGCAGAGATCAGAGTTATAGTGGCTTGTATAGAAAGGCAGTTGGATATCAGAAGCTAATATTTAAAATTGAGGCCTGAGTTAAGACTGTATTTTTGGTGTTTTACTTTCTGGAATGCTATAGTTGTACGTCGGGGTAAAGCCTGAGAAACGGCATGCAGAAGTAGGCTTCCCAGTAAAACAGTCTCTCTAAAACTCATACATGTGATTTATTTGTGTAATGTGTTTCTCTTGCCAAAGGACCTAGTTTAGGCACCTATGGAATTAATCTCATTATTAAATTACTGAAATGCTCTGTATAATGGCGGAAAGAACTTGTCTTCAGGTTGAAATGACCAGTACTTGGGTCTGGAGCATACGTGCAAATCTGCTTTGGGAGTAACTCCTGGTTGTTAGTGTGCTGGTGTGCAGGGTCTGTGTGAGTCACGGCAAGCTAAGGGACAATTTTTCCAGTGTAAATCCTTTAAATTGGGACAAAGTGTAAAGAGAAGATGCTGCCTTGCCAGAAGAGGCAGTGTTGTAGTGACAGGAATTATTGACAGTGCTAGGAGGGATCCAGGTTGCAATCCTTGCTTGGGGTAAGTCAGAGCAAGGGCTGGACTACGGTTTCCCAAATCAAGATAAGTGATGTAACCAGCAGTAATGGAGCTTCTGTGTCTCTGCAGAAAATTTGCTCTGAACCTAACTGATCTTTGCCAAAGATTAATCAAAACCAATAATCACTCTGAGCAGAACCCATTAGTAAGATATTTTTGAATAATGTTGGTCTAGTATTTTACAAGCAACAGTAATTGACCTATAAAGAGCACTTTGGGATCATCTTCTAGATAATCTAAACCAAACTACCATCTGAGGACTGCAGGTGAAGACAACCTGACCTCTGCCTCAGCCTCAATGCTCTCCTGTGTGTTTGGGCCAGCACAGTGGGTTCAAGGAGTTGTGAGGAATGGATGGCGTGAAAAGCAAGGAATGAGGTCAGGACATGGCTTGTTATCACCTGCACAATATATAATGAGAAGTCAGGCCAAAGACTGTTGCCCTCACACAGCAGGAACCAGGGCAGGGGTTCTTGCTGTGGTGTCGCTTTTGTCCACCTGTGTAACAGGGCTCACAGCCCTGTCATAGTACAAATTATGCATTTCCCACTAAAGCAAAGAGGACATTTACCTTTGGAAACATTGTGTTTTTAGTGACCGATGGAGCTGCGGCCTCTCTGCTGGTGAGCAGTTTGTGTCACATCCCTGACATGGTTTCAGCATCCCTTTCTATGGGTGACTGTGGTGCATGCTAAGTTCACATCTCCTTGTAGTGTATGCTTCAAATGTACAGTTAATATCCAGCAGATACGTGGGAAGGCAAGCAAGCTACCTTTCATCTAATGTTTGTAACACAGAAAACCTTCAATATTGAGAACAGATAGACTGGAAGGTAGGTTCACATCTCTCAGCAAGAGAGCTGTAACTTAAATCTAATACACCTGATCAAGGCTTTCTCTCTGCCTTGTAGGTATTTTAATACAAATGTGTCTTTCATTTGACTGATTGAAGGTCTCCAACCTGCAATAAATGAAACATCTGATCCCCTTGAATCCAAATCACTTTTTCTTTGATTTTCTTTTACTTCTATTTCTTCTTTCTTTGTTCTACGGCTAGAGTCGAATTTCCCTTTAGAAATTGAAAGAATGTGTGTGGGTTTTTCTGCTCCTCTTACAGTGAGCCTGTGCAAAGGTCGAGTGGCTAGTTGACTAGCATATTAAGACAGAATTCATTTCACAGACAGTCTGTAGTGATGTGCTTTACATATCATTATCACGCTGAATTGAGGGAAACTGATTATACAAATTAGTTACTGTACATTATTCTCCAAAGCCTTTTATTTGCATAACCAATAGATTTTATGCAAAGAATATCCTGAAAAATGATACATGATCATGTATAGTTGAAAGAAAGTTGTTATTATCTAGGTAGGAAAATAAGTAGGCATTATTCACAATTTAAGTTTAAATTATTTTGTATTATAATATTGAGTGTATCAATTAGCTTATGCCAGACGTAGCCTTTAAAACACATTTCCTGTAAACACGATTGTGCCTGCAATCCTGAGTGCTGGGAGCTGCTGATTCCAATGTTCTCTATAATTATGTCTTTGTATGAATCAATCAGTTTAAATATAGAGCGACAGTCTGTTAAAGCCATGACCTCCGTTGGGTTTATTTTTTACTTGGGTAGTCATGTCTCTTTCCAGATGTCAGTGACATAATTTGTATGCTCAGCATTTCTTGCGTGGAGATTTTGGGGGTGGGGGGGGGGGGGAAGAGGAGGGGAGGAGGACCTTCAGAAGGAGATGGGAGTTGGAAATATTAAGCTGTAGAATCATCGAAAGCGTTGCTTTTAATCTATAACTATAACCATGTTTGTAGTGAAGTGTTAACTCTCCTACACATGAACACACTTAGTCTTTGCATAGATATTGCGCTGGGTATTAAAATGTATGTCAGGCTGGAGAACAAAGAACACGTGACATTATGGACTGAATTCATAGTTACAATAAAAGGAGCAATGAAAATTCAATAAGGGGACTGGAACCAACAGTGTCTTTGTACTTTTTATCTCTGCTAGAGTTTCCAGAGGAACTGTTAGTGATTAAGGGCCTCATCCTGTGCATGTTAGTGAGCTGTGCTCACTGCCCTGCGAGCAGTGCCAGGCACTGAACGCCGGCGCGATGCTGGGGCAGGAGCATGCAGCACCCGCTTTCCCCCACAGCTGGTGGCTGCTGATGGGCTCAGGATGGGACCCGACAAGGAAAGGAAAGCAGAGGAGAGCAGTCATGTAAAGTTCATTTTACCTTTATAAAACTTTCTAGGGATTGGAAACATGCAGCAACATCCAGTTGGCAGAGGAGATGAAACACTGCTGTGTGCTCTGTATGAAAACTAGACTTTATGGTTAGTAGGTCTAGGTCTCCAATGTAAAAGTTCTAAAAATAAATCCTTAAAACTGTTGCAACCCTTTTCACCATTTCATTTCCCTTACATTTCTGTGTTTTCAGTAAACACATCTTTGATGCTAAAACTGAAAGCGGTTTATGTGCTATGATTTTATTTTAAGAGAGACACTCACCTTACTTTAACTTCAGTGGAATGGGACTGTGTTAAAAACACCGATACTTTGCTCTGGCAGGATGTTTGGATGCAAGTCTGTTGCATTTCAGAAATGTTTATTTTTCAGTGAAAGTTTACATCTATTTTATTAATCACAAAATTGTAGTTTTGAAGAATAATTATATGGAACATTCCATGTGGTATAAGGTATTTGTCTACATTTTAATTAGAAGGAATTATTTGATTTCAGTATAACCTGTTTTAATTGCATTCTTTGTGCACCTATAAACTTTAATAGCTGTAGACACTGATGTTATTTGGGGAGTTTGTGTGATTATTCATCTAACATAGTTTCAAGGGAGCTACATTTTTATGTCTTTTAAACTTTCTAAATAACGATCGAACTTTCAGCCTTTCCTTTGTATTTTTTCCTTGGATTAGTTTCAAGTTGGAGTGAAAGCCAGCAATTGTGAGGTAGCGTGGATTTGACATTTTCTCATGTACCCTGCATATTATTTGCAGTAAGATTAGCATCAGAAGGACTGACTTAGATCAGTTGTCTTTGCTTATGCATGCCCTATGTTTCTCAGATATTTTTTTTTTTTTTTTGGGGGGGGGGGGGGAACGGTGGTGTAATATTTAGTTTCCTTGTCCGAGCATATGAAATCAGCTTTAGCTGAGTGTTTGTGTCACAGAACTTGCCAGGTAGAGTGAGGTGGAGGATAAAACGAAAGCAAAGAAGGTAATGTAAAAAATTAGAGACATTGGAATGGGTACAAAGGAGAACTCATGTTCTTTGAAATTACAATCCTGAAATGAGCAGCAATGAGCTGATAAAGCAGCATGGATCTGTGCGGATAGAAGAGGCTGCTTAAACTCAAGATCTAAATGATTTAAGCATCTTAGCGTATGGATTATAGTTGTCCTCAGCTAGGGGCAAATCCTGTCTCCAGTGACACGTGCACCCATTTAAAATCAATGAAAGCTGGAGATGTGAGAGACCAGGTTTTGTGCGTTAGCTTTTGTCTTGTGTGACTGTTAGCAGAGAGTTCCCCTGAAACGCATCTGGGTAAGTTAAACTTGTCACCCTTGTGACAAGAATACTCACATAAGTAACCATAATAGTATTAGCTCTCACAAAACAAAACATTTAAAGAATCTGGCCTTTGGCTAGTAATATTTTTCAGATGTCGCTTTGCTTTTAGCAGTATAAGAAAAATTACATTACTACCCTGGATAGTGGATTTATTTTGAAATGAAGTAAATGGCAGAAATGCAGCTCTCTTCTCCACCTGAATAAAACCTCTTGTAAGTTCAAAGTGTT
This sequence comes from Falco naumanni, assembly GCF_017639655.2. NCBI lineage: Eukaryota > Metazoa > Chordata > Aves > Falconiformes > Falconidae > Falco > Falco naumanni. Next base: position 19,212,862 of record NC_054068.1, on the reverse strand, counting down.
CAGGTACATAACTCTAAGCTCTCCCTTCCTCACACACAGTGGGCTACCTAGTTTTTTTATAAATTCACGTTAGGATCTCAGAGCAGGGCTGCAACCTCAACTAAAGTAACTGCTACTTTTATTTCCCCATGACTTTGGTTTTGTTTTAAGATCTGAAAAGACCACACAAACCAGCTGAACCGAGCAGGAGGAGAGATGAAAGATGGAGATGGTAATTTTCAAAAAGAAGTTGTGCTGCAACCGATGAGTTCTTTATGACTTCTACTTGAAAGCATAAATCAGCCCAGGTTCAATTAAAATTGCATCTAAATTGAACTAAACGAGTTTTCCTGGTTTGGAGTTTTCATATGAAAGTGTTGCACATCTCTGAATAGCAATGGCGAGTTCTCAGGATGCTGAAACCGTGAAAGCTTTGAAGAGGACTGTGATTTTAAAGCCCACTCCTGCCTCTCACCCAATATAAAACTATATTTTATAATGTTGAAGGCTACATTCTCCATAAAATAAACACACAAACAATATTTAAATACTATATCTTAGTTGTTAATGTTGTCTTAGTGTGTTAAAGTTAATGGTAGTTTTGGTTGGCTTTCCAAAAACTTGCTAAAAAAACCTAGGTCTTGAGCATGACTGCAGGTAGCTTCAAAAGGTTAATTCAAAAGGAATTAACAAACCCCTTTCTCTGGAAGTGAAGTAGCAGAGGCTGGGCAGGAGCAGCCTTTGCGTTCAGTAAGCTGTCGGGCTGTCTGACAGGTTTCTGTTAGCCTGACTTGGCTGAGGTTTACCTGAATTAGAAGGTAGCAAATTGGCAACATCTTTTTGGTGGAGATGTCATACTAAGATTGACTTTTTATAGATGGGTAAGCAAAAAAGGCCTTGAAGAATCATCACTAACACTAAATCTTTGGCATGAAATGCATATGGAGTCTGAGAAAATCCTTGCAGTTTCTACTGAAATGAGTAATTGCAGACAAGTCCTTTAGCACTTAGTTACTTTAAACAATCAATAAATTCTTTCTTTATAGAGGACTAGTAAGGACCTGTAAAGAAATACACCCACTTGCAAGGCTTCTGAAACCCTTGCCTGCCAATGGGAGCACATTGACTCCTTTCATAGTTCTTGCAGATCCCGTTTACATAAAAACCCAGCCAGCAAGCACTCTGCTAAAAGCTGCTGGTTTAACGTGGAGGCATTTTTTGAGCCAGAGCCACTTTATGAAGAAAAAATGCTTGTTTGACATAGACCAAAAATGACAGTGTAAGTGGATCACCTGCCTGAAAGGCTCTGAAGCAGTACGGCTGTCCGACCCTCATGTCATCCTCTCCTGACCCCTCAAGAATTCCTTTGATCTCCCATGAAGACATCAGCCTCCAGGACTGTCATCGCCCCGCAGATGTCTGCCCCGCAGGAGGCAGTGGCCTGCCCAGGTACAGGTGTTGTGGCTGTGGCCATCCCTGGTGTGCTCCAGAAGCTGCTGCTCTGTAAGGCTGAAACGTTCAGCGGAACAGCTGCAAGTGCATGAATGATGGGTTTAATATTTAAAAAACTTTAAAAAGGAGGAGAAGGGGCAGCATTTTCATATGCAATCTTTCCTCTTGTTGTAATGCTGCCCGTCAAATTAACAAATTTATATTGCTTTTGCTTATTTTTGAACATCACAATTTCACCAGGCAATGGATCGCTTCTGTAAAGATTTCTCATCTGGAGAGCAAGGCTTCTCTTGTGGTCTTCAGTCTTGATGTAAGTGAGCGTGCTGACTCACAAAGCAAAAGCTGAAACACTTGCAAAGGTTTTGTATAAAGTCCCTGGTTATGAGTTACTCACCTTCTCATTTTCCAGACTGGCTGGCCTTATAACGCTTGATACTACTAGGTTATTACAATTCTGAGGAGTTTCACCGATTTTGCAAGGACTGTAGTAGTTTGCACTGTGGATGAGATTTCAAAGCATAATGAAAGCACTTGTGAATCTGTTTTACTTCATGTAGCTATGGACTAGGAGAGCCTGAAAAGCAGTCTCCCTGCTGAGCAGGTGGCAGCTTCCAAACAAAGGGTAGAAAATTTAGGACATCCTAATGCGATCACATGACATGACCCAGCTTACAGACACCACTGAGCATCAACAGGAATTGTGTGCCTGGGTCCTCTAGGACCCTTTGGGAATCTCATCCCGTACAGGAGAGCTGAGATCCACATGGTACAATCAAAGTCCAGCCAGATGTAGCAGGAATTTGTATGCTACTGCCTGACTCCTTGTATCAATAAAGAGATGTTTTTGTAAAATATGAACAAACTACAGTTTCAATGGAATGTAATCATTTTCAGCTCGATTGTGCTGATGGCACACAGCCCAGAGCCTCGCAGCAGCCTCAGAGGTAACACGCCTTCGGGAGCACAGCCTGCAGCCAGCCCTTCACCACAACCACGTGTGGAAGGAAATGAGCCTGTACCCTGGGCTGTCCTCACCCCCGCTTCGGACTGAATTGTGCCTCTTGATACAAGGAGGGGAGTGCGTCTCTACCCAGTCAAGTTAAGTTGCGTAAAATCCACTTTTTAAATTTCACCCCCCTAGTCTGAAGGGTTTTTTTAAAAAAAGTAAAAATAAAAATACTGTAAAGTCACATTAAAAAAAAGCTTTGGAATTTTGCTTTTGATCTTTTTAATTTTGTATTTGTTGTCTTCACTGCAAATATATAATTTATTTTGGGCAGTTCGGAAAAGAAGCAAATTCAAATCACTTCATTCTATGAATATATTAAAATGTGATGTCCCAACATCATCACAAATCTGCTGATTCACTAAAGGAAATTTAATTGATGCTTTTCTAAAGTGCCATTTCTGTGAAAACAACCCTTTTCATCAAGCCAACCAACCCACAATATTTTGACATTTTTCAAATAGCTCTTCTGACTAGTTCTGTCACAAGCAAAAGGAAAGATACTTGAGAATCACCCCTGTCTGGTCCTTTCTTAAAGTTTTGCTTACCACTCAGCAAAGCCTTAGAAATTAGCCAGCAGCATGAAATGTATCACACCAGAGCAATGCATTTCTTTAGCAAATGGACTGAAAATAAAGTAGGAGTGCATATTTCTCTCGGTTGTAATAAGTTGATGAACCTGTCAGAGCAAAAGACAAACCGCTCTGACTTCTCTGCCTGTTAAAGCACAGCAGCCAGGATTGTAACTGAGACATCACAGGACAGGTGCTTTGAAAATTAAAGAATTTAAGTAAAGGATCATGTGGCTTTCCTATATGAACAAGAGGCTGATCCTTGCAGATTTCAACACCCTACATCCCTATTTGCTCCTTGATCGTATGTCTTTTATGTTAATAAATAATCCCATAGATTTGAAATGGCTTTTCACTAATTCATTTCTGTGCAGTCTCAGCCTGTGACCCAGCAGAAGTCTAATTTAAACCTTTAAAGGTTATTTTATTCAGAAGTGAATTTCACCCTATTACACATAATCACTGCTAATCATTGAGGTGATTCACAGGTATGAGATGCAGAATCAGTTCCCAGGTATGCTCTCAAAAAGCTGTAATTTTGTTAATAAAAAGCACCACAGCTCTAAGCAAGAATGGTGGTTCTGCAGAACCTAGGAGCTGCATTGCTTCTGCCTTTTTTTCTTTGTTTTTTCTTTCTTGTGCTACAGATTTTAAATAAATCAAGGAAAATGTATAAATTCCACACTACCCAGAATGTTTAAAATCTTATTAGAACTGGGCCTTAACTGTTAGCTGGAGGTCTGTAAATATCTGCAGTAGTTTACTGCTGCTAATGCTGTAATTACATTTCAGCACTGACACTTAGGCTTTTTTGTGTTTGTGTTCAGCAGTACAGTTTATTTGAAAAGTGCATAAAATATAAATATCTAAACTTCAAAGATGCTGTAGTAGAGGTAAATTGCCAAATGCTCTGTGATTTTCTCAATAGTTTTATGATAGCATAAAGCCAGTGTTTCATCAAAGAATTTTTTTTTCTTCAAGGAGGATTGCACCAACTAGGTATAAATTATAAATCATACTCTGTTTTACATGTGAAATGGGAGCTCTGAAGTGTATCACACTTAAGCAGATGGAGGCTAGGTGTTTTCATGTTTTTCTGAGCCTGTTTTGTTTGTCATGTCATTTTCTATATATTCTATCCTAAAATTCCTTTGCACAGGGGCAAGAAACTATCACCAAGTAAATACAATTATTGACAAGTGTTACTAGCAGCAGGGGGCAATGACAAAATCATCAGTAACACACACACTCACACAAAAGCTGGAGTGACATTTGTAACGCAGAGTAATGAGCTAATTGAGCGGCTCTTCAGGTTTCATGACATCAGAGATTTTATATAACAAAATGAGTGATCAAAACCAGTGAATTACAAAATGCTAAATATATATTTGTTCAGGCAGACAAAGCTGTTTCTGCCTTTATTCATTCTAGAAGCGTGACTGAGTTTTGGTGCAATTTAGAGAATTGGAAGGAAACAGTTTAGGAGGATGCTGTTTAAATTACAGCCTGTTTGTTCATTATTGTTAATAAGCACTATTTTATTGCGTTTACAAATTGCAAATTGAGCTGAGATTTCTTGTTCCTTTGATAACACCTTTGCTACAAGGTAATAACATATTAAAATCATATGGCATTTGAATGAAATTGTTTCCTGGCTCCGTTCGCTTGCAAACTACTTTTAAGAAGGGAAGGGGGGGGTGGGGGGGGAGGCAGCAGAGGGAATAGCTAGTTTTGCAGGGCAGAGATGAGGAAGCGCAGCCTCTGTGCGTGTTACACAGGCAGAGATGAAAGCAAAAGAACCGAGAAGCATTTTTTAGCCAAGAAAATAACTGGCCTGAGCTCCATAGACTTAGATTAAACCAGCTGTAAAACAGAAATTTCCGTCATTGTTATTGACCAGACTTTGAACGCTTTTATCAGCTGCATGTGTTAATAGCTTGTTAATGATTGATGGTAAGGTCTTTTATGACACCAAATGAAAGTGAGAAATAAGTGCAGGATATCGAGGTGACTATTGCAGTCACACTCTTTGAGTAGCAGTCTGCAGAATTTCAGCTGTGTTTTAAAACATTTATGCCTGCCAAGATTAGATAGGTTACGCTGCAACTCAAGATAATACAGAATTACCCTGACTGTGCTGTTCATTCAGCCCTACGTTGAACAGTAAAAATACAGCGACCCTCAAAATGAAAATCTAGATTTTAGAAGGTGATGCAATTCTGCCAGAGTGTGTAAAGGAAGGTAAAATGCATAGATGGCTTGGTATGCGAGGCAAATAAATACCAGATTTGCAGAATACTGTCTAAAGAGAGCCTTGTTAAAATTGCTCGAGTATTTCAATTAGGGATTTCTTACATCCTTCATTTCACCTGGTTCAGCAAAGCAGTTCAGCATATGCTTAAGCTCCAGAAAAGTTGGTGCAGCACATTTGCACAATGTACTTCTTGTCTCCATCAGCTATGTATTCTAGAGATTAACACAGCAATCTCCATATTAGCTTAGATAAGCCTTTGTGCTGATTGTAGGTTATTCTATGTGGTTATTTACTTCACATGTAACCACACTCCTCCTCTCTTTTGGCGAGTAAACTAAGAACTGACAGAAATCTAGAAACACTGGGTACCTGGTATCTCTTCAGGAAAGAAGAGGAAATGTGTAGGTGTCTGTAAGATTTAATATGCATTTATTTTTCTCTGTTCACATTATTCCTTTTTACCATCACTGCTTCCCTGTCATAAATCCAATTAGTGAGCTTTCTACATTGCAATAAACTGCTCTTCAGGAACAAAATTTGCTTTGTGAGCAAAGCCTTTTTCCTACAACACTATTGTAATTTTCTGTTTTTTTCACTGCCTTGCAAAGCATTTAAATAAAAGCAAAATAGGCTTTACCACTGCATTTACTGCACTGCTCCCTCTTCCTGCAAAACGCTTTTTCCATCTTCAAATAATTTTGCTCCAGCAAAAATTTCTTACAGGGATGAAACAAAGATATATGATAAAAATATAATAAAAATCAAAAGAGATGCATAGTTCCAACCCAGAATAAGCAAAAACCTAATTGCTGGTGCAGTTGTGTGAGATGGGAAAGATCCAGGTTGAAGTCCCTGGTCTGAATCAAGGACTTAAACCCAGATTTGTCACGCTTTGAACAATTGTTTGAACTGCACAACAGTGCTGTGCTTTCTAGGTTTGAAAAAAGAAATTCAGTTGAATACCTAACAAAACCCTCCTGCAAAAGGGATTGTCAGAACTGGTATGTTCTCGTAAAAGTTTTATTTCCTGCTAATAGATATTTTCTGAGAAATATTACAGGTCATTTTGTTCAGCAATTTCTTTTCCTTCCCTTTAACCAAGTGAATTTTGACTCATAACACACTGCAGACTTAATTACTTTGTTTGTTTCTCCAGTCTGTGTTAACTCTCCATGTTCCAAATGTTACAGAGTTTAAGTAGCATCAGAAAATATTGTGAACCTTTCGAGATAACTTTGGAATAAAGTAGCCCTTGATTTTAACTGTCAGCATGGGTTTGGGTTAATTTTTTCTGTAGTATTGTGGTAATGAGTAATTCTAGGAATTGGGAACACTGCCGTATATGTAAATGACACTGGTGAATTGTCTCTGGTCACTGTGTCCCTTATTCTCATTATTTATTCATGCTTCTTTTTTCTCCTCAGAAATAACAAATTAAACCTTAGGAGACTTGGAGGTTCAAAGGGTTGGTCATTAGTCCAGTTCTGTGGAGATTAGAACAGGAAACACCATTAAATTTAACCATTTCAGTATTTCACTGAGCCTGAATTCAGACAGCACTATCACTTTCCTCTAAGGTTATACAAAAGCCTATTGTATTATATAGAAACTGATTTATTATTTTTTTTTCATATCTATTCATTGTAAGCAGTTCTTTCTGGTTTCAGAGACATTAGTGGGTTTTAGATATTCCTTTATGTAGAATAAAAACCAGCAGAAAACCTTGTTGAGTTTTCTGCCTGCATCCACCGCCCGAATGTGCTTTCCTGACTGGTTCATTGCAGGCTGGAGTTCTTATAAATGAGACCAAGGCTGCAAGGGAGTGATATCTATTAGCAAATTAAGAAATGGTGGCTTTGAATATACAGTAGTTATCATGAAAATGCCAGCTTTCACTATAATGTAGCATCACAGGATGATGGCTCCTTTTTTAAAGGAGATTTCTGTAAAGAGCTGTTAAGACATGCTGACTCTGTAATAGGAACCACTATAGAACATGTACATATAGAAGAGAGGGAGAAGTGGCTGAGAACTTGCTGTTTGTTTTCAAAACTGTGTCCTTTTGCATAGCCTTTAAAAAAAACCAATTAGCAACAGTGATGCTACAGAGGGCGACTGCAGCCCAGCAAAGCCTGTGTGCAGGGCTGCCTGGGCAGGTGTCTGGAAGGGCCTTGTGCAGGAGGGTGCCTGCCCTGGTGTTGCTTCCCAACATCCCATCGCATAAAGCAGCATGGGCACATCGATGTCTGCAGGTATCAGTAAATCACTGCAGGAATGACTGCATCATCTCCTGCCTGTCACTTACTCTGCAGTTAAAGCCCCAGGAAATGAGAAAGGTGGGTCACCATTTGGGGTGAGTACAGGCACATAAGCAATCACTCTGGGTCGTGCTGTGCAAGTTTTGTTGAAAACCGGAGGCTTCTGAATTGCCACAGTTTTGACATTTTCATGTCTCATTGTAATTTACCAAAATTAATAAAATTCGTGTTTCACATAGTCATTTCAGCATGCCTACAAATTCTCTCTGCTTACCATCAGTAGAAAAACACTTAAAGGACATTGTTATGCTTATTTTACAGAACAAAAAAATGTATAGGACCCAAATCCTTCCTGAACTTGGGTGTCAGGAAAAGCTGTGTCAGCTACATGCAAGGGAATTGGAAATTTGTCTAGTGTTGCAGTAACTGAAAACAGACTGAAATCCGTGCCACATGGTGGCGAGGCCACATGGACAAAGCCCCAAACCAGCCAAGCCCAACGATGACTCCTTGCAGAAGATTGTGGCTTTTTTCTGGTTTGGTGTTACCTGGAAAGGCAAACTCCTGGAAAGTGTCGGTCTGCATTTGTGAATATATAGCAATGGTCCACCTACCTGGCCAAAAAGCAGAAATGGCAGCACGCTGGGAATTCCCAGAGGGTAGAGAAAGGGCGGTTTTGCCTTGATAATGCTGAGGAGTGAGGTGTGCTCCTGCCCAGTGAGCAGGATCTTCTCTGGCCCCGGGGTAATGCAGAGATTATTTGACTGTCACCAACACAGTTTGTCAAGGAGATGCACGCTGGGAGCGACAAGCACTCTGAAGGAGTATTTGCAGTGAGTCAGCAGGTGCTGGTATGATACAACAGTCCAAAATATCTGTCAGGCAGTGGTGTAGTGAAGGTGGATTAATTTTTCTTATAAATTTACAATAAGCAGAGAAAAAGTCCACAGCCATCAGAGAAACCATTTGTTACAAATTGTTTTTAACTAATAATAAAAATTTGTGGGCTAATTAGGCCATGAAACTGGTTTCATTTTAAGAATGTTTAAATGCACTGGGACTGTCTCTGTTTCCGCTGGGTTTAATGAGAAGAAGACGATAGCGGAGTTTTGAAACAAAGATAGAAGGTGTTGCTGATGAGCCAACCAAAAGTCCTTGAAAGTGGAGACAGCTTTTTTTCCAGTAATCCATCTTAACCCTTCAAATATAATTTGATTAATTTAAACTTTAAAAAAAAAAAATCTGGTTATTGCTTTATTTATTTCAAGTGAGAAATTCTTAGAATGTTAAACAGTTTAAAATGTGTTGAAATGATACCACTGAAAGATGTTTCTGACTTCAACAAAAGAGCTTATTTTAAAAATAAACTCTACAGATATGGCTGTGTCTAAAGCAGAAAAATCTCTCTCTTTTGTTGCAGAGCAGGACCATTATTAAGTATCTTGCATTTTACTCATATATAAAAAAAAAAAAAGTAAAGGGAGAAAAAATGTATTTGTATTCCAAAAAAGAGACAAAGTAAAAGGAAGAGAATGTGGCCACACACTCAGCGGTAAAAAAATATTGCCTCACTGATAAGGTTGCTTGTGAAAGTGGTCCCTGAATGTTTTCATGGTTGTGAGACCTTTTTTTTTTTTTTTTTTCCTTACCATAGTCACACAAGCTGTGTGTTGCTGAGCTCCTGCTGAGCAACAGTGGAGGAATTACTGGAGCTCCATTCACAGTTTCAAAACTGTTTTGCATTAATGGACAGCCTGAACTGGATTTGGGTTAGGTTTCACTCTGAGCTGTAACTCTCTCTCTCTCCACCCCCTAAAATAATAATAATAATTACAAAAGTATGAGATAGGACTAGCATCTCCGCCTCCTGTTCATAACCGAGCAAACCAAATATTATTACATACATTATTGAAGGGGTGAGGAAAGTTAGAGGTCATGAACTGAGCTGTATGAATAGCTGGAGGTCAGATCAATCACAGCCATGTATTTAATGGCTGAGGCTTCAGCCTGTAGAGACTGGTTTGGTTATACCACCTTCTACCAGCTGATTGCATATTCTAATTTAAACCACAAATTAAATTAAATAGCTAAGAAATACATAAACTAAAGAATTCTTCAGTGTTTAGTAGTCAAGTAACGAAACCATTATTTTTTTTCCTTTTATCAATATATGGGGAGGGAAGGGAAGCTACAGGCATGAGGATACTTGGCAACGAGATACTTGGCAACGAGGCAGAATTCAGAGCAAAATAATACCTGTTCTGTGTCTTAGTAGTGATTGTATGAGGACAGGCTAGTCAGGAAAGAAGGGAATTGTCTGACATGAGAAATAAGACTTTTTTTGGAACATTCTCTGAATCTCAGTGGGTAGCAAAGGATCTCACGCTAGACACCCAAAAAATAATGCGCATGATACCACTGTGTCCTTTGAATTTACCTCTAGGATCGGAGAGACACTTTTAATTGCAGCTTTGGATTTAGCATTGCAGCTTTGTCCGCAAATACAGAATTTTGCTAATGGACTGGGAAGGGAAAGGGGGGAAGGTGGGGTTTAGGGCAAACCAAGCTGGTTTTGTTTGCATCAGACCCCTTTGAAGTGGCAGCAGTTTGTAGTTTCTTTGTGTTTTGCATTGCTACCTTTTCACATCTGAAGATTCAAACAATAGCTCCTGGTTATTATCCCACATATTATTGATTAAAAGCTTTGACCAAAGACCTTCCATCTCACTTTCCAGTTTAGTGTGATTTACTTTTCTTTTTACTCCCTGTAACATATGATTAATGCTGAGCTAGAGAGTCCCAGTGAGATGAAGCAGAGTGTCAGGTAAGATTTGTCAGCTCGGAAGTATAGATTATTTTATGTTTCTCGAACTTTGTGGGCCCAGGGAACACAGATCTTGATTGTTAAATCCATCCACACTTTCCCTAGGGCTATAATATGCCAAAAACATTAAATAGCCCACTTAATACATAACCTCATTCTGTATGCTTGACTATTTTGTTTTTAATTTTTCTTCCCTTTCCAGGCTGCTCAAATGAAATGGGATCAAAGAAAAAAAATTATCCTCACTGGATTTTGTTAAAATATTAATAGGTTAGGGTTGACTGGCTAAATTGAATATCTATGCTGATCTTGCTTGCATGTTTAACTTGTGCTTAGGAAAATATGTTTCCTAGGTGATAACCTTTTATGTACCAGCCTGACTTCATTGAAATGCATAGAGATAAAAATATGTCACACTCCATGGCCATGATATTCTTGTGTGGCAGTGTGATTATTCAGATGATAATTGACCCCCACCTGTAGACAGCTCAAATTCTGTAGTCAATCATTCCATTTGATGTTAAAATATGTGAAAGTACAATTATATAATTTACATTACAAATCATCCTGAATGCCAGGCATCTCAGAACTACTGACAAACGAACGGGGAAAAAGTCAATAAATGAAGTGAATTACACTAGGCAAAGCATTCAACTTTTCTTATTTGCTCCTGCACAACAGCTTTTATGTGGGTGTTGTTGATGGATCTCGAACAGATATTGCTTAGTACTGAATTTGACTGCCTTTCAGCCCCTTCCTAACTTTGGTGATATTTTCTGGATAAGAATACCTTCTTTCACTGTGGAGATGAGAGTCCTCACCAGCAGATAAAAGTAGAAACGCATCCATGTCAGCACAGATTTATGCAGCAAAGACTGTAGGCCAGTGAGTTGTGCTCCAGATACTCCAACTTTTAAGCTCCTGTTTCTGTAGGCTTTGCTGTGTATTTTAAAGCTATACAGAGCAGTTAAAGAGCACATTTGTACATTCACGGATTGCTGTTTGTCATGCACCTGATTGAGGCCTGTTGCAAATTCTGTTGTCAGTGCTCAAATAACGTGGGTGAACGAGCCCAAAACAGCTTGTACCGCTCCTGCATAGTAAATGTATACAATGGTGGGCTTAGGTGGTGGCTCTGGATTATGTGAGTCTGTCTGTCTGAGTGTTGGACACCAAGAATCTAAATTTCATGTGAATTTTATGGTAGGTGAGGATTCTTTTAAATATTACTGTTTTTCTCCTCAAATTGCTTTGGTTCCTTCAACCCCTTTACAGCAAGCCCCATGACACAGCTGCAGATAGTATCTCAGACACGGACTATTCCTGAAATTTCAAGCCTAGGCATTGTAATCCTCTATTTATTTATGATTACTCAAAAAAAAGAACCACTTTCTTGAGCAGATTATTCCACTGGAGCATTCCAGTCTGCTGAACAAGACAGACCCAGCTCGGGAATGTGTAATCAACCTTTATAGCAAGAGAAAACCCAATCTTAAATCAGTTGAGGTACCAAAAGGTGAGCCAAAGCACCAACACAAAACACTGCTGCTAGTAAAACAGGACTTACTGCTTCTCTCCTGGCTCTCCTCATGCCATTTTAGATGCTTACTTCTTAGTTTCATACTGAAGAGCCATAGAAAATTGCAAGTGATAAGTTCTTCTGTTTAGGTTTAAACATGGCATTAGTTTGCCTTAATATACTAAAGACTTCGTCAACCACAGCTTCTCCCTGTTGATGCTGTCAGTAACCATATGGTCACAATTTCTTCACTGAGAACACTTAGGTTCAGATGATTTTTGGGAACAGCAGTGTCTACACAGAGAATTTATCAACTGAGCAACCACTGATTAATAATTAGTGATTCCTGCTGGTACCTGATTTCATTAAATAATTATAAATCATAAACAAGTTAAGAGATAATGTTGGCCTGTTTACACTCTATCTGCAACAACAAAAATAAGTGGACTTCATATCTAGCTCTACAATGAACAGTTGTACAGTGAATAGCTACATATTGAAATGAATGCATGTGGCTTAAGCCTCTATTTCTTACTAAGGAAGCAACCCAAATATAATTTTTAATCCTGACCTTCATATTCTAAAATTGCTAAGTAGTATATTGTCCTTAGTCCTAACATGCCTTGGAAAACAATGTAAAATATCTTCATGTCCTGATGTATATACTCTTCTACAAAAATGGGCAGAAATTATCATTCCTTCAGCTGTTCTTTCTTTCATAAAGGTGAGACCTTTCATAGAAAAAAATCCAAATGATGTAAGATTGATAAAAGTATCTGATTCCCAAGCATGAATATTCTAAGAAATGTTCATCACAAAGCAACTGTGAAACTTTATGTGCTCAAACACTTCATTTTACAAGACGAAACAGAAGTTAAGAAACATCTCAAACAGCCTGAACATCCCTGATCTGTGAATGGAAAGACCTTATTCAAAAGGTTCTGGTTTACCATGCAATCTTACTTCTCTGCTCCCAATGCAAAAGACAGGTATCTTTCCTGGCAATTCTCCTGTGAAATTTTAGCTTTTCTCACCACACTTAATTTGGGAGTCCAAGCAGAAATGTCCTCATCTAATATTTTGTCCCCCTGAGCTGCTGCGAGCAGGAAGAAATTCCCAGTGTTATTCAATGTAAAGCAAGGTTGACACAGTCCAGGTAACTTCCAGACAGGAAAATACATACTACATACCTCTCATTTTTTTTTAATTTTTTTTAAAGGCTGTTTTCCCTAGCTTCTTTTTAAAACAGACTACTACCAGGAGCTGCATTCAGGCCAGCCGTGAGTGGCTGCATTTATTCTGACCTCAGCAAATTCCTCAGTCATTATCCCAGGTGTGAATTTGGCCCGTTGTCTTTAATTAAAGTTCCAGTCTGCTCTCAGTAAATTTCACACCCTGTACAAGCATCAAATTATGTTCTTCAATTAGTTGTATCTTTTCTTCTATCCTTTTAATTTCAGGCCCATCAAAGAGCTGGTTTACTAAATCAATTTCAATGGGAATTTACACATTGTGAATCGTAATGGGATGCAAAATTGACTTGGCTAATGAATAGTTAGTGGCTTTGGGGTTAATAGTTTTGGGTTTTTGTCTCAGGTACTTTGTATTAAATTTAATTTTGGTATTGCTTTAATGAACACAATGTATTACTTCTTTTTTCGCCCAGGCCCATCTAAGGTGTATTCTCTTTGCCTGCCTCAATTGATTTGCTTTATGAATAACTGTATGAGGTTTCTGTTTAAGATAAGTACTTCCGCTTGTCCCATTTCTATGCGCTAAATATTTTAGTCTGATGTATAAAGTTTAAATAGAAAAGAGTCTGTACATTATAACAGGGATGAAGCAGAAGTTACTTTAGAGGTTACTGCCTCCTGCTGCTTTGTGTGATCTGTCATAGAACTGCTAATAGCAGGAATATTTTAAAAACATTAGTGGGACTCCTCTACAAATAAAAATAAACAGAACAGCTATCCTCATACCAAATTTCAACATTGGTATAAACAAAACATGTCACCTCCTCACACATTTTTGCGGTTCCAGTTTAGGTATATCAGTTTAGGGATATCAGTTTTGCCTGGGCAATACTCGAAAGTTCACATCAGTGCGGCCTCCGTGGGCTGTCCCATGCAGGCTGTACGAGTCGCTGTCTGGCTGTAGGGACTGGATTTAGGCAAGCCTAGAAGAAGTGTGTGTAAAAGCTTCTGTCCATGCCGTACTAGTTTTATGACGGGAATGTTACTTTCAAGTTCTAAGTTTTCATTACCTCCCAAAATTGATTCCTTTTTTGCACAGATTTTTAAAAAAGACAGTACCGGGAGGTGTAACGACTGAATCAGTTCTCTTGTAATAGTCTTGCAAATAGCTGCACTGTGGATAAAAGTACCGTTCCCCAGACAGTCTCTATCCCAGGCCTACTGACACCCAGGATCTATTGAATCATCAAGATGCTAGGGTCAAGAGTCCCATGAAAGAGCTCTTCTGATCCATCTGCTGCCTGGCCTCTTTAGAGAAGGCTGCTCACAAGGGACTTTAGGTGCGATTTTGACAAGACGCTTCTCACCTGGCCTGTTAGCGTGTGTCAGCACAGCCACGTACCAACTTCTCATTCCTGGGAAATGATGTCTAGAGAGCTGGGGCACTGTCCCTGTCACCGCTGGCTATGACACCCCTTGACATGAAGTAAGTTTATCCATTGCAACATTGCCAGTTTTTCAATGACCCATTGCTTGGTGTGTGGGCTATGGCACATCATTTCCATATGTTTCAAGGTAGAGAATCTAACACTGAGTGCTTTTTAGCTGAGATTTTTCAGAACAAAGAAGAGAACAGAAAAGAAGCCTGAGGAGATTTTTGCCCCAAGGTTGAGAGTAAGAGAGCATTTTTATTAATACAGATAGCCAGAATTTTAACAGGAAGGATTTTTTTTTTTTTTAATGCAGTGGGTAACATGAACGCGTGCTTCAGAGCATGGGTCTGCGTTGAACAAATGTGGTTTAAGTTTTCTGTATTCAAACATATTGGGAATATAAACACCAGAGAAAAGAGAGAAGACTGTTTAAGGGACAACTTCAGCAGGATAATGAATGGGTATAAGATGGCCAGGTGTAGATTTAGTCTTAAAGTGGATGATTTCTGCCTGAGGAATGAAGTTCAGCAACTTCCAGAGGAACAGTTGAAATAAAAAGACCAACTACAGCCCAAATTTAGTTATCCATGAATTAACTGTCTGAGTTTCAGGTTAACTGTACTAAAGACACAGAAGCATCTAAGCTAGCTCTCTAAAGAGCCAGGTCATTTCCAACTGAGCTGGACATTCATGACATGAACATGACAGTCCTGCTGCCAGTGGCGAGCTGGAGCTAATTAAGCCCTGCTGGACCTGAGCTCACTTCTACTGAGGTGCTGGCATGTCGCTGCACCATGAGCTGCACTGTGTCCCTTAATACCTGTTTTTTCTAGTTTTTCCCATTGCACAAGGTATCCTAGTATCCCTTGTTTGCATGGATAATGGAGCCTGATCAGATTTTGAAAGCAGGTCCTTAAGCTATTTTGTAAAGGCAACAGTGACTCTAGAGACCTTGTGGTCTCACATTTTCTAAGTAGAAAGTATCTGGACAGGTAATTCCATATCTACCTTTGTCAGTATATGCTGTACCTGCCTATGCAGGCTGACGGTTACTGCAGGGAGGGCTTGGGCTGTGGCAGACTTCTGTGCGGGTCTGGGTCAGCATTTGCAGTGTTTCTGTACCAAGCATTGCCGCAAGAACTACTGCAAACTGCATAAAACTGTTATCTGTAATTTGTGTTCTGGAGATCGCATGTCTAAATCTTTTCCGTATTTCATATTCCTCCATGTCTTTACCTTACATTTATTTTTGGAAAAGATTTGTGTCAGATTGTTATGGAAGGGGGCCTAAAATATATCAGAGGCTCTAAGGTTTTTATGTACATCAATAGTTTTTTCTGCTATTCTTGTCTTTTCTTGCAAGGGAAAAGAAAGATGACTATGTGTAAAGGAGGAAAAAAAATATGTTCTCAAGTAGAATTGAAATGTGATAGTACAAAGTTCCCTACCCAAATATTTGAGAGACAGGAAACACGCTTAGATGATCAGTAGTGGCTGTGATCCTGTCAGGAAAACGCAACTTAGAAAAACTTGGGTTTGATAACCTCGGCTGAAGCACAGTTACTTTTGGAGATACTGTATTATCTTCCTATTGCCTTCTGATAGCTATATGAGAGAACAGTCGGCTGACAGTCTGTCGGGTCCTCTGTCTGTTCTCCTCGATACTCCCTTTTATCAGCAGTCACCACATTTCTCTTTCTAGGGTCAGATCCAATACCCACTGAAGTACATGGAAAAAATCCCAAGATCCTCTACCCTGCTGTGCTATATGAGCCAAAGCATGGGTTTTAGAGTCCACTACATCTGGTTCATTAGATGCTGAAATGAGTTTTGCCAGAAAATAATGACTCCCTCCTATAGGCAGTGTGTTACATTTGTAAGAAAGGCACAGTCAGTGAACTAACCCAAATCTCCTAATTCTGTGTGTTCAGGCACAAAGGGCTTCTTGCTGATGGACACCAGCACTGTTCCCAGCTTTACACTACCATAAAATGTCCTGAGATGTGTATGGCTTGGTTTGTTTTAAAAGAGGGTATTTTATTAATGAGCAAATATAAGAAAAAATCTTTGAATGTGAGCCTCAGTTTAAGTAAGTGTACAGTACAGGAGGGAAAAGTATAAGCTGCAGCTGTGTTTCTGCAATGGACATGATTCTAGTGTTTTAAAGTTCCATACAGCTTACTGAAAATAGTAGATATGCTAGTGCAGCAATGTATGCAGCTCGTACTCAGCTGCATGTGTCTTACTGACTGCGCTGCTTGGTTTTGAGCCATTGTACTTAGAATAAACAATGGAGAGACTGCTGCAGTATTGCTGGCATTACACATCAGGCATTAAAGACAATTAATGGGCTTTAACTTCCCAAATTACTTAAAAGCCTTCAGAAGAAGTCTGGAGAATAATTTTCAGTCATTGGAATGAAAATGTCACAGTTTTGTGCTTTGGTAAATAACTGGTTCACAGAGATGTCTTACTTATCACTGTGGTATGCTTATTCATTAAGGGCTAATTGCAGAGGTCTCTAAATGAAACACTGCAAACCACATTCCACTCCAGTGCCAGTTTGTTTAAAGTCTGCAAAGCTTTATTATTAGCATGATTTAATTATGAAAATGGCAACCATGGAGAATTCTGAACACATTCTTTCCCTTGATCATTAGTTACAGGGCAAAAATGAAACACTTTCAACAATGAAGGGTTCATATTTCAAGCTTATACAGTAGCTGCTAAAAGGCTATACTCAGAAAATCAATTTTATTAAAGTCCTTCAAGCACTAAAGGGACTTCCATGCAACTAAGCAATTTTAAAAACATGTCCACAAGCAGTGACTTTTTGATTCATGTTTTTAGCAGGGTTATATTTTCACTGTTTTCAATATTGTCCCCCAAAGCAGGGTCAGAAATGGTTTGAGGAGGGGAGAAGAGGTGAGCAAAGCATGTTCTGACATAGCTGTGACTTGCATCCTTTACCTTAAGGTACTTAAAAGAGGACTATGAACTGGATCTGGGAAGCCTGGCATGCTCTTAACTAAACAGATCAAAAGTCAATGGTGTTTTCACCTTTTCCAGCTTTCTTTTGCAACCCAGGAAATTAAGTTTGGGGAACTACTAAGAAACAGTGTAGACTGGATTTTTTTGAAAAATGAAGCTGTGATTTGAGCTAAAAATAACAGGAAACTATTTTCCTAGCGATAAAAGGGAATGACATGTATGGTAAAGGGATGAAAAGAGTTCATGTATTGCTCTGCTCCTAAAGAGATGGCAGGGAGCTGAGAGCTGTGTCTGTGTTTCGGGGCCTAACATCACTGGACCAATGGAAAATTGACTGCAAGTCCACCGAAATCACGGAGTTGTAAATTATTGCTCTGATCCAAAGTCCCTTGACTTCCATGAATCAAAACTCCTCAAATTAGTGGATAACTTTAGCTAGGGGAAAGAGTGTAGAAAGTCTAGTGCATCCTGAAATCTCAGAGGATAAAAAAGTCTTAAGTCTTTATATGCCTATCTATGTGTATAACTGACATGCCATTGGTTGTCCACAGGACAAAATAAGCTATCATCTAAAATCAAGTATCAATAAAACATTGCTAATGAAGTAAAAGATAAAGAGAAAAAAGAAACAAAAGGAGATGAAATAGATGCCTTAGAAGGGTTGTCACTACCATTAAGAAAAATGTGTGAAGCAGAACTATCCCCTCTTACCTATAATCCAGTTTTACTTTGTTCCTTGTCATTTATATACCTGCTTTCCACTTTTTCTGGTTATTTCATTTTTTTCAGATCTGTATTCCCAAATGCACTGTCTTTTTTTCATTCAATAGCCCAAACCATTCCAGATACCCAAGTATGCTCTTTAGATAGATGAATAACGAGCATCGTTTTTTTCAAGTGTGGTAACTAAAACGTAAGAATGATTGCTGAAAGGTGCTGTTGTATAAGAGTTGTTTCTGTGTCTCCCATTTAAAAAAGAACATCACCCATATGAATACTTCTGTGCAGTTTGGTAGGAAGAATCCGCTGTCTGCTGTTCAGGCAGGGATATCGCAGCAGTTCGGATGTGCCTGGGAAGGGCTTGCTGTGCTCAGAGCAGGCGACTGCTTCTGCCCTGCTAAATACACAGGGCCGGTAAATAGTTTCCATTGTATATTTACAAAAAACAAACCACCACAAACTCTCAGCCCAAAATAACTCAGGTCCCCAAAACTTTGGCTGTATTTGTAGTGTGTGGGCAGGATTTTCAAATGCATAATGTTTGGCCTAATGGTCTTCCTATTTAACACAGTTATGAACCTTGCATCAGCTTAGTGGAAACAAAGTGAAGCAGACTGGCAGTGACTTAGAAAAGTGCATGCTTGTGTGTGCATCCAGTATTCCAAATATTCCATGCTGCAGCCACCGAGGTCAGGCCAACATATTTTATCAATTTTAACGTGTGAATTAATCCAAATTCTCCACGTACTTTGGATTTAGCAGCAACGGATCAGTGAAGCCATTACATTCTTTTTTTTTATTATTTTTATATGATGGGGTTGTTAGACCTTAAGTCTCTGGTGACAGCAATAAATATCCATCATTAGGTATGAGTGATTATGACAGACAGTTCTAGTTCTGCCTATGAAAGATTATTTCCTTCTGCAGCCATAAGGAATGCAACTGATGAGGGAAAAACCTCTTCTTGGTAATCTTAAAATACATAAATCAAATTTTTTGATCCTAATGTTGGTTGTGGTAACTTTAAATCGCATAAAATTAGACATTGATAGTGTCTGTTTCTGCAAAATCTGGAAATCCTACAGGAGCAGCCCCATTTGGGCTCTGGTTTTCCTTGTAGCTCAGCCACCCCAGCTCCCTGCTTCTCATTACTCTTAACTGTGCTAGTGGCAGGCACTCAAATACTACAGTGAGGAACGAAGCTTCAAGGGATCAGACCTCAACCAGTCCAGGAGTGCTGGGTCTCTTGCCAGCCTGCACTTCAGGCCACACTGGTGGAAGCGGGGCAAGGAGAGGCAGCGTCAAGCAGACAGGTTTTTCCTTGCAACATGAGTTGCTTGGCACAACCTCAGTGCAAGAGCCACCTCAAGTTGATATGGGGGAAGATGGTACAAATATGAAATAAAAGCAGTCATAGGTGTCACGGTCCTTGTTGAAAATGGGCAACAGAATGAATTGTGGCTCGTTGCTGCTGCTGGCTGAGAACTGGGTTTTGTCTTGCAGCAGTTTAGAGAATCCTGCACAATTCTGGTTCAGAGTGAAAAACCCTTGGGTTTAAAAAACGACAAGTGGATTATTGGGGTGGCAATATTTTTTTGGCCTATAAATATATGTGATTAAAACCAATGTTTCATTTCTGTGTCAAGATCTGGATTCTTATTTTATAGAAAACACTGGAAAAGTAAAAGAAAAATGAAGTTTCCCTAAAATTATGATTTTAAACTTTCTAGACTACAGAAGGATCTTTACCAAAATAACATATATTCGTGAAAGGCTTCTGATGTTCCAAAGGAGCCACAGCCACATCTGCAAAATCAAATGGGAAAATGTTTTCCAGCTACACCAAGTTCTTAATGTTACTCACGCGAAGACGAGCCCAGCCTACCCAGGGTATTGCCTGGTTCTCCTTCGGCTGGGCTGTACGTGCTGGTGGCTAAGGAGAAAAGCCGGTGTCGGTTCCCTCCTGCTGCTGCTGAGTGGGACCCTGTGGAGTGCATTCGAGATATTAGCTGGATGTAGTGATTCAGGACACAGAAATCCTGTGACCACCTCTTTGCTTCCCCCACATTTGCTCCGTGGCTGCCACTATCTTAATCTGCACTTTTTCCTCAGTTAATTTATGTGAGCTTAGCCTGGGTTTTGCCATGTTCTTTTTTCTGTTGTTGACATTATTGACCATTTTGGGTGGTGACAAACAACTTAGCAATATCAATAACAATTTATTGGGTACTCTAATTAATGAATTTACCCTGTGACCCAGTTGCAATCACGACTGTGCAGTCAGTATAAGCCTGCAGAGGGAGGAGCAGTACTCACAAACTCAGGTGCTGTGTTGAGACTAAGTAGCCTATGAAATTTTCTTAGATTTCAAAAGACCAAAGCACAAAAACCCTTCAGAAATTAACACAGTTCTATTGATTTCATAAGAGTTGTAATTATTTAAATTCAGAGCAAACCTTACAAATAATCAAATTTTCTAACAATTACCAAAACCTGTAAAAGCCTCTTTATTACATTTGACTACAACACACTTGCTTATTTCAGTTTAGAAACAAGTAGCTGAATGGATAGGAATATACAAATATTGGGTTTAAAATAAAATATTGTAGCTGGAACAACAAATTTAATATGAAGTGATAAAAAAAAAAAAAAAAAGAAGGTCTAATAAGCTGCAGTAAACTTCCACAGGTGGAGCAGGAGCAGCTCTTAGAGCTGCAAGGGGTGGTCCCCATCAGCTGTCCCTAGGTGCCCCTGTGTGCTGCCCCTGCCTCCACCCTCCCCAGGTGAGGCTTTGCAGCCTTGTTATTTCTGCACAAGTCCAGTCTCAGAGATGTTTGTTCTACCCTATGCTTCCATCCCCATCATGGGGACAAAACCCCGCTCTGGGACCACTGGGTGGGTGGGAGGAAATGGAGGCAGTCCCTTTGGGGGGGCGCGGATGGGGAGAGATTTTTGTTAAGCTGCTGTTTGGAGGGACCTCTATGGGTGATGCCAGAGGTGGTCTGCTGCCTGTTCCCACAGGGGTCCAGTGCATAAATGAAGGTGTTCCCAGTTCCTCCTGAGTTGCTCTGGTCCTCCTTGGAGAGCTTTTTGGTATGGGCTCTGGCCAGGGCCTCTAATCAGTGCTGCATGATGCTGTTTGTTGAAACAAAGGTAGAAAAATAGGTACAACTACTTAGTATCTTCCTTTGCTCTCGCCTTGCTTGCACCCTGATGCTTTTAAGGAAAACATAAAAGTAGGGCAGAGTGGCTCTGTCCTTCACCACTGCATTGCTGCTTTTCTGGAACGAATGCAGTAACAGCAGGAGAAGAATTATTGGTATCATAGTAGGGAAGATGGCAGGGAAGGAGCCTACTGACAGTCAGTTCCTGTGTAGGTCAATGGAATTTCACGTATGTTTGTGTGACTGGACACTTACAAGTTCCATTTAAGGGGAAACGTCTAAGGGGGTCAATCTGTACTTGCTTCGCTCTCACGAACACCACCCCCATTTCTGGGTCCTATGATGTATTTCATCACATACTCGTTGAACACGTTTTTTGCCTTCTCTATTGCTATTTCATTGTCTAAGTGGAAAGGAAATTCAATAAAGTTTTATTATTTTTTAAAAGATTTTATTTTTATCTGCACTTTCAGAGCCACGATACTCAAGTAGATGAGAAATTCTGCAAAAGGAGTTCACCTGGTGGCTGGCTGCATGCGTTCTGCACAGATGAAAGCCCTGACCCCGCAAACACACTCCTGTCAGAAGTCCTTGATCTCATGGTAGTCCTTAGGACTGCTCGGATTAGAAAAGAATTGCAGGATTAAGTCTTAGTAGTTCATTTGAAATATAAGACATTGGTTGCTTAATCTTGCAAAACAAGGCTCTCAAGGTTTCTTTTGCTTTAAAACAATATAAATATGTTCATTGAGTCATGAAGCTCAGTGGAGTCTTTCAGGAGATTCCTTTAGCCATGTGAAACTGAGGCAGCTGCAGTAGAAATGTAAATGATTTTTATCTCTTCCCATCAATATAGTAAAGGAGTTTATTTGTCAAGTAATGAATATTTGATCCCAATGTTTGTGAAATGCCCAGAAGCTACCTCCAGAAAACCAAATAACAAATTCAACTGTAGGAATCTGTGGCTGTGTTTTCAGAAAGTTTGAAGATGTGGGTTTGGGTGGAATCACCACCGGAACACAGTGAGTTGGAAACAGTAATGCCAGTGAGGTTCTCCACCTCTGATGGTACAGCTGCAGAGAGCCTGGGTGGTGCTGGAGGATGCTGGGCATCCCAGGTGCTCTGTTGCTGTACATCCAGAGCTGCTGCACTTGTGCAGGCAGTTAATAAGGGATCTGATTCTAAACTCAGTGATCTCAGCCAGGCTTTCCCCCAGATCCTAGTGCAGTTGTTCTATCCTAAACTTCTGATCTTCTTGCCCCTTTCTCAGAGCAATAGCAAGGGAAGGGGAAGTCTTTTGTGCCGGCAGGCTTGTCGGGCTTGGTGGCAGGGATCAGGGGAAGCAGTATGTGTCCGCTGAGGCCATTTGTCACTGACGCTAATTTCAGTATTTGAAGAGCTAGCACTTCTCTGCTATGGTTGTTGTGCAGTGCGGGTTTTTGGTCTTTTTGACTAGCTGTTATTTACTGTTTTGTTTATACTGCTGCAATGCAATGCAATGTGCATGCAGGCAAATTGCGCAGAACAGGAAGGGAAGCGCTGGGCTGTCGCTGCGGGCAGCATTGTATGAGTATTGTCACAGACTCGGAAAAATGTCTCTCATGTACAGAATGCACTGCTCTATTTTTTTTTTTTAATGGCTAAATTATCAAAGTATTCATTTGAAAGCAATGGCACTCTCATGTGTAAACATTTATGAAATCATTAGCTCTTCCCTTTTGTTTGTTTTTTCTACATAATATGAGAAATTTGGGTTTAATCATTGTAAGGGCTTGACTTAGATTGACAAAAAACAAGTGCTTTACAGCCTGACACTTCATCCTTCATTCACGTCACCACTCTACTTTTGTTTAGTTTCCTAAATCGGTCAGAGTTAAATCCAGACTGTCAATTATAACTTTGAACTTCCTGGCTTTCCTTGCAAGAGTACATGTCTCTCTTTTTGTTTTTTTGGGTTTTTTTTTTTTTTGTTGTTGTTGTTTTGTTTTTCTTGTTTATATTGATCTTACGATCTGACCTACGAAAGAGTGATGGGGGGGTACCGGAGGCCAGGCGCCGCGCTGCCATGATGGGATGCAGCAAGTAGAGGGAGCTGCAGAATAATGCAGCTGCTTTGCTTCAGCTGGCGCCTTCTGCATGGCTCTGTTACTCCTCTGAGGTCTGCAGTTCTGTGCTGCTGGCCCCAAGCTTAGCTCTGCTCTGCTTAATAAAACAAAACTGGAGAAATCTACATCATAAACAGCAGGCAAAGATACTCCTGAGATTTTAGAGGCCTAACAGGCTTCAGATAATGTTTGCAAGGCACAGAGATGGCCAGAGTATACAAGTCGGAAGACAGATGCCAGTAGGAATTGATCATAAAAGTGCCTTAAAGTGGTGTTACACAGTACTAATTGATTTGGGAAAAATTATCAGTGTATCCCAGGTACCTAGCTAAGGTGTGCAGGGAGCAATTATATACCAGCATTTATATATATAAAGCGGTTATTTACCTTTTCAGTACTGTCATAAAAGCAGTATACGTACACAAGGTTGTTCTTGGCCTTCCCTACCTGAAAATAAACCTGGGGGGTTTCAGGCACTGCGTGGGGGGCTCTCTTAAACCCATGGCTGCTGCTAGAGTTTGAACGACTTGCTAGGGCTGAGCTGTTGAAGAAACCTGTCTTTTGGGTAAACTCCAAAAAGCCTAACAAATTTACTATGTTAGTAATTTATGTTAGTAAATAAAATAGTATTCAAGAAAAAGTTAATTTGTTTTAAACTTACACCAGTAAATTGTTTTCAAACAGCAAATTGTAAATTTTTCTCCTGCTAATTGGAGGTGGCTTTTTAATAGACACATTAGGTTTGTACTAGAATGTTCTGCTTGATCCTAACTGGTCTCACTTTCTAAACAGAGATTTGTTTTGAAAATGCTCATACCTAGTTCAGAGTTCACAGACACCAATAAAGTTTATCCAGTGTCAGAGAAATCAAAATAATGCCCCATAGGTCTAGCAGTAAAACAAACAAGAGGCTTCTGCTCCCTGCTTTAAAAACCCTCATATTTTTAGTTATAAAAACAACTTCTGTAAAATGTGCCCAGGGAGCAGAGCTGGAGCAGGGCAGGGTATTACCCCGCACAGCCAGAGGCTGATCTACTGTAAACATGACGACAGCAGAGGCTGTTTTGCCTACATGGTTGTAAGTCTGTATGGGTTTCAGTACCCTTTATAATAATTTTAACTAACAAGAGAAGTTAATTTCAAATAACCACACTAAATTTCAAATAACACACTGAATCTGATCACCCATTGCCAACACACAATTGAAGTGATTAATAAATATAGTGTATTTGTATATCGAGACAGTTGTTACTATAGACAAAAATTACTTTAGGCTGTTCTAAGCAAACTGGCTGTGAATATTTTGCTGTGAATAGTTTGTGGCTGCACTTAATCAAAACTAGTATCTTCAGTATCTGTAGTTCTAACATCATATTGTTCTCATCATCTAGATTAGTAGATTTTTTCATATAATCTTCACATTTTCATTTCACCAAGTTCAGAGTTCATTCTGAATGAGTGTTGTTTAATGCCCACCTTTTCTGTGAAATGGTCTTCCCGGCACACTGATTTATTGCTGCAGTTGTAGAAAGCACATAAACACAGCCGAAGTGAATTAGATATTTTGGGAAGCAAATATTAATGAAAGAAGTCATAGCAGCTGTGCATGTATTGGAGAAAGCTTCCCGAGATTGAGCTGATTTTAGGTATACATTGGATATTAACTGACTATTTGATTACATGTAATGAAGTTACAAGCAGTTGTAGCTGTTTTTTCTGTAATACCAGCTAGCACGTACGTACTTGGTAGTTCTGCTGTCTGGGCATCTCTGCAGTGGTATTCGACTGACAAGAAACTTTGTGTTTGGGAAGGATCCGAGAAATGTTACTCACAGAAGCACCACTGGTTATGGATGTACTATACTGGCATCCTTTCCAGTTGGGTCCCCCACCTTCAGCCCAGGAACTGTAATTCTCGTTAGTGTCAATAATCTGTCGTAGATGCCTGTAGCTCTCAGGCTGCTGAGTTTCCCATCGGAGCACATCCTAGCTGGTACATGAATTCCCCACCGCCAGCTCACTCAGTGGGCTTTGCTGGCCTCCACCGAACCGCACACCCACACCCACATCTTTACCTGAGCCAACAAAATGCTTTTCCTAGAGAAATGATATTCTTTATTTTTTTTAAAGCTCTATTGACTATATTCAAAAGAAGGTGTTTCAGAGTGAATCAGTGGAATAATTTTCAGAGAGAGCAAGAGGGCTTTTCTGACCCAGTCTTGTTTCCTGATCTGCGAGCCTGGGGAGAATACACTGTATTATTGTCATTGCGCTGAAGTCTTGGACATGAGGGTTTAGTGTTAGCAAACAGGAGTAGCTCCACTTTTATTTCTCCTGATTTACATAAGTGTAACTGAGCTCCACATCTCTTTTTCAAAGATTTGTTGTGCCTTGAATGTGCTCTCTCTACCAAAGTGTGGTGTGTAACATGCACTTGCTGCCTTTTCCCTCCACGTTTTTGCTAGAAGATGCCAACTTTGTGCTCTGTTGTAACAGCTCCATGGCTTCTGTTTGATTTTCCTTGGAATTACTTTGCATGAATCGAGACCATCTCCCTTTTCACACTCCCTATGTGTAACAAGGCTTAAGAGCACAAAGGCCCTGTGGTACACCAGCTAAGAAGGGCCGAACCCACAAGCCTTGAACTATGTCACCCAAAGCAAAACCAGGTGACGGAGCTGCTCGTCTGCTTGTGCCCCCTCTTTATACCCCAGTTCTCACCAGGGTCTGTGCAAGGCTCCGCTAGCATCAGCCTGCATGATTGCACCTCCTGTTAGGAAACTGGTGATAAAAAGACTAGATTACATTCTTGATCCCTTTGTGAGGGGGATCGGTTGGTTTATTTTTAGACCATGGCATCTCTATTAACGTTATGGGGCTGTGAGTGAGGACTGAACTCGGGAGGCAGAGTGAGCGGGGGGGTCTGCAGTAACCCCTGCTCCCAGCATATTCTCTCCTCTCGCTGATGGCAACGTGGCAGAGATTTGTGCCATTCTCCACTACTGACTTGCCCAGAAGCAAAAATTCTTATTTTTTTACTAATGCTTTATTTGAATTTAAGGGATTGATTATGTTTTGCAATGGCCTAAATGCCACATCAATGGTGTTCATTGAGAGAGATTATTATTGAGTGGATCAGATAAATATGGCCTACAAATGTGCTGATTTACTCCAGCTTGTAAAACAAAACAGTTTACGTATACAATTTAAACATTCTTTCTCCTTTTTTTCCCCTAACCACATCCCTTGTGTGCATAATTGAGATTTCCTTACCACCCAGAAGATAGCAAGGGAATTCTTGAGGGTTTGGGCTGCATTTTAAGCGGGTGCAGCTGGAAGCGCAGCCGGGGTGCGCAGCGGCTGCTGGATGCCGCACACCTCCAGCAACACTAGAGAGCAGGCTGACACTGCTGGACTGCTGCGCTGCGCTGGCTGAGGCCCTGCAATCTGCTGGAAATGTAATAATTGCTCTTTTATTCTTTAATAAACACACGCCACATCATACAGAGAAACAAGGTGAGAGAACGAGAGAGAGGATATTGCATTCTTCCACAAAGGGCTGCTCAGTTTTATTTTATACGGTGTGGTTTTTTATACCAGCAGAACAGTCTTGTTATTTTAAATTACTCTTCCATCTTTCCTCCTCTCCCCCCCCCTCTTTTAGTTAAATTAATGTATTGATTAGAGCCCATTAGTGTGTAATCGATTGTTAATTTGACTCATCTTACAAATCATGTTTATCTTTATCAATAAATATATATATATTTCACATCTCATTCCTGCAATAAACTAGCAAAAAACTGGGCATCCAGAACTGAGGCTGGAACTCCAGCTGCAGATGTAAATATACACACTGAGATAACTTGCATGTTATTAAAAATATAGATATAATTTGTAAGCAAATTGCTAGAGAAGAGATGAAGTAAGGAGGATTAGTAGGCAAGTATGGAGGGAAATGTGTGATTTTTTTTGTCTGGTTTATTTGTCACTTTTTTTTCCTGAACAGATAGGACTGGACATTACGATATCACGGAAATATGGCAAACACACTGCTTTGTGTGCCGGTGGTCTGGCACTGATCACTTCAGAAACGAAACAACTTGTGTATCTGGACTCATAATCTGTGATTGAATCCTTGGGATGCTGTGTGCTCCTGCACTGGCAGCTCTGCAAACTTCCCGGTTGACTGTAGATTTGATTTTGATGTAGCAAAAATGAAATATGCTAAATACTGAAGGTATTTTTAATTTTGAGACCAGAAAGAATATGATACTTTTTCAAGGCTAGTGGAGGAGATATCGCCATTCAGGCAATAATCATTGTGCTTTATATGGGCAGGATCCATGTAGATACCAACTAATCCCCTCCACTGAGGCAAGTATAGCCGGTATTATTATCCCTGTGTTATGGATAAGAAAATTGAGATGAATAGTTAGCAGAAGGGCATATATTTATGTCAAAGTTAGGATAAAAAGTTTAAACCAGTGAAGCTTTACATATAATGGGTAGTTACTGATTAAATTTAAGATAGAGTCTTGCTATTTGCATATTTTTTAAATCTGTCTTTTGGAGATGAGAACTAGGCTTGCTTGTGGGTTGTTTGGGGTTTTTTTTTCCCTAGTATTTACAGTAAAGAACATGTAAAATAACTAAAAATGCAGTGGTGACTGAAGGGAAAGAGAGAAATGCTTTGGGTGAAAGGTACTGAACTGTTTCAAGCAAAAAGTTCCTTTTCCCAAAAGCCTGAAGTATTTTCCAAACAAGGAATTTTGAAATAACATTTTCACTTCTGAATCTCACAAGTTCGATGAAAACATTTTTAAAAGGATATAAAACCACAAACAGTGAATATGTAGGGTCAGCTTATTCCAGCACAACCCCCTTTTTTTTTCTTTTTTTCTCTCTTTAATATTTTAAACTCCAGACAGGAGACCCCCCTCCCAAAAAAAAATATTTTTTTTAAATGGATTCTTCTCACAGTTCTCCTATAGATGGCTTTATTTTTCTCCAAATATGTTTCAACAGCAGCCTCTGTGATCATCTAGTGCTGGATAGATACATTCCATATGTTTCTCCTTTTAGGAAATATGACTCTCATATAACAGCTAAAATGTAAAGGCCAGGAAGATTTGCAGAACCATATAGCTTATTAGCCCATAATCCATATTGGAAAAGACATTTGTACAGTACAAGATACGCTGTGCATGTGTGGATGCAGTCAGATTAGTCTCTAGCAAGTCTGCATCGTTGAAATTTCTCACCAAGAATGATCACTGGGGAAGTTAGAAAATGAAGGGCCAAACACAACTGAAAAAAATGTTTTTTTCAGTTCAGCCCTGTACAATTTCTGTAATGCAATCTGAAAGGCAGCACACTTCAGATCTGGTCCTAAATGGAAATGTTGGATCATATATACTAGTATCCGGGGAAATTCTGTGGGAATGGCTGAAGTTTCGAATGAGAATCATGCACGAGTTAATGGATTCTGTGTAGTTCAGGCTAAGTTTTGCCCAGTGAGTTTTAGTGGAAGAAACAGTCTTTGTGACATGGGGTTTGTGGATTAGATGGAAACAACTGCTCCAGCTCTTGTCTGTAACCGTTCGAGCTGCTCTGGCCACTGGAGGAAACACCTCCAGTTGCAGCTCCAGCTCCCCAGCAGCAGCGCTGCACAGCCAGCACGCCCATGGCCGGCCAGCAGGCACCACCAGGCCAGGCCAGGCAAGATCTGGTGTTCTCCATTAGAAGCTGTATATTTTTATCTAGCGCAAAATTCTGCAAGTGTGAAAATGCAAGAGTCCCCTCCATTGTTCGTAGGAAGTGCTGGAATAGCTGTGCTGTTGCATTTAATCTCATAAACCCAAGCTGCAGAGCTGGATCCAGCTCTGAAATGTTCTTTCAAGTTCTTTATGCTGAGGTCTTTAATTAGCACTTCCAGAGCATCAAAATACCATGGCACTGTGCTACTACTAATGAAAATAAACCCGGAGTTGTGTTCCTTGGTCTGTTGACATTTACAATCGTGAAGCCTTGAGCTAGGCTGGGAGCTGCTGCTTATGTGTAGGTGAAGCTTCAGTGCAGCAAATACGGACCATGCTGAGGCACCAGAGCACAACCTGAACTCCAGACCTGGGGCAGAAATCGGTGGGGCCGTGGCTGCAGTGCTCCCTACCCCCCAGCTGGCCCTGCCAAAGGGCCTTGCCTGCCCCGGTGGCTTTGTCCCGGCTGGAATGCTGCTTTTACTGCCTTAGAGGCTGCCTCAGGGCTTGCCCTGCTGTGGTTACAAACTTTAGGATAATTTGGCTCAATTATTATTTGAGCTCAAATATTCTTTAGGAAACCATGATGATGCAAAGAAATAGGTGCTGCGAAGTATGTTGTGTATGTAAATGGCAGCAATACAACTGAGTTCAATCCTTGCCTTTAAACTGATTTTGGAGCATCAGGATTTTTGCCAGTTGCTTGAAACATTCAGTGTTTCAGTGGTAGTTCGGGGAGGGAGTCGTCCTCCACGTGCTTCTGGCTCAAGGTATTTCTAGCTGCCTCCTTATGTATGGGACTTGCAGAAGAGGAAAAACTGAATTGTTCCCTCTCATTTTCTTGTGTCATAGCTGTTTTTTTTCTAAATATAAACAGATAAATATGTAATGCCAGAAAGCTTAACTTGGATAAAATGTGGGAGAGAGGAAGGGGAAAAGGAAAGGCTTCACAAGCTAAAAGAAGTGCAAAAATATTTGTGCTGTATTTTAGTCTTTTTTATTTCCTTTTGGCTTTGTTTGTCTTGTGGCATTAGCGGGATGGGCCCTACCAATTTTGCTGGCATGTATTTGTAACCCAGGAATGCTTTTTGGCAGATGTAAAATTAGAAACAAATTTCATGTGTTCTGCAGTGCCCTCCAGTGCTATAAAGGACAGGAACAGAATATGTGGCTTTGTCAGGACGGCTCCAGGAAACCACAAAGAAACAGAGATTGGAAACAAAATCGGGGAAATAAATAAATAAAAAAGGAAATAAACCCCCCATAGCAGATGCTGCACAGCTTGGGAGGGGAGCGTGGCGCAAAGCTCCCCTGCCGCACTAATGGGAGCAAACAATGGGGCCCTCAGTGTGACATGGAACAAGGGCGCGTGATTCGGGATTCTTTTCAAATAAGTGGTTCCAGGATTTCGAGGCGAAATGATGCTCTGAAATTTACCTGTCTATTTTCAGGCGTGTGAATAAATAAAGTACTGCTCCCCTCCCCCCAACGGGATGGGAACGCTGTATGCTCAGCCCATCAAATTAAACACAGGCAGGTTTTCATTTCCAAGCCTGCATGTTTGGAGATGATGGATGGTGAGATATATGTCTCTATAATGAAGGTTTCATTACGAATTTTTTAAAATGTGCAACATAGCTTCTTCATTTCCAAACAAGAAATGCCATTCTCTTGCTTGTAGCTCCTAGATCCAATACATGTGATATTGCCAAAGGAAATGATCAAATAATCACTGAATATATTGATTTAATATAAAGTTATATTTTCTCTTGTTTTACTGCAAAGCTTCAGAAAACCCAAGTGGCATAATAAACTGCATAAATAATAACAGGGAGGAGTAACGATAGGGTGATTAGAGATAAATGATCAGTGGGATCATTTGGTTGCAAGTATTTAAGGAGATTTAGCTTGTCTCTGTCTTGTCGATGCCCTGTTGCCCACTGCCTACAAAGAGCCAAGCGATCAAATTGTCACAACTCAAACACTTACAGAAAACAAGATTGAATAAAGAATGTATAGAAGCCACTTACAATTTAAAACCAAAACAAAACGTGAACTCTTTATGCACTCCATAACAATTTTTCCAGTTGCAATAAAAACACCTTCTAGTGTATACAGGTGATAATGGTTGATGAGTAGCAACGTTCAGTGTGCCTTGTATATGGACTGGGAATTGGTCCTGTGTAGAAAAGGTTAATCTTTATTTCAGGGAGATAAGGCACTACTGAAATACCTACAGTCTGAAAGATGGGCTATTGCCCGTGAGTGATAACTGGCTGAGGGAGTGGTACTGATGGAGTAGTTCTGTATGAGGTGTCATCTAGGGGAGTTGTACTGACCTAGCTATAAATGTGGGGAAAGGGAACCTCTGTAAAATTGCCCAGTGGTTTTCCTGCAATTACTAACTCGATTTCATGGTAACCATTTTTCACCTTTCCTTCTCTCTACACTCTCCCAAGGAATTTTTTTTTTTACTTTGGTTTGCCTGTATGTGTGCAGTATAAAAGTGTCCACATCTCCTTAAACCTCTCTCTCTGGCACTGTAAATGTTGCCCTCCAAATGCAAGGACTTCGGTCACCTAGTTTTGTCTGGCATTGAAATGTGAAAGTTCAAATAGCATTTTGTGATTTTTCTGGTAATACTGTGTGCAGCCTTTAGTGTCATTACCCCAGGGCTGGCAGAGTTCTAGGAAAGAGGGAGACTTCTAGGAAAAACCCAGCAGCACCACTTTCCTCTGCCCCTGCAGTGCTGCCCCCCATTAAAAACACATTACGCACTAGCACTGAGAGGATAAATTAAAACCACCCAGACAGCTTTAGGTTATGTATCTGAGTGCTGAATCCATCTGGTGGAGGGCTGGGCTTTTGCCGAGGCTGGCCATGCTGGTGAGTACACATGTTGAGAGCCATGTAATACTGTCCTAGTGCCCACAGTCACAGTCACTAACAATGTTTTCCTCTTGCTTTTTTGGTGGAGTCTTGGTCTCACCCATCCAAACCAGATCCTGTGGGAGGGTTTCTTATGTTGCTTTCTTGTGGACTTCCCTCTTTATCCATCAGTGGGTGCAGTGATGAATTTCTGTCATGGGAAGACTTCTCTGCACTGCTTCCTGCAAAGGTCGGGGAAGGAACGAGCCCCTCCAGGGGAGTCTGAGGACACCCCCAGCGGACCCGCACAGGAGTCCTCCGCAGAGCCAGCCCACTCCTTGCCTAAGCACTGAATTGACAGAGCACATCCCGGTATCATCATCTGAATTTGCCTCCAGAGTTTCTGGTTTTCTCTTGGAAGTTTTCTCCACTGGACACTGTCTTACCCTATGAGGAAAGGATCCAAGTATTTGACACTAATCTTACAGACATTTTATATTTGGCTTTCTTTGAAAGTTGATTAAATGCAGCTTGTTATCCCGCTTCTTTTTCAAGAACTTCTTTTTCAATAAACGGCACTGCTATCACAAGAACAATGTACCTTGAAGCTTCTGCCACTGTTGTGGCAGCATCGTGCCCAAGCACTCGTTCTACCTAAGGGGTGCAAGAGCTAGTGCAAAAAAAGTGTAGTAATAATTACAAGCTTATAAACTACTAATAATAATTAGTCTATAATAATTAGAAGCTTACAAGAGAGACCTGCAGGATGAGGCGGCATATGGGGGGCTGGGGGACGTAAGTAGCAGGCAAGACCTTTGGGTGACAGTTTGCCCATCCTTTGTACCAGTGTACCTGCCCAGGCCATGTGCTCACATGGGCTACATGAAGAAGTCTTACCATCTTTGTCATAAAGAGCTGAAAATCCATTACGCAGATTAAATTGGATCATAGCAATATTCTTTAAGGGAAGGAGGACAAGCGAAAACATCGTAAAGCTCTCTTATACCTTTATTTCTGTGGCTGGATGGGGGGTTTAGAATAGGTTTTAAAAAAAAAAAAAATCTCACTGGAAGGTTGGAATCCTGACAAAATAGGTAACACAAGCCACAATGGACTATCATAAAGGTGTCATTATGGTCATTTTAGGGAATGTATATTACAGAGCTCTGTGAAATGTATATTCTGTATTCAAGGTCTGATAAAGTGGATTATTGACAGGTAAAGCCATAGGCTGCTTCCAAGTTAGTAACTTGTTTTTCTTGCACTAATAGGGATCCAGTAAGTTTTTAAAAAGGGAAATTAATCCTCTCATGTAAGCTACCAGTGGGTGGAGAACTGTACCTGAGATCACAGTACTCAGAAGTTAGTAGAAATTAAAGCTTTTTGCAAACTGAAACCCTATTTTCCCTACCAAATGATTGGGAGATGATTACTTCTGTATCTACATGCTTGAAATAGATTGGGTTTATTTTATTTTTTTAAAACGTTTGAGTGTTGAATGCTGCATACTGAAAAAGCAAAATTAAATGCTTGGAACTTCTTGAATTAATTCTCGTGGTGCTCTGTTCCCTCCTGGTTACTGTGATGCGGGCAGCATTGCCACTACCAGCCACAGCCGCCCATCAAGCCCCAAGCGTACCTTTGCCTCGCTTTATTCTTCTGAAGAAAGCAAAGAAGAAAGCAGCTGGGTTAGAAATGCTGTAGTGCTCCAGCGGGGAGGTATTGCACGTTTGTAACATAAAACTTGGATTAAGTCATTTTGAGGTGGGTAGCATTCCGATTAAGGATGGTTGGTAGAACTTGGCTGCGTGTCCAGTGCATGCCTGGAATTGGGCTGTTGCCTGAAACTCCCTGTGCGCCTCTTGGGCTGCGCTGCCAGAGTGAGCAACCGACACCTGCAGAAGCAGGCAGCTCGTACCTGCCATCGGGCAGAATGGAGGGAAGCGGCAAATGCGCTTTTTTGGTGTTCAGTCAGGCTTGGCTTCAGCCCATCTCACAACAACTGACGGCAGAGCCGTGGCACTTGCCACCATTATGGAATGTCTGCTGGGAGTGTCTTTACATACCAACTTATTATTATTGTTGTTGTTGTTAATATTAATATTACTGCTGCGGCTACTACTACTTTCAGCAGAACTTTCCCTAGATGATCTTTCCTCCGTCAGCCCCTTTTTACACCCCAGGAGAATGTAAGAAATGGTTTTGGCTACAGCTGGAGTCATCTGCCTCAAATAGAAACGGCAGCGCTTGGTGCTGTTAGTGAAAGCTTTGTATTTGCATGTGTTTTCTGAGTACAGAGACTGTGGGTACTGCTTTCTATTAAGGCTACCCACTTGCCATTTCATACCCAATTTTCAATTGTTTCTAATATAGCTGAATGTCAGCTGTTTGCTTGTAATTAGAAGACTGTGGGCAGCTCTCTCTTGCCTTGGTGGTGATAGCAATCTCATCCTGTTCAGCATATGTCTGTGCAACAAATCCAGGTGTACTCGTAACATGGGTTGGCTGCCAGGGATGAAAGGTACCTCCTGCTGCAATGCAAATGTGGCAACACAGGTAAAGGAGAGATAATTTATTAGCAGTGAAGTCATGGAGCCGTGGGCCACCGATTGGGCAGGTTAAAGCCAGCATGAACGTGCTCAGCTGAGCTACAGCCTGACATCAGTGTCCCAAGGGACACCTTCTAGCATGGTAAACTTTTTGGAACAAAGTTTACTTCATCTTAACTAACACAGATAGGTGCTGGGCTGGAAGCACAGAGGATATTCTCATGGAAAAACTGATCTTTTAACCAACCAGCAGAGTCGCAGATGAAGTCATGTCATAAACAGCCTCTGCCTGAAATTTTAACAGATAAATCACTGCGAGCCATAGACTGGTGTGTATGTTTTGAACCCACATAAGCTTAAAAAATGTGCACATTCTTCTTGTACATGTTCTTCCAACTCTACCCCTTCGCATGAAGTAACATATTCCTGTGGTGGAGAACACTGAAAAACACGCTGCCTGCCGTGAGGGCGTTTGTGCGTGCAGCAGGGTGCTCGGAGAGGTGCTGGTACAAGCCGCTCCTCCCCAAGGGAAAGAGCTGGCAGGAGCTGCCAAGTCTTGCTGAAAACGCGGTGTTTTCCAGCAGCCTCTCCCCCGTACCCCAGAGGTGAGAGCTCTTGGGCACAGGGAAGAGCTGCAGCTGGTTGCATCCAGACCCAGGCTTGGTGCTGCGGTCACGCTCAGCCCGTCTCAATAGCAGAATTGTCTTCAGCCTTGCACAGCTCCAGCTGCTGCCTGCACCCTGCTCACCTGCTGCTTTCTGTTCAGAGTTTGTACCTGATTGTTACTGAAGCTGTCAAACAGTATTTTCCCTTGGAACTCTTTAAAAACTTCCAGAAACCTCTATTGGTGACTGAAGTAAACTACTGCTTTCATTCGGTAAATGCTACAGTTTAGCAGAACTACTATTTTCTCAGTGTTTACTCTCATAAAGAATGATTTTGATGGTCACATGTTTTCTTTCGGAGATTTGTTTCAAAAGATAAACCTAAATATTTAGCTGACTGATGAGAAAGTACAAATTTTACTAGCTTGTTCCCAAGAGTGTCACAGGATATTGTCCTGCCACAGGTATTCCTTCTGAATTTTTAGAAAGACAGGGAGGGCAGGGGAGGAAGGAGATGCCTGACTACCTTTGGTAAGTAGAAAAAGCAGCTCTAGGATGACAAGCCCTGTGTTAGCTTTCTGAAGAGAGCTTTAACTCCATATGACATCCTTTCCACTTTAAGTACTCTAAGTAGCCCAACGATAGCAAATTTACGATTATTTTGGTTTTGTTACAGCTCCTTAAGTTTTCAGATTTCCTTCCAGCGTTGCTTTGCTTTCCTTTTTCATCTTGCTCCTCCTAGAATATGTCTACGCCGGAGGTGGCAGAGCAGGGTAGAGACACCCCAAGAGTGTTTTTGGATCTGGTCACGTTGGCATGGCGTGCTCAGCGGCGTGTGGACATGCCTGAGATACTACACACACAGAGTGCTGGCCCAGGCCACCGGCTGTATGAGCCTCTAGTGCAGACTGGATAGGAGAAGGGGATTCAAGCTCTGCTAATCATTACACTGATCCCTGGTGAGCTGGCAAATGACCTTGCTCACAGTGTGTAAAATAGTGACCCCGCACTGCTCTGGATTAATGTCCAAGGAGCCATGAGCTGCCATGCGGCAGGCGGGATCCGTGAGCACGGTGAGCAGCAGTGTCACGGCACTGGCTTCCACCAGTATCTCCCAGTTAGCAGAGAATCCTTGGGCTTTACTCACTGCCTCGCTCCCTAATATTGTGCTTTTGTTTCCTGCTCTTGCACAACTTATGAGAGCCATTAAAATTCTGGAGCCCTTAAAAGAAAAAAAGTTAGTGGTATTCCTGTTCTAGAGATGGATCCTGAACTCCTTACTCAGGAAAACCTTGCAGTGTTTTCAAAGGCATGTTCTTGAAGTCCTGCTGGATTGGTCCCTGTAGTACATGAGTAGTATGAGAAACAGAGAAAAGCCCTTGACTATTAGTGGGTTCCGCTGTAATTCAGAATAATACCAGATGTTTCATTATGTATCAGCTGGCTATAAAACTGCTTCTTTGAGCCATTGAACAAAGACAGTTGACAAAAGAAAAATTAATGTTGTGTCTTTGATCTCATGTTTTAAATTTGTCTTTTATAAATAGTGATGGGTTCTGGTTAAAAACACTCTAACAATTTGTTAAATATGCAAATGTCTGAAGTTTCTTAGCAACAGAACAAATAAGTGTTTTTCTTCTAATATAATATGTATGCTAGTTTAGTAAGCACACAATAAGTTAATTAGGCTGCGGTTAGGTATTATTTGTAAATGTCATATTAGCATGCTGTTTTGTTTCTTTGTTGCAACCAAAAGCCTCAAATTCACTGATGTCACTTAGTGCTTGTTGGTTTTTCCTCTAGTTTTGAAATGAGTTTATTTTTTAACATACTTGTGGGCAGAATAATGATTTATTAAGTTGTGTGTTTATTATTGTTTTGCTTGGTTGTAATGTCTCATTGTCTTTACATTGTTAGCAATGTCAGAGATTTTACAGGGAAATTCTAGGAAAGTACACATTACATGTGTAATAAAGCTGCTGCAGTTTACTATGATTAATGTTGTTACAATGAATACCAAATGAATTAATAATGATGGGGCCACTTAATTTTAAAATGTTGGCATTTGTCTAAATGCTGCTCTGAGAGAGGGTGGAGGAGCTTGGCATGGTGGAAATTGGATAAAGCAGCATTTTTGCTGCCAGCATCCAAGCAGCTTGTTTCTCTCCAAACATTTACAGTCAACCGTTAACATATTCACTGCCAAGTAGATTTATGTAAATCTAGAAGACCTTTTCCTATGACTGTAAAATTTCACTTTATAGTCTTGTGTTTTTCCCCTCCTCTAACAAATCTTTCTGCCAATAGCTCTGCTGCTTCCATGGTCTTGCTGTAGCAGGTGGGGAGAAGTTCCAGCCCCATACGCCTCTGGGTTGCTGGCAAAGGCAAAGAATGAGCAAGCATATTCATGCAAAAAATCAAGCAAGAAATAACTTTCTTGTGAAAATTTTGAAAGTTTGAAACACCTGGATCAAATCACATTGCTAATCCAGGAATGCTTCCCTGACAGTCTTGAAGCACATTTCAAAGTGTCTTAAGCCTCACTGCAGCGGTCCTATAGTCCTTTATCAGTAGGGAGTAGTTTTAGATGAGGCTTTTTCGCCTTGATAAAGTATCCAGAAGAGTGGAATCATGAACTGCTCAGAGCACTCGGAAGAGAATGGCTGTTTGTGGAGGGAAGCATGTGCAAGTTGCTGCATCCACCCAGCTGAAGCCCGGCTCTGGGACTGGACAAGAGATGCCTGGGGAGAGACAGCCTTGACCCTGTGGTTGTGGTAACATTTTCATCCAATTGAGAGAGATACTTTTGCCATGTCTGAGAATTTGGAGACAGATTTTTATGCATTCTTGTAACTTCAGTTTTCAAGTGGCCAGCAGAAACTATCCATTAGGTCCTTGCTACATGCCAGAAGACGAAAATGATTTGTTCCTCTGGATTTTTATGAAACAAATACGCTTTTCTACAAAAATCAATAAAGATACCATGGGTTACTCCTGCCCAAACATATTACCCCTAATCTAGCAGGTCAAAGGTCACCAAAGTTGTTGACATTACTGAAAGTGATGTTCTGCTGTTGGTCAGTTGTGCTGAACTAGACAGACATTCTCCATCTCCGACCTCAGTTTTGAATTGCCTTCTTTCTCACTGGATCATCTCATTTTGCGCTAGTTTATATTGCCTTTCAGTCATCTAAGCACTAGAAAATCATCAGCAAGACAGTCATCTCCTTTTATGTGCATAGACCAAGTGCTATAAAACTGAGCAGGCAATTTTATGAAGGAAGGTGAAAGGAGAAATCCAGCAGAGGTGAGATACGATTGTCACGTTGATGAGACTGGAGAAAGTGGTTTGAAATCAGCTGCCTCCCTAAGGCGTTCAGGTTGCAGGAGTATTTGATGGTGCTTTCCCTGTTAGTCTTTATTGTGAATGTGAGAAATGCTGCCAGAAAATGCCTGTAATGGTACAATTCTTTTTTAAAATTGTTTTAAACATAGACAGAAATCTAGTAACAACTCCTAGGTGATAAGGACTCCTCTACTTTGGAGTTGCAGACTTATCCTTCAGTGTCTGTATTTTGTAGCATTTCTGGAAATCAGCCATGATCTCTAATGGACCTTTTGATGTTTTCAGCTCATTCATGATACCTGTACATTTGTTGACCCGTTCTGTGGCACCCACTAACAGAGCCCCGTGGTGTGGAACTACTCGGTATGGCACTACTCCTCACTGGAGTATCAGTGCTCGACTGCATTTCCACATAACTTTTGTCCATCTGCTGTGTTTGGTCAATGGCAGTGTTGTAATTTGTGCCCTGAGGCTTTCCTTAGGCATCAGTGCTGGGGCCCCTCATACGCTCTATCTCTCTAGACACCATTCCCAGCAGCTATCGCTCTCCCATCACTGCAGGATTTGCTGGAGAGGCTGGTACCCGAGGTACACTGAGCTGCTTTGTTATAACAAGCAATTGGGCCCCTTCTCTCTTTTTACTTTCAAGCACACACATAAAAAATCTTTCTCAAAGCTGTTGCTGATGTACATAGTTCAAACGGTTTACACGAGTGTATCTTAACCCAAGAGAAATTTTGGGTGGCTCGTCCCAAATATAGCTTCATGGAGGTGTTGTTGCTCTCTGGCTACTGCGTTTACCCATGGTGACTAGGTGCAATGATGCTGTTGGGTACAGCTGTAGCAACAGTATTACAGTGCTTGGATCCCTACCAGCTTGTGGCAAACTTCATTACTGCAACATCTCTGGGAGCTGAAGGTGATTGGACTTCTCTTCTTTGCAAAAATTTCATCGCATCAGCAAAGTAATTTTATTATCCTGGAAGAAAATGTTAGGAGCATCTAGATTGGCCTCCTGTGTAATGCAGGGCATAGATTTTTGGTTTATGTTTTCACTGTGGCACCCATGAGCTCTCGGTTGAATTAAAGAAAGCTGGGTGGTTTATTTTCTAGGAATCCTAGAGCACCTTGAATGATGGACCTCCTTCCCAGTAGTCTGTTCAATTTATTAATTATTTTAACCAGTAATTTCATCAAAAGCTTTTAATTTTAGATGAATCTGAAGCCTGTGTTGCAGGTTGGTTGATTTTCCCATCTCCAGGGATCACGGAAGGGCCAGACGCAGCAGTCTGCACGTGTTTTTGCAAGGATAACTGGTGCGGATCAGGTACCTGCCCTCTGAGGCTTGGGGGCACTGACAGCTGTGGTACCCGCCAGCTTTGAAATGGTGTTTATGAGCAGGATTGCAGAGGGGAGCTCTAGAAAGAGGGGTTGTCTTGAGGTCTGGCGAAAGTAAATGGTCTGAAGAACTGAGCAGCGACCCTCTGTGTCGTGTGGCTGTTTCCAGCTGCCCCCAGCCCTTGTGAGAAACAGGAGGAGGGTGGGGACACGAGAGCGGGATGTGCCCCTGGCTTGTGAACAGCTCTCTGGCCCTGCATACGAATGAGCAGCACAGGACTGTACATGTGCATTTGGTTAATAACCTAAAATCCAGCTTAATGAAAAATCAAAGTTCCATAATAAACCAACCTCTTGCTAATTTAATCAGAGGTAACCTGGATGTCCCCTTCGGCTTGAGTCCCTTTGTGGTGGTTTGGGTGGTTCTGTCATTTTGGCCAGTGTGGTTTTCTTTCTTTCCTCATTACGGCTGATGTCTGTCTGTCTCTCTGCTGTTCTGTTTTCCTTTTTTTCACTTGGACTGTAGTGGCCTTGGCTGTAAGATCATCTCTGTCCTGTGCTGAGGTGACACCGGATGTGATACAGCTGTGATTGCTGCCAAAGGCTTCTGATGCTGACAGAGAGGGATCACAAATAGATGGAGGGTTTCCCAAAGGTCGTGGGCTGTAACAGGTTGCACAGGAAGTCTTTAGTAAAAAATACTTTGCTTTTCCTAAGTCTGTGCAAAGCAAATCTTAACTTCTCACTGAAGTATGCAGGATTTTTCTTTAATTTGTGGGTCATAGAGGAAAGGAAGTTTTACAGCATGTGTTCATTGAATTCCAATAAACACCCAGCAAGGGCTATACATGCTAATTAAGAGATAATGTTAACGGGCTGGAATGTTGTCACAGGATTACGCTTTCCTGCTGCCACCAAAAACATTGGGGCAGGTATCAAAATAACGGTTACAGGCATGGAGCCATAGTTAGCTCCTAAAGCAGGTACCCCCAGCTGCAGCATGGGGCACGACAGTGCCTTTGGTTGTGCAAAAGAGCGGATGGAGAGGGAACCGGTCGCCCAGCGGACAGACAGGCAGACGGGTGGACAGTGTGACAGACGCCATGCTATTGTTATCCTGCCCCTTTCCCACCGGCTGCAGCAGGAGCCTTTGTCTGCCGCAACCAGGCGGGAGGGGGCTTGCCACAAAAGAACAGTTTGGTTAAAGCGTTCCGGTGTTTTATGAATAAATTGGATTCTACTTACAGCATTATTAACCTGCTGTATTCTGACGGGCTTAGGGGGAGATTATCATGCGCTTGAACAAATCAGTATCCACAGATCCACACAAATACCGGGTTTTAACAAAAATATACTGTGATTAAGGCACACAGCGGATCAAATTCAGCCCCGACTTACACCAGGTGCAATCTCATTGATATCCGTGGGTTAAAAAGCAATTTTTACAACTTAAAGCAATCAGAAATCAGCTTAGTGTACAGACTTACTAGACCAAAATAAGGCCCAAGAGACTGTATGCTAAGCTGATTTCTGATTGCTTTAATTTTTTTAAACTTTTATCAAAGATTAATGGTCAATTATCTGGCAATCTGATTTTCTGGTACAGATTCCATTTGCATAATTTCATAGACGCTTAAAATATGACCAGACTCTAATCAGTATGAAATGGGTTGAGGCATGGCTTGGTATGGCTGATCAAAATCAGCCACAATCCCTGTAAATATGTACTATTGCTGTAGTAACGAGGGCGGTTTTAATAGACTGTCGTCTGAGCAGTAAACAATCGGTTTAGATCTTTGGGGGTTTTGTTCTCTGCATGGCTAAATATGACTCCAGGGCTAATAGGCAAAAGTATGCAGTCAAAACTTGCTCTCCTTCAGGTTTTTCATTATGTGCTTGAGCACCACTGTTTCCGCAGGTATTCCTGCCATTTATCTACTTTTGCTACAAGACTTGCAAAAACGTCCATCAAACTGCGCACACAGAGGTTAAAGTGGGAAATACTCTGCAATATTTGCCCACTAGAGTAATCTTTCCTTAAGTCATATGAGTGTGGAGTACCACTCTTTTGTAATATGTCCCTGAATGAGAGGTTAACCCCCCCTCCCTGCCTCACTCCCCCCCCAAAAAGTCCTAAAAAGCGTATACCCTGGGATTAACGAAAGTTGATTTCCCAAAGAAAGCTGATAATGTGGATATTTCAAGGCAAGGAAGGACAGCCAGTTTCTCTGCTTCTGCTCCCTGTATACATCATGGGCCAAGAGAATGCTCTGGCAGCTGGATGGAACTGCTGGAATACATCCTCTAGAAAGAAACCCGATCTTGATTTGGAGGTGTCAAGAAATGGAGAATTCACCATCTCCTTTGATCATCTGATCTAGTGCTTAATTATTCTTCTGTTCAAACGTGTTCCTTATCGTTCATATTTTTCTGCTTTACCTCCAGTCTGTCAAGATTTTCTCTGGTACCTGGCTGTCATGCACTGTGCTACCTCTGTCTCCTTTTCAGTTTAGCTAAACTGATCCAGCCCTTCAAGGAGCCATCAGTGTGGCACTCGACGGTGTGCAATGCATCTGTGTTGGCTTTAATCCAGTCCACTTAGCAACAAAAGCGATGGAGACAGCCAAAGGATGACTACAGGATGAAGCCGACCACGTGGTGGACAGGCTTATATAGTTAATGCTGCACCCTTCTGCAGCTGTGACATCTCTCTTGATGTTACCAAGCCAAACTAGACAAAATCCCACCTCCTTGCTGCAGTGCAGACTGAAGTGAGCCATATTTTCCAGCTCTTTTTTTTGTTCAGGCTGTTTGGAGAGGGTGGGTGTTTGTGCTCTTTAATCTTTCAAGATTTCTTCCAAAATAGGAGCCTGGAATTCTGCTGGTGTTCTAGTTGTGGTACTTTGCTGTTAAGTGATGGCTGTTTCTCACTTGGAGATTTATTCGGAGGGTTTTTAGTCTGGAGAGACCGAGAGCCAGTGGGTCACCAGTTGTTTAGTTGCCAGGACAATCTGCTGCTGTGGAGGAGACCAGCTCCTGGGTCTTGGGACAGTGGGAAAGACTGTCTCACTGGCAGGCATTCCTGGAGATACCTCTGAGCCCAGGTCCACCAGGAATATGCATTTTGGGAGTGCTCAAGTGTGTGTCAGCCAGCCTGTGATGAGGGGGAAATACGTTCTGCATCTGCCAGTGGTTTGTGGGGTTTTGGTGGCGTTGTTTTTAAAGGAGAAAAAAAAAAAAAAGTGGGGGTGATCAAGGGTCCAGTGGTTTCATTCCCTTTAGTATATCAGTGTCTGACATGGTTAGGTGTCATCGAAAAGGACTGAGCAAATTGGTGGAGAATGTTAAAAGAAAAAATCTGGTCATCCTGCCACCCACAGCCAACTGTGAGACAGCTTCTGCTTGTGTACGGTGAGCTGGCGGGGGGGGGAATGCTCATGTCTTCTAAATCTTTTTCACTTCATCGCAAACTTTCCAAGGATGGGAGTTATAAACAGCCAGAACTTCTGTACTAACCCAGTTCCTTCCATTCTGGTTTATCCATAAATACTAATTTTTTATAAATCTGAAAATAAATGCAGGGGGGGTTCCTCCCATCTTC
Source organism: Falco naumanni (assembly GCF_017639655.2). Classification (NCBI taxonomy): domain Eukaryota; kingdom Metazoa; phylum Chordata; class Aves; order Falconiformes; family Falconidae; genus Falco; species Falco naumanni. Next base: position 19,169,329 of record NC_054068.1, on the reverse strand, counting down.
TGCTGGTGTTATAGGTCACAAGGCTGATTACTTATCTGTCCTGTAAGTACATGATGCACATACATAGAGAAATGGGTCAAGAGAAAGCTAAAGTCACAGAAAGACATGCACAAACTTTGGGATTTGTTTTCCTTGGTGGTTTGTGGGGTTTTTTTCAAGTCCTGGTTTGATTTTTAAACCAGGTGAGCTTCTGAAGACAAGGAGTGCAGGACTGGCAGAGCCTACCTTCCTCGGGTCCCTGAGTCCCACTCCAGTGGTCGGCAAAGAAAAACAATAAGCTTGTTCCAAATGTTGGTATGAAACAAAAAGAAGACTCCTAGATGAGAGAACTCAAATTGAAAGAAACAGTAGATTTCTGGTTATCAAAAAATATAAGAGTCTGTGTGTGTAAAACTCCATTCACTTCTTTCCACCGGGGACCCCCTTGCAGAGCTTTCTCCTCCTGGTTGTGTTCATTTCTTTTGTTGTTTTGCAGCATCTTTTTGAGGTGGGTTTTTTTTTTTGTGTAGCACCATTTCTTTGTACTACTGATGTTTCCTCCCAAAACATAAACAAAAGGAAGAGAAATGCCTTATGGGGAAAAATCCTATGAATTATATAAAGACACTTATAATTTATTTTAAGACTTTAGAACCGCCTGATAAAATTAAACAGGTATATATATATATAAATATAAAACACTACTGTGGAGTGCACAGATCAGGAAAATATGGATCTTGAAGATTAACAGAAATTAACCTGTTATCTTCCTCCTCCATTTAGTTCCACAAGATTTTTCTGCAAAGATGTGAGTGAGTACTATGGATCTGAACCTGAAATGTCTTTAAGTTTTCGAGTATTCAGGGTCAACTACCAGAATTTTATGGTGATGATCGAGTTTCTGAGAAAAAGTCTATGAAGGTTTTGTTTTGACCCCGAAAAAGTCCCCTCCCAGTGGAAGTCTCACTCATGTGAAGGTCATGTTAATATATTCACTGGGGCTTCTACTTGTGAAATTAAACAATAAGAGATGGTTCTCAGGTTTGTTTTGGTTTAAACTGTTATTTTAGTTTAAGATATGGTAAAGTGAAATGCAGCTGTGGAAGACTGTTGTAATCTTTGCAACAGTGAGACAAAACTCCAAGATGCAGTCCTATGATATGTGAGGGCTTGCAGTCGATCTGTTTTTTTTCTTTTAGAAACAATTATTCTTGCCCTTTCCATCATAAGGAAGCTTCACAGTTCTCTGAATTTATAAAAAATGCCTATTTATAAGCACAGGTATATATTTAGGTTTATAGCTCTGTATTTATAGGTCGCATTTTTTTGAAAAGTTAATTACAAAATGTAAAATTTAATGTTCACTCATTTGTTCCTCCCCACAAAATTCCCATGTTGAAGTGTCCAACCTGTGCCTGAGCAAACACTGCCGGCCGGTCAGCTCTGTGGTAGCTGAGCGGGGGGCAAGGGGTCAGGGAGCGGGTCTGCACGAGCACGGGGACAAAAGTTGTTACGAGTTCGGTACCTGGGGAGATGTGTGTCTGCAACATCCATCAACCTTCCTCAGGGAATCTCATGTGATTCTGCTAAAGAATAGGGATTTCTTTCTGTTTCTTATTTATGCAAATAAAAGGTGAACCGGAAAAGACATCAATGAGAGTGAAGTGGCAATATCAAGTCAGTTTTACGGCCCGGTCTCAGTCCTCAACAAATCAAGTAGGAAAAATGTGTCATTTATCAATATAATAAACAGGTATATTGCCTCTAAACCCAAACAGCTCTCTTGAAACCATGTCTTGGAGCAAACAACCCATATCCTTTGCAAAGCATTGAGTAGGACCTCTCTGTATCACTGCTTTCTTTAGTCGGTGCCACTGGCCATCAAGCTGCCAGCATGCCATTTATCCAGCTGTGAGCCACCGCTGGGAATTCGGCAGGTTGGGCTAGCTTCTGTTGGCACCTTATGGAGGAAAATACCTAGATTTTCAATGCACTTTATATAGGGTAAAATTGTGTTCCAGGCTTTGGACTAATAACCACTATTAGCAGAGCTTTATAGACATGTCGGTGTACCTGGCTGGAAGGCTGGAAGGCTGGAAGAAAATGAGTGAGCTCTAGCAGAGATTTCATTATACCTTCTGATTTTGGGGGACTTCATTTCTTGCTTCACTCTGTCTTTCCCCTACTTTCTATCTCAAATAATTCTTGTCAAAAACATCATTTTAGTCCTTTAAATTATACTTTCCCCTTTGGTATTGCCCATCACAGATTTGTATAAAAATATGGTTTAGGTTGTATTTTCAATTGTGCACATCACTGCTGTGATTTGCATGATCAGTCACAGCAGTTGCATGTAGGGGAAAGAAACAAGCATGCCATTCCCAACCAGCTCAGTGAGCACAGGGCACGAGTACAGCCCTGCGGCCAGGATTAATCCCTCTGGACTTTAGGAATTTCAGGTTATTGCCTGACTCGGGAGCATGGCTGCTCCAGGTTCCTCTAGAGAGGAAGACATCTCTGAAACTGTTCTGGGTGTCAATGGGAGAAACTTTTTTCCCCATTTATTTGAGATAGCGGCCAGAGCGCACATAGCCTCATGCTAGGGATTGGCTGAGATACGCCAGTCAATTTAAGAAATTATGCAATGCCAGGCAGATGTTTGTGTTCTCCCCCAGTGATTATAGGAGCTTTGTTTCTGTCAGAAATCAGGCCAAAAGTTTTATTCCGGAGAACAAAAACCAGCGTGTTCTGAAGACAAACAGTGTGCACAGAGTTTTCTCTGGGGAGAGGCTGAGGGAACTAACCATGCGACGGATGATGTTCAAGGTCCCTTCACAGACTGCTGCACTCATGACTGGGCTGTTTGGGCTGCTGTGAGCAAAAACACAGACATGAAATTTAGGTCTATCAATGAAACTCTGGTGACTTCCATACAGTAGTCAAGAAAAAACCCACTAGACTTCAGTGCGGTTTTCCCAGGAGGGAAAAACACTGCTTATTGGTGAAGCTTAGAAAACTATAGTGTATGAAACTGTAGTGCACTGAATTTCATAATTAATAATCCAAGTGGTGCTAATTTTGTCATCGTTCTTACAGGTCTGATGTATGGGCTGTACCAGTCTGACCTGACGGTTAGCAGTGAAGGGGGCAGTGAGAGGCGAGCACTGCGCTGTGCTCCAGAGAAGCCTTCGGACTGAGACTTGGGCATCTCTGCACAAAGAGAGCACATAGTTCCGCGAGGAAGTGGGGATCACTGGGTCACTGCTGTGTCCTGGTTCTCCTTGGCTCTCAAAATGTCATTTGTGAGCCTTTGCAAGTTAAACCAATCTTAATGCCATGCTGAGTGGAGCTGGAGGTGGTGCAGCCCTTGGCCAGCCTCAGGATTTGGGGTGCAAAGTGACTAGAGACCATCTTTGCTCTTACCTTTTGGAGTTGTGCTCTAAGTCCAATTGTCCCTGAGCCTACACTCCCACACCGTAATTACATCTGCTTCATTTACAGAATACCGTGTATTATATTCGTAGCCTGATTTTTAAATGTGTATGAAGGGAAAATGAGGTTATCTTATTGCTGTAATTGAGAGGAACTAGGACAAGTTTTATTAATTTCCTGCCACAGAATACTGAGTAAGCCAATATTTTACGGGCAAGTTCAGGGAGAAGAGTAATATATGTTACATTTCTGAATTCTGGAGGATATTTGGAGAGTTTTACTGGCAATTGATTTTTCTACAGGTAAATTGTAATGGTTGATAGGCAGATGTGCCCCTAAATATAGTGTCTCCACTGAGATGCACTCACTAAGGGTACAATGAAATGGAAGCAGAAGGTGTATCAGCTCTGCTCTGACAGGCAGTGAGAAATTGGAAATTGGAAATCCTGCCTGTAGAAGCTGCCTTTCCCTCAGCTAAGGCAGCTGTTACTGCACTATCTACATTACTCTGCATGCTGAAGGTTCACAGAAACATAGTATACGCGTATCTTTAAAAAATCAGTACTTTGCCATGCGTGTTAAGAAATTACTTCTCCTTAGAGACATGACTTTGTCCTGGTCTGCGTTAACTTTTACCTACCATTATTTTCTATCATTCCCAAACAGCGCTATGTTTTTGTAAGTCTTCAGTTTTCTGTATCTCTGTGCTGTATCAGCTAAAGATTTAAAGCTCACACTTGATGTTCAGCACTGGTAAATGCTGCTGAGCCCTTGAGCTGCCAGGCCTTTGCGGAGGGGTCTGCGGGACACTTCTGGTTGTGCAGCCCTTGGAAGAATGAGCTCAGGTGGTTCCAGGAGGAGGCACTTCTGTCCCCAATGACAACATCCCTTCGCTGGGGCTCCTGTCCCGTGCTGCCGAGGGGACTCTGGGTGAGCAAGGGGGTGGTTGCTGTGGCCTCGGAGGAAGCAGCAGTAGTGAAAAGAGCAGGAGGGACTGACCCTGTGCATGAGAGATCATCTGCTTTCGGTTGTGCTGCTGCTTGTTGTTATAGGTGGGTGAGCGGAGAGATTTTCACCCTGTTGGTTTTACCTGGTCCTGAGGATGTGTGGGCTGCAGTGTGCCAATGAGAATGAGTTAGTACCATCATCTGCCAGCGGGGTTACCCTGCAGTGCTTCTGACCTTTCTTTGGGAGAGAACAGGCAAATAAATGCTGAGGTGGTGGCTGGACAGCAGAACTGCTGCTGCTCTGGGAGGATTTCAGCTTCATTTCTTAGCAGTATGGGGCTGTTCACGTTTTGGGTCTTTTCTTCATGCTGCAGTGATTCATGGGGACTCATTCATTCATCTCCTCGCTCCCTGAGTGGCTTTGGGATATTTCAGAATTATCTTCCTGTATGGGCAAAGGTGAGATCTTGAAAATATAGAGCAGTGCCCTGAAACAGCAGTGTCCTGGGTGTCAGTTAGGTAACGGTCAGGCTGTGGTACCTGGCCAGGGCTGGTATCACACATCTTGCTTCTGTTCCTCTTGAGTACTTAGCATTGAAGGAAAAAGCAGCTGTCCTTCCTTAGTCACTGATGGTTCTGGATCATGGGCTAGCAGGCTGGTTTGCTGCTGATACAATGCTGCAGCAGAATTGCCCATTCTTAATATGATCACAGCTCTGCTGCCAGTGACACTTCTCAAAAGCGCTTTGTTTGTCCTGTTGTCCTGCGGGTGTAACAAATGACCCACTTTTCACTCTGCGGAGCTCTCCGCAACTGCGCTGTCAGGGAGACTCATGCTCCACAGGCAGTGCTGCGCTCCAGGAAAGGTCTGCTACTGTGAACACTGCAAGAGAGCATCGGCAGAAAGGTCTGAGTGCTGCTAGAAGCAAGTTACCCTCCTGCAATATGTGGAGCATTTGTTCTCCTACCAGCTGAGCATGGTGACCAGGTTGTCAGACCTCCCCAGAATAAATTGCAGCTGGAGGCTGCGGAGTCGCAAAGCAAATGGTCAGATAAACAAAATTTAACTGGGAAGCACGAATCCCCAGTAGGCTGCTGACTCGGAGTTCCTTGTTGTCCAATTCCTTGTGCACTAATCCCTTACTACTGCTGTGCCTCACATGTTCTGCGTAGGGAAAACCTGAGCATGGTGATGTGGATGACTGATTTTTCTGTTACATGTAGCGAGCAACAGTGGGATCAGTTGTGGCAACAGGGAGCTCAAGTTGCTGTTTGTTTCTTATCTGTTCAATAAATTTAAGATGTTCTAGTAAGCAGATGGCTGTAGAGGGCATCTTTTTAGATGTTGTACATTGACGATGTGTGTATTTAAAATTCAGCAGTGAATCCACTTGAATGAGTCATCCTAGTCAGGTGGAGGAGACTGTACTGTTACATTTTTGATTAAAAACTGGAGTTAGCTTGCACGTTTCACATTTAGTCTGCAGGCCAGCTCATGTGGGCCTGTTTTTTGGAATGGTCTGCATGGCCAAGGGCACCTGCCCTTCACCAGGCAGGCTGACAGGTAATCATGCCAAGTCCCTTCTCTGTCGCCCCAGGCAGTATTTGGGGCAGGCTGGCAGGTTCACCAGCCTGGCTGTCTTGTCTGGTAATGCAGAAATTCTTCCACACACACCTCTTCATCAATGAGCTGGTGCTATGGCATGAACTCAGGACTTCCCTAGTAGCAAACTCGCACTTAGAGCTGTGCTGGGTTAAACAAAAGCAAAACAAAAGGAAAAAAAAAACCAAAACCCAAACCCAAAAGTATGGTTTTGCTGGTGCACATACCGAGTATGATAGATTTAAATCAAGTTTAAGACCTGTCTACTGTAATTTAATCCATTAAGTTAAAGTGGACGTGCACATGAGTTGGAAACATCCTGGCAGGGGTAACTACAGCCCCTCACCATACACTGTAACCTTCCTCTGTATCTAAAAGCATTTTGCCGGCTCCTGTCGCGCTCTGCATGTCTGCGTGCTCCAGTGGGAACAGAGCACCAGACACAGCCATCCGGGAAGCTGTCCCACCAATTTCAGCATAATACAGGTCCTGAGAGTATCTTTCCCATAAAATATCTTATTCTGGCTGAAACCAAATATTGGCAATTCACTTTTGAGTAAATGGGAATTCACTTTTGAGTAAATGGGCAATGATTTTGCTAATCCCTCTATAGCAAAACTGTGTCTACTCAAGAAGGAAAGTCTAATGTTAGGGTCTGTTTGCTGAGGAACAGGGTGCCAGCCTTGGGAGAACATGTCTCAAGGAACCACTCCTTGCCTCATTTCATGCCAGTGGATCCATAGGTGTCTGCAGAAGTCTCCTGTGTGTCTGTTCAGGCTCCAAGGCCTCCCTTGCTCCAGCGGTACACAAAGCTGCCCTAATGACAGGGAAAGCTAGAGAGCAGTTGTCTTAGTTCTTAAACCTGCACATATTAAGATTTAAAAGATAGTGATTGAACACTACAATCAGTTATCTTATTACCCGGACACCATCCCAGGAAAGATAGATAACATCTAAAGCACTAGGAAGATGGTAAGGAAGAAAAGAAAATGAAAATCTGCTCAGTTTTCTTGAGGTTTTCCCCTCAGGCCCTTCAGCAGGGCAAACATTACTGCTGGGTTACTAACGGCAGTAGGGAGTACACCTTGACAGCAGCAGAGCAGTGTATTAGGGTATTTTCTCTTCTTTAGATGAAAAGCCCAGCTTTTGGATTCAGGCTAAAAAAAAAAAAAAAAAAGTATTCAACCTGCTAAGTAGATTGAAAGAGAATCCAGATTAAATAAATCATTAAATCATTCCAGAATGTTATCCACCTGTTCTGGCCTGTAATTTATTTTCAGATGAACAGTAGGTAAAAAAAAAAAAAAAAAATACAATGGCAAAAATTATTTCCCCTTAACAGATGCTTTGATCCTGAATTGACACCTGGCCTGGAGAGCCACTTGTGCAGCTTTTGAGATCATTTTGAACTAACTGCTCCAATCCATTGCTCCATAACCTCAACAGCCACATAATACTAACACTTCTGCTGTAGCCACCTTTGAAGAGGGATCTCCAAGGGTTTTGCTGCTGCAAGGCCAGTAAAAATCATCCCTTCAATGTGGGATGGGAAATCTGTTTGAGGGGACCATCAAGTACCAGCCAGCTGGGCGTGAGGGGTCCCAGACCATTTCAGTGTCAGGGTCACTCTCCTTATGTGCTGGTACGGGAATAAAGAAAGGTTTCCTCTCTCCTGTGTTCCTTAAAGGAGGGTTGTGCTTCCAAAGGCTGGGAAGTGCTCATCTGGGTAGTTACTTGGGTTGTCCAGACCTTCTCACGTCTCTCGGATGGTTCCCAGTGCTCTCTAGGAGAGCACCAAGTGTGTTATGTGCCACCCGTGTTGGCCGGGGATGGGAGGGAGGTGAAGGGCTGGGAGCAGGTGACCAAGGATGGAGGACAGCACCGGTGCCGGGAGCATGGGGCAGGTGAAGATGATTGCTGCCCAGCTCTTCAGCATCTCCTCTCTGCCCAGCTGCAGCTGAAGGCAGCCCCAGCCCCAGCCCCCCATTTCACGTCTCTCCGGTGTACGTTTAAACAGATTTAGCCAGCTCGGTGGACAGCTTTCACAGGAATTCTCCCATTTCCCGAATGCAACAACGTTAAAGCAGGAATCCGGTGCAGCGGCCCGTCTGGGGGGGACAAGTGGGGGCAGAGACCCCTCAGCCCGAGGTGCGCGGTGCCGAGGGGCGGGCGGGGGGTGCCCATCTCTGCCCTCCGCTGTCGGGGGCGGCTTCTCTCCTCCGTAAATCAGGCTGACACACTCCAGCGCCGGGAGGTTTACTGCCGGCCACAGCCCGGCTCTGCGCTACCTGGGGCCGGGCACCGGGGCCGCTGCCCCCGCGGGGAACGGGGCCGGCCGCGGGGGTCACCGCGGGGGCGCAGGAAGGGCCGGGGGTGGCCGGGGAGCCGCGCCGTCTCGGCCGCACAAAGCCGCCTTGTCATCGCGGCCTCCTGCCCCCGCCGAGCCCGTAATTGTCTTTGACAAAACTTCATTAGCGAGCGCGGCGGCGGCGGCGGCGGCCCCGCGGTCGCGCTGCCTTTGAGCGGGCGCAGCCGAGTGGCGCGGCCCCGCCGCCGCCCGGGGCCATTAGCCCGGCAACTTTGTTTGAGAAACGTCCCACCCCAGCGGGGGCCGCGTCAATCAGCCCTGCCGCCTGCCCCGCCGCTCCCCGCGGCCGCTAATTGGGGGGCGATGCGGGGCTGGCGGAGTCGGTGCCAGGCGCGTCCCAGCGGGCTGCGGAAGAAGGGGAGACCCGGCCCTTAATAACGAAATCGGGGGGGGGGGGGGGGGGGGGGGCTTTCCGGCGGTTTCTCGGCTCCCCGGCCCGGGGGCAGCGGGTGCTGCACCTTGCGCGTCTGGCGCAGGGGGGCGAGGGGCACTGGTGGCTGCGACGGGCCGGGCTGCGGGACGCCGCGGAGGGGGGGGGGGGGGGGCTCGGCGCTGCCCCGGCCCCACCGCCCCCATCTCCCCGCCCCGCAGGAGCGGGCCCGGAGCTCCCCACCAGACGTGGTCCTGCGGGGCCCGGCTGGCCCGCTCGGGCGGCCAGCCCCGGCTCGCTCGGAGGGCTCAGCGGCATTGCAAAGCCCGGCCTTGGGACATTTAAATGTGTTCACTGCGGCACCGGAGGTGCCGAGTCTGTTCCTGGGACACTCGGGTGAGCCCCTTATTTTAGTTTTGTGCCCGGGCGCTCGCAGGCTCCGCTGCCGGTAGTAGTTCTCCATCAATCTCCGCTCTGGTTTTTAATCAAAACAGTATTCGGAATATGATTCCCGGAGATTATATTTTGAGAGATTTGCGATACATATCTTGCCGGCATGACAGATTGCAGGGGAGTCCTGGGCAGGCGGGATAATCTGCATCTCGCTCGCTTGACCTTCAGAACTAGGGGAGTAAAAGTAATAAAGAGAAAATAAAAAAGTCTTAATGCTCCCGGAGAGGTTACCTTCTTACTGCCTTAAAAAGACCTCGACGCCCGCACCCGACTAATGAACCGCGGCAGGGGGCTGCGCGGCCCCTCTGGCGCTCGGAGGCCGGGGCAGGGCCGGGAGCGGGGCCGGGAGCGGGGCAGCCCCTTGCCCGGCTCCTGTCACCTCCCGCGGGCAGCGCAGGCGCCCGCTGCGGAGCTGCCTCCCCGGGGAGCCCCTGCCACAGCCGCCGGGTCGGGGCGGCCGGGCCCCTCGGCCGGGACACGGCGGGGAGCGGAGCCCGTCCGCGCCGCGGGCACCGTGGGGAGCCTGCGCCAGGTCCCAGGGCAGATACTACCTGTCCCCTCCGATGGGAGAGGAGGGGCGGAAAAGTCGCCTTGCAAGAACCCTTCGAAAGGGCCTAACTAATACTTTTTATTACAAGCCCTAATCCTTCAAATCCGACTTGAAATAATGTTTATCTTTTCGCAGCTTAATTTCCCCTACTCTAAGCTGTGGGTCACTGCAACAGACTGCAGCTTCTGCACCGCCGCTTGCCCAGGGCTGCTTCCGGCGGGCCCTGCCCCGCTCCCGGCCGCTCCGTTGCCGCCTGCCCTCCTGCACACGTACCCCCCACACCCACTCCCCCACCCGGGTTCCTGGGAAGCCCGGCGAAGTTCCCCTCCTTTGCCAGGTGCCCCCGCAGCCCGGGGGCCTCTCCGCGCAGCCGGGCCGGGGCCGGGGGCAGCCCCCGCCACCTCCCCGCCTTGACCTGCAGCTTCTCCTTTCCCCTACGAGCTGCTTCTCCGCTCGCAAAGCCAGAGGGCTCCCAGCTCTGCAGCCCCACTTGTCGTGGTGGCCTTTGGTAAACATATAGAAGCCTACTAGATATTCAAGATTGATTTCCCTGATTTATTAAGGCAGAATTCATTGGACTCTATTGACCACAAATGACTTAATGTAAATGTTGACCCCGGTGAACTTGGAAATAGCAGGTATCGGGTTGATCTATAGATGACCTCTTAATTACCACAGTTATTAATTTAAATTATTGCCACTGGTTCTAGAGACAGGAACAAAGAAACATTCTTTCCTCATCCCTGCTTGGTTTATTAGTCTCAACACAAAGTGTTTGATGACACTTTTAATTAAACAGAAATAATGCAGAGATACGGTTTCCCTTTCTTGTCTGTCCTGTAAAGTGCAGCGCTGCTCTTTTCACTGACTGACGGCGGTGACCCACTAACAACGTCCTACTTCGCCGCCCGGTTGCCACCCGCTGCCCGGGGGTGCCCCGGCCGTGCCCCGGGGCGGGCGGCGGGTGCCCGGGGCCGGGGGCCGCTCCGGCTCGGGGCTGCAGAGCTCCATGGGTCACGGGACGGCCTCGCGGCGGTCAGCTCATCCGTGTTAATTACAGACTCGGAAAAATACTGTCAGCGGTATCTGTGTACAGCGACGGGAAGTACAACGGCCCGGCGTAACCTGCGCCGCCTCCCGGGCACGGCGCGGAGCGGCCGCACCTCGGCGGAGCGAGGGACAGGGACGGCAGGGAAGGGGAAAACAACCCCCGGCGGGGGGGGGGGGAGGTCAGAGAAAGATTAGTCTTTCTTGTTTGCTTTTTGTTGGTGGGTTGGTGGTTTTTTTTGGCAAAGACGTCGATCACGGGTGTTGAACGAGCGGCGACCGGGCGGCCGGGGGGCGCCGCTCCGCGCCTCGGCCCCATGTGAGCAGCACGTTGCGCCGCGGCGGGCCGCTCCCCGGCGAGGGCAAGGCCGGCAGGGCCGCGGGCCGGGCCGGGGAGAGCTTCCTTTCGTTGTTTCAAGCCGAGAGCCTCGCTGCAGCCGGAGCCCCGTCGCCAGCGCTCGGGAAGGGGCGGGCGGCCCTGCGGGAGGGAGAAGCCGTGACAAGCGTTTCCCGGACGGGCTCCGGCGCCTGCCGGGCCCCGCCGGTCCTGCCCGGGGCGGGGGGGTGTCGGCCCGCCCGGACGGGGGCCCGGCGCGGCACTGCCCAGGCCGGGGCCTTCCCGGTGTCCCGGGGCCAGGCGGGCGGGCCCTGCGCTTCGTTCGAGGCCGGCGCCGGCGGCCGGCCCGTCACCTACCTCACCTCCGCAGCACCGGCCGGAACGCCGTCCGCAGCCGGTCCAGGCAGGTCCCGCCCAGCTCGGCGCCTCCCGGGCCGCCCTTGCCGCCCCGCCCGAAGCCTGCACAGACACAAGCGGCTCGCGGTGGGCCCGGCCCGGCCCCGCCGCCCGCCCCTGCCCGCTCGCTTCGAGCGGGGAAGCCTCGGCCTCCGCCCCGCCGCGGGCGGGGGCGGCCCGCCTGGCACCCGGGCACGGCTCCGCGCCGCGGCCGCGCTGGGCCCGACGCTCAACGCCCGGGCGGGCTCACGCCGCGCCCCGTGTCCCGGCCCGGCCCGCCGTCCCGCCCGCCGCCGCGGGTACCTTCGCCCGCCGCCGCGTACTGGCACGGCTCCCCCAGGCCGCGGTGGGACGCGCAGCTTCGCGGGAGCGGCTGCAGGTTGAACGCGGAGCTCCGGAAAGCCTTGGCGGGCAGGGGCTGCTCCCCCGCCGCGCCGCCGCCTCCCTCCGCGCCGCGGCCCTCGGGGCTGCCCCTGCGCGCCGCGCTGGCCCCGGCGGTGCGCGCCAGCGACCAGATGCGCGGCTTCTCCGCGGGCGCGTAGGGCGGCGGCGGGCCGGCCGGGGCGAAGTCCGCGGCGGGGGACTTGGCGCAGGGAAAGGCGCGGAAGGGGCCGGGCAGGCTGCAGTCGCTCCGCCGAGCCTCGGGCAGCGCCGCGCCGAGGCCGGGGGCTTCCTGCAGGGAGCTGGCCCGGCCCTTCTCCGGCTTCCCCGCCTCCTCCTCCTCCTCCTCCTCCTCCAGGTCGTCCAGGTCGCTGAACCGCAGCTCCTTGTCCTCCTTGCAGCTCTTCTGCTCTGCTCGGACACACAGCGGGGAGGAGGGGGCGGCGGGGCGTTAGCGCGGGTGCGGGGAAGCGGGTGGGGGGTGGGGGGCTCGAAATCGGCCGCCACTTCGAGCTACTTCGAGGCGCCCGTCCCGCCTCGCCCGCCTACCTCTGCCCTCGCTCTCCGCGCTGTATTCCTCCTCTTCCCGCGGGGCTTCTTCTTTCCTCTCTTCTCCCGCTTTGTTCTTGGGAGACCAGGTCATTTTGTTTTCCTTCTTGAGCCTCCGTCTGGCGTTAGCAAACCAGGTGGACACTTGCGTCAGGGTCATTTTGGTGATGATGGCCAGCATGATCTTCTCTCCTTTGGTAGGGTAGGGGTTTTTGCGATGCTCGTACAACCAGGTCTTGAGGGTGCTCGTCGTCTCCCGCGTTGCGTTTTTGCGTCTGGCCGAACCGCTGAAATCCACCGTCCCGTACCTGCTAGGAGATGGTTAGGAAGGGAGGGGCGGCGGAAGACCCCGGCCCCGCGGCAGGCCGGCTCGGCCCGGCCCTGCCCGTCTGCCTGCCTGCCCCTGCCCGCCTGCCATCGCTGCCGAAGTTTTGATTTTAGCTGACTGGTGCTCCCGGGGCGCCTCGTTTCTTTTGTACAACGTTTGTCAGGTCGGAGCCCCCCCGCTCCCCGCCGTTTGATGTCGGCCGCTGCCTCGCAGGGGGATGCTAATGCTGCTGGGCGCTGATCAAAGGGGTTTTACCTGTCGTACTGGTACTGCCCCAAGGAATGATCGTAGGAGTAGTAGGCAGCGGGCTGCGCGATTCCCGAGTGCAACGTGCCGGTGCCGTCCTTGATTTCATACTGGGGGTTCTGCAAGGCAAGCGGCAGCGCTGGGCGTCGAGCCGGCGGGGACCCCCCCGTGGCCCCGCCGCCCCGGGTCCCGGCGGCAGCCAAGTCCTTCGCCGCCCCCAGCCCCCCGCCCCGACGGGACGGCGCCGGTTCCGCGTTCCCCCGCCCCGCCACCGACTGCTACCCGGGCAGTGAGCCGCCTGTTGAACCCCCCTCCCCAGCCCAGCCCCGCGGCGCGCTGCCCGGGCGGGCACTCACCAGCGCGGTGTAGAGCGCGGCGGGCTCGGCGCTGTAGGGCAGGTAGTTGCCGTAGCCCTGGCCGGCGGCGTACGGGGCACCGTACATGCCCAGCGCCGCATTGAGCTCGGCGCGGCCGGGCGCCAGCAGCCGGCTCTCGTACGGGGCGCAGCAGAGGGAGGCAGCGGCCGGCGCCGAGGAGGCATCCGGCACGGAGCGGGGGGCGGCCTCGCAGCAGGTCGTGCTGGGGCTGGCGGGCACGAAAAACTGCGGAGAGGAGAGAGCGGGACGGCGCCGAGTGACTGTCGAGGCAGCCCCATCGGGGGGAATCTGTGTGCGCGTCTGTGTGTGTGCGGGGGGGGGGGGGGGGGGGGGGGGAGGCGGTCAGGAGGGGGATAGGAAACCCGGGCTGAAGCAACTAATTATAGAAGCCGGGAAATAAACGGAATGGGAAGCGAGAGCCCTCGGGAAGGGGGCACGATTAATCAAGCAGGCAAAACTTTAAGGAAATAATTGTTCTCGAAAATGGCAAAAGATCCGTGCCGCTCCTTCCTTCCCGCCCCAGCTCGGTCCATTTGCATTGATTTAAAGGCAAGAAGTTGCGATTACAGTTAATTTGACAATAGACAAAGCAGTTAATATGTCAGCTAACGCAATCGAAGGCATTTGATTTCAGTAAGTTCAAGGGGACAGCTAACTTCCCAAGCGAGGGAGGCACATCTTGCAGTGATTACCGTGTATAAATAATTCCATCCAAAAAAATCCTGACTCGAGGTACGCTATAGCGACGACTTAGTTAATATAGGGTGCCTGGGTGTGGGTGTGGGTGGGGGGTGTCCTTCGGAAATTGTATGGGGGGAAAAAAAAACCCCAAACAACAACCCACCCCAAAACCCTCCCGACAGATACTAATAAAACACAGGAAAAGGACCGACCCGGGGAGGAAGGGTGGGGAGAACGGCCCAGCCCGGTTCCGCGGGAGCGCCAGTGCAATGGCGAGCGGCGGGTCCCGCTACCCGCACACCCTCCGCGGGTGCGGGGGCAGCGCCCGGCGCAGCGCGGCCGCTCCGCGGACTCGCAAAGCGGTCACAGCCAGGATTTATGTATTTATTTATTTGTTGCACTTAAAACTGAACGGTGGAGGGTGGGGGGGGGGGGGAGGGGGGGGGAATTACCGGTTTCCTAAACGCCTTTGCTGTGCACACTGCGAGTTATTTGTTTAAGCCTAACACAACACAAACGAGACATAAACACACACGCACATTTTTTAAAAAAAGGCTCCAGATGTGCCCTTTTAAAAAAAGACTCTAAGTAAGGGAAAGGGAAGAAAAAAAAGGGAGGGGGAACAAGACATCTGGACAGCAGCAGCAGAATCTAAACAAAAGTGAGTGCTGCTCACTCGCCTTACCTGTGAAGTGGTGCTGTAGGGGTATCCGAACTGAGAGAAGGACATAGTTGCTCCTTATTTTTGGACCATAGGCAATATTTTCCCCCCAAGATCGATTGTAACTAAACCCTGCTTCAAGATGCACCTTCTCACACACACATTTCCACGTATGGCTTTTTTTTTTTTTTTTTTTTTTTTTTCTCAATTATAGATGATTGCACTTAAGAAAAGCAGCCAGACATCTGAGGCGGGGGGGGGGCGGTGTGGGGGTTGGTGCCTGGATTAAAAAAATAGGCTACCCCCCACTTCCCATCGCTCTTAATAAATATGTTTGTATAGAGAGAGTTTAAAAAGCCACCCCACATGTATAGAGAGTTTAAGTGCAAAGGGGCTTTTTCAAAGAGGGGGTGAAAATCACGTAGGGCTTGCAAGATACGGAGCTTGCTTGTTGTATTATTTTCTGCTCTATAGGTCTTTAGCGTTCATCGGTGGGCGAGGAGCGGGGTGACGTCACGGCCCTGCCGGCAGCGGCAGGCAGCGGCAGGCAGGAGCCGGCAGCGGCGGGCAGGAGCCGGCAGCGCCCCGCGCCCCGCGCCCGCTCCCACCACTTGTTTCATGTTGGTTTAATGTTGTGTGCGACACGTCAAGGGCAGGGACCGGAGGTGCGTCGCGGTTGGCCTCTCCCCCCCCCCCCCCCCTCTTTTAAACACAGTCCAAATTTGTAATGGGGAGGAAAAAATATACAAGGGGGGTGGGGGGCACCCAGCAGCGTGCCCCCCGGGCCACGCAGCCCCGCAGCTGCGGGGAGAAGGGGCTGTCGGGGTCGGGTCGGCCGGCGCAGCCCCCCGGCCCTTCCCGCTGCCCCCGGCTCCCCCCCGCCTCGGGGCCGGGCTCTGCTGTGCAACACGGCGCGGCTCTCGCACCGGAGCCGGTTAGTGGTGCCCCCCACCCCCACTCCGCGGGGTCAGGGCTCGCCCCTCACGGCCGTGCGCTGGGGCACGCTGGGCCAGGGCAGGGTTCCCCGAGGGGCGCTGAGCGGGGCATCCCCTCCTCCTCCCTCGGACCCCAAACGGTCCCAGCAGGAGCGGCGGGTGTGTGTGGGGGGGGGGGGGGGGGGGCGGGGCCGCGGCAGGTCACTGGGGAGGTGATGGATGGCCCTGCAGCCCGGTCTGCCCATTACCGCTACGGCGTAATTGCATCAATTAACAAATGGAGATGCCCGTGTTTAACCAGCGACTTACATATTGCGAACTTGCCTTCGAGGCGAGATCCCCGGGAGGTGAGGGGGATTCCCCCCCCGCCCGGCGGCGCTGCCGGGCCCGGCCGGGCGCGATGTCCTGCCGGTGGATATTAAAAAAGAACAAAAAAGCCGCTGACTCGGCCCGGGGCGGCCCGGCGGCACCTGTCCCGGGCAGGCCGGGGCCGTGCCCGTGCCCCGCGGAGGCGGCTGGGAGCGGCGGGCAGCCCCCGCGCCGTGCCCGTCCCCAGCCGAGCGGCCCCGCTCCGCCGCTGCCCGCCGCCCCGCTCCCCGACGGGTGGCGCTGACGAGCCGCGAGCGATGCGCGGCGGCCCGGCCCGGCCCGGCTCCCGGTGCCGCCCCCGGTGCCGCCGAGCCCGGGCGGCCCCGGCCCTCCCCGCCCGAGGGCAGAGCCGCTGGCGGCCGCGGCTGGGGCAGCCGGGTTCCCGCTCGGGGCTGCTCCCCGGCGGCGGCTCCTGCCCGGGGGCCGGGAGCGGGGCGGGCTGCCCGCGCCGTCGGGGCGGCACAGCACCCGGCCGCTGCCCGCGGGGCCGGGGCGAGGAGGGGGCGCAGCGGGGGCGCCGTGCCCGCCCCGCCGGGGCGAGCGGAGGGGCCCGGGGCGGAGGGACGCTGCACCAGCCCGCTGCCATCGCCCGCTGCCCGGCGGGCAGGGCAGGGCGCTCGGGCGGTGCGAACCCTGCCGTTTTGGTCGTCGTTAACGGGGGCAATAACTTCAGAAAATTCATTAAAGGACACCTTTGGGTAACATTACAGCTAATTATTTAATTGCAAGAATCCCTATGGGGGAAATTATGCTAATTATAAAGTAATAAACCCACTTGTTCTAAAGCACTTAATTCAGCAAAATTTAGTCATTTTTTCACCAGAACATTTCTTACATTATTTGATGAAAGAAACGGCAAGAGTGGCTGTGTGCTCATCCTGCCGGTGCTTAGAACCCGTGGGAGCTGGCGCTGTGTGCTGGAGGGTCACTCGCGGGGCCCCGGCCCTCCTCACCCGTGTGACGAGCCCAGTGGCCGCTGAAACCAGGGTGGAATCCACTGGGCAAAAGCACTTTTATAAGAGATGTAACGCAGATCAGTGCAGACATCGTGTCTGCCAATCTTTATTGTGCGCAATCAACGTGAGAGCAAATGTGTTACCTGTCAGGTGCGTTGTAGGTGGCCTTTTGCAACCCAGCTCTCTCGCCACTTGCAGTGCTCTGCCCTGTGGAGGTGTTTCTGTAGCACACTTTCATCTATACATGCCCAAGAGCTGCCCAGGCAACCTTTTTAATTACCCTTACAACCTGGAATGTGAAATGGCATTAACAAACCCAAGTTCTACCTCGCTCCCCAGCTCTTCAGGAGGACACAGACTCCGGCTCTTTGTGTTCTGCCGAGCCCTGCCCGCATTCACCCTGTCAGTGTGTCACTGAGCGACCGGACTCACCATGTCAAAGCTGCCCAAACACCTTTCTGCAATTTGTAAATATTGGCATAAACCTTCTGTTAACAGGTTCTTGAGCTCAGCCTGGTGGAGGGCAGCTTTGAGGAAGGTGCATGCAATTTGCCGTTCTTTTCATCACAGGGAAACAGCTTCAACAGCCAGATTTCCATTCTGCTCATATGCCGCGTCTCGGAGAAGCATAACTGCTGCTGTACGTGGTCACTGCAGATTTTTCTTGATCTAAATCTGTACCATCTCTCTCCCTGCACACAAGCATATCGTCCCATCCCCACGGTGTACGTCGCCTTCACCCAGTTGTCCTAGCGAGGGCTGTGCGACTATAAACGCCAGCAAAACCAGAAAACGATCTCACTTGATTCACAAACTTTTGTTCTTGAAAGAGGGGACTGTGAGGCTTAACTGTAAACATTTCTGTGAGCAGTTCCTCTTGAAGCAAGGCAGGAGTTCAAATGAAGCCTACGATGCAATTTTTAATGCTTTTAAAATCAACATCATTTGGTTTAGCTCTGATACAGCTTTGCTCAGGAGGTAATTGCAAGGGGTGAAAGTAACAGTACGTTCTTCCCACCAATGCAAATTCAGCTGCCGACAACTGCAAATAAAATAATAGGTTAATTGAAACAAGCGGGGTAAGAATAAAGCAGCTTCAAAAACATGTAGCAGAAATGTGGCTGAGAAGAAAGTGTCTTTATATTTTAGAGTACAGGGGGATTTTTTGGCTGTTGCTTTTTTGTACTGAGAAAATGAAAATTCTTCAAGTCCATGCATGAATAAACAAGTACAGCTGGGCAGCCTAATACATAATTTATATTGATCAGTCACTGCAGATTTAACTGAATAAAGCCAAAATGAACACTAATTGTTTTGACAAACTAAAATAGTGTATATGATGGTTTATTGTGAAGCTCACTGGTTACTGCTCTTATCTCAGTGGCTATTGTCAAGACTGATTTCTGCATGAGAGGCAGAAAAAGATGAAACAAATAAGGACAATATTAAGATTAATATCTTGTGGAAGATAAGGCATTTTAATTGCTTAACTTACAAGCAGAAAATAGAACTGTTTTCAGGACAGGGGGGAGAAAGCACGGGACATACTCTGATTTAGGGGATGAGGTATAATTGCTGAGATAACATGTGGTGCCTTGTCAGCTGAGGGCTAAACCTGAATTTTTGGGTTTTTTTAGATTACTTTTGAAATATATCAGGAATAACTTTGATTGCCTTGGACACATGTCTTCTGAAAGGGAACATCTAAAAAGATGTTAGTGGATTTCCAGGGAGTTATGTAAGTAGGCTAGTTAATCCAAGAAGCTGCACAATTTTGCTTTGGTTTTGGTATGTGCAAAGTGGAAGAAATACATGGGTGGGCCTTTACTTTGCTTCTCCAGACCCTCTCATTTAAGTGGATGGCTAAATGAGCGCCATGTAAAATCTCATCTGGAAATTAAGTAAGAGACAGACAAGGGTAATAATCCTATTCAGAGAGATCCCTAAGTAGCACTTCTGTATGGGCGCCTTTCATCTCATTGTATAGTCCTTTAGATTGGAAAAGACCTTTAAGATTCTCTAGTCCAGCGGTTCACCTAACACTGCGAAGTCCACCACTGAACCATGTCCCTGCGCACCACATCAACGCATCTCTGTGTGATGGTGAGCTGCTTTTTCCGAGCAGCGGTCCTCTGTGGTGGCCTGACCCTGCCATCTCACCCTCCTGCCTCCTCTCCAAGGACCGGCAGCTCCACTTGGCTCCCATCATCACTGATTATTTAGAATGACGTATGGACTTGCTGACTCTTAGATCATCACCCTGTTTGCTGTGATGAAGTTTTAGGATATGGCTGTAAAATCGACTTTTGGGCTTGGGTGTTCCTGGGGTTGAGGGATGGTTGGATGCAGGGCTGTAATCTGGACTATTCTGTGCCTGGAGGCAGCCAAGCAGGGGGAAGCTGTATGTGAATCTTCCCCATGCCGTGCCAAGGGTGGGATTTTCCCTTGGATCTGGAGCCATCGTGAAGCCTGGCTTCTGAAACTGTACTCGGCTAATGAGGAAATACTCCTTTTGTAAGGGTGCTTTGCATCAGGGTGATCCAGTGCTTCCGTACCAGCTGTTTTAGGGTTGTTTATAGATTATCCTGTAAAGTGTGAGTTCTTCTGGTGAAGATGGGTCTACACAAAAGTTGTGGGAACTTCAGCTCTGAGGACTTGTTTGTGCTTTGCTGAGCTATGGGCTAACTCATGGCAGGAGGGTCAGGGCAGTGTCACAGCTCTCATTCAGGCTAACCCCTCTGTGGATTCAGTTTCCAATAAAATCAATAGAAATAATTTTGAATATTTTTTTGTTGTTGACAAAGCGATTGCTGTTCTGACACAGCTTGAGCAGGATATTGGGCTCACCAGGTATCAGTGCTTTCATGGCCTTTGTATCAGCTGATGTGCAGTTGCTGTGAAGAAGGCACTTGGCTGCAAAGCTGAGGGGTTTAAAATTAATATCACCTTAGGTATAGTTTGTCATTTTTGTTCTGTGGTAGTGAAGGACAGTTTTGTTCCATTACCTAGTCTGCTTGCTGTAATTTCCAGGATCTGTTTTTTAAATAGCATGCTGGTTGCATGCAAAAGCACCTTATTTTCCAAGAGTTATCACCAATTGCACTATTAGACGTGGATGTCAGAACTGCTTCCTTATTTACTTTAATTTGTAATTTACAAAAGCCCAGTTGTGTTTTTTGTATCTTAAAAACTCAAAGACTTTATAACTTACTCCAAAACTAGAAGACACTTAACCCAAGTCAGTCAGTTGGCCTTGAGCCTCTTCATTAGTTCATGTCGGAGTAAAGAAGGGGCTCAGCTTGACTCCACCTCCAAATCCTGCCTGAATTAACTCCATTTTGCATTTGTAGAAACAAGTGCAGAACAGGACCCGCTGGGTAGTTTGCTGAGGCCTCTTCTGCTGGTCTCCTTCAGGTCATTCAGATTTTTCTCTGGTCTTTCCTTCCACTGGTATTTCAGGCAGTACGGAGTGCTGGGGGGGCACTGGGGAGGAGCTGCGGTGGCGATGGGCCATCTGCAGCCCACTACTCTGGGGAAGCTGGGACCACTTGTGATTTCACACACAAGCAGCACTAATCTACAATAAATCTTATAAAATCAATAAAAATATGGAAAGTATATCATTTTTAAAGAAAAAACACATGAGACATGGCCATTAAGGGCACAGCCATTCTAATACCTGTGTCTGGTTGAAACTGCAATTAAAAACATTCCAATAATAAATCTACTTTCAGTCTCGTTTAATGCTTTTAACTTTCTTGAAAGTTCAAGCTGGTATCCCAAAAATGTGCCAGGACTTTCACAATGTATTTTATAGACTCATAAATAAATATGGCAATTAATCTAAGCTATATTTCTCTCATATTTGATGACAATTTATTATGACACTCACTCATTCAGTGCACAAAAACTCTAATGCACTTAAAATCGGATTTCAAACCAAACGTTTTATGGGAAAATATAGTATTGATCATCCATTTAAAGATATCATGTGATGATTCATAACCTCCTATAAAAAGGATCTTATGAGGACATTCAGAATGAGTTTTGTGGACCATTCTTGCCACAAAATCCAACATACGAGATCTATAGTTCTTGGTGATGTTTTATATTTCTGTTTGATGTTTTCACCTATAATGTTATTGTGGTTTATGATGAATAGCAGCTTTAAAATAAAACATTTTGCCTATCTAACCCGAAGTTGAATAAATAGAGGCTAATCTGTTAAACATACTAACACTTTTTGTCCTTTTACACAAAATAATGCACAAAATTTGTTCCTTTCAAGGCTAATTTCCACAATTTTGGATATGTTAATTGGGCTGTTAGTGCAATACACATCTGCTACTGTGTCCTTTAATAAAACGTGACCCAGGAGTCATCCTGCTCACTGCTGGTTCTGTGATACACCCTCTGCCACCCGCTGCTTGGGAAGCTGCAGCAGCTCGTGCTTTGACATGCCAGCAGCAGTAATCTGAAGTCTGCTGTCCTGATTGCATGGTGCATCACTGGAAATGTTTTCAAAGCTGAAAAACTCTGGAAGGTACATCCCCAAAAATGCAGGTTCCTGGGGTAATTTATTTGAGCTTGAGATTGGGTGCAGGAGGAAGGAAGGGGATCATGGCACGTACGCTGCGTATGGGTTAACGTCCAGGCTTTATCATCAGCCTGCAGACACTTTTCTGTGGAAATGCTGCTTTTGTTTCTCCTGTGCGTGGATCAGCTCTTGGAGCCTGGCTGGGGCTGGTGCGCAGCCATGCTGGCGGCGAGCGTGGTTTCTGTGAAGAGGGAAGGTGAGGTGGAGGATAAGAATGGGAAATACCTTTTTCTGCCTCCATAAATAGTTAGTGTCTGCATTTGTGGACATGACTGCTCCCTCCTTCCTCCCAACTCTGCCTGCCCGCTGCCTCCCTCAGCTCCCACGAGGGCCCTGGCACGGCTCTGGGCCGCAGGGGCGTCAGCAGACCCTGGCTGCACCCCAGCCCCCAGCCCCTGCACCTCCAGCATCACCGGGGACAGATGGCCCGCAAGTGCCTGGGGTTTTGCAGCAGCTGAAAATAGCCGACTTCTCATGTCATTCTCTGAGGTTCTTAATATAATGAAGTTTTCCTGTTTGAACAGCCCGTAGTCATTGCCAGCCTAATTATTTTCTGGATAGCTTTCCTTAATGCCATAGGCTTTAGGTGGTGACACCGATGCTTGGAGAGACAGCAGAAGGAAATAAGTAGTGAAGGCTAGAGCACTTGGTTAAAGAAGAGTCTCATTTATAAATCAATTTTAATAACATATTTAAAAGCTCTCACATTTGCCTTTAATGTGTTTCCATTTCCCCCTTGGTCATTAATATTTAAAATATTTTTCTTTACTGATCTTTTTTCTATTGTGTCCTTCCTAACTTTCCTTTCTCTCTGTAATCTGCAAACAGCAAGTTTTTGAGAAATGCGTAATCCATGAAAAACCCAGATAATTTTGTACAGGAAAAGCCTTCAACCCAATGAAAGAAATTTCAGAGGAGTTGACTAATTGTTTAAAAGTTATTCCAAACAGTTTAAGTCATAAAAGAGTATATGTTTTCGCTGATGGACTTTCAAAATGAGAAGGCGCCATTGTTTCTACTAGGAAGTAACATTCAGCAGTGAACTTTTTTTTAAAAAAAACAAGCCTGTGGATAACATTTTTCAGTAAGCTTGTTGTGGAGGTGGCTTTATTCCAGAGATGATTTAAGGGCATGAGATTGCTGGAAGTCCGTTGAATTTGCACGCCAGGGGCCTGCTTTACTTTTGAAAATGGGATTTCGGTTCCTGGATTGTACATACCTCTCAGGTGGAGCTCATCTCTTCAAACATGCTGTTAAAGAGAAGACAAAAGGAGACGGCTTTTGGAGGATGGTCAGTGACTAGTCTCCCAGGTGGGGCTGGGTAAAAACCTCAGACATATGCTTTGGAGGGTTCATCACGTTTTGTAAACAACGTTCAGCTCCAGCTGTGCTGTGGGTGATCGCAGCCCCAGGTGGATCTAGCAGCTGGTTTAGTTGGAGATCGCCCAGCAACAAGAGCAATTGCAGCTCCATTTGAGGATGGGTGAAGAGCTGTTTCTGTAACACCTCGGTTAAGTGGATCTGTTACACCTGGAGCAGGAGGAAGGAGCTGGGCTGTTGTTTAGGATGAAACGTGGCTGGAAACAGGAGCATGAGCCATGTGGCTGCAGGACTGGGGCTGCCCAAGGTGGGTGAGAAACATGGTGGTGTCCCTGCTGTGCTTGTGTCCCCTGGCTGTGTCTGGGGAGTGGTCTGGGAGAGGCAGCGCCCAGTAAGGGTCTTCCTGGGCACCGGGGGAGGTGGATGGGCAGAGGGGCTGCCAAGAGGGGAGGTGGTTTCCTGAGGCTGCAGAGTAGCTCAGTAGCAGAGGCAGGAGTTACCTCCCTCCTTGGTCAAGGCACTCAGTGGTGTGTGGCTGGAGTAGCGTGCCATCTTGGAGGAGCTGCGGGAGCTAAATGTAACATGTGAATTCTCCGGAGACAATGGGGAAACCTCCAGAAAACTGTTTGTATATCGTGGGGAGGCTCTGTGGGCAATGAAATGCTGCGCTTTATTGTGGAACAGAGCAATGACTGCTCATCAGAGCCCCTGGGAAGGGTTTAAGACACTTCACAATATCTGTTTAACATTTTATTTTAACTTTATTACTTTAGTCATTAGTTTACTGTGTCTAGGAAGTAGATTTCCTAGCTTGTGCTAGGTTTTTGTTTTATGTTTTTATGTATATATGCACACACTGATAGTATTCTCAGTCTATTATTCATCTATGAATTCTTCATGATCTGTAAATGGGCGATGAAGCAAAGAATTCTAAAATGTAACAAAGATGGAATGGGGTTCTGTAACTTTTATTGTTTTCAAGGAAGAGTTTAATATAAAGATCATGTTGTCTGATGTTTTAATATCTACCAGGGAAGTGCTATAGCTACTGTGGTTATTTTGTGGTTTTTTTTTGTTTTTTCTTCTTGTCATCTTAGTAAAATATGTACTGTTTTTTGGGTGGATGGGTTTAGCACCAGAGATCTGTAGTGGCAGAGGAGACATTTGTATATATATTTCACTAGCTGACATTGAATGTGTAAGATGAGTTAGTTGTACCAACTCCTGATGCAGCAGGTGGTGGTTCTGCCCGAGTGCCTCGCTGGGGATGGTGAGGTGACCCTGCAAGATGCTGCTTCTCTGAAGCTTCAGTTGCACATAAAAGCACAGGCTCCCACAAGACTGAACCCTAAATGATGGACAAAAGCTTGTTCCTCTGCTGGTCTGTTCCTCGTTCATTAACTCCCAGTGCTTCTTTGATTATGCAGAGCTAGAAAAGCCTGAGCAAATGTGCAGTGGGCGGTGCTGGAACAGCCTTGCTTCGAGGTCCTCTCCTGGCTTGCTTGTGCTCCTCATCACACATTGTAGTTTTATGGTGTAAAATTACTCAATGGAAGTATTGTCCCATGCATTGTTTTCTCCTTACTCTTCTGTTGAGTCTAAATATTTATTCAACCTCCTTCCGCTGCTTGGAGCCTGACTGTTACAGGGTTTCATTGTGGAAATAACGGATTGCCTCCCTCGCGTGCTGTGCTGGGGAGGGACTGAGCAGGCAGGGCTGTGCGCCGGCCTCTGTTGGCCCTCAGCATCGCAGCTCTGCGCAGAACTGGGAAACAGCCCCATTAAATTTGCCCCACAGCTCTGCCCAGGCTGCTGCTCCTCACAGACAGCTTGTGTGTGCGTCCGTGTCTCCCTGTAAGAGGGTCACCAGTCCGGGGGCTCTCTGTTTCAGGGCTGGGTGGCACCATGACCGCAATGGCCACCTTTTGTCACCTCTGTGTCTTCGGTTTGGTCACGTGTGCCAAATAAGCCCTGGGCAGTAGCAAGCTAAATTGAACATGTACCATAATATGAATAGGATTTTACTTAATAATCTTAATTCCCTTATGAATGACTAAATGCCACATACAGATGGTATGCAGTCAGTCTCTTTAGTATTAATAGATACATCTGCAGGTGCAGTATCCAAAGCTGGTAAATAACATATTGCTTGTAGATCTAGTGAGTGAACCCTCCAGGGAATCATTCAGACTGGCGTGGGAAGAATGTCCTTAACTGTGCCAAAGGATGGTGTTGTGTGTGTGGTTTTTGTTTGTGGTTTTTTTTTTTTTTTTTTTAAGACTGCATCAGTTTAATTTTCTCTTGTATTCCTTTTGTACTGTTAATTTGCTCCTTACTACTTCCAGCCTAATCTGTGCAGTGTAGTGATGAAGCAAAGCTGTACTATTAGAGCTTAGAGAATGATGGGTAACAGTGAGGGTTATCTGGCAGATCTTCGACATCAGAAAAATGCAGAAAATATAAACCCCAAGATCCATCATAAGCCAGACTTGGCCATTTATGCACAGTATTGCACTAGTGTGCTCCTGCAGCCCCGGTAGTGGAAACCTGTTCGCTGTGTCGAAGCTGAAGGCCACGCAGTGAGCAGCTGCAGCCCAGGGCAGCGTGCCGCCTCGTTACGGCGGAGCCAACTCCGCTTTCTATCAATGAGACATTGTTAGGTCAATTTAAAAGCAGAGCCTTAAAGTCACTGTAATTATGCAAATGTTGCCCTTACTATTACCACTTTTGTCCTGATAGCTTTATCTTATATTTTACGAATGAAGTCGTCACGTTTCATTATGCTGTTTGCTGCCCCGTTGCTTTGGAGATGCTGTTCTCGCTCTCGGGTTTGGCCGTTCCTGCCCCTGTGGTGTGTGCTGTCCCGCAAACTGGGCCACCCGTCTCAGCTGGTGCCTGATGTGATGACTCTGAAGAGTTCTGTTAGTGTTCAATACAAGCTGTGACTGCCCCGAAACATCTTACTTTCTCTTCTCCCGAGCGTTTCCCTGCAAACGTTACCTGTTCTCACCAAACTCCAGTCAGCCTAGTTTGTTTGTCAGAGGCTTCAGAAAAGCCCTTGGTACATTTAATGATTAAACTAGAAAACCAGGAGTGTTTTGGGAAAGGCAGTGCAGGTGACTGAGATTCATTGGTTTGGCATTAGCCTAAAACTGTTTCTGTTAATTGAAAGCTTTACCATTAACTCAGTGGTGGAGTGTGAGGCTATTAAACAGAGCTGGTAAAATCCCCAGGTTTTCCCACAGCGCAGTGGAATGGGGCTTTTGGAGAAAGACCAGCAAAAGGCAGCCCTAAACATCAGTCCTTGCATGATAAGAATTATATCTAACAAAAAAGAAAAATACTTGATTGCAAAAATCACTTGGAAAATCTTGTGTATGTTGAGGTTATGCAAAACAGATTAAAATTCTGATTATTTTTTTTTTTTAAAAAAACAAGGAAATTAAATTTGGGAGCTCTTTTTATTTGATGCCCCTCTTGGTCCTGCAGGCTACCCCCTGCCCTTCATGATACTCAAATCCAGTGCCCGTGGCTGTGTCTCGGGGAGCAGGGTTTACAGCTCCCTGCAATGAAATATTCAACTTCCTTGGAGAACGTTCGGGCTCAAGTTTTGCTGGTTTAGGGATTTTTTTCTAGAGATATTTTTGCAGAATGGGCAATGGTAAATCTTTAAGAAGCAAGTGTGCGGAGAGGCTGGCTACTGCCTTCCCAGGGCCAGCTGCTCGTGGCTGCCTACGTGGGTCTGAGCGACGTGCTGCTGACAGAGAGCTGCTTTCCTCCGGCTTGGGCTTTTGCTCTTCTTTTCAGCTTGCTTAGTGGAATCAAACCTCTCGGAGGCTTTTTGCTGACATTGGTAGTGTTGCAAGGAGGGCTGAGCTTTAAGTCTCATTCTTAAGTGAGTTTGGCCCAGCAGACTCCATCCAGGACTGCAGTGCCTGCACTGCGGCTGTCTGGACATCTCTTTTCCCCTTAAAGAGAACCCCTGGTTTAACAAATGCATTTTTTTGTCTTAAACTCCTGTAAGCCCTCTGTGTGTACTCATCATCAGCCCGACTCGGGTTTGCTTGCAATTGGACTTGAACAAGCACTAATCGGTTTAAATGCATCTGCAGTTGGGTTTTGCATCGGTTCAATGAGGTCAATTTAAAATTGATTTCCTAAAGCTATTGCAGGGCTTCCTGTATTGACAGGTCGAAGAATTATTGAACACCAACTTAGTAACAATCCTGTTTGTATTGCAGCGTCTTCATCTCCACGTCAGTGCCTGAGCACTTCAGGAGCCCCTGTTTGAGTTTGTAAATCAGAAGGCAGAAAGAAATAAAAACAAAGAGCCATGTGAGTAGTAGTCCCTTTCGTGAATCCAGGCCATTGTTGAAAGCACATCAAGCTGTGGGTAGATAAATATTTTTCTGGAGTCAAGAACAGAAAAGCATGTGACACTTCAATTACCACTGTTCATATTTAAATGTAAATAAGTGGCTTCTTTACTCTATAATTCAACAAACCTTATAATTATGATCTTATGATATTTTCCTAACGCTTGCAGCAACATATGGCACTTCAATGAGCAAACAAGGCAAGAAATGGAATTAGGAATTTCTGTGATGTTTGTATGTGTATTTGTGGCTCTTTTATAACCCCTTTGTTTTAAATACCTCATTTCTTAATTTAGCAGTCTATATAATTGGAATAAATTTACATGGAAGAAAAGTGAGCCTTGTGGTTACTGCTGATGTCCTTAATCTGATGTAGAGGTTTTGCTGGAAAAAAAAATAAATCCACAACTCCAAGCAGCTCAATAGCAGTAAAAAATATTGCCAAAGCTAAATGATCATTAAGGACTGCATGGGTCAGTGCCTTCTTAGAGTAAATTATTTTAGCTCCTGCAAATCCTTCTGTTCAGAACACTGTGCTGATCGTTTCAGACTACGATCTGTGCGAAGGCTATAAAATATTGATTTGACTTGTAATGTTTCTTGATATCTATGACTCAATTCACCAGACCTATGCAATATCAAGGCTTGAACTGGTGAGAACACTCAGGCCCTGACCTGATTCAGTAAAATGCCTCTTAACTGAATTTTGATAATAATGTACAGTAAGGCGCATAGCAGTTCCTGGGCTTACTGATCAATATGGGAAGTATAGTAATATTTTTATACCAAAAGATTTTGTTTATAATCCCCTTCTCCAGCCTTTGACCCCCATTTTGCTTTATGTACAAGTTATTATTTGCAGTATACTAAACTAAAGGGAAGGGAAATGAAGCTGGGTACTGCTTAGGCAACAGCTGTGTTGCGGTGCCTGTCTGTACAGCACCGTGCTGTTCTCCCCTGGCATCCCAGGGAAACACCACCAGATCCACCGTACATAACCATCGCTGGGAATTGTCTTGGAGTTCGAGACGAGTTTATTGCTTGTACGTGACCCTCACTTTAGTGAGGGAATGCCAGAGCCAGCTGGAATGCAGTGGAGGATGAGGTGGCACTGAAAAAACATCCTCCAGTTTGTAGGGGTGGATGATGCTGTTTGGCAAGGGAAAAGCAGCAATGAAGGCTTGCTTGGCACTAGGTTGCCCATCATGGATCTTAGAAACCCAGGGTGTTGGCTTTTGCAGTAGCAGAGCTGTAGGAAAGCCATCCTCCTGCAGCACTGCCCTCTCGCACTTGAAGAAATGGTGTATTTTCTTTAAATGCTGCTGCGTGATATTGCAGAACAGTGAGCTTAGAGGGCTGTGTGCTCCCTTGGTGAGTGACGGACACTAAAATATGATTTCAGGCTTCTAAGATATCTGAGGAGGTTTGTTTTCCTGGCTACAGAAGTACTTCCAGAGTTTTCGGGGCTTCTTGACTCTTCTAACCAATTTGGTTGCTGATGAACAAAGAAATGGTAATTGAACTGAGTTGTGATTAAATAAATAAAAAGATGGGGAGGAAATCAAACTGTGCCTTAAAAGGGAGTGCAACTACAATGACACTTATATCACACAGTCTAAATGATTGGGATGGTATAATAAAATATTCAGAGCTTCTTGAAGTAACATGTTCTATAATATACATTTTAAAATAGCGTTGGGTGTTATTGGTTGAAAGCAATTTATCGCTCGCAGTGAATGTTGGATGTAGCTAGGCTGTTGCACTGAATTAATGCTCAGCTTATTTCTTTTATACTTTGTATTTTGCAATATCCTCCAGAATTAACATTGCTATTTGACATGTTGAAGCCAATTCATGTCTGCATGGTTCTTCATTTTATTGGGGGGAAGAGATGAGAGCTGGTGCTTGGAATGGGTCACTCCCTGCAAAGCACGGCACTGTTATTCTGAAGCTCTGGCTCAAGGAAACTGGCTTCACAGTTGCTGCTGTTCATGTCAAGGCAAGTGTTGTACACAATATATGAAGTGTAGCGTAAATAATTTAACTAGCCTTTGAACATGGAAATAGCGACATGATAAAGTAGCAAAACATAACAGGTTTCCAGCCAAACACATCACCGACTAGTTAGCCTAGCTAAAACAAACGGGTTTTTTTTTTCCTCAAGTAAACTGATTTAAATGCAAGGAAAAGGCTGCAGAGAGCAGTGCTTGCGGATCAGCAGCACCCCGGTTATTTGCAGCCGCATTAACTTCTCCACTGACAGCTGAGCTGGGACTGTGCACGTGGGGAAGAGGGAAGACAAAAGTGGGTGCAGTTGTGTGTATGATGAGGGAGACTTACGGGCACCTGTGGCAACGTTCCTGATGTTTCACCGTGGCAGTGGCACAAGCTGGGAGCCTTGGAAAGATCCCAGGTCAGACTTTGAGCTGGAATCATCCCATTGACCTCAAAGCACTTCAGATCTGCTCATTCACCTGCAAAATTTAAGGGTAGTATTTTTTCCCCAAAATACTCAGAAGTAATATTTTTATTGTTCCAGGTGAATGAGTTGCATTTGTGCTGCAGGCTCTCTGGAGTCTGTTCCTCCATTTCCAATAGCATGTAGGCACTCGAGTTTTAAAAGCCACAGTGCCTTTGCACCACGGATTTTCTTCAATGCAAATCTAATTTCTGAATAAACCTGCAGGACTGACACTTGTGTGAGTTTGCACCTGCCTGAGCAGGAAGGCTGACAGCAGCACACATGCAGGAATGCTAAGCTCCTTTCCTGATCCGGAAAGGCAAGGAACAGCCCTTGCAGAGGGGTGCTCTATTGGATATCTCTTGGTTGAGTTGTTGCAAGATTGTGTTGTGTATTACCCTAAAAAAAGCCTTAGGCACAAGATTATCTCTTCTTGCACATCTCATTTTAGGCAGAAGCAGCAGCATGTAGAGAAGGCAAATTTACTATTGCAACTATCAATAAAACATAGTTTGTCTGTTAAATTAGTAATTGTGAAAAAAGCTCCCAAGGTTTTTATCATCACCCCCCACTTTTTTTTCTTTTTTTCTTAATTATTACAAAGCCAGTTTTAAATCTTGCCGTAGGTGGAAATGTGTCCTCCCAAGAGTGTCGATGCTTAAGAATCTGCAGGGTACCCAAGGACCTTAATGTTGGCCAATGGTGTCAAGGGAGGCCTAAAGGAAAAACTAATAATGATTAAGTTAAACGGCTTCAAGTACTATTTGGGGCTTGTTCAATTGCAGATGCCTTTCCTGGGGGTGTGGGTTTCAGCTAGCTGAGCAGTGGTGAGTGGGGGGGGGTCAGAAGGCACCAAGGTGGGAAGTGATGATGTTTTCAGCTGTCTTTGTTCTCTGTTGTGGTGGCAGAACTGGGAGCAGCCTCCTGCTATGATGGTTTATGCAGTTCTGTAATTAAGGCTGAAATTCCTTTATTATAAAGCTTGTTTTCAATGTGATTCCTTCTTTCTTTTTTTGGGGGAAAAAAAAAGTAAGTAATAATAACCTTCCTCTTGAAGCAGTATCTTCTGGGATATTGGGTAAAAAATGGGGGAGTCTTAAAAATGATGATACTTTAAATATGTTGGCTGTGATTTTTCTTTTTAAAATTTATTTCAGTACTTTTGGGCTTATTTTTAACTCCTGGAAAGCTTGGCTTAGAAACTTGATTTGTTTTGTTTGGCTGGACTTACTAAAAACAAGGGTATCTGGGTGTATTGGAGGGAAATATGAGGATTAAAGACTTGTTTTGGTGCATAAAAATTACTCTTTATAATTTAAATGGTTAGAATTGTAAATGGAGTTGTTTCTGGCTCAGTCTGCTGGAGCCAGATGAGCTGAGGGAGAAGGAAGTGGGCAGGAGAAGCACCTGGGGGGGGGGGGGGTGGAGGGACATGAGGCATGGAAGGGCTGTAGAGGAGGTAGTTCAGGGATGGCATCAATAAATTTGTGGACCTTGGGAAGCTATAGGGCCAGTATGTCACTCCTTCATGTATACATTGGTTAAGTTTTCTTAGTTAAAACTGCTGGGTATGAAGCACAGCAGGAATGAGCAGTACAGCAGTGAGGGGGGCTGCTCGTCTCGCCCTTTCATGCCTCGGGCCAGGTTCAGCGACGAGGGTCTTGACATCCCCTTGCAGTCGTTGACCTCCCGGGGCTGCAGGAGGGCTCTGGCAGGTTGGCATAGTGCTCTCCGAACCAGTGCCGACAAGGATGGCGTTTGTGGTGGGACGAGTGGTCGGTGCCTTGCGTTACTGACGTCCAGCATGAGCCCCAGCTGTGGGCACGGGGACTGTAGAATAGCCTTTTCCTTAGCTTGCTGCAGTTAGGCTATTACAAGCCTTCAAGGAGACAATTGCTTCATATCCGCTGGTGTGTTTGGATGATTGGAGGGGCACAAGTATTTTATTCCATGGTAATTCCAGGTTTAATCAAATGCACATCTTTGATAGTGGGCACATGATTTGTTGCGGGTGCATCTTTTTCACATTGTCTCCTCTGTAGTACAATGCATTGGAAACACAAAGAAGAGGATGACTACTGGACTAAGGATTAGTGGTCTTTAACTCTTCACGCTGCCACAAGCACTGGGAGAAGATTGTGGCTTCAGTGTTGTTCAAAAGTAGGAAGGGAGACGGGTGAACGCTGCAACCACAGAAGGGATGTGGAGTAACCCCAGAAATGGAGTTACCCTTCGGTTGGGCGGCAACCTGGTGCAGGTGGTACATGGTGGTAGGTTCAGACTCACTCTGCCTTGTTGGCTGTGCTGTCTGCAGCAGCTTCCAGTGGGAACGAGGGCGATGGCATGGGCAGCTAAACCTCACCAGCTACTCAGGAGAAGCTCTTCTGCCTTTTGCTTGAGTAGCATGGCCTTGTTATAACTAGTCCCACAGGACTTAGCAATACTTGGTTGACTTTCTGCTACAGAGGAAACTTCAGGCATCGTATTGATTTGGCCAAAGATGTTATATGTGTATTAATTTGCCAGAAAAGATGTACAGAAATGCTAGATCTCTGTTTTAATACAAACTCAGCTGTTTGCTGATCAGCACTGACTATTTAAATTGACCAATCTACCTCACCCTGGCTGGAGATCAAGGGATCAGCACTTAATTTCATTCCTTGAATAAAGATTTTTTATATATATATATATATCTCCACATGGAAATACCAGAACATGAAAGGTTAAATCAATATGGAGTTTTACATTGCTTAAAGGGCATTTGCATCAAAGCAGCCATGAATGCAATTCACTTGTTTAATGAATTTTTTATGCTTATTTAATGAATTTCACAAAGGTTTGGTGTTTTTCATAAAATGGATAAGGACTTCCAGTTTTATGAAATAATAAAAATGGAACTGAAGTTATGAAATGAGCAATCTCATTAGTTAGGCATGATATATTCATATGAAAGTGTACATGTTTCTGAATTATTGCAAGCAGCTCTATTGCTCGAACTGTTACTTGTTATAATAGTATTGCAAATACGCCTTTAGTTAAGATATCAGAAAGTAACAGAAGGAAATTAGATTTTGATTGCTAATAATGATTTAATTAATACTTACTATATTTAACATACTATGGATGCGTTCTTTCAAAAGTGTATGCTTGTGTTCTTCATTGGTAGATAGTGAAATGCAGCACTATTCGTAGCCCCTTTTTGCTAGGTTTCTAGCTTAATTTTGTGTTTGCTGAGCTTTATCCTGATGAACAGAGGAAAATATGATGGTCTGCCAGTAGTAAGAATGTGCTTTATTTTGCACCTTGGTGCTTCTGTGGTGTACTCTTGGAATTGTGTCGTCTCGTTAAAAAGTTCTCCCAACTTGATGACACTTCAGGAGCAAAATGAGATTGTGTGAGCATCTTTTATTTAAATACCTTGTCTGGGTGACCATATACTGCAACTACATGTTGCTCGCTGGTGGCGTGCTGTGGTCCTTTCCAGTAGCAACAGCAGCAAAGCTGCTCCTTGCCCTGCTGTTTGGAAAGGACAGATGGATGTAGTCATCCTGTGTCCTTGTGTGTTTGAAAGCTGCTGTCCTGAGCTTGTGCACATGGTGTTACCTTTGAGTTCAGTGGGGTTGCTCATGGGCACCAAACTACAAGCCTGGGCCAGGGTTTATATATGTATATATATTATATAACATGGCCATAGTTGCTATGTGTTGGCTGATTCCTGTTGAGTTCTGTGTGTCTCCAGGCTCGCTGGCCACCTGGGTTCCACCGCACCAGTTAGGAAATGTACCCCAGTTCCATTTACCAGTCTGGGTATTGCATTGTGCTAGGGTTATGGATGATACCAGCATGTTACCTTCATCCCTTTCCTCTCCTTCTTCAGCTATTGCAGCCAACCTTCTTTCACTTTCCTTTCTGACGTTTTGGAATGACTTACGAGCGCCCTATCCAAAACAGCCTTTACAGTGTGCCAGAACCAGAGCCAGAGTACTGTAACTACATGCAGCTAAAGCAGCTCCAAGTGGAGTAAAGGAGTCCCACTGCCCAGCCCTGCTGGTTTACAGCCCTCACGCCCTGCCAAGGCAGCAGGCAAAAATATTGCAGTAATAGGAGATAAAGCAGGGCTTTTAGAATTAATGATCTTGCCTTATTAGATATCTACTGTGCTATACTCATAAGTATTCTTATGAAATATATGCATTAAGACACAACAAGGCAGGGCAACACGGTAGGGTAATGGTCCATCATCAGTAGTTATTAGGGGAAAAAGAAATGAAAGGCTTTTTTACCCGTGAAGTGTTGCTTTCCCACTCTTTGAGATGCTTTGAAGCCTTCCTGTGATTGTATAATTAGCCAAATAAGACACTTAAAGAAAAAACCCGCAGCTTTTACATCTGCTTCTGCTGCGTCACCTCCTGCAAGGTGTCAGCGTGCGGGTGGAGCTGGTGCTGTGCCTGTGCCGCAGCGGAGCTGGCTGTGGGGCAGCAGCTGCCTGACCCCCCCAGCAGTGCTGGGTTGGGGGGTGCCTCTGCTGGAGCCCCCGCTGAGCAGACCGCTTGCTCTTGGAAGCTTCTGCTGCTGTATCTGCACGACTGGCAGAACTTGTCCGGGCCAGGCGCGGGATGACTTTGCACAATGCAGTTGTCTGTTATGCCTCAGGCATGTAAATACTGGTGTATTTATTAGTAGAAATCAAACGTAAGGTGATATGTCTTTTACACCTTCAAGACTTTACAGAGCAGGTTGGGGTTCTGCGTGCTCACACACAGATAGTGCCACTCCATGGAGGGGGTACATGTAATCCAGCATCTTCTAGCTGGGGAGGCTGCTGGACCACCCAGAGCACCCAGGGCCCTGTCCCCTCCCTTTCCCAGGATGGACCCTCTTGTCCTTTCACAGAATCTGTGTCCTTGCAGGCTAGAGAGGAAACAATGTGTTGTTCCTGAGGCCAGAAGTGTTTTACAAAAGCAGCAGAAGCATGGCGTGGTTAGGGGATTATTATTTTTTCCCCTCTCCCTGTATCACTCAGTGAATCTGTCCTTGAGTCGGGCTTGGTACCTGGGACTCCTGAGGCCATGGCAGCAGCTTGGCTGATGCTCTGGGTTTGGAGGTGAGGCTCAGGAACCCTCCTGGAACTCAGCCAGCTTAATTACAGTGCACCCATTGTGGGCAACAGTACCTGAGAGTTTCGTAGCATTGCACCAGATTTAATAACTAGCTAGTATTTAATTTGTGGTGTGAAATAACATCTCTTATTATATCTAACGTAAATATTTACTTGAGAGATTCGACTAAAAAAACATTTGCTTGCCTTCAAAGCCTATCAATTTCTCATCTGTGCCTGACAAAGAAAGCTTTGAGTGCTTAAATTCATTTCTAGAAATTAAATTACAATTTTCAACACTAAAGCTTCTGTGATTTCAGACACCTTTCCTTTCCTTTTATTGTGTTTGACAGCAAGTGGACTCTCAAGGTAAGTGGAGGAGTGTAGTCCTATGTAAATGTAAAGCATAAAATGAAAACTGGGGGGAAGAAAAACATTTAAGGTAGGAAATTAGAACAGTTATTGAGTTCCACACTATGGTTAATGAGTGTGCAGAAAGAAAACATCTTCTTGGCCTAGTGAGCTGGAGCATTACAACTGTTGCAACACTTCTTCTGTTTTCAGAAGGAAATAAGTAATAACCCCGACACATGGGAAGTCTTCAGTTTGCATTTTTTAATGCCTCAGGGGAGTGCAGTGTTTCTGGTTTAGAATCTGTTAAAGTTTTCTTTAAAAGGCAGGTTTTGTTCTGAAACCAAAACAAAAATTAACATATTAAGCATATCTGTAGGTCATGAGTGTATGGGAGAGAGCTTGGCTGCTTCACCAGGGCATGGCTTTTTCAGAATTGCTTGGTTGAGGTTATAGGCTGTGGAGGAAGACTGAAAATTACTGTCCCTCACTGAAATAGATTCAGTGTATTTGGGACATATGCTGTGTTGCCCTGGGTATAATTAAAAGCAGGCTGTAATCACACTGGGCGGTGGGGGGCTGTGCACAGGTCCTCAGTCTTGGGGTTGCTTTTCTGTCCTGCTGGGGAGGGGAGGCTGGGATGGGATGGTACTGCCCAGGTGAACCCTCTGATCGTTCACTGACTGCAGCCAGAGGTCATAAATGTTACCCCTCTGTCTGCAGGCAGAGGAGATGTGCCTAAAGCTTGTTGGGGATGTGCTGCAGCATCCCATTGAAGGTCCGGTCCTTCCGCATTGCTGATAAGCTTATACTGTCCTCACCACTTATACTTCAACTGGACTTTTCTCACCTGTGGCTGGTAGTAAAATATCTGGGCTACACTGTCCTATGCTGAGCTGAGTCCTGAGATAAATTGAGTGATTAAGTTTTTAAGGTACGTGGCATGATGTTGTACGGTTGAAAGATACCTGAAACCATTGTGAACACATCCCTGTGGTTACAGCCAAGGTATAGGGCCATTTGGCCTGAATTAATAAATGTTGCTTCTCCCCGGGCTAATTAGCTGGATGGAGTATCCTGCTAACACAGCTATGCAGATTCTACTGTCTCACTGAATGTCTTATGAGGTACAGTGCGTAGTTTTGCATGCTGCTGCATTGTGCAGTTTAGAAATATTCTTGCACAATTCATGTGCTATTTAAAAATCCCTTGTATGCAAAGTTTGAAGTATTTTCATCTCCTGATAACATTACTGAGCAAGTTGATTGATATTTTATCTTTTTCCAGACTAATAAAGTCATTATTATTGACACAGCATGAGTGGCTTCCTTCAGTCTGACAAATAACATCCCAAACAGAAGTAACTGGGGCGGCTTTTTAAATGACACTTTCATTGGGAAATACCTTGGGGCTAGGCTGGAGCTTGCAACTGGAGCTGGAGAGGGGATGTTTAACCTCTACTTGGTATAAATAATGTGGGACAGGCCAGGGACCCTCAGTCTGGTCCCTCTCCTGGGCTGGGAGGAGCAAGGTCACGATCATGGGAGGCTCACGTGCCCAGGGACCGATTCCTGAGCCTGCCTGGGCTCACCTGCCTCTCTTCTGGCCACAAATTTCACTTTGGGTCCTGAAGCTAAAAGGTTGACTGACGTTAGTATTTTGGAAAAACAGCCAGCTTGTGCCCAGCTAGCATCAAGCCCCCATCCCGTCCTTCCACAACCAGCTTCTGGCAAAGTCTTCTGCCTCAAGCAGAAGCAGCAAGGCTTTGTTTCTTGCTGCCCTGAATGGCTGGGAGCAATTGTGTTTGTGCCCTGCCCCTTGCTACCTCTCAAATTTAAAGGCTGCTCTGAAGTTTGTAGTACCTTTTTTTGTTTCCCAGAGATGTGGAGCTTAAAATTAAATGGTTCATATCTGGATCAAGATTAAATACTTTGGGTCAGGGCATAGTCTCAGATGCCCTGCAGGAAACACAGTCAGTGGTTAACCTAATCAGCTCCTGTAATTCCACCAAATTCAGCTGAAGCAGCGTTTCTCCAGTGGAAGGAAACCTGAAGCTTAATAGTAAGCATCCTGATTTTTTAACTGTGCTTGAGAATAGTTTTGGCTCTGGTATTTGGACCAAAATCCAGCAGCAGTGTCAGGGCATTGGTTAGTGCTGGTGCTCAGCAGCTGGGTCCCGGGGCTTCATATGTGTTGTGATGCCTTTTGCTTAGTATCATTAAGGGTGATTCTTTGGGTGACAGTAGTTCAGAAATTATATTGCCGATTTTAAAAAAAAAAAAGTACACAGGCAAGTCTGAAACTAAAAGGGATGAAACCAAACCAAAAACTTTACTGGTTGTCAATGAAATCTGATTTTTATTTTTGTGTATGTATATTATGTATACGTAGATTTCTTAATGCTTCCAGAACTTGCAGCCTTTGTTGGAAAGGACCCTGATCTGTGAAGGCATGTCCTCTGTAAAACACAGCGGTCGTGTTGAGCTCCAGCCTGCAGAGAAGCTAGGGAAACCTGGGCAGGTACTGTGGGAAATGGCAGCTTTCTGCAGGATGATGCTATTTTATTTGATCCATTCCAAAAGCCTTAAGATACTCTTGGGGGAGATCACCAGGGGGATCGGACATCTGCTTCCACTTGTGCCTTTGAAACTCTTCCTTGCTTTGTGTCTTTTTTTTTTTTTTTTATCACTCCACATGCACCTTATGAAAGAAGTTACTAGGAAAAGGCATAAACCAGCTTGTTTTGGGAGGCTGGGGTGACCCGGGCTTGGTATGGAACTGTGCTGCTGGCCGTTGGGGGCTCCCTGCCTTCTCCAGCACCATGGTCCCACTGCGGCCCCTTGCTGAGAGGCATCTGTAGAGATTTTATTTTTTTTTTTCCCACTCACAGAGCAGACTCCCGGTGGCATCCAGTGCCTGCTAAAGTAAAAGGAGAATCTGATGGGGCCCCAAATGTCAAGCTCTCGGGGCTGCTACATATTTCTCTACTTGGGGGAGAGGCCAAGTGTTTGCAACTTTAGAATGTAAGACGTAAAAGCACTTGGTTGTCACATGCCATTAGCTGTTTAAAGCGTGACATCTCAGGAAATGCTTCATCGTAATCCTCCAAATGAAGAAATCTGAAGTGAACTTCAAACTGTTTGCTCAGTTTGGGTATCGCGTTACAGGGTCAGATCGTGAACTCGGAGTTGTACCTACTCTCAAATTGGTTTAAACTGCAGTCAGACAGTTCAAGTCCCAAAAAATCAACTTTCACATTTTCTTTACTTTTACGAGTAAAACCTAGGAGTAATACCTAGATGACAAAGCTTGCCCACATACTCTTCTCCAGCTGTTTTCCCTGAGACACCTTTTGCTCTGCAGTACTGTTAGTTTAGCTTTATCATCGGCTTGAGTTTGCTTTCCTCTTCCTGCAGCCAGATGAGTAATGGGAAAAGCTGCACTGAAAGTATATATGTTGGCTGCTTTTGCTGCTGTGCTGGTTGTATTTCACCCCAAAAAGGAAAAGCTTGGGTCTATGATGCTATGTAAGACAGAGACTTGTTCTAATGTGTTTGGTTTTGTTCCTCAGTAGTATTTTAGTCATTTTTGCTCTTGTTAAGCGGTCCAGCAGAAGAAGTGTATGGTATGTGAGGACTGGCAATCGTGGCTTGCCAAGGCAGCCAGTGAAAACAGCTTTGTAGTCATCCTGATACGAAACTGTTCCACTAACAAGAGTATGAAAACAGAAATTACATAGCGTTGTGTGGAACAAAGTTTATTCAACTGTGATGCTCGAAGGTCTTATTAAGCTGTCAGTTTGCTTTGCCCTTGATTTTTCTCCACCAAAATTTAACATGGTTTCAGTTCTCAAAGCCAAACCCTTCCAAACTGACCTCTGTCTCCACCCAGGTTAATGCCCTTCAGAAAGATGTTTGTTACTTCAAGATGTTATGATTATGTCTCTGGTCAGAAGTCCTTCATTCCTTGTTTATTGTCTTTTTTTAACGTCATGGCCCGTATTTATCCCTGTGTAACTCTAGGGGACTAATTTGCCTCTGAATTCTGTTAATAAAGAGTGTGTGTGTGTGGCTGGTGCGCTGATACCTGTGGAGCGTGTTAGCTGTCCCTGAAGTTACCCAAATTAAATCCAGGGCTGGGTGAGAGTCTTTGGGCAGATGAGTTTGTGTGAATCTTTGTGAAGAAAGCACAGACACTAGTAGACCTGACAGTGAATTTAATGGTGGTGGTAGTAACAAGATAACAAGAAATGCATGATTACTGGTGATCAGGGATAGGCTTATTTCTTTAAAAGGTATGTACAGTTGGGTATTGCTTTTACTTTTCTATAAAACAACCTTCTATTATTTAATACAGGGAAACATATTTTTGTTAAAGAATGTTATCGGGATAATTTTTGCTTCATTTCCATTTTATTCCTCTCTGATTTACTTGAAAATACAGTTACTGATGTTTGTGTGTCAGACTGCCTCCCACGCTACACTGAGCAGTTGTGGCCTTCTCTTTCCTGGAAGAGTCCTCTGGTCTTGACATGGGTGTAAACCAGGTGTCCATTTGGTTAGTCTTCCTACCGGTTAGCACAGACCCTGCTTGTCATGCTGTAGGTATTCATCATCCCGCTGCTTCTTTGCTTATGCGCAGCATTCTGCTCAGGCTGGGCCTCTTGTAACCCATCTTCAGGTGAAGGTCCCCTTAGGAAAGGGGAAGAGGGAGGCCATCGCGTCTTACAAGACCAGTAATAGCACTAAGCAGTGACCGTGTGACTCATGTGCTTTTACTTGTTTTAAGATTGGAGACCAAGGGATAAGGAGAACTATGAACTGTTAAGAGGTTTGTCTTAAATTTGTCAATCCCTTGTACAACATCTGCACGTTGTTTCACTTCCTTCCCCGGCACTTTCGAGCGCGCCAGCTCAGCGAGGAGCAGATAGCTCAGTTCATACAGCAGCGCTTCTGTAAACTATACACAGTTGGGGAATGTGCTTCTGGTGGATTTGTTCCATGAAATGCAAGGCAGGATTCATGAGTACATAAAATAACAGCCTAATCAAAGAAATAAACAAGAACAAGTCTGTAATCTTCACAAAATTGGGGGAAAAAAGTGCTTCTGATGGACTTGCTCCTACTGTTTTCTTTGTAGCTGTTTCCAGAGCTCAGACCATCTGTTCCTTGTTGTAGGTTGTTAAGTGAAATGTGCTGCCAATACAAATAGCTCTGCTTGATGTTTGTTTGCATAAATTGTTTTGAAAGCTTCATGACGAATTTTAAGGATTACTTACAGGGGTAGGACTCTGTGGAGGAGGAAATATAAATTTGATGATGCATGTTGGAATCCATTAATTTGTTGGAATTTATTATAAACGTGAACATCCTATGCATTTGTTGAAGGGGAGGGAAACAATTTCAGCTTGAGCTCAGAAGGTTACGGTGACGATATGCTAACTTGGCCACATCACAGTAAACGTGATCAATCTGCCTTCACAGCTTTCTAAAAGCACTTGCCTTTACTTACCCAACCAAGCTCTATTCAGTATATCCAACTCGCAAAAATCCAAAGAAGTGAAATTCGTTTGGGGTTTTCTTCTGCCTTAGGAGACTTAGAAACATTTTTTTTCAGCCTCTTGGCTATTGGAGAGTTGAGTGGGA
Source organism: Falco naumanni (assembly GCF_017639655.2). Taxonomy (NCBI): domain Eukaryota; kingdom Metazoa; phylum Chordata; class Aves; order Falconiformes; family Falconidae; genus Falco; species Falco naumanni. Next base: position 19,128,516 of record NC_054068.1, on the reverse strand, counting down.
TCAGTGGCCTTGAAATGAGTGAGGTGACAAAGTGAGGTGAGTGGAGGGGAGCCATACGTGGCTGCTGTTGGCTATATGGTGTACCGTGACCTGACCCGCAGCAATGTTGCGCCACGTATGCTATAGCGCATGGCGGGGATAATTCCTGCTCCCCCAAACTGGTGATCTGAAGGCTGGTAGAGGCTGAGGGAGGAAATGTGCATAAGGGGAGAGAAAGGATTTGATTAAAGCCATCTAAGCTGGCGGCGGAGCTTGTGCAGCCAGCCTTCTTCATCCTGACCTGTGTATGTGATGGTGCTGCCTGACAGGGAAACGTTTGCCAGCAATGGGCTTGGAGCAGGTTTTACAGAGGCAACTCTTCCCTTGCAGTTTGCACCTCCTCTTAGCAGAGGCTTAATTCTGGTGGCTTATCTTTAGCCTTACTGTTTGGGAAGTTGGGCTGAAAATCAGATGGTTACCTTCTTTCCCATCAGACCTTTGAATCTTGATTTTGAATGACTGGGCAGTCAGATGTTCCTCTTGTCTCTATGAAACTGTACATTAAAACCACAACCGCACATACGCGCGCACACATGCTCCTCTGCTGCTCATCACAGCTTCGCAGTGGTAATTCTCTGGTTTTAAGTGAATTGACCTGGCTGCTTTCATCTTCAGGTAATGCAGCCCCAGTTTATAATTCAGACCAGGAGCTTATGGAGATTTAGAAAGAGGCCCAGAGCTTTGCTTTACTGTGCCAGTTAAAGCATTTATACTGATGACAGTTAAATTGTTGAGGGCTCTGTTATTCATTTACATCACAGACACTAAGGTCCTCTGACGACCTACTGCAAATGTAAGCCAGATGTACCTAAACATATCTATTGTACATTTTACTTCATTTCAAACACTTCTCCTGACTTTCAACTCAAACCTTCTGTCTGTCTTGTCATGCTGCAGTATTTAATGATATTTTATTGCATTAGTTCACAAAACCCTTGAGTTTTTCAGTTGTCCTAAGCTAATGGACTGGATCTGTACCCATTTGCTAATACAAGATCTTTTTTAGTAGGTAGCAGAGCTATTAAACATAAATCAAGGTTTCCGATAAAATATTAGGTTTCTGCTGCATCTAACAAAAGGATAGTCTGCAGTTTTACCTGATTATTATATCTTACAAGCTATAGTTAAAGCTTGTTTGGGGATTTACTGCATTCCATACCTAGTAATTTCATACAAATCCATAATGATTATTTTGTATGTTTTAGCTCATAAAAGAAACCACATAGTTTGCTAGCTGTAGAGATGAGAGCCATCCTCTATTATTTTCTTTGGAAGGACACGCTAAGTACCTGGTTTTGTTTTCTTTTTTTTAAAAAAAGGTATTTCTTCATTATTTAACCTGTGTATCAAAAATCGGGCAGTAAGGCGGTATCCTGCCTTTAAGATGGAGCTAGCCTGCCTTGCTGCAGGGAGAAAACCAACACTTTCCTGTAGCACTAAAATCTTCATGTATTTTTTTAAAAAAATAGATTAAAATAGTAGAAGCTTTGGGGAGATTTATAATGTCGTTGTCATACCTTCAGGAGTGAACAGGTGTCTCCTATTCACCTTTGGAGCAGGGACCCTTCCTTTTGGAAGGAAAAGGTTGAGTATTAGGCATGTTCTGTAGCGCCGGCTGTGGAAAGCGCTTGAGCACAGGCTTGGCTTAACACTGTTTTCTGGTACATCCTTCCAAAGCATCTCCACTCCCTGCTGCTACTTTTAAGAACACGCTCAAGTCCTTCTGAAGCAAATGTGATGGTGGTTAGGCTGTCCTTGAAGCGTCGCTCTTGAAAGCGCTGAAGGATAGAGTTCAGAGCACGTGCTTTCTGAGTGGGATGCAAACGATATAACTGCACTGTGATTTTTGTACTATAGCAAGCTAAGAAACATGCATCACAACTTGATCTAATTTTTACCTGTTTAAATCTGGAGGAACTTTACAACAACCTTTTGGAGTTGGCTTAGAACTACCCATTTTCAAATGGAGCACAGCGTAGTGTGTTTCTTGGCCAGAAGTTAAGTACAGTTGAATGGAGCTGGTTGGGAGCTTCGGATAAAAAGATTTCTTTGGAAATGCAGATGTGATGAAACCAAGTTTTAATGAAAAAATATCTGAGTGCTGCAGGCTGAAGATAGAGGAGGGAGCAAGATGGGGCTGTGCACCCAAAAGAGCTGCAAGCACGTCCCCTGGGATATGGGAGTCACTGGCTCAAGTTCCCTCGTTGGGATTCAGAAAAATCTAGTCTCTCACGACTCAGGCTTGTGGTTAGCCTTGTTGTTATAATGGGGTGAATATGTCACATTTGGGGATGGAAGGATGAAATGTTTTGAAGCTTTGCTCTGGAATGCAATGCAGAGAGAAAAACCAGCTTAGAAACCTCAAACATTTCCTTGTGAAACAGGGTTCTTGTTTGTAGTTTGCAGTACAACTATGTTTTCTTTCTTCAAACTTCAGTTTACCCTGGTTTTGAGGCAATGTTACCAGCACTGTAATTCTTGTAGTCATCTGCTGTTGCAGTATCCTAACAAAGCTCCTAAACAAAGCAGTGTATTAAAATGAAAATTCCAAAGAGTTGACCTATGGTGCTGTTGCAAAGGAGCAAGACAACAACCGCACTTCTAAGTAGGTTTTGTGAATCTGTTTTGCAGACCAGGTTTGGGCTGATATTTTTATTTGGGTATTTATTTATTTTTTAGCAAGCAATCTTGCAAATGCATCTACGTGGTGGCTGAAGTCAGGCTAGTGATATCGGTTGCCTTTTTATACTAGCTGGTAACACCAGACTGACCTGACGGAGGCTCTGTTTCTTGAAAGAAAAAGTGTTAATTGTTGAGTGTGTGCTATCATTTAAAATACAGTGCTGTCTAAACACGTGGGACATGGCGTCCTGTACCACTGAAAGAACAGAAGCAAGCATCGTGTATTTGCTGATCAGTGGATACAAGCAGTTTTTCTTTCAATGTGTCCTCAACACCCCCCCCCCCCCCGCCCCCCCAAAATATCCCCACATGTAAGCTTCACAAGTAAACCACTAGAAATAACAAGGTTCGGAATGTGATCAACTTAACGAGCATTTAGAAGACAAGATAACTACCGCTGCTGAAGGTCACTGGCGTGTGCCGCTGCCTGTGCGCTGAGGCTGGGGGTGAGTTTGTGATTCCAGGCATCTCCTCCAGCCGTTCGGCTTCTGGGGTGCTCCTCTCGACGGGGATGCTGACTTGGGGGCCATGGCGTTGGCTCTGGGGATGACCCCAGCTCTCCACTGGATGTCAGTGTTCCCCAGGAATGCAGCTGCCCGAGCACTTATCTGGCAGTAAAAAAAAAAAAAAAATAATAGGGGGGTGGGGGAGAGAAACTAAAGAAAAATTAAAGAGCAAACCAGCCTTGAATCTTTAGGAAAACCGTTTAGAAACAAGTTTTGTGACTGTTCAGCCTTAATTATAAGGCGAACCTCGGCAGAAAGATCATGTTTACACTAAAAGACATCTTACGTGACTTCCGAGCTCGCATGCCAAAGAGAGTTGGGTTTAGTTTCAGAAAAAACAAATGAACGTTCTTCACTCATCTCCCTACAGTCCTGATATTTTGATATGCTGCAAAGTGAGTGATTCTGGTTTTGTCTTTGACAGTTTTTCTTTTTTCAATAGCCACAAAAAAATAATTTTTTCTAATCGGTGAAAGCATGAGTGTGTCACTAAATGATTGATTGCTTGCTGGGTTTCAGCCTTTGATAATTAAGCTTAACACAATGTCTCCTCTTCACTAGGGAATGGTATTGTGCCAGTTTCAAAAGACACATGAAAAATTGAAATTAGAAAATAAAAACCTTTTAAAACCCAACCGCTCCCATCTGTTGCGCGGTTCAGAAGGGAACATAACAGTGGAAGAGGCACAGAGTGCAGAACACAGGAGGAGGAGTGGTGAGCTCCTTCTCGAGCTCCACCTTCCACACTCACAGAAGTACCTCCATGTGAAGTTCTTGTTTCTTGAAGATCTGTCTCTGGTTTTTTTTGCATGAAAATAGATTCACAGAGAGGGAATTTCAACAAGGATTTTTCTGAACAGCTGACTCGGATTTGTAGCACATGTCCAGCTGAATCTTTACAGACTTTAGTTGAGAATGTGTTGAGTGTGAATATGTAGCCCTGTATCTTCAAACATGTGGCTTCTTCTCAAAAGGGAAGATTTCTAAATGGAAGTCCAGAAGATGGTTCTGCCATGATGTGGGGTATATTCAAGGGCCTCTCACCAATTGAGAAAAACCACCTCTGAACCTGAAGTGGATTTTCATCTTGAGTTTGCTCAGCAACATTAATGAGCCTTGTGTTTTAGCAAAACTGCCTTTCTCCAGGCTGTAACACGGTTAGCTCCTTCGCTCAGACTTCAAGGTTTAGGCTGGAGTTCTTAACGTAAAAAAATGACACAAATGTGTGGGAGCCATAGCTGACTCGAGAATTATGGAGGAGTACCAGAAGCGAATGTCCTGGTGTTCTGAGTTCTAAGTATCTTCCCTGCTAAGTCTCAAAAGAATAGCAGTGCGCCAGGACCAGGGCGTGATGTTACAAAAACTTGGAGACAGAAGTCACCATGCATCTTGTGGGAAGCTTTGCTTTGATAAAGACTTTTGACCTATTACTTAGCTCGATGTAGACAGTCAACGTAAGGTGAAGATGTCATCTTTTCCATTGCAGGGCCCCTTGTAGAGGAGTGAGCCTCTCCTCTGGGGACAGGAGTGACAGTAGTGGCAAACCAAGCCATGAACTGACCTTGCTGCACGTCCCCCATTAGAGAGGAGATGCGTGCGTAGGGAGAGGCACGGAGCAATCCTGAAAGGTAGGTAAGGCTTGTGACGGTCTCGTACGCCTGTGGCTTTCCAGAGATGTTTGTCTACATCTGGGGCAGGTTCTTCCTGATACTTAGCTGTGCATGGCACAATGTTGAAAAAAGCTGGAGTAATGCACTGAGTAGGGATTACACACCTTTCCCTGGAAGTGGCCTGTGCTCAACGTAAAGCAGTGAGCCCAGGTTAATTATCTCCGTGTTTTGGGACAGAACGTATGGGTCTGACTTCTCAGATGTTTAAGGACAGGAGAGAGAGCAAACTACCTTTATCCAAAAGACACCCTGAACCTCCTCTGAGACTGGTAGCCAGATCTGATTCAAGAGATTCCGGACAAAACTAGAAAAGCCTGGGAAAAACTTTCTTTGGATGAAATAGCTGAGGTTCCTTCTTGGTCTGAGAAACCAGGAAGTGAGTAAACTATTTTCCTCTTGCTTTGGTTAAAGATCTGACTCTTCTTAATTTTTTTTAATTTTTTTTTTTAATTTTTTTTTTATTTTATTTTATTTTTTAGAAGCTCTGCAACCTCTGAGCTCCTGGAAAGCTGAACCAGAGGGGCTGACAGATAAACACTTCTGAAAAGTTCTTAAGGTTGTCGGTGTTGTCCCAGCTTATTACTGTCTTGTCTTCTGTAAACTCCTATGACCCGTCATGTAAAAAGCCAAATGGAAATGTTTGCTCCGTGGTTTTATCCCATTTTATTTGTTGCCTTGTTTCCCTGCTTAAACTGTTGTAACATAGGGGGCCAGGAGTTACGGTATTTAATGTCTAATGGATGTAGGCAAGCAAAACTGTGAGTAAATGAGTTGCTGTGATAGGTTGACTTTTCTTTAGTGAATTAAAGCAACTTGCGCACATGTGAGCTATGATGAATTTCGGTAAAAGTTGTGGTGCTAAAAGTGGGATTGTGCAGCAGGCAGTGGAGTTGCAGTCTGGGCAGTCAGAGCTGTTTTGAGTTGCACGAGGCAAGACTCAACCTTGTAACATTTAGATAGGATGCAAAGTTATTTGATTTGCTGTCTTTAGTCTTCTAGATTAAATTATCATATACAAGGAAAAGAAAATGGCAAACAACATAAATATAAGAAGTGAGATGCTTGCCTGTAGCTTTAGCAATGAATTGTCTGACTGACACTTAAGGTGACTTCTGCAGATTGCTAAGGTATTTTCTGAATTGGATACAGCTGGGGAACTGTCTGATAGGAAGCTGAAAACTGGCCTGGCCTGTAGTGTCTGCGTGTCTGCAGTCAAACATGATGAGAATTTCCCCCCCTTCCTTCCCCCAACTTTTTTGAGGTGCAAATACCTGTAAAGCCCTGACTGTGCCAGACCTGAAGGGATATAAACCTGGTGAACTACGCTGTATTCCCTACATTGCAATAGCAAGTTAAGGATCAAACCCTGAAGGGAGCAGACTGATGTAGCCTGACGGAGTGTTGCATCCACCCCGGCCATCAGCTGCCGAGAAGCCAGGCACGGCAATCCCGTCCCACCTACTTTAGTGGGAAAGCGGCATCTGGGCTGTGAATTCTGTATGTGATTCTTTGTAAAATGTAATCTCTACCATTCATTCCTACAACGTGTTTTCTTTCCTTCTGACCACCACACAGTGTTTGTTTGATCATGCTGAGAACCCACATCTTATCTGGTCTTCTAACTTTTTTCCTTTTGGAAGAGATAACGGAGGAAGGGGGAATCGGAGCGGGGAAGGAGAGTGGCATTGTGGATAAATAATCCTATTTGCATCTGCGCGGTTAGCCACGGTTGAATATTGAAGCTGCTGTTACTTTCAGTAGCCTTTGCAATGAGACTGAAATTCTGTTTAATTTTTACTGGAACTGTAGTTTTGGCTTTTCATCTGAGAAAGATGCTGAATTTTCTCCATGCTGGGAGGTTTACTGAGTTCAGGCAGTGCATACATGAATTAGAAACAAATAGGCTTAATTTCCTAAGGTCTTGCAGGACTGTTAATGGTTAAGCCTTGCTAAGGGATTGTGCTTTCTTCCTTTACCAGTTCTCTCCCCTTCATCTAGAAGAACAACATTTTTGCTTCATACAGTCACTAGGAAAAAAAGTTACTTTGTAAGTGACCCTTGACTATATTGGCTCTTGTGCCTGACCCTAGGTTAAAGGATACAGAGATAGCTCAAGCCTGCTTTTTGTCAGTGTTTCCACTCTACAGGAACTCCTGGAGATGCCTTGGTGGGAATCCAGTGATAAAACTGGAGCTCATTTCTCACTTACAGAAAGGAAAACAAAACTGAGGAAAGAATGTTTCCTGCTACTCTTTGGTTAGTCGATAAGCTTAATTGGCCAGGCCTGCCTGCTGTACATTGATTGTACCTACTAATAAAAGAGCTATTGATTGGCACTTTATTTAGCACTGGCTTGCATGGACTATAGTTCCTGCTAATGTTATTACTACATCAACCTTTTCCTGTTCCCCAGCTCTTTAGCGCTATAAATTATGTCAAATGCCACCAGTGTTTTCAGTGTTCTTGGATGGTTTTCTTTAAGTTTTTGACCTCCTTAGTATGCAGTGTGTCATCTCTAATACGTGTGAAAATGTCTAATGGGATGCAGGAGGAGTGTAGATGCTAACTTCCCATGAAAAGGTACTGGAATTGTTATGCCTACATCTTACATTTTAATTGGACCTCAGAAATCAAAGAAATTGATATTCCTTGACATCTATTTAATGTGACTGTGATTAGTGAGTGATGGTGGCAGATTAATGGAGACAAATACCTATACCTGGAAACTTGCACTATCTTCATAACCTTGCTATTACCAGTAGAGGTCGGTGTCCAGGCTCCTGTCTGTAAGCGAAAGCCCCAGATAATGTAAAGATGGGAATTGGTTAAATAAACTTAAGATACTAAAAGCAAACTTCTCCAGCAGTCTCAGGGTGTGCAGGCTTCTTTGCTACCAGTGCTTGGGCTGTCCTGAAAGCAGGAATGCCATTGGGATGGAAGAGTCTTGCTTGTTAAAGCCCAGAGCAATGGTCCTGTGCCCGTTGCAGGAGCAGATCTGGGACCCTGCTGGTAAGCGCTGCTCTTGATCTCAGGATGGGAGGTTTTGGGGCTCGAGCAGGCAACTGGCGTTTTCAGACCTGGTTTCAGTCCCCAGTCTGCCATAAAAAGTCTTGTTACTGCAGATGAATGATGTCACCTTCTGCATCCCATTATAAAACGAATATTGATGGAGCCTAGCACGAGAGTCCTGCCTCAGCTGAGGGTCTGCCAGTGCTACTGTCATGTAAACTCTTTAGTGTGTTTTACAAAGAAAATGTCTTGGACATCAAAAGTTCAGTAGCAATGAGCAAAAACAGCTGGTCAATACTAGTATGTAGTCTTTTTTTTCTTTTCTTTATCTAGGTGATAACAGTAACAAAAACTAAACCCTGGATATTTTGACTGCTTAATTTGTACACTAGTTTGAAAGGAGTTTGGTGTTTCTCTAAATCTCCTGATCGAGTTTCAGACTTTGTGGCTGGGTGGAGGTTGTTCATGTGGGCATTACTTAAAAGCATTAACGCTGTTGAAGTGTGAAGTTAATACTTACTACTTTACCTCACGTAAAGCTAGCACTGTACTTGGTGATGGGGGGTAGGGGTAACAGAGGGGAGGTTGTTGATTGTTGTTGTAAGGAGTCACTATTAAACGAGCATTTGCAACGTGGGAGTGCTGAATTATCCCAGCAATTCAGAAGTGGGTAAAGTATCTCTGACCTTGTTTCTGCAGATCCCAGAAACTTGTGCCAGCCTTGTGGGTAATAATAGGGGAACTCTGACCACTCAGGACAGATGTGTGGACCAGATGTCCGAGGTTTACCTGGCATTTAAGTGTAGAGATCGTAGCCTAGGCTTGGGAGAGAGCTCTCTGGAAAGTTGTAGTAGGAGCTGGAAGACCCTGAGGTCTCTAGACCTTGGTCTTCTGCGCTTTGGAAAAACGGAGCAGGAACTCACTTCTCTGTGGACTGAAACAGTAATATAAAATATACTTCAACTTCTTGTTTGCTTTCCTGCACGTTACCCTGACACACAGTCACTTGCATGTACCATGGCAGGTCAGAGTCGCAAGCAGATCTTTGGAAACATTTTTGAAGTATGTGCTGGTAAATAATTATGGTGCCAACAGCCATACAGAAACTGAATGGTGAATTCAACTATAAAGAAATTAAATGGTCCCTATTTTTAAAGCTTTTTTTTCACAAAGAAAAACAGTAAGAAACTTTATTAGCAGCTTTTTCCAAACATCCCTTTCAAATGTAGGACTGGTGTTATCTGTTTTGCAGGAGAGTGGAACACGTTGCAAGAAAAATACAGTGTTCAAACTCTGGTTCCTTCTCTGGAATATTTGCTTTCTCCACTGTTTTAGTTTATAACATGACATATAAATATTACTTGGGAGAATCGTTGAGATATATATGTAAATACACTGATACCTACATTGCGTTATGATTAATTTCTATTTTGATACAGAAACAAAATGTGTGTTCTTATATGCAGATCTTTTTTCTTTGCATCTCTGTTCATGTATTTCTTCTGACATAAAAGCATTTGCACTAGTATGTGCTGTAGGACATTCTTAAATCCAGCCCAGAAATCAGAGCTGGAAAAGGTGTGACAGATCCGCATTGCAGACTTCAAATAGAAGATCTCTACTAAAATGGTAAATTAGTGAAGAACTTGGTAAACTTAAGATCCAGGAGACCTGGCTACAATTCATACTCTAATGTTTTTGCATTCTCCCCCATGCCTGTCAAATTGTCTTTCAGATGAAAAAATTCTTTGTGGTTAATGAAATGTTGGAGACAAAGTGTAGCTTGTTTCCTCATATCAAAGGCTATTTCTCCTAACATTTATTTCTGATGCTTTTAAAAGAACCTTGTATTTAAAAAGTGCCTTTTTTTTTTTTTTTTCAAGAAAAAGGTTTAGATCTCAAACCATAAGACTAACAAATGAATCTACATGACATCCCAGAGAAAACAGTGGTTTTTCTCACAGCTTTAGAGGTTTAATCTGCAAAACACCAGCATGTGAGGATGATGACTGGAGGCAGAAAGCCCAGGGCCTTGGTTTTGATACAATTATTGACTTCAGAGAGCATTGCTGATTTACAGCAGGTGAGGCTCTGGTTCTGAACTGCCTGTGGAGACCTGACATCCCCTGTGACTCTTGGGAGTTTTATAACTTGGTTCTCCCTTCTCACTCCCATTATAACACATGCGATGAGGAACAAATCACTTGCGCTTTGCCTAGTAGTGCTCTGTTACAACTTCAGTGGGTTTTGCATTGCGATTTTTACTTTTTGTTTCAGTGGCTAAGCTTTTAACTGGTGGATATTGCCCTGCATTGATGTATAGGAACATTTCTCATCTCCTCTTGCATTTCATGAAGTCCCTGTTCCAGTTTTCCACAGTGCCTCTAACCTTGGGGTTGGTTTGTGTGGCAGGAGCTTTATGTGGAATTCCTTAGAGCTTGTCGGTTCTGTCAAAATGGCACTTGGAGGAAACGCGTGTAAGCTCCGGCTACTTGTGTGTACACAGGGAGACAACCTGCTCACGTGCCACAATGCCACCTGGCCAGCTTTGAGGCTTGGCTTCTCCTCCCAGCCATGTCCTTGTCCTGGTTGGAAGGCTCAGCGTGCTCACCTTTCTCCTGGGGCAGAGATTTGGTATGACACGGACTCGTGTGGGCAGAGCTATCGGTGCCACTCACTGGGAGCCTCTCGTGCTTCCCTGCCACAGTGAGCACCTCCCGCTCCGTTAGCCTGCCCGTTACAGACACACGGTTCAAGGGAGCCCAGAGGTTTTGCATGCTAAAGATAAAACTTACTGTAAGCAAAGCAAAAACCAGAACGGAACAGAGAAAGCATAATATGCGTGTGTTCTATTTATCAGTTGCGTGTGCGATTTAGAAGTTCAATTTGTCCCTGTAATTCCAGCTGCCGCTTGCCCCGGAGCCTGGCGGGGCAGGGCTGGAGTGGGGCGGCCGTGCTGGCGGTGGCTGCTCCAGGTCTCTTTAGCCTTGCTGGGCTCTCCTGAAATACCGCAGGAGCGGCAAGAGCCGGCACTGTACAGCACCGTGGGAGTCAGACTGTTGCTGGAAATTTGAAGCAGTTGTGGAAACTCTGCTGTGCCTGTGCACACTAGGACTTGCAGTGGTTTATAAATCTGACAGCCTGGCTACCTTTCACGGGGAGAGGGGAAAGTTCTCTAGGATTACCCCCTGCCAAACTGCAACTGCCTACTCCAGACCCTGAAACAAGTAAAGCCAATGTTCAAATAAGGACTAGAAAACATGAATGTGCACCATGGCCAGCTATTTTAACAGGGCTGTAACTACTGCAGGTAATGTGACATCCCTGTGCCCTGCACTGGGATGCGCGTAGGAAATGCTCTGAGAAATACCTGTAAGAACCAACTGAGGAATAAGATCCTTAAGAGGAGAGGTTAGAGAAACGAGGGTGTCAGCCTAAAAATCGAGACCACAGAATGTGAATGTGAGTTAGAAATTGGTGTCTTCTGCTGTTAGCGCTCCTTCCTGCTGTTCTTCCACTCTGAGCTCGGCCCCTGCTGGGAAGGATCTGTTCTTCAACTAGTGCAAGTTAAAAATCAGCAAGCTAATTCCATAATTATTTTTCAAGAAGCAAAACGCAGCTTTACAAGTTGCATTCGGATATACCAGGGTGTGTTTGACAGTGCTTCATACCTCGCAGTGCTCCCAAGGCAAGTATTAATTGCCCCATAAAACACACTCTGTCGTGTCTTGCAGCTTGACGTGTTACACGTCTGTGCGAACTTGTTTTATAGCCTTAACAGCCCACTACTGCTTCAGAGAAATGTTTTCCTTTTAGTGGGGGGAAAGAAAAACAACATTTAGAAGTATTATAACGGTGACAAGGAAGAAAGAACGCTACAGAATTTCCACTGGCCAGAAAAGCTGTCAGAGATTAAACACCTGTTATAAATGGGTGCACATATATTATTTTGTATTAAGGAGTCTTCTGTCTAGAGAACAAATCCATCTCCTCTAATTTGAGGCATTACCTGATAGCTGAGGCAAATGCTGCTTAAATTTGACTTGGGGCAGAAACAGGAGGGTACGTGCAGCTGTAGCCACATCCTGTGGCTCAGTGGTGCTCCAGCAAAGCTGTGCTCGGTGCTCCAGAACATGCCGCGGGCTTCGTAACCTCATTGCCGGTGAAAGCCAGTTGCTGTGGATCTGATTGTTATTTATCTAAGACGTTTCCACAGTAATTATGGCAACTGAAAACAACAGAGTGGACCTCTTGACTATTGAGAATTTTAATTGTCCTTTCCAAGTCGTCTTGTTCCCACTCCCACATCTCCAGGAATGAGAATGAGCCCGCCAGCAAGCAGATTACAGCCTGGCCCCAAAGATTTGCACATGGCGTAGCTTCACTGAGGTCAGAAAGGATTATTTCCAATGTCTAATTGCAAGCATGTGGCTGAGCGTGTGGGGCCAGGTTCCAAATAAAGGAGAGAGTATCCCTGCATATACGTACTAGTAGGTGTATAGTAGTAGCACCTGGAATGGTTTGTGAGAATATACCCTTCCAACTAGTTTAGGTGCCTGCAATGCAGGGCAAATCTCCCTTTATACTGAATGGGAAGAGGTGCTTTTCCTAATCACCTGGAAGATTACCTTAGGTTTGCTTCTTCAAAATTATTTCTGAGGTTAATCTGTGTGATCAGAGTAAGCTTTGTTCCATGTCCTGTTCCTTCCTGGTTGTCTTCTGAATTGTAGTTGTGAGCAGGCTTGTAGGCAAGCCCAAATAAAGGGATTGAAACTTGCTGTTCCTCTTTAAACAATGTATTTTTAGCCTATTTCCCCCCTGTGCAATAAGTAGTTAATACTGGATTTAGTACCCGCTGTGCTGTGAGCTATTACCTTTGTGATATGGGAGCATTTTATAGCCACTTTTCACTCCATACCGCTGGCAGAATGATTTCATGATGTGTATAGATGTTGAAGATTCAGATCTCAGATTTGTCCATGTGTTGCCAAGTATCTAGCATAGGCACCCAATTAAACTATAATTTAGTTTTTCTTGGTTTGTGCTTTGCTAAATTTGGATGATTTTTCTGCTTTTAGCTCAGAAGTGAGGGAAGAGTCAAAGATATTCAAGTGACAAGTCTCTGGCAAGGAGATCATTAAAACCTGCAAAACCACAATTTTCTCTACCAAAACTAAAGCTGAAGGCCTTGCTGAGATTTGGGCCAAAATATTTGTGTTGCTGCATATGCTATATAATATACATGACTTCCATGTGGAATAAATACATGATATTTTCAGGCATTGCTGCTACACAGTAGTTGAGCAGGAGATTGTTTTTATTTGCAAGTAATGTGCTGTGAAGTGAAAGGATACTCTAATTTATAAATAAGTAAATCTTGCTTTTACAGGAGTTAATTCCATTATATAGAAATAGTTTTCATTTTACAGTTGTAAAATCAGTTGAAGTTAAAACCTAATTCATAAACAAACGTTTTGAAGATTTATGAAGCATTCCCTTTTTGTTCTCGGGACACACAAGGAATGTCCTTCCCCCACCCATGTAAATTATCCTTCGTGAAATCCAATTTTTTTTGATTTATCCATCCTCTCTACCCTGGCTTGCAGGCTAATGTATCTGAGAGCTACAGCATGTAACAGTCCCTTAAATCAAGGGGGAAGAAGTAGGCTGGTTAAAGTAGATCAAGAAGTTGAAGGGGGTGGTCCCACAAACCACTCCTCATGTTGGTGTCCTTGCTGCTTCCAAGAGCTCAAGTTGTTGGAAGAGCTTTGTGCTCTTAGCGCTGCATGGGCTGGTGCTGGGCGGTGGGCTCAGCCCCCTCCTGCTGACGGGGAGGTGGTCCTGTGCCCCAGGGCAGAGATGGGAGCCTGGGCAAAGCATCCAATTTTGAGATGAAAGAAAATGCATCTTTTGGAAGAAAAATTAGGACCAGGAGCAAAACCTAAAGGAGGAAGGCTATGCAGTTTAAGACTGATAGTGTATGAAACAAAAGCTCTTTCTCACCTGTTGGAGAGAGCAACAAATAAAACTCCCCACAAACCATGTGTGTATTCAAATCCTGTGATTCACATGGCTTCAAAGGGAGCTCGTGCGAGGGGAGCAGGGTGGCATACTTCGTAAGAAATGTGATATTTTGTCATTTTGATGCACACAGTATCTAACCCTCAAAAAAAAAAAAAAAAAGTTTTACAATCCCAAATAGTTTTACTTAAGCTTCAGTTTCCTGGCTGGGTCTTGTCACAGAAATCCCAGGTCATGTCTGTAGAGTAAATGGTTTGGGAGGCAGTGGCTCCCTGTCTGCCTAGAGCTCCAGGAGGGACCATAAGCTCAAGATGGCATCTTGAGCGTAACATTGGAGCATTAGGTATTTCTTTGTTTGTTTGTTTTTTAATACTTGTAATTTCCCTGACAGCAACTGGCAAGATGTTCCTGGTCAGGTTGAGAGCCTAAATTTGGATAAAAATAAGCTTATCAAGAATTATCGCCACCAAGGCCAAGTTGAGGAGAAAATACAGAGGAGACTCAATTTTTTTTTTTTGAGGTCCTTCTAAAATAGGGCCGCTGCCAAGGCCATGGAACTCCAGGGAGAACCTTAGGCCAGAGGCATGGAGAGCCCTTGTGGCACAAGGTCCAGGAGCAGCGTGTCTGCCTGCGGGAGCGCGCTGCCGATGCCTGCTGAGAGCCTGAAACTACTGAGGGGCTCCGTGAAGCATATGGGCTGCCAAGTATTTGGGAATAGTTTATTGCTAGACGGACCAAATTAATTTTTTCCTGGGAACATCAGTGGGAGTAACAGGATTCAATATGCTTAAAAATTAGGCATAAGGTAGATGCGTTGTCAGTCTCTCTACTTGTTATCAGTGGAAGAGACCACACAGTTGTGTTGAGGGAAGTAGCCTGTTCAATTCATGCCTGACTTGCATGAGCTTGTGCAAAAGCAAAATTAGTTTTCCATACATGTCTAAGCAAAGCATAGGCATTTTTTAGTGATGGGGTTTAGCAAGATGACTTTAAATTCCCATGGTGAGGCAGCTGTGTTGCTACACACTGGCCATAAAAACTGCATCTGTTAGCCAGGGGATGGTGTGTGTACACAGCACATCAGGACACATCAAGTTAAAGCTTTGCCCAAGTCTGCAACAACACAAAATTCTGTTAAAACAGTGAAGTGACTTTGTTCAGTTTGGTATTGTTTACCTCTAGGCTGTGGCTACGTTTGAGTATGTGAAGATGCATAAAGTAAGCAGATACTTCTCTCTAGAAATACCATAACTTATCTACTAGCCACTTGTAAATAATAGCAATGTAATTTGCCTGGTAAATTACTGGGAATTAAGTAGGCTGCTTGTAACTTTCATAGCCCAGTGCAGCAGCTGAGGCTGCGATGTGCTACACGCTGTTTGCATCTAGAATTAATGTATTTTTGCTGACTAGATGCTACAACTTATGTAAACAGAAATCTATTCCTTACAAAGCGTTTCAAATAATATGGTGGCAGATGGCTAGGTAACACGATCAAGGGAAAACAACATTACAAAAAATAGGAATGGTATCAAGTAGTGAACTGCAGAGAGTTTGTCACGAAGGAAAGGGAAAATTATACTTGAGAATAGTTACTGCAGCTTTGGAGTTGCAGTGGTGTTGGAGATGGGATGAATTAGTGTGTAATGAAATCTCCACTCACTGCGGGTCAGGAAGGGAACTTGCTTTGGCTACAACATGTTGCAACCTCTATTTTTTTCTTCATTAAGGAATTTCTTCATTAGCACCAAGTATCTGGGTCTATCTATCCCATAGTGATAATTCCCAAAAACATTTCTGTACGTAAAACCTGCACAGGTGACTGTACGCATAGATTATAAAATATTGATTGTAATAACTTGAGAAATGGGCTCTTGAATCTAAATGGAGGTAGGAAGATGCATGGTTCCTATCGAATGCCTTTACTGGGGCAGAGGAAGTAAGTGGCCAACAGATAAGCATATCCTTATGAATAGAAACATTTATTGACTAGTTTGAGACAACTCAACATTTAAATCAGTAGTAGCATCTTTTAATATTGATTAAGGTAAATACTCCACTGATAGCATTAATCAATATATATTAATGTGTAAATCAACTTGTGATGTATTTACTGTATGCTTAATGTTTCTGAGTTACGCGCTTCTGGTTTGGAAACAATGAACTGGAGGCTGGAAATCATTTTGGTCCTGACAAAAAGTGCTGCCTTTCTTAAAACATTTCTGTTTTAGGTAATTGGCTGCAGCACCTGACAGCACCGCTGTCGCCTAATTGAAGCCGTGTCCCAGCAGTGCCACCATAAACCACACTTCCCAGAGTTCATAACCAGGGCAGGTTTGGAGGGGTGGAGGGGAGGGCACCAAGTTTTTAAAGCTGCAATATGATCCATAAAGTCTCCGTAATGGGATCATTTTGAAAACATCTCCTTAAATAAATCATGTCACATCTAGGAAAACGTTTAGCTGTAAGAATTGTTTGGCTAGAATTCTGAAGCCAGTCAGTCAGGGTAGCTTGATCTGAGCCCAATTCATGAATATCAGCCCATGTTAATGAATATTTAACAGGCGGGAACTAATATAATTCATATGGCCTTGCTGTTTCAACTCTCTATACCGGCTTCCACATTCTTGCCCAAAGCATCAGTGCCTCCACAGGGGAAATACCATGTATCTCACGTCCCGTGATGCTATCGCATACATCACTGACCTAAATATCACACTTACTGCTCGGTATTACACAAACTGATGATTACCCTGAAAAATGGTTTTCGGTATCTGTTCGCTGATGCAGGATATGGGTTAGGCTCAGCTCAGATGGTGGTTTGGCCCCTGCTAGTACATGGCTGGAGATTTCTGTTATTCAGTTGCACTTCAGTAGTATTGCTGTGGAAGAATGAGCTTGTACCAAAAAAGTGAGACTTTCTTTTTTTTTTTTTTTTTTTTTTTCCTCCTGCTATTGATTCCTTAAAGGAGTTTCAACCTTCCTGTGAAAAACCACACGATATTACCAAAAGTCTCAAAATAGGCAAATATACCAAAAGAGATAAGAAACTCAAACCCCAGCAAGTCTAAGGCAGCTTGCCATTAATCTTTTACAATTATATGTTCATGTTCAGTGGGATATTCATATGATCTTGCCCTCCATGGAATTGTAATTTGATGACACTAATGATTATTGAGGAATAATTTTTTTCACTGGGGAGAAAAATGTAGCATAGCCAATTTGGGTGATGGCATAAGTGATTCGATGGTTTAAATACTAATAAAATTTGAAATATCTTAGGAAGGGTGAATTGGCAGGCTTTTTTTTTCAAGCCCACTTAAGTAAAAGTAATTAAAAAGAAGAGAAAACCCAACATAATTGAGGCTATTGATACTGGTGAGGGTTAAAAAATAAGAAAATGCTGTGTCAGTATCTGTCCTCGGAGCCTGCAGAACCCTCAGGCACCATATTCACAGTCATTTCAGGCAAGTAAATAACAAAAAGAGAAACATATCTTAGGCCATTGCCTGGAGAGGGGCTTAAAAATATTAAGAAAGAAGACAAGAACAATAAACAGTCCTTGCAGCTTTCCCTGAAGCAGGAAGACTGTCAGGAATAGCTCTTGAAGGAAAAAAAAAAAAAAAAAAAATTAAATCCAGGAACTTGTGGGCATGACCGAGCTTAGCTCTGGTGATGTTTCAGTGACATACATCAAAGCATACTTCTATGTGTAAATTTGCCTGACACATTTTTAAAGTCTCCGTGGGGTATTTGCTGCTGTTATCAGTTAAACCTGAGAACCCTAATTATATTACATTTGAAATTTGATGGCCTGTTTTATGCAGGAGGTCAGCCCAGACTGTAATGGTCCCTGCTGGCCTTCATATTTATGAATGTAGTAAGTAAAGGGTCTCATCCTGCAAACACTCGGGCAGCTGAGTGTATTAGTGTACAGTAGGTGACTTCAATAACATTGCCCATCGGGCTGAGTAAGGCTATATTTCTAAGTATTTGGAAATTCCAACCTGAAGTATACCTATCACTATTTCCTTAAACTGAAATATTTACTGCTAAAATGCCAAGCTGCAAAATCTTTTACATACGTTATACGTAAGGGATGTTTTTAAGTTACTCCTTAATTCTTATCATATCTGTTCAGGTGTGTGCTGTTAATGCAGTGTGAATCTATGGAATGGCGATGTCTTTGGGTTAGAGAGAAACTTTCCTTCTGCTACAGCGTGAACCACCAGCTCTCATCTTCATTTTATAGCCTGTTAGTGGGTGCGTCCATACTCTGTCATCTCACGCTGTTGTAGGTACAACTTCTAAGACTTACTAAAGGGAGAGCTGGTTTTGATAGTAACTCATATTTTCACATCTCCTTGTTTCCATCCTGATAAAACCATGATACTTGGGCTAGTATAGGAAATTTCACTTGCATATCTTGGATCTGCACGGTAAGGGAGCTGACACTATTTTAGCTTTCTCTGTCACCTCAGGATGCTGCTAATGACTAGGAGATTGTAAAATGCACCTTCCCCTTGATGCTTCTTCTAGATTGTTAACGTCTTTGATGCATCAGTGTCAGGAAATAATGTCAAAAACCAATCTTCTTAAAAGCCATTGTAGGGAGTTGAAAGAAAACTCAAAACAACAGTAATACAGAAAAGCTGAGTAAAATATCTTTTCTCATTCAATTTAATATGCAGTCAGAACTGAGCCCATGTAATGACTTTTTTGTTTATAAGCATATAAAACTAAGTTACTGGATGTCTGTCTTACTAAGATTAGTTTAATATCAGATAGATACTGTAATGTATTCTCTATCTTAGCTTTTCTTGCTAGTTGTATGCATTTCAGTCTATTCAGAAAAAGCCTCTTAATTGTGAGTAGATCAAGTCCCTTTGTGTTATAATTCCCATCCAATCTTACAAGCTGGCTGGTTGGATATTGGTTATCCAAGGAAAACCTAAATGGTACAGTATGAAAGGTGCCTTACCTGGCACTGCCCTTCCTCTCGCACTAACCATAGATCCGAGGTTGTTCTTAGCAAACAATTTACTGGCAGAGCTCTTGCAGACTAGAGCAATCCCTGCTGTGGCAAGGATTTAAGAAAGGTTAGGTTTTTTGTAAGACAAGTATATGGTCCTGGTTGTTATATCTCGCTCTGAACTAGGTGATCAGTACTTAATCCTCCCACGTGATGAACCCCCGTGTGATTTGAACACAGAAAACAGCTTGACGGGGGCCGGAGTTTGAAACTTGACAGTAGTCTGAGCATCTTAGTTCACAAGCTCAAACTGAGACATCCCCAAAAGGTCTGATGGCAGAGGCATGTGTTTAAAGATTACTGGAAGTCAGACCCATGAGTACCCATTAGCCTGGAGACTCCAAAATGTGGTCAATGAAGACTGCCCTGCCTCTTCATATGGTGCCTAAAGGAGCTTAAGGGTAAAATAAGGGAAACATGCATAAAGGGGGCTTAAGAGAAAGATGGGGACAGGCTTTTTAGCAGGGCCTGTTGCAATAGAATAAGGGTTGATGGTTTTAAACTAAAGCGGGTAGGTTTAGACTAGACATAAGGAAGAAATGTTGTATGATGAGGGTGGCAAAACACTGGAATGGGTTGCCCAGAGAGGCTGTAGATGCCCCATCCCTGGAAACATCCAGGCTGGATAGGGCTGTGAGCAACCTGGTCTAGTGGAAGATGTCTCTGCTCATTGCAGGGGGGTTGGACTAGATGACCTTGGAAGGTCCCATCCAACCTAAACCATTCTATGATCTGAAAAGGAATGGGGGGGACCCTTGGCAGAAGTTCAAACTGCATGTGTGCTGATGCTGTTGCTGTGTGGCTCTTAACTTGGGCTGCTCTGCCAGCGCTGCTTGCGAACAGCCGTACGAGTCCTCATAGCTTGTGTGTAATCCTGCCCACATCAATGGTAGGAAAGAAGAGAGAAGATGAGGTGGGGCTAGAAGAGTGGAAGCTGCAGGCACTCACAGACTTCTTGGTACCATGTTTCCATTTATACGTGCAACACCCGTGGAAGAGGGTTTGTGTTAGGCACAGGGGTGCATTCACAGATCCTGAGCTGAGCTCCAGTGAGGAGCAGTTACAGGAGGAGCCTCAAAGGCACTGCCCAAACTTTTCTGGGAGCACCCAGGATTTCTTGGAGATAACTCAAGTTACTAGTAATCCCTAAGCACTGACTGGACCCAGTCTGCGGGACCAGATCTCCTCAGTGCAAATGTGAACTTGCTCCAGGGAAGGGAGTGGGGGCTCCGGTGATGTGAGACTGATTCCCTGAAGTGCTGAAGAGGGCTAAAAAACCCTGAAGTCAGAAGACAACTTTCACCAGGGAAAGTGGCTCACAACTGTTCCATCTCAGAGCTTTGGCTTGATGCCACAGTCTAAGCCTAAATAATTTGTGATGGAATGACAAAAGCTCCTTTGGCTTTCATGTTACACTGCACCTTCTGAATTTTTTAAGGATTGAGTCCTAGCTGCTTTATATGTGGGTGGTTTTAGATTTAATGAGGTGCTGCTAATTTTCAGTTTAGTCTATTTATTCTTCGTTACGAGGAGCAGAAGCAGCTGCTAATTCCCCTTGAAACTGTTCATGTGGAGTACCTGCACCCACCCACATATCCTCATAAATTGTTTTCTGAACTAAAGGGAGCCCTCAGTATTCATTTACTTGCTTTTGGCAGATTTAAGTGGGAATATAAATCTGCATCCGCTTTTTGATTCACAAATGCATTTTATTCCATAAAGAATTCATGTGGCCACATATGAAAACTGCACCTCTGTTTCTGCTAAGTTATAGTCTTTCCCTTCTGTCAGATTGTTTCTCTCCCGTGCCCCCATTTGCCTGCTCCCATATTGCTAAATAACGGTAGTTTTAGTATTGCCAGAACAGAATATTCACTAGCAATTCTCAATTCTGACATCCTAAAGCCCTAGAGTCACATTTCAGGCCTGGATGGCACTTAAAGGCCCATAATCTTTTGCTGAATGGGTTTTGCAATACGCAAGCTGAGGCAAATTATTCAGTTTAAGGACCTGGGCTGCTCCGGGAATTCAGGGCTGGAATGTGGCGCACGCCATTGTTTTTAATTATTTATTTATTTAGAAAATGTTTGAGCAGGAAAACCTGCAGGGATGGAACATTTCACATATCGTTAGTTCCTGGCACTGCAGCTTTGGAGAAGAAAATGCAACCATTATACCATCCCTGGCACTCAAGTTCAAGTGCGGGGTAGAAAACTTGCCCAGAAAAAAAAACAACAGTGTGGAGGGCTGGGGGGAGAGGAGGATCCTTGGGGTTCAGTCTCTTTCCAGTCAAGGAGGATGGGGTTTAGTGACAGTAAATACAGTCCACAGGCTGTTCTGATAACAGTACTTTGATCTGTTTAATGTGGAAGATGCTTATTGAGAAAAAAATGACTGTTTGGGCTGGTGAATTCCGGGTAGTTTTCTCTGTATGACTTAGGAAAGGCTCTTTCAGGGCCTCTGATGCAGTTAGAAAGTGATAGCAGGGTGAATTTAAATGCTACAGAAACCCCCCATGATGAAGAACGGGACTTTCATATTCTCTGGAAAAAATTTCCAGGATGTTGTAAGGATATTTCATGTAGAGGAATGAAGGCAGTGGGTTCATTAGCATTGATAACGTGCAGCTGTGGCCTTGCCTCAGAGGCAGTGGGTTGATTGACAGGGATGATGTGCAGGTGTAGCTCGTTCCCACTAAGTGGTTAAATAGCCCTGAGGATGGTGGGAGAGGGGGTCAGATGGAGGAGCAGCAGTGTGGTCTGACCTCTGGAGGAAGGAGATACAGCACAGACAGCAGAATCTGACCAACGGTAAAGCCTTGTTGCAGCCAACTAGTCTGATTGTGCTGCAACAATTTCAGCATAAAATTAATAATCTTATGTTATGGCTAATAAAAGATTCCAGGTGACGTTCCATAAGTAAGTTGAGGGATTCCCCTTGTGAGCTGAGTCTGTGATACGACATGGTACATGAATACATATGGTAGCCTTACTGCCTTCCAGATGAGGTGTAAAATAACTCCTTGGCTAACAGCAGGACAGAAGACTTCTTTAAAGGTCAAAAAAACCCAAAAGAAGAATAAATTGTGTAGTTAATACTATAAATATGTTAAAATAGACATAATCTTTATTTCCCCTGGTTTTAGAACTTTGTTTCTGCATATATGTTTATTCTGATGAATGCAGTAATTATTTTATGCCTTCCTGTTCCCTTCCCCTGTGGAGTTCATGGAGCATTACTTCGGGGTTGACGTGTTTGGTTACTCCAGGATCCTGTCCTTACTACAACATGGGTAAACGTTTTGGGTTGTGCTTGCAGGTAGTGCAGGTCTGTTAGGAAATCAGCCCTGAGCATCCAGATCTTCAGCTATGTTGATACTTTTTTCTTCCTCTGCTGGAGGAATTCTGCCCTGTGATGGAGTTCGGCATGGAAAGCAAAATAAGGGAGTGTTTCAGAGGCAGGCTGCTAAGTGCAGAGTGCTTTGAATTAAAATGCACGATCAAAATTAGATAATCTCAGATTTATCGAAGTTAATGTTATACGTAACATTTGGTACATGTAACCAAAGACCAGTGTAATCGACCAAAACAAATACAGTGTGTATTGTAATGTTAGGGCAGCGATCCATTTGGTATGTTCCTTGCTCAGCTTGCATTGTTTGAGTCTGTGACTTGGGAGACATCTGAAAATATTTGCGGACTAAATTCTGACCTTTTAAATATTTATTTTTTTTTTTTGCTTTTTAAAGTATATTTTTAAGAAAATATTTCTGTGTAACATTAATGTGAACAAGAGAAAGCAGATGATAATGCAGTGATCATTCATTTACATTCATATACAGATTTACATGTAGGGGGTTGTGGTTGTGGGGAGATGCTGTTTTGCACCAGCCTAGAATCTGGTGCAAATTTCCAATCTCTGTGGCATGCAAGCTCTGTAGCTCAGTAGTGCTATTCAATCGTGTTACAGACATCTATTTCATACACTCAGTTGTTTCTTCTGTTCCAGGATTTACCTAAAATTACAGAAGAAATCATCCTTTCTAGCCTTATTCCTCTTCTTGTGGTGTCACATCCAGTCAGTATTCTCGCCTGTGCCGGTGTTGCTGTCTGTGCGCGCCGGATTTCATCAGCCTACGCGGGGACCGACGCGTTGGCACGCGCTGCTGCTGCTTTCTGGCAATGCCAATGTAGTTTAACTTCAGCAACCTGAAGGGCTGGTGGTGCCAACAGTTTAAAGGCATAGCTTTCATTGAACATGAAGTATTTAAACTCGTATGGCTTTCTACCCTCTGGTAAGAAAGTGTTGGCAGCTTTCACCTTGGAGCTCTGATAATCTACTTTTTTTTTTTTTTTTTTAATTCCCCAAAGTTTATGCAGGCTAAGCTAGCAATGCCTGAGGTACCTTCTTCGTGGAGCTGCACAGAGCTGCTTCTTGCCAGATGATAGGGCTTCTGAAAAGGGAAACTTTATCACTTCTCAGGTTTTTTGTGTTAGTCCATCTCTCTAAACAGCTTTTTGGCAGTCTGGAGCAGTTTAGGTAGGATAACTGTAATTAAGACGCTGCTGTCAGAAAACTACTTTAAGTAGACTTTGCTTATTTGTTTTAAAAGTCTGTAGGTTTTGCAGTCCTTTTGGCTGCAATTCTGTTGGAGTTCAGTGTTTAATGAAGGAAATAATGGTACTGGTCGGCATCACCTGAGCTTGTGTTCTGAATGCAGGTGCTACATGGGTGGGTGGGCTGGAGCACACAGCTTTGCTGAGGTCTCAGCCAAGACCTGCAGCTCTCAGAACTGCCAGGCTCATGTGCTTCAGCCCATCTCAGGCCATCAGAGTTCCCATCAAGGTTGCTGTCCTGTCACAGGCACCTGCTTACCACCCAGCACAGTCTAGGCGTATGGTACGAGCCAGCAGGCAAGCAAGGAACAAGGCAGGTACAGGCCAAAATATTAAAATAATTGGGCCATCTATTTACTTAAGCCTGTCGAGTTGCTGGGAACTTGAAGGAGTGCTCAAGGTCTTGGCCCTCCATTTAATGGGTCTCTGTACGAAGGCAGCAGTCTGGTTGTGACTGGTATGTTCATCAAGTTGTAAGACTGAAGAAATTAGCCGGCACCCTAGCTATCTGAGCCCATGATTTTTATCGAGTTGGCTGTCTTAAAGCATATGTTTTTGCCAAGCCCTTCACTGTACTCAGATGTAATTCACTGTTGATGTATACATGTGTTACAGCATCTAACTAATCTTCTTTGTACTCTGGAATAGGCAGTGCTGGTGATACCAATTTAGATATACAAATGTGACTCTTGTGGGTTGTGCTGTCTACATTAAAAAATTGTATGTGTATTATTGGACATATTATTCTTGGCGTTTTCGCATGGATCACTGCCTCCAGAAACATTTTGTAGGTTTTATATGCTTTTGCACTGCTAAGCTGTATTCTATTTCCTGTATTTGCATTGGCCTAAATGGATTGAATTTAGCTAAAACCTTGGATTTTGTTCAGCTTGCTGGTGGAAATTTGTTTTTATTGTATAGCCAGATACATACAAAGTCTTGAAAAACAGAGGGTGTGGAGAATCAGTTCCTTGTTTGCTTAGAGTACCCCAGGAAGAACACAGCGTTATAGGGCTTTCTAATAGCTTAGTCCCAAAGCCATAAAAGTACTGAAGATGAGAATTACAAGTGTTGTAAGGAAGACTTCCCACTTAACTTGGACTTGAAGTTTTTGCCACTTAACTTGGACTTGAAGTTTTTGAGAACCTCTAAAATGTTTGCCACTTGCATGACGAGTCCCAGACCAGGGTGAGTTCAATGGCTCGTGGCTGTGAAGACACATCGCTGTGTTCTGGTGACATCCTGGCATCTGTGACTGAAAATACCACCAGAGCGCAGAGAAATGTGAGGACTTGTGGGCTGCTATGACTGTTCCAGAAGTCTGATGGATGGACTTGCTGTGTGTTTCAGAGAAACGTTCAAACTTCACCGAAATCAATTGGGAGACTCCTAGATTTGGGGAGGATCTTGGGTCAAGACCCTCAAAATGTCTGAGAGTCTGGGTCTTAGTGCCAGGCTTGATAAAATAAATGCTATGTAAGAAATAAAAAGAGAGAAAGATAAAGCATATTAGAAAAATTCTATTAAAAAAAAAAAGAAGATAATTTAAAGAAGTGGTGAAAGGTGTGGATACCTGGAAAATTAGTGATGCCAGAGATGATCTTCAGTGACTTCTAAGAAAAGTATGTTTTTAAAATCTATATATACATTTTAAGTTTGATTTGGGGAATTCTTAAAGGTTTTTTCTTGAAGAGGTAAAGCGCCTTCCTTCTTACTTTGAGAACCGTTGCTTTCCACATTAGGATCTATTTGAGGAGAGTTATTTTATCCAATCATCCAGAACTCATTAGATGCCCTAAACTCAACTTTTTCCAACTTCTTGTTTTCCAGGTGGTTGCCTCCAGGAGGGAATTCTCCTGCATGTGGCTGAGGTGTGTGTTTATTGTAGCTTTGTTTTCACTGGCAGTGAAGTTCTGAGGAGTCATTTCCTTCAGATTTGATGCATCCCAGTTGCTTATATGAAGTGTCCCAAGGTACCAGGTAGATTGATTAGTTGGAGAAAGATCTGACCGCAGTACAAAAAGTAATTTTCTTATCTTAGAAAGATGTCATTATTGTTCATTCCTAAAATATGTCAGAGGTACCCAGAGTACCTCTAGTAACATTTGGGGATAGTCATGGCTGTTCCTGGAGGTCCAACATGTCCAAATTGAAACTGAAACTGCAAAGCTCTGTGAAACACAAATGCAGTGATTTGGGGATTATGAATGTAACAGGCTGTAGTCAAACCCTGTGCAGCCAATTCTGAGGGGTTTCTTGGTTCAGATTAAGGCTGACTGTATGAAAGATGGGTTACTTTCTTCACTTTTAGCAAACTAAAGATGTTATTAAAAACAGTTTTATGCCGAACTGTTGATGCAGAGTCTCTCTTTCGGCTGGAAAAAGCTGGGATTCTGCTGAACCTGTTGAAATTCGTTGTTTAGTCCTTTGCATGTTCCTGTTCAGATCAACTTTCTATGGTGTCTCTGTTGTGTAATTCCAAGTGTAATAATTAAATGACTGACTAATGTTGACTTGCAGTATTTTAATGATCAGTTTAATACCTCACGAGTATTTTACATCAGTGGTCAACAGAGTTGGTCCCCATGTTGAAGTTGTCTCCTCTGTTGTTAGAGACAAGTAGTTAATATTTTGGGGAAAGAAAGGGAAAACTGAGTATGCAGATTAGCATGAGCATGAGAACAAAGCTCAGGTGGATTCTGATGTCTTTGCAAGCCAAAGATGTAAAGAGCTATTAAATCTGAACCTCTATCTTTTTGCACATGAATCTTTTTCCCACTGTGATATCGAGATCATGCACTTTGAGTTCAGTATTCTCTTTGCTAGTAGAATAATGAATTATATAAAAGGTAGTTTCCCTTTGTCAGGTGTAAAAAGAAGAAAAATTTGGATCCCGGCTGCCTTCTGTGTTATAGGCTTCATCTACTAAGGAAAAGGAAGGACTTTGGTATTGTTTTGGATTTTTTTGTTTGGTGGTGGTTTTTTTTCCCCCAAAAAATAGGTGGCTCACGGGTTTTCTGTTCAGAGAGGAAGCTTTATCCTGAAGATGCTAAATCTTATCAGAGATGCTGTGGTGTGGGTGGAAATTTTATTCATGAAGTTTGTATATCTGAAAGACTAGGTGATGAGTTATCACCAAAATACACCTGTTGGGTATTGGAAATGCAATTGTCCTATAACCCAGATGCTTCTGACAAGGAAAAGAACTGTTTTATTGAAGTAGGCAAGGCAACCTGGCACTTGTCTCATCTAAGACAAGGGAAAAATGAAGAGTTTTCTTAAAGGGAAGGCATTACATGACTTGTTCTCATGTGTTTTCTTGCGCCATAATCATCTTTTAATATTAAGATTGATGTGAAAGATGAAGTTGTGTTATTAGATGCATGGGTCTTTGTTGTCCCTCAGCTAGTGATGGATTTATTAACTGGCACATCTTGTGTGCACGCTCATATAGTGGGTTACCAAGACTAGCAAGAGTGACGCAGAGGGTGCTTGCCACCACAGTTTCAAAGGCACCCACATAAAGCACTTGTCCATCAAAATTAGCTTCAGGCATTTAATGAGAACCACCCCAAGATACAAATGTAACCTTTTAGATGCACTTCCAGCAAGGCATTGGGGTGTTTTCCCAAATGCATGGCTGGGAGTTGTGTTGGGATAACAGGAAAAAATATTCAGCAGAAAAGAATATAGAACAACCAGGAGAGGTTTGTGGGGCTTTTTTGCACATATGTATTATTCCAGCTTCTGGGTTTGGTCTTCCCATTACGTATCATTATAAGAAGCAAGTCATTGAAAGCATTTTGGCCTAAATTTCTCACTTAGTAACATAAGTACATTGACCATAAATTAACAGGGCTGCCTGGAATGTGAAGAAATCTTTATTTACAGAAGATGGTAATCTGCAATTACTCAGTTCAACATAAATAAGTTTTATTTTTATAGTTGGCCTCATTAATCTAATTCCATATGTCACAGTCAAGTATCATCTGGAATAGTCTGCATTATTAGTGACATTTTACTAAACTCTGTTGTAAAGTTACACTAAAATAGTGATTTAAAATACCTTATTTATAGGAATTGGACTTGAAATGCATGTCTGACTGTGCATGTGTGTGCGAAGGAGAGAATGAGCTATCAAAAAAGGAAAGCAAATTACTATAGGAGCTATGTCTCCCTTCAATGATTAGTAATTTAAATACAGGACCTCTTTAGGGGCTTTAGAAATGAGGCCACTGAATCTGTTTTGATCTGGATTCCTTACAGCCAACAAAAGGGTTAACTGCCTGGAAGAAGGTGGGCATTTTGAAGTACATTTTGCCTATGAGATAAAGATCATATGAAAATTTACATGTTAATGGAACATTTAAGGGAAAAAAATTGCTCTTTGTCAATTGATTGTATAAATATTTTATCTAGTGTAATATTAGAGGAAGGCAAGCGTGAAGGCATTCAGTTTGAATAGTTTTTGAGAGGAAAATTAGGACATTATTGTTGAAGAAATAATATAAAATAGGGAGTTACAAGCACTTGATCTAAACTGTAAAAACCTTTCATGCACTCTGGCAGAAAGAGCAGATTAAATCCATAATGAAATGGGTAACTTTAGGCCTGCATAAATTTCCAAGCAGTCTCAGTTTCCCAGGAATCTCTCTCTGCTAGATTAATGGCTAGCAGCCTGCCACATAATGAAGTAGTTTGCCTTGGCAATGTGCTCATGAATTTATTATGGTGTCCACAAGTGTGCTATATGGCCTAGACATCTTTATAAATCCTGGATTTAGAGCTGCAGCGATGAGCCATTTCGGTCCTAATGGTGAGGCTGATTTATCACTGTGGTCCTCCACTCCACCCTCCAGCCCCCTCCCTGACAGTTATAAAAGGAAAATACAGGTCATATCATTGATGGAAATGAAATGTGAAGGTAATTAGATAATGCCAAATGGATATGGGAAAAGGTGCACTGCTGAAATTTTAAATATGTTGGTAATTTTTTCCTTGGAGCAATTATATCAGGTTGATTTATTTTTACAGTTTATAATCACTTAACTACCTGTGGCTGATTTTAACCAGAGCTTGTGCCTTTGGAGACAAGAAGTAGAGCTTTTCAGTCCACAATTGTTTATTGTAAATTCATTTATCTCAAAATACCTAATTTATTATGCAATTTACACAAGTCACAGCTCATTGCTGATGGGGAATAATGATTACCCATTTGGCTCCTTGTAAACTGTTCTCTGTGGCTTTATAAAATAATCAACAGTCAAAGCTGCAAGGATTTAAAGAATTCTATATTGAAACTAAAACTTGTTTGTGTTTTTTTTTAAAAACACTGGAGAACACTAGAATACAAAGCAAACAGTCTAGAGATGTTTCAAACCAATGCACGAGTAGTCCAGAAATTACTATGTAGGATATTTATAACTCATATTTATATTACAGAATGATCTGGGCTTTTAATGGGAATTTGGATATTTCCAAAAGAAACAGTAACTTTTTTTTTTTTTTTTGCAACCAAGGTAGCAGAGCTTTGGGGGGGAAAAAAAAAAAAAAAGCACTACCATGTAATAGCATGTTATGGACCAAAAAAAATAGATCCACGCTGGGGTTGTCAAAGGGACCTGAAGGAGTAAGAGGACAGCACTGTGGCTCCACAGCAGCCCTCCTGGGGAAAGCACTGAGCCTTTTCCAGCAAGTCCTGAGCTACTGCAAACAGAAACTTGCAACAGGTTGTTCAGTTCTTGGTCCCGAAGAGACGGCCGTTGTGAAACGTTAGTGATTTTTCTAATCTGTAATCTGGGGGAGAGTGGGTGGCCGAGCTGGGTATCGCAGGGTTTTGAATTGTTTTTGACTGAGTGATAAAACATGAGGGGTGTTGTTTTGTTTTGGTTTTTTGGTGTTTTTTTTTTTTAACGAAGAAAAAGTGCAGTGCTAACAAGCTGGGGACAAGGCAGTTCTAGAAGTGCTATTCTGCTTTTAAAGAAGCACCAAATTATGTTCATTTTGGACTTGATACAAAGCTGTCTCCAAGTCAGCAGCACAACTTCTACTGCTGGCGGGTCATAGAACAGGCACAGAAAAACTCCACCTGGACAGTCCAGGCTTCCTCAGCTTCTTCTAACTCGCTTAATTTGATGGTAACACTTGGAATGCCTGGTGACAGCTATCAGCTGAAGGAATATTTTGGTAATTCAGGGGCTGGTAAACACTTGAATCACAACAGCAGGAAAAAGGAGCCAGGATGGTTGGGTGGGATAAAGTCCAAAGTAATCTTCTGATGTCTGAAAAGAATTTTGAGGCTCTGCCTTTGCAGAGGGAGGGACTTTCTAGGAGCTTACAGAGCTCCCTGTGTCTGGTCCATCTGTCTTTGCAACTTTAAGGGACATAAATTTTGCTGGACTTTAAACGGCACTACGCCTGCAGCATAGTTCTCATTTTCTCCCTGAAGCAATTGGATGGAATCTAAGTCCTTTCTCAGCTGGAACAGAGTATTCGCTTGCAGTTGATCCTGCTTTTGTGTGTAACAAACTCTACTCAAACTGGGCAAGGAATAGACTTTGCCAACAGCTTGGAGTTCTACTGAGTAACCATTTCTTTGAAGAGATGCAACTTGTCTGTAGTGCCTTGAACTTGGGGAAGTGAGCATTGCCAGATCTCCATTCACTATAACTCTGCGTTAGGTAAATCCCTCTCTTGGCATGCCTGATTTTTGTCTGGTCACCCTGGAACATCATCTAGATGAAAACTGAGCTGCTTTCAGCGAGCCTGGGCATGCACAGCTGCTGAAATGTAGCATTGTGTTCAAAGCGAGGTCCTTCCTTCTAGGGCTAGTGATGGGTAGGAGAGCCTGCCTTGCTGCTTTTAAAAATAATCTTGCATTCCAAAAGCAGTATAGAAAGTGGCAGGTTTAAAGAAACTTAAATGGATCTACTGGGGCTTAAGCTGCTTCAACAGACCCCTTTTTTACCCAGTATTCCCATTCAGTGCTGAATTTGTCCCGGTGAGGACCACCTCTGCCTCCCTGTTCCTACTCCTGTATGTGCAGGTGTGGCTATATGGGTGCCTGCGTGTGCACACCAGCACCAGAAGTAGTGGTATTTCATGGCTTTGGAGAAGCTCTCTTGAAGGGAGTATTTGGTTCATTTGGGATAGAAAGTGTCACGTCAGCGTGAGCTATTGCAGTATTACTGATACCACTGAAAGCAAGTACAAATGGTCTCTCTCTACCTCTCAAAAAGCTGGTTTGCCTTGAAAATTTAGACCTGGAACCTGAAAATCCCTGAATGCATAATTATTCTCCACACAAGGGAAGACTATGTAATGGTTACACTTGGAAGGCTTGAGCCAATCTCTTCCTGGTCTTTCTCTGACTACATGAGTGACTGTCAGATGTAAACTTGGAGCAACGCATCCAGATGACTCCAGCGGTTTTTGCATGCCTTCCTCCCTTCCCCAGAACTAAACCCTACATTTTCTTGTCACTATTAATTCACATGGCAGTGGAGCAAGAAATCATCGAACCAAAGACACCATTAAGCTTGTCTAGACACAGAGCAGAAAACAATTTTTGCCCCTTGGAGATTACAGAGCCGTTTCACGTGTTTTCATTGCTGTGGACTTGGGGCTAAGGAGGGAGGATGCGGTGGTCACTGTTTTTGCTCTTATGTGCAACCTCTTTGTCCATCGCAGGGAGGGCTAACATTAAAACACCATTCTCAATCTATAGTTTTGCTGTAGGTCATATACAGTGCAGTTCTGGAGCAGAGCACTTGTGAGAAGTGTTGGATAGTAGTCAGCAGTTGGATGCATGTCTTTAAGTTTGCTCCCCAAAACAGCAGGTATACTCAAGGCTTAGCTGTGTCACTGCTTTAGTGCACTTTTATCCAGCGAGTGTTGTTTAAAGTACTCGGGTTCAGTAACGTGGGTGTCCGAGCTGCCACTCGCCTACAGTGGTGCATGTGAGGAAGACATGTGGCTGTGAGGCTTTAATCTGTAAACATCTGAATTTAAAGGCGATCCTGTGCAGAGGCAGGTGTGGACCCAACATTTTCAGGTTGCACACACCTATTGTCCTTTTGAAACAGAGATGCTCTAGTTGAGTTTTTGTTATAAAACTGCTTTGTTTTAATGAGGTAACTTGTATGAAAAATAAGGACCTCTGGTTGCAGGGTCTCGTGACCAAAGGAGGACTGCTAGAGCTGGAGAGAGGGGGGTAGTGGTGCCCAGTTTTAACTGAAAGATCCGTGGGTGTTGGGGGACAATATGGCCTGTAAGCCATTTCTCTAAAAAATTTCTGTCTATTGATGGTAAAATTTTATGATAACATTGTAACATCTACTTACACTGACTTGCACTTTAGTTTCCTGAAAATGCACGAAAACTTTTGTGGTTGGTTTTTGGATTATTTTTTTTGTTGCCTGGTAAATTCTCAGAAGAGAAAACTGTAAATGCTTCTACAACTGAAGTTGTTATTTTTATCCCTGGAGGAGAGTGGAAATGTACGTTCAAATGTGCTTTTAGTAAAGGTGTCTTGGTATAAAAGATGAGAGTACAGTTGTTGCAATGGTATTCTGCAGCCATGAGGACTAGATCCCTAGTTTAAACTCTTGAAGTTTAGAAGGAGTTTAAATAAGAGTGTTCAGCTTAGGATGAAAAACCTATATATACAGGAACTCTTATCAAAAACCCTCTTCCTCCCTCTTCAAAAAAAGAGGGAAAGAAAAAAAGAATAGTTTTGCATGTTTTGTTGTGGAAATGAGTTGCAGATTCTCAGCATCAAACATTCAAGGCTGGAAGTAAATAATTCTTCATGTTCCTGGAGAAAATATGATAGGGATGCATATTTGATCAAAGATTTGTTTTATAAGTTTCCAGACATTTACACATCCCTCTGGGGCTGGCAGTGCTCCGTACACCGGCATAGGTAAGCCGCCACAATTATTTGCTCTTTGCCCATAAGTCAATTCCCGTCTTTCTGGAACAGGCAGTCCTGGCTCTTTGTAAATGCTGTTGATTTTTGCATAAAACGCGTTGGTATCTGTTGTGAACTAGCAAGTTCACTGTGTGCCATGACTGCTGGGTCCGGTTCTGCAGCCTCCACAGCTCGTAGAAATGTTCTGAGCCAAAAGCAGTTTACTACCCCTTCGTGTAGGGGCTAGGTGGGAGCGGTAGCAATAACACCATGTGCCACTGGCCTGTGTTACCTACAACTTGATGTTTTTCTATGGTTTCCAAGTTTCCAGGCATAAAAGGGTGCATGAAGTCCAGCGAGGAACAACCAAGAAGATCACTTATGTCTTCAGTAGCACGTTCTTTTGGTTTGTTGTTGGCCTGATTGTTTGAGTTGTTTTTTTTTTTTTTGTTTTGGATTTTTTTTAATGCCCCCTGTAATTCCCTATATTCTGATGGCACATAGCCCTGTTAAGTCAATTTTAGTTGATGCTTTTAAGTAACATATTACATATTGGTTCTAAGGTAGCTAGATAACTCTTGAAAATATCTGCTGCCTGTATCTTAGTTTTTCAGGGGCTACTGTAATAAGTCTAAAATTTCATTTAACTGAAGTTTGAGATTTAAAAGATAAGTACTGTTCATTTGACTAATCAAATAGTCATAAAAGCTCTTTTCTGAACTATAATTACATTTATTCAGTTCTGGATTTGATTTATTTTTTATTTTAATTGTCAGCCCTGCTACACCATGATGCTAATAGAAATGTTATTGCAGCCAATATGGGCTAAAATGATGTCTGATGATTATTAATGAGAGCAATAAGAAGGTATCTTCATATAAAGTCAGCATTAAAGGAGTAATTCATTTTACCTGATATAATTGGATTGTAGCATTTAAATAGCCTGGGACTTCCTCTTAATTGTGATTAGTTGTAGCTTCTTCCTTTTAGTACAGTATTTAACTCTTCCTCCACTACTACTTCTGTTTCTTTTATGAAGTAATTAAACATGAATTGCTCAGTGCCTTTTAATAAATATATCGGAGGATTTAGTAGCTGTTAAATGGAATAGCTGCATGTTAGAAATACACAGGGTACCCATAGCTGGAGGTGCGAAGCTATCACTTCACTCTAATGTTTTATATGGCACGTTGTTAAACAAATACATCAGTTGCTGCTTTGGTTGCAAGAATCGCAGCGGGTATCTTTGTCAGAAGCAACTGTAAAGCTGAATTTTAAGAGAATCAAATGAAAGGAGGGTAATTATCATCTTTATTTTACCAAGGGATACGCAGGATCCACAAAGGCTTATCTGGAACTGTGGTCATCAAATAAGCTGGTCTGAAACATCAGTGTGCTGAGCCCTGAGCCCCTGTGCTCTCCTCCGTGATGAAGGGGCTTGGGTGACTGCACAGTATGTGGTGGGGGATGAATCTTGTTCTCTAATACTGCCCTGTCTTGCTATATCAGAAAAAATAACTGATTCAAGTTAACTCAGCCCAGCTGTTTGCTGCCCAATTTCTGGTGGATAAATTTTATTTGAAGATCCAGTCCCTTTAAAAAAAAACCAAACTGGTGTGTGTTTGTGTTTTTTTTTTTTTTTTTTTTTTTTTTTTTGCCACCACAGACATGGGGTGGGGGGAGAGCACGTTTGTAATACTCCAGATCCACAGGTTTTAAGGATTTGAAACAAAACCTTGTTTCATCCTTCTATTCATTTAACTAGGTTTTGAAGAGCTCTAATGATTCAGAATTTAAAAGAATGGTCACATGGGAGCTGTGATATAAATGTTAGCCCATATTTATGACACTCTACTGTTAGAAATGAGCATCTATCAGGAGAATGGTAACGCTGATACATAGGAGGGCTCTCTGAGGACAAGTTAGAACTGTTTATCCCTTACTGAGAAGTACCCATATTTCTTTCTTATGCCTACGAGTGCACCTGGAGAGACTCAGAGTCTGGCTGCTGCTGGTAGCTCCCAGCTAATATACATTGATTTACTTTTACTCTAGAGTACATGAGGATAGATAAGAATCTGCTGATCAGTCTTCCGTGTCCTCTGCTATGTGTGTACCTTGCTTAACTGTTAGGACAGCCAAGCATTTAGACTGTGTGTAATACCTTGCTGCTCCTTTGCAATGTCTGTGCTGGTTTTCCATGTTAATGAGGTGTAATTTGAAAACGTGTGAGT
The DNA here is from genome assembly GCF_017639655.2 of Falco naumanni. Classification (NCBI taxonomy): domain Eukaryota; kingdom Metazoa; phylum Chordata; class Aves; order Falconiformes; family Falconidae; genus Falco; species Falco naumanni. The sequence continues at coordinate 19,093,796 of NC_054068.1, read as the reverse complement.
ATATTTCCATATATATTATTTTGTATTCTGTGCAGTATTTTGATGTGTGAGGGAAACAAAATACCGATTGCTTGATGTCAGCAGTGGCTGGAGGTGTCACACAGTTGAGGACTGTTTCCTTTGATGTTTCAATGTAGTCGCCTTCTAAGGCATCTTCTAGGCCATGTTATTTTGCAGCCATGAAGTCTGGTGGCAGCTGGGTTTTGCCCATGGCACAAAGCAGTTGGTTTCTCTAACATAAGTAATATCAGTTCTGTTAGGAGTGAGGCTTCTCCAGACGCCACTTTTGATGGCTTTGACATCATGTTAGTGACAGATGCGTGAAATCTGTCCTGTGGTCCGTGCTTATTGCATCGGTTGAGCTGGTGAGAGTTTTGAGTGTGGGGCATGAATCAAACATGTACACGAATTCCTGCCCCTCTCTTCAACTATGCCTGGCTTTGTGTTTTGATGAAAAATAATTACAGGACTTCAAAAATGCCCAATATAAATAATGAATTAAATTAGGCTACCACTAATCTATTCCAAAGGCTATAACATGTTAAAAGGAACTGCAGAGTTAACAAAAACTTACTTTTAAGGCTGGCTCAAGGGCTGTTAATACTAATGACACTTTGGCATCCCATCCAGAAATTCGGAGGGAGTACAAGCAGAGGGGAGGGTTTGAGCTGATGTATATTTTGGTTTTCAGAAATGGGTGAGCAGTACTAGAACGCCAAAGAAGGGCTGGACAAGCTGCTCTGCAAAGCTTGTCAACACAGCCTAATCCTGGTGTGCAAATATCCCTGCCAGTGAGCCTTTCAAGAGTAAAAACGGATGGGCAGGTTGAAATGTACCTAATTACCTAGTGGTTGGTTAGGGGTTTCTGTGGGTAGTTGTCCAGCAGAGATCGTTGAAACTGCTGAATAAGTTTACACTTGAGACCCAAGGGCAGGTTTCAACTTTGGTTTCCCGAGGCCACTCAGATTGCTCCATTCAAACCTTTATGAAAATACATCTGCACCAAACCAAGATACATTGTGATTCCCAAACTGTGTGGGTCGCTTTTGTCCAGGATTAGGCTCTGTTCGTTTTCTCTGGAAAGGCAGGTCACGTTGGGAATTCACACTGCATTTTCTTTTGATCAGTTTCTCTGATAGAATGGATAGATTTTGTGAAAAGTTCTGAAATGTGAAGCTAATATTATGTATTACCACTACTGTAAAATTTCAAGTGTTTGTGACTAAGGTATGCCAGAAAAGGATGGATAGTCTTGAAAACCAGCCTGTGTTGCTTTTAAAATAAAGGTACCATTCCTCAAAGTTGAAACTGGCAATTGATGAAAACTCACATTTACGTAGTACACGATCAGTCTATTAAAAAATGTGGGTACTTGTGATTACAGTGTTTTGGAGTGAATGTGTCTTCTGTGCTTACAGTGCTATTTGGAAGCAGGTAGAAGAGAACTCTTAAGAAGAGAATGGTAGAATATCCTGAGATGGAAGGGACCCATGAGGGTAAAAATACATTGTTTTAAGATGGAAGAATTGGTTTCTAAGTCCTCAGCTGCTGCTGACCTGGCTTCTGGTGAACTGTAAAGAGGCTTGCCTTGAAAAGGTGGCACCGTGTCCTCTGCACAGAGGGGAGCTCTCTGGAAAATAATGGGAGAAATCCAGGTATGGAGCAGTTGGAGTTTTAGAAGGCAAAAGCTGGGAGGAAGCTTAAATAGAACAATGATTAAGAACAAATTCCTAATTAGTATACAGGTGAAAGTCCTTGGAAGAGATTATTATTTTTAAGCCTACATAGTTTTTGTGTTCCATTTTGGGGATGTTTTGACACGTAAGCCTTTATATCTTGATCATCAGAGCACACTTCTGAAATTAGAAAGTCGGTACCTGCCCGTCTTGGTATGTGGTTTTTTTCACTGTGATAAAGGTTGTGTTTTCAGAAATGTTTCCTGAATTGGGATGTGGTTTTAAGCAGCTCTGGTGGATTTCTGTCCCTGGGAAGCCAAGCAAACTTTTGCCACTGATTTAAGGGTAGGGTTTAATGAACAGCTGCAGCTCTACTCTAAGTCAGTTAAGACTGCAAGCTTTCACTGCCTCTGAAATCAAAACCTGTGTTGTCTCAAATTAGGTACCTAATAGAAAAAAAAAATGTTTTATGAAAACGTTAGGTGTAAGTGTTTCCTTCGAGAATACTTCTGGTATCTGTACCATGAGTGGAGACAGGCAAAAATGAATTTTTTTGCTATCTAAAGAAGCCCATCTCTTTCAAAGAAGTGCTCCTGCTATTTTCAAAAGCGTTATTATTTAAAAATAGAATTATTCCAGTTGCGTTTCTTAAACCAACTAAATAACAAGTACATTGTTATTTAACAATTAAATATTAAATAACAAGTACTTCTCAAGCTGTTTTAAACACACACCACAGAATTCTCTAACTTGTAATTTGAACACCAGGATCCCTCGTTTTTCTTGTGCCCCATCCGCACGCCCTGCATAATAAACGTTAACATAGGTAGGACTTTGCATCATCAAAGAAAAACATGCTCCTTGAAATATCACATGTATAATATATATAATCTTCATCATAAAATGACTGCATGTTTTCTCCCTTTCTGCCTTGTATTTTGTCAAACATACATTGTATATTAATGTAATGCTTCAAAAAAATAATAGATTGTTTCTGGTTCATTTAGCCGTGCATGTGTTATCTCCTTTTACAAAGCATATGCATGTCTTTTAATCTGCTATTAACATTTTCTTCAACTTTGCCCCCTCTCTGTTTTATCCTGGCAGTAGGTGAGGGAGGCTTGTTTATCCTGCTCCAGTTCTGGGGTATTTTCATCTTTAATCGTAGGTCAGGGAGCAGGGACCTCTCCGGCACTGTTGTTTTCCCCGGCTATGTAAATGCGAGCGCGCTGGCTGCACTGGTGGGACCTCCTTTCCCTTCAGGGTTACTTATGCAGCAGATGCATTGCCAATCCTCTTATTGTCCCGATATTGATCCCACCTCCCCATAATGAACTGTAACAACAACTCTATTATTCGCAGGTACCCGATTGGCTGAGGATAATATGAAATTAGCTGGCGTGCATCGGGCCTGTCAGTATCGATTTCCCTACCCAGATTACTTGTTACAAAAGAATAGAGCTGTCTGCACCGTAATTGAACAAGTTAACTCCTTGTCTCATAAAATGTAAGCCCATATTGATTGCCTACTGTAGTATGCAGAAGGAGGAAAGTTATAATGGTATTTAATCGCCATGGTGCTGAGAGGCCTTTTTTTTTTTTTTTTTTTTGTGAACCAAGTGACAGCTGCTGAGAAAAGGCTTGAGGCTTCCTTGCAAACAGAAAACAGCAGGATTTTGGAGCGATCCATAATGAGGGGTCGCGGTGAATAAAGAGAGCTCCTCGCTGCTGTTGCCTTGGCTCATAGCGCTTCTGCCACTGCTAAATGCGGTCCTTTTTATTTTAATTGCTCTGTGAATGGATGGCAAGGCACACTCCGGGTGCATGTTGGTTTCCTTAAGCCATGGTGTGTCTTCGAAACTTGTGGTTTAGGTACTCCCTCCTTCTAGGTATCAAGAAATACAGCTCAAAATTCAGAGTTGAAAACGTTTCATGAGCACAGAGGGTGCCAGTTGCACCCTCAGGCCAGTTGTGAAAGGGAAGGGAATGGCACATGATGTTTTGGGGAACTGCTTGGCATCTCCTGTCCTTAAAATAAGGTTGGATATTTGTGGCTGGAGAGCAGTCAGCCGGTGGGATGGCGACAGCTGCCCCGGCCGGCTCCGCTGAGTGCTGCTTGTTGTCTGAATTTGTAATAGCGGCTGCCTGTGTGCAGTGACATTTGGAAAAGAACAAATTACGGCGAGTCCACCAAGTGTACGTTTCATTAACAGCCGATGTCAGTTAAAGTGCGGGCTGTGAGCAAATGATGGGAGCCCTGCGCGCGGGAGTAAGGGACGGCATCTCCCCGTGGGCGCTCTCCTGTGGGGTGACACCCAGGACCTGCAGCGCTATGCCAGGGCTCGCCCCCCAGGTTTGGGAGATGAGCAAAGGCCTTGGAGAAAACACCTCGTTTTCAGGGACTGACTAGCTCTCACGCTGCAGCATTTTGCTGTGCCGTTGTTTGGGTTTGTCGGTCTTCAGCACTTGATTTGTAGTTTCCTCTTGAAACTCACCTCTCCACATGCTGATACCTTTCTGCTCCTCTAGTTTTTGTTGCCCTTTCCATTCCCTCAAGTTCTCCTTTCAGTTGGGTTTTTTCCAGAGACATGACAAGAACTAAATGCAATACCTAAACATGTTATGCTATTTTTTTTTTTAATACTGTGGAATTATATTTATTCCTTTCTGATTTAACCAGGCAAATTTAACAACTTGCCCTTGCCACTCCTCCCACAGACCTTAACGTTGCTGGAATTGACTTAGCTGTTACTTTTCCAATACATCCAAGGGAAGCAGTGGTTTGTCTTCACCTGCTTTCTATCCCATCGTGCTTTCCCATCAGCTGGATTGGTTAGATTTTTCAGAACTGCCATGTAAGTTCCTCTTCCCTCCCTTTCCAACCTTGATTTTTCATACCACAGAATTTATTAGGCGGCATTTAATAGGGATACAAATGTGTGAGTAATGGCACCAGATTTTCTGGCATTTATTGAATTTCATTTTTTCTCAAGTGGTGAGGGGATAAGAGCAGATGATTCTGTTTTCCAGAAAAACTGTGCAAATCTAGAGAGGGTTCCTAAACAAAAGTAGAAGAGATCACGGAAAGTAGAGAAATGAAAGAATGTGATGCAAAACTGAGGGTAAGAGAGGAGATGCTTCAAATCATAGAATATAGGTGCGAAGCATGGGGTGGGATACATTGAAATAAACTTGCAAGGATTCCCTGTGGATCCTTGAGGAAAAGAATCCAGATAAAGCAACAGAGGTTAGAAGCACAGTACCAACTGAAAAAAACCAAAGCATAGCGCACAATGCATGCCGTTCCTTCAGAAAGCACGGAATGTCACCAGAATTACCAAAATGAAGGAAATATGAAAGAAAAGTTTCAGCATGACATATGAATCCACAGTTTTGCTTGCAGATGATGTTCTTTTTATCCAAAATTTGTGTCAAAATATTTTAAGAAAATGTACAGACATATTTATGTTCTCAAGTATGTTAAAGAAAAAGTGTATGCTAATCCAGAATGCTTTTGCATTCACCTTTGAATGCCATATTAGTTTAGTTGCCTTAAAACTAGGCTTTGAAGACTGAGTTTATAACTTAATCCAACCACACAGACAGTCTATACAGGTAGGTAGCAATTGCCACTCGAGGTGGTGCCTTCCTCTGTCCATTTCCATGAACCTCTGGGAGAAAAAAAGCAAATGAATCCCCATTTTCTGTGTCTACATAACCATCCACACCAGGGGAGATGCCAATTTACCATGACTACCTATAGTATGGCTATAGCAGGCTGTATGGCATATGAGATAATGGAGAATAAATTGGGAGAGTGATGGAGAAGGAAGAAAGGGAAGTTGTTTGTGTTACTCTTTTCCACTCTTCACAACTGAAGGCAGGCTGCTTCACTGAGACAGAAGCTGTGTATTCACTGGGGATTTTCTGAAAACTTGAAGCTGGAGCGTGGGAGGAGGTAAATGCAGGGAGCTGCTGGTCTCAGCTGTGTGCCCACCTTGCATGCTGCAGAGCAGAAGGCAGATTTCTACTGCAGTTTTTAACTTGGGGTCTGGTTGGAAAATAAGATCGACAGGTAGTTTCAAATAGGCTGCTGCTCCCCAGCGATGCAGCTTTCATTCCTTCCCATTCTTAAAAGAGGATCAGTTGAGTGGTACCAAAGATTCCCCAAAGCTGTCACAGATTCATGCTGCTTCCATCTGTGTCCAGTCTGCCATTGTGGACAACAAGATGGTAGTGATCACTTCCATAATTATCTTGATGCTTCTCTTTACAATTAACATCTTTCCCAATAGAGAGTACTTTTGTATTTCTATTTGTCTGTTTTAATTTCTTTAGAGAAAATTGCTGAGTTCTGGGGAATATCAGTCTGTTCTGCTTAAAGTCAAGGTCCCACATTCATGACCGTTACGATGTGGCTGTGAAATGTGTCATTCTGTGGAAACAGATGCATCTTTTCAGGATCCTGGATGTTTGCATGACAAGGTCTGCTGGGGCAACGCGTATTGCAAATACAGTTGTATAGAAACTGTGCGGCTATGGAAGTGTGCATTTTCTTTTCTGTTTGTTTATTGAAAATTGTGATTTCTTGGACCCATTTCATCACCTCTCCGTCTACCCATTCTCTTCTATGTGTCCCCGTTGTAGGAAAAAGGGATTTATTAGAAACATGGAAGAAGCAAAGTTAGTCCATGCCTGCAAAGCATTAGACAATTTTTTGCCTTCTACCCAGGTAATATGCATCCCTATCTTTTGGTCTAGGTGTTACGGTACTTAAGAGAATGGGATCCGGGTGATGGCTGGAACTACTTGGTGCTACTACAGTACAAATAATAGATATCAATAAATGGGGTGGGGGTGGGGGAGGTGGAACTGAGACTAGGACATGGCCTTAGTGCAACTTAATAAATAATGCATATAAAATCTGCCAATCCAAAAGAGAAAAAACCCCAACATAGTATTGCAAGTATTTATTCGGGCTGCAGACTAAACTCACGGCACGTTGTCTTTGCTTGTAGTCCTTTTACGCACGTGCAGCTCTGTTGTCTGAATTCCAATTGCAGCCTTTGCACCAGGGTAAGGAAGAGTTGGAGGAAGCTTTGCAAATTGAGATTTTTTCATTGTTCTTTATTACCGTGAAATGCGAATGTATGCAAATGACTATTGCTGTGCATATAAAAAAGACCTGAAGTAGGATGGTAGCATGTAAAAAAAAAAAAAAAAAATTAATCCTAAGGTAATATATTCTTTTTATTTTCCCTGTTCCTGAAGCTAGATTGTTTATTTTATTGTACTCCGTGACAATTTTCATATGCTGACATTTCTGTCCATCGGAACTGGTAAAGGTAAAGCTTTCTCTATATGCTCTGTCTACAAGATTTTGGAATTCCCCTGACCCTATGATAAGCTTGTGTTCTTGGGTCGGTGCTGCCAGATGTTGTTTGTGGGACACTCCTATGGATGTGTCCCTCACCACAGGAGCTCTCTACTGCTCAGGTGGAGGCAACAGAACTGCAGTGAAAAGTTCAGGCTTGTTCTGCTGCGTTAATGTTTCTGATGCCATAGGCATGCTAGACCTGGTGGGCATGGGACAGGTTGATGCAAGAGGCAACAGAGCCGGTGCAAGGTTTTTTGGAACCCGAAGCAGATATTTTTGCCTGTCTGCCTGCCCCTTGCAGAAACTGCCCGTGCAAGGTAGCACACCATGTTACTATACACTTGCTTTGGCCCAGAAGATAAACTAGAATGTTTTCAGACTGCTCTGAGGGCAAATTGTTACTGTAAAATGAATTATTTCCTTTGTTACGATTCAGAGTGCTTTTCTTCCCTGAGAAGCTGGATTCTGTATTGGTGTTCCAGGCTGCTGCTGTCTCCAGTCGTGCCACCTGACTTGCTGCATTTGGTAGACTTCATTTCTACTGAAGTATTTTGAACACGCCTCTAAAAAGATTAGTTTTCTTCAGCCTATTTTGTGATTTTATTTCTTTCTCTCCCACGGCACTCAATAACTATACTACCCACCTATTTTTTCCTAAATATCTTTATTCTCTGTAAAACGCAACCTCAATATTATTAATTTCTCTTTATTCACTGTTGAAAGCATGCTTGGACTTCTTGCTTATGTATGTGTCTGGTTTGACTTTTAGGATTGATAGGAGAGAATAAGGGTGCAGAAAAGGCTAGTGGAGCTTAGAAGGACATAGAAATATTTAATATACAGGCTGAGAGTAATAACAAAGAAAGGATCTGTCAGGCAAACAGCTTGTGTTAAGAAGAATTATAGGGCTGAGACCCCCTCGAGGTAGCAGTTCACTCTCATTCTCTCCTCTATCAGTTGCCTCCAACCGCAACTGTATCTGGAGTAGATATTTTCTGTTATCTGTGTGTGACGAGTGTCTGCAACAGGACGGAGCCCACCTGGAATCTTTGGGTGCTACAACTGGAAATAATAGTAGGGAACCATCCCTCTCTGCTGATAATCTTGATATGCTGCTTATTGGGGTTTACCCTGCACTGCTGAAATCAATGAAAGTTTAACAGCTGACATGAGATAAAAATCCGCTTTAATTAGGTTTGTGATAAAAATGATCTTTGAAATTAAGGTTGCTTTCCAAAACTGAACTGAGTTGGGAAATATTCTATTAACCATTTAAAAACCTGTCCCTTTTGCAATCACTCTGCATTTCTGCATTAATACAAAATCATTATTGATTTACAGCAAAACCTTACTGTCTTGGGTTTTGATGTAAGGCAGAAAGCGTGAAGTATTATGCAGGACATATCTTCATACCCATACCTTCACATTAGACCACCTAAGCATCTTTTTTTTTTTTTTTTTGGTGGTGGTTGGTTTTTTGTTGTGTGGGTTTTGTTTTTTTTTTTTAAATCAAGGTTTGGTTTCGTCACTTGCTACTAATGAAATAAATGGCTTCGAGTTCAGCAGAATGATAAGTGTTTGCCTTCCTGCAAAAAAAATCTTTACTGGATACAAGAAAAGAGAATGGAGATACCCAAAGTTTGCCATAATGGCTTCTGTGCAGAATACCATGATTCTTTTTTTTTTCTGCTGTAGATGTGTGAAAGGGTGATGTTTGGATTTCCCATTATCAGTTAGGTAAGAAATATTGATTAAAAAAAAAGGGAGGTGGGGAACAGAGAATGTGATGGTTCTGTAATAATCTCCATTTAAGGTCAGGCTGCCTTAATAAACACCCAGAGAGGTCAGGGCTGATTCCAAGTAGGAACTGAAGTCAGCGATAAAACATCCATTGCCATCCTGCCATTGGAATTGGAAAGTGAATGTGGAACAGGGCATGGGCAAAATGTCTGTAACGTTGGTATTTACTGTTTTCAATTTCCTTTTTCTGCTTAAAAAGCCTAGAAACATGATTTAAAGGTTAGATTGAAAGAAGGTTGTATGTCTGTCCCTGGTAAGTCTCTCCCGTTCAGCTGGTTGTACATACCTGCACCTCGGCATCCCCACACCAGCAGTACAGGATGTTTCTGGATTTTTAATTCTGCTCCGAACATGGCCTGCCCTCGCAGACCCTGGTGATCTTAGCTTTCTGGTAATTTGTATGTGCATGTCTTACTCCCACCAGCAGGATTTCTTATGCTTTTCCAGTTCTGATTGTATGCAAGGGGGTTTCCAGTCTCTGTAACGAGCCAAGGCGAGCTCTGTATTTACTCTGCCTATTGTGAATGCTCAGATCTATGTGCAATTGTATATCAAATAACCTTGCTCCTAAGCAGATGAGTATTTATTTCAGTCAGTTACCCCTTATAATTACTATATTGAACCTAGTTGTCTATAAAATGGATGGTTTGCTTATACAGTTTACCAAAATAGTTCATTAGGGGTTAAACAAAATGAAATCCCATTTGCAAAGAGTATAATAAATTGTTTCATCTGTGAATTTAGCTGTTCTCCCTAATGCAGACATGGATGTTACAGTGGTTGTCCCTTGATAGGGTTATGGGTTAATGAAATGCTTTTTCTGTTGCTTATTTTCCTCTCTTCTGTGCTGAGTGATAAGTAGCTAACCAACGAAGCTTGTAATTACAATCTTACAGAAACCGGGCCGATCTGTATATAAATCTCACCATCCAATTACAAGATGTAATAATTTTGCACTCAGGCTGGTAATGAGGTCTAATACTTGTGCATGTGATAATCCCCTCTGGATGCTGGCTTGATCAGATGTTGGCTTTGTAATTAGACGGGCAGAAAATCATTATTTCATGTTCAGGAAAAAATTAGGTTGGTGGGAAGTTAATTTTCTCTCCGCTCTCTGAAGCGTAGACAAGAATTTAATGATTTAATCATGATTGTTAGCTCTTTTGCAATCAATTTGTAATGATTGTGTAGCAACTCTCTTCAAGGGAAGCTGCATCAGGGAGGAGTATGCAAACAACTGTCTAGGAGGGCTGATTATAAATAGTATCACATGTCTCCAAAGCCCATTAAAATCTTCTTAATGGTGACGTACCGATTCTCACATTGCATCCGGGCAGTCTCGAGAAAGGGGACCTGGGCTAGGTTGGTTTTGCCACGTTATGGGAGCTTCTGGGTGATTTGGCAGTCCCTGAAGTGCTGGTGGAAAGCAGAATGTGTGGGCTGTGTTAGCCACTCATGCATAGTCTCCTCTACACACTCCTTTTTTTGTTTGTTTGTTTGTTTTTTCCCCACAAATATTACCCGAGTTTCTATAAAGTGTGACTAAGGAGAATGTTATGAGTTGCTTAATCTGAAATATACAGCAAATGGGAAAAGGGGCTTTTAGCTCTAGTTGTGAAGGAAGAACTTGCGTTTGGTCCTTCAGAGCTCCCAGAAGAAATGATATTGACTGCAACAACCAAATATGCCCCGTGTGTTTGAGCATATCTGATTTATCAGCCTAATAGAAATAATTTGCTTTTTCCTTTAGGAGGCAATTCAAACAGTACATACTGCTCCATGAGTGGAGTGCTGAAAGTATAGTGAATGGGAAATCCATTACCATATCAAGCAAACCCAATAAGCAAAATATTTCAGTAATTCCAAAACTGCTCAGGAAACTGGGTTGAATGCAGCTCAGAGAACTTCATCGGAAAGAGAAGGGGGGATAAAAACAGTGGGATACCATACCGAATTCTGGGAGAGTTGCTTGGATGAGAGAGTCATGCAATAGATCAGCTTACTTTGATAGATCTGGCTCAGCGGACTGAGAAGGATAACACATTGAACCTCCTATTTTCGTAGGACTTTATATTCTGACAGCTGCCTTCTGTTACATGGGGAGCAGCAGCAAACAGCCCTGAGGAAGGCATCTTCTTCACGTCGCTACTGATGTGCGGCTGAGGAATCTCTTTGAACACCATTCTGTTCTAGCAGCTCCTAGGTGGAGGGAAAGGAATTACTGTTACACTTGGAGTCCCATGGCTTTCTCTGTTCCCATTATTTTAGATGTGATTATGTTGTATTGATATGTTAGCTATAATAAATATTAGCTCTATTTCCATGCTGTGCTCTTGAAATTAAATCTTTATGTATTCTACGACATCGTAGGTGGTTTCCTTCCCCCGTGCTTCTTCCACGTCATGCTGATATGCCAGCAGTATGGCTGTTCTTTTTCAACAGGATCCAGAGTTGGGTTTTCATAAGGATTGCCGTCCAGTTAGAACTAACACCAGTTTTACTAGCCATTGTAACAGGACTGGTTCAGGTCGAGCTGGGTTCAACCACGTTTGCAAGTAGGCTTTGCAGTGCCCGTATGCAGCCTCAGAAAGAGGTACAGCAGCAACAGTACTGTTCCCATCAGATTTGTGAGTTTGCTTTTCCTTTCTTTTTTTTCTTTCAAGTGTTCAGTCAAGATGTGTTTATTTTCAAGCTGCATTAGAACTTCAAGTTGTAATTTCTGAAAAGGGGGGGTGGGGGAAGTGGGGTATTTACTCACATTTGAACCATGTTTCTCAGTTGTGGATTTTGTATCATGCTAATTTTGCCAGCTGACAGACTCTGCTTCAGATGCATGGCTATATGATGATTAAGAAGAGGAAGCATGTTCAGGAAAAATCCCCCTTTTCAATTGCACAGTGTATTCTTTTTTCCCCGACCAAATTTTTCTATGGTTGGCACCAGATCTGATTTTTCTATCATTCAGCCTTGTCAAGAGAGAGGACTCCACATAATAGTCAAGTAATGCTTAATTCCCTGATGTTGCTACTCGATGATGTGCTTTTTGTCATATTTCTTCTGGGACTGAAGCCTTTTCAGTTGAAATCATTATTATTTCGGGTAAGGGTCAGGGAGGCTAAACAGCTGTTAGTGATCTAATTACAGGGTTTTGCAGAGAATCACTTCAAGTTTGTCTCGCCAGTTCAGATCCATTCTAATTGCTATTGCTACTCAACTAAGCCAGTGTTCAAGTAAACCTCAGCAGAGGTCTGTGGGTGAAGATTTCCACATGCATGTCTCTTGGCTAATCCTTATCCAGCAAGTCCTACCAAATCTGTGGTATCAAAATCTGTAGGACAAAGCTTCTTGGGAGCTTTGCCTTTTGAAACATGGGGGAAGGAGAGAAATAGTTGCCATAACATACAAAATGCTGTTACGTATAAACATTGCCTCGTGTTATTTGATAGCATAGGAGCTAATTTATATGAAATTATAGCAAGGAAACCAAAGCGCTGTCTTCAAGGGCTTTGCATCTTTTATTTAGTTTTGTTAGCTGAACCTTCCTCATAGAAGTAGAACAAGTGATGGTATTTTCAGTGGTTTTGAAAATAAATAATTGCATGGAGGCTTAGATTTATTAAAAGATTTGAGTAATACCACAAAGATAAAGTCTATCCTTCTTTTTTTCTCTTAAGAACTTGCATCGTTTTGTTTGTGAGCTTGATGTGTAGGGAAGAGAGGGACTGGGAAGGAGAGGGAAGGCAGATAGCACTTCCCTCATAAAATATACAAGGAGCTGTGTGTATGGAAGTGTCTCTATGAATCTGTTTATGGCTCTTTTTTGACTGACTGGCTAAATTACAGTTTCATTGCTATAAATCCCCGAGGACTTTTCCAGAGATGTTGTAACTAAAGCTGTGCATGTTGTGAAGTTCTTCCTACCTGTCACTATCAGCTGCAGATACAACTAATTTACCTATTTCAGTTAACCTCTCCAGGAGCAATGTAATTACCTTTTAAAAAGCTTGGTGGTTGTTGGGGAAATAATATGACATTTTCAGATGTTTGTCAAGCAAGCCTACAGTGGTTCAAAGCAGTTACGGTGTCCAGCAGCGCTGCCACAGCCTTTGAGCTGTGTTGTGGTTAAAAAGCAGATGCCAGAAAAAGAAGTATTGAAAGGAAAAGTTTCCTTTATGCTGTGCGGTGGAGTGCTCAGAGAGAGTGATCCCACCAAGCAGCTCTGTGGTAATGTTCCTCTTCCAGAAACCCCGCTGCACCCTCACGACAGCGCGAGGAGGTAATGGATTCCTAGGGCATTCCCAAAAAAATTTAGTGGCCCACTACAATGGCTGGCAACCTGCATTGGCACTGTTTTGGCTCTAAATGGTTTTGTCCAAGCTCCGGGAGTCCCGCTAGTGCTATAAAGGACTGTATTCTGAGATGGCTTGCTTAGTGACACACTAGAAATACTTTTAATTATAGCAAGGAAAAAAAAAAAAGCAGCCCTGTCTGAGGTATAGTGAAATTATATAAAGGGGTTTTGAGGTTCAGCTGCTTTTCGAGGAGAGTTGGGTCTGCCCTTGCTGTTCCTGTGACTTTGCTGTGCTCGGTCTGTGCACGAGCAATTGTACGGACACATCTCACCCGAGGAAACAAAACTTGCCTACGCTACAAAACCGCTGGCTTCTATTTCTAAAGTTGGACACTGATGGGAAATAAATTCTTAGAACAGATTTCTCTCAAAGCAGAGAAACCAAGTTCTGTTGCACCTCTTGCCTCGTGACTGTACCGCTGTCCCATATCTTTTGCCTCTTTCAGTGCCAATGGGACCTGGCAGCGCATCTGCAGCTTCAGGACATTTCACACTTCACGTTGCTGACTGGTTTGCATTCAGAAGGCAAGTTCCTGGGTAGGAGAACCTCATGGAGAGTCTCCTGCCCTGTCTTGGTCCCTTTTCTCCTGTTACAATAACAGGGAAGTGGTCATTTTGGTTTACCTTTGTTTTACCAGCCATGGAGAGATGGCCTGATGTTGTCTTGATTTTGTGCTGTTTAGGACCACTTACAGATAAAACGGTGATAAATCTTCAGTGCCATTGTTTTGGTGTTATAACTGATGCCTCTCTGAGCGTTTCCTGGGAATATAAGGAAGTGCTATGGGCCTTGCACATCGCAATATCAGCATTTGTTTGATGTATTTTTCAAGCATTGTTTGGTTTCAGGCACAACGGCAGGGTTTAGTTCTTTAAAAGACCCAGAATAGCAACAATGGTCTTTGGACAGACAGTAGAACTTCACTAATTCGTAGTAATGACTCTTAGGGATTTGTTTTATGATAATACTTCATAATGTGCAAGTAAATGACAGTAGTATATTTTGTGAAAATAATGAAGTCTCAGTGAGATCACTTTACAACTTGCTGCTATTAAATCTTTGCTGAGAAGTAGGGAGATGTCTATTTTTTGCAGAAAATCATAAAGTTGGATGGTGAAATGTACTTTATTAGGCAGTCTAAAAAGAAAAACCATACTCGCCCATCCACTTCACAATTCTCCATTAATGCCTTCCCCCACCCACAGCAGTCTCCAGGTAACCATTCTGCTGAAGATGAGACGGGGAACTGGGAACTCTGCCATGCACCAGCTCACGCTATGGTTTTCCTTTCAAAATCTTCACATTAGTAACTTGCTTGCTGACTTATTTTCTTACGAAGACAATAATATTGAAATGCAATGTTAAATTGGTGAGAATGCCACCTCCTTGTGAAGTCAAGGGCTGAAACACTGGGCGGGCGCCACAAGGCTTTAGCAGAGAGGATGGTCCAAGTGGCTTGCAGAGTGCTGCCTCATGCTGAGCAGAGAAGTCCTTGCCATGTCCCTGGGCAGGCTGGAGTGTTCCCTTCCTGGGAAACACTTGTGCAGGTTGAGAGCAGATGAGCACGCCTCTCCTGTGAGATTAACCGGAGCAGAGCGAAATGCTCTTTGCTGGTACCATGGTCAGTGGGCTACTGCATCCTGCAGCCCATGTTTCCACATGGTGCAGGCAGTGGGTTCTACCTTGTGGAGTGGGATGGGCTTTTAAAGATTTCTGAACATCAAAACGCTTTCTTCTCGCCAGCAGAGTAAGCAGGCACTAGGCAGGTGAGATCTGGAAGCATGAGCTTTGCCCCGACATCAGCCGAGTGGAGGATGGCATTGCTGCTGCCAGGAAGGCATTGCTGTAATTGCAGATTAGCAGTGAGAGCTGTGGGTGCAGCCAACTGTCTTTGTAAAACCACGGTGGTGTTGCAACTGAAAATATTTGAAGTATTTTCTTTTGTTTATGTGATTATTTCCACACAAAGCCAATTCTTGGTGGTCTGGTGCGTGGCTGTGGTAGTAATCGTGGACTGTTTTTTTTCCTTTCTCTATCGTTACGCTATCAGCTTTTCATAATGGAGGCCCAATACCTCCGTGGTCATCTCTTCTTTTCAAAATTGACTGCAGTCTGCACTCTTTTCCACAAGTCTTTGAAGATTTTTGGCGTCCCTTGTTCATAGGCTGCATGTTAGGGTCAAGCTTTTGAGTCTCCTAATCACTCAGTTCTGGCACAGTCCCGTTGCCACTAAAGCCTCTTTTCATGCCTATTTAATGCCTCAGAAGTGCTTTCAAGTGGTCTTTGATAAATCATAGTAAGTGTTATTCCAGTCGCTCAATAGCAGTACCTGCTAGAGTCTTTTTTAGCTCCCAAGGCAGCCGTTCCCTCTTGCCTTATTTTACCAGTGACAGTAATTCATTCCACTTGAGCTGACTAGCTTATTTCACATTTATTTGCACATTATGAGCAGTGTCATTCTACTTACCCTTCAGACAGTAAATGGTTTGAAAAATGCAACTGTAACAAATATTAGGCATGGGGAGGGGAATGGGAAAATGGAACCTTTGCATTTGGAGCCTAAATAAAAACATAATGAATAAATAATATTTTGAAATTATCTCAATCATTGAGTGTATGCAAAATCAAAGGTGCTGCATAAACTTGCATTATCCCTTTGAGAATACATTTCTCTTTCCCGCCAGCTAGTTTAGCTTCCCTAGTGTGGAGTTAAATAAAATATTACCCATCAGGTCAGGAAAATAATTAGTCCAGCATTATTGCCTCCTTCCTAAGCAATCAAACTTGACCCATATGTATTATGCATGTTTGCGCCCTGCACATCTGAGAAGGGGGATGTATATAAACAGACGAATTTGGGCTCCATGTTTGCATACCGAGACAGTACTCCTACTCCCCTCGACAGAGAAGGCAAGTTGAAAAATTATCAGAGCAAAAGTAAACCATTTTTTTGATGTCCTGGAGTAATTTCTTTCAAGTAATCTTTTGCTGGCTCTGGCAAGTAGTTGTGAAAGCACCATAACTTAACATGATGGCAAGTTTTCCCCTTGTACATGACAAATTGCAAAAGTACAAGTAATGATGATGCTCTTAGCAATTTAGAAATGTGTTGTGTTTTGCTCTTGTAATGGAGACAGACAAAAGAGTCTCAGACAGGAGCAAAATAAGCTCAGAAGCTCCCAGAGACTATGAAAAGTCCTTGGGGTGAAATCGGGATGGTCTCGTGCAATTCTCATGAGGAGGCAATTTTCTTAAAGTCCCAATTCTAGGCATCAATGAAAATACAAGATTTTTCATCTTCATTCATGAAAAAAATAAGATTTCTAGCACTCACAGCTTCTAAAATCCTTTAAGGAGACCCAAATTAATATTAATTGGACTTGATGACAGCAGTGTTGTGTTTTGGTTAACAGAGCCCAGCCTAACTCATGGCCTCCAAGTGTTGCAGTGATATAGTGGCAGATAAGAGACCTTCAAAAGTGGGACTAAAATGGGGAATGATGGAGGTCAGGGAAATTGCAGCTCAGCACAGAGCTCAGGAGGTTGAATCATTTCAAGGAAAGGAGTTTTTCTTTCCTTGTGAGGTGTGAAGCCCCTTTCATTTTCTCCAGCTGTCTCAAGTTGTCTTTGTGCTTGCAGATCAGGCATGCTGTAAGAATCCGTTCCTCTGGGGATACAGAAGAGTGCTGGATACAAGCTAGACCTATTATTTAAAGTCCTGAAAACCTTCCCAGTAGATTTAAGTAGGTTTGGGGTCCAGAGATTTTTTTTTTTTCAGATTTGATCAGCATAGTTTTCTGCATCTATCTGAATCCAGTTATCTCTGTGTCTCCTCTGAACCCGTGTAGCTGGAGGGCAGCCAGGATGCAACTTTGAACTTTCCAGGCTAGGCTGAGTTACACTGAAGTGCTTCGGAAGAGCCACCTTTGTTTGCCGAGGGGTCATCTAGGCAGTACAGACATCAGCCCATCTCCATATTGTTTAATGTAAAAGCTTTAAGTGAGCCATAGGCAATCTTACTTAACACAGTGTTCTTGTGTTTTCTGGTATGCGATCTGGTACATGATCGAATGTATTGTTTGTCTGTAACTGGATGGATTAACAAGAATATGGGATTTCATACAGGGTGTCCTCACTTTGTGATGTTCTGTCTGACAGGGTGTGGCATGCAGGTATTGGATTGATGGTGTCATTTGGGGAATCAGATCGACCACTTAGTATATACTTTGCGTTTTTAATGCCAACTCTCTGTGGATGGACTCTAGCAATTTTAAAAAAATCTGATAACACAAGGCAGTATTAACAACACAATTCTGTGGGATTTTTTCTGACTTGCCGAACTCTGGATAGCAGTGCCACCTCTCCCTGCAGTTCCCAGTCACTCCCACAGAACAACACAGGGCTGAGGCTGTGCAGATGACTGCCACGCTGGCTGGGATGCCCAGCCCTGGTCCTTAGTGAGCCCCGAGCTCGGCTGAGTGTGGCAGGGTGATGCTGCAGTCACTGCAAGCATCCAGTGCTCTAAGCAAGGTTTCTCCTCTACATCCTTGTGCAGAAGTGCCATGGCTGCAATGCACATAAACACAGTTATTGGTGGCCTAGAAAGAGGGGCACTGTTGCTTGCTGTTATAGCATGGGATTGCAGCTGAGGTAACGCTGATCTCCACTAGCAGACCGTGCCATAACTGAAGGAATGTAGGTGATCCATGGCGTGATTAAGCAGTGGTCTCAGCCTCTGAAAACCAGGGGTTTGTTTCTGCTGAATCTTGGAAAATCAGGTACAGTGGCTTGGGTTTCCTTCTATGTTAAAAAAATAACCCAAAATTCAAACAACAAAAAGACCAAAAAACCCCCCAAACCCAAGGAACGCTGTTTTCTTGAGCAGTGTGTCTCCGAGGCTGAGCGCAACCTTCACACATCACCCAAACCTGGGCGGCTGAGTGAAGGCAACTGGTCTTTTTCAAAACGGCTGTGTTCTGCATAATCTCACAGGACTTAAACCACATCTGGTGTTTCTAGGTGCTGCTGAAATACAGGAAAATTATAGCACAGCATTTCCATCAGCAGTGACTGAGTGACAGAAACTGTGGCCGAGTTCCTGCATTCAAGCTGTGCGATACGCAGCTGTCTGGATGAGCGGCAGAACTTGTTACAGCCTTTGCTCAGTGCAGTCATCATCTTCCCATCTTCATGTTAAACGTTTTGTCTATAAAGTGTAAGTGGAGCAAGAATCCTGAAGGTTTCTGTCCTCTCTTGTCAGAACTGACCACTAATTTATAGCACTGCTGTTGTAAAGTCATCTTTCTTGGGAGAAAGAGCTCTGACTAGGAGGAAGTGTTGAAAGTTTGAAGACAGAAATTGAAAACATCCCTTACCTAAGTCTGTCCATAACAGAACCCCCTCGCTTTGTCTCCAACGAGTACAGCCAAAGCAGAAATCCCTGTTTCCAACTTTTCTGTCAGTTTCCAACTTTCTGTTCATAACAACAATGATGTTCATAATAATACAAAGGTAGTTACTGCAGAGAAAATTGAGAAGACCCAAAAGCTTATCTTTGAAATTTTCATTGCTAGCAGACGGGGCGATAGTGGTAAGCCTGGTTATGCCTGCTTCAAGCACTTTGCTGCTCGCTAATTACATTGGAAATCCTACTGTTTCAGACCCCAAAATGACAGCTGAATTCTGCTTAATGCTGTATTCTCTCTAGACCCCCCAAGGTCTCCTCTCAATCCTGTTGGATCTTGCTACTCTTCTCTCTGGACGAGAGAAGTTGCATCCCGGTTCTTTCTGGCAGTAGTGTGAGAACCCACTTCTGATGCTTCTAAATCATCCCTGTTATTTTGCCTCTTATTGCAGCAGAGGTGAGAGTCTGACAGGTTGGTCCTGCAGGGCCTGCACTCTTGGGCTTGTTGTTGACCTTGTACAACCTTCCTCCCATGTCTTTGTCTCTTTCTCTGCCACTGTGAAGGTAAGGTGATGGTGTGTTATGGTGTGCCAGGAGATGGGAGATGGGCTTTGTTCTGTTCACCTTGGATATTCTTGTAAATGCTCTTGTAAATCATCCCTTCTCTGTGTGGTTATACCCTTTGTTTGCCTTGTTATTAATTGTTATAAGTGTTTTGTTATTCCTGTTTCAATACAGTTGGCGTTGTCAGTTGAGAGTTCGTGTCCTGTAGTTGCCCTTGTGGCTATAGCGTGTTCCTTTCAGTTAAAGGATTTCAGGAATTGTTCCTTTGTGGCTGTATAATAATTAAACAGGGCTGTATCTTTGAATTGGGTAGGATTTATGGCTTGTGCATCTTCTGTCCTACATTTTTAAAAAGAAAACAGAATTATGTATTAATTGGAGACAGATGTTGAAAAAAAAGTTCTCTAATGAAACTCTGCAGTGCCTTGTCTTGCCGAGCCTGGTGCAGTACATCTGTTGTGGCTCAGTACAGAACCGGAGAAGCAGCGAACAGGCTGTTTGTTCCAGGCTCGCCTGCGTGGCCAACGAGCCTGGCTCCCTTCCTGGCTCTGCTGCAGGCTGCTTGCATGACTTTGTGCGAGTTCTGCAGCTTCTCCTCCGATTTGTGCGTGGTGAGGGAAGGCGTGCTTGTACGTCCCTAGAAAGCAATGTTGTGGAGGCAAATGCTCTGAAGAATGGCAATGTGGCCGTTTGTAGCAGGAACGAAGCAGGAGGAGAGGACATCTGCCAGTAAATACCTAAAATCTATATGGGATGTAATTATATTTCCAGGAGTTTAATTCTTAAATGCTAGACAAATGGGTGGGGATTTAGCAAAGCGGCAGGATTTGGTTTACTCAAATCCCATAGGCACCGTTGAAATGCCTAGATTCAGGGAGCAGCAGGAACTGTGAACATGGAGCGTCTCTGCTCATCCTTTGGGGGTGGTAACAGTGAGGCATGGAGGGTGGCGATGGCAGGCTGCAGGCTGTTTCCTTGTGTGGCTTCGAGTCTGCGTATGTCGATGCTTCATTTACCCTCCTCGCTCAGACAAATATTGTCCTTGCTGTGAATCTGTGATGTGGTGATTATTCTTGGACCTGCCTGCTTTGGTGTCGATGTGTATCTTGGGGTATATATATTAATGTTGGTGTGGAATCCAAAAGCCGATGAAACAGAAAGGATGCGTGTTGGAGCAGAACACAGTCTTTTCCAGCCTCAGGAGAGGCCAAACTTCACTTTCATAAATCCTTCGTTGTGGCACGCCAGCTTCTCCACTGCCATTGACTGTCGTTTCGGAATGCACGCACAAACGTACGCATAAATATATGAAACATTTCTTTTGGCTATTTCCCATATGGTTTAATTTTTCACAGCTCTGTAAAATCTCGTGTGCAAGTTCAGTTTTCATAATTTTTGTTGTACGTTAAAAGCAGAGTTTTGAATAATTGTGAAGAAAACTCCTTGTCCTTTTTAAGACAAAACTTTGGGTTGTTTATGACAGCACAGAGAGCTGTTATGACTCTCGGTTTTGAAAGTAACTTTAGAAACCTTATTCTGCTAATGGTTTATATTTTAAAAGCAGAGGGAATGATTGGTGCCTCCCTTCCTTTCCACTGATAGTTCTTTTCTCTGCTTTCCTCTTCCCACCTCTGAAGTGTTTATTCTCATGCAGGAATTCTAGTGGCTGTTACAAACCCTGTGAGCCTACTGAAGCAGTGAGTTAGCTACTAATCCCAGTACTCTTTTCTTCTTCTCTCACTTACATACCCCTGTGCAGTTTGTATTCTATTTGTTAATTCCGATTTGATTGACTGTGGGCGTCTTTTGAACTCTGTAATCGCCAAAATGCCAGTGTTTCACTATGTAACTTAGTATTACATCCCTGTCCTGAGCCACTACATCAGATGTTGTAGACATCTAGATTTACTGTTTCTCTTTGTCTGAACTTTTTTACTCCCCTAACACAGTTCAACCCCATTGGTCTCTTGTTTCTCTGAAGCTCAAAGTCAGCAGGCTGAGACAGTGGCTCAATCCATAGGAAAAAGTGTGACAGATACAAAGACAAAAAATAATTAGCTTCTTGTTTGCTGTTTCCAAATGTAATACCACACTTCAAACAAGACATTGCTATTCCATAGATCACAGTGATTGAGTGCAGATTAAATTGTTGTCTTATTTATCTATGGTAGGTCCCTGTATGAGCCAAGCTCCAAGCATTGAAAAGAAAAAGTCCTTGCTGTGAGTGTCATATGTACTAAGTATAGACAAGTAGAGAGAGAGAGAGGAGAAAAGGAAAGCGAGGAGGATAGGCAAATTTTATGTAAGTGACTGTAATGAGCCTAGTAGCATTGCTTTTGCTAAGGATTTGAAGTATGGATGGAGTGAGAACCTGTCCAGTGCATTCACATGGGTCACATCTGTGACTGTAGCTCTGATTTGGTGGTTGTAGCTTGCAATTTCAGGCACAGAAATGATGGCGGGAGAAGCTGACAAATGAGCAGACAACTGGATCTTGAATAGAGATGTAGATTAAATCCTCCTCTGTGGAAAATACATTTGTGCAGGAGAGCAAGAGATTCACAAGGATGAATACAGTGAGGGTACAGTCTCTCATCAGTGCCTCTTTTCTTTTTCTTTCATGCTGTTTTTTTAATACATCCTTACCCTTCATCTGCCACGTCTGTATATATACTTATTCTCTCATACAAACTCTGATCCCAGCACATATTCATTTTTCAAGGTATTGTTACTATGAAACACTTCTTTGTTTTATTATAAAATAAATAAAGGCAAAAGGGGAAGAATTACTTGTGCAACATACATCACTCCCAAATGCAAATTTCCATTTTCTGTAGAACTAGATGAGCAAAGAAAATGTAGAAATCTTGATTTTTCCAAATGTGATTCATTACTGTTTTTGAAATTCCAAAGCCTAATAATAACATTTTGAAGAATAAAGTAATGTCTTTTGTACATATGTATGAAGGTATTTTCCAGATGTGACACAGATCCCAAAATACGTTGCTGTGATTCTAGTACAATGTATTTTCCTATGACATCCCTTTTGTGTACCTCAATAGAAATCTCCTTGGAATTCAACCAAGAATTCTTTTTTTCAAATTAATATTAGATTTTTTTTTTGTTTCTATCGACTGTTATTAAGTAATGAAAAATGCAGGGGAATGTCACGCCTGATTTATTTTTAAATTTCTTTTTTCTTTCTCCTTTTTTGTTTTCCAATCTAACTGCTTATATGGCCCTTTATAATTGTATTGTCAGTGTGGTTCAAAGACAATGGTGAAAGATGACAAAGAGAGAAAGGAATTTTCAAAATCCAAGTGCATAAATAGGTTTTCTGGGGAACATCACAAAGGCTCTATTGTGCTACACAGCAGAGACAGAAAGGATACGTGCCCACCCTCTACCAAAAAGTGCTGCAGACTTTTCTGCAGGTCACTTTGCTGGTGTAATAAACCCTCTAAAAATATTTACGGGTACAAAAATGTTACTTGTGATATGCCACTATGTTTGTTCCACTTATAATTCAAATAATTGTCTTAGGTAATGTTTGCATATTGGTTTGGTCAGACGGTATTATCTGTCTCCTGCAAACTACTTCTGGCCTGAGAGCGCTCCTGCTGTGGCCGTCGTGGGCTGTGACGATCGGGTGTTGATAGCTGTGCTTGAACTGCGTGGTGGTTTTTCAAGGTCAATAAAAATATTGGGCTGTAAGAGGGGAAGCGGAAGACCACCGACCTCATTTCGCTTGTGGCTTTGTCTCAGTTCAAAACCCTCCTGATGCATTATCTGAGTGAGTCTTTGGGAAAAATATATTAATGCTCTCTTATTCGGTGCTGTTCTATTACCTATTCATCAAAAATATTGCTTTTGTGCATTTTTCATTATAAGATTCAACATTACCGATGTTAATAAAGAGAGAACTCCTTTTCTTTTCTTAGAAATAGAATATGTAAAGACATTGCCTCTTTGATGTTTCTAAGCCAATACAATATGTATTTGAATGAGGATAAAAGTCATTCTTTTAACAGAAGATCATCCAAGTCATTTCTGATGAAACTCAAGAGAAGCTTTTTTTTTTTTAAGAGATCCTTTAGAAATTAGGATTAAAAAAAGGGGGGAGCACCTCTTTAGTAGAAATAAAAGCTAATGGAAATAAGTCATGTATTTGACAGTATTTGTCAGGCTGCTGTTTCATGCAGGCCTGCGGTGACATCAGCCTCCATCACTGGGCTGAAATGTTCAGCAGCAGGTGACTTTCCCTCAAGGGGGGGTGGGGTGGGTGAGACCTCGCTGTCAGAGGCACATATTTCACGTGATGCCTTCCTGAACTGTGAAGTTAACAGCAGGCCACATTGTGGGACTCCATCCCAAAATTCCCATGCTGCCAGGGAAGCTCGCATCACTGGCTAATTTTTTCATGTGGGAATTTTTACTGTGGATTTTCCGCAGAGGATTGGGCAATATGTGACTTTCTGTTTCAAAGCTGTTATAAATTTGGAGCTAACAAATTTGGTGGGGTCTATGAGGCCTTGGGATTTGGGTGCTTCTTGACTACTGTCCCAGCTCACTACAGCCTGGCTGCTTGCCTGTGCGCAGGCACAGGGCATGTGGTAGCTCTTCTGCATCAGTTATTGGCGTCTGTTTCCTGCAGAGGGTCTGCAATGAAGGAGCATAAAGGGGGCTGGACACTTCCTCCGCTGACTGAGCCGCCTCTGAAAATCTGTCTGAAGTTTGATCTTTTGGCCAAAATGTAAGAATGCTCCGTAGAATAAATCGTGGAAAAGTTTTCGTAGAGCCCAATAGGCATATCTGGCAGGAGAGCGGCAACTCACGCAGCTTTATTGCTGTTGCACCAGTGTTTGCTCCCATTCAAGTGTAAACCTATCCATGGACAAGCGCAGTGTCTTGAGTCATTCCCTTGCTCTGGAAGAAGGTGGATCTGTGCTGTGCAAAACTGGCTTCCTAGGAGCACCACAACACTGCCCGGGTTTGAATCTCAGATGGATTTAGGTCTTGGGCTGCAGTGAGGGATTTAGGGCTTCTCCTGACCGTCACGGTGCTGGGGGACAGCCGGGGTGGGGGTGGTGGGGGGTGTGTAGGGCTGGCACTCTGCTTTGTTGCTGTTGGGTTCGGGTTCGTGTCTTAAGTTTGAATTGAACTTAGGAGAACGGATGTATGGTTATCAAGAGAATAAAGGTTTCTTTTCTCTCAGAACATTTTCTGAAGTGAGCTAGATGTCAGTGGCCAGTCATCGTAACCCCTTTTCTCTTACCCCCAGTTCACAGCCAGTGGAAGGTGTTTTCTCGGCTTACCAGCCTGTGCCGCGAAGCCTGGCTGAATCAAAAGAGCCTCCCCCAAGCTACAGCGCTTGCTGGCTGGCTTCGCAGACTTACCGAGTGGCATGCAGGCAGCTTTGCTGTCAGTGTTTTGTTTTGAAAGTCCAACCTTTAACAAAGTAGAGGCTTCTTGAAGTGGATTCTGTATCCCCAAATTTCTACTAAACTGGAAAGTGCTCTGAGCACGCTGTCCTGATGGCTGAGGTAGATGTATGGTTGGACCCACCAGGCCTGTTTGCAGGAGAGGGTGTTTCTGGGTGTAGCTGGAGGGGTAGGTCTGAAAATGTGCAAAAGCATCCATTACCCGGGCTGCTCTGGGGTATCTCTTAGGTGATCTGCTGGTATCTCTTTAAAAAAAAACAAAAACAAAACCCAAAAAACACAACACCCTCAAAATGTTGTGTTTAAATAAAATTATTAAAGTTTTAAATAATTTAAAATTATGTAAATGAATTGCATGTTTATTGAAATAATTAAATAAAACTCAGGGGCATGTGTTACAAGCGTTTTGAAGTGCCATTGGAGAGCGTTAGTTGCGGTGGTGCCGTGAAGCCATAGGCTGCTGTAAGGGGCTGCGTTGCTCCAGGGGTATTTTCAGGTAGGATGTTTTGCTCAGTACATCCCTCATCTTCCAGAAGAGCAGAAATTGGCCTCTGGCTGGAGGGAGCAGCAGTGCAGACAGCACCAGTGCCTCGCTGAGCGCTGGCAGGACTGAGGGGCACAATCAGGAGGCTGTCCAGAGCCGACACCTTGTGTGCTGTGTCTCGGAGGTGGAGACACAGATGAGCACCCAGACCAGAAACCCCTGTAAGCAGGTAGGTTATACACGGGTGTAATGGGGGATGTTGTTCTCATGTTACCTCCTGCAGATGCACGCCAGTAGGCAGGCTGTCAAGACAACCACCGAATGATGCTACTGCAATTTCTAAACCTTTTTAGACTGATCGAGCAATGCTAAATATTGTGCCTGTTATGAGTAATTAATGGTCCTCTTATCGATGGAAAAATACCTCCTGTTTCATTCCGTATAGATAAACACACACAAGCACTGGGTTCAGAAATCTCCAGAAGGAAGATGAGAACTAGGTCTGTTTCACTTCTTAGAAAAAAAAACCTTGAATTTGGACAATGCCAGGCAAGCAACCACCATTTGGAGAGGTTGAGAAGCAAAACTTGATTGTTCGAAATACTTATCTAGAAAATATATTGCTGCAGCTCTGATGAGAAACAACCTGCTATTCTGCATCTTGCATAAATCAAACATGCCTGCCATTTGCTAAATTATTACATTATAAACCATGTTGTAATTACAAAACTTTAGTTGTTCCATTTATGATCTCTGTGGTTTATTGTATTATTGGTTGGACTTGAAAGCTGAGGCTTTGAATTTATGAAGTCCACTAAAATATTATATTCCCCATCCCTTTCTCTAGCTGATCAAATGACTAAATCAATTGCTGGGGCAATGCCAATGGTATTAGGATCAATAAGCCTGTGAAATTTATTGTACATTTTTGTTGCTGTATAAAATTAGATTGCAGAGTTTATGAATGTTTATTCTTCTGAGCACTGGATTTCTGGTTTGCCTGAAACATACATTACAGTAGTTTGGTCTTTGCTTGTTATACGAACCTTTAACCAGCAATACTTTAAATGTATCCTTTTTAAAAAAGTATTAAAAGGTCTGTGGGTTTTTTGTAAGTTTCATCCAAATTAATTTTCGTAAATATTGGGTCTTTTTCAGGCCCTGAGCTTACTCTGTGGAGTGCATACTTAAATGTCTTGCTGAATGTTGGCCATGCAAAGAAAGTGGAAGTTAATGGAAACTTCCTTGATAATTTTACTGGGCTTGTGTGTGGTCTTACACACTTGGTATCGGAGATTCTCCTGCCCTTGACAGCTTGTCTTCTTCAGGTGGTTTAGCCAGTCTATAGTGAGATTTAATTTGATGGCTGGTTCAGCCAGCTCTCTTGAACTTTGGAAAAGAGGTGTTTAAATTACATCCTTGACTTTCTGCCAAGGAGCCCAAATTCCAGGAATGTTTGTCTTTGGGTATAATCCCACTGCGCAGTGGGTGCCCGTCGGGGTTAGGCTGCAAAGGAAGCATATGAAAGCAGTAACAGTCTTGAGGGAGAACGAATCTAAATGCTATATTAGGGACAATGCAAACTTCAACAGTCACTAAATACATATGAGGGGAGTGATCTTTCTAAAAATGTGTGCAATCCTTTCATTCAGTGAAGAACTGCTAATTCACCAGGGAGGGAGCTGATAATGCTGGAAACAGGTTTAGTAGAAAAAGGCCTGGAAAGCCCGTATGTCTGTATAAGGAGCTGTGCATGTCTAGAACTGTGAATCCAGGTTATTCTTATCTGCTGGACAGATCAGGAGGTTGATATTCAAGAGCATATGTTTTAATCCTGGACTGGCAGATAACTGCAGGCAAGGCATTTCAAATCACTCTGGAAAACAAAGAGAAACGGGCAGCCTCCATTGTAGAGCTCCTTGGCAAAGATGACCAAAACCCCGTACCTAAGGAACAGTATGTTACACACCACAAATTCTTTTCAGAGCTACTGGTTGAGTACCTCACATGGGTTTGAGTTTTCTGGTGACTCCCTTTTATTCCCTCTGCCAGCCTGTGGAAGAAGGCTGTAGAGGTAGAGGAGTGCTCCACACTAAATTTTCATTTCAGCAGTCACAAAATACAGGTTCTCAATTAAGCCAAACGTGTAACCATGTCCTGCAGGCTGACCCTAATGAGAGGAGGCAGAGGAAGGGGGTGATAGTGCTGTGCTCAGTTAAGACCCAGATAATGTTGTCTATTTGAATTTTGTAGTGTTCATAAATCTCTCTTTCAGAAGGCAGAAGAGACTCTCCAGGAGAGCAGAACAGATCTGACTATACACAAAATACCGTGAAAGGAATATACTAAGAAAATATTTTTCTTCTTGTCTTTGCTATTAATTTGAGGTGTTCTGCTTTGGCTAGAGGAGGTGTAGCTAGCTTACTCGGAATGTGGTTTTCCGGCTGGCAATGTCCCTTTCATGGAGATTTTTTTTTTAATAAGCATATAAACCTAGCAATATCTGTCCTCACCCACTGTAGAACAAAGAAAGCATTTTTTCCACTAGACTACCAAACTTTTGTTAGAGGCTACAGGGACTTAAAGATATTATTTCAGGCAGAAGAGGACTTGAGAATTTGTCCTCTTGCATAATAAAAAATTAGGTCAACTGTAGCTCTGAAGTACCTTGTGCTGAAGTTTGTTCCAGTTATATAAAATGGTACTAGTATTTTCTATTGCCTCATCATTGACAATGGTTTTGGATTAAAACTTCATGATTTGCCATTATGCATCATGAACAGTGATCCATAAATCTGGAGAAAGGTGCAAGGGAAAAATAATCCTATGAATGAAATTTCGGATGCTGAAGGATCAGAGTGATAACAGCGATACCAGTTACTTCTTCCTACCCTGTGTCAGTAGATTTCTAAGTCCTATGCTATTTCCTTTCTCTGTTCAGTTCTGGAATTCATTCTGCTTTGTGCCAAAACTATCCTGAGGTTTGACTGAGAACAATCCCCCAATTTTGAAATTCTCTTCTGTCTGGAGGGTTTACCTGTACGCCAGTGCACAGGTGTGGGCTCTGGGATCTGCAGGTTTCTCAGCCTTCTGTGAGGGAGCTCACAAGCCTGTCCTGGTGCTGCAGCACAGCCGGGCCGGTGGCAGCGTCTGGTGGGATGGCAGTGTCAGCCAGGTGGACTTACGGAAACCTGCGTGACCCTGTTGGAGGTGCTTTAGGAAGAAAGATGTCTCGGGAGAACGTTTCAGTTTTGACAAACTGCTAAATGGTACCCTGCTTTTTAGTTTTCTTTTGGGTTCATGCACATCCATCTCTGTACAGGGAGATGAAGGAACAGATGCTTTCTCACGTTTCAGATGTGAACCAGCAAAAAGACCGTTCTGTCCCCATTGCTTTGCCTTCAGTCTTCCACTTTCACAGTGAACTGATAGAAGGAGGTGTAAATATCTCCTTTAGCTCGGGCTAGTGGACAGCAAGGCATAGGCTGCTGCGTCTTTCATACACATACCTTGCTGTTGTGTGGAATTGGTTTAGGGGCTGGAAAGCATTGGTGATTGATGATATTTTTTTTCTGTTCTTTCAGTGAGAGTCCTTTGTCCAAAATCTGGTTGTTGAGGCAATTCATCAGCTTTCTTATTGTGTTCAGTAGAGGTATATTAGACAGTAACATTCACTTTCTAATCTGGTTTATAGGCTTAAATATGAGTCTTAACAGAGAGAGGAGACACCATTGAAGAAACGGCAGGCAGTGAGTACTCCTATGTGTGATCAGTTTTAAAGAACACAGCAGTGAGGTTTGTAGTTGCTTGGGTTCCTAGCTGGGTTTCAGCCTGTGTAGGGTGAGCTTTGACAGGGAAAAGTTTATCAGTTGTCAACAAGAAAATGGGTTTTAACTTCTTACTGAGCTCTGGAGAGGAAGGATGCGCCAGTGACTACGGCACTGGTTTCATGTAGGAAACCCAGCATGGTTTCTCAGCAGAGAAAACTGTCTGCTCTTAGGCAAGCCTGTCTGCCGTGATGCCAGTTACCAAGAAGACATTGGAAGTAATATTTCTTCTCCATTAAAACTGAGCTGATACTCCTTACAAATGCGTTTCATGACTGCTTAAGAATTCCAAGTCTCTCTAATACCTCAATAATTTAGAACAGATAAGCTTCATAGACTCTTGTTTCTTTCACGGGATTTAAAACTCCTTCCTTTCGTGGTGTTAACCTGATGACAAGTGTGTGTGTTTTCATTTTGGTTAAAAAATTATTAAGTTTGGGAGGAGGGGAAAGGAAGGGTGGATAGGAGTTATATTAAAATTTTCTGCTTTGAGTTAAAATCTTTCCATGTAGTTTTAAAACTCTTTATAAAAACTTTTGTGAGCTATTTGGAGTGTCTTTACAATTAAAATGCTTAGTTAGCATTATGTAAATATAAGTTGGATGGGGAAAAATATGCTACTGCTACTAGCTGTGACAGTAACATAAAGGGACAGTGTTAAGATTTTTTTTGTTGTTTGGTCTTTCTTGACTGCAATATCTTTATTTTTAAAATTGCATTGAAAAATCTTTCTGAAATATTTATAAAGCACAGATATTGCATAAGGGAAGAACCAGAAAAAAAGAGTTCTTGGTACTCAGTTCTTAACGTAGAGGGTGTAGTTTGTATGAAGGGCAGTAAGCTACCCAGTAGCAGCTGTTAACATGAATGACGAGGGCATTTAGAATGGGAGAGACAGAGGACTTGAACTTGAGTTTCCTACATCCCAGAAGAGCCCTTGGTCAACTTCACAGCAAGTTATTATAGAATGTTCCTGTGTTGCTTTTCCCTTTTTTACCTAAAAAAAACCCCAAACAAATAAAAACTCCCAAACAAACTCAAATAGAAGAAAAAACAAATTTTAAAACCTCTCTGTATTTCATGCTGTAGAAACAAGTTAAGCATGACCTACTGTTGTTCCTTCCTGAGTCAGAAAAATGTTTCTTATTATTCTTGTGCATTTGACTGTTGTGGTTTAACCTTCGCCATCAGCTAAGCCCCACACAGCTGCTTGCTCACTCCCCACACAGTGGGATAGGGAAGAGGATCGGAAGAGTAAAAGTGAGGAAACTCGTGGGTTGAGATAGAGACAGTTCAATAGGTAAAGCAAAAACCAAGTACACGGGCAAAGCAAAACAAGGAATTAATTTGCTACTCCCCGTGGGCAGGCTATCTCCAGGACGGCAGGGCTCCATCACATGTAACCGTGACTTGGGAAGACAAATGTCATAATGCCAAATGTCCCTGTCCCATCCCCCATCTTTCTTCTTCTTCTCCCAGTTTATATAATCAGCATAACGTCATATGGTATGGAAAATCCCTTGGGGCCAGTCTGGACAGCTTGGTACTTGCAGGTCACCTCGTTGCAGTTGTTGAGTACAACTCAATCTCAAAAGTCAGTCAGTGGTGCCTCCTCAGTGGATATGGACTGAGGATGTTGGACCATGAACATCTATTGCATATTGAATCAGACACCTGAGCTAATTGGTGTTCAGCTGTGACAATCCTTTATCCATAGTTACAAGATGCCAGAGTATATAATGCAAACATCATTGAAACAGAAAACCAATGTATTACATGATAAAGATTAGTTTATTGGTGGAGCACAGGTTTGTGTAGAGCTGTGGGGATAGCTCTTCCATGATGTACCAGTAAGTAGTCTACAATGTAATAATTTAAAACCATTAGTGGCATGTTGTTGTCGTCTTTCATTTTAATTGTCTTATGTCTTCTGCTGTATGTTTTTTAGCACTGGCACATATGCCAGACTTTAAAGAGCCTGTTGTGGAATGTTTGTCACAAACAACCAGGTCTAAAAGGCTTGAGGGCATGAAATAAACATGCATTTACATTAAAAAATAATTGCTGAAGGGTTTTGCTTTGTGTTTTGCTTTTTGTCTTGGAGGAAAAGATGAAGTCTTTCCTGAATTTGGCAGGGCAGAAACATCCAGACATTAGTCTTCAGAAATGCAAGTAGGAATGCTGAGATGTTGGGGCACGAGCAAAAACACCCTGTCCCACCCTGTGCTGGCCCACCCACCTCTCCTGCTCCTTTGGTTTTAATGCTCCCTCCAGACGGGAAAGGCAAACATGTTAGACCAGGAATCCTTTGCTTCAGCTGCCTGACATATGGTACCACATAATCTCTGTTTCATTTTGACAGTGCCAAAACCCAACAGCCTTGAACAGCAGCCTTGAAATGTAATAGGATGAACACACAACGCCACAACAAAGCTGCTGTGTGGGGTGTGTAAATCTGTCCATCGGTTAACAAATTCCTTGTAATATTTGTTTTCAAGAAGAAGTTCTTCTGATCATCAGTTGGTTTGTTGGATGGGGTTGGCGTGATTTGGTTTTCTTTCTTCTGTTAGAGACAGAGCCTTGCTTTTGGCTGTCGGGATGCTGTATGTGCAGGATTTCTATTTCCAGCTTCCCATTGCTGTTTTGCTGACCTCTTTCTCACTCTGTAGGGAAGCATAAGTTAACACAAAGATTACAGTAAATTTGTTCTATGGTAAACTTACATCAAGAGAAGAAGCAGGAAGGCACTTCCACAAACCAGTAATGACTGCATGTCACTACAGTGTGGCTCATATATCACTGCAAATGACAAAGTGGTTTGAAGTGCATGAGAACATCAAAGGCCCCTTGTTTATTCAAGGTCACAGACAGATGGGATCTGGTGTATGGCAAGCCTATATGAAAGTTATGGTCGTTTGGAAAGGGGAATGGATGAAACCAAAATTGGAACAAGATGTAGCCATAAAGGCAGAACATGGCATGAAAAAAGATTATTGGCTCAGCACAGTTAAACTAAACTGTTTTTATGCTGATCAAGAAGGGGCAATATTGGAAAATGTTTGGGTTTTTTCCTCCTCTGAAGTGACTAATTTCACTTTTGGTGACTAGAAAACGTTTATTTTTTTGGTTAGGAGGTTATTTGTTGTATTTTGCATCTTTTAGAGAATGAGTCAGCTTTTTTAAGATAATGCGACTGCAATATTGCCTTTTTCTCTTCTAAGTTGGCATGCTGATGATGTAGATAACAGTATTTTATTGAAAATCACTGTTTCTGAGAATCCTACCCTTGAACATTTTCTCAACATTCTCATAATAAGGATAATGAAGAAATGCCTCAGATGTTTTAATTGCAAATTAATACATTCAATTTAGGTTTTCATCACCACAGAAATACTCTAGTGGCCTTTTTTACGTTCCCTTTCCTCCTCCTAAACCCAACAATTAAAAATAAAAGTTAGCTTGTTTTTTGTGGAACATCCAGGCGTAAACTCCCATTTCCCCCCCTCACCTTTATTTCCAAAAGAAAAACACAGCCAGATTCTCAAAGCAATTTTAATCATCTCTTTGTGGTTGAGCAACTTAATGGTTTGGCTTAGATTTGCTCCAGCACAAGTGTCAATAATTATGAAGATTTGTTTTCCCAACATTTACCAGTCTCCTGCTATGGGGAAAACTTTGCCGCAGTCAGTTCATTGTTCATCATAATTCATGTTTTTCCCTGCTTTTTTTATTTCCTTATTTGAAGATGGCTTGAAGTTTTAGTTTCAAATTCTCAAGTGTACTCTAACTTCACCCCACCCACAAAGGAGAAGAGAAGATAATAGGGAGGGAGAGGAGGCATCTACCAAAAATGACCTGTACATTTTCACCTCCAAAACCAAAGACATGATTAGTATCTGCAAAAACTGTTGCATGCAAGAAATAATTTCCTGCCCAACTTACTGAGTTAGTCTAGAAAATCTACCCCCAGCCCTTGTATTTTCTATGGGTACAAATCATGTTTCTTGACTTAAATATTCCCAGATAGTTTTATAGCTACTGAGTCATGCTCTAACCCATTCATCCAGCGATCCCTGGTCCTGTTTCAGGCTGCGAGTACCATATTGTCTGTATAAATGTTTCCTGATTTAAGCTTTCCTATTTTTAGAGAATACTTCCCACAAACTTGTCAGGCCCCTAATTAGTGCACTGGACCACGAGGCATGTCAAACAAATTACATCATTTTTTGTATGTTGTAGAATGCACATTTATTAACTGGGTTTAATAATTGCTGAACTTGAAGTTATTTTGATTAATACAGAGTTTGAACCCGGTTTACTGGCACTCTTTCTGTTTTGGGGAAGAAACAAAGTCTCAAAACAAATGTTACTGGATTATAAAATTGATGAGAATTGAGTTTTTTAATGAGGCTTGAAAAATCTCAGGAAAATAATCCTTATCGTAATTAATTTGCAGTTTCTGTCTCTTCCTCTTTATCCTGCTAGCAGGAAAGAAAAAAATAGAGAGGACGAGGAACAACTTAAAACAAAGTGCACATTTTCCTCTTATTCTCCTATTAAGAATTAGTGGAAGGTACAGAAACAATAAAATTTGTCTAGAGATTTATTTGGTTTGAGATTTCTAGTCAGGTTTTGAGAACAGAATTTTCTGAGTTAAACCCTTCCAGCTTGCTTCTACATGGAATATACTTACTCCAGCTGAACTGCACTTTAGCTATAGAGTTGAGAAAGTGAGAATTTTCATCCTTGTAGTGTTTCCATGTCTCATCTCCTCATTGCCACAAGAGTTTAGGGAAATGAGCAGAGCCCAAGAAATACTCTGGCTCATGTAGGTTGTTGGTCTTGGAATGACACCATTACGCTTGCACCTCTACAGGCAGAACTGCCTCATCACTGGAAGACTCGGGACTTTCAGTGATTTCTGAGTTACTTGCAAACCATTTTACCCACAAAACTCCATCATAATCTCCTCCATTACAATTCAAGTTACTCTCCATACTTTCTTATACCAGCTTATAATTCAAGTAACTTTCTAAACCTTCTCCCAGATGTGTTCACACAAATTCTGGACCCTCTGGCACTGGTACTTTTAGCTGGAGTTTGTTAAAGTGGGAAAGGAAAGGTTTAGAACAGTGTAATAGACTACGTCAGTTTTAACGGACCGACAATGATCATCTAGTCCAAATGCCCGAGCAAAGTTCCCACAATTGATGAAAAAACAGTTACAGAGAATTTAGCTCATTAAAAAAAAAATGAAATACAGTTTAGGAAGTTTAAATAGCATTAATGAGAGAAAAAAATACAAAGTAGGTCTAAAATGGGTTTTGCGGTGTATTCTCACTTTGACTTTGGCCAATTCAGAAAGTATAACTTGGGTGTTGATAACCTGAGTTTACTCTATATGGTAACATTAACGCTAGTAGAAGAGGGCCAGCATAATATCCATTTTTCAGTTATGTCCTATCTAAATCTGTAAAATACCACTTAATCATGGTTAATCACTAGGTAAATTCTGTGCTGATTCTTTACACAGAGGGTGAATTTCATCCTTATGCAATAGATTTCCATGGATCTAACATATCTTTTAAGCTGCGCTTTCATATTACAGAAAGCCATCTTGCCTCTTTCAAGAAATACAGCTATTTTTTTCCAAGTTATGAGTGCTTCTTGCTGCTTATAGTCTGTGGATGCTGAGTGATTCATTTCCCAAATGTTTACAGAGAACATCTAGTAGAAGAGGGGATCATGACTTTTTAAAATACCTATTTAAAGAAGATGTCCCAATAGTGCTGTGTAATCCAGTGCAGCTTCTCTCTTGTGGCCTAAGCCCACGGCAGAGCTGAATTGGTTTTAGTCAGTCAGAGCTAAGGGTTTTTTTTGGCAGATGTATTTGACTATATTAATTCAAAATAATATTTTTAATGGGATGTAGAAGATTTTAATTGAAATGGCCAGATGGAGCATCTTATTTTTACTCATCTTTAGTATTATTTTAGGGAAATCTAAATTATTAGACTCTAGTTATTTTAATTTATGAATACTCTTTAACCATAACAGTGATACAGTTTTATGACTGAGATACTAGAAAATTCATCCTGTCTGCAATCTTACGTTCTTTAAATTAAACATACCAAATATAAAAAAATATTTTAAAATAGACATATTTTTTTTCAGAAGTAGATTCTAATGTGTGAAATATCTTTGGCTCATATTTACCTCATTTTTGCATTCAAAAACTTAGAAGGGAGAAAAAACTAGAGTGTTTGGGTTTTTTAAACATTGTGAATCACTGTACTAACAAACTTTTTGAAGGTTTGGGTTTTTAGTTTTATCCAGTGTGTTTTGCTCCAGAAGGATT
This sequence comes from Falco naumanni, assembly GCF_017639655.2. NCBI lineage: Eukaryota > Metazoa > Chordata > Aves > Falconiformes > Falconidae > Falco > Falco naumanni. The sequence continues at coordinate 19,058,513 of NC_054068.1, read as the reverse complement.
CTTCACATAATACAGAGCTGGGTTTTGGTGGGTTTGGATTTTTTTCTTCTCCCTGCAACAGCTCCCCCCCCCCCCCCTTTTTTTTTTTTTTGTTGTTTTTTTCTTTTCTTCTGTGTTAAAAGAAAATTCTCCTTCTGGTGGAAGAAGATTTATATATCCATAGCCACATCTCTGCCTCCCTTGAGCCAATTTTGACAATATGGCTCTTGTGCAATTTTGCAGTTGTATTCAAATGGTAACAGGCTGTGATCTGAAAAATGTAAGTATGCATATGGTACACACGTGTGTTTCTATGGATGTCTATGCAGAATATAACATGCTAGCCAGTTCAGCAGGTAACCTGTGCATCCACATTTTGTTGCATTCATACACGAGCAGAATTACTTTCTGATACTATGGTGTCTTTCTGATGTGATGAAATGCTTGAGATATAAAATCTCAACACAGATCAGCTGTGTAACTTACAAATATCTGTGGTGTCTCTGTTTCTTCCAATTACTTTCATACCGTATGTATCCAGTAATAAATAATAGGTGTGTTTGCTGCCAGCCCTGTTCCATCAATCTGAGAGCCAAAATTAAAGCTGGGTTCTTCATAAGAAATTGCTGTTATTCAATCAGTTACAAAAAAATTTGTTTAGAACTCTGAGCCAGACTAGAATCCAAACCACTCTTTCATAGCTGCACAGACTTCACAGAATTAAGGTGAATGGAAAATAATAAAAATCTGTTCCTGTTGCTAGCAGCAAAGAATTATAGCTCTGAAATGGATTTTTCGCATAAGATAATTATATCCTAATCACAGCTGTGCTTTTCAAAGTTGTGCCAATTTTACAACATTCATCATTAAACACCTGGATTTGCATGTTGTGATAGTGTTTCTGTGTTGTATTTTACATATTTGATGAATACTGTAAGAGTGCCTCTCTATATTATTTATATATTGTTTAAGCCAGCTGAATTTAATGCTCAAAAGCTGATTAGTAGCCTAAAGGTATAAGGTTGCCCATACTGATCCAAATTACTTTCTATTGAAGCGTTCCATTGATGTCAATGGCATTATATGAGCCTCCATATGCAGTATATATGTATGCATCCACAGATTAGAAGGAAACAGTAATGAAGATTTCTGAGGTCTGTGAAACTTGAGCAATTCTGTATTATGAAGTATATATTTCAGTTTGCTACTATATTGGGGTTTACATTATTAATTTGGAAAAACAGCTGTGATTATTAACAAATGAAAGGTGTTTACAAAATAGGCTTGATGCTATACTCTCATCCATTTTCTTCTGTGTGGCTCCAGGAAGATATATTGCTCTAAGTGTTGCTAAAAAAAACAACAAACAAACAAACAAACAAAGTCCTGTTTAAATCCTTCTTAAATACCTACTCAGGTTAAGTGAAGAGACTAGAATATGGAATGAGGCCCAATGAAATAGCACTTGGAAAAAAAAGAAAAAAAACAGCCCTAGCAGTATTTATTACTTTCCTTGTAGTTCAAGTTTGATTTTAAACATATTTAGGAAGAAATAAAAATTTTTTAATGCCGAAACATTAAAATGCTTTTAAAAGTCAAAACTTAGGTCACATTTCTTTCCAGTCTCTCAGTGAAGAAGTTTCCACTTCATCTGGGTATTTTCTTGTTGGCTTTTCTTTGTTGATCATCTTTGTTGTCTCTGTTTGGTGTGTTAGTTAACACAACCTCTCCTCCCGTGTAAAGGACATGTTAACCTTCCATATTTGAAGAAAAGCAATTGGAGTGGAGGTGGTAAAACGGGTTTAAAGAAAGTATAGTGCAGAGCTGGAATAAAATCATCGTATTTCAGTCTGACCTTGCTATTGCAGCTGCAAAAGCTCCATCTATATGTAATACATATAGTGGAAATTATTTAAAGGGTGTAAGTCACCATCTTAATAGGTGAAGGCAGTTCTGTGAGAGGCTCAGGTGAAGCAGGGCCAGTCTGTAACAATATGTAGTTCCTTGTCTGAGTCAGAGCAGGGAGTAGCGACAGTGTGCAGCTGTGCATGTATGGTGCCAGAGCTCCTTTGTCTCCCAGTACTTCCCAGATGAAATATATAATAAGGAAACTCATGCAGTTGTTGACCTTTAAATGTATATTATAGCCTTTCATTTCATGGTTTTAAATAGCTATTTTCTTATTATAATTTAATAAATGTTATGCCTACAAACCTGGAAAAATTGGCTTGTTCCATCAATTTCGAAGGAACATAAAGTACACTCTGTACTCTGTTGTAAAAGTTTTATTAAACTTGATAGCATTTAAAATAGTCTTTGAGAATTGCTGACACAATGATTCTAGGTTCTTCTTGGCTTGTATATAGCCCTAGCAGTGCTTGCAACAAGAAACTTATTTGCTGAACTTGTAATTATTACTGTAGTCACACCAGTCCCTGGCCGTAATGCCTTTCTAGGTCTCAGTGCATTAGATTCAAGGGAAGGGTAAAGATCATCTCAGGGAAGAGTTTGCCCTGGGGGATTTCAAGTGAGCAGATAAGAACATTTAAACTGTTCTGCAGCTGTTGAATGACGGGCATATTTTGTAGGGAAGCCTGGAGTGGTGCTGGGACGGATGCATTGATATAAAAGACAAGTCAGACTCAAGCTGTCAGCTAAGTCCATCTGTAAAGTAAGATGAATAGACCTTTGGATATCTTCTTGTATTAATGTGTATTGTAGAAAAGAAATAACTAGTAACACTGCGGAGGAGTGGATCCTCATCTAATAACCTAAATTCAGTGTGAGAGTTGCAAATGGCAATCCATATATGACTAAGGAAAGCTAGTTTTTGGGAATGAGCATTGCACTTGGATAAATATTCATGTCAAAGCAGAAGAAATTTGGAATTTGCATAAGTTGTGACAGTGACTCTAGCCTAAAAATATCCTTTCTTTTTAGTGGTTTCTAGTACTTGCCTTGCTATGTACTGTCTTGGTGCTGCAGGAACTCTGCTAAAGCCTGTAAGGGTTAACGTGACTGACCAAAAAACGTAAATGCAGCTGGTTTTGGGGGTCTGTAAAGGCCTCAGTCAATAAATTTTACTATAAGAAAGGAGTAAAATGCTGGTAAGCCCTTTCCTCAGAAATTACCCAGTGGTAAATCAGGGCTGGGGAATGTCCCTTTTCTGACTGAAAGGACATCTAATCTAGAGAAGTTTTTTTTATGAAGCTTCTATACTGATCTTTATGGGTAAAAATAGTACCTGCACTGGGAGGGGCAGGGAGACCCTCAAGGCAATTTTTTGTAATTTGAACTGCTATTAATTTTTGTGGCATCTTCTCTAAGCCTCTCCTAAACTAGGAATCAAGCCCTTTAATACTTGCTATGATACAAATATTTTATCTTAAGAAGGCAGTGATGAAAGAGGAGACACAGCGATATTCATTGCTGAGGAATTTCTAAAGAATGGAATTTCCATCATGGCTGCCTTTGAGCCATTCTCTGTTAAGAAAATTGTTTTAAAAGCCCGGCTATAATCAGTAGTTAGGCAATATGAGATAAAAATATGCATTAGAAAACCATGCTTATGATTGGCATCATTTTGAAACCATCTTTTTACCTTGGACATGTGGGACATGGGGCTCATAATGGAAATGCTTGAGATTTTGAGAGTCCTGCTGCAGTCCATCCAAGCCAAGTAGCATAACTCGATGATTGATGGAATTTTTGGGGGTGGAAAGAAGAGTGGAAGATGGCTTTTAACTATAGCCCTGTGGTAACATATCTCTGCGTGGTGATACAGCACTCAAGGGGATGCTAAAAAACCCCTGAATTAATAAAACTGTGTGAGGTGAGAAAAGCCTTGTTGTAACAAACCAACAAAAGCATTGTCAGGGGCAAGGAAGAGAAGAAAACCCCGAGACCTCATCTCTACTTTGCTGACAGAGCGTAATAGTCAGCCAAATGGTCATGTATTCTGTGCATTCTTTATATTTTTCATTTGTTTTCTTGGTTAGCGTACAACAAAGAACAGCAGTGATGGACAGAGCCACAAACCCACAATGACTGTATATATTACAAAAATACGGACAGTGCTTACAGGAAAGTGACACAGCAGATTTAAAACGTGTGGTAACGTTAAAAATGTCTCTGTTTATTCTGGTTCCCACACTTTCGGGAGTTACAGGCATATGCTTTTCCCTTGGCATGAATCTGACAGAGCACTTAGTGCCTACTGAAGGCTAAGTCAAGTATAGCAGCAGGGCCAGGCCCTGAGGCCTAAGTAGCAGACTTCATCATCCATCATCCCCTGACAGATGATTTTGTGCCTCTCTATTACATAGGGAGAAAATGTTCACACAATGCACAGTAAATACAGATCCAAGGAGGGGGAATCTCCTGTTCTTACCTGTGACCAAATTGTCATTGTTATTAAAAGCATTTAGTTCGCTTACATAAGGAAAAAGGTCAGGGAACCAACATTAAATTTAAGAGGTAACAAGGAATCAGAGCTGCGCAATTTCCTGTAATCTTGTTTCCTTGGAGCACACAATGCTGGGTGTTTTTGTAAAAAAGCAAAACAGAGAAAGAAAGAAGTGGAAGCTGTGTGTTAGTTTAGCTAAATAAAAGTTTCTGTATTTTTATGGACAGAAAGAAATTTTGTGTGTGTGTGAAACTGTTGGTAGTTTGAAGTACCCTGCGTGGGATGAGTATATTTTGGATATTGGTGCTTTTACCTGTATCTCTGCCATGCTGTGTTTGGGAAGGGTTGGGGCTGTGGTGGTAACTGGGCCGGGTGGGTTTTATGGAAGAGTGTGAAGGGGTGAGATACCAAATACTCACTGTCTCTGAGTTTGCTTAGGTGGGAACAAATATCAGTATAGGGGGGTACCCTTTGTAATCTGCTGCACTTGAAACACAGAGAGGACCCGAGGTGAGGAACAGGAAGGTGGCATGCGCAGATTAGAGAGGAGCTGCCTCAGTTGCTGGAGTTGTTGGAGTGGTCCAGCCAGAGGTGTGGCAACTCGCTGAAAACATTCTCAGCTGAAACAGCCTAAAGATTTCTTTTTCTATGGATTTGCTTATTCATACAATGTATGCAGGAAGTGATGGCCTGGGGTTTGAGGCTGATGCAAGATTTGGTGAGTTATACAAATCTGGTAGAAATATATCTAATTTGTTATCATCTCCGGCCTATGAGCCTCCTGAAATGGTATGTCACTTGAGAATATTTACAGGTCTCTGTTTCCAACTGAAGAATATATTTCTATATAGTTTTTACTACTTTGCCTTCTTTCGGGCTTCAGAGGCCCTTAGCACAAGCTGTGTCTGTGCTGTCAGAGCTTTGCCGTTGCTTTGCCCTGGCAAAAAGCACAGAACTAGCTACTGCTGTGCAGGCCTATTAACAGTAGACATCACAAAAGTGTTTGGATCCAACCCTCACCACCTCTGCATTATATATTCACCTCACAGGACAAAAATACTTTCAAAACTATTAAGTCTTATTGAATTTTGACAAAGGAATCATCTAAGAACCCACTGTGATGATGACAGTGGTTTTTGGACATTGAAGAAAAATGTTTCTCTGAGAAATTCTTACATCATCTCTAGGTACTTCTATATGCAGCCACTAGGTAGCCTGAATAAATGCATACTTACTGAGGTGTAGTATTGACACTATGGTAAATGGAAGGGATATTCTGGCATTTACTGTGTATGTTATAGAAAATTCAGATCAGCTCCATACTTGTTTTTCCTATCAAGGTCATCCAAACCACTAAAAAGTCGTGAACTGCGGAAGGAAGTTCTAAGAGTTCTCATGTGGTCATTGCTAGAGAAATCATTTCCTTTAGTATCCGTATGTTCAGCATCTTTGCCTTGTTCTATCTCTGGTAAAGTTGTGGCATTGCTTTTAAGGGAGAAGAAGAGACAAAAACTTTCAGATAAAACTTTTTGAGTAACCTATTTGAAAATTGCCTTGTTGAATCATTACACTGAGCAGAATGCTTGTTTTGCTATGGTTATGGAAACAAGTAAGAAATTCTGCTTCTCTCTTCCTTCATAACTACTTTTTCCAGCTGAGGCTGAAGAGGTTATTTCTTTGTTGTCTTACCTTTCCAACCAATGTGCAAAGTTCATGAAAGGAGATCCCCCATTTGAAGTGATGTTTCCTAAGTCTCAGCTACAGCCAAGTAAATTAAAATACTAATTGTAAACCCAAACTCTGCCAAATATGGTGCTTTGGTCCCATTCTAGAGTGTGACGTAGAAAATACTCCGCTTTTTTGAGCACTGTTAATAGACTCCAGCTGGCTGTTTTTAAATGTGTGGCATTCACAGATGCTGCCTTTTTTTACTTTCATATCTGCTAAACTCTGGTGGACTAAACACGTGCCAGCAATGCCAAAGTATATAACACAAACAGATCTCACTGACTTCCATAGGTGTGTTTGTTTTTTAATAGCATGGGATGCATTGAACCCACGTTATGTATTTCTGCTGTGATTAGAAGGAAACATGGGTCTCAATTTGATTGTGAACCCAATAGTCCTCCTTGTAGTTTCTTCTTTTTTCACCTCAATTTATCAGCTCGTTATAGGTGTTGCAGTTGATGTGATCCAAAATCTCATTAGGGATATGTATGCATGTGGTGCCTGGTGTCCAAGTCTCTAACACAACTGATTACTAGGTGGCCCTAACCTGATCCGAGTCAGCCCAATTTTGAGCATGGATGACCCCGGAGGTTTCTTTTGGCCTGTTATTTTAAGATTCTGTGATTCTGTGTTTGGTTTCCGTGTGTACAGTATTCAGCTAACAAGATCTCATACAGGCAGGCTGGTTTTGTCCATAAAAATGCAATGGCCTTGGGGTATGTTGATCCACCCAAGTTTCTTCTTGGCAAGAGGAGCCCAACCTCTGGTTCCCGTTTTGCTTGCTTTTATAGCTGTTTCTGGGTCTGGTATGGGGTTCTGCCATGATGCAGAGGATTACTTTTCTGGGTAGGTACTCATTGCTTCTGTGGTTGAGTAGTTGGCTCAGTAAAACAGATGACTAGATGCTTTGAAGAAGCTTGCTGCGTGTGCTGGCGTGTTAGGCAGGCATAATAATAATGTAGGTCTTGCTACACTGCCTTGTGGCATGCTTGTTTGTGAGCTCAGGCGATTCCTGGCAGGAGTGATTCTGAGCATTGGGTCATCCAGAGAGAGCTGAGAGAATAAGCTGGGCTACAGACAGGACCCATGTTAGTGTGTTTTGTATATAGCTGTTCACATGCTGAGCAGAGTGAAAGAGTGATTTAGAGACAGCTGTATAGCACTCATCGGTGCTCTGATGTCTGAAGCCGGAGATTAAATTTCTGTGTAAAGGAGAACCCCCAAGACAGAGGTAGAAAGATTATGGTTTAAAGCAGGCTGATGGTCAGTAATTAATCCTTGCTGAAGAGTTTTCTGTGCTGCCATGCACTGACCTTCTGTAGCCTTAGCTGTGATTGCAACTGGTTTGAAATGTTTTATCTTTGCAGCTTTAGAAAAAAGCCTTTCTATAAATCAGAATTTTTGTAATAGTTTCCAACTAAAAGGCCTCATGTGCAGGCACAGCCACGTACCCTTTCACAAATGCAGAAAACCCCAACAGCTAAGGCCCAAAAGATGCAAGGAGCCCTTTCCGGAGAGCAGATGGTCAGAAGGAAAGGAATGTTCTTGGCAGTGGTAGAAAGAGAAGTCTAAAACACCTTCGCTTTGTATTTTCTTTTGCCTGTTTTATGCTTGTAATGAAACAGGAAAGTCTTGGTAATCCAGTACCTAACTGTGGTCACTGTGATGTAATTCAACTAATCTAATAAAAAATCTAAAGCTTGAAGCTTGGGGATGTGAAACCTTCTAGATTAAAGGAGATAGGGATAGAGGTTTTGGTCAAGAAGGACCATTTCATAACCAAAAAGTCATTGTACTTGCAAATGACTACTGTTGTGACTAATTATTATCATACTTTGGGGGGAAAGACAGTTGTTCAGTGAATGCATTTTTTTATTCTTTTCTCCTCTGTTCCTCCAGTGAAGTTACGCTTTTTCATTCACTGGCAAAGATGAAAGTATCACTCATTGAACACTCAACAAGTTTGGTTTAATTTTCCTAGGTTTCTGAGAGGAGAGCCAGAAATCAAACTTGGAGTCTGTTGCTGCTAATCAAATCATGACAGAAAGGTAAGAAACTGTCTCTTCTTTTTTCCTAGAGTTTGGGCTTTGTCCCTTCTGCTCCTGCTGCTCACAGTTATATTTCCAAAACTTTGCATGTCATCTCATAGGCAGACTTTCCTGGAATTTAAATTTGATCCATGATTTTTTTTCTGAAAGGAAAAAGGTTCAACCAGCTTTTGTGACTAGCAGAAACTGGAGAAAGATCTCTGTGAAAGGCACATTCAGTTACTACTGCACGAAAGACTTGGGGTGAGGCCAGCAAGACCATTTGTGCAAGAAGATAGGAGGTTCACACATGGGTTTTATACAACTTTGTTGGGAGCATTCAAACCGTGGTTTCATTCTGGGATTAGTGTCTGGTGTCAGGTTTTATATTACATGTTCTACCATAATGAGTTGCAACAGGATGAGCAAAAATGGACAGGCAATCCCACCTCCAGATTTCCCAGCCCTGTCACTTTTAGCATTGTAATTTTACTTTTTTACTTTTCTTTATCTTTGGCTTATTAGCACAAATATTCCTGAGGACAGTCCACATCAGCTATTTATGTTCATAGACCTATTCCTATTTGTTCCAGCAATCTCAGCCAAGAACATCTCAGAATTGACATTTTTAAAAAGCTTTTGTTTATGGGAAATTTTACACGTTGGATTTTCCAAACACTCAGCTGGGGAGTGATCACTGCAAACATCTGAGAATACTTTAGCTCTTCTAATTCTCTTATGATGTCTTACTAATACCCAAAGAGGGAACAACTGCTTGTTTTATAAACTAGTCTGCCAGGTTTCTTCAAAAGTTGTTAACAGTCCCAAATTTTCTAAGCAGATATTTGTATCTTAAATACATTTTGGTTTGCTCCTCCCTAGCTAAAGCTAATATTTTCCCCTCGTGGCATATGTCAGGACTAGCTTTTTCAAGCCTATAAGGTCTATTGTTGGGAAGTTTTAAATGGAACGCAAGCTAAATGCAAGTCTTCTGCATAGGAGTGAATTTTGCCCTGCTTCAGTCTCTCCTCCTTAAGTATATGTAGATGTAGACTGATCACCAAAATTGCAATTCAACTTTGTCTTTTAGTTCTGGTTAAAATAAATGCTACTGAATTTTAAAAGTTCAAATGTTCATTGAAATGCATACAGCACTGCCCCTGGGATAATACCTAAAGTATTTGTCGGTAAGCAATATTAATATACAATTTGCAAAGCAATAACTCGTATCCCAAGTGAAAAGGAAACACCGTGAAGCTAAAAGGTAAATAATAAATACTCATGAACAGGCATTCTGGAAAATCACAATTGGAAGAAGTGGTAAATCCCAAGGTTTTAGTTGTTTTGCTCTTACTTATTAACTTAGGTACAGAGTTTTGCTGTTTTCTGCTGGTGCCCTGGGGGAAAGCTCTGTCACTTTAGATGAAAAAAGAGTTTTTAAAATGTTACGAACATGTTCTGTCCTGTGTGTCCAGACTTAAAAAAAAAAAAAAAAAAAAAAAAATGAGGGGAGGGGGAGCATTTTTGGCAAACAATAGAGGCAATAAAGGAGGCTTCTTCCAAATATTATTGGCAATAATATTATTGATGATAAGAATCTGCTAGATGCTGCAGGAACATAGCAAAACAAAGTATTCATTCCTGTATTACTTCATGGTATGCTGATACTGGTCCCTTGAAATGCGTAGGAAAATGGGGAGGCTTTCTGGGACTAGCAGTTTAGAGCAAGTCTTCCAAACTTCACGATGTCTGCCAAGGACTCCTGGAAAACACAGACGTTTAGAACATATGAAACTGCCCACAGACTTAAAATTAAGCACAGGTAAAAGTGCTTCCTGGAGCTTTGGTTAGGGGACTCATTTTGATCAATGAATAAATCTATGACTCTTAGCAGAGACACTCCAATGCAGGAATGATGCCAGTGTTTTCAATCACAGTGCCTCTGCTGAAATAGTGATTGCTATCTGACCTACCAAGGGAAAGGTGATGTGAGCCAATGTGCTCAGGGAAACCATTGTTCTGATGTTACAATATAGTGAAGTTGCTAGGATATAGAAATGCTGATTGCGACCTACCCTCAGAACAATACCACGATGGTTGGCTGGGAACCACCCTGAAAGTAGGGAACAAAATTTTACAAGGGATTGAGTTCCAAAAATGGCGAAACAATTCAAATCTAAGACAGCTATCTAACTGGATAAGTAATGTGAAACATCCAGGCTGAACAGAAATAATTGGTGACACATCACTGCAAAGAAAAACTAGTTGAAGAAAGTTTGTAAAAATACCAACAGCAATTAAGGCAAGAGGCCTATAGGCTGAGTAATTGTCTTTAAAACACTGAGTACCATGTGTATTTCTTACTAAGTAAGTCTAAATATTAATGGTAATTTAATGGACAGATTTAAATTTATAGGTAGTAGGAATTTTTCAAAACTATTTTTTAGTAGTGGAAGTGGCTTAGATAATGCAATATCCATGTATGATTAAAACAGTAAAATTTTGATAAATTCAGCCCAACCATTATACTTCATTAATAAATAGAAATACTTATAGACTTAGCTACTAAAGGTGTGGTAGCCTTACAGGCTGAATTTGTACTAAGGAAGGGGAGAATCTTAAGGAGAGGCGTGCCATCCCAAAATTTTACAAAACAGCAAGAATCTCCTAAGTACTTCAGCACTTCAAAACATTGAGGTGAGGGCTAGATGGGACAGTGATGAGTTGGGAAAAAGAACTCAACTTTATCGATAAAGTCCATCCAGGGGGATGGATGGATGGACTAAGGCAGTTGTGGCATTAATGGAAAGCAACAGAATTTGGTGGGGTTTGCATCTTTCAGTCTAAAAGTTGGAATTTTGAGGAGAGGGCTTGCATTGCTTGTATCTACAAAAAACACTGCCCACTTTGTGTTTTTCTGGGTTGGTGCATGGATTAGCACGTCTTTTTTGTATGTTGAGCTCAGGTGTTTATGTGGATATGCTAAGTCTTACCAACTGGTACTTTAAATACAAATTGCGCTGTTTGTTCTGCAAACATCCATACATGGGTACACAGGAGTAGTCCCACTGAAGAGTAGAGAGTATTTATGTACCTTGAGGGACAAGGTCTGTTATCAGCTCACTCTGCGAGCTGAGCCCTCAGCACTTGTGTTTTAGGAAAATATACCATGGCTCAGAAGGTAGTTCCTATCATTCCTGAGCCAAATTCAGTGGCTTGTTGAACCACAGCATTGCCGCTGTGTTGAGAAAGATTACCTTGGTAGGGCCACAGTGTTAATATTTGGCTTTCTAAGCACAATTACTTCATTATCGTGTGGACTGAGTATAATACAGCATGAAAAAAATCCAGTACTTGTACACTAGAAATAGAAGTATACTAGTGTTTTGAATAAGAGACTTCTCAAAAATATTTCCACCTTACTGGCATTTCCAAGTCAAGAAAGAAAAATAGTTTTAAGACAGTGAAACAAAATTCTCTTCCCAGCCGCAGTATTTCCTGGAAGAGAAAAACTATCAATATGCATAAAGTAGGGAACATGCTACAAGGCTGGCCAAGCCTGCCTCCTGTGGATAGTTAATCTACGGCTATAAAATTATATTGTTCTTTGTATTAGTCTTAAATGAGTTGTACATATGTCCATTGTTGTCAGCTTAGAAAGTACAGTTGTGAAACCTTGGTTCCAAATGCTTAAACATTTTGTCATATGAAAAGAACTGAAAGCAGCCCAGTTTCTTCAACAATTGCATTAAGCCCTAGATGGCTAGGTTAGAAAGAAGTCTTCGCTAAGCATTCTTCACAGGGAAGCTGTAGGAAAATATATTTTTAAAACTGTTTAACTCTTGCTGTTCTGTCTGCATATTGTTTGGGAAGAAGACTTCTGTCTACATTGGTATTATTGCGGGTGCTAAAATTAGGTGAGTAATCACTGACTGACTTTATATAAGCACCTACAGCCTCCTTTCAGCAAATGATTGAAGTATTTGAGTTGGTTTAAGGATGGGCTAAAGTATACAATCAATGTGAGTTCTTTGAAACTGGGTGTTATATCTAATAAGGAGTTCTCTGTTAATCCAGAATCTGGCAGTACAATGAGCCATGTTAATAGTAAGGTCTGTGGGAGAGATGAGAGGGCAGAGTCAATATGGTTTGAGGTGCAGGTGACTTGTATTTGTATTAGTTCCCCTCCAGGTGACTTTGTTTTTCCTTCTGTGAATTCTGTCCTTTGCACTGGCTTTTCTTAGGAGCAGGGAGTTTGAAGAGAAGTCCTTTCAGGAGAAAACACTGCTTGAGTTAAAATATTGCAGAAAATGGGGACATACACCTTGAGTTTTAGATTTGGGGGAATTAATTTCCCCCCCCAAGTCTGAGTCAGGCTGAAACCACAAGCACTGGGGGGCCTCAGGGGCCGCGAAGGACAGGTTGTGTGAGAAGTGATTAGGGCTCTGTGAATTGCCAGGCTTCAGCTCCAGAAAAAGTTGGAAGCATCAGAGACATAAATTTAGTTTGTAGCATCTGATCTTCTCCCATGGAAGTCTCCACAGCACTAGAGCTTGCAGAAGCAGTGGTGAAGCCCAGCTAGCCTGGGTCCAAGGAATGAAACAAGCTCTACTTTGCCACTGACCAGTGCTTGCCTTTGGCTACATCCAGTTTCATCTACTTCCATCTTGCAGGCCACGCAAAGTGGCCTCACCTTGCATTTCCATTAACTGTGCCACGAGGCAGAGAAGGGCACACCTGAAGACACGAGGCACTGTTCTTCGCAAGCAGAATGAGCTTTGTGCTTAGACTCTCTTTACCTACTCTGTAATTTTGCTGCTCATCTGCATGTGTGTAGGTAGTCAAATACTAAAATTGTGTTGTAGCTACATAGTTAAATCACCTGAGTGGAAGGCAGAGTCCCGCAGGAGTGGCATCAGAGCTAGTATGCATGCCTTGCTGGCTGTTAAGGCTCATTTTCAATAAAGTTCCTACACCTGTTAGGCTTATGGCTTCAGGTTATGCCTGGCAGGTGTGATCTCTTTTTCCACAGCTGCAGCCCCTTTCTAATCTTGTAACGGTTTTAAGGCACAATTAGTGGTTTGACTCCTTTAAACCAGCTAAAAGGTCTTGTCCTAGGAGAAGTAAACAGTTGCATTCAAATTCAGGCTTCTTTCCCATTTTTGAGTGGTTTGCATGACTCCAGGTATGGAAGGAACCCTTCTGGACTGAAATTGAGTGATCAATGAACTGGTGAGTGGTGAAGAGGCATTGCTTGCTCTTCATAATTTTTATTGTGTTTCTTTACACAGTATTAGTATAGTAGTTCACTAAATATTTTCCATTAAGAGGGGGGATTCTTTTGGAAAGGCAAGGACACTGCATTTTTCCTTTCCACTTTGGTTCCTGCCTTGTTCTGAAACAGCAGGTATTTAAAAAAAAAAAAAAAAAAAAGGCTGTTAAGACTGTGCTGATGCAGTTCAAAAGAATGTAATGTTGATGTATATATTGTGTTTCATCCCATGTTTTAAAGATCTAGTACTAGAACCGAAAGGTCTTGGAGAGAAGTCCCTTGGGAAGCAGCCTTGTTCTCAAGTTTGTGAATTTACAGTTAAGAGGCAAAACCAGGGAAAAATAAAACTGATCACATAATAACAATTAGTGGGAGAGAAAAACATGTGGTGACTAAGGGTTTTGATTTCAAAACTGGAATAGTAGGTTGTCTTCCTAAACTGTTTAGGGGGAAAAAGGCTTAATTTTATATTTTTCATTTAAATATGCCTCTTATTCTCTAAATTTTGAATAGTGGTGTATAGTAATACAATGGTCATATTAGAAAATATGTGCATATAGAAAGGGTTGGTGGCTGCAGTGGCATAGGCAGCTCAGTTGTTGTGAGAGGTTAGGACTAGTTGCACACAGTCTAAAGCAGCGGGAGAAAATACCTCCAAAAATGTGAATTTCAAACTTTATAAATGGCTCAGGCATCAGTGGATTAGTATTGCTTCCAGGCTTGTCATGATGAGCCCGGCTTCAATTCCAAATAGCAAATAGCTTTGCATCATAATCAGTCTTTGGCCGGCGTTGTCTTTTCATCTGTGTGCCTCCAGCCCTCGGTGCTGTGAGCCTTCAGGCCTGACAGAGAGTTGTTTCATGTACCACATGGTGGGTAATAACACAGGAGGCCTCCACCTCTCTAAGCTAAAACGGATTCTTTATTAAGAGCGCAAGGGTTCTGCATTTGTAGATTGCACTCGGGCCATGTGCACGCAGAATAGCTTAACTGGTGTCCAAGCTCCAAAAAACGAAAACCGGTGTTCTTTCTTCCGAAGTCTGTGGGGAGATGCTGCAGAAACTGCCTTCACAGGAGTATTTCAGGAGAATGCATGTGCTAGAACAAACAGCTAATAGATGAATAATTTTGAAACTTAGGTGTGTGTGTATACATGTGCATGCATACACGCAACAAAATAACGTTGAAATGGTTGTAGGGAACTCTTTCTGGAGGAAGATATGATTTCCGATATTAAGATTTCTTGTGGTTTATTCCAGAGAGTCTTGTTCTGTCACTGTTAAAGACATATTGCTGAGCAAGATCAGTAACTGATCTGGCACGTCCCATTCATCTATTTACCTGCGTTGCACAGGAACAGAGGATTTAGGGGAATGAAAAGTACTTGCTGCTCAGTGCATGTGTGTTCTCCATTGAAACTAGAAACAGTTTAGCACCTTCGCTCTGCTTGGCTATGTAATTTATTGGCATGGATTCCTAACATCATGCTGGTTTTTTACAAAAAGAAAGACTTTTTCATGTAACAAAATGTAGATAATTGCTTTGACATTTTGGGTTAAGAGAGCTGTTTATCTTTCTTAAAAGTGATGATTTTTTTTGTATTTGTATTGTCTTTATTAATACACACACGATGGTTTGTAAAATTGATTCTATCTTCCAAAAAACCTAGCTGGTTAAAAAAGTAGAATAGCTGGGAGTGTAAGGCCAAAACAATGAGTTTGGGGATAGAGAGTCAGCTGATATGACTTTGTTCACATTATTCACTTAGGGAATAAAAATTAATATTTGAAAAATATATTAAAAACCTAAAGCCACCTTATTTTGCTGCTGCTTTTGGCATATTTGCCAAGGGACACAACTGTGTGTTCAGAAAGAAAATTGTTTCTGGTTTGAGATTCTACTAAATAATCCCTAGGTTGATTTAAAGTTTACTCCAAAACCTACACTTTCAAATTTGCCATGTATTTATGATGAAATACTGTGACAAATCTACCAATGCTTACTTTCTGGCATTGGTAGATTTGGGATTTTGGTGTATTAGTGTGTATATCAGCAGCAGTAATAACTGAAGCTCATGGTACAACTTATGATTGAATGCTGAGTTGGTAAATTTATATTTTTTAAAGTTTGCTGTTTTCATGACTGAATGAGGATCTTTTCACATGGAAACAATTGTGTGCAGAAAATTGCTGCAGCAATTTTGGAGGCCATTTCTAATTTACAAATTTTCCCATGCACAGTGTGTCCTTGTTTCTGCCTAAAACCATACTTTAACAGTCAAGTAATATAAATTCTTTAAAAATGGAGTTTTATAAGGGAAATACTGATACCATCTTAGCTACATGCGTAGCAATTTCAAAAACGGACCCTCCCATGCATTTACACTGACTTTTCAGTTCTTTTACTTTTTCCCCAGCTGCAACTGTTTTTTTTTTTTGATGGTTACTCTTTTTGCCATTGAGTGTTCATGCATTGACAAGAAAATTCTCTGCTGTTTCCTCTTAACAGCAGGTTTTCATGAGTATTAAACCCCAAACTAGTTATGTTGATGAGGGAATATTTGAATCGTTTCATCAAAATTGATACAGTTACTTTCCAATTTCAGGACTTTCTTAATTTAAAATTTCTTCTTTCACATATAATACCTTTTCTCATCTAAATGGTTTTTCTGCCACATTCATCAATTTTTATGGTGCACTGTAAATTGTTCCCAAGTCTTTTGTGGTGATTTAGACAATTTATCTATTAACAAAATTGTAATACAAGAATACAATCATTTTCTGCTGCATGCCTTAAAGTTTTCAAGTAATAATACTTCTCTGTCAAAGATGCTGTGACATTCTAGAAAACAGTTTAAGTAGATACTTTACTGCCAATGATTATGGTGTTTCAGGAGGTTTTCAGTGAAGTCAGGCCCCTGATTAAGCATGGAAAGCAACTTAGTATCTTTCAGAATTATTTAATCTTTGAGCAGAAATCAACTAATTTATTTCTCAGACAAAGTAATTAAAATCCTGCCCATGATTTTAAATATATATTTCCTTCTTGGTTGCACAACTGATTCTCAATGCTTCATTCCTTACTAACTGCATGGTTAAGCTTAATATATGCACAGGCAAATTCAATTTTGCTGTAGTAATTAGTATGCATTTTGAGGGGGAAAAAAAGCAGCAGCATGCATAGCAAGGTTTGGTATTATCACATATATTATGCATGTATTGCAAGAAGAGATCACAGATGTAAATAGACCCATTAGCAATATAGATTATTTGCATTATTTTGTAAAGTTCTTTAATTGCACTATAAGAATTTTGAAATGGAGAAAGAATCAAAGGGCAAAACAACATTAGAAAGTTCAGGTAATGCAATGTGAATTCAGAAGTGAAGGAAAAGTTAATTAATTCATGTTTTTAGGAATTGTTCAGAAATCACCTAGCCTATAAAACTCATTTTCACAAGATTTTGCAGAAAGGAAGAGACTTAGAAGAGAAACAGAATTGGACTTTAAGTTAGCAAAGAGAGCTAAGAAATACTAACCCTACAGAGGTTCTGTGGAAATAACATTGTGTGTACATTCTTGTCAAAACCCAACCAATCATATATTACAGTTGTGAGTTTTTATTTGGTGAAAAAGGTATCTCTTTATTCATCAGTGGTTTTGGTTTAGGGATTCTTAAGGAGGATAGAGGTCATGGAAAATTATGGATTATACACTCAGAGAAATAAGTATATATAAAGGAAGATATAAAATAATACCTAGAGTTTTGGAAGTCATGTAAGGTCCTATCTGTCTAGCAAAGGCAGTTTTTGACTAGTGAGGTGTGTAAAAGGGTTTTCCTTGTATGCAAGTTTTTTTCCTATCTGCATAACACACGGAGTTTTTTCACCTCTGAAACAGCCAGCAGTAACACCACTTAGAGGCTAGACAGACAACCACTCACCTGACCCACAGGAACAATTTCTAATCTACTGACTTCACATTTATTTGAGTATGATCTACTGGCACCAGGAGAATTGCGCTCCCGTTGTTCGAGTGAAATACAGTAGGAGTTTCATGGGCAGCAGGAAGGCTGCTGTGGGGTTCCTCCGTCCTGCTGTGGTTCGGACGCGGCAAGCGCATTCCTGGGTCACGTGCAATTGTTCCTACGTGTTTGATGATTAATTGACAGTGGCTCTTGAAGATAACTAACTCTGGTAATAATTACTGCCCTGGCTAAATATGTGCTATCACCCCACCATTGTTCTTCAGGGTTTGGAAATAAGTCATATGTTGGATTCAGAATCAATGCAGTCATTTTATGGTTATTTGTGCTTTAATAAAACTATGGGTAAAGAATTAAGAATCACTTACATTTACATGGCCTTGTCTCTTCTTGACCTGAAAGCTCTTATATAGAGCAAAATGATTAAAGTTCTTGGTTAGGGTAGCAAGACGTGTTGTTCCCTTCATCCAGTGGTGACTCTTTCCAGAGTGTGTGTAAGAAAAAGAAATACTGTATAAAAAGATGCATGATTAATCATACATATTTGTTCATGTTTCAGCATTATCTTCCTTTCTGTGAATATAGTAGCAATGAATAATTTTTAACATCAGAGGATGCAATCAATGAGGATTTTGACTGACTAAGGATTTCTGGGTTTGCCCTATGAAAAAGCCAGTTGACATTCATTAGAGCTTAAAAAAAAATAAAATTCAATACAACTTTTTTTACTTGAAAGCCCAAAAGTTAAGCTGAAAGATGTGTCACAGAATCATGCCGATGCTGCTGAAATCTTTACATAAAAAACTCAAAATGAATAGTCAGCTTTCTAATTTCACTTCAGGAATGTTGAATGCATCATTTTATATTTCCTGGTCTATGTAATACATAGTATTATATGTTATATTTTAGTACTGTGAAAATTAATACATTGATTTCACATTGAGGAAAGTATATAATGGTATTATAATGATATTAAGTCTTTCGTTTTGTTTTGGTTTTGTCATAGGAAATTCTTTGTGTTTATTTAGAGAGACCAAAAAATAGGAAAGAAAATCCTGAATTTCCCAAAAGAATTCAGATTATAGATTTTTATCAGCTCTGTGACTGTGGTATCTGTATGAAAAGCTGCTTTTTCCTTTTAGTAAATACATTGGAGGGTATTAGCTTAATTTTTATGATATATTAAAGTAAAAAAAGGTGCAATTTTTCTATTTATTTCCCAACAATAACATCGTTGTGATGGTAGCGTGAAGGTCTGCTCTTACAGGCTGTACAGTTCTTTCTGAATACTGAGCCAAAAGGATGATGAAGCAGACCCTTCTTCCTGCATAATGATTATTCAAACAGGTAGACCTGAAGTATTTGCTTTATCAGTGTCTACCATTTTCTCAGAGAAAGCTGTCTAAAAAAAGTGCTCTCGTAACTGGCCCCTTTTGTTGAGAAATTAGGAGAACCAGGCAAGACTCTATCTGTGTAAGGCTGTTCAGAGAACTTCCAAGCAGGGAAAGGAGTGTATCTCCTCCTGCTGTTGCACATAAGAAATCATTACTCCTATGCTATCATCTTCCTGCTCCATTTGTATGTAACACCCACCAATTCTCCCTTTCCATCTCTTCTTTTCTCTCACATCTCCATATGCTTCTCAGTTGAAAAAGACTTCTCGGTTAATCTATGAAATGTGTCCACTACTCTCTGCTTCAAAGAAATTCCTTAAAAACCAACCATATTTCAATTATAACGATTCCATGCTTGTATTTCTCTGTATCGTGGGTTATAAAGAGAATTATTTTAAGAAATGATGCAGCAGTAAAAAAGGCAATGCAAACTTAAGATGCATTAGGAGTGGTATTTTGAGAGGAAATGCTAGTGCTATTACAGAGGCTGTGGTACAACCTCAGAAGTATTGTGTAGTGTTGGTCACCCATGGACAGGAATGTTCAGTAAAACTGGAACAGATGTAGAGAAGGGTCATAAGGATTATTAAGGCAATGGAAAAGCCTGTTTTATGAGATGAAGCAAAAGGATTTAAAATGTTCTAGCACGGCAAAATAAAAGCTGAGGGCTTATGTTTTCTGTCTAGGATATAACGGTTGGAGAGACATAGGAAAGTACCCAAACTAACAGGTAACATAGAAGAAAACAATAGTTCATTAATAGATTTAAAGTGGTTTTTTTTCACTCTGAGGCCAGCCAGGGCCTTAATGAAAATATAGGGGGAGAAGAGTTCTGTATCCTTTCATGGAAGCTATGTGAAATGTCGGGAAACCAGAACATGCGCCCTAGGAATTCCTTTCCTATGAATGCTGCAGCATTGTAAGTTTTCTCCATTAATAATTTAAGTCTTTTACTTTATATCTCACACATCTGCTGTAAAAGATTTAGCCTCATGCTCAGACATTCCTTGTCTTCCACATACTTCCTGTGTGATATTAGGTAGGTCACTATGTCCTTCTGTTTTCCATGTGTACAATGTGTGTATTAGTATTCCTTACCTCAAAGGGATGCTGGAAGGATAAATATAGTAATGGCTGTGTTGGCAGAGGCAAGTAAATACTTTATCATAGGCAAGGAATCTCTTTGCATTCACACGATTTCTCTGTTACACGGTATCATTTCCATCAAAAAGCCTACGTAAAGCACGCAATAATAATGAAATGTTTGGTTGGTTCACTTACAGATACATGCATATCTGCATTTCCCAGTTTTTACAGTATAGAATGTAAAATTATTCAGAGCTTGTTCTGGGCTTCCCAGTATAAGAGTGATGGGCATGCTGGGGTGAGTTCAGCAAGGGGCCACAGGGATGATTAAGGAGTGTCTGTCTTAGGAAGGGTGGCTGAAGCTGTTCAGCCTGGAGAAGAGAGGACTTAGGGGGACCTTATTAATGTGTACAAATATCTAATGAGGTAGTTAAGAAGGTGGAAGCAGGCTCTTCTCAGTGCTGCCCAATGACAGGACAAGAGGCAATGGGCACAAATTCAAATAGAAATTCTATTTAAACAAAAGAAAAAACACCAAACTTTTTCCACCTTAAGGCTGGTTGAACATTGGAACAGGTTGCCTAGAGAGGTTTGTGGGGTCTCCATACCTGGAGGTATTGAAAGCTGAACTGGAGCTGGTCATGGGCACCCTGCTCCAGCTAACCCTGCTGGAATGAGGGTGGGGGTTGGACTTGGATGATCTCCAGAGGTCCCTTCCCACCACGTCTGTTCTCCGTGATCTTTTCTGTGAAAATGAATGAAAGAAAAGGAAAACTTCCTCTTGTAAAATTTCTGGAGCGAGTCAATCTTTATGTATTTCATACATACTGTTAAGCTAAATACAGCAGGACAGAAACCTGAGATTCTTAATAGCTCTTTGCTACCTAAGTGCGTGGCAGCTTGGCTATGGTATGAATGGTGAATTTCATACCCGAGTGTCACTTGGACTCTTGCCATTGACTTCTGTGCAGTCAGGATTTTAGTGTAAATGTCTCAAAGTGGAGAGCCACTGTTGTTCTTAGAGCTGCTGTTTTCTTTTCATCCTGGACCAGTATTGATTTACTTCTCCAAAGGGAAGGCTTAAATCTGTATACTATAGAAGTATATAATGACATTTTTGTTTTATGCTTTGTAAAACAAATAGAAATGTACATCCTGTTACAGGGATCTGGCAAGAAGAAGAAAACTTGTGGCTTCTACAACAATTTTGTAAAATAAATGTAATTCCACCCTGTGAACAATGGAGGGTTAAGTTTACATCTGAGTCTAAATTTTCTGTAGTGACAACCCAGCACTCCAAAGGAGGAGACTCTCCCAGTGCAGATACCCTCCTCATTAAGTTACTTCACAAAATGAAAGCCTTACTGTTCTAAATCCTGAAGGAATATTGTAAATATATATTTTGTCATTCTTCCCCAAATAGTATAAATGTAGACAAAGAAAGCGAAGTGGGGCAATGGTTCCTTGAGGAGGAAGCCTTTTGTCTTAGCATTAGCTTGTGAGGGAAACATTGACCTGCATCTGAGAGATGAACCATGCTGAGACGTCCTGGAATAGCTCTAGTCCCGGTTTATAATTCCACAGACACTTCCTTTTAAAAACTTTCTAAATATCTTGTTAGGGCAAGATTCGCTGCCTTGTTTTTTTTCTTTTTTCTTTTTATTTTCTTTTTTAAAAAAAAAAATCAGCTGAACTATCTAAAAAACATCAAGATCTGTCCCAGAGGGACTTCTTCCTGGACAGAGCTTTTTGTTCCATGATGAGAGACAGAATCAGAGCTGTCTAAATAATAAGAACCAGATTCCTGAAGTGTTTCTTTTGTTGTTTTTTTTTTTTTTTTTTTTTGGGGGGGAGACTAAAATTTGATTTATTGCTCATTGTAGGGTCTGATTATCTGTTGTTGTGAATTTTCACGTGGCCACTGGTATATGTCAAAATGTTGTGAAAATTTAATAAAAGATTAAACGTTGAAGTGCATTTACATTATTTGTTGTTCTATTCCACTTCTGTTTAATAATAACGTGCTATCCAGTCCAACAGCTGAAAGTATTCAGTAACTACTCAAATGCCATTAATGGCAAAATGTGAATATGGAATACAAAATTCTTTCCAGCAGTACTTTTAGACTAATTTTAATTGGTCAGATAACATCTGTAAATTACAAACACATTTACAGAAACTAAAACCTGCTTATGAAATGTTTGTAAGAGATCGAAATCAATTTGATTTTGACCCCTCAAAAAGTATTATATAGCTAACTCATTAAACTACATTAGCTAGTCTCGTCTCATGAAATAAAGAAAAAAAACCCAGGTCATGTGTATTGTCCTTGTCACTTTTTAATGCCAACCAGAACAGGGTTTATTCAGAACCAGTTGTTGGTACTTCTAAAATGGCATTGTCTTGTAAGGCACTAGGATGAAAAGACAAATGCTTGTAATATAAAATTTAGATGTATGTGGTGTCAAAATGGATAGTAACTCCAAAATGCTGTGTCAGTTGGTCTACCAATACACACTGCTATGTGTGATAACATTTCTCCCTTTAGAAGGTAACTTCATGATTTTTGTGACAACAGTCAAAGAGCATTTCTGTGACCTCATTTGCATTCACTCCTTTAGAAGTGATTTAACTGCCACAGTTATTCAGGCTGAGGCATGCTCCTGGTGGCACCTCCAGTGCATTCTAAACTTGCAGTAGTAAAAATGATAATGCTTTAAAATGTAATGTATTTTTGTTACCATCAAAATACAGTAGCAGTAGCATGATTCCCCTTTACATGCTTGCTTAGGCTGCTGCCACACGGCAGAAAGTTGGCAGCTAGGATATCAAGGTTACTTCTCAGACTGTGTAAGTATACTGAATTATGGAAAAGGTGGGAAGAGAGATCAGCAGAGTTGCAGGTGGAAGTGTTATATAATTTGCGGAGGATTTTGTGGAGTGGATGTTTCTCATGGAGTAAAATATATTTTCCATCATCTCTGGGCATCTGAGAGGCTCTGGCAATGTCCATGCTTTCTTCTGTCTGCATGTTCTTATTTTTTATGTTAGGAAGAAAAGACTTATAGTAACAAAAGACCTAACTAGAGAAGTGCACAGATAATCTGATGGCAGGTGAATGAAAAGTAACGTATACTGGAGGGAAAAAATGTCTGTCACTGTACCTTGTTTGCACTCTGCTAAATTAACTGTGTCAACTCAGGCAAGGGAATCCACTATCACTTTAGACACCTCGGTGTGAAGCTGCAGGTAAAAAAAATAATATTAAAGAGAATGGTGAAGTTACCAGAAGAATAGGTGACAATAAAGTAATGCCATGGGCAGTCCTGTCTGAATTACTGTGTGCAGGTACTGATCATTGGCTTTCAAAATTAAAAAACTGAAAGTGATGTTGGAAAAGTTGGGGAAACAAACTATTGAGGAAGGATTGCAGCCAGATGGAAAAGGCTGGCTGGTTTGCCTTGGAAAGAAGGGGTGACCACTTAACCAGAGTTGGGAGGGCTTGGCAGCTCCACCTTTCATGTGCAGGATCAGAGCCAAGGTCTGTTACTGGGCTCTACAGAACTCACAGCAACTGTTAGGAGGAAAATGCTATGGTTTTAAAGGCCATTCTCTCAAGTTTTATGTACCTTGGATTCACTACTCTTGGATTTAAGTCAGCTTTATTATTTTAACTAGTTTACAAGGAGACAATATATGCAACTGTATATATTTGTCCAGCAGAGTTGCTTTTTTCCCCACTAAGCTTGTTCTCCTAGAATGTTGAATGCATGGAAAAAAAAAGTTTATTGGAAATTATTGTATTTGAAAAGGGCCTTAGCTATTCCCCAGAAAGAAGAGAAGCGAACACAGGGTCAATTTACAACCTGACCTGAAAACACAAAGTTGATAATCGGCCATCACTGCTTATTGTATCTATGATCTGATTTGTTGAAATGCTCAATAAATCCACTATTAGGAGAAAAAGTGCTTACATGCATTTTTTTCTTAAAAAAAAAAAATTTAAACAACAAAATAAAAGATTGATTGACAAGACATCAATAAAGCTTTGAGCACACACTGCTGACCTTTTTTTCTTTGCACTGCAATCTGTGTTTATTAGAATTCAGCTCCTATAAATAGGTTTCTGTGGATAAAAAAGCAAGCAGCTTCTTAGGAGTTTTGTTCAATAAACTTCTGTGAAAATTCTAAAGACTTAATACATGGCTTTCAATTTAATTCATTCTGTCTTCCCTTCTTAAAAATAAGATATAAGTGGGGATGAAATAGGTTTAGCTGGTGGAGTGTTTTTTTTAAAAGCTGTATTCTTAAAACTCACCTTTCCTTTTTAATGCTTGCTACAGCAGTTCATTCAGAACAGACAGGATATATATCATCTCACGCCTGGTACTGTAGGCTATTTCTCCCCTTTAAATAAAAACATATTATAAATCTGTGCTTCACTTGAGTGTTGTAAGCACTCACGTTAGTGACTTCAAAAGTAGAGCTGGAATGAGGCTTTGGCAGGCACTAAAGAATACTGACCAAGTCCTTAGACCCTATTTTCTATTTGATCTTCCCAAGAAGAAAATCTCTTCAGAGCCTTTCAAAACAGTAAAGGTGGCACAGCAGTGATTGCAAGCCTAGTGATATTCCTGTATTAGGGTTTTTGTTCTTAAAGCCCTGCCTCATGGAATCCTGTGAGAATCTCTTTCATTTTGTGTTGCTGAAGTAAATGTGTAGTTGATGTTGCTCGAAGTAAAAAGTGAAATAAACCCCTAAAGTTGAAAGGGTCAAAATTTGAAGATGCAGGCTCGGAATTTGCTTGTCTCCTCAACATGTGTTTTACTGAGTGGAGCATTCCAGGGCTGGCAGGTAAAGGATACTTTTGTCCTGGTGTCAGATTCGGTGTGTGTTTTTCCTGAACTGCTTCATGATGGAAGAACAGCTAGTACTACCGGTTTTGTCCCGGAGTTTTCTTCATCACTAGTACTCCCTAAAAATCAATTGGTTTTCTCCACCATTTTCCATTACCCTCTTCTAACACAGTGATTCTGGCTCAAGTACGTTTTTTTTATTACCTTCTAACAGTGTTTCTGGCTTAAGCATCTTTCCCTTGATTAATGATACTAATCACTGATTATGTTAGAGAAGGGAAGGGAACTGTCTTCGTGTGGTGTTGGGTTTGTTGGGGGGTTGTTGTTACTAGTTTTGATTTTGTGTTTTATTTTTGTGTTGCCTTCCCCTGAACCCCTCTCTCTCCATTGTGTTTGACGGAAAGGTCCTTTCACCAGGTGCGAACTGTTTTAAGTGTTCACAAAGTGTGAAACAGGAAAAATAATGCAAGTATTTCTTGTAAAACAACCCACAAAGAGTATCTGCAGTACACCTCGGGTAGTCCCATGTAGCATGAAAACATTCTTGGAGTGCTGAAGCTCATGGGTACCTGGACAACTAGGCTCTTGCCCTGTGCTAGCATTGAAAACCAGAGGGCATTTATTTTCTTCTTTCAGATACTGGGTGGGAGCTGGACCGGCTATTTCTATTAATCTAAGTATTTAAAAATATTAATGGTAATGGTAATCCCATCTTCTCCCTCTCATCCAAGTAGTAGTAAAAATACTAAATTGTTCTTGGATGGGATGAACTATATATGCAGGATGTATTACCCTATTTAATCTCTTATTGTATTAAAACTGGCAGCTACTGTCACAAAAACATAACATGATTATTCCTCTGAATTTTGGGTATGCTATGATTTGGGTAAGGTTGCACACAAAGCAGGTAATACTACTCTTGTAGACCAAGAAGTGAGAGGGTATGTAACACTCTGCAAAGATGATGATACAAACCAGAGCACCTATTTTGTCCTCTCCCACATCGGGGGTGGGGTGGGTGGTACAAAATATGAGGTCTTTTTAGAAATTCTGTACATGTATAATGCATACCGTATACTACAAATCATTCCCATTTCTGCACGATATATCTGAAAGACATCCACACTCAAGTCAAATTTTATCTATTAAATATAACACTTTAAAGAGACATGCAAGCATTACTTTCAGATACAAGAGAACTTTAATTCTGCTTATTCAGTAATAATTTATTTTGCAAGCTCTGATCATTAGGATTATTATTAATTACCATGCCATTCAGCTGTGCTGACAAAAGAAAAATCTTTCTGATATCACAGAGCACATTAAAAATATTGGATTAAAGAATTAGCTCTGCCAGATTTTAAATAGAGCAAAATAAAATGGCTAATCAAAATCTGAGCACATACAAGGTGATCATTTACCTACTTTCATTGCACATTGTTTGAATAGTTTGTATTGTGGATGTGAAATTGCCCTCAAGGATGTTAGTTAAAGTAATAAAGGCTTCCCTTCGCCTCAGGAGCCACTCCCTTTGTGATATGACCTTTCTGTGACTTCTGAGCTCGACTCATTATGAAGAGAGACAAATGCTTATTTTAAGTCTTTCTGAAAGCTTTTCAGGCACTGGGTTTTACAGCAAGGTCCTTTTTTATCTCTTTCTAGACTAGTTGCGATTGGGAGTGGTGGGTGGGAAGAAATAATCGTAGGATTGTTTAAGTTGGAAAAGACCTCTAAGATCCAGGTCCAGCTGTTAACACAGCACTGTCAAGTCCACCATTAAACCATGTCCCCAAGTGCCACATCTGTGTGTCTTTTAAATACCTGCAGGGATGGTGCCTCAACTGCTTCCTTGTGCTGTTTCAGTGCTTGACAACCCTTTCTGTGAAGGAATTTTTCCTTAACACACAATCTACATCTCCCCTGGCACAACTTGAGGCCATTTCCTCTCATCCCATGATGGCTCATTACTTGGAGGAGGAAACTGACACCCTCCTCGCTACACCCTCTTTGCTACACCTTCCTTTGAGGTAGCTGTAACAAGTGAAGAGGTCTCCCTGAGCCTCCTCTTCTCCAGCCTAATAACCACAATCGGAGACTTCAAATGGTGTTTTCTGTGTCCGGTTTTGTGTTAGTTTTGAGGAGGGAGGGTGGTTTTTGAGTCTACAATGAGGCAATCTGTGCTGGGATTTCAGTGTTTTGGAGCAGCATGGGTAGAGCACGCTCACCCCAAAGCTGCTTTACCTGAAAATCAGACCTAGTTTTCCCACACCAGGACCAGTGGCACAATGTGCCCAATTCCACAGCGCATCCATGCCCACATCTCCCATTTTTTGGCATGCTCGACGCTGCCCTCATGGCAGCGAACAAAAGGCAGCCATTTACACGTGCTGTTGCATTAGGGCTGTCCGTGCAGGGGTCAGTGCGTTGGGCCAAATGTTACCTCCTTTTTGTGATATGACCTCGTCAGTGTTGTGGTCGATATTTTGGGTTGAGGTCACCTCAGCTGGGGCATGTGGGTATTTCTGAACAGTCGGGTGTTGGCGCACAGGCTCTGGGAAATGAATACGCAGCTTTCGGTCGCTGGTGCGGGACGGGCGGCCCCACAGCTGGTTCGGCTCAGCCCCTGGCCTGGGCAGCCACGGCGAGATCCCTGCTCTTGTCTTGAAGCAGATACTTTGAGTCCCTTTTAAACGTGTCCTTGTAGTAGGCTGGAAGTCAAGCATGTGTTTCACATCTTCAAAGTATGGCTGTAAAACAAAACATGGCTGTTGCAGCAGAAAGCCAAGGCCTTCCCAGCCGGCTGAGGCGGCAGCCGGTGCCCCGCCAGCGCCTGAGGGGGGAGACACGCCTGGGCTGGCGTGCGGGGCTGTTGGGCCAGTGCCAGAAGCTTCCTGTCAGGGCGGCCTGCTGGCCCTGGGCTCACCGTTGCCGCCCCAGAGGGCTCAGGAGCAGGGAGGTGATGGACCCTTTTCTGGGAACCATGAGGTGATCCTTCCTGAAGCGCCAGTGTTTTGGTGAGGGGGTTTCCCCCTGTAGCATGCATCTTCTGCACCATCAGCAAATGTGGTGGGTAGATAACTTTTTTTATGAGGTATAGATTTCTTGTGTTTAATTGAAGGTTTAAGAAGAAAAGCCACAGAACTCTGAAAGTTGCCATAAACTTACAGGGCTGCTTAGCAACACTGCAGAAGACTTATTTGTAGTGATCTGTAGGCGGGTAGGTCACTGTGCCCGATAACCTTCGGAGGGACTACCTGTGGAAACCCAGAGGCTGCTGAGGTAGAATTGGAAAGATAAGGAGAAATGCTGTAAAACAATAACTTCATAAACATGGTCATTTCTAGCCTCCTTCCCGTTTTGCGGTAGCTGGTAATTTTTCTGAGTATACGTGTTCAGAATTACTCACCAGACAATTTCTGCAAGATTTCTTGGTTGCAGATGGTGTAGAAGAAACCTCTTATGAGTGAAAGCATTGGGGCGATGCTGGAGAGATGTGACAGGTCACCTGCATGGTGCTTGTCACTTGTGTATCTGGGAAGCAGAGCACTTGTACTCAGGTTTTCAGGAGATGCACAGATGCTGAGAATGATTATTTAAAAGTTATTCTCTCTAAGACTCAGTAAAAATGTGTTGTTCGTAGAAAAAAGCGTGTTGAGAAAGCATCTTTCCTAGGATGTTTGTTAAAAGTGAAGACAAAGTGTGGACAAACAATTTTATCATCTGAGCAAATATTTAAAAGAAATCTTATGTGTAGATGCATACTTTTTTTGCCCTGCAGAATTTGCCAGGGTGCATTTGGGAGTATTTTACCCACTCAGCTGTAATCTTGACGTGAAGTGTAGAACTAAGTTTACCATTTCCATTTCAAAAGATCACTTAATATCTTTTCTGCAAATTTTTTAATTTGTTTAATTAAACTTAGCACTCCATTGCACTTCATTAGATCTATTTAATTTTCACATATCTAAGCAGTTTTTCAAGTACATAATTAAAAGAATAGTTTTATAAAATCAGTACTTTTTATACATTAACATGCTCAAGAACAGGAACTATATTTTCCCGTTGATTAGCATGCAATGCTGAAAGCATTAGTATAAAGTACTAAGAAGGAAATAATCTAGTCCTGTTTAAAAAGTCCACCCTGAAGCTGGCCACCAGGTATTTTGAAGAATGAAAGAGCTGTGTGCTTTACTGAAACTTTGCGGGAGAAGTGAATGGAGCAATAACCTCTATATTAACTATCCGCAGGCAGTAGGGAGTTTTCTTTGTGAAGAGAAATGGTCTGTAGCATGCAACTAGGAGTTCAGGTTTGGGTTTCAGCTTGGGTACCGTACAGAGGTGGATTTCATTAAGCCAGTTCTTGTGGCTGAAGTAACTGGGATGTAGTAAAAGGGGCTTGTGTATGGTCAGCTGATAAGCTGAAAGCAGAATTAGCGGAGTTCCCAGCCATTTTCTTTGTCATGCTTGCACTGAGAGGAAACAAGACTGCAGTGGTTATGCTGCCTAGTGGCTACAGCCTATGGATGTCCGTAGAAGGAATTAATGTTTTAGAAATGGATCTTTGTGCCGGATGAGGATTAATCCCACTTGCATTTTCTTCTAATGTGCCAATGCTATGGCTGAAGAAAAGAAAATACTGTGTATCTGGATTGTTGTCTTAGCAAAATAAAATGTTGTGTATATAAACTATACATTTTCAGTCTGTAGCTACGTGAAAAATGGGCATCAAATATAGGTGGAAAAGATGAGGAAACAATGGCTCATCCCCCAGGAGCTGCCTGTAACCACCTTACACTCAAAAGCCTGCAGGATTCATATAATGAAAACTAATCTACAATACCGCAACAAGATGATTCTGTGTGATTTAGTTAACTGAACTCACATTAACTTCTATGGTCTTTGAAGATGATTTTTAGTATATCCTTTTGCTAAACTGTTTTATGCAGCTTGAATTTCATATTCTAGAAGAGATACAGTATTGAGTAGTGAGTAAATCATTCGCCGGTGCATTTGGAACGTTTGTGTGCTCATGTGCTTATGTATGTTTGTGTGTAAATATTTGAGGGTGTGATTTAAAAGGAAAGACGATAACTGGGAAGCATGCGTTCCTGATCTAGTCCCCTGCAATGGCAGACAGCTGTCTCCCAGATCTACTCCTTCCAAAGTCTCTACAGATCGTGCGCCATGTGCCATGCTGCACTGTGGCCGCAGTATGCGTCACTGTATACTTTACCATATATGTTACAGTATACACAGTATATGTTGCCGTAACAAACTTGAGACATTTATTAGGATGCTAAAAGCCCATAAATCCTCTTCCACAAGAAGAAGATGAGTGAGGTTTGTGGCGTAGCTGGGATCCACTCAAGTGTTTAGATGTCATTTTTAATCCTATGCAGCTTCAGAATAAACCAAACTAAATGAAACTTTCAAGTTCTTATGTCCTGTAGATAAATATTAGCAAAGCTTTTCCAATGCATAAGCATTAGACTTCCAACATAGTGTTTTAAACCCCTTTATATGTCTTTTTTCCTGTAAAGGTTGTGGAAACTCAAGCTGTATCTGACAGTTCAGCTCCAGTGGATGTAATTAAGCAAAGATTTAATTAAATTAGATTACTTCTAGTGTATTTTCATGCATCTTATGTAGAATGTAAAGAGCTCTATGGCTCAGTCTAAAGGCAGTTGAGGTAAATGGGAATCTTTGGGCCTCGCGTCAAGCTCTGTAAGAGTTCTTCCTGTAGAAATGAGGATCAGTGCATTTCATTGACACTTGAAAGCCAATAGGATTGGTAGCTCTGCTAATAAAATTCTTAACTAAAACTTTTGTTTTCTCAGATGTCAGTTTTAAGGATATTGGTAAGCACTGCCAAGGTTAAAGGATTAGTTATTCACCTGTTTTCTTCCTGGTCTTTCTTGATGCATCCTGTAATTTGTATGTATAAGGCCTTTACCTGTTGTTGGGGAATGTCTCCACGTTAGGCCAGGCCTAGGTGTGGTGATAGCACTTAGCTGTTCGGTTCACCTGAATCTTGGCGCTTGTGTCTTTTTCCTTGCAGGAAGTTGTGGCAGCTGGTGTGCAATGATCAGACATACAACCTAAGCATGTTTATTTGGCAAGGGGAACAAAGCGTAAAAGGAAGAAAGACTTGGCAATAAGCAGTTTACATGTGCATCTGTTTGACATAAAAACTGATCAGCACACGCTGGGAAACGAAACAGATCTAACTTATAGATGTATGGGTACATCCAGCCCGCTGCATGCAGTGAGACCTGGGCCTCAGTTTGTTCTGGTATCAGCCACTGGTGAGCCCTGTTGTTCTGTAGAAAAGGGGACCGTTGTTTATCCCTTATTTTGGCTTGGTTTTCTTTAAAATTTATTGTTGAACTAAACTGATGGAGCAAATATCCTGGTAACCAGGCTAACACACCATCTTCATAAGCTACTGCGGAGCTGCTCTGGTGCTCTTGCAATCCTATTATAGAAACTTAGTCCCTTGTTGCCTCTGCAAAGGAGGAGTATGTTCTTTGAACTACACTGTGAAATCAGTGTGTTAAATATTTCAAACTTAAATAGGAATTAGCAACATTGTTCTGTCTGAAAGTGATTAATTTTGAGAGCTCCTCTGGCAATCCCTGTTAAAAGTCTTTGTATTAAATTTGCCATATTGCATTCCCTGTTTCCATTGCATGTTTGAATGGCAGTTTGTTCCACAGGCCCAGTGCAGGGGAATTATGATGGTATTCAATTAGCCAGGTAACCTCTGAAGAGTTGCTAATGTACGTATAAGATAGAAATCTGCTCTTAAAACTTTTCTGACATGCAAATTTCATTTGAAGTGCTAAATAATGGTTATGTAATGTACAAAAGGCAGCCCCTGTGGTGGTATTCCAGGGACAAGTTTTGTCCGTTGTATGCCAGAAGCATGCTCTTTATTGGTGGGTCAAAGATCTGAGACCTGACAAAACATTAAGCATTGTCTTTCGTGAGAAGATCTCGCATGTAAAATGGGGTACATAAAACTGGAAGACCAAAGGCTTTTTAGGACCATTTTGCAGTAGTGAGTGAAGGATCAAATTCAAATTTCAAATTCCAAAGATTATTAGATTATTCCCTGATTTTTTTTTTCTTGTAATGGAATTTTTAAAAAGTATGTTTTCTACATATGTGTATGTATGTATAGTTACATTAGAGTTAGGTATTCCATATGCACAAGGAACTATGCTTTCAGGATGTGTGACTTTCATTGTAGATAAAAGGAACTGACACAGAAATAAAAGAACAAAATTAAAACTCCAGGAGAGAACAGAGTACGCAAGACTCCTTTGTTAACAACAGACATCTGCCAACATGCAGACAAGCTATGAAGGGAGCTTGTTTTATCCTTAGGAGCATTACATGGAAAACAGTCCTACCAATATTAAGTCATGTACACTCCAAACTGGAGATCCCCTTGTAGCAAAGTCTCCATCAGATTTCACATAAAACGATCTCACCAGTTTATTCATACTACTACAGTTTCTTGCTTTTGATCATGTATGTGTTTTGTGGTTGGTTTTTAGTGAAAGCTATGTTACAGTTCATCTTTTCTCTGTTTAATATGAAGCGCTGATAAGAAGATGGTATGTGGAATCTTAATAGATTGTAAATTCCGCCAGTTTTGGGGGCTGCACTTTTTTATTTTAAGCTTCATAAAGCTGAAACATTGGAGGGCCAGAAAAAAGAAAAGTGTAATCTATAACTAATAGGTATTATATATTTCAAGCAAATTAGAACAAATTACTCACTAGAAGAAATCCTAATAAATTACAGTATGTGTAAAGCATTCTGAAAAAGAAGCTACAATATGCAGCAGTAGAAATGCCAAATGTGGTGTATCACTTAAATATTTGATTGCTGAGCAAGAGTTTGCTAGTGTTTTAATAGTATTTCTATTGCTATTAAAGCTTTCAGGAAGATGACATATTTTACTCTGAGTGACAGAAACTGAGAAGCTGTTACAGTGAACAGATGAACGAGGGTATGTAAAACATATGCTGCAAAATTCCGTTTGACCTGACTGTTTAAACAGACCTTGAGGTTTAAAAACGCACACAAAACCAACAAGAAAACCCTCTCAAAGGACTTTTAATGTGTTATAAAGGACTATATCAGTAACGCCAAGAAATTTGCTCAGTTTTTAAATGTTTGCAGCAAACTTTTATAGTCACTCTCTGACTTGGCTATCGTTTGAAGAATGACACTGACGGAAAGCTCGTGGAGAACATTTTGATGAAGAAAGGAGTAGCTTGGGAGTCTGTAAGTAAATAGAGGCCAGCACTATGCAGACTTTTCTTTGTTCATTTCTGAGTAGTTCTTCAACTGAAGTTTGTCAGGCTCTTTTTTGCAGTCTTTAATTTTAGTTGGAAGTTAAATAACCCCATGCACATCCCGGTTTCAGCTCCACTGTTTCCTGGCTCAGTCTCTGATGTTGCTGTTGAGGCTCTGACCTTGTGTCCACATAAAGTGAACTGGACAGATAAAAGCTTCAGAAGAAGTCAATGCAACTTTTTCCAGGCTTCATTTAGCAAAAGGTGCCATTTGCCAAGCTGTTAGGTGGTGACATCTCTCATTTGGTACTGAGAAGTTGGGTGAAGACTGTGATAGACTGTGAAATGTGTGAACAAGTAGTTCATTCTCAGTGAAGGTACACCATCGTGTAGCAGTGTTCTGGCCTGATTTAGCTTTGCACCAGCCAAAACTAACAATAAAAAACCCCTAAGGATGGTATCTCAGTAATCAGAGTATGAAATAAGAACAGAGATGGACAAGCCATTTCAGATGGTGACTTGCAATTTTAAAATTACACAGTAACTCATTGCTTATAGAACAGGAGTTTGCAATAAATGAAACTTCAGCTAGTTTTTCCAATGCTTCAGAGTAAATGAGAGTTTGTTTTCAGTTACAAAAGACTGTAAGTCCAGAAACTAGGGCTGAGCATGTATGGTCTGCCTTTTTGCTAGGTGATATAATTTGAATGGAGGATGCATTTGTCAGTGTATGTCATTTAATGCTGTCCGTGTGTTAATGGGAACTACTTGGGTATTGAAGTTAACATCAAGAGACTGAAAAGTGTCAATATTTTCTGTCTCAAGGTCTTGCATATATTTTCAAGGAACCATACAGAGAATTAGTTTTCTCTGGGAGGTAACCATACAGATTAAATTGTGTGTTAAAGTGCATTAGCCATGCTTGGGGGTGGTGAGCAAAGGCACAGCGGAGTGGAACTGGCTTGAGGCATTTTGACTTTGGAGTGCTGATGGAGGCAGCCTCCCTCCAGCTGGTCAGGGCAACATAATGTCCTGTACGCTCTACACCTCCAGAAAGTCGCACGTGCTTCTTCTACACCTGCAGCCAAGGTCTAGCACTGTGTGCCTCCCTCTCTTAGCTGGGCAGCACTTTGGGTGCTGTTGGCTTCTTGCTCATTTTATCTTGCATGTTGTAAGTAAGCATGGGGAGTGTCACACTCCTTCTGCGCTGCTTAGTGGGTCAGGACAGGCAGATTTCTGGGTCTCTTTAAAACTTTATCCTCTGCATTATTCTACCAGTGCAAAAGAGTCAATGGATTGATCCCAAGCATGTAAGACAATCTTTGTTTAAAGAAGAGAGTTATATTTCAGCATATTTCTGACAATTATAGTAATCAAGCTAAATTATCCATAAACCAGAAAAAAGTATCAATTTTACATTTGAAGGAAAGTTTTTTTATTAAAAGACAGTTTTGTTTGGTATTTTATGCCTGGGATATAACCATTTTAGCCACCCAGAAACCAGACTGTGGTTTGTTTTTTCTCTATTATTGCTTGGCAAAGTTATTGAGGAAAAATATTAGGATCTGAGTCAATTCCAAAGGACGTTTTCTTGCCCTGACTCAGTAATTCTGTCTTCATGAAATTTGTGGTGTCTTGTGGATTGTCATCATGGTTCTATATCTCCTTTAACCACGAAAAGGCTTTTAAAATGGGGAATAAACTCAAATTGTAGACGTGGAAATCAGTTTGGGTTAGCAGTGAGGTGGCAGGATGCTTTGAAGGACCAGATGCTTTGCTGTCCCCAGAGCTGGGGGAGCAGAAGGGCAGGCTGCCTGCCCTTGGGTTGTTGCTGTAGAATTGCTCCCTGCAAGGACAAGCTTGTATCTTCTAGCAGGACCTGACTCCTTCCTCAGGTTTGCTCCTGTTGTTGCAGTGGCATCGTCTCTGTGATTGCACACTTGTTCCCATGCATTTGTACCCAATAACCCATGCAATGTGCAGAAATTACACTTTTAAACACATTTAAAGGTATCCATAATATTGTGAAATTTTTCCCTGCAATTTTTTTTTTTTTTTTTTTTTTTTTTTTTTTTTTTTTAGTGGCTAATAAAACTTGCTCTTTATTCCCTGGAGTTACCTGGTGTTTTCCTCACAATGTAACCAATATCTCTGAACAACATAGTGCATTTTTGGAGGTGAGGGGGGTGGGGAGGGCAGCTTCTTTAATAATTTTACTGCCTAACCTTTTGTTAAAAGAAATTAATTTAAGTATTTGTACACCCATAATGGATAATAATATTCTTGAAAACACGTTCCTTCTGCATACTTTGAGGAAAGTCAGAGGTTCAAAACTGATCTTTTAAACAGAAAAATTGACTGGTTGAACTCTTCCAACTTATTTTGCTGAAATTTGCTATTTTGAAATTTGAATTCATTGCCTGTGCAAATAACAGGTTAGGGTTCTGTTTTCCAAGCATAATTCAATGGCAGGATTTATTTCAAGGATTACATTGTATTCATTTCACTTACCAAATTAAAAAGACCATTCCACTGAAATCTAAAAAATAAACCTAAAGCAGCGTAAATTATTTTTGTAACATCTATCTTCAGCACTGAATGAAAGAATGAAGTCTGGAATAATTCCTGCACTGAAAATTAAGACATCTGCATTTGTCCCTGGCTCCGGTGTTGTGTTTTGCTTGAGGAAATTGTATCATCTGTCTCAGCTTCAGTCTCCAAAATTAAGAAATGTGCAGAAGTGTTGTGAGACACTGTTGTTTCTCATAAGAGAAAAGTACAAAACAAGAGCAGTAGTTTTAACTGCCAAATATACTCAATGATAGTAAATTTATGTATTGTATGTGATTTACATGATGCATTCAACATTTTTGCTTCTTTGTGCATTGTTCTGACTTCTACAGTTGTATTCATGATTGTGTAAGTATCTGCAGTATAATTAGAGAACACAGTTCAGCTTGTGGATTATTAAGGAATGACTATAAATATCATTTAGAGGGTAGTTCTTGCCCATAAATGGTTGGTCATCTAAATCACCTGGTGTTTTTCCTGCTCATTGGTTAGATTAAAACCCAGGAGACTAATAATTACTACAGAAACTGCAATTTTCAGGTAGTGAATGCTTTCAGAGATACATGGCAACGAACTGAATACTTGTGAGCAATACATTACATGATTCTTCAATGACAACTCTTGCAAGTCTTGTGTTTAAAAATGATTAATTGGTTCTTGTCTTACTTGGCTACCTGGCATGTAGCACTTGATATCTGAAAAAATACAAGCTTAACTTATTTTATAACCGTAAAGAGCTCAGAATTTTGTAAAGTACAAAGGGAACCAAGAAAGCATAAAGCCAAATACTTCAGAGTAGGATGCATGCTAGCCTGCTCTGCTGTACCTGCTGGGTCTGGGCTTCATGTGTCACTACTGGTGCCTTGTTTCCAGCACATCATCAGAAACAGTATTCTCTTACATGCTCCCAGACTACACATGACAAAGGTAGATTTTAGTTATTTTTTTTTTAATCGTCTTGCTCTTGAACTATAAAGTAGCTTGTTCCAGAGAATGCTGCGCAAATGGCTGTACCTGGGTTGTGGTTTGGAGACTCAGTAGAACCGTTAATATGGAGGATTTCACATCTTTAACTTGCTTGAGTGTCTTTAGCCTTGTTTTGGGTTTGATTAACACATTATTTTCATTTGCCTGTCTGCTACTTTCCCCCCCAAAGTAAGTCTTGTTGATTATGTTTTGCAGTCTCCCTCTCTGAGAACTTACTGATGCTTTTTCTAGTTTCTGAATAACATTTTCCATCTGTTCCTGCTTGCCTGGTTCTAGTTGTTCTATTGATTGTTCTTGCATATTTTTTGCATACTGTATTTCCTTACCACTTTATTATCATTTCTGAATCTTAGCTATTTCCCAGACATCCCATTCTCATAATATTTCCCCAAGCAGTCATTCTTGTGTAGTATGATCTCACCTTGCAAGGTAGACAAAAGCATGAGGGATTTTCTAGGGGTCCTAGAGAAGTTTCTGAACCCATGGCTTGATATGTTAGCCCAGATTCTGGACCATTGCTCCTACCTTTTCCTCCAGCATCTGAAAGTTGAGCTGGTGTTGTGATGATTTATGTAAGACTGGTTCATCTCTTGGGATACAGTTTGCAATCCTGAGGGATGTGCTAGTGCTTCCCCTATGTGTATGAGGAACAGTCATCATGGTGGGATGACTGAGTTGAACCTCTAACCAATGGTGCTATGTAGTGAATGAGAAGGCTGTCATACTGTGCATACAGATGTGCATATTAAATACCTATTTAGGGTTGACATTTTTTATTATATGCAGTGAAAATATGCAGATTCTCATGGCCATCAGCATCACCACTGTACTGCATTTTATTCCTGGAAATTCTGTCTATGGAGTGAGAAATTAAGGTGAACTACTGCAGTCCTTTCTCTAGTCTCTATGTAAGACTTTAGGCATACAAAGTCTTAACTGAAGCTAGGATTTAGTCCAGTGACTTCAGGAATTTCACTTCAATAAGAACCTTAGGTATTTGGCTTGGATTGAGGGATATTTCTATTGTGTTCTGTAAAAAAAATCCCAGCATAAATTTGGGGAGACTTTGACATACCTCCCATGTGCACATATATTCCTGTGTTGTCTGGTATCTTTTATTAGTAATCTAGAAGAGGATCTTTGGCATTAGGAAGTGCTCGTGATTTTTCAAGCCTAGAAAAAAATTACTAGTTTTCATAGACTATGCTAGTACGTATTTAAAAAGAAATAAATCTTTATGCAGTCAAATATCCAAGCAGCTTTGGGCAGATGCAGGCAAATTGCTAAAATTTTCATTGGTAGAAATTTCTGAGAAGTTAAAAAATGCTAAGACATATAAATATTATATAGTGTACAGGATGTAGCAACTTATTAAAGTATGTAGCTGCTCATTGAGGCATAGCTAAGCTTCTCTTCCTCGCAGCTCTACTGAACTTGTAAGAATCTACTATGGCTTTAAAGTACAAAAAACCCAAAGGAGATCCATAGTCTCAAGGGCTGTAAGTGTCAAGTCCAGCAGGTTTCACTCGCTGCCTGTTTTCTTTCTCTAGGATAAGTGAAAGCATAAGAATCTGTACTCTTCTGCCTTCCTGGATTGCTGTAAAAGGAACGTGGCCTGCCCACAGGTTCTATGTCCCGGTCACTTCAGATTCTCAGCTCTTCTGTTTTGTTTTCCTGAATACTTACCTGAATGTACCATGCATTTGCTTTAAAATTGGGAAAGAGAAAAAGCAGCATGGAGCAGTATTTGGATATGCTAAGCCATTTTTCAAAGGGAAAGGACTCTTTCTAGTAATGCTTTTAACCAAAAATTTGTTGGTGTGCTTTTCACAGTGTCTTGAAATTCTAGCAGAGTAAGTTGGCTGTACAAACCTAATTATCTCAGCTTGCTTTTTTTTTTGGCAATGTTATTTTGATTTACTCTTGAAGCTCTAATGAACTGTATTAGGAAAGAGATTACATGATTTATGTAACATTAATTTTCTTTTATTCTTTGTGATCTGCCTTGTTATAAACTATGAATTGTTTAAGCGTATTTTTTGCTTTGAACTAGCAAGAGTGGCAGTTTCTCCTGTTGGTTTTTTTTCTTCATTTTCTAAATGAATGTAAAACATGACTTATGCACCAGGCTGGTAACCTGTATCCTCACACAAAGGACATCTCTGTGATGATCCTCTCCTGTTGAGAGGGAAAGAGTAAGTCAGCTTCTCTTCCCACCTTTGGCTTCACTAATGAGAACTGCAAAAGGCTGAGCTATCAACACTTGTATTATTTGATTGGGGAAAGAGTTCCACAAGAGTGAAACAAAAGGTCTAGCCCAGCCACAGGCATGCATACTCAGCTTGAGGAATGCTTCCAGACCTGTGTATTTTTCTTTTGAGTAGAGGTTCAGGATAATCTTGATGCCTAAATAATATTTCTTCTCTCTGGAGGGGGACAGTATTCCTTTACCTATTGAAAGCCAGCAAGCTTATGGCCAGTTGCTAGAGACAGTTTTTGTGCAAGTTTGCGAAATTCTGACCAAGTGGAGAATTGAAAACACTGAAAAATTAGGTAATTATTTTTTTTAAAGCATCTCTAGGAGCTGTGGCTAACTTAACAAGATCACTAAAAGAAGTTTTGAACTGTGTGTCTGAAGTTTTAGTTATGTTCCCAATCTGAAAAGTCTGGTGTTTTGGAGCCCTTTCTTAGGGATATATTGCTGAATGCCAGTGAATATATTGCTTGGCATGCCAAATTATAAGGTTATAGAGGAAAACTTCAAGGCAAATTAATCTTGCGGTCACTTTCCATTCTTTCTAGTAGTTGAACTTAGTGTTTACAGTGGTTTCAGCCATTAAACAAGTCTCTTTAGATTATGTTTTAATTGCAAAAATACTATATGTTTTCTGGACCATAAACAGAGTTCAAATCTCAGACTATTCAGAAGTCCCGTCACTGGAATTGCCACAGGAATATTTTTCTCGTATTTGTAACAATAACTTTTCCAAGGAAGAATAAAATCCTGATCTCAACCAGTTGACTACTTAAAGTGCAATATATATATAAAACATGTAAAGCTATACACACTGTTTGTATACATATGTGTACAACATGCATTGTTACAGTATGCAGGAGTTAGCATTAAAAGTCATAATTCTTTTGCTGGTTTTGAACTTCAATTAAATTTTCAGCCTGAGAGATGTTTTCTACGCCCGTTTTCACAACAGACACATTCTGTCTTCTGCCCATAACTCATGTTTGAGCAAATGTTGATCTTAACTATGAAGGAAAGAGGGATGGTGTTTGGATTTTCTTTTCCTCCCACTGAAATAAAGGGAAAGTAAGTAATTTGAATCTTCATTGAGGAATTAGTTCATGTAAAGGTTCAGTAGCTGGGTTTGGTACTTGAAAGTATTCCTTCTCTTAACAAAAATAAATACGATGTGCAGTTAGCATTAAGTAGTGCAATTTGGTGCCTTGAACAATTTAGAAACTTAAAGCATTTCCCCTATGATTTCGTGACACTGTAACATAATATCAGCAGTTTTATGCTATTCAGCAGAGTTTGAAAAATGACATTGTAAACTTTTCTTTGTTACTTGCATTTTTGAGGGCGAGATTATGCAAAGTGCCAAGCCCTTGTCTCATACTGAGTCAATATGAGTTGAGAGTACCTCAAAGATGTTCTTAGCATGCAGAACCAAGCCTTGTGTATCCAAAAAGAGAAAAAAGACAGTAATACAGAAGGGTTAAGGAGAGTCGTCAACTACCTATTAGATAAGTTATATAAATAAATGCTTTTCACGCTTGACAATGCTGGCTGAACTGTGGTGACATTTCTGTGTATCTGGATTGCAGGGTATCAATGTGTTGCTGCATATACCTGTTTTCTAGAGGACCAAAATGTATTCCTGGTTGTCGTGACTTTCAGTTCAAGCCCACATTAAGAAAGTGTTGGGTAGCTGTTTCTGAGACAGCCAAAAGAATATTTGTTGAGCGATGAAGGGCGCTTCACAGCGACCTTGCTGAGTGCTGCTGGGAGGCACTGAGCAGAATGGGAGGGCGTGGAGCCATAGGAAGCTGACACAAACCCCTCGAGCTCTGGACCAGTTAGTGCTGCTCAAGTAACAGAGCTCCCAGCCCTCCATGCTGTGTCTGAGGTAGCTCCCATATCCCTACCCTCCATGTTGTATTCTGTAAAATGATGACAAAAGCCTGTGTCTTACTCATATCACAGCAGAGCTGCAAATACAAACACACACACACAAAATCCCCAAACAAACAAAAAAGCAAGTGTCACACATCTCAGTAGTCAAACTATTTCTTACCAGTAAATTATGGTCCCTTGTACAATGTGCAAGTCTAAGTTTAGCTTTATCTAAGTTTTGGTTTATAGGAGTATATATCCAGCTGCCCTTTAAAAGATGTATGAGAACACGAATTTGTTTAATAAACTCAATTTTCAATACAAAATCTATTTTGGGTTAAGTGAGATTGTGCTTTTCCATATACATTCAGAATATTATTTTTAATGTCTGTTATTCCATGTAGCACTAGCCATCTCTGAAAATATTCTTTAGGAAACTCTTAATAAAGAAACTAACTCATGTAATGTAACACATTGTGCTTCACTGCAAATTTAACATTATCCTGGATTTATTTCTTTTTTTGTTTGTTTACAGAGAAACCTACTGCAGGTACCAGACCTCCATGATTTCAAAAGGTAAGAGCTACTTTGTTCAAAGATACCTGAATGATATTTGTCAGTTCAATATAAATCTGGTTGTAAAAAAAGAGTAACAATGATAGTAAAAACAAAATTTAATGAAAAGAACTCACATTATGGGTGAATTTCATGAATCATGTAAAGGTGTGCATAAAAAATTGAATATGTACACTTTAGATCTCAGATCTGATAAATATTTCATTGGATTAAGAAATGCACTCTTGAAGCTTACCTGTATATAAAACATAAGAATGCATTATGGAGGTAGGTAAGGTACTCTGTCAATTAACACACTTGTGTGTGTCTGTCACTATAAAAAAAAAAATAATCTTGGAAATTATTAAACTTAAGGTGGCTGTATGTATGAAATTTAAAAATGGAAGCCTTTGAATGAATGGAACTAACTGCTGAGGTCACTAACTACTTGCTTCAAATATATATGATTAACGAGATATAACCATGGGACCTACTAATATACACACTTAAAATATAACTTCATGCTCTAAAGTGTCATTATAAGTGTACGCTTTGGGGACGGCTTGATTGTTCCATTGCTGAAATCAGAGCTAAGATTGCAATTGACTTCAGTGACATTAGAGTTAGTCCGACACCTAATGCTTTTGACAGGTTTGCCATGAAACTCCGAATAAGCCCATTGCTGCAAATTTTAGAAAAATCCCACTGTTGTGAAAATGCCATTGTGGATTAGCCCCACACTTAGATGGGACGCTGACACTTTTGGGAAGGGCCTTGCCCTGGATTTGGTCCTCTTGAACTTCCAAATGTCTGCATCACCTTACCTGTTCAGCCTTCTCAGTGCAGTTTTTGCATGTGGCTGCCTTTGGCATTAGGGTGTTTTTGCTTTGGGTTTCTTTAAAGATGCTCCTGCCGGTAAAGTTAGAGACATTTATTTTTCTTCAGTGCACAGAGGAGTGTTTTGATGGGAAGTATCAATAACGTATCGAATGCTTCTATGGACTGGATTTGAAAAGCCTAAGCACCAATAATCAGTGTTGCTTCTTCAGATTTTATTGATAGTGCATTAGCAGGTGGATATTTCTTTTGTGATATCTGATAAGCAAGTGTGTGAAAGTGCTAGCAATTCAATATAATAGGAAGGAACTGACTCTTCAATAAAGCAAAAAAAAATCACATCTGAACAAATGGAGTGATAAACTGCCACTAAGTTATCAGCAGGTGGGCTGAACTCCTCTATAATAATTCTTCAGAAGCAATGAGAAATAGTAAAGAATGGAATTATGTTTCTGTCATTTCAGAGAGAAAATGACTTTGTTTATTTTGAAATAGATGTTTCTGTTCACATTTATTTCATCTACTTGCTTATCTGTTTGCGTGGTTCTATTCTTTTGGGTTCAAGTTGCCTTTGGGTGCTGAGGAGAGGAGGGACAAGAATTTTCAGTGGTAGAATCATCTGTATAATACAAGCAAGGTATGATGCTTTCTAAGGGATAGGTACTAACTTTGCTGCTGTAGGTATATTTTTAAAAAGTGGAGCTGCATATGCATATGATACTACTACAAATTTCTGCTAGTGTAATTAATATCAGAATTTGGCTCACTGGTTCTGTGACAACTTTGTGGCCATGTTTTGCATGAAAAATGTGTATGAGGCTATTGTGGTTTTATAATGATGTGATTGAGATCAGCACCTACTTAAAAAATCAAAAAAGCTATAATTGCGTTGTGAATGGTAAGGTGTAAGGCATACAGCTTCTTACACATCCTCCATACCAGGGCAGGCTTATCTTGTGTATCTATTACCAGTTCATAATGTAGCAGATGTGTTGCATGTTTTCTGTGCTTTTCCTTGTTGCTAAACAAGGCTGTTTCCTCCCCCCAGTTCCAAATAAAAACGCTGGGGGGAAAAAAAAAGTGAACCCAGTTCTCTTACCCACACTGTAACATCCAATATTGTTGAGTGTTCTGAGGTCTGAAGATGAAAGAAACAGGCCATAAGTTATGGAGCTAGAGGACAATATAAACAAAATGACCTTTGGTATCATGCTTGCCATATTCTGATGAATAAATTGAGTTCATGTTTAACATTCAGATAATATTCCTGGCAGAGCAAAACATTGCCACATTAAATGTTCAGATCAGAAATGTTCAATGCAGACTAAATTAAGTTGGATCTGAGGACAGCAAACTTAAATGAGTAACATGTGGCAATATTTGATTTAACAAAGAAATGTTTCTTTTTCTTTTTCTTTTTTTTTTTTGTTTTTTACTGTAAGTTTAAAAGTATAAAGATACACATGCCACAATGCAGTGCCAGGAACGTTAACTGCTTTTGATCTCTCTCCTCAGATATTAACGTCTCCCCCCGAACACCCCCCTTGTTTGGCGTCTTAAGAGCTTTCATACCAATAAAGATGCAGGGAACAGCAGTCTTTGCTTCTGTTTCTTCAGCTTGTTTTCTTAGTGTTGCATGATCTATGCCCTGGAGAGGTCAATTTTAATCAGCCCCCAGGCACTGCTTAATATTTAGGGCCAAATTTTCAAAGAAGGCCTCAGTTGGATTTTGATTATGAGTGTATGATCGTTTCTTGCACTGTTGAGCCTCCCAAACACATGTATGTTTTTGCCTGCCAAAGTACAGTACTAAACTCTTTGAAGCGAAGACGTGGTCGTCCATGCTACTGACATGTGGGTTCTTTGTTTGCAAATTGGATAGTTGCACATCTGTGTGTATCCACCATTTATTACGGTTGTACAGCTGCACCTGTATTTGATTGTAGGAATGAAAGGGTAGGTTTGGAGTTGAAATTTATTTTTGGAGATTCAGTACCAGTTTTCTGTAAGGGTAGTATGATTCTCAGTCATTTCTTGTTTGCCGTTTTTGCAGTTTGGTCTTTGGGAAGTATTCTACTCTGTAGAAATCTTAGGTTTGTTGGTCTTGAGAGTAAAACGTAACTATATTGCTAGTATTTTAATAAAAGATTTCTTGGCTTCATGGGAGCATCGAGTTCACAGGGAAGATGCATAAATCTAGTCATCCTTGAAAAAGACCATTAGTCATTCAGGCTTAAGCAGTGTTTAAGGGAGCAGGCACTTTATGCACAAGCCCCTTTAGATGGCTGTGATGATTTCTCACTATTACAATTCCAGTAGGAATGCCAAGCATAAGCATAGAAAAATGCCTTTTGTAAGCCACTAATGTTGGTGCCAACATAGA
The DNA here is from genome assembly GCF_017639655.2 of Falco naumanni. Taxonomy (NCBI): domain Eukaryota; kingdom Metazoa; phylum Chordata; class Aves; order Falconiformes; family Falconidae; genus Falco; species Falco naumanni. The sequence goes on along the minus strand of NC_054068.1, from coordinate 19,014,012 downwards.
AATGTGCCCAAAATTGTAATGATTTATGTAAGTATTGCAGAGCAGCAATATTCAGTACTTTGATGTCACTTATGGATAGTTCACCGAGATGGGGGGACTGCTAAAACATATCCACAATTATTACTTATGCATGTGGTTATATTCTGAAAGATTCAAGATCAGGACTCTGTCTCTCTTATGGAAGAGGAGTTGGTGCCTGCCTCAAGGATTATTTCAGTCAAATATATTGGTGTTAGAGAAATGCAGTCAATGCTGTCCAAACATGCCTCAAAATTGAAGGATGTTTTTCCTGTTACCCTGACTCTGTCAAACTTGCACCATTGCAGCCAGCTCAGATGTAGGTTGATTATTTTTTTTGTGGTTTGGGAAATCCCTTTGTAGTTCTCTATGCACAATTTCCAGAAAACCAACTTTAGGAAATTCATTAGCATCCAGGACAACCTTGATGGAAACAAAGACCATTTTAGATACAGACTTTTCAGTGGGAGCAGCAAGTCTCCTTGCTTCACAGACCTTTCCCCTGCTTGCAGCACGTGCTGTGGGTTGCAGTCCTGCCCCACAGACCGGGAGCAGCAGTTGGAATGTAGCCTTGGGCTTCAGTGCAAGCAGCGACAAGCCTGTGATGATTTAAAAAATGGACAGATTGGAAGGGAGCAAACAACTAGTAAAAGTTCACAACTATGCAATTATGGCATAGTGGCTCTGCAAGCTGAAATTCATTGGCCATTTGAGGCGCTCCAAGAGACTTACCAGCCTCTGAGAATTTCTGTGTTTTTTTTTTTAAATTTATTTCAGTCTTACTGTGGGTTCAACTTTTGGCATGTCTAATGCTACAGCATAGGGCTTCATAGAGCACACAGCCAGAAACTTTACTGAGTTGCCCAAAACTTCCTCTGTATGTGTTCCTGTATGTACACAAATTCGCTCATATCCTGTAGGACATGCACTTTTAATTTTCTCAGTTCATTCATTTGAAAAATAGTGGGTTTGCATGTATGAACCTGGAACATAACTATGATGAGGAATAGAAATGCAGAGTCATGAACACAGCTGCAAACTGATCTTGCTGCCCCAGCTTATTTTGGACACTTTTAGGAGCTGAAAATAATATGTAAAAATTGTTAGTTTTGGGAAAGGCAGAATTAGCATTCCCAGTGCTAGCATAGTTGAACAGTATCTTCATAAAGTGAAATTAACTTTGGAAATTGTGTCTTATGGTTGGTAATAGAAAGGAATTTAGATACAGAGAGAAAAAGAGTAAGAGCAGGAAACAGCATTCATCATGATTACTTTGCTTCTTCACCTTTGAGCCTTTATGAGAAGCTCCAGAATGCTACACTGCATGCTGCATTTTTTTTAAACTTTCTCAAACTATACAGAGATCTTGAATCTTCACGTGAGATCTTCACAGAACAGTTTGTTTTAACACCCAGAAAATGAATTAGAAAAAGCCTTCAGAGTACATTATTGGCCTTTGTTTGGGATAATGTTTTTTTGTGTGTCTGGTTTTAATGCTGCTTATCCTTTGCAACAGCCTGCACTGTGTCTGAGCAGTAGCAGGAGAATCAAAGGAAGCAGCTAATAGGTGCTGGCTTACGTGGCTTCATCTGGGCACCATGCTGTTCAAACTGCGCCTGACGGATTGAATACCAGTATGTGTGGGAGTACCTGTCACCCGGGTTTACTGTTACATCCACGTTTGTAGAAAGAGAAGAGAAAGGCTGAAACATTTCTGTCATGTTGTTGATGTTCAGTACCAAAACGCAGCTCAGTCACAACAAAACCATACTGGTAATGAATAATGCCTACTGTACAACACAAGGAAATTGTGTTTATTTTATAGGCCTTACAGTTATTCTGTCTGCTTGGTATGAGACACCCCAAATTCTCAGTAGATTCTTTTTATTGTCATTTGCGCTGACTCTCAAGTTCTAGCTTTGGTACTAAAGCAAGCAGGCGACATGCTTTCACTCAGGCATTTGGGATATGTACTGTAGGAAACAGTTCTTCTGATACAGAAGGTAATGAAAAGTCTACCAACACTGAAACAAAAATGTGTTACTAGAAATAGTGACAGCTTGTCAGAGTGAAAAGTAGGATAACTTTCAGGGATGTGAAAGAGCAAACGCCATGTGAATTGAAATATGTACGACTCGACTTAGTGCTGGAAATATGCTTGGCGACTTGTTTTTGGTTTGTTGTGTTTGGTTTTTTTGTTTTTGTTTTGGTTTTGTTTTGTTTTGCTACTTTGTTCAGCATTGTAAAGCTGCATTGGGATGGCCATGGGGATTTTGTGAGAAATTTAAGCAAATGAATGTGTCAGCTGAAAGATGGCCATAGATTGGATTCTGTCTGAAAAAGCCCTTCCCGATATTGGAAATTCTGACCTGGAAAAGAGTTTGAAACTTGAACAGAGCGGGATGGATCCCATCATCGCTGAATCTTTAGCAGAGGAATCTCTTACAAGGATACTTTTTAGTCAGGACAAAGGCAGCTTTAAAGCTACCATTTGCCAATGTGTAGCCCTGAAGCTCACAACACAAGAATCCACCTTCATCCAGTGATCTAGCTGACTGTGAGCAAGGCATGAAGCTCGAAAACCTTTCCAAGCCTTCTTCCAAAAGTCCCGCTGATAACAGGAAAAGATAACTCCTCATCAGATATTACCTTGAACGTTGCAGTTGCCATCTGACAGGTTCTCTGATACGAAAACTCTTACATTTGGATGCTGTAGGGGTAAGGATTAACTCTTGGAATTTACCAGCCTGGGCTCAGTACCTTGCAAGCTCGGTGTAGTCTCAGGACAGGAAGGTCTTCCTACGTGTACTTTCAAAACCAGGAGAGCTCTTCTCCCCTCCTTCCTCTGTTCATCTCCAGGAGGGTCTGTAAGGGCCCCCAGGGCCGAGTCCCTGTTTATTCTTAACGAACAACACAGTGCCTGGTGTCCTTCAGAACGTCTGGCTAGGCTGTTGTCCTTCACCCCTTCTTCCACTGCAAGGCTGTACACCATTGAGCAGAAAGAGACTGAGGCTATTGCCAGGAACAGACAACTGCGCTAACATGTTAATTAGCTGCTCAGATTTGTAAAATCAGTCTTAGGATTTCATATGTCAAATAGGAAATCTTAATGTTAAGATGGGAAGGTACGTTGCTTAATGATTGTTTTGGAAAGGTATGCTCAAACAAAACAATGAACTTCACTGTACGTATCGAGCAGTTTCAGCTGTTATATTAATAACATTCTCAGTGTCCTCTTTTGAGAAAATGTGATCTTTAAATTATTAGAAAAAAGTTATAGGTTATTGTGGACTGAAATATCTCTTGTAGTACTACTCTGACTACTTCTCTGCTCTTGAAATGCAGATCAAATATAATGCAAAACTTCGTTAGTGTTTGGCACTACGGGAACAATTTGATTTCTGTCTCTATCAGCTTGAATAGTGACAGAACACTGTCACAATGCTTTATTCAGCAAATTTAATCTGTAAGTTCTGTATAATTTCTGTATTCTGATTATACCACGCTGTCTCAGCTGTTTTCACCACTGTGTTAACAGACCCATTGTGTCCCTTCTTGTAACAGACCTTCATCGCTTTAAGATTATTTCCAAAAATGATTCTGTTCAGAAGGTCCCAGAACTATCTTTCCTGTGTGCCCAAAGAAATCTGTCAGACTTTTAAGGGTGCTTTTTCAGCAGTAGTAACATTAAATTCAAAACTGTGGGTGGGCCAGATTCTTTCTCTGAAACTTACTATCAGTCTTCTCCTGACTAGCTGTTGACCATCCTTTCTCAGAACTGGGTAAAACCAGACAGAAATGGGTGCATCTCTCATCCCTTATCACATAGTCCAGAATATACATGGCTGTGCAGGCCTTGTCATCTTAAACCTTCCTCTGCCTTAGAGCCCTTCTTCAGTGGATGATGGTTTTGATTCAGGCAAAATGACTGAAAACATTGTCTCCACCACTGTCCTGAAGATCAGTGAACAATTAGAACTTGCCCACACTTGACTTCTCCAAGTTTAAAATCTGCCAGCTAACAACTGATTCTACCATTCTTTACCATTTTCTGTTGAGAGGAACCATCCCTGTGCTGAACCCGTAAAAATGCGTGGAGGCTGAGGCTGGAGAAGGTTTTCTTGACGCTGGTTTTGGTAAGGGTGTTTTTCTGTTATCCACCAAGCCCTGCAGTAGCTCATATTCTCAGAGCAGCCCTGAAGCTCTATAACAGGTGACCTGCTAAGCCTGAAGCCATTGTAGTAAAGCTGTCAAGATGTACAGCAAATTTGGACTCTCTACAAGCAGAATTTGAGAGCTGTCATCACACTGAAACCTTTGGTTCTTTAAGTCACATTCTATAATGTACAGTTCAATGAACAACATGTTAATGTTCTGTTTTCTAAATGTTGTTTTGACATTTAAATGTTCAAAACCATCTTGAGTTAATTAAATGTAGAAGCTTCTAAGTGAATTGATTGTGCTGACAACTCATCATCTAATTACCCATAATTAGGAGTAAAACAACATTAGCTAATAGAAATAATAAATAATTGTGATAGGGAGGAAAATTCAAATGTGCTGTCCAGCAGCACGGCAATTTTTCTCCCAAGCAGAATTCACACATGAAAGCCCTGAATATAGTTCTATTTAATCACACACTGTACATGCACAGGCATTATTCACTGAAAGTTTTAGGTTAATCAGAGCTGGTCTGAGAATAGAAAGTACTAAATGATCTTTTAGGCTGATGAACTCCAGAAGCTGGGGCATGCTTGTTGGAACAAAATAATAAAGTCAAAATAGATCAACAAGGGGTTTGAAGAGACAAAAAGATATTTTTGCATATTCTACTAATCTTGTCAACACCACTAAAAGCTGAGGGGGAAAAAAAAATATCAAAGGAACCAAGAAGTCAATTTTGTTTGATTTTTATCTGTGCTCTTTGCCAGTTGTTAGCTGGCAGATTTTAAACTTGGAGAAGTCAAGTGTGGGCAAGTTCTAATTGTTCACTGATCTTCAGGACAGTGGTGGAGACAATGTTTTCAGTCATTTTGCCTGAATGTTTATCACCAGAAGCAGTTTTATTTACTTATGGAAATGTTAAATAAAAGACATCTGTTTCTTGATGACCCAGAAAACAATGTAGTTGAAACCTAGTTTTCTTTTTGTGTTTAAAGCTAGGAAAGACTTTGAATTTCTGTGTTTTCTTAGATCTGTAGTTAGCAAAGTGTTTGTCTTACTTCAGTCTAATGAGGTATAGAGACTGCAGGAATGAGTTCCTTACCACAGGCATCACTAGTTGCTGCCAATCTTTTTATTTGAAGTAGTTAATCTATTTTTAAGAAATTAATTACCTATTCATATCTTAGGTGAGGTGGAACCAAACCTTCTATGTTTATTATTACTATATATGTAATTTTTTCATGTATATATTACTTAGTGTGCTTTGGAATAATAAAAATAAAAACAAGTAATAGATTTTCAAGCAGGTAACATATTCAGTTATGTATGTTCATTTTACTGTGTGCTTAATGTGCATGCATTTACCGTAATTACTTACACAAAAAGAATTAGGAACATAAATACAAATGAAAAGCAACTATAGCGTTATGGCTAATGCCCAGCTTGGGACTACACGTAGGAAAAAAAACTCTTTAAGATTTCTTCAGGAAAACGAACAGATAGAAGTGACAGCAATATCGGTATGAGCACAAGATAATGGGGAGATGTAAAAGTACATGCGATAGGTGCATATCTAACAGGCCTGCCGGACTGAGGAACGGACCACACGGAGCCCACAGAAAAACTATTGGTAGAGAAAAAGAAGAAAGTGAATAGAAATTCTATCTTTTTTTAATTATTATTATTTTTAAAATTGATTTTATTAAGGAATCTATATTTGTGGTCACATTTCTTGTATTTCTGTAATTATCGCAATATTTTTGTTTCTATTAACAAAAGGGAGAATGGTTATTATAAAATATTCCAGTCGTAAGATTTGAAGACAGCCTTTCGTAATTATGTTTCTATTTCCTTTACAACTTCTCATTTTCCAAGATAAATTTTTACTTCAAGAAGTGATCCATAGATACTGCCATGAATATTTATATTTAGAGAATGAAGCAGGAGCATTTGTAAATCCTTACCCTCTTAATTAATGCCAGTCTTCAAGGTTGTGTTTCCCAGTGATTGATAATAAAAAGGTTTCACTGTGGCATGGTATCCTTTGCAGCATGAATCATACAAGACCATAAAATTGTTAGCTACATCATTATGGCTGAGTGTATTGTACTAAACGAGCACATATCAGAAAATGAAATGAATGTTTTATGTGTTCTCTCAGCTAGATTCAGGTAGTGCGCAAAATGTACCTTTCTGAACAAATCATATCTCTAAATGTGTTTTTTAAAGTTTGCATAATTAATTTGGGTTCACTTTTTCCTGATTGAACACAATGAATTTAATTCCATGTGTCTTTATTTTCCGTGCTGAGTGGCTGAGAGCTTGATTTGGCAGTCGCATTAATAGGGATAGAAACGTGTGCGTATTCCTGATTTCACTAGCATTATTTACACATATAAGGATTTGTGTAAGCACTGCTTAGGCAAGACAATTTCCAGGCCAGCTATAATTAGTTTTAAAAGGTCGACTTTCAACTATATTGGTTTTGTCTTTAAAAGAAGTCGGGTTGTTGGGGCGAGGTGGAGGGACAGACACAGATGGGGGACATAGAAGGGACACACCCAGAAACGTTCGGTTAGAAAAGCTGCAGTAATATCTCACGGGATTTGTTATTTTGTGATTTCATGCTCACATACTCCTTCAGTGACTAGACCTCCTGGCAGACCTCTTGCATGATGCTTTATTGTTTTTTGTCTCTCAATGGTGAGACTGTTGCAATATGGGAGATGTAGTCCAGGTAGAAAGTTACATTTACAACATAGGAGCATATAGAGTAATCTGGCACATTTGCCATGAAATGCATCAGCGCCACAGCACCAAGGGCAGTCTTAATATCTTCTGAAGCACTTTCCTTGGAGTCTGATGTTACCTTTGGGATCTATATAGCAGTACAAGCAGGAATAATCTTACTAAGATAAGTGAAAAATTGGATAACCACCGAGAATCCTTTTGGCTACTTTTAGTGGCTGATCAGGTGAAAATCACAGTACACACATTTTTTACAAATGTATTCTTACGAAAGGTGCAGTTTTGCTGATCTTGTGTCTCTTGCATTACTCGTCCATTTCTCCTGCTGTGTCTTTTCTTCACTTCAGTGTTCATGTAGGATCTTTGACTATCACCTTTTTTGACAATTAGGTACATTTTTTTCTTTATATGCTAGAACTGATGAAAACTTTTGTAAGGGTTTTTCTAGCCTTTACAGTGTCATAGAAGTAGATCTAGGACAGCACATCTGAGGCTTCTTGGCTTAGTCTGCTGTGTTATCAGTTCTGTAGAGCCAGTCTTTCAAAACTTCCAGCACAAGAAGCTTGAAATCTTTGTAGCCCCGAGGGATTTTCACTTCTTTTTCTAATGAGGTGGAGGTTCTAAAGGTACTAGAGTTGAATCCTGGAGATAGGATGAGATGAATCCACCCCTAGTCATGAGTTATACGCTACAAAACCAGTAATCTTCCCTTGGAATTAAGTCTACGCCATGTATACTAAGCTAAAAATATTTATGGTGTGACACTTCAATATCATCCCCTATCAGCCACCAATCCCCTTTTTATTCTGAGCAATAACACACCCTGAGGGATAATATTCCATTGTAACAAAGTTGAAAAAAATAAAAAAGTCTTTCATCCTTCATGCATCTTGCAGGGGAAAAAATAAAAAATAATAACAAAAAAATCACAGAAGGCTGAACATACGGAGAAGGAGCAACTGTGTTTAGATTAAAATCGGAAAATCGGTTTACCTGCATTTGGCCCATAGTTAATATGGGTGCTGTGCCAAATATTACTATAAATATTCTCTCTGAGCATATGGAAACAAGTGTTACAAAAATCCCTCAGATCACTTACTTGACTTGTTAATTTTAAATTTCACTGTTTACCTATCAAAAATTCTCAAGTTTCCTTGGTACTGAGGGTACCCATAGGTTTGGATCCCTCCCCTTCCAAATTACCGTGACTTAAAACCTCCTTAATCTTGAAAGGATTGATGAAGAAAGAATTGGAGAATTATATTTGAGATTTTATTTTTGCAGTGTAATCCCATCTGCTATAGCAGAATCCTGGATAGAAATTGTTAACTTCCTGTTCCTGTAAATGGTTTTTAATAACATCTTGTGTATCATTGTTCTTACTTTTCATTTGGTAGCCAGCAATTTTTAATTAGTACATTAGCCAGAACTGTACAATAATAATTCCCTTGTATTTGTCTTGAATTTGCGAGGAGCAGATTAGTACAGAAAGACTGCTTGTCCCTTTAAAACAGAGAGAGAATTTAATTTCCGTATCATTTCCTTTCTTCCCAGAGTTTTGTTTTGCCAAACAGAGAAGCAGAGGAGGCTGAGAGCTGTTGGGGTATTGTGAGGAAAGGCAACCTGCAGATTAATACAGGTTTTATGAATCGCAGCAGAAATATAGGTGCTGCTAGACTGGTACAGGCGTGTTGTAAACAGAGGTAGGAGAATGTTGTTTCTTGTTTGGTGCTTTTTTGGTTGGATTTTTTTCTTTTCTTGAGCCACTTAATTAATTCTTGACAAGCTTGCTGAATTATTTGTCAAATTAAAATAAAGAAACTCCCAATGGAGAGGTCTACTAGGACAACTGTTAGGAAAAGCACAAACTTTGGACACACAAGGTTGCCTAAAGAGAAATTTATGCAATGAAGAACTTGTCTATTTTTCCAACTGTATTAGTCCCATATAATATTTCACATTTGTCCTCATGCTTTGCTTTGGCCTCGGACAACTACAGACAAGATAGCAGTAGTGCTGAAAAAAATCCAATTATTTATTATTCATATTTTCAGGAAAGCATTTCAGAGTGTAGGAATTCCCCTTGTGGGATCCTGGGGAGAGGGGGGTGCCGCAGCCACCGTGGGTGCTGCGCTGACAGAACAGGAATCGCAATGGGCTGGAGAGCAACTGCTGGGTATTGCACCACTTCTGGTTGTCCCGGCAGGGAAAGGGAAACCATTGCAGGGAGAAAGAGGCGTAGAATAAAAGGGATACTAAACCAGGCTGGGATGGGGATTACCATCATAAACTTTTTCACCAGACGCACTTAAAGGAATTACCAGTGAGGTTTTGGGAGTGCTATGTAGGCAGCCTGGTACTGTTTGATTTTGCTTCTGGGCTGGGGGGGAGGCAAATGTAAAGACTTTTCCAGGGCAGTTGGCAGAGAGATGCAGGACTGGTTCCTCTGCTCCTGGCCCTGGCAACGGCAGAGCTGTTCAGCCTCTCCCCGTTTTCCACCTGGGGTGGACAGTGGATTTTTACCTTCACCAGGCTGGAAATAAGAATGGGGGAAATGGATGAAGTTAGTATCGCAGACCCTCGTGTGTCTAACGTCCAAGTGAAGCAATCAGGTTGTGCAGCCCTGTGTAAGAGTCGCCACACCTGGTCAGACAAGAGATTTGTCTCCCCAGTATCTGCCTGTGAGAGTGGTCTGCCATGAATATCACGGGGAGAGGATAAAAACAGAGTGAGCCTACGGTAACGCTTCCTCAGGATGCTCACCCCCATACAAGAGCTTGTTTTATGAGTTTCCTGAGCAACTTTCAATTTAACAGCCTGGGATGCACTTTTTTCCTCTAAGAATTCATCCTTTTGCTTTTTGAAGCAATGGGAACCATTATCATCCATACTGTTCTGTCACAGGCAGTTGTGTGACTTAATCAGGAGTTGCATGAAGGGTATCTCCATCAGTCATGGTGAGCATGCTGCACGCCTGCTAATTGCGTTTGGTGTCCCTGGTTCATGGGCTGGGAGAAACCACAGATGCTCAGTCCCTTTCTGGCTGCTGCCTCTTCATTTTATCATGCTGACAAGCACCCTCCTCAGAACAAAGCTGATATTTCCCTTTTACTGAAGTAAAACTAAAAGCTCAGTGGCGAGAAAGTAGATGTTTTACTATAGAAAATGTAGAGTTCTGAGAAGGGGGCGATTTTCCTTGTAAAAGATGCTCCTGTTTCAGATTGACTCCTTCCTAGCTTCCTATGAAGTCATTTGTCCTAAGTCCTTTGGAAGTCAGAGGGGAAAAAACAGGTCCCTCAAAAGGCCTGTGTAGGTTCTTCTCAAGAGTATGTGAAGTTCAACTCAGTGCCTGCTGCAGCTGTCATCTCTACACTGTTGCACGAGACAGGGGTTCAGTGGAAATGTGAGCAGTTGCTATTTATTTTTCAATGAAATACGCACACTTCTAATCTTGGTCTTTGGATAATAGCACCCTAAGTAAACTAACAGAAACTGGCAAATTTCCAGGCATTTTCTTTTTCCTTATTGTGTTTCTTGAATATATTTTCTTTTCCCCTTGTTTAATGCTTAAAATGAAGGGAGACTTTCCTGTAGCAGTCATACAGAGGTGCCTTTCATGAAGTGATTGATTCACCTTCTACTGGGGACAGTCTCAGGGAGGCAAATTGAATTAGGAGGAGGAGAGATTCTAGTTTACAGAAGATAGGACTGTGATTTGAAAATTAAGGAATTTATTCCCTTGCCAATACATGAACAGAATTCCAGTCAACAGCAATGGAGACTGCACATGAAGAAAGAAGATTAGAGCAGTAAACCAGACTATAGCAATATTGTCTTCAATGTATTTACATAGGATTCATATATTCTACAGGCAGCTGTGCAAACCTCAAAGTCTGCTTAGTAGGGTGCATTTTTATGCAGATGAAATTACTGCAATTTACTTCTCCTGTTTAACTTGTATTTTTTTATTTTTTTTAAATTTTAAAGAGGATGGGCCACACTACTATCAGTCTTACAATCCAGAGTGTGACCTCACTGAACAGGGGTGTTAATCTTGCAGGGAGCCCCAAGGCTGGTGATGCACTGGGATCAGCTTGTCGCTCTCATGGATCTGTGGCCGCACAAGGGCTCTCCCCTCTGCTGCAGGCTGGGGATCAAGAGAGCTGCATGTTTGCTGCTCCTGAGTGAGATGAAGTGGTGCACTCCTAGCACTAAATAACACGGTGTAAGGCTCGGCTTTGCTAATTCTTGTTTAATTCAGAGTCTCATTATATTTGGTGATGTTCCTTTAGACTGGAACTTGGAGTGAAGTGAATGTGACAATTGAAATTTATTTTTCTCTTTTTAAAGGGAAGGCAGGAGGAAAGGAGTGAAATTAAATGACAGTTTCTAACTATCCTGACTCCAGTGAAGATTCAACGAGAGAGGGCAAAAAGATATTCCCCTTAAGATAACTCCTCTAATTTAAGTGTTCAGATTTTTTCTCAGTAGTAATATAAAAGCAGACAGAAAGTTTCCTACTTTTTTTTTTTCTTTTTCCTTCCCTCTGGGCAATGAGGGGTTCTAATTACACTAAAACCCCCTAGTATTGACTTTATAATAGCTTCCCCCTGCCTACATGGCTGCTGTATATGGAAGGCTGAAATATCTCAAATCATTACAGTGGGAATAAGCTGTTCTTTGAAAGAACATCCAAGATTTTCCAACTTTGACCAGTGTGGAAGTTTTATGAGAATGACTGTGTTTTGTTCAAGTTAATTTCTCTGCTGCTCTTTTTCTGTGTTGCCAGCAGAGTGAATACTATTACAGTACTTTCTTAACAGGAACGCTCTGTGCCAAACGTTTTAAAGTGTTTTATTTTAATGTCACAGATGATTAAATGCTTTAGTGTGACTGACAAGCTTTAGTAAATTTGTACAAATTAGATATACTAGCTCTTAGTAAAATAGATTTTCTAAACCTGTTTTGTGTGAGAGGAGAAGTAGCAGCTAATGATAGTAAAATACATTAAGATGCTGGCAAATTAAAAAAGCCACTTGCAGCTTAGCAGTAGCGATATGACAGCTCTCTGTGAGGGTGAGGCTGGAGACTATCAATACAACATAAACACCCATAGGGTTTGCTGCGATATCATTTTTACTGTAGAGCAAGCTGAGCTGATGTTTTCTTGGGATTAGAATACCCTCTGACTTGCTATTAGGAGCAAAGCCACTGCTCTGCTTTTCTCCGATCATTTTTTGAGGGTGCTGGTACCACTGGAGATACAAGCTGTCAGCAACCTTAGTGTCCAGACTGATAGGAAGACTGTTAAGTAGGCCATAGTAAAACATTGTTTTACTATGCTGCAAAGTTAATGCTTTTTGCTGTATTAGCTCAGGTGAATATGTAAGAACTCATGGAAGATCCAAGAAGGAGAGGTCTGTTAGAGGTCCAAATAAAGCTTTTCTGGTATGATTCTTGAGGAGGGAGGAGAATGGGGGGGAAACAAAACCCTCCCAAAGAATCCCTGCACTAAATGGCAGAGCTGTGCACGAGTTTAAATGCTTTAGTAGTAGGTGTTTTACAGCTAACGAAGCTGAATGTATGTTGTTCTGGCTGGTAACACATGAAGTATGGATGACTTCAGGTGTTCTAAGCTCCTAACTGAGATTTTTTAGAAAGAATGTCAGAAATTCACCAGCTTTCAGGAGAACTGAAGTTAACTTCTGGCCTATACATGCAACTATGTGATTTTCTACAGGAAAAGAGATGGTGCAGGGGACTTCCCTCTGGGATCCTGAGTTGGCTCCATGTGGTTGTAGTTGCACATGTCTCTTTGAAGGACTAGTCGGGATGCTCTTGGCGCTGAGGCACACTGATCCATGGCTTGCATCCTTCTGGGCTGCAAAGACAGCTGTACCTGGTGTCTTGTTCTGGTGGTGGGTTGTGCTGTTCAAAAGGGGGAAAAGGGATGCGCATCTCAACAGCCTCCATGTTTTTAACAAAACACTGTGGCTGCTGTATTTGGCAGGGAGCTGAATCTTGCAGTTGGGTACCACATAACCTGGTGGAGGGTTAGGGGAGACGGACTGAGAAGATACTTCAGTTGAACAGATTTCTTTCTTCCTTTCTTTTTTCAAGAAAGGTGTCTAATCATGTGTGTTTTGTACCTCTGTTTTGCATCCATTTGTGTGAAAGGTGAAGCAGAAGCTCCCTGCAGAGGAAGCCTTTTATTAGCTGTTCGTGTTGCGTTCAGTCCGAGTGTTCACATCTGCAGCCACAATCACCGTACCAATAATAACATATGGTAGATACATTTCAGGTTGAGCATTAACAATAGCAGTGTTATCATTGTGCATTTATACCTCATTGCGATGTCAGTGATTTGTATTTGCTTTTAAAGATAAGCATTTTTCTTCAAAATAACACATTTTAAAGAAGCATTTTAAAGTTAAGAGTCTCTGAATCTCCCTTCAAGAGGAAAGGTAATGGAGTGCATTTTATCATTACATTATGATCTAATAAGAAGAAATAAAGGATTCTTAAGAAAAAAGTGTTATTAACAACATTGTCTTTTTGATCTATGGAAAGATAAGTGTCCTCTAGTGGAGGCAGAACCCTCCTCTTCTTCTCTTATAAAGCTTTGTTCTCTTCTGATGCATATTAAGCACCAGATGAAAAATTCTGTTTGTCTGTGGTCTAACAATGAAATACCTTGTAGGAAATGAAAAGGTCAAGCTTTCCCTGTCAGTGATTTATTATAAACAGTGCCTCCTTCTTTTATTTCCTGATACTTTGCATTTGGATTAGTGATGATACATCACCAGCTGCTAGATAAAATATGAAGTTGGGAAACTATGGTCAAACATTTCTGCTGAGGAATGACCCTGTAATCAGCTCCCAGCACACACAGGTCTCACTTGATTTATCAACCCAAACCTGAGATTCTAGAGAGGGATGAATTAGTTTAAAGATATCTAAGGGATAATAGCTAAAGCCAAAAGCGCTGCAGGAAAACCGTTTGTCACTGGCCTGCCCTGCCCTCCTTAATTGCAGAAAAATTGAGAGTGGATACGTAAGGCACCTGATATAAATCATTGGTCAAGTAACCAGCGATGTATCAAGTGGGGTAGTTGCAGACCTTTTTCTTTTGCGCTTTGCAGGCAGGATGCTTGCAGTTTTGACACCAAGAGGCTGTTGGGCCAATATGGTTTGATGCACATCTGTCTCCATGCTGACTTCACCTTGGCCTTCTGTATGACTTCATGCATTTTGTTGTTCATTCCAGTTTCCGATGTGCTATTTTAAGTGTCGCTTTCTGTAGTTTCGCATTTGGGGACCATTTGTCCTATTTTTTTTTTTAGCTGAGGGTGTAACAAAAAAGGAATGTGCAATTGCCAAACACATGTTGTAAATATTCCCTTATTGCAGAACATATTTGAAAGTTTAGTGCTTGTGGAAGCAGTATTACCAAATGAATGAAATATCTGCACCCCATGTTCATATTATTTTCATTCTCCAGTTGTTGTTTAACTACATTTACCTCCCCAATAAATGCACGTGCCTAACTTCATCAACTTTGCACGCAGTTTTGGTAGAGCTAAATGATATTTGATTTCTGACATCATGCCTGTGCTCCATGAAGTTAAGCACGTGCATGTACACAAATTCACATGATTGCGGGGCCTTCTGCTATGAGCATCTTGCCTTCCAGTGCACATCAGGGAAAAATTAGAAATTAATTCAGTCCATGTAATCTGTACATTTGAAAAAAAGCCTTGAGAGAATAACAACATGTTTTTCTCTTTCTCAGTCTAGCTTTAGTTGAGATTTTTGAAAGATATGGTCCAAAGCATAAGGTAATGGTACATCCTCTATGCCAATATTTATTCTTATTCCACATGGCTGTGCTTGTGCCTCTGTTTTTCCTATATAACGCAACTTTGCTAAAAATTAATTTTGCAGCCTAAGTAAAAATCCAATTGATTGCTTCTCTGTTTGCTTATTTGTCGCTTGGATAACATCATAGCGAGCATGGTGCAAAATCCATTGTAATCCTGTAAATGAATTGGTGTACTGCAAATTCCCTCAAATAAGTAGGTAGGAGAGCGCAGAGAATCAGAGAAGAGTGTAAGATGGAGAGGACCTCTGTAGGTCACGGCCCCTTCTTCTGGACCTGGTTAACAGAATATATTTTATACACCCTTGGGTAGAAAAGAAAAATATTAAAGGAGTCAGGCACTTGATTTCTACTCACTTCTAATGAGTCTTAGACACTCATCTGCCTTTACATTGCTGTTGTTTTTTCTGGTTCTAAATTTCATCATTGCACTGAAAAATTGGATGTGCTTAAGGACATTGCTGATTATGGATCAAAATGTCTTTAGAATTGTGTTTTAGTGAATAAAACATTAAAAATATTACTTGCTCAATGTAAGTGCAATTTTTCAAGGCTAAGTTATGTTAACAGAATTTATTATTAAATTGTGTCGTAATTCTTTTAAGCTAATGCATGAAAATGACCTCAAAATCAGATCAAATCTAGTTAAGAAGGTGATTATCTAAGTCCCTAAATGTCTTTCATCCAGAAGCTTTAAAAGAAAGAATAAGACTTATCCAATCTAGAGAACATGGGCATCATAATTTTAACCACAAAGAAAATCAATTAAAGAAAAAAAGAGAAAAACCCAACAACAAACATTTGCCCATGTTAAGTGGCTTTTGCCCACCACGATTAGCATGTGTTTTGCGGTGTGTGGAGCACTTACTTCCCTGCGTGAAGGTGAAGCACTACTGCAAATTGCTACACCAGGAAGAGACTCTTTTAAGATTGAATCGCAGGGGCACTGTGAAATTTTTGGTTGAAAATGCTTGTCAGCTTGCTGTAAAGGATAATGGAATTTGATTTCACAAAGCATATTTCATACTCAAGGTGTCCCAAACCACTCTACAGATGAATGAGTTAAATGCTGGAGAAGCGGTGACTGTGTAGGTAAATGTGGCGCCTATTATGTACTCGGCGGTAGCTTACACACAGCTGTGGACAATGGAAACAGGTTTTCTCTTTTATTATTAAGGGTCACCCAGGTTAGCCCCTGTTCTTTTTGAAAAGCACTCTGGGATTTCTAATTTCCACCTGGATGATCAGCAGAGACAGACAGAAAGGGCCACAGTTTAATGCTTCACCGAAAGGATGGATGAATGATTGTTGGATGATTAATGGCTGGTCTGCGCTGAAAGATGACAGCCTGTTATAATGGAGATAGCTAACATGTAATTTTCTGCATACTGCAGTTTCATAGCCTCAGCGTTCCCACATAGCGGGCATTTCATGTGGGTAAAAGACACAACAATGAAGACGTAGTTTTTGGTTAGAGTTTGTCCCCTTCTCACCAGAGAGCAATGCATGTGGTGAGACACGCTCTGCTCTGCTTGCGCTGGCTTTGTGCTACAGACTGCCGCTGCAGAGGTGCTTCGGGGGCTGGCAGCCGCCGTGGCTTAAAACTAAGCACAGCCTTGACAAGAAATATTTCAAAGGGGACAGATGTGTCTTTCCTCACATATCCGAATTTTTGCTCACTGGCCACATGACATTTAGGACATTATTTATCAAAACCAGGCCTGAGGTTTGCTGATGGACTGATGCAGCTGGCTCTGCCACCAGAAAGTTGTGGAGCCAGGCAGGGAGCACGGATGCCCAGGCACCAACCTCAGTGGGGCTGACGCTCTGTTACCCTATTGCATCCTTGAACAAGGCCTGGAGGTTTTGTTAATTACATCAATTCTTACTATTACTGGTTGATCGATTGCTACAGAATGACTATTATAAAACAAACAAACAACCAAACTTCACAAATGGTTTACCTGATTTGAATGTGGTTTTTTTTTCCACTTGAAAACATTCTTTCCACGTAGTTGATTCAAACCATATTCGTAGTCAAGTTCTACTATGCACTTGTCTACAGAAAGGCAATCTCAGTTGTACCCAAAATGTTTTTTTAGAACCAGAGTCTTAATTTCACATATGTGCACGTTACTGCAAGAAGTGTTCTGTGAGCGAGGGCAGAGGAACACAATTTCTGGTGGTTTTGTGACTGATGACTGTGCCGTTTTCACAATCATTAACACTAGACCTGGGCACTGTTGCATCGCCTGGCAGGTCTAATTTGAGCTGGGTTTGGCATGATCACGTTTCTGTTGAATTAGTCAAAGCACATTACACAGGCTTTGTCCTAGCTTTGTGCTTTTACCGTGACTATAGAAGGACATGCTGTACTTTATCTGGCATAAACTCTGAGTGGTACAGACAGATGACACCTGATCCAGTGTGCACTTTGCTGGTACAAAATTATCCTATCAAAAAATTTCATATCAAATCTGAACTAGTAGAGTAAGGTTGTATCAGACCAACACTTTATATTGTGTGGCTACAGAAATCTTTAGCTGGTACTAGAAGTCTTAAAGGCTCCTTTACTTTGTTGATTGATCATAGTTTTAGAAACTATTTCTCAATTTTGAAACATTCTGATTAGAAATCTTTGTTGGGAGCCTAATATTTAATAGAGAAGTGAGTTGCTTTTATCGATATATGTATTATTTTATGGAAGCTGTGTTTTCCTTAAATTACCTTTTATTTTTCATACAATTTCAAAGTTGCTAAAAAACATAGGGGGTGTATGTATGTTTCTCCATAAGAAGCCAAGATATTAAAAACAAAAATTCAAATAATCTTGGTCAGTATTGTGTGGAAAAAATACTTAGTTTTACCAGTAAAGTTAACATTTTAATATTAAGCAGCTAAATTCCAGAAAGCTTTAATTATCTTTGAATAAATCTTATTATCTCTTTAATGAAAGGAACTTGCAGCTGCTTACAGAAATTCTACAAGCAAAACAAATATGCTGATCTGATGATCTGATAATCTGTTATTTGTTACCTTGAGTAAAAGGTTCACTATGTGCAAGTATAAAATATAGAAAGTCAAAGGCCAGATTATCAGGAGATGTACTGAAGATGTAACAATAAAACTGCATTGCTGTATGCTGTTTACACTTGGTTGACTGTTGGAAAGTTCACATTGAAAATAGCATCAAAACAGTTTTATATGTACCTACATCTATTTATAATCTGCCAAGCTTAGAAAATCCACTTGTGTATCTTTGTCTTATTTAAGGAGTTTCTTGATGATAGAAGAGTTATGTGAACTTTATTTGATTTTTAATTAAAAATAACGGATTGCTCAGTTGTATTGATTATTGCTATTTTCAGGTGTTAAAATCAGAGCACAGCAGAATTGATTCTGCTGTCTTAGTTCATTCAAAGTTTAGTGACTTTTAGGTAGAGGAAATAAAGAAATCAGCTTATAAGGCTTGATCCTATTGTCACATGTATACACAGAGCCATCGGTAAAAAAATACTGAAGCACTTATGAAGCAGAGAGTGAGATAAATTTAAGTTGCTTCATGTGGGTGTTTTTAACTTAGTGTGAAGAAGTGAAGCATTCATCATTTGTAAAAAGGCTAGATCTCAGTATTGATGGATTGTGTGTTTTATTAGTGTTTCTTCATATTCTGCACTGATTTAATTAATAGATAAGGACCAAAATAGGTATTTGTTTTGCAAATAGTGTGATTAACAAAGCACGTTTATGATTTAAGAGAATTTTCTGACTTTTTCTTCTTTTGTATCTTCTAAGTGTCTTTATTGACTAATAGCATCTGACATATTTTCATTTAATTGAAAGGATTGTGAAGCGCTTTACATACTTAATGATATACTTTCAAATTTCTGCCCAGTAGTGAAGTCTCTCAGGTTGTCTGTTCAGAAAACCGGAAGCTTGGGACAAGAAACAAAGACTTCTGCAGGCATTAAGGCTGCAGCAATAATGTAGGTCAGTAGAATAGAAATTTGGTGACTGAAGCTCCAGGGTTAATATCGCAGAAGTTCCTAGAGCACTGGAAGGCATATCAGGTCTTTAACATAGCGGCATACTGCCACCTAACATCACATAAAGCATAAATTCAGCTCATCTTCACCATAGATCCAGTCACGAATTTTTCCCATGTTTTAGACCGTCTACCCAAACTATTTAAACATGCTTGGTGGGGATCATAGGTCAGAGTTGCTTTTACAAGGGCTAGAACCAAGCAAATTGTTTGGGTAAGGGTAATCCTGGGAGTGAGCGAGCTCTGAAGTTGGTGAAATTGTCTCAAATTGAATCGTAGATCATCTCACTGCAAAGACCTGCAAGACTTGCTTTTCTCCCTTACCCAAACACCCACGTGCCTGGCAAGGACAGGCATTCCACCCGGGATGTGGGCAAAGAGGTCCCTGCCTCCCTGTGGTTACTCCAGTAGCAGACTTACTGGTGCGTTCATTTCCTAGAACGTGTCAGTCCCAAGGACGTTTGCTGGTTTGACTAATTTAGAAAATAGGCCTTTGGTGAGAAACTTCATCCTGATGGAGAAGGAAAAGGGTCTGTTTATGAGAGCAGCCTGCCCAGCTGGGTATGAGGAAGGAGGATAGCAGTCTTCAGAAGTATAACCTGAAGAAGACTTAAGAGTCATCGAAAGAGATGAGTAAAGTCATCATGTGCTTTATCCTTCCATGAGTAGAAATATTTCTTGGGACCCCCTGCACTGTAGCTCAGGTAAGGGGAATGTTTGGACCCAAGTGGCTATCTCACAGGTAAAGCCCCTAATGAGATATGCTCAGACAGCGACTGTTATGCAGCAGGTACCAGCACCTCTTCCTTCACACATTTAGAGGTTGTGTGACAATCTCCCATCTATGTATTGATGTTTCTTGACCCTGTTTACTTGTAGGATCTGACAGGATCACAGAACTAATGCGACAGGCTGCAATACATTTAAGATAGAAATAGATTCATACTTCTACTTCAGTGCTCAGGTCAATGGAGTCACTTCAGAATTGCATTTATGTTGCTGAGAGAAGACTTTGGCCAATCGCCCACTCTGTCCAACACATTAAATTTAAAAATAATTTAGCTAGCGGTTGTGAATACCCATTTCCTGCCAATAACCTTAGAATACCCTATTGCCAGGAGATACTTCTGAGCTCACTTTGTGAGTCTCGCCTCGTAGTGGTACTAGCCAGGAAGCCTTTCCAGTGCCTCATTGCTAGTGCTTGACATCCCAGCTTTACTGATGGCAGATTCAGTCATACATGTGATGGAGAGAAGAAAACAAAGCCCTCTCAAATGTATGCTGTTTATAAAAACTGAGTCTTCATTAATGGAAGATTCTCAACATCTTGGATTTTGGATTGTGGTTGGTTTTGTTGGGTTTTTTTAGGTAGGTTTTAAATATGTTGTTAAAAACTTAAAAGGAAGTTGAAAAATAGCATCTAATTGAATGAAGAAATTGGAATCCTATGTACAGTACTCAAGAACATAGTAATCTAAAACCATGACGATTAAAGAGCAAACAAGCAAGCAAGCTCAAAATCCTTATTCCAGTTTTAATCATTGCTCATAGGTTTGCTCTTGATTTTGGTGGTGGGAACTTTGGGTAAGACCTTAACCCAAACAGCATTGGTAACAAAGACATTGCCTTCTGGGTCAGTGGCAGAACTCCATGCTAAAGTACTTCAGAATTAGGACTGGTCCATAATGAAGCTCAGTGTGAGGTTGATTGGAATTCTTTGATAAAGAATATTTTTTAAATAAACTGTTGTTCTCATGTTTGTTTTAATGAAAAAGTTTAGGAAAACATTTTTCTGTTAGAAGTTTAACTCTCATGTTTATGCAGTAGTAGGACTTTGCGTTTAAAACCAGGCAATACGATTAAATTATTTATGTAGCAGCTTTCATGTTGGTTTTTTGTATGGATTTATTAGCGAGTCAGTTTGTGTGCTAGAAGCCAGATTCTTCTGTGTGTAGTGCAGTGCTCAACAGAAACCCTGCCTGGACTCTCAAATCGGAACTTAAACTGCAACCCTCACTAGGATTTGTACTATTTCCTCCCAAACTGACCAGATTTATAGTCAGAGTTCCCTTTTTCTACCCGACGTGCATTCAGTAGAGGTAATTTCTTCTTTAGGGACCCAATGTGGTGTTCTTCCTATAGCACAGACAAGAGCTGAGTTCATATATCCAAAATGTCCTCTGGCATCTTCAAGCAATCTGTTAGACTTCTCTGTATTCTTCTGCGCTTGCAGCTTTCAGGTTTGGGATCTGACAGTGCTTTTACATGCAGAGCAAACTGTTAATATGTCACTTGTTCAAGGCAAACAGTCTGTGAGAGTATAGACTGGCCAAACAAAAGATCATGCTGTCGGTCTGTGTAAGTATGTCCGAAGTCCCTTGGCTGTGCAAAACATAAGGGTCTTCCCCCAGCAGAAAAATGTGCTTTTTACTGCAGAAAGAAAATACGCATGTTGTGATGAGAGCTAAAATGCGAGCCAGTGGTATTTTTATGGCGCTACATCCTAGGAAGGCTTTGACCAAAAATTAAATCAGCCCTCAGTCTGTCTGACGTTTCTTCAATGGGTAAATTGCCCTAATCTGCTTTTATGTTTTTCCTCTAAATCTTTCTTTGCCACTTCTTGAGTTGTGTGGTAATATATAGCCTTTATCAACACTTTTTCCCTCATGTTATATTTGTTTAACCGTTGACAATCACAACTGATGTGGCACGGATGTCCCAGAATGCTGGCTGCAATTTTCTTTTGTTATTTATTAAAGGTACAAGCAAGCATACTAATGCATCATTTTACCAATCAAACCTGCTGCTTCATAAAAATACAGTGAGGTCAATCTCTGTTCTTAGGCTTTGGTTTTAAGGTGCAACCAGTAGGTCTGACAGCACTGAGAATATATGAACGTCAGGCTGTGACCTCCAAAGTAAAATTCAATCCATTTAATGTCACTAGGATGAGTTCAGTGTCTAAAGTTAGGAAGAGAACTGTTTGGGTTTTTTATTCCCACAATTTGTTCGCTAAGCTGCTCAAGTGATATGAAAAAATCTTTTTTGGATGTTAAACTAGTTGTCAGGCAGCTGAAACACCAAAATGTAAGCAAGGTATCAAACTATTGGGAAACAATGGCACTGTTAGATGTTACAGGTTTGGAAATTTGTCAGCCCATGCCAGTATGTCTTCCTTAGTCACTCACCACAAACAGTTATGGTGCTGGAAATATTCTTTGACCATCTTTGAACTATTTTTGGCCATTTTACTTTCCTTATTAGAGAGAATGGAATCCACGGGTTAGTTACTCTTGTCCTTTCTGAGATTGA
This sequence comes from Falco naumanni, assembly GCF_017639655.2. Classification (NCBI taxonomy): domain Eukaryota; kingdom Metazoa; phylum Chordata; class Aves; order Falconiformes; family Falconidae; genus Falco; species Falco naumanni. Next base: position 18,991,846 of record NC_054068.1, on the reverse strand, counting down.
GAAAGTGGATAGAGTGAAAATTTTGTTTAGGAAAGGAGGCAGTGTCTGTGGTACACAAGTCTTCAGTTAATGAAAGAAAAATACCTGGACTGTGGTGAACAGGAGGTCTGCCTGGGCGTGGATTTCAGAGATTTGTTGGTTTGCTAACAGGACATATAATCTTTCACATTATCAACTTGATTTCACCCACTGTTTGCTGATAAGTTCTGGATGAAAAACTTGCTTTTATCAGTCAGGGTAAATTTTTAAAAATTTACAGTTTTGATTTAAATATCCCTGTGTACTATTGCTGCACTACACAACATTTTGCCACACTACTGATCTGTCCATTTGTATTCTTAATTATACATTTTCTAGGACTACATTTTTTTCTGTAAATTGTTCACATTAAAATGGGGGTGAATAACATATACTTTGTTCTGTACAGAGAATATACTACATTTCTCTTTCAGATGCAGCACAAATTCTTTTAATTTGCAATTTCCCATCTGGTTTGGTGGGAATTAAAACTTTAAAACCAAAATCAAATATACTTTGTTAAATTTGGGTTCATAACTCCAGTAGCAAGATGTTTATGCTCTACTAGTAAACAGTTCCCGCCACCTCAGGTGATAATGTATTTTAAATTTTGTTATAAATATTTCATACAAATGTTTTAAATGTCTTCATCTTATTATTAATGATTTACAAGCTCATTATTGAAGAGAAAATGCAAAACAAAGAGGCATTATAAATTGACTTAGAATTACTGTGGCTTTTATGTTTAATGGTGGGATTCTGTGCATTACAAAATTTCAGTCGCTTGTCTAAGGAAACTCTGTTCCTTTGAAGTCTGCTTTCCTGAAGTCAAAGATTATATGTTGCTTGTTGCTTGAGAATTTCAAACCTAAGCATCAAGTGATTCAACTATTACAAAGATTAGATAAAGAACTGACCATCACCCACATTGCTTCTGACATCGGGTTTACTTCCCAGAGGGCATCTTACTAGGTGTTGGCCAGACCGGTTTCTTTCCTCCCTAAAATAACTGAAGATTGGACCTCTCCTTTGATGAGCACAGGCAGATTATGTATTATACATTCAAGCTCATGGCTGACCTTTGGAGATGCATAAATGAAAAAAGCAGCTGTTTGAATTGCACTTTCCAGTCCCTTGGGATTCGCGATTGGGATGCCATTTAATACATGCTTATTTAGTGGCTGTGACTTGTTAGGCCCTTTCTAAACATCGAAGAACAGAGAATCCTTCCTAAAGGATCTTACAGACTGTGAGAAGAAAAAGGAGGTAGGCAGAGGTTAAGGACCAGGGAAAACCAACGGAGACAATCATATATGATACTTTTCCCCTCTTCAAAACAGCAGTGGTCTCATGAACAGATTACTGAATGTGTACACGTTAATATGTGCATATGAGATCTTCAAGCGCTTCCTGCTGTGTCTTGTGCTTCCTAGTTCTGAAAGATCCTGGATCTTTGCAGAGTTTTGTAGGGCTTTGCTCTACACATACATGTAACCATGTTGTAAATCTTGCAATGGGGAACGTCACTAGTGTGTTACATGCCCTGTTGCTCGAATCATGAAGATGCTTGTGGGAGCTAACCTAGTGGGCTGGGTACAGCAGTGCCATATGGCAGGTCTGCATTGATGTTCTCCTCATGTTCTTGGGGCTGCGGGGCACCTGATCCTTCCTGGCATGGGGAGAGCTGCCTGGGGTTTGGTACTTCAGTAAGAATAAATAGTGTGGGTGGAATTCAGGTGTATTATCAAGAGAGGCTTAGAACAGCACAAGCAAGTGGTTAGAAAAGGGTAACTAAAAATTCAGGTGGAGGAAATACTACTGAATTTGTTCCCATATACAAAGCACTCATTTAGCCTGCTGTGTTATGTAATGTTGCTAAATAATCCTCCTCACTGTCCTCAGCAAGTGTTCTTGGGGACTTGTGGTCTAATCACTGGATTTGCTCATCCTGGAAACACAGTGGGATGCTGTCTGACCTTTATTTCCTTATGACATAGCACAAATATTTATTTAAATGTTCTTTTTATGCTGTAAATAGGATAGCTTATTATGGTGGAACATGTAAAGTTAGCATTGCTCATGTTGCTTTCATAATGTGGATACGTTAAGCAAACAGGGTTGCAGACACTGGTGATGATGAACAGTCACGTAAGTGGCTGCTGCTTGCACCTCTGTGAGTAAAGTGGGCTCTAATTTTTTATATTTTTTTTTAGTCTCATACAGTAACATTCTCAGTGGATCATCTTACTGAAGTGCAAAGGTTAGAAACCCAGTGAAGCCATTTGACTTTTTCCAAAGGTACATTACAGAGCCTCCTAAGCTATAATAATAGGAATCTGAAAACATGGGAGGGTAACCAGTTATACTTAAATCTGGTCAGTGTTTTATTTTATGTGGTTGTACTCTGGCTATTTTTTGACTTGTTTGGATCATACTGGCTAAGTGTTCCTGTCCAGTAATACTCATTTCACCCCAACCAGCTATTTGAACCAAGTATATGCTGTTTTTGCTATTGAATAGAAGGACAAGCACTTCCATTATGGTTAGTTGTTTTGTGGATTTTGGTACCCACCCATTTATTTTGGTTTGTCCTAATCTATATTTATCTATGGATGACAAGATGAACTTGAAAAAAGAACATGTTTAAAGTTGCATACCAGCTCCCAGGATATAAATCATATTGGGCTTTCAGCTCTTTCAAGCTTTCATAAACAGTGCTTGCTGAAAGACTGAATCATATTTTTCTGTGACTTTAGTTCATGTCAAACATCTAATTTTTAACAACAGTGGTCGGTTTCCTGATGCAAACACATGACGCTGGCCCCAGAGACTTCAGCTTTCTTTAGCTGTCATCATAACAATTTTTCTTTTTAAAGATATGTTCGCAGCAAAATTAGAACTGGGTTAAAGGCTTTGAAAGTAGTTCAGACCACAGCGTTCCTAAGGCCATGGTCTACTTGCAATGAGAGGGGAAACTGGACTGAGCCCCACTCAGCTTGCTCAAAAAAACCCCAACACTAACACATTAGTCAACGGCGTGCCACTCTGGGCGATGGTAAAGGCAAAGGCTGGCCTCTTGCACTGTTTGAAGGACTAGATTGTCACCTGTTTGTATTAAAACTCACTGTAGAGACATAACGAGAGCTGGTGAAGACCATGCTGTGGGATCTAGTGCCTCACGGGGAAGCTGAAGTGGTGCAAGGATTTCATTGTGCAGTCCTCCTGCTTCTCCCCTTAGGAAAAAACCCTCTAACTCAAACAGGAATTACTTCGGGCAGGACTTTGCGGTCTCTGTTGCACAGGGAGTTCAGGCTAGTTTATTACAGTGGTTCCTTCTAGCCCTGTATTTAAATACACAAAAGGGAACACAGGAATACATTAAGCATGTTTGAATCTCTCCATTACTTCTACGGCGCCTGTGTAAATTCCCATTTGCTCTTTGGTTTTAGGATTTTCTGGGAATCTCTTCTAAAACTCTCCACATTTTCTAATTAATTTATGCAGAGGTAGAGGGAAATGGTGCTTTTCCCCTTCACACACCCAAGGCCTATGTGCGAATTGCCTCCCCTCCAGGTAGAAGGGGGACAGTGCCATAGTGGTAAGGCCCCTTATTCTCCACCTCGTCTTACTTCAATGCAGCTTCAAAAATGAAAGTAAACAAAATAGAAATGGGTGGTAGACATCGATTTGGGCGGATTTAGTAGTTAAACTCATTGCCTTTTTTTTGTTGTTGTTGTTATCTGCATCACAAAGATGGCCAATAATAGACTTTACTAAGAGCTTAATACAAAATCTGTTGAAATTGATCCAAAGATGCTCAATGGCTCCCATGAGTGCAGAATAGGAGCAACTCAGCTTTAAAAAGAAAAAAAAAAAAGCACAACTAAACCAACCAACCAAAACTTCATGATACCTGGATATCAGTATAAACTACTTAAATTTTTGTACTTCCTATATCATTGGATTCACTGTAATTGTTTAGGATTTGGGTTTTCTGGAGAAGAAATAAATCTTATAAGTATATATAAACAGCAGTAGTTTTTTGTGGTGTGTCTGATGAGACTTTAGAAAATGTTTCTCCTCACGAATGAAGAAACTCAAGCATAATCTTGCATTATTATGTTTTCATTATTTCCTTTGCAAGCTGGAAGAACGAAGCCCCAGATCATATGTGTATTTACATAATGTAGATTTCTCTGATCTTACACTTCTCACTCATAATTTAGGCTTCTCAGTCTGATTTCATGCTAATTTGGACTTCCAACTTTCTGTATTTTGTCAGCATTCAAAACATTGCTGTAAGTGACATGGAGCTAGATTTACCCTCTTGCAAATCTAAAGTGACTACAGTAAATCACTGGATTTGTTTTGGTGTCTATGCGGGAGCAGAAATTAGCTTGTAATATATGGGTTTCAGTTTTAGAGTTATCATAATAGTAACTAATATACCTCCTCGTGAGGAGGCAGATTTATTTTGAGCGGCTAAAAGGACACCAGTACAGAGAAGAGCTTTTGCCCAGTATATAAATAGATCTAGCTTGACAGCATAACAATAGCTCCAACTTGGCTTTTGCAAAGGAAAACCAATAAGGGATGGAGAAGACTGCTTTTCTCCAATGCACTCATTTAGTAATCATTTATATAAAGACATCTCACTTTATTTTGAAGTCATGTCCTCATACCATTTTTTGGGTCTGTTTAGAGCATTTTATTCAACAGTTTTGTGCTTGCTGCCTTTTCTTTTCCTCTAAGGATTCCTCCAAACACTGTGTGGTGCACTGAAGAGTTCAGCAGTTCCCCTCGCTATCATTGCATTAGCAGATTTCATTCTCAACACAATTACTTGGCAGCATGTGGCAACAGAGTCATATCTGAAACCTTTTGTCACTGAGTGGGCTTGTCAGAAACAGTCACTTCTGATCTTGACTTCTACACTGTATTTGGCATTTGAAAGTGTTACTGTTGGGTTGAGTTTGGTCTTTTTTTGACTTTTTGGTTGTTTGTTTTTTTTTTTTTTGTCTTTTTTTTTTTTCTTTTCTAACTGTACAGCAAAAGATTTGATTATGGCATTCAGTATGGTGAATTCACAGTAACACTTCCCCACCCAGGCATTTAAACTGTTAGTCTAGTATTCTTTATTTCTATTTGTAAAAAAAAAAAACCAAAAACAAAAAAACCAAAACAAACCAACCAACCAACCAAACAAAAAACCGCAACAATGAAAAAGCCATTCAGAAGATTGTCCTAGCCACTTTTCTGGTGAATACTAGAAAAACTGATCTCTGTGCTACTGTCCAACATAAGACTTTTTTTTTTATTATTATTTATTGTGACTGTTTGATGAAGCTAATCTTCCTAAAAGCAATACCTTGGTAATGTGGCACACCTCTTGCTCATCAATATATGCTATTTCCCCACCACCCAGAAGATCTGTGAGATCAGGGACCCATCATTTCTGACCAACTTTATTTTCTTCCACTGTTTGAGATACTGTTTTGCCTTTGTTCTCTGAGTCTTTGCGAGGCTCTGAGCACTATATGGGACCCTACTAATGCAGGTAAGGGGGAACTGGGTCGTTTTATGAACTATGCGGTGGCACATGCACCTGATGGGTGCAGGTATTCCTTAAATCCAAGCCCTGATGGCTCAGGAACAGGACTGCCATAGAGCAAGCAATCACACGTAAAGGTTGGTTGCAAGCAGGAAAGCTAGTGGGCAACTGAGATTTCTCTTGGAAATGTGTTGGTCAGGTGGGGGTCCTGGTTTTTTTGAAATTAATGTACATACCCTCAGAATGTTTTAGTAGTGATAAATTGGCATTTTCTCACAGAAACATGTTTCACAGGAAAATTTCTGAGCAACTATCATTATGATTTATAAAGCCCTCAAACTACACTACCCAGGAGACCACCTGTGAGTTTATGCCACAACTGAGATGAATGGAAACACCTGACCTGCTCAGCCCTTGTTACTCAATCTCTCCCCTGCACCGCTGCTCCCCTGTCCCAGGCTGCTGACATCCATCAGCCTTCTGGGCACGATATGCATTTGAATGAACGCTGGTGGAAGCTAGTGTGCAGTCTGAGAAGCGTGGGGTTTGAAGTGGAGTGGTTTTCTGAGGGGAGATCAAGCAAAATCTGGGAGAATAGGCCAAGGAACTGGAGTTTTGGACTACTGTGCGAGTCAGGTGATGTTTGTTTCGGTGTGAATCAAGGTGGCTATTTGATGAGAAGGGTTTGTGTGTAGATACATACACAACTCATGAAGGTACATAAAATCCTTTTAGTGTGGTATAGTACCTTATTGTACTATACTACATATTTTTTCTATAGCAAAGGTGATTATATGCAATCCCTGAATCAAAATACGAAGAACAACTTCCTTCAGCTTCAGTAGGGACTGAACATGCAGGATGAGCCCTAGGAAGCAGATCTCTTGAGCAAACATGCATCACTTTTCCATAGCCTGCTTTCATGTCACAAGACAAAATAAACAGAGATACCACAAATTGGTCAGTCTGTCTCTCTGTTTAATTTTGTTGAGGTAATGCTTGTTCCAGCCTTCCTCGCCAACCAATTTCCTATTGTTTTTTTCTTGCACTTCCTCCTACGTTTGATCTTCTTTCAGTTAACATTCAGCTCTGATATGGAAAAGTGATCCTTCTCCATAGGTGGCCACCCACATCTTGCTGTACATAGACCAGCAGAGCTGGTCATTTCACAGAGGTCATCCATCCCTCAAGTACAGCCTCTGGGGGATGGAGCAGTTATTCTCCAATAACTGTGCAGAATGATTTGAACCTAGTACGTGAACAGTCATTGGAAATTATGGCTATGATCCTGTACATGATTACAATGTTGAGATAAGTATTTTTCTTTGTGGAAAAATATCACAAGACCATTTATGGCTGGAAGTGGCTGGTGTTTGGGTTTAGATCTGCACCAAAAGTTACCTCTAATTACAGAGTGCCCCCTGCTGAGGTCCTGCTCGGTGCTAAGGCAGAGCGGAGAGTGCCATCTACTGCTCCTTACCTATAAAATAAATTATTCTTTTGTGTTTGAAGCGCAGTTGCTGTTGCCAGTGTTGGAGTTTGGGGTCAGTTGCTTCCAGCTGCGTGTTTGCCAGCCTTGCGTCTCTGCACTGGGCTGTGAGGGTTACATCACCGCCGAAAGCAAAGATGGGTGTCCCATGGTGAGGAAGGCTCCAACAAGTAACTCCTCAGCAGTGCTCTGTAGGTGTGGGAAAGCTGGTGCTCTACATAAAATGGCATTGTCATCATCCAGGCAGCTGTCAGTGATGTGTCAGTGGTAATTCTTCGACCTGTTTTCCTGCAGAAGTTGACCTGCTGCGGGTATCCAGAGAGGCTGGGTAACTTGTAAGTGTGTGTGTTGGGGCTAAATGCTGGTGGAAGGATGAGGGAACTTGGGAGGAAGATTTTTGTAAATTCAGGACTAAACAGAAAAGAAAATACTGTCTACCATTACCAGTCCCAGAGGTTAGAGCCTCAAAGGTTACTTTAATGGTCACTATTCGTGTATCTGCAATGCAGAACAAGCTACTCCAGTATAAGTTGTACAAGGATGCATATTCCTCAGCTGTAAATAGAAGTGTCATAGATTCTTGCATTTTTTATCACACAGGAAAGTTTGGTTCTTTGCTAATCCTTTCCTCACCAATCTATACCCCACCTTTTGCAATCCAGTCCTTAGTCCCTCTAGAATGGAACTGTAATGCCAACAGCTTGCAGCACCTTGTAAAATCTTTCCCAGCATTTCCAAACAGGGAGCTTTTATCTACTTGCCTGCTACTTGAGCAAGGACTTTAGCTGCTTAAACTGGCTGCTTTTCAAACGCAGCTTAAAAAAAAGGAGGGGAGGGGGGGTGTTCAGCTTGTGTAAGCAGGTTTTTTGGTCCTTTCGCTAAAGGGAAAAAGAATATTTCATACAGGAATATAGAAGTGCTGCTTTGGTGGAGTTCACATTGCACATGGCATTAAATATCTGTTTTCATACATGTGGAATTGCAACACGTTAGAGAGAAATTGCATTGTCTCAGTTTATGTAAGCATAGAAATTGAACGTAGAAAAACTTTGGCTGGACACTCACAGGTGTGCATTGATAGGAATTTTTCTTGATATACAGTTTTGAATTCTTTGTCCTATCATTTTACTCTTCTTGTTAGCCTTAGTCTTTGCTTTTAAATGAGTAACAGCAATATACTAATTTCCATGGCAAAAAACCACTGTCACCATTACTTAATGGTTTTCCTAGACTAAGGAAGAGTGAGAGCAGTGACTGTATAAATTGCAATAAGTGGTTTTGCACCATAAATCAAGCAATCAATGAGATTGAGTTCTTGGCTGGAAAAGCCAAGAGGTGGGCTTGCTTTCCTGAAAAGCATTGCTATAGACTCCAGAGGTATAAATCTTCATCATATTAAATTGCAGTGGAGCCAGTGAGACATGGGATAAGAGAAGAGAGATACCTATCAGGAAAATGGGACCTCTGCCTTTCTCGCCTTTCATGCGCTAATAGGAGAATATTCTCCTTGCCAAGTCCAGGAAACTTATTTATACCTGCATCCAAATCTGTTGTTAAGTGCTGTGTTAGTAAGGCCCGTCAATTTTTCTGTGTTATTTTAATCTCACAAATACTGAAACCCAGATTTTTTTTCTTTTTGCTCAAATTTTGAGGTAATTAGTTACTTGCTCTGTATTTTAGATGGAGGAGGTTGATTTTTTTTTTTTATGTGATGGGCAAGAAATCCAAAGGGCATATCTGATGGTATAAAGCACTAGAGATCCATGTGAATGACCATAAGGTAGACGAAAGACAACATTTAAAGAACACCAGAAACTGGGCTTTTAATTATGTCTTTATATATTCAGCAAAACCAACGCTTATGCTGTGTTGCTGTATCACTGCAGAGCTCTTGATATTTAGACATCTCTTTTGCCTTAGAATGAATGAATCCAAAAGGCTTTCTAAATCATCACAGGCTACAGAAGAATTGGCATGCATAGCTCTATCTTTTTGCTGTTTATTATCGTGTATAATTGTGCTTCAAAACTGCACTAATGCAGTAGAGTCCCCCTTCTATTTGTGGATTCTTTGAAGAATATTTCATTGAAATTATTTGTATTTTATTGTTTATGCTATACTTAATACTATGCCTAATATATAAAAAGTAGAATACTGGTCTTGGGCTGATAATTCTTGAAATGAAAATGAGAACTACCTAGTGCTTAGCCATGGGAAACAAGGACTTTTTTTACATGCATTAGAATGATCAGAGGTGCTTAATTTTGATTTTTCATCTTTCCGAAGTTTTACCATATTTTACATGTATTTGTAAGCACATACAATTAAAAACAACTATGAAAAAGCTGAAATGCACTATTACAAATGTTGTAACCGTTTTCTTTTGTCACATAATGTATATGACTGCCCAGAAAACAATCCTTTGTCCTAGAAGAGTCAAGCTTTTGAAATTTTTATTATGATGCAAAATTTGAATGAAAGAGCAGGTGCATGCAGTGCATCTCAATCTCTCTTGTTGGAGTTGTTCCACTTGGTATAAATAATTGAATGTTCAACTGGCCATGGCGGGGGAATAGAGCGAGTGAGAAAGAGTGACAATATAGCCCAGTGACCAGAACAGTCACCTGGGCTACAGGGAAACCCAGCTTCAGTTCCTTCTCTGAATCATGCAAAGGTGTCTGTATTTCTTGCAGGAGTGGCCTAAACATTAGGCTAAGGACTATTTTGGAACTGCTTTCACTTGCTTGTACGTGTCTGATAATTAGGCATCATTTCCAGTCAGAAGGCTATGAGGGCAAACATTTCCTCAAGACTTAGTATTTTTCAATGGGGAAAAAGAGTTTTGTCATGTTTTTGACCACATCTAATAACATATAAGATTTATAATATTAGCTTGTCATGGCTTCCAATGTACATCAGTGTTAGTCAAGCTTAAGATAAATACAATGAAATAACTTATAGGGGAACTAAAACTTGAGAATTTAATTTGCAAGAGTAGGGTATAATATCATCTATTACCTACAGCTGCTTAGTTTCTAAATTTGATATCTTAAAACTGTTGGAGTTGCTATAATTTCAGATAAAATGTCTTCCCACAGGCAAAAGATAATTTTTCATAAGCTTTATAAAAACTAATAAAGTAGTAATCTACAGTATTTTATTATTTAGAACCCCAGCCTTGGGGATATGATTTGCAAGGATTCTTTTATATCTCAATTCAGGGTGTACTTGCGAGCAGCCTGTGTGAATATATCTGTCAGTCTTTTCTATAGGTTTTTTCTTTCTACCAAATGCTGTCTACATTCAGTCCATAGAAACACTACCACCTCTTTAAGTGGTAATGCTCCCTGCAGAGTTTTTAGCCTGTAGGAGATATGATTAGGGGGTGATAGTGTTAAGCACTCCTCCTGTATCTACTGGCCCACTATGATAACCTTAGGGTTACAATGCATGTCTGACAAATACAATTCCATTGTGACTAGCGCCTTATGGCAATTTAGGAGGCTTATTCATCATTTTACAACAGACTTCTGTCAGGGATTTTGCTTATTTGCCCTTCACTGGTGTACAGTAGTTGTAGGTTTATCTCTGGGAGTCCAGCCCTAATAACCAATAACAAAGTGCTTAAGCTCTAAGCTTGTGAGAAATGGACTTGCATTATACTCCAACTGCACCTTAGCTCTCAACTGATAAGACAATGTGTCTTTGAGAGAAGGAAGGATTTGTATGAACTGATCCTTTACAGCATGGTATATGCATTGGTAGAAGATATGGGGAAGTACGTTCTGTTCTAACCACCCAGATCCTAGCTTTTTACATATAAAATATCCTTGCCATCATTAGAAATGTTTCCTTTAAAATATGAAAGTGAAGAGATATCTTGCCTTGGAAATTGCACTACAAAGTTGTTTGTAATGATGATGTGGGATTTGGAAGAACTGAGTTACTTTTGATGAAATCCCCATGATTATGGTTTAAATTACACAGATTTATTCAAGGAACAACAAAAGTTTTTTTTTTATTATTATTATTCAGATTCCTGCTGGGTTCTGGATATTAATTAGGTAGTGGTTCCAGATGAAATCCAGGAGAGAGGAAAAAAAATGCTACTTACATTTTAATAACTTAGAGAATTTTAAGTGGCTAACCATATTGTTTACTATATATCAGTCTGAAGAATAAAGAATAAAAGCGCATGAATAGACAGGCACACAGCATGGAAGAATAGCACCATACACCCTAGCTAAAGTGCATTGTATATTCAAGGTTTAGATCTTCCACCCAGCAGATTTAGAGCGTGAGGGGGCAACATTTGAGAAGTGTGTACTGAACAAACACAAACATGAGGATTGCCTTTTTTCAGTTTTAAGTGTGAAAACATTAGCTCTCCCTCTATGCCTTTGAAGTCTTCTCTTTCTAGCAAAGCTCTGGCAGGAGGGAGGTCTTTCAATTAGTTTCTCACCCATAATGATTTCTTTGAGACATTTTAATCAGGTTTTCCATCACAGAGTGCATTTGTTGCTGGTACTTGATCTCTTGGCCAGCTGAAGCTTCTGTGGTCCTTTGTCTCTTGAGCAGTTGGGTCTTTTATAAACTTTCTGGAGTAGTTATTAATCATGGAACTTTTCTATGTTTTTTGAGGTGCAGAGCTGTGCACAGAGTAAAATACCAGTGTAGTGACATGAGCTAATTATCTGCAATGTTATCAAGATAAGAGATAGCATGTTAGCAGTAATGCCTACAACAGCGTAATTACTTTCTGTTTCCATTATTTTGTAGTAACGATATAATTAGCTCACTGTACCAGAAGCTGTCTGCTTTTTATGGCAACCTGTGCTGCTAATCACTAGAAAAGTTTGTATAAGTGATCTGTAACCTTCATACTCATAACGTAGCACCAAGTAATTTGAAGGGGCAGCTGTATGCTGGCCCCTTTTGTAGAGGTAAGGAGTGAGAAAGAAGAGACTGACAAAGCTTTAGGAGCAGGAGGGCTGAAACCTTTGCTACAACTTCACAAAAATGTTTAGTAAAGCGTTAACCGCTTCATATGGTTTCCTCTAGATTAATGTATATGTGTCTGTCCTTATTCTCTTGAATGTCGTCTACATTAAAGAATTTTCCATGATTCAGTAACAATATAATTTATTCTGACTCTCTGATCTTCAAAGGAGATGCTTTCTTATAAAAGCAGAACTTCAGGAAGGAAGGGGCTCAGCAGGGCCAGATTATTTGTATGAAAGAGGCACTCTTCTGTAGGGCATTATCAGGGATGATGCCCTCTTCACGAGGAATCCGATGCTAGGGAGGTGCGTTACTCGCCTTTTACTGCCTATTGCAGTTCCCTGTGTCAGTGGAGAGGCTGCACCAGTGGACACTCTGAGCTGGGACTGCCGTACCCACTGGGGCTTGCTGAGCAAGGTCAGGCTGCACTGGGGAGAAGCTGCTGTAGAGAGAAGGAAGGGCAGAGCCCGGCTGGGTCCCTGCAGAGCTGTGCGCTGCCTACCCAAGGTCACAGCAATGGAATCAGTTTAGGACAACGCCACTGCAGACAACGGGGCAAAGAAAAACCATTTGACACTCTTATACAAAACTATTTCTGTTATTTCTGCTCCATAAAAGCTGGCTTTTGTGGGTACGAGTGAAATCTCCTGTGCGCACAGCACTTTAGAGTAGCAGGAAAGAAAAAATACAAGTGGTGTACACATTTAGACATTAGATTGGGAATTTTTTGCTGCTGTATTCCCACCCAGGCCTCAATTTAAGTACAAATTCACTAAATTTGGGGGATAAAAAACATGCTTTTTATCACCATTTCCTCCTACTTAATTCCAACCCTGTTGTCAGTTAATTATAGATGCTACTTTTTCAGATAATATTGCATAATTCAATGAAAAACAAAAAAGCTCTGTAAAAGAGGTTATTAAATTCAGCTTTAGATATTTGATATGGTTTCCAAGTACCTCTTTATTTATTTGAAAAAAAGGAATCCTCTTGAAATGTGCTCTTTCTTCTTCCCCTCTGTGGCCTTGGAGCTGGTCCCTCTGAGCACTGCTTGTACATTAATTATTATGGTAAGTAGGGAAGATCAGGTGATAACATGAATACTTTTAAAGCCCACCACCAAGACTTTAAGGTAGGCAGCAGTGCTACATGGCTGTAAGCTGTATGCTGCCCAATTTCTTTATTTTTTTTAATGCACCAGTAAAAACAAGGCATTCTTTAGCTCCCGTTTGATCCCTCATCCTGGTCCTGTCCTTGTGGAGAGCCCCAGCTCGCTGCAGCTGCTATTCCTTGCACTCTGTGAATTGTCTCGTTGTGTCCAGGAGGCAGCAAAATCAGGACCTGGGAATAAAAGCCTCCTCTGCGCTGCTGGACTGCTTGTGCCAAAAGCCACCTAGGTTTAATTCCACTGAAATCAGTGAAGTTGTATTAGGCATTATTTGGTGTCCATTCTAAACCGTTACATTGCTTACTGCTTTATAAAGTGTTTAGCATGTGGTTTTTGTCCCCTAGGAGCTGCATGTGTTTGAGCAGGAGTTCTGTGAGCGCAAGGAAGGGGAAGGCTCCCAGCATGAGCTACTCGATCTTTTTCTTTCCTCTCAAGTGCTAGTAGTAAGGCACTCTGCCTTCACAAACAGAGGGGACCCTGTGGCTAGGACAAAGGGGAAATGCATGAAGACTAAGTAATTCACTACTTAAGTGTAAGATTATTAATTTTCTAGACATTTTAGGGTGTTCTAAAATTTCAGCAGATCATGATATATACAAGACCCATCCTTTTCACTGGCAACATTAAGAAAGTTTAAATGGATGTCACAAGTTCAAGTAGTGCAGCAACAGAAAATTTACTCCCAATGCTTCCTTATCAGCCATTGATTAGAGCAGATTCCTCACAGCTAGAAGGGTCAGATGATTGTTGTTGGGTGAAACATCCAAGCTGTTCTAACTCACAAAGATCACTTTTTCTTCCTTTTGAATTCAGCTTCTGTATAGCTCTAGCATAGCAAAGATTTGTTGCCAAGTAATATAATTTAAAAGCCAACTGCTGTTTTTCACCAGAGTTTCTCTCAACGCAGTGCTGGGACTCCAGACCACGCTCTGTTCTCGCTTCCATCTGTTGTCTGTGATCTGGTGGTGTTGCATAGATAAAACCCGTTGAGTTGCCCCCATGTTTGGCTTGAGGAGTGTCACGTACCTATGTGGCTGCTTTTCTTTACCTTCTTGCCTACATTCTAGATAAAATATTCTGCAAAAGCAAAGACAAGAAGGTAAACATACTGAAACCTACATGAAGTGTCTGTCTCCTGAAGACCAGGATGCTAGGCTGCAGTAGTGCTGGTGGTTTTGATATTCATTAGCTGCAGACCTTTCATTGCTATTCAGACTGGCATGCAACTGTGTTGGGATCTTATTCTGCATTTCCCCGTTGATTTTAAAAAAAAAAAATCAATATTTTGGCAGAGCAATAGAAAAGTGTCAACAAAATCCATGGGTTTTAAAAAGTAAAATATTTACAACCATTTGTAGGTGGTGACTTGAATACTGCAAATATTTGCTCTACTTGCAAATTGACTACTTGAATACTCTGCATAAAATCACATAGACCTACGTAAAGCTTGGGAGAAAGTGTAGTAGTTTGATGTATTTTGTTGCGTTTATAAACCTGACCACTTCATTTTGGCTAGCAAAAAGGATGAAGCAATAAATGGCTGTCCCTTTTCTCATTACAACCAGTTTTGGCACCAAATTCCAGAGGACGGAGTCTGGTGGACAATACATAGACTGTATTGGCCTCCGCATACTCCAGTGCTGGGTGCACGATGGATGTGTGTTCTATGGCATTTCTGCTGGTCCTAGTTACTGGTTACTCTATTTCATTATAGAAAGTTCAACTATTTGAGGTGGGAAAGTTTTTGAGCCATCTCTAGAACAGTATTGATCATCTACTGTACATTTAATCAGCAAAACAAGAAAAGAGGTGTAATTCAAACAGTCAAACCTGCCACAAAAAAAGTTTGTTATCTCCAGTTTATCTTTCTGTTAACTTTATAAAGCTGGAGTAATGTTAGTCTGGTTTACAGTCATGGAAGAAATCATTTGCTTTTCTAGTATGGTATTTTAAACCAACATAGCCTGTGGATGTTGATAGCTTAACACTGCTGAAGTACTTCATACAAGACTTATACCATTATGTGGGCAGAATGACTAACCCATTTAGGGGACTATTGCTATTTTATAAGCTGATATGGCTCTTCACTTGCCTTACCGTTGCATAAATAAGAAAATAAAAGTAGGAAGGAAAAGTATTGTTTCTCACACTTGCAGGAAAATGATCCATAAATTTATAGCTGCAAAAGATCCTTTAGTTTTTTTCTGAAGAGATGCAAAAAAATTATAGCAATGGCTGCCTTTAAAGTGTTTATGTGCAGGTGTTAAAAGACCTTGCTTGCAGGCTAGTAACTGTTCCTGCCGTAGGGCACAAAGCCAGTGCTCAGACCTACCAACAAAGTGAGATTCATTTCAGTGTATGTTTTTAGGGAGTAGCTTAATTGCAAAGTTGACTCTTATTAAAAGAGAACGATGAGAAAACAAGTTAGTTATCTGTGGTCTTGCTGGCCCTTCTCCTAAAAAAGCAATTATGCCACTGCTGATATGCTACGCTAATCTGCATTTTTAATTTCTGGTTTTGAAAAGTACATGTTTGGTTCCGGGACATTTGTCACTGTGTTGCCTAACTGTGGCTTGGCAGAAAGTGCCTGGCACTGCTATTGTGCTAGTGACTCGGCTCTGTAGGAGGCAAAGGTGATGGTGGCTCCATGGCCTTGGCGACCATTCCCCCTCTCACAGGCCATTCAGGCACTGCCTGCCCCAAGGGGGAAAGTTGGTGGCCTCTGGTAGCTGCAGAACAGCAGAGGGAAATAAGGGCCAACAACCTCCAAATCCCAAGTTTGTCTGTAATTCCGCCCACGTGCCTGGGGACAGCCCTGCAGCGTGCCTGGAGATCAGGTCAGAGAGGGCACAAACCCTCTTCACCTCAGGTGACTCTTCTTAGCAAGTATTATATGAAAATCTTTCTCGCTGCCCCTGATGACTTAAGATCCCTTGCCACCCTGGTCAACCAAGTAAATGATAGTAAATGAGGCTCTATCACAGACCTTGAGGAACTTTTCGGTGATATCTGAGGTCAGTCAAGGAGGGCAATGCAAACGTTGGGGTTCAGTCCTACTCCTAGTGAAATCGATAGTGTTGGCCTTGAGAAGAGTGGGATTTGATTTAGCTCCATGACAGAAACCACCTGTGGAGTGCCCAATGTGTTCTTTGCTGACACATAAAGCACACCTTAATAAAGAGGTGGAGTGGAGGAACTGCAACGTGAGAGTTTCGATAGTTCTTAATTAGTGTTCTGTTTTGGGAGCTGAAGTAGATAAACTTCTGTGCTAAAGGCAAGGGGGCTTAAAAATCTGTTGTTTTAACAGTAGTGGGAATACAAGAAAAGAGCGAAGAATATAGTTACATAGCTATGTGTATATTGCTGTTGTATGACACATCTGAAGGTGTATGTGTATATTAGAACAAAGGCTATAGTGTAGAGTGGGAATGATGCAGAAATCTTCTGAGAGATCATGAAATTTCACGAGGAACTCCCTTCTAAAAGTGAAAACAAAGGAGAAAAAAGGGTTAACCCCAAACTTTTCCTAAAAGATGTCTTAAAGAAGATTACACAAAGCACTTTCATCATTGGGAATCCTTCTAATATGCAAATTTTTTTGGAATAAGTATCAGGTAAAAGAAAAGTAGTTTGATTAATGGAACCTGTCCTTTATAGTTCTCTTGCAATGTGTAAGGCTCTGTGTTGTGCCTGTGTGTGTGTGCGTTTCAGCAGTAGCGTAAGCATGCTGGCAAAAGCCACTGCCAAGTCTCATTAATTGCAACTCCCGCAGACTTATTCAGCCATAGAACTCTTATTTGTGGTGTAGTTTTACATTAATTTGGGACTTGGGTTTCCTTTAAATTTTAAACTGCATAGAGCAAAGTGTATCTTATTTAAAGGAAACAAAAAACCAGAAGGCGGCGAGATCTTAGGAGAAAAGCAAGATGATTTGCCCCTTAAATTCATTAGGATTACTATATGGTCTCATTTTTGTTGACAAGTGCAGTCCAAACCCCCCAATAAGTGAGAAATTTCCTATCCAGCATGCTGTTTCAGGCAAAGCTGTGTAATTGCCCAATATCATAGGCATAAACGGCAGGAGGGCAAAGGAGTTCAGTCAAGACCCCCCAGTGTTTGTGTTTGGTATGAAACACTCCATACAAAAATAATGATTTTGGCTCCTTGAGCCTCCCTCCAGTAGTATTTTCAAAAACTTTGCCAGTTGCTGTTGTACTTTGTTCTCCAAAAGTACACTGTAGAAAATGCAGCTTCACTAAAGAGTGGCCAAAGGTTAGACATTTGTGGGGAAATAAAGGATTTTTTTATATGTATATCAAAGATTTGTGCAAATACATGAATTTATTTTGGATGATATTTGGTGTGTTTCCAACAAGGCTGAGCTGTCCACCTCTTCTAAAATTGTCATAATTTCTGCCTGACTTTAATTTTTGCAAGCATTCTCTGAATAACAACGACTGCTTAAGACATATGTTGAAAGTCACTAACATTTTACACATGAAAAAAAACCACTCTAATCAGGCACTTTTGTAGGTTCTCACCATTAAGTTAATATTATGGACTTCTAACAGATGTTTTAATTAAGCTTTCCTATTAATTGGAAGATATCTGAAATTAAAACTTGATCCTTTGCAACCAGTATTTTCTTTTGCACTTTTAATTTAAAATTTGGAAATATTAACCGATAATGGATGAGTGATAAATGCAGGCAAGAAAAAGCTTCACTTTTTATGTCATTGTCACTTGGAGACGAGCTATTCTGATGGAGGGAACTTCTCCAAGTGCACTGGGGGAGAGGAAACAAAAGGTTTATATGATAGGAAAAAACCCATGTATTTATTGATCCTTCCATCTGTCATATATGTATGCTGTATATCAAATCAGTAGTCTCCTAGGGATTTCAGTATCCTGAACGTGGACACCAAAGTGCCTTTAATTAAAATATTTCTCTGAATATATTTTGTTTCTATAGTTCACTGTTTATTTTTGAGCTATTAGAATATAGAACCAATATAGAAAATAGAACCAGTGGGCGTGGAAGTACTTCAACAGATCCATTGATTCTCAACCCAGTGATTTAAATTCTTACTTTATTTTATATATGAGGAAAGCAAGACAAAGTTCTTTTGTAATATCTTACCTACAGATTTGGGAACAGAACTTGACTCAGTCTCCTGAGCCAACTGCTAAAAACACGCACTTCCTAAGAAAACCAAAAGCAGAAACAATTCAAACAAGTGGGAGAAAGGAGGGGACTGAAGCTACATGACTTTGAACTTTCGAGGCCCTCAAATTGCAACTCAGACTGTTGTCAAATGCAACTACACAAAGGCAGGCTGAAAAGGTCTCGGGAAGGTTTGGGATGGCAGTCTGTATCAGTTCTAAGTCTGTATTTGAATGTTATATGCATATATCATGTATATTTTATATCATATATAGAGAAACGGCATAAATATCTTATACGTGTATATATAAAAATTATATATAGCTGAGATTAGGAAAATAAGAAATGTTACCTGGGGTCAGCCCAATGGCCTGTGTAGGCAGATGTCCTGTTTCAAACAGTGGCTGCTATCTGATGATCCAGCAAGTGTTTATCCCACTTAATGGAAAATAAAGTAATTACAAGATAATGCAGATTTTTTTTTTTCTAACCCCATGGAGACAGTTGCTGGCCTACATTCTGATGCACGTGAATTGATACCCTATGTGTTTTGTTTGTCTTGCTGAGAGTTACTTAAAGCTTTGAGAACAGAAAATAACTCCAAGAACCTTGAGCTGAATTCATCCCACCTGTAACATGAATATGAAAAATCCCTTCCAGAGATTAATTCTGCCTTTATATGTATTCAAGAGGTGACTTGTACAGACATATGCCCTGTAACAGACCTCTGTGCAATTTCAGCTGGAATTTTTTTCAGCTTTGGTATGGAAACCTTCACATCTTATGGAGCACCTCCGGGAGCACTTTCTTGGATGGACTCCTCTGCAAATGCAGGTTTTGGGTAACAGCCAGAGAGTGAGGAACCCACAAAGTTAAATCCCCATTCTTGCGCGCAGAATGGGTCACCAGTGAGCTGGGTCATCCTGTCTGCTCTTTGGGTGCAGTGTTGGGGCTTCCCCTCCAGAAGGCTTCACCGTTAGCGTGTTTCCAGAAGGTAAACGTGTTACAGCCCCTTTGTTTAAGCTGCAGTAGACTAGGTTTAGTTTTGCTGAAGTCAGCAGACTTTGGTCTGAACCTGGACATTTTTGGCTTGCTAGGTATGAGTGGTTAAAAGAGCTGAATATTATTTATCTTCTTTTAATGGGCTCAGTAGCTTGGTAAAATAGGGTCATTACCACACAAGAGATCAAGCTCTTTCACCCTCTTGATCTTTTTTGATCTTGAAAAAGGTCAGAAGAATAAAGGTCTTACTGGGGATAAAAGTCTTAAGAGAAGTTCTTTAGCGGCAATTTTTAATGTTAGTATCTTCCCCCCCCCCCTCATTGTTGTACAACTCAAGCATGGAGAAGAATAGCTTTAGTTAGGTTTGGGCTTTTTTATGTGGTCATATACTTGGGAGCAAAAGCTGAATCTTTGTTTTCTGCTGGCTACATATTTCTTCCAAGGTCCCAGCTCAAGTGAGTGGTATCTTTGTGGCTGCAAAACCCTAAGGGGGACCCCTGCATACACTCAGAAACACAATTGCAAAAAGCTCATTCCTTTATACAGCGGATTACTTTTAGATTTACTTCGATGTGATCTGTACAGATTCCCTTCATCTAAGGGGAGGTCTGAATCTCTTAGCTGTCTTACGTAGCCACACACCAAGAGACCCTTATTTTGTGGAAGCCAAATCTCATTAATGGCAATCTGCTGCCCATCTTTTAATTAGCCAAAGAATTGGTGACATTTCACAACCACAGCAGTGGCAATAAAGTAGCATTGTAATATAAAATAAGGTGAAGTGTCCACCAGAATTGAGAGCCTCCGTTTATCTACGTTATTCTGCTGGCTAGATTCTCATTTTGTGTGGGGAATTGATGTATCTATTTTTATTATGTCACAAATATGCAAAAAGCTAATCTTTTTAACTTCTGAAACACAGAATTGGCTAACTTGGAGATCTGGAAACGGTACAGATTTCAAACTAAATGTGAAACCTTATTTTACAGTCTGCATTCCTTGGGTATGATATAAATACTAACTGATCTTTTAATGGAGCCATGAACTGTAAGAAGATTTATCAAAATATTCCCAATAGTTAAAGTTTAAAGCACTACCCTATTTTGGCAGAATTTTTAGGCCCATACACTGTGGGTACATGGCTTACCTATTAACTTAATTATAATTTTTGTGGTATATTCTTCCTATTTGTGTTGATTTTATCAGGGCCAGGAAAAATTGCATTATTTAGATTGCATGCTGCTTGGTATAAGGACTTCTCTCCCTTGTGGTTTATACAACACTGTATTCTATAGGGATTCATAAACAATTTGTGTCGCAATCATTTTCCACTTATTTTTCTTTGTTTTATAGAACACATTTTATGCTGCAGTTTCAGCATATGTCTCTGTGATTCAGTCAACTTACCTAGTCCAGAATCAATACTTACATTTTCCTTCCCCATAATAGTAAAAGGCCTATAAAATGCCTGAGACAAAGTAAGCTCTTTCTAAAGATGTGGATTAAAATTGAAACTGCACTTAAAAATGTGAAAAGTTGAATGAAGAGTTTGGAGTTTGAGACAGTTGTCTGTGATACAGAGGAAATATTGAAGACTGTCAAAAACTATCAGAGCACAGTGGTAGCAGCACTAACCAATACCACTGCCCTACTTGTTTGCAATCAATTGCTACTGAAGTAATTGTTTATTTTCTCTACGGTTAACTCCAGAAGTCTTTTATTGTGAGCAGCACAGAATAACATGTACTTCGAAACAGGAGGAATTTAAGTCAGTGACAATTGCTCTTACTCTGAGATGGGAAACAAGAACTGTAGGAGGAACGTTACCCTGTTTCACAGGTATTTCCCTTGAACCATAAACAATGAACAAACATACCATTAATGGTGTTGAGAGCTCTGAGACTAGCAATAAATCCAGTTCTAACAGCATCCGAACTGGGATGTTGGGATTATTATGGTAATTCATATTTCTGCTATTGTGGTTCACCTGTGCTTACAGTATGGGTTCAAAAGTTACTCTTCCTGAATTTTTAGCTCACCCTAAAATACAAGAATGAAGAGAAACCTTGGTTTTGGAAAACTGTAAAGGTAATTTGTGGACTGAAGGCATGCATTTCCTGATAAGAGTTTGAAGGTGCTTTATATGACGAAATCTCAGAATCTTTCCTGCTTACCATTCATGTAAGTATTCACAAAAAGATAGGTGTGGCCCTGACAATCAGATAATCTGGGATACAACTCGATAACGGAAGTTTTACATCATCCTTTTGAACTTTGCTTTACTTTGTACCTAATAAAAAAATAAGAAATTAGATGGTAAAGAGATACGTTACAAACTAAATGAAGTATCACAAGGCAAAACCATTAGCTAAAAGCATTGCATTTTCAAAGTGTTTATGATATTAGTCTTTCAGCTGTGGTTCTTCTTGGCTGTGTAACTGCACTGGGCTTCTGAGGAAATCTGAATTTGTTCCCCTTACAGGAATTAAAAGGAAACTGGGCCTACAAGAACACCTAGGTGAAGGGTTAGGTCTGAAGGCCAGCTGGTCCCCAAGAGTGGCTAGGACTGGTCGTAGAAAGGCGAGTGATAGAAACCACTGGGGAGACAGCACTCAGTCCCCTACTAAAATATCAATTGGAAACAGGTGGTGTTTTCGGCATGGGTGGGCAGTAAAGGTTGGCTTGTATAGAGGAGAAACGTCTTGGAAAGGGAACCAGAGCTCAGTTCAGCTGTCTCTGGACATGACAAAGATGATTGCTGAGCTGAAGACATTCATGCTGCTGTAATCGAGGCCTTTCTCCAGTCACTGGAGTTGATGGTGTTCCATTAAAAATATCCCAGAGTGGCAGTCCTCGTCTTTAATTGAATGCCGTAGTTTATGACAACAAAGTCATTGAAGCAATTGCTTTTCTGGCTTATGACCATGATCAAGATGTCTTTTCTTTTCTCAAGTCAAATATGCACACGGACAACTATTAATTTTGCCTGCATCAAGCTCTTGCCAATATGATTGCAGAAGCCAGGCAATAGCTTCAAGCAGAGATTAGTTACCAGGGGTAATTCCTTTAAACTATTATCATAATGTCTGTTCTGGTTTTGTAAAGTTCAGGCCTAAACAGGCATGTTCTCATTAGATTTGTCAGGTGTGTGTCGAGCCCCAGAGAATGGTAGTTTGCAGTCAAAACGGGATATTTCCACACACACACTTCTGTTCCATGTCCTACACACTATGGTGTGGTATCGTCTTCCAGAGGGTTACCTCTGATGGACAGGATTAGGGGAAATCCTTGTTTCTTTGGTGATTTTCAAACACTATCAGACAATGATGCCAACTAAGGGTGAATTAATGAGATATTGGAGCCTGGCAAGTAGAAAGTGGCTTTAAATAACCCTGATTAGCCTTTTCTCAGTTCCTTAGAGCGCAGGCAAGGCTTGAGCAACAACAAAGACCCCACACTCACACTTTTTATTAGTTTGGTGGAAAAAGAGTATGCTTTTCAGGGGGTGTTAATTAAAAGATTTAGGCTCCATTCACACTGCCCATATCCCTTGTTTCATCTTTCCCTTCTTTTTGTGTAGTTTGTTTGCAATGTGAGAGGTAGAACTGCTGTTATGACAGATAATGTTGACTTTTAAAGAGTTCGCTCAGATCTTATCTGTGAGAAAAATATAAGCCCTAATTGAGCATACCAGTTTCACTTTTTATGTGATGGCTTCATTAGACGTGAACTTTTATTTTAAGTAATTTAAAATGTCTCTCACTCTTTTCAAAACAAGTTTTCACCTCTTTTCTGTCTTTCTCAAGGGATAGCTCCCCTACGTCTTTGTAGTTGCTACATTTTGCCTTTTCAATGAATAAATAAAATAAAAATCTTCAAACCCTTTAATCATAAAGTTGTACTTTTATAAACCTTAAGCATATTAAGCATATTAAAATCATTGCATCAGCCTCCTCTAGTTACATGAAATTCATAGTGTACAGACCATGACATCTGCCAAGAAGTATTTCAGAATTGGAGAGTTATATTTAAATGTATTTTAAGTAGCTAAAACCTGAGTAAATGATTTAATCACAAAATTATCTTCTGTATTTTAGAACTATTTCAAAGTAATATTTACATGTACAATACCCTACCTTTTTCCTGAAGGAGACAGACTGATTTATTTATCTGATTCAGGCAAAAAGTCTGCAGCTTACCAAAGCTACCCCAAACAAAAGTGTGGAAACAGGAGACAATAGAAAACTCAGATTATTTGTTGTGATGGTCAGATTCTGAATCTGAATTGTAGTCACTAAAACCACAGGGACATGAGTGAATTAAAAATAGATTAGATTTCACCGTATTTTCAGAGTAACAAATTTGTTTCTTTTAAGGTTGTATTTTAGATCTGTGTGAAGCATCTCTAATTCTACCCTGAAACTCATCATACAGGTAGAGAACATGATTTGGTGCTGAGAAAAATCCTTTGTGCTCACCTTTAAAATGATGTTATACAAGATGAGATGTAAAAAGCTAAATAAGGGCTCATTCCTTCTTCGGAATTGTGTATGCTGGGTGTGAGACTGCTCTGCTACAGTGAAATGTGTAGTCCTTCTCTAATAGCTTTGAAATATTTGTCGTAAAATTGTTTAATCTGACTTCTCAGTATGGGAAGGTGAAGATACTGGTGGGGCGTTTGGGAGGGAGAGAGGCAATCCTGGTTTTTTATATAAAGCTAATAGTTAAGTATATTGCTGCATGCTTTCACTGGCAAACATCTACAGCACACTTTAAAAAAAGAAAAAAAAAAAAAGAAAAGGGGGATTGCTGCTTGATAATGGACTCTGCTATTTTACAGCACTGTAGTCGAGCAGCCACCTACAGTTCATCCTTATGTTAATACTAACGTTACCAATTTTAACATTATATGCCTCTTTCCACCGGCCCCTGTTGGAACCAACAGCCTACGGCAAGTGCTGTACTGCCTTTTACTTAATTGCTTCTTAAAGCTAACAGTGAATTACATTAAGTGTAATTTCATTGTCGTTGGATCTTGGTGAGTTTGAGGTGGCACGTTTGCCATGGGAGTTCTTTTTCTCTGGTTCAGTGGCTATATCCGGGTGGGATGCATTTCTCCTGGAGTAATCCAGGAGAATCTTTCCTTTGAAGAGGAACAGATGTAGATTTACATATCTGGAGGTCTCTGGCCTCTGATGAGATTAGTTGGTGTTTTTAAACCCTACTGGAAGGTGCATATTTAATAAATGCCTAAAGCAAGCCTGTGTGAAATGGCTGGGCCCTGGGAGACTTTGAATGAGAAGAGAGGAGGAGATGTCAAGTTGCACATTGTGGTACCATCATAATCACTGCTGAAAATAGGCCAACACTTGAAATAACAGATAAAATTTGGATTCTGCTGTAAAAGTAGTAAAGAAAAAAATGGGCAAGGGAACCACCTCAAAAGCATTTAGGTTTATATTTCAGTTGATCAGTTTGTTTCTAATTTTGTAATAGTGGGAGAGACATGAAAATGCACAGGTTTAAAAAGCTGGCAACCTTCCCTGTCCCCTGCCAAATGATCTGTGCTTTTCTAACATGCTTATTTGAGGTAGCTGCATGTCCTGCAATAGAGTTTAGTATTTTTGCTTTACTGAAAGCGTATTTTGAGACGGATGGGAAAGGCTTGTGCTAAAACTGGAGATTAAATAAACTTCCATGAGAAAGACTAAGCTTATTTGACAGCAGCCTTTCTTTTCTTTTAAATAGAAAGTAAGTGTGAAACAGAAGTTAAAAATTCTACATCAAACCCTTTGTTTGGTGTGCTGCTCCCCTCAATATAGCTATGATATGGGAAAACTCCTGTTTTGGATCCACGTCCTGCAACGATTTTTGCATTGTAGTCACAGCATTTGAAATTGTGCAGGGGTTTGTAAATGCTTTATAATTGCATCCTTCTTCCTTTTCTTTCACCTCCTTTCAGTTTGTCACAAGATTTTTATTTTTTCTTAGAAGCTCACCATTTGTGTCACTCTGCTGCCTGCCTGTTCCAGCCCGTGTTGCGCAGCAGGTTGTGTAATACTGTTGCCTGAAACCTGTAATGTTCTGACAGAGCTGATACCCAGCCACCTTCATCTCCTACAGCATTCTGCCTCTGCTACCCTAGCACTGACAGCATCCCTCTGTCCTGCTGTATGTGACTACAGCCCATCAGGCAGCTCTCTGCTCCCGCACGGAGTCCTACCCCGGCACCTGCAATGTCATCTGCTCCCTCCTCTCATGTATAGCACGACTCCTCTCCTGCTGGCGCCTACAGCATTAGCCTGCTGCTGTCACCTACACCGCTCCTTTGCCACACCTTTTCACTTGCCTAACGCGCCTGGGTACCCACTCCTGTCCCCGTGAACCTGCAGAGATTTGTGCACTGTCCTGTGTCATCTGCATCTATCGTTCACCTCTGTAATGCCACTGAAATGTCAGTGCAGATTAAAATTTCGTGGGCTTGGGGTGTTTTATTATTTAAGGAGGCCTTGCAAAAGCTAGATGCCGTAGTGACAGGGGCAGCAGCCTTATCCGAGGTACACACAGGTCTCAACCAAAGCCTGCAAGCGACAGTGTTAATCCCCTCACGTGAAAGGGCAAAAAGCTAAAAGAAAACAAGGCTCTGCTGAGATTAATGGAGAAACAAACAGAGCCCAGTGTAACAAAAGAAGGTGCTCAGATCTGTGGATAAGGCGCTTTTCGAGGCCTCCGAGCAAGGACCCTATTTAACTCCCTGTGGAGCACCAAAGGCTCTGCAGGGCTCGGGGACAGAGTGGCAGGAGAGATGAAACAGCAAGAGTTAAGACAAGAAAACTATTCCCTGACTGAACTGCATTTTTCAACTCGTAGCCAAATGTTATTGTGCGGTTAGAACTAGTTCCTGTTCTGGCCCTAGTTTAATTTCATGCTGGAAAAGCTACCATCTACTCTGCAGACATACTCTTATTACTTTCCAGCATCTCGTGATAATTGCCCAGATGGGTACAAACAATGTTTTATTGTTACTTTTGTTTGGTTAAAGTTAGGAGAGGGACTGCTTGCCATCAGGCTCAGAGCAGGAAAGCAGTTTATAGCGCTTGTAAGCAGTATCTTTGCCAGTGATGATGAAAGCGACATAAAATTGCTTTCGGGGGAAATTTACTCTTGGGTTGAGGCTCAGCCCAAGGCCTATATATCACTCATGTCCTTTTAAGCTTTATTTTTGAGGCCTAAGTGAGACTGATGGTGCGCTGGTGTAGACTTTGCTCAGTGGAAAATATTGCTCTGGGGGTTCAGGCTTTGGCTATTTTTCAGGCAAAACTCCCAATTGTTTTCAATGTGCAAATACCACAATGGGCCTATTTTGAATTCTCTCTCATTAGATTGCAAAACTGGTTCAATTATATCCTATGGATTTCACAGGCATGTAGCTTCCTGAACACCCACATTGAGGAAAGAAAGGTTTCATGTTTGGATCTCTGTCTTGCTAACATACCAGCAAACAAAACCCCACAGGACCACATAGGACAGCTACAATATGAGTATTATGGTAAGAAATAGTCAACATTTGTCAGCCCTGACCACATGGTGACATCTGAATTTAGCACGCTTTTCCCTGTCCTCAGAATGAAAAGATACCTAGGGAAAGCTCAGTTAGTAAATGATTGTTGACTTTGCTGTTTTTCTAAACTTTCTTATTATGGATAGCTTACCAGGCAGAAAAGAACCCCCCCTGAGATAAAAGTAAATATAAAATTAAACTAAGTAACTAGAAGAAATTAAAAAAGCCTCTTTTATTGGCATGGTGATACTAGATTGTCTGCTAGGTAGAACAGCATAAATAAATACTGGACTGGAAAACGGTGGCGTTGACAGTACCTGTCAAATGGACTATGCAGCAGTGCATACACAGGGTGGTAAAACACCCCCAGAGTATCTGGCCTCACCTATAGCTGTTCTAATGATTTGCTGAAGTACTGCTTAAGTACATCAAGAAATCTTAACCAGTATCATATTCAAAACATTGTTCATTTTAAGGGGGATTAGACAAATTCCTGTTCTGAAGGTGCCACTGTTGGACTTCAGATAGAATTCCCAGCGGGCTTAGTGCAGCTTCCTTTGCGCGTAATCAGATGCTCTTTTTCTTTTCCTCTGCAAATTGTTAAATACTCTTATATACATCGTATCTACAGGCTTTCTGAACTTCTGGCAAGTTTGCGTGAAGTCAAAACGTGTTCCCTCGTCTGCATGCCTGCGTGCTGACCCTGCGCGCTGGGCTGCCCGTTCAGGCTCCTGGTTCCACGTACCTCTGCTCGTATGTCTTTGTCAGTTCGATCCTGACCCAGATGACAGGAACCCCTTTTTTATCTATGGCACTTTGCACAACTGCTCTCATCATTATTAATTATTTTAATGTTTTGCTGTCTTTTCCCATTTTAACTCTGCTTTGAAAGCCGCCTCCTCCTTGCTGATTGCTGTGGGATGAGGGCCAGCAGCCATCCGGGAGGTACTGTCCACAAGCTTCTTATTTTTCACAACTTCTCTGCCTTTTTGTTAGCACAGAGGCTTGTTCTCTTATCAAAGTAGCTCTTCCGTAACCTATCTCTCTAGATGTGCTAAGGCTGATTCCTTACTCTCTTTTCATATGTAGTTTTCATAGTTTTGAGGAGTTATTTTGCCAGTTCATACTCTTCCATCTGTTTTCATTAGTCTAACCTTCACAGAGTCCTCGTCAGGTTCTTTAGTACTGTTTTTGGCACTAATCACAACCAAAGAAGTAAAAGAGTCTGTGTTATAGATAGTCCCAGATCATTCCTTCTCCAGTATTGCTAAAAGCAATTTGGTGGACAAGCTGTTCTTCCTTTGCTCTGTCAGAAGAGCCACGTTTTCTCCCTCTCTGTTTCAGGGAAGTATAATTTTTCCAGATTTTTATCCTGGTCCTTTTTATTCCTGCAGCTAGATTACTCTCTTTTGATAACACTGAAAAGAAAAATAGATGCCTGTCACTATTTTGTTCGGTAGCTTTATTTCTTAAGATAACAAAGAATTAAATGTTTACACAGTATTTAACTTGCAAGATTGGCTCTTTTGTAACTTCCGAATTGCAACATTTAAAAGTTTCTAGTTAAGTTATCCTGGACTTAACTCATCTGTAGTATTTCAAGCTCCTCTTTTGTTATGTGTAAGCAATTCTGTCTCGTTTCTCATTAATAGCACACACCATCTACCTGCAGAGTGATGTGGCTGAGTTAGTTGTGCCAGAGCAGCTTCTGTTTTGATATTTCTTATCTGTCTTTAGCTTTTTATTAGGCCATGAGTATTGCATTTAATATTCTCATGTCCTATTACCGGAGAATGCTCTGTTCTCTGTATGCTGTCCTGTGGATATTTCCTTGGGATGTCCGTTAATCAAATCACTATGGCTTGTGGCAGCATAAGACTTTGGGTTTTTCCCTGAAGTCATTTCATAAGTTCTACAATTTTTACCTAAAGTTATAAAGTTTTACTTTTTAAAGTTTATGTTAATCTTCATGTCTTGCCCTTTTCTCACTTTTAAATACTTGGTTGGTTGTAATTAGGCTTTCTGCAGCTTTGCAGAATTTTTAAATGACAAAGCCATGTTTGTTTGCACCGAACAGGACACAGTGCTCAGTTGCTGTGAATTTATCATGGGCTTTACTTGTGAAATCACCATGCATCTGTTTAAATTAACCCTTCTTACCAGCTGCTATTCACTGAAAATATGTAAATAAGTCCAAAACACATGCAATACGGTTTTATAGCCTTTTACTGTGAAATCTGTGTTATTCTCTTTGAAAATTGTCTGCAAACATAGCCCTTTGGATTCCTTGCATCTGATCACCTCCCCCTTGCCCAGGACCAGCCGTTGAGCTGGGCTGAGCCCAAGCAGCGAGGCAACGGGAGGGCCCTTCTCTGCAACCACCCCCAGAGCATCACAGCCCCAGGCAGGACCATGCTACGTATTTCAGTGAGAAGCTGGCTCTGCCAGATGAAAATCTCACGCACCAGAGCTTGAGGATGCTTTCTCCATACTGGACTCTGAAGCAATCTGGATTTCCATGGAAAAGCAGCAGTCTCATAGATTTCTCCTTCCCCTGTGTAGCATCTCTGCCTTCAGACTGGCCTGCTTTGTTGCTAGGGTTCTGGTTAGGTCTGTTCTTAAGAGTTTGGGAGGAACGGTGTGATTTTATAGTTATTCCACCAAAACTTTAAAATTTTAACTCAGGTGATACAGTCGGGTCTATTATTTTCTTGCTTACAAGGTGGCAGTGGACTTGATCTGTATCATGTATTGGCTTTCATCATTCTCAAAATGGGACATAAAACAAGGCACTTCCTTGTGCTGAAACTGTGAATGAGTGCCAGGTCTTCCACTTAGTTCTTGGAGCAATTCCTCTTGCCTATTTTTTTTTTTTTTTGCCATTTTGATTCTAAGTAAACAAAAGAAAATATGTGAATTTCCACCTTAAAAAAGGGGGATTTGTTTCCCTTTTGATTAAAAAAAAAAAAGGAGGAAGAAGTAAAATTAAATAAACAGATACAATTTTTATAGAGCTTTAAAAATATTTTTTACTACCTGTGAAACAAAAATGCAGGAAATAGTATTTTGGCTAAGCTGTTTATCCCATTTTTACTAGTAAGCAACCACTTTTCCTAATGCTAGCTTACACTGTCATCATTTAGTAAGTGTCCATGTGTGGGCCACTGAGTCATCTTGTTACAATGTTTCTTTCTTGGTTTTTACATCCTACAGAAATTACTATAAATTGAAAAACTGAACATTAATTTATGGAAACTCTTTTCAGCTGTCTGATTTTGTTCTGCTTGCATTCCTTTTTTTCCTGTCATTCTCTTTCCTAAATCACCTGTTATTTTATGTCGTTGCGGTTCTTTTTTAACATTTTGCTCTAAAAGATATTATGGGAATTATCTGAGGTCTCTAATTAAAAAGTTCCTTGGTTTGTATTTACTGAAATCATGTACAAATAGTAACTAGTTCCATAACAGTCAATGGCAAAAATCTTGTCAGCCAGAGCTGCACAGAGAATCTGTAAAATAGCTGTCAAAAATAAATACATAGAGTAACTTCTGTTGGGGAATAGAAGAGAGATGTTTGTGCTTTCTCTAAAATCAGTTGAAGTTTATTTTGTAATTATAGTGGGGTCAGGACTGGACCTGAATATCATAAAATGAGATCATTACTATTCTCAGTGAAATCTGCGATGAATCATATTGTCAAAGACACACGAGTCCTTTTCTGTTCTTCCTGCTGAAGACCCGTGCTGTGCCAGTGACCACCACCAAGAGCTAGCCACCCTTCCCACCCCACAGCTCTTATCTGCAGCCTCACTAACCTCTTCTGCTGTTCTACTCAGACCACCTGCCTCATGTAAATCGGGAAAAACACCAGGAAATTATGTTTCAGCAGCCATGACTCAGAGTACCCTCTGAAAGCAGAATAAACAGGAGCAAATTGGCAGCACAGCAAGAGAAGTGACATCAATCCTGAGCGAAGGCGGCAGTGCCATGATGATGCTTCCCTGGCCTGCAGGTCTCCAGGCACCCAAGTTTTGGAAGACACTTGAAACTTTTCAGGGACGGTAACCAAAGCAATGCTGAAGGCTTGCATGGTCTTTATGCACTCGCCTGCCTTACCTGTCTGGGTGGCAGGGTGCCCCTGTACAGGTGCTTGTTCTGGGGTATAGATGTGCTGTTGCAGATGCTCTCTGCCAGTGCCATTTCTTCTTGTGGGAATTGTTTCATGGTGGTAGTTCAAAGGATGATCTCTCTCTGCTGGTTTACTTTTAAAGCATATCTGTTCACAAGGCATGTTTAGGAAAAACGGTAAAGCAGAAGTGTTTGGGTCTATTAATAAGGTCACTGATACTTGAATGAAATTCACTCAAATGCAAAACCATCACAAGAGCAATGAATCTTTTAAGTCTGCTAAATAGGTCTTGAGCTCCATTTGCATACATCTTTATGGAAAATATGAAGTTCCATGCAATTACAAGCCACGCTATGGAAGTTGTACCTGAATAAATGATATGTGAAAAGTGGCACTGGTTGCCATCTTCCAGAGTGTCTGCAATTTTAATCCGATCCAGACATCTTGGATTTATGAAAGGTAATTTTGTATTCAGTTATTAGTAAATGCAACTTAGTCATATTTGCATTTAATTTGTTCAAACATCAACAATCTTTGCTCCTTAAAAGAAGAGCAGTGCTGAGAGTTAGAGTTTGCAGGTTTAGATTTAGGAAACCCTTTCTTAAATCAAAGGTAGAGAGATTAGAGTTGGAGGTACCCTGAACAGCACATGGATAGCCTAACCTCTTCTATATTTCCCATCTTGTTTTTCATACTTACAAATAATTTTGACTGGAATGATGTCCAAGAGTGAACTACAAGAATGGCATTCATAGTTGAAATGCAGATTTTATGTGGGCCTTTTCTTTTTTCTCCTTTGTGGAAACTCCCTTTTTTAAGTTTTAACCTACACCTCATTGCTGTATTGGCTTTGGGTGTAGCTTGGAAACCTGTCTGATTTGCTTCATTTGAAAGATCTTAGTGGGAGGATGTGCTCGGTAAAAAGTAGGTTCTTTCCAAGTGCTATGTGGACAGTGGTTCATGAATTTATTCTGCAACAGAATAACTGTTAGTACCTATGAATCCATATCACGCGTAAATGAAAGCATATCAAATCTACAAAAATACAAAAGCAAGATATATCTTGTCCTCATAGTTTATATATTGCTTTCGTCATTTACTCCATAAGCAATCATAAATGTAATGGTAACTTATAAAGGAATATAAACCTGAAGTAACCAAAACATATCAGTCTCTCTACCTGCTAGTGCATGGATCATATTTTTTTACTTTTTTGCTAAATAGCATGTATGTATTTGAGGCCCCAGGTATCTTTAATTCACATTGATAAGAAGTTCTATTTAGTCATTTTTCTGCCACTGTTTTGTATTTCAGTGTGTGTTTGGTGTGTTTTGTCAGAGATTCCGCCTGGACTGGCATTCAGATAAACAACAGCCAGGCTTTCATTCTGTCTCAAAACACAGTTGATTTCCTACTACTGCAATCTCCACTCCAGCGTGAAGAGATGCCGAAGCTCTTGCACCTATTTGAGTTGTACTGCTTTTCCAGAAAACAAGTTGTTAGGTTCCAGCAATGAATGAGTTAAAGGCAGCATTTGGATCAGTGTTGTGAAACTATATATTATCTATTGTATTTCCTTGGCCTTAAGTGGATTCTAGCATGGGATGAATTAGGTTGGCTAGATATTTTCTGCTGACTGTGATATCCCTGTTGAGCAGCTTTCCCAGTACGAATATATTTGGCCCTTCTTTTTTTTCCCCACAAGCTATATCCCTGTATAAAAACAGCTTTATCTCTAAAGAGAAAATAACACCCAGTGCTCATAACAGATGCCAAGAAATGTTTCTGTTTTGATTTTTGAAAATAAAAATTCAACTGTGTTCAATAAAATTCAGAAGCCGTTTTCCTCTGTGGAAATTAAAGGAATCCAAGGAAGTCTAGGAAGATAGCGACCTTCCTAATTAAAGCGGTAGCAACTGCAGGAATCCGGTTTTTACAACCACCTCTATCTCACTGTGCTGAGAACAAAGCAGTCCTCCATTAATATTTTATTTTCTCTTTTCTTCCACTATAACAATGCTCTATGTTCTGAGAGCGCCCTGGAAAGACATGCAGAGCTATGTTAATTATGGTTTAAATAATTGACACTCTGATTGTGTTGTACTTTCCGAATTGTATGTGGCATGTCACTGGTTCTACATATAATTACATCTATTCACTGCCATCATTTTTCCCACTTACATCACAGTATACAGTAGTCTACATTGCAAAATCGTATGCGGTAACTAATAACATCTTCACCAAATGACCTTTGTTTTTAAACACACGGAGTACGTGTAGCAGTGGAGGTCTGATTGCCATCAGAGCTAATGCATGCATCCAGGAAGATCTATTATGAAACAGTTAATGTCAGGGGAGTTGGGAGTCTGCTTCAGAAGCACACGCGGAGCTTAAAGAGTGGGTATTAGGAAATTTCCAGTGTGGTCTGATGGTAATTCCTTATTTAACATTGCATCTAGCTTTTCAGCTTCTGGGAACCCGGATATTTATTATTTGCTGTTTTATAGATTTGTGCACTAACTACTGGGATTATTAAGTACATCCAGCTCTAGTATGTACAGTACCATGCAACAACGTAAACAAGCTTTCAAGACTCATCTTCAGGTGTTGACTGAGTCATTCTGAAAGCTTGAGTGTATGTAGGTGTTTGGAGAATGAGTAACCAGCTACTTCTTAGAGTACCTCATTAGTTGACTGCTGCACGGCCGTTTCCAGTTCACTATTTGTCCAGTAAGCAGCTAACTTGAAAATGAAATCCTCTCTCTTACAAAGCAGCCTTAATGAACTAAAAAATATTTATGGCTTCTTTGAAAACCTACATCCTGAGGCGTGATTGCAGAGTGTATGCGTTTGCTCAGAAATAGTGTGAGTACTCCCTGCTAAAACGTACACACTGTGGAGTTTGTTTCTGTCTGCTTTGCATGTTCGTTCTGCTGCTTGCAAATAACCTTCTGCCCAACTGGAACTGATAAGGGAGAGGGATTAGTGTTTGGAAAGGCTACAAGCGCGTTATCCTCAGGCAACCTGGGAGCTTTGCACCGATAACCATGCTGTAGCAATTGCCTCTATCTGGGTCCTTATGGCCCAGTAAAGTGAGGTGGCTTTACCCCTCAGTGGAGGTGAGGAAATGCACAACTTCATGTTTACTGTGGAAGAAGGATATGTGCAAAAGAAGGTTCTGCAGGGTAGCCGGTATGCTTATAAATCCACACCTTCGCTTACATCGTAGTAACTTGTCCATAGGACCAATTCTGTAATGTTTTATGATTCATATCCTAGTAATGATTAACTGACAATAGTCATGTAGAGAGGATCAGTAAGAACCGATTTTGGACTAGCGATGACTTTCAGGGGTCTGTTCAAAATAATTGTAAAGGACTCAATAAAGTCAGTATGGGGAATTTAGCATCTTTGGCAGTAAGTGGTTGTGGTTCAATTACTGTGAATGAGTAGAAGGGTGATATTGTGTCAGTATCAGGTACACCTTCAGAAAAATAGGGAACTAGTTGGTAGTCCTAACAAAATATTTCAAAAATTTTCAACAGAAAAAAATGAAAACCGCTAAGGTTTGTGTCATACATAACAAACGTGATGGTAAAGTCCTGGGAGTACAGCAGGATGGAAGTATGTGTAGTAGAAATAACTGTTGTTGTATTTAAAAAAAAAAAAAAAGAAAAAGGACCAAATATTGCTTCTTTTCATTTGGCCTGGAAGTTTATTAAAAATGTAAGAAAATCAGAAATTGTAGCCATTTATGTGAAGCAATAACATGTTGAATGCTATTGGGATAAAAAAAAGCTTTCTGTGACAGAGAACACTGGAAGCAGCTATCTGAAAGTACTGTGGCAGGTGGATCTCGTATGATATTAGGTTAGATACATGACACACCCCAGAAACCTGAAAATTCTGCTAATGAGAGAAGATAAATGGAAAAGGATAGTATTCTTTTGGCATGTCAGATGGGGTTTTCAGAAGTATTTAGCAATTGCCTGTGTCTGACCTAGCTTGGAAAGCTATCCCTACTCAGGACATCACTTGAACCTGTGGTTCTGTGCTGGTGATGCTGATGTTACATGAAGCTGAACATCTCGTGTATGGATAGGCTTAGGAATGGGTGGAAATGCTTTGTCCAAATTAAGGACCCTGTTTAGAGGCAGAGGTTGAAAAGGTTCATCTTGAAAATAAGGAATGTAACTTCTTACACTGATATTTTTTTTGTGTATGCTTGTTGCAAAAGTAATGCCAGCCATGTTAACAATTACTGAATATAAAAAAGCACATATACAAAATACCGTCCTTATTTTCCTGTGCTGTGTTAGAGTTTAGGAGCTTTTCTCAGAAAATGCTTTGTGCAGGTATGGGCAGGTTCACACTTAGGAAAGCAATGAATGCTTTGCATCAACATGAACAATTGTGTGGAGGCATAAGAGAAATTATGCCAGACTGAAAATATAAAGCAGGTTTTTTGTTTTTTAGAAGTTAGTATACATGGTAGAAAATTTTAGAATGAGGACTTGACAGATCTTTCTCATACCAAAAATCAATGTAAAACTGCACTGTAAATTTAAAAAAAAAAAAAAATCTTGCTTTTGCATATCGGGGATAAGTATAAGTCTTGTTTTCATCTTGTTTTCCCTTATTCCTCGGTGTCATTACCAAAATATGTATCTCAGTGCATTAAAGAATATAATTTGAGTCAACTGATACCTGAATCAGTTCTGGGATATGTGTAATTTCCTGTGATGTTGAACAGAAAGAATTGATTTCAAATGTATATTTTTGGATTAAGGTGAAGGGATCAAATAGGAACCTAACTTGTATGTCTGATAATTGAATTTCACCTCCCATACTATCAGAGCAGAATCCTGTAGGATGGTATCTGTGGTGTATAAATGCTGTGGCTGTATATTAATTTTGTCCCATTAAAGAGAGCTGGGTAGGAAAGCAGTGAATTGGTAACAATCAGTGTTTATGACACACATAAAGGCGTATCAGAAAATTGTGTGAAACACTTGCCCTATATGCTTTCCCATATTTTGTACTATGGATAATAACTCTTAGTTAACTGATCCAAGTACAGCACAGAACATGGAAGGAACTTCTCGCTGACTGACTGTTCCTGTGCTGAAAAATCCTGATGTGCTCCGTGTCCTGGCCAGCTTTCCTGGGGAAGTGGCCTGTGCTGTCATGTCATTGTGAATCAGTGCGGTTCTTGCCGCTGTAATTTTCTGCAATTGATACTTGCCGCTGTTTGTTTGAAAAGATGACCACAGAATCTATGAAAAATTCAATATGGCTTAATTTATGTTTTCCTAAGATATTTTCTGGAGCAGAGCCTTTGTTGGAGACCTAAATCTAAGCCAATCTAACTCCTGCTCAAGGCTGGGCTTTGCTGTGCAATGGGAGTTGAAGGCCACTGCAAAACCTTCTTTCAGGTGAATTTAGATCACAAATCCATATGGGTAGAACTTACAAATTTCAAAGCTGGTGATTTTTCTGTTAAATCTGGTTTCCCAAGGAAATGATATACATTTTTGTCCGCATGTTTTCCACTAATAATTTTTGAACCATTTTGCTTATTATGTTTGACAGAAAAGTAAAGTCTGTAATATTAAGTTTCATGAAAGTAGGTGACCCAGCAGGGGGAAAAGATCCTACTCATGCCTTTGCTCCAGAAAGGTGGCAGTGTGAGTATACCTCTTCCAGACAACAGAGATTTTGCAGCCAAAAATAACAGAAATAAGAGCTAGTAGGCAGAAACTCACATGTTCTGGAAGCTGGGTTACAAAATAATACCGTAAACAGCAAAACTCATTTCAGGAAAAATCTGAACTTGTTGGGCAGAAACATAGTTCTACATGCTACCTTTCTGTAGGACCTCTGAGACTTCTATGGGGTAGGATCGAATTCTCATAGATATTTCCATATTCAGGTTACACTTGAAAGTAGTTCAGAGCTAGTAGTCTAGACATGTGAACATGTAGTTCTCTACCACTAGTGTGCACATGTGTATTGTAGTGTTTGTATATTTTACGTGTTTCGCATATAAATATTTTATGAGCATGTTTTCTTATTTGCTGCGTGTCTCAAGTCTGTAAATGTATTATAAATATTGTCCATCTGGATTCAATATTGTCATCTTTTAAGGGAACAAACTTCCCTTTCTCCTTTCCACTCTTTCCCCAGCCTAGATAAGACCAGTCATGATTCAGAAGGTATATGAGCAGCAAAGAACTCTCAAGAATTAGCAGTTGATCATAAATGTTCATTGATGTGTCTTCAGTACTCAGTATTTTCAGAAGAGAGTAATAATATATTGATACCGAAGGCTGTGGATACTTGAAAGAAGTGTGGTCTTTATTTAGTACATAACCTCCATGCTATGAAAATCAGACTTACATCAAGGATAGGTCTTTGGGTTGCAGAATAAATATGGCTGAGCAGTTGCTTCTAAAAATTTTAGAATGTGTCTGTAATATGATTATGAAATAGTAATTTTGTTCGTATTCCAGCATCCACTGCAGATGTTTCAACCCTGTATGTCTATATCAATTAATACTGTAAACCAAATTTTCCACACAATTCTTTCCATACAGTTAGAATCGGAGGAACACTGAATTTTGTGAGTTTAGCTGTCCCCTTCTTTAAAAGGATTTATTAAAGTTCAAATGAGTAATGATGAGCTCTCATTTGCTAGAGTCTTAAAGGGAAAGCATTCTAGACCAGCTTGATATCTTTGCAAGTCCTGAAAATGTTTCTGTTCACTCAAATGCACTTTTCAGCATTTATTGTGAACATGCAAACATTTTCTAGTTATATTGTTTTAATGGAGAAGCAGCCATGAGTGATGTAATTCTACATGGTCATTTTCATTTTCTATGCAGCTGCTGCAAAATTAAAAAGCTGTAAAGTTACAAATGGCTTCATATGAAGCAATACACAGCATGGAATTTCCTGCTGGTGGTTAAAATAATACAATTACTTTTAACAGATGAAAACACTTAAGCAGGTCCCTATTTAAAAAAAGAAATCCCCTTTCTTCTGAAAGTATCCTTTTAAAACATTTGCTTGGAAACAAGGGAAAAACAGTCTTGGCACAGAATATTTTTATTCTTTTGGGGTTTTGGCATACAACACAGATCAAGAAGAATAATCACAGTGGCAGGTAAGAAACCAGTAACAGAAAAGCTTTATTTGAGCACAATTCACCAGGCGTACATCTTAGTTTATTCTTGTATCCATCTGCAGGATAAACCAGCCATATGCTTAGAGACATCATTGTCTTCTCTCTTTTTTTCTCCCCTCCACCAAAAAGAATAGTCATTAGGCTTGACAAGAATGGTACATTTTATAGTAATTACAAGGGAGCACAAAACAAAACCAGGCCAGTTTCACAATGTCCATGGATGTCCTAATGCTCCAAAGAATGGTTTTACATTCTGTTAGGGGGAAACTGATTAATTGGTTCTTTGTAACTCCAAATTGAAATCACAGTGTAACCTGGTTGTGCTCAGCACAGGAAGCCTTTGGGGATGCCAAAGTTTGGACACGAGTCTGGGACATAGAAGAGTCCCAGAACTATTGTGTTCAGTGAGCTGTGAAAAGTCATTCAGAAGAGAAACACTCAGCATCCTTTATTTATTTGCATTGAAATATTTATCTGTGATGTGAGGCATTCATAATAGATTGTCAATCTCTTGTGTTTTGTGATGAATCTGGGGGTCTTGCATTGAATTCCAAGTATTTCCTTCTGTGAATAATTTCATAATCATGCCATTTCCAACCTATGAATGTTCTTTGACCTTTGGATCCAAATTATTTCTCCCCCCCCCCTTTCTCTAGGAAGAGAAAAATCAAACCTTTAATTTTCTGTTTAAAAAAACAACTCACCTACCTGAATTATTAATTTTTTAACTTAGAGATTAAAACTCAATCAACCTGAAAATTCATGTCTTACTGCTCTTTCCTGATAATTGAAGGAAATTATTTATGTAGCATAGATTAATATTGTTTCGTGTTCTACCTGACATTCCAGATTAAAGTATGACTTTGAAATAGAGAGGTTGGGACTGAAATACCCTGTACAACCACTCTAGTACTTGGAAAGCAATGTGTTAGGTACTTAGCACAAAAGCTCACAAAGGAAGTAAATTTTCACTTCCATCTTGTTACGTGTTGGGTAGAACAGAGAGAAACGAGCTTGGGAGACCAAAAAAAAAAATTGGAGCAAGAGATCAAGGGCATGAAAACAATGAGCACTGTGCATCCTTGATCCTTAGGTCTGACTTGCAGGGGGAGGGACGCCACAAGAAGCCCTGCTTTCAGTAGAAAGACAGAAAAGTCTCTTTTCAAGCTGCATCTAACACCATCATAGCCCCCTTTGAGCTATACACTGATACAGAGAAGGCTCTGTGTTTTTTCACTCTTTGGGGACAAGCAAACTCCCAAGTAACATCTAGAGTAACTCTTAGAATTTCTGCCATAACTATGGGCTGTTTTCTGTAGAGCAGAAAGCGATGCTGGCCCACCAGCACACGAAGGTTTCTTCTGAGTTTTTTGAGTGAGCTCTCAGCCTTTTCTCCCCTTTCTTTTCCTTTCATCTCTGATTTAAAAAAAAAGGATCTTGGAGACAAGAGAAAAGAAGGCAGTTTAAAGGAGGTTGAACAGTGCTAACCCAGAACACAAAGGGTGGAGGTGTATCTGTTCACTGCTGGCATGCAGCCATCATGGTTATCAGCTTAATAGCATAACTTAACAGGAAGAATTACACTCATGACCTTCTGCTCCAACAGCACAAGCTTCTATCACTTGAGCTAAAGGAGAATCTCCATTAGTAGTTGCTCATTGTCACAGGGCACGTATCCCTCTCTTGGGCCAACCACTTATAACGACAAGATATCATAAACACTTGAACAGCTCTGGTTTTGTCCAGTAGAGGGAAGCGGATAGACACAAACACTAACTCAATATGTTAGAGAGAGATATCATCAACATATTAACCACATCATGCATGATTGGCAAAAGGCGTAACGACTGCAGGAGAACCTTGCTTTTCTCACTGCTGCCAAAATCTCCGTATTGACTAAGGATCACTGCCACTAGAATTGCTGCTTCTTGCACTGTCGCTGTTCTTTGAATTACAGAGCTGCCAGGAAAGAGTAATCTGGATTGCAAACCAGTTTACCTTGTTGCTGAAAATAGGATGTTGCTGTGTTATGAGCAATGCGCATTAAGTTCAGTTTTTTAAATTAGGTTCTTAAGGGAAAAGGACTATTGAAAAATATCTTTAGCTGAGAGCTGGTAATAAGTTGCATTTCAAAAATAGTGCCTTTTTTCCTTGGGAATAGGAATGGAATAGGAAATTGGTACTGCCCCAGAACTCCTCCAAAGTGAGAGCTCCAAAGCATTTGGATGCTTATTTCCATTTTAGTGTCAATCAGTATTTCTTGGGTAAAATGATAAAAGCAAAATATTTCAGAACTAGCTCTTTTCTAGACTGCTGTTTACTTGCTTGCACTAGCCCAGTGGCTGTTCCCTTGGGAGAAAGACAGTTACTGAATTTAGAATTGCCCCTTGTCAGCTTTAGCTGTGCAGGTAGGCACTACCTACCCAGTAGGGGAAAGAAGAAAAGTGTTTGGTTTGGAGTCATGTGTTTGGATTGTGAGTCCTTTATTAAGAGGGCCTTAAAGGCAAAGATGTATCGTTTAACAGTGACAATCACACTGCTGTACCATGGAAACATGACCAACCATATCAAATATTCCCAAGCATGCTGACAGGCAATTTTCAGCCCAAGCTTGCTTTGGAAAGCTTTCTCTGTCCCTTGAAGCAGCCTTCTCTTTCTCTTTTAATGCAGAGTGATTCTCCACAAGGTCCACCAGCTCCTTTTCTCTGCATTGGGTTAGTTGAAGTGTCCAAATTTTAAAGGATGCCAACTGGCTTGCAACCAGCCATTTATAGAGCGGCTCCTGTTCCAGAGCTGTTTTTTCCCCACCAACTTTGGCTGTTTCTCATCTTCATCCCTTTCTGTACAGAACTCTGAAGTCCCTGTAGAGGTTTCATAACATGCTGAAGCCTTCATCAAATGGTAAATTGGTATTCTGTTAGGCTGTCAAAAAGGATTAGAAGGAGGGATCTATTCTTCTTCTTATTCTCATTCTTTAATGACAAGTTACATTGCCAGCCTGTCCACTAAATCACATTAGGCAAGGACTAATTTACTTCTTCATACCAAAGTAGAGAGAAACCAGAAGAAAAAAAAAAATCTCCCGCTTAGGACATGCATTGAGGATTCAGATAATTCCTGTGCTACTGTAATTTTATTTTGAGAGTTAGCATTTTATTAGCATGAAAATGTATATTACTCTGACTGCTGTTTTCTTTTGTTTTGAAGTATATGTACACCCATTTTAAGTAATTGTGAAGCTTTAAAACAATCCACATTTGAGAATTTCATCAAAATCGTAAAGACTTGATGGTTTGACACATATTTTCTCAGAAATTTTCAGCTAGTTCTGTGAGAATCTTGTTCACATTCTTTGTCAGGGATCATCTCTTTCATTCTTTCAAAAGAAGTTTGAGTTCAGCTGGAAACCGGAGGTGCTGTGTTTACCAGCACTCTTTTCACCTTTACACGTATGTGTAGATCTCACATTGCAGCCAGTATGACCGCTCATGGGTGTAAACATGAAGGCTGATACATATGTTCTTGAAGACGGAGTTCTTAGAGAAGCAAGAAATGCGTACTGTTACATTGGAAACCTGACCGTAAACTCGGTGCTGTTTGAGTGTGGACTACTTCCCCGTGTCTAGGGACATCGCTGGCCTTCAAAGGAGAAAGGGGAGATGCCTTGAAAAGAGGGAGGGGTGGAAAAGTAGAATATCCACAACTGGCTTGCTTCACCCCAAAAATTCACCTTCTGTGCTTCTCACTTCCATGTTTGGAACGCTGACAAAATGACATTGTTAATGCAGCTCTTTGTATTTTGCCATTATGATGATATATGTAGCGATGGGACAGATTAGGTTAATTGCAAGAATATGATTGGCAAATGCGACTGAATAGTAGGCAGTCGTCATTGCATTATCCAAATACTGAGCTCCTCAATGAGCGTTAATGCTGTGCTGCATCCTGCAAGACCAGAATGAATGCCACACATTTCCAAGTGTAAGAAATTCTGCATAAATAGGACATTCAATTATTTATGAAT
This sequence comes from Falco naumanni, assembly GCF_017639655.2. Classification (NCBI taxonomy): domain Eukaryota; kingdom Metazoa; phylum Chordata; class Aves; order Falconiformes; family Falconidae; genus Falco; species Falco naumanni. The sequence continues at coordinate 18,949,554 of NC_054068.1, read as the reverse complement.
AGACTCTAAGTCAGTGATTAATTAGCATTTTAAATATGGTTGATTAACACATTAACCCTATTTTATGAAAACTCGTTTAAAAGATACATATTACATGTGCTTCCATTTGATTTTCACATTTCTGATGTCTTTCATCTGTTAGATTACTGTGTCCTATAAGACTTTCTAGAACGTTTAATTATTTACTTTACAAATGCAGGATGTTATAATGATATTTGTAAAGAAAGAGCTAGGATAATGAATATACAATACAGTATTAGCAGCTTCCCCAACTGTTGACAGGAGGTTAGGGGGGTATGGGTGGAGGAAGAAAGAAAATCAAAACAAGATAATAATGTTGCGCTAGATGTATACAAGTGAATATGCAATAAGCATTGGGAATAGTGTACAAAAGCAATAACATAATTTACCATTCTGTATGAAAGAACTATCTGAGGTGCTTTTGTCTGTATTAAAGGTAATGTTCGGAAGCCTTCACTGGAAAGCAGAATATAACCTAGAAACTGTTTGCGTTATCAGTTACAGAAGAAAACATTTACTTGTTTAATAATCAGTTATTTATTTCTATTATTAATTATTCATCCATCTCTCAGCGATTACTAGCATACTAGCTGCTGTTGTACCAAGGGCTGGGATTTACCTGCCAGACCTAATGATGAAGGGAAGTTTCTGATACATGAACATATTTAGACCTTCTAAATAGAAGAGAAAGGAGTGAAAGCTCCCCCCCATCAGTAGCTCAGTTAATTTTAAACTGTTTGCTTCTGTGTAGATTGATCACGTTCCAGAGCTGCCTAATAACCTGAGAAATCTCTTTCCTGTATATTCATCTAACAATATATATCCTGTTCTCACGTAATAACATGAAATTATGCTGGGGCTGAAACTGTCAGAATTGGCCTTTTTTCAGAGGTCTTGTCTCGTGACATACTGAACGCTGAAGACATTCAGCCTTCAGAGCACTCAACATCCCATGAGGGCCCATATTTAAAGTATGCACCTACCCCTCTGCAGTAAATACAACAATCACTGTTCTTACAGGAAGGCATATGCTTGAATATTTTGTGTAATTGGCTCTGCCCCTATTTCTGCAAAAGGGTATCGCAGTTGGTAGTGTTAGAGTTGACTATTTCTCCCCTACATTGTGAAGGGAAAAAAGCCCTGCAAAGGTCACATCAAACTGTGCTTGGAATTTTCCAAAGTTAAGCCCTGTGTAAGACAAAAGAGGGGGGAAGTGTGTCATACTGAAAATCGGTCGACTAGCTCTTCAGCTGAAAAAAGGCTTATTAGCAGGGAAATCATTAAGATACGGTATAGATTTATGGACCAAGGTAATTGAAAAAGGACATAATTGACGATTCCTACCTTTGTAAGAGCTTATTTTAATCAGTGAGATTATTTGTGCAGTGTGAGAAGCACTTTGTCTACAGTATACTTGCAGACAGTATACTTACGTACTTCTTGTATACAGAAGCAAGCTAACCTTTCATGTCATTGTTCTGCTGCTAAAGGCTAAGGATCTGCTGCTTCTCCAGAAATTTGTCCTTCCCAGTAACGTTATTTTTCCATCAAAACTCTCTCTAACCATCATAGTATTGCCTTTCCTATCTGAAAACACAGGTGCTTAGATTTTTAATTTGCTTACTTCTGCTTAAGGCTTGGAAATACAGGCTAAACTATTTCCTTTTTTGACTATAAGATAACGTCCATGGAGGTAGCCACATCAAAGTGAAGGTCCACGTCTGTAAAAGATGGGAATTGGAGATCTGGGCAAGGTGCTTGCGTTCCATGCCTTAAGGGACTATATGCAAGGGTATGTGATTACCATATATCAAGAGACTTGTGGAACAAGTTCAGTGAAGTCATTATGATGATATCATGGCTGGTAGCCGTTACTTTACATTACTAGTGGCCATTACTGTAATCTAAATGGACATTGGGGAGGAGATTATGGTGAAAGGTGCTAATGGCTTGCACATTAGAGGTCATTAACATATAAGCACCCAGGATGAAAGTCTATGTACAAAGAGTTAAATAAATTGTGCAGCCGCTTCCCCCAGGGAGTCATTAAAGGTATTATGCAAGTTTAAGTACTCTTCTTTATCTGGGCTATTAGACCTTTCAAACTAGGAGGTCTGAAGGAAGAGCTTCTGAGTAGTGGTTTTCCCAGGTGTAAAATCAAGCCTGTGGGCTGGGGCTGAGGGGTGGTGGGTGAGAGTGGAAGACAATCTACAATTTAAGCAGGTAAATCTGTCAGATTTCTCAAATGCTGGAGAAAAAACTGCTAAGTCTGTGCAGCTCTTGTGTTCAAGGTACGAAGGTGCACCTTGTAGGGCTTTACTTTGGAATACAGTGGAATTATGCACCTTGTCCTGAACCGAAAGGTTTGCTGTATTATTGCAATATTTTGTTTCACTGTCTATTTTTAAAAAAAATCTAGTAGAGTAGCAATAAGCAGAGTGCAAGTATTCTAGCAGTGTGAGTATCTGCTATCATAAAGATTTTCCAATACTATTAATGTAAAACATTAGGCATTGCCAAAACCCTACTGTTTTCACTCCCTGGCTTGAATAAATAATGGAAGACAGGAATAAGTAGAAAAGGGAAATAAATTCTTCCTCCCAGCTGAGGCTCTCTTTGCAGAGATGTGTATTTTCTTCCTCCAGTATGCCCCCAGAGCTGATAGTCAAAGTAATTCAGAAACTTCAGCTAGCACACAAGGCAGCAACCCTGCTCTACTGTGGGCAGGATCCCTGCCTGTTACAGCTCTTTGTAGGCTGGAGTTTATTTTCAGGCCTTTCCATTCATGCCGACCAAGATACACAAGCAACAATTGTGCCACATCTTGCAGTAACTAATCAAACTAAACTGAGACTAAAGGATTTTGTATTAATGAGTTCTCTTGGATTATCTCATTTAAGGTGTATGGTGGAGTTAAATCTATTTGCAGAAAGTTTTGCAAGACCTAAGTTTGTACAAAAGTCTTTCTACCAGAAGAAGATAAGTCGTTACTAAAGATAAGCCATTATAACCAAAACAGAAACTAATGAGTGCGAGGCAGTAGAGTGATAAAACAGCACTGTAATGAGGGATAAGAAATAGGTACCTTTTGGGGGTAATTCTTTATGAATCTTGAGTTACAGTTGAACTTACTTTCAAATATCTACTATAAATATCCAGGAATCCTGGTCCTGAGTCCTCCATACGAGTCTCGGGCTATGTAACCGGAGAGTGACCAACTCCAGTCTTGCCCAAGGGACTAGGTTTCCCTCCCTACGTAGGATGAGCCCACGAGCTTGTTTACACCAAGTCTCACACTGAAATGAAGTCAGGATGTTACTGAAGTGCATACGCTGACCCAGAAAGGTTTATCTCCCAGTTTAGGTGTAAACTTAAATGCTTTAATGCATCTGTTTGATTAAGGCATGGACTAGAGAGGAAAAGGACAGTGTGAGAATATTTCCACAGATTTATTGAACGTTGATATTAGCAGAAAAGGAATAATTTGGGTTTTGTCCCAAAATGTCTTTGGTCTTCAAAGGCTGCAAATCCTATAATTAATTGATAGGTAGAAAATAGGTTGTGCAGAAGTTAATTCACTAGGGGCTACAACTGCTGCGCCGGTGCCCTCAGTGCCTGTTACAGTCCTGATCCAAAGTCAGTTGAAGCCAATCGATCAGGCCCTAATTGCACACTGATTAGTATCGCTGTGCTTGGCAGCATAGTAAATCTTTAAGAATTAGGAGCCACTGTGTTTTTTGGAGTGGTTCTTTTCACCATTACGTGTGACTGATAACTTGCAGTGGGATTTAAACACAAATATCATATTATTGAGAGACAACACTACGTGTAATTGTTGCCAAGATAATAGATGAAATAGCTCAACTTCCATTGGAAAAGTTTCAGAGGTTGAAAAGTTTCAGACAGGCATTTTTTTTGCAGGTGTAATGAAAGGATCAGCATGTATTTCCCCCAAAGGCTTTCATTTTTCATTTTTATCCTTAAGAGAAGCCCATGGCACTTCCTCGGTATTGTCATTGACTAAGGCACAAAAGGAGGAGAAAAAAGAAACAATTGATAAAAAAAAAAAAAAAAAAAGAAAGAAAGAAAAAGTGAATCAAAACATGACTTCTTGTTTTCAAGAAGAAGGGCCAACTTTTACTTTATAGTAACAGCTTTGAGATCAGCAGCTGTGGGATTACATGGCAGAGGTTTGTAAAAAAAATCAATAACTGCTGCTGTTTGGAGAGAGGGAAAGAAAGGACAGCTAACTAGACCAGATTGTAACAGTTCTGCAAGCAGTCACAATGCTCACCTTACAACAGCGCAGCCCTGCAAATTATTAAATAATAAATCACAAAGTCGAACAGTCTTGGGTGGACAGAATGCGTTTGACTGTAAAGCAGACAGAGGCCTATGAATTATTCACATCTCAAGCAAAGATAAAACAAGCAGAGAAGAAATGAGAAGAATTCTTCCAAACAGGTTCTCCTGTACTGAAATATACCTTTTGATTACTGATACATATTTGGGGATTCAACCGGTCAAAGTCATGCCAGAACTAAGAAGAAGGAGACAACTGCAACCTAGGTTTAGTGCTATGGGAAAATCCTGGCATTAATAAGTAACTTCAGAAGTAATGTGCCTGTGAAATATCATTTTGCAACATTAGTGTGTTAGCAATTAAGGGGGGAAAAAAGGATCTCAGAGTATAATTGTCATAGAAGTGTCAAGAACTCAAGTATTTAATTTAGTGAATTAAAACTTTGTAAGAGCTTATTGTAATCAGAACGGCAAGCAGAAAGCTGGAAATCTCCTTATGAAACTCCTTATGAAAATGGTGGGAATATTATGTTTTGATAATTTTAAGCACCTGAATTATCTGAAATGGGAGGAAAAGAGTTAAATCTGATCTTCAATATAAAGAGAAGAAAGAAATTCAGAATTCTCCATTCTGAACTGTGAGTTTTTATCACTGGTTTATAACATTTAGGTTATTTGAACATAGCTAATGTCAATGACTTGCAGAGGAAACAAAATCAATCAAAATATTCATTTTCCTTTGAAGTTTTGGGGGTTTTTTTCTCCTAGCAGAATTTCAGGTTTACTACACTGAGGCACCGATACAGCAGAAGAAAATATGTATGGCCAAATCCTGCTGACACCAACTGAGGTCAGAGCATAGCACTGTTGGGGCTGTATTAATGACATGACCCCAAAATCTGATCCGTTCCATGTTCCTAGAGAGATGAATGATTTAAAAAGAGCTGTATCCCACCAGATCGACATGATTTAAATTATGATCTTTGTTTAAAACTCAGTCTCTTAAAATTGGATTTGTATGTATAGACATAGCCTTCTTTATGATGGGTCATATGGTGTCGTGAAGGATGGAAACACACTGCTGATGACCCTAATGCTGCCTGAAGCTACAGAAAACCACCTCTCCATTCTTTGCTTCTTGAAGACCAAGTCTGTGGGAAAAATGACTTGTGGGAACATTTCCCATGATTGCCTTTGTGTTACTACGTGTAGTAGTGCTGTGGTGAAGTTGGTGTCCTTCATCTTTCCATCTGTTCGCATATTACTGAAAGCTTTATTTTAGTAATAAGAGTGAGATGAAGAGAAAAAGGGAGGAAGGACCTAATTCAAGGACCTATGTCAAGAAGACGTAACTAATCTTGCTGAAGGCCCCGGTATGAGTGCACCGGACTCCCACTGACTGGTTGGAAACTTGTATATTCCAGTAACTGGAAGCAAATGCTCTCTGTTTTCCAAGCACCAGCTCTTCCAGTGTCTGGGGCTGTGAGGGTTTCCCATGAACGTGTGGCCTGATAAGGAACAGAGTTGCTTTACTAGCGTAGCTGCCGCAAACTGCAAGCGCAGATGAGAAGCAGCCACGCCAGCTCCTGCGGCAGGGAAGTCTGGTTGGGTGTACGCAGGTGGGGCCTCCCTCCCCACGCTTCCTCCAGAGGCAGTCCCCTCATGCCTGCTTATTCCCAGCCCAGGGTCAGGCCTTTTATCTGAAATATGTAAAATTGTTTGGGTCAGTCTTCCCAGTCTCCTGATTTCCTATGCTGCAGGCAAATCGATACCGACCTGCCCGCGCCCCAGCAGAGGCTGCATCCACACCTTGCTCCCTGCCTTGCAGACCCGCAGCTCCCCCCGCTTTTCTCTGCAGCCAGCTCTGAGCCTCCTCACTTCGCTCCCAGCTGCCTTCCCTTGTGAACCAATTGTCCTCTTGTGCCAGTGTGTGATTTTCCCTGATCTGGAGGGTGGCTACCAAGCTACGAGTCCATTTTCGCAGAGGTGAACAGCACGGTTCACAGGGGTGCAATAAGGCTAGGGAACAAGGTGTGAAATGTTGTAATTCAGAAGGGTTTGGGGAGGGATGCAAATGATCAGTGATCATACGGGGATAGAAGTGATATGGCAGAGCTTCAAAGGTACAGACAAGAGGCTTCAACTTGATAAACAAATCTAGAACAGCAAATAAAAGCAACTTGAAAGGTAAATGGCCAATATAGCCAGCTGTGAGAAGGTGTTACTCCAGAGCTTTGTATAACCTGTAGGAGAGGGTTGACTTGAAAGGAGAAACTTTAGTGACCAAGATGAAGGGAGAGTATTAGTAGTTACAGAGCTGGCAACGTCTCATTTTAAACAGTGCAGGGCACACAGCGTCCTACTGAAGGGTGCTGCTGACGTGTCTGTGGACAAACAGAAAATTCTCTCTGGTCTACCAGAGCTAAGCAGATATTTTGCTGGTACCTGCTTGCCGGCAGCCAGGCAGTTTTGCATCACATCGCTGCTTCATTATGCACTTAATGTATGCATTCAAGTAGTAGCACTTAACTTATAGGTTTCATATTGAAACTTCAGTTCCAGTGAGTGGCGGATTCCTGGACAACAGAAAGGATAAGATTAACCGGAGGGTATACTGCACTGGTATTGTCTCAATATTTCAGGTGGACAGCTAACAACTTTAGTAGCAATTAAAATTAATCAAGTTTCTGTACATGGGGCAGCCCAAATACAACCTGTGCTTACCAGCTTTTTATTCAATGCCTGCCATGGCAGGAGAAAGTTTCAACCTTGCTTTAGATTACTTAATTAAGTTTGCCAAGAATCAGAATCCAGACTTGGAAAACTTACATAGAATTTGGCAATAACAGTGGGATATTTTCCCTCTACAGTACTTAGGAGAGAAGGATGCTCCTTCCCTTTTGCAGAAGTCAAAGAAAAAATGAGTTCCTAATAGGGCCTTCCATTTAGATGTGCCAGTGGTATTGACATATAGGTCAGGCTCGTGCAGATCAGACAAAAATAATTTAGGTGTGTTTTGCGCTATATGTTCAGTCTTCTAGAATATACACTGTATGCAGCGTTAAGGTTTTGGCAGCAGCAGGTTGTTCTAAATGTTACTTTTTTTCCATTAAACAGTAAACCAAAAGAACTTAACCAAAGGTGTTTTAAACTTAAACATTTTAAAAAAAGGTTTTTGTTGAAGCATCAGGTTGCTTTGCCACACATATGCACCAGGAGTATGTATTGCCGTTGCTTCCTTTGTCTCACGGTTTAATTGAATGTTGCCAGTGGATATTTCTGTCTTTGGGGCATTATGCAGAGAAGGTACCAGCAATGTAAGGACTTGGTTATGCTGAAGCAAGAACTGCCTGAAAAAAAAAAAAAAAAAAAAAAAGATGAAACTTGTTTTAAAATATTTTATTAAAAAAAAAAAAAAAAAAGTGAGCACCTGCATAATGTGCTCTGGTAAGTACTATCAATTAAAGAGTTGTGAAATGAATATTAGAAGATTATTTATAATACTGTTATATAACGGCTTAGATGGACTGCACTGGAGAAATTAACATGACAGAGGGATGGAAATCATATTAAAATTTGGACTTACTTGAAAGTCAATGAAATTATATAAAAAAATGCCATTCAGAATAAACACTAATGACATGCCTTTTTATTGATGTTTAATTCAGAAAAGAAGTTAATGCATGCCTTGAAAAGCAAAGAAGGAGGACTACTTTATGCTTAATAATTTGCTTAAACTGAATTTCATACAGAAAATTAATTTGCTTTTAAGAACTGGATGACTTTCTACAAGGGAGAAAGTTATAGTATTAGCTTCTTTTTCTGAATACTAGTGCCCTTCAGTATGTTTGAAATACTAAGAGCTGGTTGCATGAACACAGGAACTTCTGGGGTGAACACAGTGTTTTCCCCCCTTGGCTTTTGGAAATGTGGTTGGTTTCCGACCGTCCTAAGGGTGAAGGCCATTTAGGCTGTGTGCATGGCCATGGTATTGGATAGGCTGGCAGAGATCTCACAACCCTTGTAAAGCACAAAAGGCAGGATCTCTTCTAGTTCCCAAAGTCCAGCGTTTGCCATAGTCCACTCTCCAAATCTATGCAACTTAGCAATTGAAAGGGTTTTAGAGTGCTAACTTAGCCAAATTCTGTGATTAGATTCAGTTGCTAAATCAAATCAAGTATTCTTTGATGATTTTATACATACATGTATATATACACATGTAAGTATATTTTGCTCATACATCCATGTAAAGCTCTCCTGCAACATGGCTACCTGCCTCACTGCAAAGAGCAAGGAATTGGATAATTATGATAAATTCTCCAGTTTAATCTGGTAGCTGTAAAGTAAAGCTGAAAGACCTGAACTAAGGTATAGGAGAAGTGAAGACTAAATAAAATAAAAGAGGCAAATAAAATAATTCTCTGCTAGCTAAGGATGTCGAGTGTTTACTACTTCGGAAATGACGTTATTTTCTTTTGGTAAATAAAGGTATCTGTATTCTTCTTGAGAAGTGCTGGTTGTTTGCTGTGCAGATTTCTTCAAAACAGAGACACCCTGGCCTCTGTATAAAGCAGCCTGCGCACACAGCGCGCTGAGCCTGGGCACACACCCACTTGCTCCCGTGACTCGCAATGGTCATAAGGGATTCTTTTTAAAATTAGAAATATTAAAGCCAAGTCAGGCATTTTGGTTGATTAAAGCAAAGTATTTTACTTTTGGGGTGTTACTTAGCTCTTGTTTAATCTTTCCTTTTAATTTAGATCTATGCTTAAATGAGAGCAAGTTACCTCAGAAACTGTTGAATTTTTATTTCAATGTGTCAGCTATTTTAAACATTTGTTAAATATGTTTTCTTCCCTTATTTACCTGTGGGATCGTACCGTTCACTGCATCTTACTCAACTTCATTAGTAATTTTGGCTTAAACTTTATTTGTATATTGGGAAGTGGGGCATTTATTAATTTTAAAAGTTGTTAGTTTTGTATCTAAGCTGTTAAAACTGAATTTCTGATACGAAAAGCAAAATGTCTAGCAATACCAAAGTATATAATACTGAGCTTTTTTAAAATAGGAAATATTTTATAACAGACCTGAAAGGGTCCCATCATCAGAGGGGTTGCCAGATAATCTCTTGCAGTTGAGACTAATGAAACAGTTTATCTTGTGGTCTGTAGTTAATAAGTGCGGTTTGTTTTCTGAGCACTGAGTCATTCTACAGCTCTGAAGCATTTTCCATTCCAATAATTTTCTTACACGGCTTTATCCAAAACTGTCTTGTTGAAAGACACTTCCCATTGACTTCGGCGCTTTGGACTAGTCTCATAACGTGGTGCTAAGTGCTAGTTCCTTTTTTAAACAGTGTGCGGAGGGATAGTCTTTTTTAATCCATTGTCTTTAATTCTCAATTTGTCTTTAATTATCCAAATGAACCAAAATATGCATGCTTTCCATTCATTACTCCTATTTGTGAAAACTGCTAAGTAATTTGACATGAAAGCAGTTATAGAAACTGGCTTACATATTTATTTGAATCATCTGCCTTCAAGGAGCTATCAAACAAGTTCGTAGCTGTGTTACAATGAGCCCCAAGTTCTAATTAGCAAAACTAACCTGACACACGCTTCCTTTTACGGGCTTTTAAGCTATTTTCTTTTGAATCTTTTGGAAGCAGTGGGGAGCGGGCCTGCAAGAATTAATAATGTTGTTGCAGTGTGTCATCCTGGAGTCATTGAAATGATGTGTGTGTTCCAACCCTAACCTTTGAGGTTATTATTAAGTCCTGCCACAGCAGGAGCAAAAGTCAAGAAGCAATTATATGCGTGATTAGTTTGTCAGTTTTCCTGAAGTTCTTTGGGCCACTGTTCGTCCGGCTTGGGTCACTGTGATGAGGATTTAACACCAAGTTTAGGGCTGATCAGGTGTGTTGCTGTTGGGCTGGGCTCCCCCAGTCATCAGTGCTGGGAGAACAAAGGTAACAGTTGTGGAAAGCAAAATGTACTCTAAGCCTCCCTTTAGAAAGCTGAAAGGAGGTAAATGCAGTAGTTCATGGAAGGTTACATTGAACACCTGTAACTCTGACTCAGGAGAAGGTCTCAAAACATGAGTTTTGGAAAGCCATTTCTCTTCAGCCTGAGGCAGGGGCTGCACAAACTTTAAGCAGGTTTAATTGAGCTACACTACTGGGTATTTCTGGCTTTTTACTTCTGCTCTCATCCTCAAAATAGCGCTTTGTGCTGTTCTGAAAATATAAACATGATCTACAATGGTCTTGATAGCAATGTTAAATTGGGCCACCCATCTCTGGTACTGTGTGAGCTTTGCATTGCAGACAATGAGGGAAGTCAACTAAACCGTAAAGCACAATAATGCTGACTCTCCCCCACCCCTGCACACACAGCATATAGAGACTATATGAAAGAAATACAGAGGCTTCCCTTTATGGCACTGTGAATTTTCTGCATGCACATTCTTTTGCCATTTCATGGATTTATTTCCTAGTGTTGGTAGAAAGCCCCATTAAAAACCATGTCACAAAATCAAATTTCTCTGGGCTCTCCTAGCCACAAGTTTTGCATAGATGACAATGAAATGAATTGTCTGCTTGGCTCAAAAACGAGCTTCTCACTCTCCTGTCTGGAAGCAAAGCAGGCCAAAACCATAAACAATTTTCCTGAATTTTGTAAGAAAAACTGGATCTTCCAACATCTAAAAAAAGATAAAATATTTTGGTTTAATCCTGAAGTTCAAAACGTGTCTTTAGACACCACTGCCATAATGTAGAATTAGAATATTTGAATGCAAACAAGCCACCAGCAGAGATGCACGTATCTTTGTGGAGACCCGAGTGGACAGGCTGAGCAGGCCATCGGGGTGTTTAATAAAGTATGGGGATCACGTGACAATATAAGCTACCTCGCGGGTTGCTCAGAGTTTACAAGGGTTATTGACAATATTTATGGAACTGGAACTGTTCACTGCTGAAAAGGGAGAAGGTAGGTTAACAACGTGCAAGTAGATATGTCTTTATGATGACGATAAATTATTGCTTGTAGGTTACAATGAAGGTATTGTAATGTCCGTCCTAATGGTTAGTGTAATGTTACTTATAAAGAAAATCAATAGATGTGTTTTAAAAAAATCAAGGCGTGATTATTTTTTTTTAAAGCCACTAAAACTGGCCAAACTTGCTGAGTTGAACCATACGTCAACAAACAAATGCTCTCGATTCCAACTATTGTTTTTTATTCTCTGAAAAATGGATGGCTTCATTACAGAATTTGTTGGGTCACCTTAAAAAAAATTCCCAGTTGATCCATAACGCTGCAACTGATGGATTTACAACAAAATCCATATCCGTTATTTTACGTACATTTTGTTGCTTAAAAAGAATATCTTAATATAACAGCTGATACTTTTTAAATCCACATTGAAACAACTGTTGGATTTTTATACTGTTGTAAAACTCTTTGTAGGGTATTCATAGAAAATGTTTTATTAATTGCCATATGTTTATTGATTTCTCTTTCATGTTGGTTCTTTTGTTCTTTCTTTGTAGTGGCAAAAGATCTTTCTGCATCATCATTTGCAAGTTATCTAAAATGTCAAAGGTGTTCTTTTGAAGTTTATTATAGATCACATGCTGTACAGGCCTTGACTTTGGCATATTTACAAAAAAAGTACATACTTTGAAAGCTCAGAAAGATTGGGACTGCATTAGTTAAAAAAGGAAGAATATTTTCTTACCTTTTTTTTTTTAAATTTAAGAGGAATGTAAACAATTCTCTGTGTTAGAAAAACTGATGTGTCAGGTAATTGTTGTTTTCTTTTGCCTATCTCACTGTATCTCACGTTAGTATCCTAAAACAGATTGTGTGCAATCTAGGCTTAATCCTCCTGGCAAGCATGTTACGTTAACACTCCATCAGTAGACCAGAGAAACTAAGAGGGGGAAGAGAGGCAGCATTTACCGTGGCAGAAGCATTCCCTTTTTCCAGTTGAGAATCTAAAAAATTTGGCACCGTGATCTAACCGAATGAGCAAGGGCACGTGAAGTCAGTTTGTACAGCAGCAGTGTCTTAATGAGATGGCGTTTCTGAGATGTGTAGGGTTTTGCTGCATTTCCTCTGTTCTGGCTGCTTACAAAGAGCTCCAAGCATTTGGATGTGGGAGTGGAACAAGTGGCCCAATAAAAAATAAAAAATAAAAAAGTTAATAGTGCTATTCACTGAGTTTTAAGCTAGCTATTGATGTCTAAGTCAGCAGATCTTTTCCTTTTGAAACCAGAAAGTAAGTGGTTTTTTTTTTAAGCATAACCAGGAAAAACCTGTGCTTTGATCTAAAGGTGGTTCAAATGAGATCCACACAGAGTTAATGCCCAAGCATGTCAAACTTCTTTTTTTCCTTAGGAGAGAACCAAGCTCTGCTACTTCAGTTGTCTGAAAATCTCCCTATGAAAGGCTTCTTGAGTAAACGGGCTGTGTTAAAACATGTATAGGTGCTGTCTGCCATCCCTAGCACGTGTGAAGAACAAGGTTCCAGAGTAGAGTGTGGGGGTTTTGTTTTGTTATTTTTTTTTCTTTTCTGATAATTAATATTTAGAAGCCTAATAAGCTGCAGGTGAAGGCTGGGCAGTGTGGGGTATATGCAAAGCTGTCAAAGCAGGGGCCCAAGGAGGAGGTTGGTTAATATGGGATGCTGACGTACCAGAACGTGGGTACAGCAGCAGCAGGGATACCCTCATCGTTTACATTAATTGAGATCAAAGGAGTTGCTCCCAATTTGCACTAACTTGAGATCAGTTAAGCCATGCGTGCTTAAGAGGAGGAATATTTTATATGGTAAAGGAGGAAGTGATGGAGTCATGAGCACTTTTCTGGCTGGTCTAAAACCTCGTTGTGTTGTTTTGTCACTCCTCCTGTGGAAAAGCTCTGTTGAGACACTGTCCTAGGTTTCAGCAGCAAGGAATGATATATTCTGAGTTACTGCCTTCTCAGGTGAAGGAATTACTGAAAAATAAGAAACTGCAGAGTCCATCTTGATGGTTTTCAATCCTTAAAAAAAAACCCTAGTGTTTTTAAGAGCGTGCCGAATCTACAGAGCCTGTTTCTGAGGAAGATTTCTATGGAGCTATTTACTTTGTATTACTTAACCTTTTAACCCTGATTTTCATTTGGGTTTCCTTTTCTTTCTGGAAATATTGATAATTGTGAAGCTAAATTCCCAGATTCCTGAGTGGCAGTATTTCAGTGATGGGTCAGCTTTCTATAAATAACGTTTGTAAGATGATTGCATTGAAAGACCATATGTATAATTCTGAAAAGAAATCAGTGAAAATGGTGCTAAAAATCAAAGACAATTAATAGGATCATTAAGACTGATAGATTTTATGGCTACCTATAAAGATGAAATATAAAACAAAAAAATTACTAGCCTTTAGAATTTAAAAAGAGCTCTGGTATGTGAGTATGAAGCAAAATTGAAACATCTGCTACTTGCAGGTAAGGTTAAAATAATCAACATTTCGCCCTCCCACTGAAACAAAAAAATTACCTTTGCCAGTTGTCATTCTGGCACTCTAAATCTGCCACTTTATGTTCCCTCTTAAATCGTTTTCTTTCCAGGCACTTTGAGGGTGAAAGATAGACCCTTAACAGATAGGTAAAAAAGCAGATGATGCAACTGCACTTAGGGTGAATAAATGTGCTTTTGCATTGAGATGCTGTCTGCAGGCTTTGGAGGCAGAATTTTCTTCTGAAATAGGATAAAATGTTTCTGAAATCCCTGGGAGTAAAATTTACCCCTGGAGGCAGGACAAGGCCCATGCGTGATGTGCGTCCCTTGTGACCCCATCTAGGGATGCTCGGATGCCTGGATTTGTGCTTGTTTCAAGAAGGGTTGAATATTGGCTATCGCCAGATAAAATGCAGCTCAAATGTGTCCAGATACAGTTCTAAGTCGAGCTGCTGGTACCTGAATCTCATGGGAAGCAAAGTAATTTCTAGCTTTTAAAAATAGAAGTCGAATACATGTTTGACCTATTTAAAAGAGATTCAATCAAAATAAAAACAATTGTCATGTTGTGTTAAATGCCACTAGAGTACGGGATGAGGGAATTAAGGAGCTGGGGAGTTTTGATTCTTCCCAACACTGATTTTTTCCGGTCATTTTACTAGGGTTTCAGGAGGCAAATGCATACTGGAAGCATGTGAGGTTTGGGGGACATCGCAGGGGAGCGTGGCTGGGGGGAGCACCGTCCTTCATGCCTACAAAAGCCAGTTGTGCACAGAGGGGACAACAATGGCAAAGGGTCCTGCGCTGTCCACCTTCAACAGGGCTGCTGGTTTGATCTGTCCTTCCGCCTTGTGTAACGCTCATCATCTCCAGGCACTTTATGCCTCCGCCACACAGAAAACCCCATCTGCTCCATTTAATGATTTCCGTTTGATGAATTTTTCTGTATTCATAAAGGGAGATGCTGTCACAAGGGACAGCCTCAAGCACACCCACCCTTACAATCTTTATCAAGCTTCCAGCCATAATCATTCAGGCTCTGCTCCCAATATAGCACAAGCCCTGCAGAATCGGGGGTTCGCTGGCAGCCGGCTTCTGATTCCTTCATAAACTGTAATTCTGATGCCGCAGGTTTAATTAAGTATGTGGCAGATAATCAGCCACTGAAAACAGGGGCCTCCACTAGGGAATTACCTGAGTGAAAACAGACCAAACATGAAGGGGCTCCCTTGAAACTCTAGCACTCGTGCTTCGACGGTGAAATGGAAAGAAAGTTATCAAATAAAATCTGTTTGCTTGTGGCTGTACTGTGACAGCTTTGTTAGTCCTAACAGATGACAAGGATTATTCAATCAATACAGATTTACCCTGAGAGTTTTGCTGTTTTCAGGCACCTCCAGGAAAACGATATCCATTAAATATGTACAAAGGCCAGTCCAGAGCCTATGGCCTCTAGCTTTAAGCTGCTGCTTTTTCTGAGTTATGTCAGGATCAATTTTTTCTAATAGATATCACTTATCCTACATGATAATCAGCCTATCATAGTCCATTGATTACATGACAGCCTGATTTAGGTCTGGTTTAGAAGATAAGAAACACAAGGAAATCTCTTGCCCAGATTGTCAGGGAATTAAAATCCTCTTTCGGAACTTTCTCCTGAAGTTATCTGGTATGCATAGAAGCCAAGGGAGCTGTTTTTCCCAGTTCCCCTCTCTCATGCGTCACCCTCGCTCATGTGTAGCACCACGGGGTTGCAGGGAGCCATAGCTGAAGACTTAGTTCCACTATGTTTATGTCATCCGAATTACGGAAGGGGGATCTGAGGCGGGTCCTGTTGATTAGCACTGGTTGTCGTTCCAGCAAGAGCTGTTGTTTCATTTTGAAGGCTCTGCTAGACTTGATCACATCGTGTTGAGGAAGATCCACAGTTTGGGATCTGAGTCAGGTGAGCACTGGATGTGATCAAACAGAAACTTGCAGAACTACACAGACAGCTGCTGTTACAAGCTGAGCGTGAGATGATATCTTATTTTTATGTGACTCCAAATATCATACTTCTGTTTCTATTAACAATGTTTTCTTAAGATACCTTGCTGTTAGTGCTGCTGTGCTTATTGTGGTGCTGAGGTTCGGGTTCCCTGTTTCTCATGGTATTCAAGAAGGCTCGAGGAAGGCATTTGTGTCTGAAATGTCTAGAAAGCCGTTCCAGTGCTCTTTGCTGAAGGAGAGCAAGGTTGCTGGAGTCACACTGGTGGAAGCCAAGGAAATGCCCACCTCAGCTGGTATGACAGTCTGTTGTAAGGGATCCTTTAAACTGTCATCTGGGTATTTATACACAAACTTTCACCTCCCATCAGGGTTGGAATTAATCTTGCATATCTTCTTCTGTATAACAATCTGCTCTCTTTAGGTCTGCGAATCCTACTGGAAGTCTTGCAAAGACTTGGCAGGATTTTTCTTATAGATATGACATAGACTTGGCTAAACATAGGATAGCGTGTTTCCTTGTTTTGTTCTGCAAATTGCAGCTAGGCATCTGAAACTACACCAAGCAGCCTAACATTGCTTTTTCGAGTAATAGCTACAGTTGCCACGTGGCAAGGGTACAAGTCCCAGATGAGAGGCAAAGTGTCTATACATACTTCCTTTAAAACCATGGTTTATTCTGTGAAATTTACTGACAGAGATATAAAGAAGTTTCAGCTCAGGAACATACATGGATTTGGAGGTTTTGTTGGTCAAATATACAATTCCATCATCTAGTAATATTTTGTTTCTAACTTGCCTAAAGAGGAATATTTAAAAGTGCACTTAAACAGTACTAGACACAAACTACAAATACAGTGGTTTATTTCCTGCATTTTCTGTTTCATTTAGAATGCGATATGCTACAGTTGTCCTTCCATGTATTGTAAAATCTTGATTTCTCTGTTAGGGCTTTGTATTGTTGAATTTTCAAAGCAACCACAAAAGCAGCACCATGTGCATTTCAGATATTTCTGGCTACCAAGTCTCAAGACACAGTAACTTAGCATAGCAATCTTCTACTTCCTGACCATGTCAAAAAAAGAAAAAAAAGAAAAAACAGAGAAAAAAAATAGACCTGTCTATTTTGCTTATATTTCGGTATGCTTCTGGTAAGGTTTTTAACTCATGGCTCATTCAGATTCCAAACTGACAGTACGGTAATTTTCAGACCAAAATAAAAAGTTTTATATCCAGATGTGTAGTTGGAACAGCTACCAGATCCATTTGTCATTATTGCTTTTTGCATAAAGTCTGGTTTTACAATTCCTTCAACTTTCAATGTGCGCATCGAACCCAGAGTGTAATAATTCTCCATCTTTACTGACAATTTTATTATGACTATAGATCAAATATATATGGGAGTTTTGGGTTTTTTAAGTAGTTTGTTTTCACCACAAAACAATTTGTAAACATAGCAGAGCTCTGATTTTTTTTTTAAAAAGGGTGAGAAATTGATTTTACTATGTTAAAGGGCATACTGGTGTTCACTGGGCAATCTCCAGTTTTGCTTTTAAGGCCCAGTTAACTTTATTTCCTGTAGCTTTTACCATCTTTTGTTATGTGTTTAATTTGAAACTTAAAAAAAAAGTCAAGGTGTTGTATGGGAGTAGATAAAACTGTACTACATTAAACTCTATTAATATATAAGTAGAAATACTAAAGAAAATGATGCTACTGTATGTTCTAACTATCAAACAAATCAAATCTATGTCTCATGTGAGAAAATACAATGAAGTCCAAATATTATGGGGAAAAAAGGCATTTTTGTTTCACTAAGGTGTACATGTTAAATAATCAAAGGATTCAACATGACAATATGGTTATAGATAGTTATCTTAAGTGCCTTCTGTGGTGAGGAACCGAAATTAAGAACTTGAACAAAACATGATACATGAAAGTGCAGGTTCTACAAACACTGGGTTGCTTATTAAAACTACTTTGATCCCTCGTTTCTTTGATATCCTAGGTCTTATAAAGAATTCACTTTCAGGGGTAAATATAGGTAGTTCAGAGAGACTTTATGACATACTGTACATACTGCTCTTCCAGAGACACTTTTTAATTACTTAAGAAAAAGAAAATCCAGCAAGAGAAAAATGCTGATAGAATCACTATCAACTGATGTTCGTTTCTAACTGCTGATTATTTTGGTGTAACCTATTTGAATAACGCTCTTCTCGGAAGCAGGTCAGGCTTGGGAATCTGAACAGATCTGCTAATGTTCCAGATTAGTGGGATGAGGCATGGGTTCACGAGGCAGATGGGGTATGTGCTTGTCCCCTAAAGGGATCATGTATTTGCTTGCCACTCCGAATCCCAGGCACCTGCTGGAAAAGCTGGATTTTTGTTGCTGTTCACTACCTTGGTTCCCTGAGCAGGACTGCAGGGAATTCTCAGAGAAGAGAAGAATCAATATTAATAACGTTTATTCTCTTTTTCAAATCGCTTTGAGACCCTCCTTTCTAGTCACCGAGGCCTGCATGAGACTGGAGGTAGTGCCGATGAAAACAGTTAATGCTGTCTTCAAATATGCCACTCCAGATTTTACCTTTATTCTTTAAAAATACCGTCAGCAAATCCAGGGCAATATTTAGATCCTGCACAGATTCTTGTGTTTCAGAAATGTGGGTTCAGATTGTGACCTTACTGTTGAGGCTTTTCTGTATGATGGGATCATCGTGATCTGCACAATGATCAATCCGGTGCTGTGATGTGAGGCTGGGTGATGGGAAAGATCCAGTTCAGGTAGTAGGCTGCAGGCTCTTTGTAGCAGCTAACTGCATTGTAGGCCAAAGACGACTTTTATAAACTTCAGTGGGACTGTCTTCTAGGAGCCCAGAAGGCTCAACATACATTTTTAGCCCCAGGAATGTAAAAAGATTGCTTCGAAAAAACATTATTTCCTTAGTTTTTGGATGCTGTGTGGAGAAACAGGTATGGCCTATCTGTCCGGTGATTATTGGGTAACATAAAAATCAGTTTGAAATAAACCAGTGAAATATAATCTTGATATGAACCAGGTATTTAGGGAAAAGGGTTCTTGCGTCGTTTTGGTCAAAGATGCTCTAAACGCAAATAAAATGTATGTGAATGTGACCTGAAGCTGGGTGCTGAAAATGCATTGATACAAAGTGCACTCATCTTTTGACCTGCATGTTTTCTATTTCTTAATTTCATTCAAAATTAAGTTCTTAATTTCAGTTCCTCACCACAGAAGGCACTTATCTATAACTATACTGTCATGTTGAATCCTTTGATTATTTAACATGTACACCTTAGTGAAACAAAAATGCCTTTTTTCCCCATAATATCTGGACTTCATTGCATTTTCTCACGAGACATAGATTTGATTTGTTTGATAGTTAGAACATACAGTAGCATCATTTTCTTTAGTATTTCTACTTATATATTAATAGAGTTTAATGTGACATGCAGCTGGATGCTCACTTGTTTTTTGAGTCAGAAGAAGAGTACCAACGAAATCAAAATTAGAAATCTCTAGAATGTATGCAAGTGAAAATCCTTGAGCAGTTTTATTAGGTTGGTTCTGTTTCTTTTATGACTTCTCTTTTGTTTCAACAAGCAACTTAAAACTAAAAAACTTACAGCAGCTTCAGATTCCAGGCAAAAGCATTTTTTAATGATAAAAATGGACTCTTGCTGTCATGCAGACTGTTACTGCCAGAAAAGTGCCCCATTACCAGAGCTGGTTCATTATGAAAATGGGACTGTTGCACTTCTGAATGCTTTTTTCCCTGACTCTCAATATAGGGACCTTATTAAACTAGTATTTTTCTACCAGAATTTACAACTATGAGAAATTAATAATTTTTAAGTTAAAAAAGTTTAATGAACCTATATTAAACACAGTCTGGAGGCATTTTCATGTTTCAAAACCCAAGTAGGTCCCTTAGTACAAGTTCACCTGTAATTTGTTTACAAGGCAGAGCTCTGGTTCCTTTGCTGTAAATGCCATTTTACATCTTTAAGCTGAACAGAAGTCTCTGGCAGCAGCAGAACACCTATGACACCCAATTAAGCAGCTCTAATTCATTCCATCCGTGTGGACACACAGAGGTGTTTGGTGAGAGAGCAAATCTCCACGCCAACGCTTGGCAAGCCAGGTGTCTGTCAAATATCAGCTCTCACAGACTGCAGCATCTTTGTGAAATGCCCACACGTGCCAGCGCATCTCTGTAGAGGACATGGTTATCCTTAGCCTTAATCCATACTTTTAAAATAATGTAGAAATGTCCCCCCCTACCTGGGTCTCTTCATGTACCTATTCATTAGATCATGCTGCCTTTCATCAATTTATTACTTGTCCAATAAATTGCTGCGCTTTAAATGATCTATTCATCTAAAGGATAACTATGACTTAGCTTAGTAATATTGCTTAAACTATGGCAAGATATTTGTCAGTGTTTGTGATTCTGCAAATAACTTCTGTGGTAACCCCATATTATCTAACACAATTTCTGTAATAATTTATCATTTCCATAGTCAAGGTCTTTAAAAATAGTTAATGAAACTCCTTTTGGAGATGATTTATATAGTTATCTTTAGATCTATGTAATTTTTTGTTATAGTTCTTGGAATAATACTATTAAACAGGTGTCTGTTTTCCTACCTTAAATCCTCCAATGTTTTGGTGGATAGCAGATGACGGATAGCTAGAAAAAAAAAAAAGAGGTTTGAATGTAGGAAAAGATTTATTTATTTTTTTTAAATTATGAACTCTACTCTCTGTCTTCAATATCTCATTGTGATCAAGAATTTAAGATCTCCCTTGGAAAGACTTTTATATTAATAAACCATTTGAGACACGTTTAACCACCTCACATATAATAGAATTTCTTCAGACACAAAGACATAAAAGTAATGTAATTTTTCTTGAGTTGTTATATCATCGTTTGAGTGTGCAAGCTCCACGTTAATTGATACTTGAAAGCACACGTAATTTGTCACTTCCACATAGAGGGGAACCGAAAACAACTCGCCTGTAAATGCAGTCCTGTTTGGCGTAGGTCTTTGGAGTGTGCTTCACTCTTTTTCCCTCTTGTATTTAAGTGACTTAGATCAAACATTCAAGCACCGTCTGTAACTAATATTGTTTCCTGGCCTAAACAGATAATTGCCCTTCTGGATGTATAAAAGATGTCTCACGGAGCAAAGTGAAATATCATTAATAAAGGAGAATGATTTACTCACGAATTCTTCAAGAAGTAAGATTAATAAGCCATCCCCTGGTGTTAGATATAATCTTCAGATCTCTCTTCACTGCATGACTTATTTTTGCAACAACTGCACTATTCAATCATTAATCATTACACTCAGTAAGCAGTTTATCTGTGCTAATGTGCATGCTATACACAAACAACAACTCTCTTTTACATTTGATGAAGGAGAGGGGAAAAGGTAGGCTTTACAGTGTGGTGTGAATTAAATAAAATGAGGCTGCCATATGATACACACGTTTTAGTTCCAGATATAGCAACTGCAGTTAGAAGCTATCTCTTTCCTAATGAAAGCAAGATTACATTTCAACGTGGAGTAATGGTTGTGACGGAGAGAGTGTGTGTGTGGGCCTTAAAAATACATCTGCTGTCTTACCTATCCTTGTGAGAGTTAGGGAAGAGGAGACACGCTTTGGCTCTCACCTGTGCGCTGATAAGGTCGCCTGCGTTACCCAAAGCAGTTTAGCTATGCTAGCACAGAACTCCATGTTGGCTAATTTAGTTCACATCTAATGCTATTTTTACACGGTGCGAGCCTGAGCATAGACCACTCCAGAGGTGAACTGGGAAGGGGATGAGAGAACTGCTCTGCTTAGCTGTTGGTGGCTGATTGCGGAGCCTGCGCGAACCCCCTGGGTGCTGGCGGTCTGTGGGAGGTGGGGTGCATAGCAGGTCCCCCCTGGCTTTTATTACTAAAAATGGTATGGCAGTAAACGGAGCATGTTACATACCAGAGGGTTTTGTCATAACTAATAGCAGTGACAGAATAGCACATACCACCCAGCCCAGTTTGGAGTTTGTCTTCCAGCAAATTTCTCTCACTTTCACTTAATCTTTAGAAAACTGACTTGCCAGACAACTAATGTACTCAAGTAGTAAAACTGTCATCAAAGAGGAGACTCATGAGTTCAGGATATAATACTTCTGAGAGACCTGGACCCATAATTACAATAAAATAATAAAGCTTATTAGCTTCATACAATCTGACATAAATGTAAAATTCATCTCTTATTTTAAACCCCAGTTGGTTTTCCTATGCAGATATCCACCATTACCCCCAGATACACAAATCAGGTCTATTTAATTTGTTTCTTCTAAGGACTAGCAACAAAGTTTTCTACTATTTTGTTATTTTTCTTATTGTGGATGCTGACAGCCGTCTGACCGTTCAGTCACAGCTGTATGCTTGTGTAGATTAATAAAGTGCTCGTGGTTAGGAGTTCATTGCTTATTCCCCCGGCGTTCTCCAACAAAAAAGCAACTGAGGGAGAATGGAGCAGGGAAGCCCAAATCCAGTCTCTAGGTTAAGTTGGCTATTCTGCAGGTAATCCTGCGTCTGCTCTGAGTAGAGAGGAGCGTGGTGTGCGATGAGCTGAATCCTACGCTGGCAAGGCCAGCAGAAGGACGACAAACAGTGGAGGAAATGTCAGGTTTTGTTTGGCTCTCCTCTGCCCCGCATAAACTTCTCGGTGAGCAAAAGCGCTCAAGACTTCTGTAATGGAGAAAGATGGTCTGGTGGTGACCTTAAGAGGTGGAGGGAAAGTGAAAACACATGGTTTGAAGTGATTGTTAGCATTTTAGAGAGATAGCATGAAAAAGGGAGGGGGGGAATTAAACATAGGAAATAGCTGTTGCATTTCCACATTACATTATTTTGAGGTAATTGAAAATGTTCTGTTGATCTTGATTTTATCCAGTGGAGAATTTGGTTTTCAAAAACATTTTTATTCAAGCCAGTATCTATATATAGGGAAACTTTCCTAATGACTGCATATTGTTTAGTAACTGGAAGGGAAATTTCGTAGCATTTCTTGCCTTAAATGCCAGGCTCACCTTTTGTGAAGAACCTCCAAGTGCTTTATAAATATTAATTCATATGGTAGTAGAGTAACGTTCTCATTGTGCAATTAAAGCAAGGCACGGTGTGTAAGTAAATCTGAACTGCCTCTGGGGAAAACCTCCCGTTATATGCTAAGGTCCCACAGATGAGGGATTTGAAGCTGGTTTTTATCCATTGGCTTTTTGGTGAGGGCATGCCCAGTCCTCCCATGGTTTGGAGGCTGCTCGGTCACCTGCGAGTCCTTCAGAGCCAGCTTGTTTTCTGCACACCGCTGGTGCTTTGTGGTGTGGCAGAAGGGTTCCGTAGCCAAAAAAAAACCTCTGCAAAACTGTTGTTCTCTGCCGGGCAGTTTTGGTCCCGCTGTCGCTAGAGGCACAGGGCAGGAATCCAAGCTTAGGCATCTAGCATAGCTTGCTGGGTGGCTGCAGTTTTGAGCTGGATAATACCTACCTATTTCAGCCATTTTCATTTCTTCTGCTGTCTAATTAAGACTATCCTTCCTCTCTTTCCTTGAGTTCTTAATGTGAGAGGATTTCTGATGTTTTTTTCTGACTGGCTAAATGCCTGCGGGGATTTTAACTGAGTATGCTTAATTGTTCTGGAAAGAACTGACTCCTTCCTGGTGAGGTGCCTGACCCCAATAGCAAGGTAGTTAGCAAACTGAAAACTGGTCACAGCATCTCCATAGGATTTTCTGTACGTTTTCAGTAGGAGCGATGGTACTGGCTTCTTCTCCTTTCTGGTGGACGTGATTGTCATATAATGTGTTTGTCCAGCTTCTACACCCTCCCCAAAAGTCGAATAATTAAATGTGCACTGCAGCAATTGAATAACATCCCGGTTACAGAGAAACATGCCCTAGTTTGATCAAGGGCTGCATTCAGACCCATAAGGTTTATGGTGGGTTCCCACAGTAATACCAAATCCCTGTTTGTGAACGAGAGAATCCTAGTTTGGTTCATATTTACAAACCACACTGTCATTACCACTGATGCAGTATCAGCTATGATAATTATCACTGTGCCTTCAGCTTCAACAGAGCAGACATTTGTCTGATCCATGTGGAGGGTTGCCAAGTTGGCTTGTGGTATACTTGCTGAAATTAGATGGCTTTTTTCAGCTTGGATTGCACCAACACCCACTCATGTTAACTGTGAAGGAATTAGTGTGGTTAAAATGACATTTCTGATGTTGTCTTATGAAATTTGAGTTCTGAATTATGAATTACAGTAATATGACTTCTGTTCCATTTAGTGACTTGGTGGAATGTAACGTTAAGATATTTTGACCTTTTTTGGCAATTGCAACTTGGAGAAGGTGGTAGCTGTAGATAAAATTAGAGGATACTCTCATGTTAACAAACTGAAAGTTGCAAAGTTTGGTTTTACAAAGTAAACTTTCACCCTTCCAAGCTGCCTGGTGGTCTACTCTGGTGTGTGTGTGTTTTCCAGTATGCTACCTAAAAATCCTTGCCCTTAACTTGCCTCAAGAAAGCCCTCTTCACAAAGAATTTTTGCTGTGGATTAGTTTTAATTCAGTTGGAGAAAACAGAATCTAACTGGTATTCAGAAGAGCACTTTTCTGTAATAGGTTTAGTTCATGCACTTGTGTGTCAATAGTAAGGTTTTTGACAGTCTTTAGCACTGTCCTTTTTTTTCCCCCCAGATGCGGACTCATGGGTGTTTTTACCAGTGGTTTTAGTGGGATGAGGATTAAGCCAATGCTTCTGAAAATCCCAGCTGGGACATTTTTCCATGTAATAGCCTGGGACTGAGCCACATGGAGAAATCAAAGAGTCTGTTTTCTCTGTATAATTGAAAATACCTCTCAAGAGCCAGTGATACAGATGGGAGGGGGAAAAAAATCCTGGTTGTGTGCAATCTAGTGAAATAGGTTTGTTGGTCAATAATTCTGGAAAGATAGCTTTATTTTTCTATGTCAAGTCAGAATACAGATGTTAGGTGCTGCCTCTCCCAAGCCAGTCACTGGAGTAGGGCTTACAGCTCCCTGCCACAGCAGTGAATCCTGCGTAGGGTAAATATACGCGCTGACTTGACCTCATGAGTTCCTTTTATGGTTCATTTTCATCACTGTCCTTTATGCTGGTCTCTGTGGGATCGTGGAGCAGATCCAGCCCGAGCAGCAGAGGAAGGGCAGGATCTCCCTTGTGGGGCTGTTACGGCTGCATCCGAGCAAAGCCCCTTAATGATTCAGATAGATCCGCCTGGGCTTACAGTGGGAGAAAAATTCACGCTGCAAATAAAGAGCGATGACTGGTGTAGCTCACAGGAATACGCTGAGCAACTTAATTATGTTGAGCACAAGTTCAAGCAGTATCTGTAGGTAACATATGTGACTTCAGAGCCAGAGGTTCAGAAAAGTGGGTTCTATATTTTGGTAGACTGTAAACTTGCAGATGATAGCAGGCATTAATCTAGTTAACCCGAAAAGCGAATACATCAGTTATCCCATGGAAAATAGAGTTGCGTCCTGTAGTTGACATCAATCACTGGAACAGATCAATGTTTTTCAATAAGAAAATGAACAAAGATATCATTTCTTGCCAAAAGGATGTTTCTGCTGGAAATGGTGGTTACTGGCAACTTTTTTGTTTTTGTTGAAAACTCCAAGACTGAAAATTCTTGATTTCCAGCCTGTCAGTTTAAACACGAAAACTTTTATAGCACAACTTTTGTGAAAGCATTGTTCTCATTAATATCTTTTGTGAAAACAAACAAGCATTTCCTGCTTGACTGGGTGGGTTTTAAATTAAGAATTTTTACCTGTATTTCATTTCTGGGTAGTTTGTGCCTTGCTGTTACTGAGCGCGCTGTGATACGGGTGGCTGTTCTAGGACATGCTGTGCTGGTGATACTGTCTCCAGTTGCCAACACGAATGTTTTGAAAGTGCAGGAGGACAAATTCAGATTCCGTTGTGTGAAACTTCAGTGAGTTAACGTCACTGTTGTTGCTCTGGATTCATGAAGTGTAACGGGCCATGAATCAGTAATTTTCATTCACAAAAGAACTTGTTGTATATATTCAAGTCCTCCTAACAGTGCTGTAAGAAGCAATGCCTATTAAGCTTTCTAAACTAGTTAAACTAGGTCAGAGTGAGGGAAAACTGTACCAACATTATGATTAAAAGGCACCAGTATAACGATCCTAGATAGCATTGTCGTCTTTGTTCCCATGAGTCACTGCCTAACAATATGGTTATTTTAGCCCTGTGACTTCTTAAAAAAAAAGCTTTGTCCACATCCTTACAATAAAAATTATCAGCCCTCTCTTCCCCCTTTCTTACTAGATTTTATGCCGTTGCTGGTTTGCTAGAAAATAATTGTGCATGTTTTAATTTCATTCTGTCTCTTTTGCCCCTTATTTGAATTACTAATGTCCCTTCCATTTCCTTCTAAGGGTCTGTGTGTTGACTGGTAAGGACTGCATCCTTACCAAATGCAAAATAGTAGCTCCCCTGAAATGTTGCCAGGAAAATGTTTGCCAAGATTTTTTTTTTTTTTTCATTGGGTTGATTTCCCCCCACCCCTTTTCTGGTGGGGGAAGGGAGTAAATGAAGCACCCAGGATTTTATGATTGACCCTAATCAGTTTTCATAACAATGAAACAGTCCCTATTGCATGAATATTAAATTTTTATGAAGCTTTTTTTTTTTTTTTAGGCTGTAGTTTTAAGACAGCTTGGTTACCAGAACTCCTCCACTCTGTGTCATCTCACTGTGAGAACTGAATATTATAATTTGTGTATTTTCTGCTCAGATGTCATTTAATATTAATATGCAAAATACTCATTCCCTTTAAAAATAATGTTTTTATTGTATGATTTATTTGATGTGGAGCTCGGAGTTTTGTCTTTTCGCACAGAAAATAAAGCACTTTTCAGAGGGAGATGATCTGTTTCTTCCCGTACGTGTGGCACAAAATGTCAGCATTCTCCCTGTCATTCTCAGACTCAGTGAACGGTGAAGCAAGCATCAGGCGCTGCTTGCGCTAAAAGCAGTGGGGAACTATTGAGTTTTTGTTTTCAGAAATGTGCACCATGAACCTGAAACATTCAAGGATTTGCAGCCACTGCAAAAAAATTCTTATTTGTCCTCCTGCGACTCCTGAATTCTTAAACTTTGGTCTGTAATTTTTGCCCCTCAGATCTGGGTCTTGCTGCTAGAGTCCTTGCGCCTACAAAAAACACAGGTTCAGGCTGCTGGTATTATTCCTGCATTCAGCTCTTCAGTTTTCACATAGTAGCTCTAAACAAAACTTGCTTTTTTATATGCTTCAAATCTATGGATCTAATCCTATAAACACTTACATACTACATTGCTTATTATAACCATCTACGTAACTCCATGATGGGTTTGATGAAACTGCTTACATAAGCAAACATTGGAAGATATATATATTTTTTTTCTATAAAAAAAGGTTAACATTACATCTTATCCTGGACTACTAAAATTAGTGCAAAAATCTCATCCCCTTCACCAAGAAACAAATTGTTGTCCAAAAAGACATATGCAATTTAAGCTTCTCTAGGAATGGATTTAATTTAGAACGCTGCTTTTCCTGCAGGGGCTAACCGAAACGCACTGAAATGTGCTGAGGGCCTGGAAGGAATGAATAACTCTGGACTAATCCTGAGTATTTGGAAAAAAAGCAGGTTTATGGAGGAATTTGAGTGACGAGATTGTAACAAAACACAAAGGCACTGTCAGTTCTAAGAATTTGAATCTAGTGAAATGACCTGAATTGCAGCGCTGCGATAGGGAGCACGGGGGCTCGGTGAGAGGTGGACAGCTGACTGTTTCCTTGGCCAGCAGCTCCCCAAAGCTGGGGATTGTTTGGACAGTTCTCCATGTCTTTGAAATCCAGAACTTGTTATCTGTTAATAATAGTATTAACCATATATCATGTTTGTGTACGTTTTGGGTGGTTTCGACGTTCTTCTTGAAGTTTGGAAACCAGAACTGGACAGCTTTTCCTAATAATTCCTATCAGTGTTACGCATAGGTGCATCATTTCCAACATGCTTTTTTTCATCCTTGATTCCTGTTGTTGGATTTGAACCAACTCCCATTGACTGTGCAAGGAAAGCTTGCAGTATTTGACCTTGTAACTATTAATATTCTTATTTATAAACTCCACTTTTAAGTTTTACAGGTTAGCTACCTGAAATTGCTGCCATTTTCCCTAATGTTGATGAATCAGGTTCTCCTTTTAAAAAAAGAATAATGAAAAAAGATAAAGGCCTCAAGACAGAATTTGAAGGTTTTAAATATTCTTGTAGACTATTATGAACATGAGATTTACATCCAGAGTCTTCATTGACATCTACGAGTACTATGTGTGTTTGTTTCAAGCCAAAGCAGGGTTTGTTGTAGTACAGCAGCCAACGGCTTTTTTCCCTTACTTGGATATGTTTTACAGTTGTTTCTTTTTAATATATCATTATGCCAAGAAATCTGAAACATTTAGTTCTTAACACAGAATACAAACCCTAAATGTGTTTGGGGTGGAGGGAGAGGGATTTTTTTTTTAAGAAAAAAAAACCATACAAGAATTATGGCCAGCACTATTGTTATCCAAGGGAACATTGGATTTAACAATGAAAATTACGTATCTGAGGAAGGATTCTTGATTATTCCCTACAAGAAGAATTCGGAATATTGTTGTGCACCTCTCCGTGGGCTAGGGGAATAAACAAAGTGAATTAAAGTTAAAGTAATGTTGGTTTTGTTGTTTGATTTGCCAGTAGCTGACTCCAAATGAGTTCACGGCTTAATCGGTAGTGTGAGTGGACAGCTATCCGGATAATTGTCTAAGGTCCAGTATGTCACATCAAGTTTTTGTCAAAGTCTCGGCCAGCTAAAATAGTTTTGTTTTGTTTTTTTTTTTTACTGTGATGTACCCCATTTGTGGGGCTTTATGAGAAGGCTGTGAACCAGTAAAGTTACATTCTGAAGGAGAAGAGAAGCAAGTTAATGAAGAGGAAATTGGCAAGCAAAGAGGTCAGTGTGATAGAGCTGTCATAGGAAGCTCCTGTGTCTCAGGGAGTAGAAACTTTGGCTTATGAGGTAAGGAGAGATAAACGGAAAAAAATAGAGAGGAACCAAGCTGGAAGGGAAGAAAGAGGAAAAGAGGAGGAAAGCAGGCCTGGTGTGAAGTCCAGATGAAGAGTCCTTGCACACTTGACACTGTTGTCTGTAAGTTGTGGTTGACTGAACCCAGCCTAGAAGCAGTTCATTTAAAGCAGCAAGGTGTTGTGGCTGGGTAGGTCCTGCTGAAGGACCAGACTTTTTCTAGCACAGAGTTACTGGAAGAGAAGCAAGGTTTTAGCTCTTCTTCCTCTCCCATCTCTGGTTGAGACCGCTCATTGTGGCACATGTTCCCACTGCGTGTGGTCAGGTTGCATAGCTGTGTAACCATCCTACATTTAGAACAACTTTGTGTCCAGTCCTGTTCGCTCATAATAACTGTGAGCCTCTTTCTAGGCTCAAAATACTATCTCCACCCATTATTGTACCAGCTCCTTTGGCACTAACCCCTGGAACAGCTCTCCTCCGTCCCACATCGGGAAATGTAGGGACGGGAGTAGATTGGTAGGAGCAGCACAAGGTGAAGGAAGCCCTCCAGTTGCCTGAAGGTCCTTGCTAAAGCTGACAGGCCTTTTTAAATCATAATGTGAAAAAGTCATCTGTTAATTGCTTTTGATTACAAATGCAAGGAGGTGAAAGGGCACATGTTTCTCTGTATTTGTGGTGGGGGAGCAGAGCTATAGGAAGACTAACAACCAGGCTTTCAGAGGAAATTTGTGGCAAGTCCAAGAATTGAACACAAGTTCTAAGTCCCCAGCTGCTGCTTTAACCACAAGAATCCTGTCACGCTACAGATAGACTCTAAATATACAGTGATAGGATATTTATTTTAAATTCCAAAGTATCCCTCATTTAGAGACCTCATTGTTGTTTGCAAATATTTAGGGATCCTAAATACTCCTTAGGAATTTCTGGCATAAGGAAGACTCAGTCAGTTCTGTAAATTCAGTGCCCTAATCACGTATTCTTAGGTTTCTTTGCACATCAGAAGACTTACAAATACATGACTGTGTGAAGCCTTTTAGATTTGTGTGTCTGATCCTGGTAGCTGACTACACTAGTTAGGCGTGCATGACTGCACTCCAAAAGTGCATACAAAATCATCTCCATTCCTTTCTCCAACCCTACAAGGAAAGCTACTAATTTTGTAACGTACATCAGTTTCCTCCAAGTGACATCAGTGAGATAAGGATCTGTAAAAGCAAATGGTTCCTCCTGTGCTGCACAGTGTCATAAGTTAAAAGTCACTAAAAATCACATTTGCTTGCATTTATTGAGCCTTACTATCAAACTATAGTGCGAGACCAAAAAACTCAGGCTTTTGGATCTGAGTTTGCCCGCATGAATGGGGTAAATCTGTTCTTCCTAAGTGCCGGTTCCCGTGGTGGAAGGGTTCTTCCAAACCATGCTCTGTTGGGTAAAGAGCTGGGTAAAGGGCAGTTAGTTATTTTATTCCCAAAGGGTACAGCCATGTTCTGTCTGTGTTCTCGTTGAAGCTCTGAGTTGTTACCCTCTACTTTGTACTGATAAGGCTGCACCTGGAACAGTGATTCCAGTTATGACTTGGTTCTGTGCCCTCATCCCATCCCTGTTCAGCAGTGATGTGCAGGAGCTGTGGAGGACTAGTATGAATGGTGGTTCAGGGTACCAACCTGCAAGAAGCAGCCGAGGGAGCTCTTTTCGAGGTAAGAGGCTAAAGGGTACCTAATAGCAGCTTGCAGCTACTTTAAAGGGTAGTTACAGAGATGACACAGTGTCTTCTCAGTACCGGCAGAAAACATGGCAAGGGGCAGTGGCTGAAAACAGCACAAATTGTGAGGTTCTGGTTGGATATTTAAAGAAATATTTCTTGAGGAGGGTAGCACAGCAGGGGGACAAAGCCATGGCCTGATCTGGCGTTGGCAATGGTCATGCTTTGAGTGGGAGGTTGGAC
The DNA here is from genome assembly GCF_017639655.2 of Falco naumanni. Taxonomy (NCBI): domain Eukaryota; kingdom Metazoa; phylum Chordata; class Aves; order Falconiformes; family Falconidae; genus Falco; species Falco naumanni. The sequence continues at coordinate 18,918,577 of NC_054068.1, read as the reverse complement.
TTGAGAACTCCAGAGGTCTCTGCCACCCACCATTTCTTTGATTTTGCTACAGAGCATGAATATTCTGTCCATTGACTGCTGTTCCTAATTTATATTTTGATGTTTTAGTGTAATTTTGCTCAAGGCCAGATTCTACTGCTTCTATGTTAAGAAGCAATTCTAATCCCCTAAATCGATAGGATTATTTTTGGCACAACGTTCTGGATTGCGAAATCTGAAGATATCTGTATTGCAGATCCTGAAGGGGGTTGATTTCTTTCTTTTTTTCCTTTCTTTTTTCTTTTTGTAAAATACCTGACATGCTTAATGAATAAGCAGATAAGAAAATTATTAAGGGTGAAGGAGCTTGACAAAACTTGATTACATCTAATCTTTAAAATTCACACGCTACTTTCTTTTCTTTGAACACATAGTATGTTTCTCTAAGAAAGTGATGGTTGTGTGTTATGCGATTTAGCTTCTCTTAACCACTTCTTGTGACCTTTTACTTCAGTAACCTGATTGAAATCTCACTTTGTTAACTTTAATTGACATTGAAGGAAAAATTATTTTTCCAGAAGTCAGGTAGATCGATATGAATTTGCACTCTGCTAACTTTACTTCCTGGAGTTGCCTTGAAGACTGTAAGAAAGCTCAGCACGTGATGGAAAGCATTGAGTCTCTTGTTACTCTACATTTGCTGTGTTATGTGGGTTACCAAAAACACTTCAAAATAAACTGAGAAATGATAGTACAGCCATTAGAGATGAAAGCAGCTCTTTAAAGTACTTTGGTTTGCACTGAAAAGATGTATGCACTCCTCCTTTTGTGCTTGTGACAGAATTAAAAGGGATAATCAGGTTTGTACTATGATTATTACTCCAAACATTTTAGGCTGTCCAAGAAAATCATTGCTCTAATTAAACCAGAAAGTAAATTATGGCTTTCAAGCACCTAGGTCCCTCAGTATAAAAGGTGACAATAAGGGCACCTTCACAAGCAGAAGTATATAAGTTAATAGAAAATCTACAGGGTTTGGTTCGGAGTTGTTTAATTAGACAGTAGACGACAGGGCCAGAAAGAGCACCATGTCTTTAAAAGTAGCAAGGTGCCTTTTTTTTTTTTCCGAATGGGTAACATTTGTCTAAATAGTGTGGCCTTGACGCTAGGTTTCATTAGGTGTAAATGACATTGCAGAGCCTCAGGCTTTAAAGTGGCTCGAGGAGGTACAGGAAGGGTATTTTTCTTTCACCTGTCACCACTTATTTTCCTGAGCTACTGGCCAGTAGCCTGGCATTTGCAGCTAATGGGAATTAAATAATACAGCTGTAATACAAATGTTTCTTGTTGCTTGATCTTATGTGGCAGTCATTAAAGTTTAAATAAAAATCTGGAAAGAGAGCCATATTTAAAATGGTTAAGGACCTTCAGCTAACTTTGGATTTTTATGGCCTTCTCATTATACCTATTATACACTAACACAACCACTAATGAAAGGCTTGGAAACTTTGCGTGGGATGAGGCTCATTTCAGGCAGGAGGAGGAAGTGACCGTCTGCTCGGAAATAGCCGCCTGTGCCAGCCCGGCACTGGCCCCGCCTGCGCGTCTGCTTACCTTTCTAAATTAATTCACAGCTAGATTCCCCTCGGCTTTGTACTGGGCTGCTAAGAGGCCACTGGTGAGAGTCCCATCCAGCCTGCCCTCTGGGAGCCGTCACAGCCTTTGCTCTGGTGTCCCAGCCCTGAGGGGCACCGCACCTCCGCAGGGCAGGGCTGGCCCCATGGAAGGGCAGTTCCAAAGTCGAAGGCCTGTACGGGCATTAGTTAAATGCTTCCTGGCAAGAGGGTCTGGTGTTACGGTAATGCGCCCTCAATTACACCATTGATATTATTTCTCTGTGTGTTTTTAGTATTTCTTCCCTGCAAAGAGCATTTGCTCAGTGTAATACCTTTTGGCTCTCATACTTCAATATATTTGCTCACTTTATGAAGATTGCACATCCCGGAGATAACAACTGTTGCTATTCCTGGTGAGAAAATTTCTATTCCTCCAAAAAGAAAGCAATTTCAGTTCTAGCGAGGTATTGCACAACTTGTTTCTTACTGCAGCAGTAGTAAAATAAACCTGCTCAGAAGCGAGGGGGGGTGGGTTTAGCATCTCTTCCTGGGCACCTTTTTGCCTGTGCCCCAGGGTGCTTACACTGAGGCTTACGCCGCTGCCTTCCACTGGCCTGCAAGAAGCCATGCTGCTTCTTTGTGCCTCCATCTTCCCATCTGTCAAAGAGGCATTGCAATGCCGACCTCCCCAGTTAAGTACTTTGAAGATTATTGATGTTGCAGCAAAGCTTTTATATGAGCATTTGATTCTAATATTTCTTCCTTCCACAGTATGTTTTATTCAGGCCAAACTCCCCCTCACTTTCCTTGCAGCTAACGGAGCAGAGAATCCGTTATTGCGGCTGTTCCCTATTGCGGCCTGAGAGGTCTGTTTTGATATGTCAGCACAAGAAACTTTTCTTTTTATAATTACAGGTTTTGTCAACCATTTTGACTGCTAATCGAGCTGCAATATGGATTATTGCCTTATTAGTAACACAGGCAGTTCTCCAAAACACACAGCCTGAGGCAGAGCCTCATTACGAAAGACTTCAGGCCAGTTTATTTAGCAAAGCTGTAAGGTACTGGAAATAAGATCTTATACTGGGATGTGTTGAGTAACCTTAACATTAGGCGTAGAGCCCTGCTTCCCTTAGGGTCACACCCTATCCATAGGTATTTTGCTGTTACTGGTTATGTGTGAGGAGAGAATCCGCTAGCTGGTATTAAACCAATGAACCAGGCAGCCCTAGGGTCAGCCAGCGTGTTTAGGGAAAGGACCAGGAGGCATCCATCCTGGAACCTGCCTTCTGAGGAAGACGCTTGCCTCAAGAGGAAAGAGAAAAGTGGTCAGTGACATAATTTGAATGCAAAATTAAAGACTACTGCTGAACATTAAAATATTTCTCCTAGTTCCCATGGGATTTTGCATGGAATTCACTGCGCTCAGTGTGAATGGCAGAGGGACTATATTTATACTTGGTAAATTGGCTGGATGGTCTCCTGAGATTTGAATTGTTTAACACAGAAAGCTCTTGATTTGGGGATATTTTGTAGCATCCAGTGGCAAGATCCACCCACAACCCCTCAAGGGATGTATTCAAAAGAATATGTCTAATTTTGCATCATGAGTAGCTGCAGAAGAATACAAGCCAGGCATTCAAGCTGCATGATTTCAAGAGCAATAAAAAATATGAGATATGAATAAAAAAATTATCAGAAAGAAAGTCTTATCTTACAAGCATACAGAATTGGACTAAATATTTTGATTGGTACTTCCTCCCCTCTACTTCCTGAAATAATTCTGTTCGGGTCAAATGAAATGGTTCTTCAATTATGTTGATTTTAGTAAACGTTTTCAGAGGGAAGAAAAACTGAACACCATTCCCTACCTTCCAAATGAAATATTTTTACTTCTTCAAAATGGCATAATTCAGTGGCATTTTCCCTTGTGATTCGATAATCACACCTAAAATATTTTAAATGCTACCCGTGTTTTACAAATGTAAATATAAATTTATATATGAACAAGCCAGCAGGTTAAATACTTTGTTGTATCCAAAATGTTTGTATATTTACTGGGATTGCTTCATTTTTAATCAAATGAAAATAGAATGTTTTTTGATTCTTCTCTGACCAATGGGCGGGCATAACTTGATACAGTTTCAACCCTGATCACCTGCGTGTCAATTTGATTCCCCAAATTTAGGAGCCTCAAATTGCTTTAATAGCACTACAGCACCGTTATATTTCAGACTTCCTAGGCACTGGGAGGAAGCGCACGTCTTACTTTAAATGTCTTACTCTGAATTTAGCCAGCACTGAGTCTTATTTTTGTGTATTTATTTAGCTACCTGAGCAGGATTATTTTTTTTATTATTGTTAAATTTGTTGCCTGTAACTAAGGCACAAACAAACACTAAGCCACTTTGTTGTTTGTCTAGTTTAAATGAAAATGTTGCGTTGGTATAGAATCAGTCTTGAAGTATTCTTTATCTTCTGAAAATGTTTCCAAGCAGAAATACTTCAAAAGCACATTTTCCATCCACTGAAAAAAAATGTTCAAAAAATGAAGTGCTTTTAAATGCCTATGGTAGCAGGTAAAGGAAACAACCATATTAAAATAAATAATGAGAAAATAACCAAGGAACAGTCTTGTTCTTTTAGACTAATCATTTGCTGTGAGAGTAGGCTGAGTTTTGAACACCTAAAAATTGAAGTAGCAATAGGCTGTGGGCCAGGGTGGTAATTCATTTTGAGAGATCAACTTCAGGTGCTTTGAGGGAGACAAGGTTTCAGGGGTGGCTTTCCTGAAAGTCAAACCCATTGAGGCTGTCCTGTAACTGACTTCTGAGCAGAGAGGCAAGTATCACTAGCTGTGGTGTAAAAGCTAGGTCCAGCCCGTGTCTCTTTGCATAAATAAACAATATAAATAATAGGGAATAAAGGAAGGGGACTGATGGAATGGTTTTATAGTCAATTTTTTGTACATAGCAATAAAGGTTTACTTTAAAAAGAAATTTTTTTTTTTTGCTTCTTTGCCTTCATTGCTGTCCATATTGACTTTCTGGTTCACAGTTTAACAGTCATGTTCTTGTTTCTGCTTACTGTAAGAGCTGCTTGTCTGTTTCCAGAGCAGTGTTTTGTTTTGGACCACGTAAGGTAGTCAGTCCCCAGGAAGAGGCTAAGACACAGGCGTTGTGCACAGCGGTGCTTCTCCTAACACGTTCTGTGTGTTTCAGATAATAGTGGTTAGTGATCATCCACTGATGGACCTTTATCCTGCATGGATTTGTCTAATCCTACTTTGAACGTGTTAATACTCTTTGGCCTCTACAATATCCTCAGGCAACAAGTCTCGCATGCTAATTGTATGTGGTATAGTGTTTGAACTGTGAAGAGGTATGTGTTTAAAGCTTAAAGTAGGTCCAGGCTGTCTTTGGAAGAATGGTGGGTTGATTCATCTTTGTAACCGGAGGACCTGAGCCTAATAAAAGAAACGAAGCGTATTTTGAATTGCAACCCTGAGCAAATAATAAGGTGCGACAGTAAGAACTCCTGACTTGCTTACTTGAAAAGGTATGGAAGCTTAGAAGACGTGCACAGTTATAATGCTGACTTTTTATTAATCAAGTTCAATCCTCATACTTGGTCTGAAAACTTTTGCAATTAGTGTTGATCTTCACAGAGGGAAGCTGTGAAATGCAGATGGTGAAACTTCTCCGCATGTTTTGTGCTTCTCTGTTTTGCCAACATGTGCTAGCATCAGACAGTAAATGTTGTGGAGTGCTTGGCTGCTCTGGTAGGAAAATGACGAGGAAAATACAGCCATTTTTAACTGATCCAAATTTCTTTTCAAATTCACTGTTGCATGGATTATTTGTCAGTTCCTCAGATTATCCTAGGAAACCAGGAAAAAGATGCCTTGCTTCATTTGTATCAGATAGGGTTATGGATATTTCTGTTTATGCTCTGTTTGTGTGGAGGGAAAGGGACATTTCTGTTCTAGTTTCAGTTTCTGCTCATAAGAAAGTGAAAACAAAGGTTGGTGGCACGCAGCTGTGTTATCTATGGGATCTTGCTCCTTGTTTGATAACAGGAGAGGTTCAGGCTTCTGTATATGGGTTTTTCATTTAGTGTCTCCTGTTCTTCACTGTGTACCTGTACAGGGGTTATAACTCCTGCATCTGAGCACTTGTTCATCCCAGAGTGGTGAGGGACCCGAGGAAAAACTCTCCACTAAGATTTCAGCACAAGTACTGAGCAGAGGCTCTCCTCTGTGCCAATATGGATGCAGCACAGATCTCATAGAAAGAGAAAATCTGGGTTTCCCAAGCAAAGGGAAACCCAGCTGAGACAGAGGGATCTAAATCCTGCCCAGGAGGGATTTATCCCCTCTCTTTCCCTGCCCCTGTCTACAGCCAGGGATGAGGCAGCTGGGTGGGCTGCACACTGGTCGCAAGCCTTGCGCAGCACGTACAGTCTGTTGCAGAGATAGCAGTACTAGCTCTGAGTCGGGTGTTGCAGCAACCAGAAGTAATGGGTTCGCAGTGAAAGCTGAGCAATGCTCTAAGACAGTAGCACCCCTACATCTGTCATGTTGACATGAAGCTGCTTTTAGTAACACTCAGCAGGAAGGGGATGGCTTGTTGGCCCCTAGAAGAGGCTAAAATGAGAGCTGCTTTTGTCCCTTGGTCCTTTTAGCTGCGGAGAACCTAATTTTAGCACAGTAGAGTTTATATATATATATGTCTATATACACACACGTATGCATATATACACATTCAGGCTAAAATTTTAAATCATTGAAAAACCACAAAGCCTTGAATTAGAAGAGAGGTCAGGGGAAAGTTTATGAACTCCAGCTAGTGCTGCAAACAGAAGCAGCAGCTGATTCACCTCTCCCGAGGTCTATCCCTGTGGTGCGCCTCAGCAGGACCTTCAGCACAACCATAATGACAGGCTTCTGCTGATGGAGCTTCATCTCACACGTAACCTCGGCGTGTAGCATCCAGGGCCAGGCAGCCTAACTCTGGCAGAGATGTCATGTTTTACTCAAAAGAGTACTTTGTAATTTAAAGAATTTTAAATTACAGCTTATTAGCAACAGTTCCTTCCTGAGTAGTGCCTAATGCAGCTGCACTTGATGCCATTACTGTAGCTTCACTGGAAGTGCGTGACTTGGCCCAGGCTGTAGATGTTAAGGCAGTATTTTCATGGGACAAGTAAGGGAGATGTGATTTTCTACAGCTGTAAGTACCTAAATACTTGTTGAAGTTTGGCTCTAATCACTGCCCATCAACTACAAGATCCTTGCTTCACCTAGTGTCAGCATCTCATAGGATCAACCATAAATACTTGTGCTTTTTTTTAATTGTAACTATTTCTGAGGAAAACAGGGCAACTGTTTGAAATTAACTTTAGTGACTGATGGCAAGGCAATTACTTCAATTTAGGTTTCAGAGGAATGACTTGAGAGCAGTTAGATTACGTTTATCTTGTTAATTTAGACTGGCCTTTTAACTTTATTTTTCTTTATTCTCCTGAAATACAGTACCATCGTATGTTAAAAAAAAAAAAAAAAAAGTATTATGGAAACTACCTCTTATACAGGGGTTACAGAGCATCTCTTTATGAAGGCCTTTTTGCAGGCCAGCATTTCAAGCATTATAGTAGGTGTGTAGAAACTGAGGCCTATGGAGGTGAAATGACTTTCCTAACTTTGCACAGTGAGCCACTGAAAAAGCTGGGCTTGAACAAAATTCTGGATAGACCTAGCTTTGTGTCAGGGGTTGCCATTATTCTTTCTCCAGCCAACTGTTGCTATCATTTCTGCCTTTGGCTACCACTGGTTCAAGCATCTTAAAAGATGTTCTAGTGGAGGCATGGTCACAAAACCAGGGCAGAGTCAGAGAACAGGCTGAGATTGGAGTGTGTTTGAGAGAAATGTTGGTAATCTTGATCAATCTTGAGAATAGAAGATATTTGAGATAAATTCTCAATTTCAAATCCCACAGTAAACGGCTGTGTTTGTTGCCAACATGTACATTGTAAATGCTGTATGTTTTTTCGTCTGGAGACTTGCAGAACTGCTTTAACCTGGCCCTGGTGAGATTAACATGGTATCCTTTCAATTACCTTGAGCAAAACATGCCAATTTTCTATTGCCTATTTTTAGGCTTCCAGCTGGGCCTAAGAATTGAAAAGTTATTAAAGAAAGCCAAGATCTGAGCAAATGTGCCTGTTATAAATTGTAATATAAACCACTTATAAGTACAGGTTTTATCATCCTAGAGTTATTTCTTAATTTAAATGTTTCATGTGCATATCTTGGAGATGGGGACGTATTTGGGTGAGGAACGTGATTATAAAAGCTATTTCTTTGTATGCCAGACTGTGATTATTCCAGATTGTAAAAATAAAAGTATTACACATCTGTGAAATACCTGACAAACTTCTTTGACAAACCAGATGTTAGACTATCTAATACTTATTTTAAAGATATGCACACAAATGAAAAAATACATGCAAACTTATTCTGTTGCAATGATAATGTTATTGCTGTAGCATTGTTTTGTTTTGCTTTTCATGTCTCCTGCAGCGAGGGCAGTGTGAGCATCTGAGTCTGGTTCCCATTTGTTTTGCTTGGAATGTGTTGGGCTGTCTTGAATGTCTTCCATCGTTATATGGACGGTGGGTACATGTGCAATAGCTCTCTTAATGTAGGGCATGGAGACATACTGTAGTATATAGTATAATTAACTGTGCAGCTATTCAGGAGCAGCTGTTCCCTATTGTTGTTGCAGCACAACAAAGCCTTAAGGCAGCACTTGTTAGTATTTATGGAAACCCATTAGCCAGTTTGTGAATGAGCCTGCAAAAGAAGAGGAAATTCTGATAATAATAAACACGAGTTCTTGTTAAAGCTGGAGAACTCCAGCTATCCCTATCACTCACTGCTGGTAAAGGCTCTCGTCCCTTTGATTTTTACCACAGAGTAGATCCAAACTTTCTCTGCAACACCAATTGAAAATCCATATGAGTGAACTCCTTTCCAAGGCAATGCTTTGCTCCTCCCAGCCCACTGCATTTTTTAAAGGAAATCAGAAACTCTTCCCACTGCAATCCAGTTTTGGTGCCAGGATGTACATAGGAAATACTATTTCCTGCCTGTGCTGGCAAGTTTAGTTATTAAACCACTTCCTCCAAGAGCCAAACTGCTTTGAAGAAGAAATAAAGTTCAAAGCCTTTCTAAGAGACCATTTGTTGTTCTTATGTGCCTAACCTGAACGTTACGCTGCATGCCGTATAAGTAAAAAGAGTTTAATCTCTTGAAGACGGGCTGGCCGTTGTTCTAGGTCACTGGGTTGGGAGAAGCAGGAACAGGTTACAACGGCGTTTTTGGAAAGCTGCTTTCTGAGGTCGAAGGGGCTTGTTGTGTTGGTGCTAGAGAGGTGAGCGCCAGCGAGCCGCCGCGGGGCCATTGAACAGCTTCTTGCAGGACAGGCAGCGGCTCCAGACTGCTTGCGGAGACAAGGAAGCTTGTGCTGCCATCCATATGTGTTCATCTGGACATTGGGTAGCTCGGAGTCCAAATGGATGGAGCAGATAGAAGGCAGATACCTCAGAGCACTTTCTTCTTTCTATCAGAGACACCTCACTCTTACAGGCATTCCACATTTAGTTTTTAACTGGCAATACAGGCTGTGTAATTGTGACAGTTACCCATCCTATTCTGCGGCAAAAATGATGCTGTGTGACCGGTAGCCGGTCAAAACCAACAAGGGGAACTCAGACAATAACCACCAAACAATCTACAGGACAAAAATTATCCATAAGTGAAAATGTTTCCAGAAATCATTTGCTGTTACTGCTTGTGCTCTAGCTTCACTTTAAACAGGATAGACAATTAGTTGGGGAAAAAGGTTCTAGTAACAACTTCCCTGCTCTGAATCTGATAAAAGTAATAAGGGAGGTTTGAAAAGTGGCGTAGGCATTTTCTAACCTTGGAGCATGTTAGCAGTAAGGTACATTTGTGAAGAACAGCAGCAGTGAAATGTTTATTATTGTGCACCTCCATCCTTTTTTGTATTATTCTGTGAGGATGGGGCCGCTTTTCATCTGATCTGTGCTGCCAAGGCAGATAAGAGAGGTTTGTATGATGTCAGATCTGAAACCAAGAGACCTGTAGACAGGTTCTGAGCAGTGATGCCTCTGGCAACTGGTTTCAAGGCAGAGCTTATGTAGAGTGCCTGAGGTTTTAATAAGCGTATAGATGTCTGAGTAGCACTTAAAGAGCATGGGAGGTGACAGGCTGACCCAGTCACTTTCATTAATTGGAATCAAGTTACCTTTTCACATCTGGGCAGAGCACTGTGCTGGATATTTAGGGAGCGAACAATATGTTGCCATTGTCTCTGTGCACTGGGTCCTCGGTAACTAGTGAACTGGGACATGAAAAGTAAGTTGATAGTAATAGGTGATGTTCACGGCTGAGAGAACACCAGACTGCGTAAATCATGCTTGCAAAAGTGCAAGCATAAATCATGGAGATCTTTCCAACATGTGCTTGTCAAAGGCTACTACTGTTCATGTGTGAGTTCTATGCAGGCCAAATCAAATGCACAGTTTTTGATGGTTTTTGTTTTGTGCTGGTCAGAGTTGAGGGCTAAATCTTCAGGTGGCTCTATCAAATACTTCAGTAATTATTGAGAAGTACACAGGTGTATACAGAATTATCAATTGTAAGGATGTTGAGTTCAATTTCGGTTTATTTTTAAAAAAGATGAAAGAGCAGAAAATCTATATCCTAGCTGCTTGATCTGTGAAAAGCTGAATTAAAACCAAAAAGACTGATTTGTCCATTTGTGTAAGTTAAAAATGTGAACATTTACTTTATTTCATTCCAGATCAGGCCTCTTAGAAGTCTATTTCTGTCAGTGCAGTGAGCATCCTGCAGGAAGGGTGACATATCCTGAAGCAATTTAACAAAGCAGGTTTGTAAGATATTTGTTCTAATATAAAAAGACCATAAAACCTCAGCAGCACAGTGAAGAACACAAAACTGTAAGCCAGGGAAGAAAAGGCCTTGGAGGAAACTCATGGACAGTGACTTGAAATCCAAGATTTGTTTGGAGAAAAAAAATGTTGCTGTTTGAATCTATTTTTTGTCAGTGATGTCCCCAAGTGAACCTTAAGATAACCCAAACATTGAAAAATCATAACTTGGGACCCACACCACAGGAAGGACTGACTAAATGTGCTTATAAAACATGTATCTTCCTTCAACATGGAAACTTCTTGCAGTGTTTTGACAAAACATTTCTAGACTTGAAGGTGAACTGACTGATACAAGAATAGAAAACCAAATTTGGTTTTGTAAACTCTGGAAAGTTTACATTTTGAAAAACATTAGTTATTTCACTGTACTACAAAATCAAATTGCAGATCCCTACAAAAATATTTCAGAAAGTGTTGTTTTCTGGGAAGCTTTCCATAGCATTCTCGATTATGTTTTATTAAGGTTGAATTGATTTCAATCTACTTCTTGTCTTTTTGAGTCTTTGGGATATATTTTGGTCATTTTTGAGCCTTTTGCATAAATGTAAGGCTAGAAGCCTACATGAAAGCCGCGTTTCTTCTCTGATCTCAAACATTTAAGGAGTTAGGGTTTAAATAAAAGCATTCAATGTTGTAAAATCTGAAACAAAATTTTGGCATTGACAGCACTGTGGGTCTAATACAAGGCTTCCATCTTAGTTACTTTTTATGGCGTCTAGTTCAATCACCGCAGAGCAGGACTGTGCCTGGTTAACATGAACTTAGCCATGCAAAACTTAATTCATGTAGTTTAACAGACTGGAGTCCAGGTGTACTTGGAGTCTGCTTCTGGAGGTGTTACAGTTCATGACAGAGGGGTCTGCAGAGTTTGGTCCATTCAGTCTGAAACAGACTAGCATTGTTTCTGTAAAACATATACTGAAGTATCGTTAATGAACATACTTATGTATTAGATACGTGTGTATATTCTCCCATGCACAAACTGTGGGTCAGACAATGAGCAGCCAGCCATGTGTCAGCGTAGCAGATGGAAAGAAGTAGAAACCTGCTTTCTAGTCTTTGTCCTCTCTGCCAGCAGTCACTGTCCTGGTACCTGTGCTGACCTCCGGGACTTGTTCAGAGTCTGTGAATACCTGACCCTTGGGCAGTGAGAAGCATCAGCCACTAACTCTCTGCATAGCATCTAACTGCACTGCAGCTTTCCCCAAGAATATTTGCTTCAGCTGCTCTTGGCTGATAGGAAAAGGCTGTTCATTCCCTTTGCACTGGAAATTTGAATATTCCCAGGTTGGTGAGTCTGGCTGACTGTCAAGTCCAGCCTCATTCCAGGTTTCTGGGGTGAAGTATACCGCTGCTGCAATTACCTTACTGCTAAACATCATCTCAAACCTTTGCATCAGGTAAAACTGGCATCTTCACATGAAGTTCTTCGGAAATTATAAATTAACTTAAAAATGTGAGTTTTATATGATATGAGAGATTTGGGGGAATTTTTTTCAGCTAGCCTTCCTGTTTTCAAGCGTTTCATTCTAAAATGGTCATATCTACTCTAATCAAGGGAATCTAATCTGGGTTAAAACTAATGACATGCAGACTGCATTAAATTCCATGTATATATTTTAAACGTTCACTATAAGTACACTTGGGTTTTGTTACTATTTAGTATCTTTTATTGGTGCAGAACCCAGAGGCTGTGCTTGGGAATGGGAGCCCATTTTGCAAGTTGTGATGAACAGACACAGAAAAAAAACGTCCCTTCCCTGGCGAGTTTCTGAAATTTTGCACGCCACAGAATCTGAAGCCAGATCTAAGTCTCTGTCCCACCTTTCAGTACCATACTCCACTTAAAGAAACTACCAACCCCTACTCTTTAGAGAATTTCTGGCCTGATTCAAAATGAGAATGGCTCTGTCATCTCTGCCATTCTGGATTGTTTTTTAGTGAGAAGTTTTGTGCTTGGGTAGCAGAAAGAAGTTCCTGTGAAAGATGATTTCTTTTATCACTTTTTTTTCTTTTTTAGCAAAAAAGAATTTCTTCTTTAACAAAAATATTTAATGTTTAACTAACTCTACTACTTGTAGAAACCCACTGACAGTTGGTCCAGTCATCATCTCACTGAAGTCAGTGGAAGGAATCTAAGCGGGTAAACAAGCCCACTATTTTTAGTTTAAGATATAGGGAAAGGTTGCTGGGTGTATAGATTTGACTGGTTATTCTAGTGCCACTTAATGGAACTAAAATGGCTGTGTTTTCAAGTGTCATTAACTGCTCTAATTTCATTAGTCTATGATCCTCTTTCCTGGACTACAGTTTCACTGCGCTACTCACAGTAAAAATGACTTAGAGACCCTGTGTAAAATCTTTATTTACACAGTTATAGCTGCCACGGGAAAACGCCAGTTGGTTATTTTGGGAGCTCTTAGACTAAAACATGTCTTGAAGTCATGGTTTGGGGGGTTTATGGGGTTTTTGTTTCTTTTTATCTAGATTCTGCAATCACTTTTTTATCTGAAAGCATTTGACACTAATCTGTCTGACCCATGTATTATGCAGTCCCAGGAAGGCAAAATTTAAGAGAAGATTATATCTATTATAGAGTATCTTATCTATTAAGTGTTGTCAACTGCTAGTTGCCTTGCCCAGTGTACTAAATTTGTTCTGACTGCTTTTGTTCATCTATACATAACAAAAGGTGTCTCACAATACTGAGTCTTGCTGTAATGAGAACAAATGTTAAGAAGAAAACTCCATGTTGAACATTAAAGTGACAATGCTATTCAACGTACCGGGGTGGGTGATTCACACCGTCGGTGGCGCGTTCTGTAACACAAGGAAACGAAGAGAACCAGACAAGGGCTAGTACTTAAAATTACATGAGCAAAAAAATGTAAATGGACATCACCAGACTACTGATTCTTTATTTCATTTGCAGAGCTTAAAAAATACTAGTTACCATCAGGAAAAAAAAAAAAAAAAGCAGAGAGTTTTAAGCAGAGCTGTTTGCTGGAATAGTACATATCTTCCTTTGACAGTCATTGATCTATTTTTCACATATAAGCTATAGAGTGTATTAGCTGTATATATTAGCTAAGAGAGTATGAGTTCTCGAAGGAACAGATGGTTATTCCCAGCCTGGACAGCACTTTTTAAGCATTAAGAAATCTATACAACTGTTCAAGTGAATTACCTGGGTTTTGCTACTGCAATTTTAAAGCACAGTGTAGACTTAAACAGTCCCTACCGCTAGCACCCTCAAAAAATTAGAAGTTTCCTTTCTTATGCCCTCTTCATTTGCCATGCACTTTAAAAATGACAGTTGTCGTCCCTATGAAGATTAGAAGATTTATGTTGGGTATGTCACATGCTTTGATGGTAGTATTGCCCCAGGCTTTTGTCATCCAACCTACAGGGATAACAATGTATAATGGTAGTGCTTTTTTCAGAACACTGTAAGTATACAGATATTATTAAATTTTACTATTACCACAGGGAATGAATCAAAGCCTCCAATAAGCAAATGAACTATATATTATTGTCCTGCCTTTATAATTTTTGTTCAGTATTATCTGATTGCATTCCTATTATCACTTAGTTGTTTCTCTGCATGTAGTTTTATCTAATTTCTCTTTATTTCAGTCACTTCAGAGGAGATAAATGGATTCCTTCAGACTAATTGCTACTTATTTAAAAAAATGTGAACCTTCTGTAAGAGTTTCAAATCAGTAGCTTAAGCTAGCTTTTACTATCTGTGGAATTTATCTTGAAGAATTTCATCACTGTAGAGTCTGTTAATAAGTCATTTTTTTAAAGGCGCTTTCAGTTTGCCCTTACCTGGTCTGCCAAAATTTTTAATGCAAACAGATTATCATAGTTAAGTAGATAATGAGATATTTACTTCTTTTACTATCTATATGGATTGGAAATACCACTGATAGACCTTGCAGCTGCATGAGTTTCAATGTGAAGTGTCTGACAGAGAACTAGAATAAAAATAAATACCGTGTTGTCTTGATTTCTCCATTCTTATATGACAGAGGAAGCAGCTGCATTGTTTATCTGATGGAAGGAATGTTACGAGTATGTTTAATTAGATGTAAAAGTACTTTGTAATACTGGAAAAGTAAACAAAGGATAAATGACAAGATGAGCTCAAGTCATCTAAGATGGTTTAATTCACAAGTGTTGTACCCTTTCATATAATTATTGCAGTATGTGTCTGTACATCAGAATCAATGTATCCAATCTATATTCAACAGCATATCAATTTCTCATCCCCCTTAGCAAGCTTTCTTCTTTTCCCAGTGCGGTTGGACAGCGAGTTCATGGAGCCTAATTCTCACGTATCCATTTGCACTAATTTTCAGAGGGATTCATCTATTCTTTCCTTGGTGTGAAAGCAAAATCCAGCTTCCTATTGCTGTTTTTTAAAATGTTTGAAGTCAGTATGGTTTTAAAAGACACTTTAATCCTGAAGCATTGAGTGATGCTTGAGTAGGAAATGGGATTGTCGTAGGCCACCTGAAATTAAGCTTCAGCAATACAGCCTGCATAGTTTAGTTTTCTCACTCAATTCTAATAGATGCTCGCAGCACTAGTTGCAGCGCAGTAGCCTCAGATGAATACAGTCCTGATTATTGTTGGTATCAGAGGAAAAAGCACAGAGCGGGAGTTAAAATATTTACAAGTCTTAGGCTTTCTGAGGGAGCAGATGACGTTTCACAGTTAAAATATAGTTTTCCAGGGATGTAAGCCTTGAATTGTTGAGTGAAGGTTTCCATGTAAGTGGACAGAACATAAAGATCCTCCAGGATCTGGGATGTGGATTTTGATGAAAAACACGCTCCATGTGAAAAAGTCCTGATATTTACAACCAGCTACCTCAAAAGACTCAGTGAGAGCCATAAGACATAATTAGATCGTGAAGTTTGATCCCTGCCAAATTCATAATTTAAGTCAATGCTTAAGTCACATCTCTACCAACAACAACAGCATAAAGGAACTGCCATTAGTGCATGGAACTGACGCTTTCATGTGCTAATACACAGATCACTCCAATTTTCTGTTAAAATCAGGACTCAAGAAGTCCTAACTTAATCCTCAGCCTCTGCGAATTCTCTAAGAGGTGGCTTTTTCTTAATTATTTCAGTTTCTGAAAGAACCTTTTTTAAAATCCATTAATATATATTTTAAAGTCTGAGTGTCTTATGTGAAAGTAAAGTTTAGAAAAAGTATGCTTTGCCTGAGGTTAGGCACCTCTTTGTTCAGGACTTATTTCAATAGATCAAGCTTTCCAGCATATGCATTCTTCCTAGGCATTCTCCATCTTTCACAAATATAGCAAAATAAACATGAAGGAATATCATCAAGAAGAAGATATGCTGCTTGTGTAAGTAATTATGTCCCTTGTTAGTTCACTATAAAGTAATTTTCTTCTCCCACCCCCCCAGCTCTTTACATTTCTTAGTGTGCTCTGGAAGGTATTTTTACTTAATTTTGTTTAGAAATTTGAACAGCAAGAGAAAGTGAGAGATGATTACAGACTTTATTTAAGGGTTTGATTTTGGTTTCTCTCTGTTCTTATATCAAAGATAAAATGGAAGTGGTGGTGTCATGTTCAGGTAATGAGATTTTATATTAAAAAGAATAAATTAAGCTCATAAAGCCAATGGCAGGAGGGACATGAGGAACCATTTCTAGCTCACAAAAAGGACTTTATACATTAATGCAGTGAGCATCAAGAGTTATTAGGAGCTGAAATTCAAAGCTCAAAGGATGTCAAGTGCTTCAAAAGCAAAGGCTTATTTTGTATTGTTTATATTTAGAAGTGATATGGAGCTCCCTTGAAATATCTTACCCATGATGTCAAAAATCAAAAGCATTATGGGGAGAAAAAGAACTTGGGACATTTCCCTTGCAAACAAGAGTTCTGTCCATGACACACCAGAGGATTCCTCTGAGGTACAGATTTGTACACAGCACTACTTACCAAAAAAATACAAACATCCTTTCTGCTTAGCTGCACGTTGTTGCTTGCCTTGAAAATTCATAGTACACAGAAAGGTTTTACTGTTAACATTCAGTACTTTTTTTTTTTTTTTTTTAAGTAAAACCCCAAATCCTGGAGTATCACTATGTGGCCATTTTTTAAGTAGATTTTTTTTTTTAAAGCTCTGTGACATTTTTCTTTAATGGCTGATTTTTTTTTAATGTCAGCTACATTTTTAAAGCATGAGGCCTGGTTGTAACTGGCCTCGGCACTGCTACTGTACATCAGACTGTACTATTTGATCATTAATTTATCACAGTTCTAGCAGTTTGTTTGACAGGTGATAGTGCTTTCATCTAATGGCTACACAGCAAGTGTGTGGTGCACTAAAGAGTGGATGCCACTGACTAGAGTTAGAAATCAGCAGACAACAGCCGCTTTGCAGAGCTTTATCGATTTACTAGAATCATTTAAAGATATGAAACAACTGGAATAATGAATGCCAATTCAGCTCACTGTAGGGGTTTTTTCTTCTAGTTATTTAGTTTGGAGTATATTAATAGAGTTTTGTTGCTAGTGTTGTTATTACAACTATTTGCAGTGGTAAAAGAGGTGCAGAAATCAAGGTGCAAGTCTGAATATTTGTACTGGAAATACAGTGTGTGTGTGTGTGATCAGTGCAGCTTAGGAAATCGATACTTGGCAGAAGTATGAGGCATATTGGAATGATATGGATATTTAACCTGTAAATTCAGCTTTTCTTAAAATTGTCTGGTGAAAATGTTCTCTGAATTAGGTATATAATTAGGACTATTGCACTAATGGGAGATGCAAAATAAGGCATCTTTTGCCAGCATGTAACATCGAGGGGGGGGGGAAAATATATTTAACCTATTACCTTTCGTTTCATGCTTTGTTCATGACACGTGTAAAGCGTGGTGCCTGCATCACAAGTTACTACAGTGCTGGTACAGACTGGTGCGCTCCAGCTGTGCCACTGGCCAGGACTGGCTGGCCGTGAGCTCGCTGTGCAGCCCATCCACAGCACAGCACCTCTGCCCATTGCCCATCAGCAAGGGGAGCCACTACGTGCCTACAAAGTCGCTCTGCCTGAGATCCCAGCTGGATCTAGGGTTGCAGCTGGGCTGTTGTGCATATGGAAAGTCATAATCTTCAAATCCTACCCCAGAGCATACTTCAGTCCAGAGGACTTGAGGATACAAGCTTAGATCACTGCATTCAGCAGTGCATTCTTCGCCAAAGGCCTGTCTTATGGCTGTTCTTGAGTTTAGCAAGTTGCAGGGATGGTATATTTCCATGAATCCAGTGCCCTGGTTTACAACAGCAGAACCTGGGGCCCATTCCAGTAAGGTGCTAAAGACACAGTAACCTGTAAACCAGTTAGCAGTCCCGCAGACTTCAGAGACTCTCCAATCCTGAAGCACTTTGCTACAGCAGGTCTTAGCTGAAATTATATCTAGAGGTGGAAGGGATGCTTTGAATTTTAAAGTCAGTGCCAGTAGATGTCTGCCCCTGATGTTGGACAAGTCAGCTTAGGCCTTAGGCCAGAGCTCAGATGACTCATGGAAGTTAATTAGTTTTCTGAGGTGCTGATTGCTCCTATTTCCCACTGAAGTCAATAGGGAAACTCCCACGTGTTGTAGTGGGAGCTGGAAACTGGCCATCAAGTGTTGTGGGACATCCAGAAGAAGCAGTGTTGCCTTTTGTAGTGGAGACAGTGGGAGTTGCTTACAAACATGAAGGAAACCAAAATGATGCCAAAAGAAATTTTATTTTCCTCCTCCTTAGTGGTTGTTACAAAAATCACAAGTAAATAGTAAACACAAAAGTTTGTCAAGCATTTTCAGTATTCATTTTAAATGTACCTGGATGCATGCATACGTGCTGCCTTTTCTCTTTTAATTACAAGTCACAGGAACGCTGATGGCTGCAGTGTTGCCCTGTACCTAGTCCTGAGTGAGATGATGGTAATTAATCTAAAGTTATTACTAGACTACTGCCTCTGGGTTTGTAGTAGCTCATCAACGTCAATGAGTTTTTTTCTTCAAGAAGGACGCTGTTCCTTGGCTTCCCATGTCAGCAAGTCACCACCACTGCAGCTGAGGGTGGATGATGGTATTTTGCTCAGGAAGAGCTAGCGGGATTGCCAGGCCTGGGTTGCATGGACTGCAGGCAGAACGATGCTGGAGGCTGACATGCCATAAAGCCTGAGATCTAGAGCCTCCCTTTGCTGAAGCTATGAAAATTTACCTGGGTCAAAAATCAACATGGGGTTCTTAATGTATAGATAAATGTGTGTGCATTAGTAAAGCTTCTACAGGATTGATCGTGAACTCTTTTTACTGTAGGCTTTTAAGTTTCTGTGCTGTCAGTCTGTCACATTTCCATCATATTAATTCTTGCTTGGTTTGTTTGGAAGAAGGTTCTCCAGTTACTTCTGAGTAAAACCAGGTTAAATTTAATTGGTATTAAAGTGAATGCAAAATCATCCGCTCTGGTGAGGACTTAAATTGGGACTGTTTTAGTGATAGTTAACAAAAAAGAAAAACAAAGAAATAATTGCTGCGCTTTTGTCTTGCTTTCTCTCCCTTTGCTATGGAGGGCCAGTTTGGAGTTGCTCAGAGTCCTGTGTGAGCTGCAAATCATGATCTGCCTTTCCACTTGTCTTCCTGCCTACAGAACCACAAGCTAAAAATACCCTGGACGAGCAATTCCCTTCATCTTCTTGCTTCAACTTGCCAATTCCCAGTCCAGCTCCTCCTCCTTCCACCGTTTGAGTGCCAATCTGAGGAGCTCTCTTTACATTTTTGGCTATCACATTTCTGGGGGGTGGGATGGGTTTCCCCACAGCCAACCTGGTTATAAATAGTTACTTGCCTGAATGAAGAGCTTGCGTCCTTGGCAGGTGGTCTGAAAGAGCAATTGCCATGTGATGGAGCCATATCTTGTCTTATCTTCTCCTAGAAGTACTGCCTCTGGTTCTGCGTGGTCTTTCCTAGAAGATCCTGCTCACATGATTTCAGCGTTAAGTCCCAATGCATTTCCACTGCGATGGCAGTGGAAGTGCTATGTGAATTTTTCCATTTGCAGCAGGATAAGGAGGTTGGGCTCAGGAGGACAGATTCTCCTCTCTATTGCTGCTGAAAACCAAGAATAATTCAGCTGGAATGACTGAGGTCCTCCCAGCGATAGTTTTATACCACAGAGATCAAAGTCTGCCCTTCTTCCCTCATATTTTAAGCTACGCTTCAACCAGTATGCAAACTATGTTTTTACCTTCTCTTTCCCTGCTTCTAATTCCCACAGTTGAAATCCTGGCTTAAGCCACAAGTAATACCCTGCCTCCTTCCAACACGAAGATCCCTTGCCCTTCCCACCTGAAAATCCCAGCCACAATTTGTATTTTCAGTGTGAATAATAGGTACATCTACAACCCAAATCCTGTATCTCTGTCCCCGGGGCTGCCCTTTCCCACTCTTGCCACGGCTCTTGTGGTCTGGCAGTAGGGGGCAGGCGGACGGGGTAGCCTACGTGAATGCAAATGCGCGGTGGTGGGCAAGCTTGGCTTGGGTCGGCTTGTTTGTTTGTTGCTGCTGTTTTTGCTGCCCTTGCTCATCAGAGCCTAAATCTCTGGAAAACATCTAGCGTGATTCACATAAACACTGAAGACAAGTAGGATTGGACTTGCTGAGGGGAGGAATAAAAAGTGGAGGGGAACAAACACTTGGTGGGAATCGGCTGCCCGACATGGTGCAGCGAAGACTGGGATCAAGAGGTATGCCAAAAAGCTCTTTGTCTCACATGCACATTAGGATAAGTAACATTGCTCCTCGCCATCTGTCTCTCCCTATGAACCTCTGCCTCGTTCCCATGTAATAAGAAGATTCATAGAAGTACCAGCTGTGACCTTACAGGGAAGCCTGAGAAACTTTGCCTTTTTAACCAGCACTGGGAGAGTCAGATTTGGCACCGTTGAACACAGTTGTGTGTGTGTAATTTTTTGTTGTTGTTGTTGCTCCGTCGCCATCTCTTCCCCCAGCAGTCATGCAGTGTTCATAGAAAAACGAAAGTGGCCATGGTGGTTCAGGAGAGGCTGGCAGCTGCCAAACGTGAGTTTCAGTGAGCTGCTTTCTCCTTTGTTTTCTCTTACTCTAATAGGGCTGAATAACAGGAGAGGAGACCGTCAGATGCAGCGATTTCCTAGTCCCTGGCTGCTGGTATGGGTCGAGGACCATAGTAGTGACCAAGATGAAACCCAATGTGTCAATATTTATTGTATTAAGCTGGCACAAAGCATATAGAAAGGCTACCAACTTTGGGGCTCCCTTACTCATGTGGGGATGTGCTCCCCTATGGGTTAAATGTAAGCTGTGTCCTTCATAACCCATTTGCAGGACATTTGGCAACTGAGCTTGCTGGCAGCGAACCCCGTGTGCGTGATCAGGCCTACGATTATGTTGTAGATGTCATACAGCTATGATGCAGGCGAATTTATAGCGAGCTGTTCCGTAAAGCAGGATTCAAGCCCTTGTTTCACACGTTCATGGCAGAGCAGACTGAAAATTCCCTGACCCATAAATTTGTTGTGACACCTGTGTGAATGACTCACTCTGAATTCAGAGTCATCCTGAAAAATTAGGGGGAAATGATTTCAAAATAAGAAAAATGTGGTTCTTTGGCTAATCAAAGTGTAAAGGAAGAAATCTAATACGGATTCAGCTAAACCATTTAATTCAAACCCAAATTAAGCACTTGATCAAACCTGGTTTTAGTACAGTGAAGCAAATGTCAAATCGAAACTTTTCATTTGCTAATACCCAAAGAAGCAATTTTACTTTTTCTTTTAATACACCTACCTGAAAATGTTATCCACATGGCTTTCATAGGATATTGCAATGGATCTAAATCTATATTTTTGCTGTTGAAAAAAAGTAAGATCAAGAAGTTTCCATATTATAATTGTAGGGAAAATATAATTCCATGGGTATTCTTCTGGATAAAATAAATGCTAAGTTTTCTAAAGTAAAAGAACTGTACTAAGTGCTCCTGAAATTTCCCTCTTGAGCATCTGTGTTTCTTAGGAAACTCATTGTAACTGTATAAAATCAGTTCCTCCAAACTTCATGCTCATGGGTGCTGAGATATTTCAAAAGCAATTCACCCTTAAAATTTGAAAAATTAGAACAAAAGTGTATTGTCTTCGCCTCCTTTGCAATTGTCATGGAGGGGGAACTTGGCTCTTCACTGGGACTGCAAGAGCGTGTGTTACTGAGACACTCGAAAATTGCACCCAATATCACCAAGAGCAGCAGATGGATCTGTCAGCTGTTTTGCTGAAAATGGTGAATATCTTCCCTGGAACATTCATAAGTTGCCCGAGGCAAAATTTCACAGTGGAAACAGTGAGATTTCTCTTTACATAACATTCCTAGTACTCACAAAAGTCTAGGTCCCCCCCGCCCGTCGGATTAAAATACCCATGAAGCAGATGATGATGAATAGGCACAGCTGGGCTGTGAGAAGGGCATTTTCAGAAGTCCTCGGCCATAGCCTGACCGTAGTCCATCAAAGCTGCAGTGAGCAGCAAATGAACACTGTCTTTAGGACTTGCTGTTGTTGCTTATTTTCACGTTTAGGTGGAGACCGAAATAGGCTCCAGTGATGACTTTGTGCCTTCCTCTTTCCATGGGCTCTTCGCAGTGGAGCGAGAAGAGTCTTCCTCATGCGGTTACCTGGAGGGCTGTATGAGAGCACTCACATCAGGAATTGGAGGTGTCCCAAGTCATGTATCATAACGTACTCGCTGCCTTTGACCGATGATATACGCATCCAAGGGGAGAGCTAACCACAGCTGTGGAGATAAGGGAAATCCGCTGCGCATGTGAACGTGTGTAGGTCCCCAGGTAGAGCAAGGTCTGAGCCTCAGGGAAAGGGGCCGCTCTTTGCATCGTGGACAGTATCATTTCAACGGTACAGCTTGGCACTGCTCCTGCCCACCAGTACTTCAGAGAGTTTAAATTGGCTTTCTGCAAATATTTGTGAGCCTGATCCAGGGCTCCTTTTTGTTGGACTTTGTTTCAGACGGTACGAGTAAGAGCTAATCACGTTGGTGTTCACCATAAAAAAAACACAGGTCCCCTGAATTTGTTCATAGGTTGTACTGTTTGCTTATAGATACAGGGCAAACCTGGTTCTATAATTTTCTATTGGAAATAAAGATTGCAGCCTGAATTTAACAAAAGGTTATCTGTGTTTTCGGGTTAATTTGTCATTAAGGCAGGGTGTGAAATTAAAACCCAATAGCTGTCTCTGAATAATTATGCTCTGGAATAAGAATATCTTTTGTTCAAAAGGATGTTAAATGGACAGGTGTCAATTAAGATTTGCCCAGTTAGTCTGTTGCAATAAGAGGACCTCAGACACTGTCTTAATTATAATACCTTTTTAAAGTTTATTCTTGTTACTACTTATTTTTTAATGCATTACAATGTCTGTAGCCCAAAATAATGTTTAAATCTCTCTTAACTTTCATTAAATGACATACTTATTGCAGGAAGCAAATCAGAAGTGTTTCTGAGAGTGAGGTTTATTATGGGCTTCATAAGTGTTTGAAGTTGGCTGGCAACTTTGCATAAATGCCACACAGGACTCTAGTTGCTTCTATGGGTTTTACACAGTTTTGGTCATCCATTGTCTGATGCTCTGAGAAATTATTGTTTGCGTTTGCATATTGCTACTGTAGGCAAAATAGGAGAAAGTACTGTGCGTGCACTTATACCAAGGGGGATTTCCACACAGTTTCCAAGGTTCAGCTCCAGCTTTTGTCAAATCTTACCCTTGGAAGCCTGAAATATTCAGTGGCTTTGTAATAGGAAGCATTCGTACATTGGAGCTTAGCCTTTTCTATCAATCCAGAAAAAGTTATTTTCAAGAAAATCCTAGACCCGCAGTGGAAGATACAAGATATTTGACATCAGCTATGTGCAGATGCAGACTTCAGGTCAAGTTTTGAACTCAACTTCATACAGTAACGTTTGTGTGATTAGTCTTAATGGGACCAGACTCCTAATGGGAGAGCTATTGAACAAGTGCTTGCATGTATAGGGGTTGCTGGTATAATCAGCCCTGTCTTTTGAACAGGAGGAATGAAAGCTCTCGACTCAGGCTGCCATGAATTTTGTTTTATTTGAAATCTGATTGGAAAGTTTGTGATGTGACTCAGTCTGTGCAACAAAAACAACAGTCATTTCTGGTGAAATTCCTCCTAGGAGGCCTGGCTATTTGCACCATATGTCATCTGCTGTGGGATGGGGCTTTCTTAGGTCGTTAACTGGCGAGAGGGCCCAGGGGGTGAGAACACCTACCAAGAAGGCCTGTGAGCAATAGCTCAGGCTGAGTAAAATAACGCGGGTTTGGGCATCCGTGAAAGTGTGAAAAGCTTTAAGGCTTTCCTCTAGTGTCTTGTTTTCTCAAGGGAACCATATGGCAAGCTCTGCAAACAAAATGGATAATATTTTATGTTCAAAGCAGACATCTAATTGCATCTCCCAACCACTGGGCTCCAGCATATTTACTAATTCTGTCTTCTGTGACCCAGTGTAACACTCTCATTTACACGTTTGTGAAGCACAGTGGTGCAGCCACCACATCCCTCTGGTCTAGTGCGTTTGTAGTAGGGACTACAGATGCTCATGCCAAACTTGCTTGTAGCTTGGATGTAATAAAGCAGAGGGAAAAACTAAACAAACCATTCGAAGCCTGATTTTAGCTCACTCTACGCTAACACAACTATGACTCAAGGACAATATTTGTTCTTTTGGGAGCTTGACCTTGTTGCCTGCAAACAAATGCAGGCAGAAACAAAGAGGCTGGAGAATGAAGAGAAATAAGACTAAAGATCCTTGGTTTTCTATTTATTATTAGGCTTTCTTTTCAGGAAAAAAAACTCCAAACAAGTAAATCTGAAGACGTTTATCCTAATTCAGAGAATAAATACAAAGCATAATAGTGCTAAATAGTGAAATGAGTGAGTGCCTCTCCCACTGGATGCTTAGGGTATCATCTGCTGGGCCCTACATACAATCTTCCAGGCTCTGAACCAGGCTTGGAACTGAGATGGTCACGGATGGTATAGCTGCAAGTTTGATCCAATTTGATGTTTGTTGCTTTGCTGTATAGCTCTGGATAGTCCTAATCTTCATAGGTAGCTGGGGATCACCAGAGGAATTTTTACAATTTCTGCTTTCTGCGTATTTCAAAGGGGCTGCATTTCAGGCACCCTTTATCCCTTCTCTTTTGTAGTGAGAAGGATGTGTGGCATGGTGAAAAGCTGTGAACAGTCCTACCGACATGAAAAGCAGCAACAGTAACATCCCGAGTGACTATGGCAGAACAGGCTTCTTGCTTAAATTTTCCTACCTTCCTATAGCTTATTCAGAAGCAGGTACTCAGAGGTGCATTATTTCCAATGGAAAATATCAGCAGGTTTAGTTTGTTTAGGTTGGAGAGCAAGGTCACAAGCTGGGAGTGTGGTACCGCTGCATACACAGGGTTCACTCTCTGCAAATACTGTTATGTAGCCTGTTTCTTGCCCCAGTCTTGCTCACTGGGCTATTCACAAGAATGCACAAACTCATGCAAATGGATGGCAATAGAAAAGTAAAGCTATGTTTTTGAGATTGATATTCATTTTGGCAGAGTTATGGTAATAATCATGCCATGAAAAATAGGCAAACAGTTGTAGCATTGAGCATTTTATGCAAGGGGATGTTAGATTAGGAATCCAGACTTCCCAATGGGATTCACGCGAAGAGGTTTATTGTTGTGCTCATCTAGCAGAGTAGCCAGACCTTAAGTATGATCTGAGAAGGAAAGAAGTTCAGTAGCAGCTGGGAGCAAGAAAAAAGTATTTCATGAGTTGGACAAGGGAAAAAATATGATACAAATTAAGTTCAGAACAAAATCAATGCATGGAAATCGAGCGCATCCAAGACAGTTAAAGGAGACATCAAGGAAGTTACTAACCAGAATGATACGGGGAGAAATGCAAAAAACCACAGAAGATACGGCTGCTTTTTTTTTTTTTTTCCTTTTTTTCACTTTTGTGAGGTTGCAACTTCAAAAGAAAACCACTAAAACAAAACAAAATGTTCCTCCCTCCCGCTGAAGTGATTTTGTCATAGGTACCCATGTTCTTTTTATAATTTTGTCCTCTGGAGGGTTCGATTCCTCCTAAAGCTCACTCCAGGCAGCCACTCAGGCTCGTTCACCTCAATGATTAGCAAGAGGCCTGCGGTGCACTGAAATATTGCAAGGAGCCTGTAGAGAAACTCATTGTGAGCCAAACGGGTTACTGCCTTGGCAGGATTCCTCTGACTGGTTTGTGAAGATAAAAGGAGGATAGGTAAAGGTTAGTATTTCAAAGCAAATGTCTTGGATCTTAAAATATTTGGTGAAATTATTCAAGAATAGTTCATTCATGTGAAAGTAGTTTCTGTGTATTGCTGTCAAGGTCAATGAAAGCTAAAGTCTGATGCTGGCCAAGCAAGCAAAAACTGCCTGTGGGCTCCCCTAGCTTACATACCTGGCGACTCTGAGCTTGACATAGTAAAGTCTACAGGGAGCAGGATCAGGAACTCTCAGGCTTTCTTGGGTCGGCTCTATTGTTGGTTTAAGTTGGGCTAAAAACCCCCCTGTCATCAGGAGGGTCACAGCACATGCTTCAGGAGTGCTGATGGGACTCTCTGGACCCTCACTCCGTTCAGGCTCAGCAGCTCCTTCGTCCCCAGCTGCCCACCCTGTGCCAGAGGCTGGCAACCCACCAGGCTCAGACCTCTTGACCGCTGCAGCAGACATCAGTCGATGGTGTGCGGGTCCATCGGTCAGCTGGTGGATGGTATATGAAATATTTGGCTCCTCTTTCAACACAAAATTAATGTTTAAACAACCAAGTTTTCAAAAAGGTTGATGTGTAAGGTAGTGAGATGTGGGGATCCTGCCAGCTCTCAGCTGTGCCGCAGTTGCACCGAGCCAGGGATTTTGACAGAAGTCTGCTGCTGTGTCTGAACACAACCAGTGCACGTTGTGTGACGCAGCAGCTGGTTCTGGCTGGTTATCCAGGACCACTAACACAACCCTGTTTACGGGGGCTGAACGCTTTTGGGAACCAGCTTCTACTTAGTCGTAGCTAATGCCCTTTCAGCCTGAGCAGACTGACTGCCAGCACCTACCAACCATGTCTTCTGAAGCCCGTAGCTCAAAGCATGAAAACCTCTGCTAAGTATCTGTGTAAGGAATAAATGCAAACATTTGTGGAGGCTTAGCAGGTCCTGTTCCTGATCATCCAATTCTTTGTTTAAGATCTGCATGCCAAGTTGTCGTGTGGAAGTGCTCAGGCTTCTGCAGCTTATTGAAGAGAAGACGGTAAGGAAAGGTCATTAGCAAAATTACATTCCTTGAGTAAAGGAGGAAAGGCAGACGAGCTAGGCATTCAGTGGGTTTATTCACTATGACTTTGGCAAGTGCAGGCAAGCTGAGATTGTCTTATCATTTCATACAGTGTGGTAAGTGTTTTAGACTTAAATTTTAGAGATTATTACCTGCGAGCTGAAAATACCCGTTGATATTCCCTTACTGAAGGGATATGTCTGCATCTGAGTACAAAACAATCCTCCTGTGATGTATTTATCTCTGACTTTGAAGGTGAAAGAAAAGGTGAATAATCTATTGGACTTGACAGTAATTTGGAAACCTTAGTACATGTAATTCACTGGAAATTAGAAGCGGGTTTCTTTGTTGGTAGGCAGTGATCTTGGGCAATTTGGCAATTCAGTATGCATCCATACTGTTTTGGCATTTCCTAGCTTTCTGAGGGGATCAGATATGGACATCTGCCATCCAGTAAAGGAACAGGAAAGGGTATCTAGTCATAACTGGCGTTTCTTTTCAGCCACTGGTGTTTAGTAAAGCCTGTTTGACATGTAATTCTCACGGAAGCCCCGTGCATGGTGTTTTCTGAGGCATCTGTGAAGCTGGGTATGCACCAAGTCGGTGTTGGACCGGCACGAACAAGCTTGCACTCAGTGCAAGAAAATAGGTGCAGGAGTATGACTGCAGGTGCCGTTCCCCTCCCCATGAAGCAAAGGAACTGCTCCTTTGGTGGATGGGGTAGGGGGAGAAAATTGGGCTGCATCTTCAGTGTCAGTTTGAATCTTGTCTTTGTTTCCTGCTATTTTGATGCCTGGATTTTGTAGCACGCTGTGTGATTTTACCGGGCTTGTGAAACGTACATACTCCAACTTAAAAATCTGCATGTTCCCATCTGTACCCTGCGGATATCTCAAAAGGGGGGATTCAGAAACTGGGGGAAGAAAGGTTTCATGAATTTTGCAAACTTTTTCCTTTAAGTGCTTTTTTTTATACTTGAGTGACGCTTACGAATTACTTACACCATCCGCTATAATTTAATGTGTTACACAATAAAGAGTATCTGCTGTTCTTTGTGTATTTCAATAGCAATGCTTTCCTTATCTATTTTCCCCAGCTTGCCATTTCGTGCAGTAGAGGTTCTGTCATGTGATATTACTCCACGCAGAGGGAAGTCAGAGCAGCCCTGCATGCTGTTTTACACCACTGGTAAGCAATCAGAGGATTTGCTTTGGTCATAAATGCAGTTTCACAACATGCAACTCTCCTCTCTCTTGCATGTTCAACATGGCTTTTCAACACCTGAAAATTCAGTGGTTGTCAGCTGAATCAGGACTCAAGTTAATAGCTTGTGTATTTCTTTGAAATAATATTTTCAGCCCTAATATTGATTTGTAGGCACTCCGAAATACACTCGCTTGTAAATGCGTGTGTGCAATTTCTATTAACATCAATGATGATACCATTTGCACACCGAGTGAAGGGTAGACTGTATTAGTTGTCTTCTAGATTTTACTGTTATCGTGCAAGCTCAGCATAGTGCTTTTCACACACTTGGAGACCTTTGCAAAATTAGGAACTGTTGCTTTATAAATATTCATGTTTCAGGCTGTTGTATATGTATTGTGAAACCGTTGTATCACAGACAATACCTGCATACATCAGTTACCTAATTTTTACCCCTGTGACTCTGTACCTCTTTTACTATTCTTCTGAAATATTTTGTGAGAGGAAAGGAAAATAAGGAATATCTCAGGACAGACTCATGCTACAGAGTAGAATCATCTTGCCTAATTTTAAGAGATTTATTTTAATTTGTCTTTTAGCTTTGTCCTCACTGGGTAGCTCATTATGTCTTCAGATAGTTGCCTAAAATAGGTTTATATCTGTATGTGGAAAAGGAGTATAGACACTCAGTTTTTAAGTGGTTTGAGTTCTATAAGAGGAACCCCTTTCTTATGTCCCTGCAATGCTCCTCGTCAATTAACAGTTTTCCTTCCACCCCTTCACCCTATATTTTTCCAATGCCTTTAACTTCAGATGCAGGTTTGGGCCCCCTTCCAGGAGCTGTACTTCTCAGTAATGGGTGTGATTTGTCTCGTGTGGGAATTCTGAATAAAATTACCAATAACATACTTGCATTCAATTAAATCTGCTCCAACGTACACATCATTTAGCCACTCAATAGGGAAATCCTCTCTGCCACATCCAAGGAACAGTGATCGATACGTGCTCACTAGTAACATGTCTGCAAATTTCAAAACACCATAAGGAGTAAGGTGATGTAGATGACTTTGTCTTAGTAAATCGTACTCTGACAGCTTCGTTTAGCCATAATCAATTCCCATCCCTGTTGTTCAAAGACAAACTGTCGAGCGATTTAGTTGCTTCCGACTCAGTGTCAGAAATCATGAAGCGTCCTGTTCTTGGGAGAGAAGCAATCTGGACATGATCAGAAAATGAGTGGGACACGTTATCTCAGGTTACATTGAGAAAAAAAGTCACAATCCAGTCTGGGGATGAACTAAATGGGTACTCTTACCTCTTAAAACAGCATGCACTGGCACAGGCAGGATAACATTGTGAAAACGAGCAAACAGCTTATCTGCAGAAGGGAAGTTTCAGCTTTGTACATGCATGTCAGGAAGCTGTGAGAGGTGACCTACGATTCTGCCAAAGAGTTCCGTGCAGGAAGGCGTGGAGCTTTGGCTGTGCAAAGGTCAAGTAAGGAGCTGTGTGAGTGCAAGGCAAGTCCCGTCATCTGGGCGTACAGAGCTTCACCTGTGTCCCTGCCTCTGCAGAAGGTAGGCAGGTGGGAAAACAGGGGAAGCCTTTCCTCTGCATGCGCTCACCGGCCGATGCACTGAAGGCAGCGTGGGGCGAGTACGCGACTAAGAGAGATGATAGCAGAGTCTGCCTGGGGGTCCTTAGCAAGGCTGGGCCATTAATACTGTGTGTAGGCACCCGTTTTGGCCAGTGCTGAGAGGGAAAGAAAGGTGAAGCTTTCTTGTGCTTTCACTTTAGATGTGGAGGTCAGGCTGCACTTGCATTTGGACGCCGCATATAATTGAGTTGAAACATGGGCTGAGGCCAACATATGAAATACTAGATAAAGCCCTGTGTTGTACGCGTAACTTGATTAATGCCTACCTCTTTTCCTAATAAACCAGCCTCCTGCCTCCTAGTGAGCAGGTAAGGAGTGGAAATAAAGTCGCCTTTATGGTTGGAATAAAATGACTAGGATGACAAATGTGGGTCAGGATCTGTCAGAGTTCACAAAAGATGCAGAACCAATCAACCTGATTTCCTCAGCTGTGAATACCCAAGTCAGACAAATGTATAATGCATCCAGCTCGCTCTAACGTGTATGTGCAGCCTCCATGCTGGGACTACACTCCAGGCTTTTGAAGTTTAGCCAGTAGCCACTGTATTTCTGGTTGTTTAGCACTTGCTAAAGAGGAGCTCAGTAGTACCGGGATGAATTATAATTTTTGCCTTGGGAAAAAAACAGAGAAAACATAAACCTAACCAGACCAGTAGAAAGCCATTTGGAATAAGTATTATTTTATAAAGGAAAGACCTAAAAAGATCAAACGTGGGTTTTTTCTTCACAAATTGAAGTGTGACCTGAGAAACAGTACAGGTTTGTAAAGGTTTGTTAAAGTAGGAGGTATGTGTAAGAATGGATCGAAAGGAATTAATGGATGGAAAATGAAGCACATGGAGAAATCAAAAACAGCACAAAGGTTTAAGCACTCTGTGTGATGGATGCTACTAGTGTGGAATGAAGCAGATTTTACAGATGTCTTTGGTGCTTCATAATATGTCTAACTATAAAATCCCTTAAGAATATTTATAATTTTTCCTTCTTTCCTGCCTTCACTCTCCTCTTCTCTTTTCCTGCAACTGGTTGATACTTTTTTGGGGGGAGGGGCTGGTTTTAGACACATTAATTGTGGGTTACACAGTTTGCTTCACTTGCCATTTCAGGAGGCTGCATCAACATCCCACCTGGTAGTGTGGTTTGCAAGCAGTTTTGCAACCTTTCCATTCTGCTCCCTTATTTTTGTTACACACAGTGTAATGATGTCATGTGACATTTTAAGTCTGAATCGGTATTCCTTGTGGTATCTCCTCAGGCCTGTTATGCTTTGGATGTTTGCGTTACCTGTTCAGACACCCACGCGTGGTGTGGTTATTTTCATTTGTCACTGAATGCAAGCTGTAAGCCGGATGTCACAGGAGTATGTTTAGAACTTCCATTGATCTCTTCACTACAAATAATCATTATAGCTGCAAAACAAATAGTGGATCAAAAATGTGGGAACATAGGCCAGAAGATGCTGCTCACTTTTCCTTCTGAAATGCACGACATGCAGATTTGAGGTATAATATATAAATGGCTGAGAGGTTTTTAACAAGAAAACAAGGTGGGGTGTCCTTAGGTAAGGACTGTTCGGGAAAAAAACTAGCTCCGTGTCTTTGGTTCTTTAAAAAAAGATACAGGCAGCCTTGGAAAGTTGGTTGGCTTGTGTGATTCCTCAGCACTAACACAGTATTCTGTAAATCCCCTGCTGCAGTTTTCACTAAACACAGTTTTTCCTCCTGAATACTGTTGCTATGCGACAGTCGCACCATTTGCTGGTTCCGCCCCAGAAATGGCTGCATCCTACACAGACAGTTTGAGGTATTTGTAGACACGTCCCATGTTCTGTGAGATATCGTGTAAAACTTGTTCTTATGCTGTTGTTTAATTGTATGTGTTAGCGATTTGTTGGGAGAAACCTGAGTTTGGGAGAAGACTTACTTGAAAGTTTAAATCAAAACTTCGTTAGATTGCAACATCCGGATTGAAACATCCTAAATCCTGGGTCCTTGCGCCCCTTTAATCCTTGGCCTTACTTAAGAGAAAGGAAAATTTCCAAGATCTGGTCCAATCTGAATGTTGTTTTTATGGGAAGGAAGGCGGTTCAGTGCTTCCCTGCAGATTCTGGTTCCGATCTCTTCCTTCCACAGATTCCTTGGGTGTAATCCTGGGCGAGTCACAGGGGGCATGTCTGTGTCCACGGTGGGGATGGAGCTGGCTCCAGCGCTGCTCCTTGGCATCTAGTCCTCTTCGAACAAGCCTTGCTGAGAGTCTGAGTTCAAAAATAGCCCAGCCTGAGCACAGGCAGCCTCATGGCTGGGAGCATGAGCTGTCACAGCTGCATGTCGCTGCACCGTACAGAGGATGAGGTTAGGGCAGTGCTAGCTCGGGGAGGTCTGCACTTTGTGCTGCTCCAGACAATCTACTCCTCCCTTAATATCTCTCTACTTTGGTCCTTCCTCTGTAAAAAGATTGATTTCCTTTCTTCGGGAGGTCTTCTAAAGATAAATGCATTGACGAGGATGATGCAGGTAGCCACTGCAGTACCAGAGAATTATTTATGTATCTGCGGGTTTTAGATGTAGATGATTGCTAGTTGAATCTTGTCCTTACAGAGCCAGGAATGCTTTCAGGTCCTTCCTAGCAAAAGTTCTGATGCTCTTTAGAAACTGGTGGTTTACCTGTTTAAAATAATTGTTCACAATAATTCCTGTCCAGAAGAAATATGTAGGACATAAGCAGCATTATCTAACAGCGGCGTGCAGTGTACCATGTTGTCTTTGGCTCTGCCAGCTCCGTACCATTGGCCAGGCGCTTTCTGCCCTAGTGGTGTGCCTGCTAATGATGACGGTGCTGTATCAGTAGCATCACACGGCCTTTGAAAAGGGGGGAAAAAAATGTTTGTTGAGTTCATGCCATCACATCACGATTGTTTTGGGATAATTATTGAATACACACAAGAGCAGCAATTTTTTTTCCCCTGCAAATGAACTGTAGTTGATGTCGCGCTATTTTGGTTTTGTTTTCTGCATTCCTCAGTAAGTGCAGCTCCTCTGAGGCTTGAAGTGAGACAAAACTGAACCAAAGTGACTTTGTTTTCTCTGTGTAAGAGGATGGACGCTGAGTGATAATGACATATTTTGCGTGTGAGCAGCAGGTGCGAGACCAAGTGTCTACTGCGGATTAAAGTAAATATGTTTTTTTCTATATTTAACTGATATGTGACAAAGAAACAATGTTTAAATGTCACTTTCCATGGGTTTTTTGTGTGCCTGTAATTATACATTCTAATGTGCCAAGTAGCTAGTCACTGAAGTTCAAATTTACATAGTAAAGTTGTGCATAACAAGACAAACAAGATACAGTCTAGCATTCATCTCAATGCATCTGGGCTGCCTCCACCCAGCAGTTACACTACCAACAAATGAATGTTTTCTGCTTTCTTGAGTTCACATAAATAGCTGTAAATTCCTATAATTAACTATGATAAGTCACTCCCCACTATTAAAACAAAGACGTGTTTGTTTATCGGTCGTACTTGTATCCACCACTCTTAACATTACAGTGTCGACTGATGTTTTTTCACTGTGTTAAACAAAGCAGAAATATTCCTGTTGGGCAATGCCAGAGTCCCAAGAGCAGCCTCAAAAGCAGGAGCACCAGGCTGTTGCCTGCTGAATGCTCCACTTCTCTGCTGATGGCTGTTTCTTTTCCTTGCCCCTTACCGCATCCCCCTGCCCCCAAAAGGCAGTAGTGTTTAGGTGGGCAGTTAAGGCACTGGGGAGCAAGACACAGCTTGGGAGCGGAGAAGTGAATGCAACTGAGATATCAAGATGAGTTAGTTCTTACAGGGCCTAAAAATAAAGCAATTCCTATGAACATCTGATTTTCCATGTGTCAAACCTACGTTTAGTCATAGGCTGTTGGTGGCAAAGCTGGTCCAAACTTTACTGCCTACATTAAGGTTTTGTGAGGTTCAACTAGATTGATAGTGATATAAAAAAATATTTGTGACACTTTTCTGCTGAAATCAATTTGGTTTGGGGGGAGGGTGATTTTTTTGTTCAGTGGTTTTGGGATGATTTTTTTTTGAGGCTAAGGGCACCAAATTTTGCCCCAGAGCCTCACTTTTCTTCATAATCATACATTTATTTTATAAGCCTACTCTCAGTGCTTAGTGGAAACTCTGCTTCACTGATTTCTTCTATCCAATGTCTTCTGTGTACTGGGGGCTGTGCTCAGGTTGTTTCTGCTATGGCCAGACATGTTTTTCACAGCTTTTAAGTTCTCAGAAGCAATACATTGTAAGAGATGCTGACCACAGAACTAAATTAGGCACCCAAATTACAGCTCCCATGAAATACTGAATAGGTGGAGGTAAGGGGGTAGGAAATATAACAGTGACAGTTTTGTTTTGCCTAAATTTTCCATGGAGAGGTATTTTGTAAGTTATGTTGAATTGGAAATCTGGTCATGTATCTCCCTCTGCATGGGAATGAGATCTTCTGTGGTCTACAGTTTACTTGGGAGTGGATGTGCAATAGGGGCAGGACGCTGGTAGCCAGAAATGGAGGTCATTCTCTTCTCTGGCATCTTTATACCATCCTCTTCCCAGCACGTGGGCCTGTTAGTTGTGCTATGAGTGTAGTCAAAGATTTGCTTTTTAGAGAAACTAGCTGTAACACAGAACCTTGTATCTGCTGGCTGAAAGAGATTAATAGCTGACCATCTGAAACAGCAAGGATGCTCAGCAAGTGCATTGTGAAATTTGGGGGCACTGATGGTTTAGTGGTTGTTGGTCATCAAAAATGAAATTATTTTCTTTTAAGTTGGTTTCTTTGGATAGTAGCAGTAAGTCTTTCCCTTCAGGTTTTAAAAGCAGACTATATGTAGCTGTTTCCTTCCTTATGGATTTTGTTATACATAATTACCATGCATGAACAGCAGAGCACATGGATTATACAGCAAATTCTGTTTTAGCCATGCAAACTCCCAGTGACACTGTGGGCTCTAACAGCTGTGAAAATGTGATTACAGACTTTCATGTTAATATTGGGTGCCTTAAAGACTGCTGAAGCCTGTTCCCAGGTCAGCAGAACAAGAACAGACGAGGTAAGACTTCCCTAAAACACAGAGATGGTGTAGAGGATTTTCTGTGAAAAACAGAGGAAATGGAAACCATAAAGTTTATTATAGTCCTTGAAGAGTTAATTCTTACATCTCCACCCCAGACCAATGCACAAGTCACTCCTGTGTTCCCAGACTGTCCTTATCGCTTGACGTCTTGTGATAAGTTATTAGTATCGCACTTATGTTGACATTTACGGGCTCCAAACTAGTTCTAGCCTCATGATAGTAGGTGCTGTGTATAATATGTGGCAAGAGACGTAATATGTTGTAGCATTTTGAATGAAGTCAAAAGGTAAAAGACGAAGCCATCATTCCTCATTTTACATGGAGAAACTGAGGCACAAGGGGATGCAGTGATTTGCCCCAGGCTACCCCAAAAGGCTCCATCTACCAGAGATGGCTGCTCACACCGTGAAGGGTGGCTGGCGAGCAACTGCCTGTTGCTGAGCTTTTACATCCTCTAATGGGTAGAGTCAGCATGTGGAGCTCAGCCTGGAGCTGAACAGTTTGTTTTTAAATAGAGCTTATCTTCCTGAAATAAATGCAGTCTCCTTTCCTGCTCCTCTCTAAGAAATGTATCGATGGATCAATGGAATTTTTCAGCTGTAAACTCTCTGACTTTGAATAAAAACAGTTGAAGGGGTTGTTTAGAATTTCTGCCTTTTATTTTAAGTCCTGGTTTCATATTCTTTCCAGGAGGGAGAATAGAAACATGACAGTTTGTGAACATGAGCTTTTTTCTCCTCCCAACTCTAGGCTAGCCCTGGGACCAACTTATTTCACATGAGCTCAGTACAACTGTAAAGGAAGAACTAAGAAAAAGGCCAACAAACAATAGAGCGTAGCAAAAACCCACTTAAAATATTACAGCTCAAAATACCGCAGAGCCTCATTTGTCTGTAATCCAGCTCTATTTAATGGAATCCCTTGCGTCCAATTCACCTTATATTTTTATTAATCTTTGTGATTTTCCCTAATGATCCTGTTATAAAGACATCACAGCACATGGCACAAGGACAATGCACATAAAAAGTTAAGAACGCATTTAACTACCGGCCATTGATTAGGGTTCTTGATGAGCTTAAATACTACCTGGGAAAGGCTTTCTATCAAATTCAATTGGCTGCAGATGCATTAAGCTTAATGAAAATCAAGATTTGGGTATATATGGATTTTTTTTTCCTAGAGGAGATGCCCTTGCCAAAAGAATACGAACGCTTGCTGTCCAACCTCCTGCCCCAGTGGGAAGGGGTGGCAAATGGCAAAGTGTGTGACACCCCCCAAGCTCGGACCCGATTCCTATTCCACTTAATTTGCTTTAAATCAGGAAAAATACCATTGACATTGATGAAATTGCACTGGTCTTGGTAGTTCTTGTGATCCACAGGTGTAAAGGAGATGAAAGATACTATCTTTTGTTAAGATCTGGGAAAATGTCAGTCTGGGGAATCCAGCAGCAGGCTTCGGGGAGGGAGAACAGCATGCTTTTCTCCAGGATCTGGAGGAATTCAGGAACTGAGGCCAAGTCATAGTAAAAGGCTCCACCAGACCTCAGGTGGGATGTGTGTAGTGTGCCAGATGCTCCACTACGGTAATCACATAGAGCACTGTGTGGTGAGCAGAAGGATTTTGGTCTTCCCATGACCATCCTGCTGTGACAGTGAGCTAAGCTACATCCCGGTGACCAGGAATAGATATGAAAAGTTACTGCAGAGTAAGAACATGCTGCAAACCTCTATGTTAGTGGGCCGTGAGAAGGGACTAAGTTCGCATCGCCAGCCCCCTACTTGCAGTTTAACCACAAGAGCATCATTTGTCAATGTTGGTTTGTTCTGTGAAATTTCTCAGATAGTCACAGGGTCATTCTTTCAAACAGAAATACAATATTTTGTCTTTCTTAAAATGCAGTTCATCCTAATATGACAAATACCCTTCTAAAGAAAGCCCGTATTCCCCCTATGTCTAAGAGGCACAATTTCACAAGGACTTCAGAGGCTGCAACGTGTGAATCCTCTGTCCACCTCTTCCTGGAATGTAGTGTAGTCTTCAGCTTCCAAACTTGTTCTTTTCTGCTCTCCAGACTTACGTAATTTACAGTAGTTTGCATACTGCTTACCACACATATTTTGCTTGGCACAAATTTTTCCAAAACCTTTCCATAAAACTAAAAATATAACACACTGAACAAACTGCTCCATTACCCAAAGAGACGAACTTATTACTGAAACTCAGGAAAGTATATTGCGAGGTATTCATTTTAGCTTCAGCTTCTGTCATAAAATTCTGAAAAACAAAAAAATCTCAAACATGCAATTAAAATAATTGTAGGTGTGCAAATGCCTGCCTCCAAGCAAGGAATTTAATAATACATTAAAACCTTTATTTTTGATTCTAGCAAAATATACAATTATATCCATACAAGCTGCCATTGCATCACTTCTTGAGTTCATGGAGGAAACTTCACCTACTGCTATTTCTGCTACATGGCATGGTATTATTACAATTCGTACTAATTTAACAGAGCAGTGTGCTCTCCAGTACACTGAACTGAAAATGACACACGCTTTCCAGTAAGATTGTATTTACTATTGATTTATCTTGCCCTAGAGAGTTCTGGTTAACATTCCAGTGATAATTGACCCTGCTTTATTTAACTCTTTCAGAAGTGCATTCTCATTCTCAACAGTGCTAGAAAACATACTGATACTAGATACTAGAAAAGACTGAAACACTAGTTCCAACAATAAATTTGCAGGAGGCTGATTCATACAACATTCATAATGTCCACAATTTATAAGAAAAACAGAAGTGTTAGGGTACAGTATGATTAATTAGCTCATTAAAGCAACAGAGAATTTCTAGGTCTAGATGAGGGAGAAAGTGTCATCTAAACTTTCTAAATACTGCCTTTGTTCTGTTACAAGCTTACAATTAGCGATGCTTTAGCGGGCATCTCTTAAATAGTTACTGTTGCCTACACTGGAAGAGGTACAATTTCATCATATTCCAACAGATGCAGTGCGAATTAATATTCTTGTACTATTCTAGTACAAGTACAATATGTAATATTCTAGTCCATGGTAGTTTCTGCTGCTGCTTCACCAAGATCCCTGTAGTGCCCTAAAGCTTTTTACCTTGTGTCAGTCCATGTAATGAAGGATAGTGCCTCAGCCTACAGACTGTGCTTTGTGGGGGTGACTCGGATATCTTAAAATATAATTTGAAATGCTCCCATTTAAAAAAAATATGAGTTGAAATGATCAACAATCTTGAAATGGTAACTTGGTATGCCTGGTCTTCATTATGGAGCTGTCGCTGGTGTTGGGCATTTACTGCAGAGATGGGAGCGTGTGCATCCCTGCTGTTACTTAGCGTGTTAAGAAGATTAAATAGAAAACACAACATTTACTTGTGGCATTAAAAAAAAGTTTATTCTTGAATTGTTTGGAGGGGATGATGGTTCTTGGCACTGTTCTTTCTCTAATCCTCCTTTTTTCAAGAACTGTATGCAGCATAGCCATTCCTGAACACTTGAGTGACCTAGAGACATGTCACAAGTGAAGCTGCACCCTTGGGGCCTTCATCTGTGA
Organism: Falco naumanni; assembly: GCF_017639655.2. Taxonomy (NCBI): domain Eukaryota; kingdom Metazoa; phylum Chordata; class Aves; order Falconiformes; family Falconidae; genus Falco; species Falco naumanni. Next base: position 18,879,925 of record NC_054068.1, on the reverse strand, counting down.
GCTCTGACACCGCAGGTGGATGTGTGTGGCGTTCAGAGCAGCCCTAAGAGTTTGGGTTTGCTGACTTAGTCCGGAGAGAATGAGCACATACAGGCCTTGAACTGTAAACATGTACGCGAATACAATTAGTCATGCACAATTTCATCTCTCGTCATGTTCGTGTGGGTTAGTAAGTCAGAAAGCTCCTTCCCATGGTCTTGGTGCTAGACCAGCTCGGGTCCCTAAGCGGAGTGAGCAGGTGGGGCACCAGCAGATGGCATCCAAGAGTGCCCGTCCCGGGGGGTACAGCTCCTGACCACAGCCAAAACTACCCTCCCCACCTTTCCTGAAAACTCTTTGGGGTCTCCTGCTTCCGCCGTGCAACAAGTCACCTTCCACATCCTTCTTTAACTTGCTGCATTACTACTTGCAAGATTTTGGAAATGCTGCCTTCCGAATTAGTTATTGATTCCTTTAGAAACGGGCCTGGTAAAGGGTGATGATTCTGTCGGCGTTGCCTCTGTTTTGTATCCAGGCAGCTCCAGGCATGAGTGTGATTTTGTTCCTGCTGTGCCCTCCCACATAGGTAGAACTGCATCTGGATGTGTTTGAAACAGCTGCACTAATAACAAAGAGGACTTTACCCTCTGTTAGCCCCAGGCCCTTAAACACTGCAGAAGTCTAGATCTTGATTCCCAACAGAAGGATTAGACATATGACTTCTGTTGTACGTAGTATATTTATACATAGGTCAGCTTTTTCCGCAGATGTAGGATCATCCCTTTCTTTGGAGGCTGTGGAGCATTGGCTCAGCTTGAGTAAAACCTAAAGACAGCAGATGCCTTAGCCAAGATATTTGCTGCTCAATGCTATTGATGTTCAAAACTGCAGTGTGTCGGTTTGCCAGAGAGACAGAGGAGGTGGATGACACCTGAAAGACACTTGGGATTATCCCATGGCTCCGCCGTTGCCCTGAGGAGCATGATTCCACTTCCAGCAGTGATGCCCTACTTCATCGCACTGGGCTTACTTGGCTAATCCCAGAGGTGGCAGCCATAAATACTGATAATTAACGCTGACAGTTAATACTTGCAATGTGAAAAATAATTCCTCTTGCCTCCCTCTTGAAGCTATCCAGTAATTACCATGATCCCTGTTTTGCGTAATCGCAGTATGTGCCACTCGTTTGCTCTCCTAACCAACAGTAATCTTCAGCGGTGGTAATGCACGCTGGGTTGCGTACGTGCCTGGATCAGCCAGCTGTCGAGATGCCAAGCAGGCGCTTATGCATGGCAGCGCTACGGAACTGTTACTTAAAACACAAAACCATGATCTGAGAGATGGGGCAAAGTAAGGGCAGAGCCTCCCTCCAGGCTTGCTGCTGTCCTCCTGCAGGTGCATCAGTGTGGCACACGTTACTGGGCCAGGAAACTGCCATAAAGTGTCTCTGTCCCATCGAGCTGCTCCTTCCCATTCACTCCCGCCCCACTTTCATGGCTCGTTGCCGTCAACATGGGCACACGGCAGCCTGCATCACCAAAATGATGCCTCTTGGAAATCGCCCTTGTTTGTAGGGGAGGGAGCAGAAGCAACTGACACTGGCTCTGCCACTGGAACTGATGCATCATGCAGCTACACCCAGGTTTCTGTCTCTCTCTCTCTCTTGTGTCTTATCCTCACCTTCAGTTCAGCAAGAGTCGGGTCAGGCGGCGAGGAAGGGTTAATGTGAAAAAGCAGAGAGTGGCGTTGCTCCCAGGATGCTCCCAGGATCGTCCCAGAGGCGACAGGATGGCTTGCTTCCACACCTTCAAATATCGTTGAGATGGACTTTTTAAATTCAAATTATGTAATGTGTTTGGGGACTATTTAAAGTACACATTATCGACAGCCCTTACATTTGATAGTATTAGTAAGTATTTAGGGGATTTTTTTAAAGGCGAAGTATTGACAGAAAAGACTGTAACAGCTACTTCTGGGCCATTACAATTTATCTTCTAAATCAGTCTGGCTTTATGGTTCACTGACATGTTTCACCCTATTACCTACTAAAGGGTGGTTAATGACAATGTGTGGCTACACACGATACTAGAGCGTGTGTGACACAGCACATCTATGATGCAAAGGCCTGGCAGGGAAGTGCTCCTCTGAGGAAAGCTGTTTGCAGCAGGTCTTCGCAGGGCTGGGTCTTAATTGCTACGTAATAGAATAATACGTTGAATTTGACCCCTCGCAGTGATGTCTAAGCTTGCAGATGGGTCAAATTGTGGTAAACCTTGGGTGAAGTACAAACCCTGGCATTACAGGCTTCTATATAGTAACTGGGGGGCAAGAGCTACAGTGGGTAGTAAGTGGCCTGGCTCTGCTGACTGCAGTGGGGAAGCACAGGTCGGTACTTGCTGTTTCTGGGCGATGCAGAGCTTTCTCCTCAAAGGCACCACTTTCAATTCAGCCCTAGATTAGTCATGAATGGAGGTCATTTTAGGGTTATTTGAGTGTGTGGGTAAAACTAGTCAGTTACAAACAGCAGAGTCACAAATAGCATTCACCTCTACAGGGGTCCTTATTGGAAATGTTTTCGGAGCAAGAGAAAATAAGGACGCAGCACTGCCCAAAATAACCCCGGTCTGTAAATAATATAAACTTGATGTCTTGATCCTTACTGGTCATATTCTGGTCACCAAGAACATTCCTGGGGTTTTGTTGCTTTTGCATTTTTTCTTATTGAAATTAAAAGCAATTGATATGCACCTGAAGTCAGCTGTCTCCTGCCAAAAGGCATTTTCTTCTTTATCCAGAGAATTGTTTAGAGTTGGGCTTTCCTTCTCCCCTCCCGATTCCAAAGCACTCCAGGAGCAAAATGGATGTGGATTCGCTCACCCGTAGCAGAGCCCCACCTTTCCGAGGTGAACTCGGTAGACTTTCACACACATATAATGGCCCAGGTGTGAACAACAGAGTGAGGTTTTCCCTTGAAAACATTTCATTCCCAAGGGACAGGTGTGCATCGCCACCTCTTTTAACTTCTGGCCACCAGTACTAGAGACCTTTTCTGGAAGCAGCCGGCAGAGAGGCTGAGTTGTGCCGAGGCCTGTCTCTTGTTCTTTCAGCACTGAGCTACCTTTTCACAGCCATCTTTTCAATTGCCAGCTATCTCCCATTAATCCTCATCTTGCCCTGTGGCATGACTGAGTTGTTTGGACCGTAAGGGCTGTTCTGTTTCCACCATAAGCCATCCTGCCAGGATGCAGGGCTGCTTCGGACGAGCGAGACCGTTTTCTCCTCTTTTTGTTTGCACTAGATTTCCTGCACCCCCAGCGAGTGCCGTTCAGTCCCTCGGTTAACATTTACACTGCAATCAGCATCCTGCGCCCTGTTCTATTTTCTGCAGACATGTAAATAGAAGCCTTTTGTAAACTGCGTTTAATGATAGCGCCGTATTATGGGTTGTCTAAAACAGTGTCAAGGGATCCTGTTTCCTTTTAACTTCACCATTTGGCTAAGGTGTAATCTACAGTACGTCAACACAACACATCTCTCTATTGAGTGTTGAGGTGAGATACAAAGCTTTCAAAGCAGGCAGATTCTTTTACTGTTTCTTGGTTTCCTCAAGCACTTTGTACATGAAAGATTGTTTCCTTATCTCTTGGAAAAGCTTTTGGATGAAATTAACCCCAGTCTAGAGGGTCAGCCTAACGGCCTCTGTACTACTTAAGTCCTACTTAGAGCCTATTCTCAGCGCTTAAATTGGATTTGTATGGTGCACAAGGTGCATTTCCCTCTGTGGATAGGTAAAAATGAAAGATATCATAATTTGTACTTAGTAATGAATTCAGTTCCTGCCCGGATCTATTTTACATGGCTTTGGGGGGGTGGGGGGGGTGGGGGTGGGAATTCTGAAGAAGGAAGTCACTAACTGCGTACAGCTTTCAGAGGCTCTCCAGCAAACACGAGAAACTGGGCTTGCCTGAAGAGGAGCCGCTCGCCCCTGCTGCCGCCGCCAGCCGTGCTTTGTGTCGGGGAAGTGCTCGCGTTATCGCAGGTGCTGATAGCACACAGGGAGCAGCAGGAACAGGGTTTGCCACCACAGGCCCCGGTCCCATGCGGCTGGCCTAGGGGAGTGCAGCCTTAGGCCCTCACCGGGAGCTCTTGGGGGTGATGTACCCTGGGGCAGCTGGCAGTGAGAAACCTCAATTTGCAGCAAAATTCAGGGAAGCAACTGCAGCTGCTCTCCAGACACTTCTGAAAGAGAAATGTTGATGGCTTCTCATGTCATGTTTCCCCTTTCAACCCCTGCAGCTGAATTACACAGCTCTGTGTTCAACTAGAAGAAATTTAGAAGAAATCTGTTGGGAACCGCAGATTAAACTGTCTCAATCTACAAGTACACTTGATATTGGAGGAACAGTCTCAAATGTCTCTTCCTTTCTTGAGAACTCTAGGTAGGGCTATTCATTGTTTGATATCAGAGCAGAATAAATCCAAAATGCTACCCTAACGTGACGCTGTGGACATGACTGGTTAGGTACAGGTATATATGGGAGAATCAGGCTTCAGATGAACACTGAAGGGACCTAATAGGACATTTCTCCACCCTGGTTTTCTCCAGCTGACTTTGTGGTCAGCTGGGGCAGGTTGCTGCCTACTGCCTGTGGCGTACCTATGTTTCAGCTAGAATATGGCCCTTCTGTTACCAATTAAGTCAGCCTGGCACTTGTCAACTTCTAAATTCAGGTTGTCATTTTGGACATTTATAAATGGAAACAAAGCTGTGTTTCTCCATCGTGCTTCTAAATAAGTTCAAAAACAATGCTAACTCCATTTTAAGCATCGACTCCACCCAGCAATCTTATTTCCCTTTTTGGTAAATTGATCTTTCTGTTATAATGTGCGGCCTCAGAAGTTTCAATGATAGAAAATCACTTTCCTCTTCCACCTTAGGATCTGTGAAGCTAACCTTGCTTGACCACCTAGTTCAGGAAGTTCATCTGAATGTAGTAGAGGTTGGATAAGGGACAGTTGCGTTGTAAGTGGTTTGAGTTATTTCTCGATGTCTGTGGTTTGGTTCAAACGTCAGCTATGGAATTAGGAGCCTCATCTCAGAAAGGATGAGTGCTGCTATGGGCCAGCTTAAATCATTTCTGTCTCAGTGTGGTGAAGAATTAGTAAGACCAAATTCTAGTACTAGTTTATTGGTGCCGGTGAATCCTTTTCTAAGAATTCAGTCTGTGTACTTTATTAGATCCAAATAAAATTATAGACGGGTAGTTAGCACATCTGGGGAGGTACTCAACTCTTTCAAGGATCTGGTCTTTACAGTGTGCTTATGATTGTATCCAGAATCTTTAGAGTCTTCTGCGTACAAAGTGAAATACAAAAGCTCGGCTCGTAGGAGCAAGCAGGAAAGGTTTGCAGAAGCAGCATCTGGCACTGGTAAAATACAGAACGTATTTAGTAAATGTCAGTTTTCTTTCTGTAATTCAGGTACTTGGGTGTCATTTCTGTCTCATCTGCTCAGCTTATGAATGACACATGAGGGGTCTCTTTCCAGCAGAGTTGCGGTATGTACAAGCCTGCTCAGATACTGGTGGGAACCAAGCCATGGGGGAGTGGAGATCCACACTGACTAATTTGCTGGGAGTGAGCCCCACCCTCAGCTGGAATCCCTGTTAATGTAATAATCATCCAGAACTGGGAGTGTTAATGGCAAAAAAAAGCCCTGGGAGAACAAGCGCTACAGGAGGAGGTGAAAGATGTGGGCAGATTAAAAAATAGAGCGCCAAATTCTTGGCTAGAGTAAATAAATAAAACTCTTTTGAAGCTACTGGCGAGACACCAGGTAACCTGACCCAAAATTTGTACAGGTGGGTGAGTCCTTGCAGGACAAACCTCCATATGTTTGTCATTATATTTAAGATATCTCACAGCCGCTCAAGCCCTGCTCTTCCACAGCCTTCCCCTTCTGTTGGGCAGAAAAGGGAACAATGTGCAGAAGGCTTCTCCTCGGAGATGGTAGTGCCACAATATGGAGCTCTGGATGGGATGAAAACCCACCTCCTTTTCCTTGCAGATTTTTCTAACCTAGCTCCTAACCTTTTGCTGCCTAGCTGCAGCAAAGCCCCCGGGAGGGTGGTGCTGGCACGGCCGGGGGCGAGAGGAGCAGCTGTGGGAATGGGCAGCAGGAGGCGGAGGACCCTGCACCCTGCCCCTGCAGCTGCGCAGGCAGGAGGAGCCCGTGCACAAGGTGCTGTGTGAAGCGGTGTCTGAAAGTTGGCCTGACATGCAAAGAAATGCCTTTCAGTCCATCCATCCACCTTGCAGCATTCCTTAAAGCCTCTAAAAAGACAGTCCTCCAGTAAGAAAAAGGAAAACAAGTAAACCACAAATCAATGTAATATTTGGCTTGGCTTTGGGAGTTATTTCTCTGAAAATATTTAAGGCTATTATGAGTAACGTGGTGTTTAGTTTTCTGCTAATGTAACAACTGAAGAAAAATGCATTTTGCTCTCGTCTTGCTTATTAGTCAATGGAAACTATAACCACAAAGAGTACAACTCCATTTAACCACTGTATTAAATATTAAACCCAAAACTGTCATTACCAATTATTTTCAATAGGACATAATGGTTTGAGGGTTAAGTAATACGGACCAGGAGCCAATGGATCAGTCTAATCAAATGAAAGTATTCCTAATGGGATAGTGCTGCATGGGAAGGTGCAGTGATGCTGAACCTTGGTTTCTAACACTGGGACGATTTGATGTCAAGCATTTTCCTGCCTTTTGTTCCTTCCTGGCTAACTTACTCTAATGCTGCTGATGATGAAGGTGAGGCTGATTCAGGGAGGCAGAGACCAAAAGCTTGGAAACTTTTAGATTTAGCATGTATATCTTCTGACAGGACTGATGGGCCAGCATATTACCCCATTCACTCTGTAAAATGCTTGTTGAGCAAGATTAGAATTTCTCTGCCTGAAGAGACGTAATCAGATCGAAACAAACCCTGCGGTGCCTGTACTTGGGAGCAAAAGGCTGAACACCCCATTTGAAGGTTGCAGGTAACAAGATGCTATTAGTAGTCAGAGGTGATCCTGTACAACGACTTATATTTATAGATAGAAACTTATAAATATGTATTTAATAAAATCCTGCTCACATTAGAAAAATCCAGTGGTGATGGTCAGACACAGCAGGCTGGATCTTTATGGCCGTGTTAGCAATCTGCCAGGAGAGGGTTTTCAAGTGTTCTGTATCTACAAGTGTGAGTAAAACCAGGTAGTGCCCAGCTCTGTCCGTGGCAGCAGGAGGCCATGCAGAGACCCACGTTCTGCTACAAACCCTATGACTCTGGACCTGCTCCTGTACTCTCCAAAGCACTTTGGTATGTGCTGAAGTTCTCTTCCAATTCAGATAGAAATTAGCTTCCATACTGGGCCTGGCCTGGCTTCTTCCGTAGGCTGATGGATCCTGGACACATGGGTTTCTCCATCATCCACTAAGAGCTGCCAGGCAGCAGGCGGGGAGGGTCCTGCCGAGTCGGCGCAGCCAGAGCCTGCTGGTGATTTGTCTGGAGCTCCGTGCATGCAGCAAAAGTCTGTGAAATATGTTAGATTCTCATCTGCTTTCTTCTAGTGAAACCAGGTTTTGTCAGAAAGATTCCTGACCAGGGCTAGCCTTATTGTTCTCATGGTTCAGCTGAGGTCAGTAATGCATGTAATCAGTACCAGGGTGTGGATGCATCTGGCAAGTAATGGCAATACCCCAGCCTGTGAAGATTTTCCTCTGAATGACAGTGCTATAATTAAGTCTCCAAATTCAGGACTCTGAGCCAGAATTGAACTTCGGGAACTTCATAGAGGTAGGGGCCAGCTGTGAAGCTCATCTAGGGATGTGGATTGCAATTTCCCAAAGCCCTGGGGCAGTTTGGTTCTGAGGGAAGATGCTCAGGAGCTGTATAAAGAGATTGAGCAAAGATAGCAAGTTCTCTCTCACAGCCCTAGACTGAGTAAACAGGTTTGCAATAATCAGCTGTTGACAGATGGCAGCAAAACACCTGTGAGTGACTAAACTTTTCAGCCACTTAGTCAGAGCTCCAGGAAAACTTGGTGCTGATTCTCAGAAATGAGAAGCAGATCTTCTAACATGCTGTGTCTCTTGCAGCTTTCTTCTTTAGCCACAATAAAATGCCTATGGATGAAGCGCATGGAGGTTCATCGAATTCATGTGGCACTGGTTTAAGCCTACTTTTAAAATATGTCAGATGTAACACTAATCTTGATGCAACCGCACTGTAATTAGTGTTTGGCTCACCACACTTTAGTAAATGCACCTGACTCAGCTGTTTCCCAGTTAGATATCATTATGCTTTGAAGCTGTATTTACCATCTGCAGCTGAAATATTTGCTTAAAAGTACCCCGTAGACAATAAGGCATTGGCCCTATTGTGTTACTTTTGCTTTGTTTGTACAATGACCCAGACGCATACCCAAAAGATGACCGTTTGTTTACAAGTGTTAGAGCCTCCATACCTTTTGGGGTGGCTTGCTTGACTTTCTGAAGGGATCGTTCCCCAGGACAACAAAGAGGAGTTCCTAATTGGACCTTTTGATAAATTACAGGCTCCCATTACAGGGCCATTTTAAAATGGCTATAGTGGGAGGCTTTTGCTCAATTGCATGAGAACAAGACGAGGGTAGGGTGGACGAAATAACCGCGATATGCTTGACAGAGGGCTCTGTGTCAAAGCTGGGCTGACCTCCAGACTAGACCCTCAGGGCTGGTGCTGGCTGTCATGTGGAGATGGAAAGTTCAGGCTGTCGTACTTTTGGCGGTGCACACAAACCGTGGCATGAAGGGGCCGTCGGGGCTGCTTCCCCAAAGGACATCACGGGGCTTCACACCTGCTCTGTCCCACAGACCACCAGAAACCAGTGCGCGATCGGCACCGGGTCCGCCTCCAGGAGTTCATGTCCAGTCTTACATTACTTTCTTCAAGTTCTAGCTTGTGGCTTCCAATGGTGAGGGAAGTATCTCAGTTTTCATGTAGAAAGAGAGGGTTTCGTTCTTGTGATTATGAAGAAGAGCCTGAAAACGTGAACTTTAAAAGCTCAAAACCCAGAAGGCATTTAGGTGTGATTTATGTGTGTGACTCCTGCTTTATGGTTTTCCAATGCTGAGGGTTAGCAAGCAACACAGCCAGCTTTGTTTTATGAGGTAAAGTGGAGCTGGAACACTTCAGATAATGGAAAGTCCCTGGTAACACCAATACAGCTGGTTCCTGCACTGCTCCCGGCTGCAGCTGTTTGCAAAGGGCTCTTATCTCGGCTCCCGCACACCCGGCTCCAGCGTGCAGCCGGGGCTGTGCAGCGTGCGGCCGGGGCGGCGGCCGGGCATCCAGGACCCTTGCAAATGGGGACAGAGGCATCCCAGTGATGCGCTGAAAGCATGGGGCTGGGGGAGGCGAGTGGGAGCCGTGGGCAGCCCACCGCCTCCGTGCACGGCTGCCCCGGTGGTTTGCACGCAGGCAGCTCGGGGTGCCTGTACTTGTAGTAGTCTGCAAACCAGATCACCTGGCCCCGGATGATGTGCCGATCACATGTTGATGACTGTACAGCGAGGAAAAAAATGGTGCTTTTTCTACAGAGGTCAGATACCCTGACTGGGCATCATTTAACTCCTAATCTGTGGATCTGGGTTGCAGGCTTGGAAAACGCTTTACTCACTGGCAAAGCCCTCTGCAGATGTGTCTACTCATCTGCTGGAGTTTACAAGAAAATATGACCCTTGTGCCTACATCCCTGGACTGAGCGGGGTTGGATTTCATTCACTGTGTGCGCGGAGAGATGATGGATACGTGATTTTCAGGGCCAAGTTAACCCTTCAGCATGCAGTTTTGCCTTATTGCGTGTACTTGACACACATGTTGGGGGTAAACTGTAGATAAGCTTTTCCTTTATTACATTTTCAAGAGCTTGAAGATCCATACTGGCACCCATAGGGTCTTTTTTCTTATTTCCACTTCAGTAATATAATTTCAGACATTCAGAAGCCATGAGAATTGCTTGAAAATAGTGAGGGTCTGTCTGGATAGATTAGGAATTTTGGGTGTTTAACTTCCCAGCCATTGGGTTGGATGTGTTTCCCGTGTTAAATCTTTGTTCTACAACGACGGGGCCAACAAAGATATTTCTTGCTGCTGTCAGTACTTGTATTTGCTTTAGACTTTAAAGGCCTTTGTCCTCCTTTCCCTTCCCAAAACTCACATGCGTGTGAACTAGAAATGCATACTCTTACCCAGTGGTTACCTTGTGTAGGTATGGGCTAGTTTACTCCTCGCTTGCTGCACAGTGTAACCCACCACTGCACAGCCAGAGCCTGAGTGGCTCGTAGCTACCTGTTCACGTGCTCCTACTGCGTGCTAATTTTTCAGCTGTGTTTTCTTCCTGCCGCTGTATGAGCCTTTCTGTGCATTCATTAGCAGCAGGGTACAGGTACGGTGCAGTGCATGTGAACCCAGTTTTGAGCTGTCCATCTTTTCTACCCTGGGTGCTCAACATCATTCCTAATCTGCACTCAGGCTGCTCCAGGGAAAAGGTAGAGCTTTCACTGAGCAGGAAACCTATAGCTTGAAGATGTAAGTTAAAAGATGCAGTCAGAGGCTTTCTTCTTGCAAATAAGAGTGAGATTACAATGTTTAAGATAAGCTTAATTAAGAGGACACTCAAATATACGTAGGATTTCACTTTCATGTAGAAGAATTATGCCAAATTATAATATTTCTTTGCAGTCATATCAATGACAGCGTAGGTATAAAACCTAAGAGAATTACCTCTTTAATATCTACTTTCCTGTGGCAAAAAAGATCAATTTATTTGAATTGGTACATTTGCTTTATTTGAAACTTTAAATTCATCACATTTCCAGGAAACTCTAAAGTGGCATTTTACTGGGCTTTCTCTTTTTCACCAGCAGGGAGACCATCTCTTACTATTTCAATAAAATGAGAGTTCTTTATTATTATTATTTATTTTAATACCAACCATAGCTATGACATTGTGAACGGAGCTGCTGTGTTATTAAACTTCTTAATAAAAATGTAGCTCCCTCTTCTGCTGACCTAGATAATTAGCTGTTGATATCTTAAGGAAAAGAATTTACAAATATGTGTTCAAAATTGCAGCCTATTTCATTTTCTCATTGCACAGATTTGTGAATATGTGACCAAAACTCCTTCTATGTTTCTGTGCTAGCAGTGTTAACTGGGCGAGCATTTCATAGACATGAACGGTTTGCGTTTTCTAAGCATACTAATAGTGTGTTCCAACATAAAAACGTGTTTTAATTATGGTGCTGCAATAGCTGCGTAGCATTATTAAGTTAACATTTATATTTAAATTATGTTCCATTTTGCTATACAGGGAGAGAGAGTGTAGTTGGTTCTTTCCTCAGGCTTTAGTGCAAAAGTCCAAGCACCATTCTTAATGCATCTTGCAGTGTGGCTGTGGAGATGGCCCTTCTCTTTAAATTGCTCAATCTTATCAGAGTCATTAGTGAGTTCAGAGTAAGCAATCAAAAGCCACTCTGCTACAAAGTCCCCAAGCTTCCCTTATTACATTATATTTTAAATTACTCAAGACACCGGGAAAAAAAAGGGGGGGGGGGGGGGGGGGGGGGTGGGGGCGGGGGAAGGAAAAAAGCCCACTAATTACCAGCAATAAACAGTCTTGGCTGTAAACTTCAGCTTTCAGGTAAATTTGCATGCTTTCACCAGTTCAGAATCTGTCCATATTATAATCCTCATTATGAAACGAGCATACTACAGCCTCTGAAGAAATCACTGTAATAAATGAGCTTTGCGTTCACAAGATGAGTTCCCACATGTGTGAAAATGTTAATAGTCCCGTGACTGAATTCAATGACATAATGAATCTGCAGTGGAAAATCATTCTGCATCAAGCAAAGACAGGCATAACTGTGCCGGGCTGTTCTTGGCAGACAGGACATTTTGTATCTCAAGTTAGGAAAAGAAAATAATTGCAGTTAAGTGTCAGTGTGCACTAACTGGGCATTAAGGGCTAGATCTTGAGGCTATTTTATTCTGCTTGTTGCTACACCTGATTGAAAAACGTTGCTTGAGAGTAAACAGAATGAGAAACCTACTTGAAGAAGACTCTAAGATCAAAGATAGATACCCTTTTAACCCTGAGTCTCATCAGGCATGTTTATAAGATCTTTTTTAACCAGATGTGAACAAACTCCTTCCAGTCTTGCTGCCTTTGGGACTGAAACCAGCTGTAAGATAACAACAACGCACCGGCAGTGCGATCCCATGTCTATGCACTGTCGGAAGTGTTAGTCCATACAGCAGCTTTACAGTTGTTTCTTTGGCATGTTTCAGGTAAACATGAAACGCTGGTACTGTGCAGATGATTAGAAAATTGAGTGCAACTCAGAGTGTGTCCAGACTTTCTGGTACTAAGACAGTTGCAGGTGTAAGAATTGTTTTGGACACCATGTTAGTAAAATTGGTTTGTGCATTTAGAAGCGAAGGAAAAGTGGTGGAACTGTTAGTACTAAATCATGAGTGCTGTTCTGTTTGAAAGTACGATCGGTTAGCTATAAATTCACAACAGACTTAATGCCTCTTAAATATAGGACTAGCCAAACCGATTCAGAAGCTGAATGACACCAGCCTTGAAATATATGAGTGCACTTGTAATTCCTTTGCAAAAGGACTAGAGGAGGAGAAGTGGGACTGAAATGAGAGGAGTTTGTCTTCCACGGGCACCTTTCCTTCTGTCCAAAATAGTAAGGGTCAGAATTACAATACGCTGAATTTAGGAATCCCCAAAACATACAACCCAGAACCACTTTTTATGAGATGAAGTCTCCAGCATCGGTTTGGCAGATCTAGCTGAGTTCAGTTTGGGGGTCCAGCCCACATCTCCCTCTATTCAGGGAATTAGACTGACCAAAACTTACAGGAAAAGAAATCTGAGAGTTTGATACAACTCCTGCAAGCATATCCACTTTGTTGTATATACTGCCTGAGAAAAATAACCCTACAAAATATAACCTATGCTGAAAGAATGCTTTAATTGTTTGTGAGTCAAGTAGTTCAGTGTTCTGGCATATAATTTTGTTGTTGGTCCTTTAAGTCCAACAAGTATATGTGTTTTGAAGTTCTGAATGTGCGTTGCAGGAGCATGTTCCTTAGCTTTCAAGTTCTGTGCTGCTGCTTCTTGGGCGTTTTGTGCAATCAATTTATGAACTATCTTACAGAATTAATCACATACCTTCTTTTCTCATGGGTCACCAATCAACTTCGAAGGCTGGGCTTTAAGATGTGCATCCGTCATACTGCTACTTGATTTAAAGAAGTAGGCAGTCTGTTCTTTTCTGATAGAGGAGAAGAAAATGGGTATACTGTTGGTAGCTCTATCATTTGGTACTTTGCCTGTCAGGAGAAATGTTTTGGACCTGTGGCTGTCAGTGGGAGATGTGTCAGGTTGTGACATGCAGCCGTCATGGATGAAGAGATCTAGAGTTCCTGGTTCTTGGCTCCTCTCTGTTGCCTCTTCGCATAAATTGTCAATTATTCTGAGAAAGAATCCTTTACCCTCCCTCTCTCTCTGAAGAAGCACTAGGTAGGCTGGGGGTGCCCAGTGGTTGTGATGGCTGGGTAGCATGCAGAGAAGTGGTATCAAATGCCAAGCGCCTGAACTAAGATACACCAAGCCTTCTTGATGTGTTGATGCAATGCATTCATGTTTCACATGACCTACTTTAAAAAAAAAAAAAAAAAAGCAGCCACTTTGAGCCATAAAAATGTCAGAGTCTAATTGTGAAGGGAGGTGAACAAGCTATCATAAGATAAAAGCAAATGAAATGATGTCTCACAAATTCTTGAAACCTACTGTGAAAACAAGCGAGAACTGGAGCCTGAGCCAAGATGTCTTGGAAACAGTGCTGCGTGTCAAGAGGACACTGAAATCCATAGGCTTCCAGCTGCTTTCCCTTGGTCTTAGGGGCATGGACATTTGTTAAGGTAAATCAGGACCTAGAGAATCCAGCAGAGGTAAACCTGGAGCGGAGGTATTGTGCCAGCATATGAGGAAAGAGCCTGGCATTTCTATTGCTCATCTTATAAAAGATGGCACAGGGATTATATTTAACTGCAAAAGCACAATGCTTTGAAGTGCAAATATGGACTGCATATTGCAGTCAATGATCCAAATGTTCCTATCATGATGGTCAGAGTGATCCTCCTTGTGACATTTCACAAGGGGATAAAATAGGAGGAGGGAAAACTTTTGAGGGTAATATCGAAGCACGTTCAGCAAACAACACAGGCTCAAAACAAAGCAGCAGTGCTGAAAGGAGATCTAGTTATGTTCAGGTAACTATTTGGTTAAAATAAACACACCATCTACTGGCACACATCTTAGGTGCAGCCCTGTTCATAATTGAATAGAACTGGTCAAGTTGTTGGTCTGCCCAAGACTTTCAGTTTGCACCTTGTAACAGCTGGTGTGTGTTAGTTGTTGCAGCTGAGATCACTTAAAAGTGTATTTGGTTTTTTTGCTGAATGTTCTGTTTTTATTATTCTACCTCTCCTCTTTGGTTTACTGTCACTGATTCTCAGCCATAAATCCAGAATTATTCATTTTAACCAGGTTTGCTGAAATTCTTAAATGACCTGCTTCACTACAACTTCTGCTGTGTTAGATGTCAGTCCAGCATGGAGCTGGGGGAGGGCAAAGCGCCCTTTGTGCCCGCAGGAGAAGCAGCAGTTTCTTCTTGCAGGATCTCCCCGAGGCAGCCTGTGGAATCAGTGTCCTGTTTCCTGCATCTCTTAATGGGCCCAGTTCACCTGGGTGCCTGTTGACCACTCACAGACGGTCAGAGCACCCTGCCCGCTATTTGGCGTTTTATGTTTCTGCTTTGCTTGGATTGCTGAGACTGAACTGGGCCAGTGGAGAGCTTTTGATGAGACAGCTTCCTTGAGGAAGGAGGCTGGAAGTAGGTCACCGCTGCTATCTGCTTCATCCTCAGTGGGAAAGATGCTCTCAGGGCGCTGGGGTATAAATGCCATACGCAGCTGGACCAGCCATTCCCTGCCCACCGTTCAGAGAACATCCTGTAGGAGAAGGCACCATCTTCCCCTTTTCAGAGCCAGCTGAAAGCTTTTCAGATAACACAGGCAAAATGAGTCGGGAAGTTTTGAGAGGGCAGGCTGCCCCCTCCCTGCAGACGCCCACCCCACAGCCCATAGTGAGAAGCGGGGCAGCAGCTGCCCAGCTGTGCTGTGCTGGACCACCATTTCATCTGTGCAGAAAGCTGACGCTGCCCGGCAGCGCTGCCCAGATCCTGCCAAATGATAATGGCTTCTCTCCTGCAGCCAAACATCTGATGGGGTGTTTCAGCTCGTGCTTTTCAGGCAGTGCTGTCTTTCCTCTTTGCATGCTCCCAACAGTAGTGCTTTGCTGTCCTCTACAGAGCAGAGCTTCTTTCTCTTTGCTTTCCCCCTCTTTTACTGAATTTAGTAATCTCTTTGCAGCCTGTTTGAGTCCCCGGAGGCTGCTCATAGTCATTGACTTCTGCATTCGTGTCTTTTTGAGTTATGCCCTCTCACTAGTAATTTTGTGGCTTTATTGGATTCCATCAACCTCGTTCAGGACATTTCATCGGCTACCCAGACAGATAGGCACGCTCTGGATCCAGGCTTTTATTGGCTAACTAGGGAACGGGTGATCCCGTTATTTCAGGCTGCTTACTTCTTTGTGAGTTTCAAGCAGGTCTTCTCGCATCCTGGCCAGCAATCTCACCAGTTCTTTCTGCTTTAGCACAACCCCTCACCTAAGTCAAAGGAACGTGAATTCCCTTTGGACCCAGCCCTCTGCGGCAAAGGCTGCCTGCACCCTGACGGGTGCAGTTTGCCATCCAGATCATCTCCACTTGCATTTTGTAAGCAAATCAGACAGTACAAACCTCCATCTATCAATTTTCCATGCTGTGTCAGACAACGTCTTCCACAGCCCCCTTACATTGAACCGGAGTGAATGCATCCTGAAACAATCCATATTACAGAGATAATTGCTTTGTTATATAAATATTATACCCATCAGGCATCTCCCTATCACTGTAAAGGTAAGGTTAGCAAGACTTGAGATTGCTGGAGCCATTAATCAGTCCATTCCAGTTCTTTCCCCTTTTGAAATTGAGTGGGGCGGTTAGGGGTCATTTATCAGTCTGTCCCAGACTGTACTTATGAATAATAAATGGTCACTAGACCTGGAGTTACGGCTCACTAAGAGCAAGACCTTTTGGTTTCATTGAATGAAACCACAATTGATTTCAAGGGTGGCAGGATCAGACTAACGCAGTTTTATTCACACGTGAACTGTAATCTGATAATAAATTAAAAAAAAAAAAATCTTGTTAACATTATTCCAGCATCATTTAAACAGGAAAATAACTTCAGAGGGATGGTGATTGGGTGCTGAGAATGGGTATGAGATGGAATAAATTGAGATTTAGTTGGGAGGGAGAGAGGAAATCGTGGAAAATGAAAAACGTATATGATTATATTTCACAGACATACATTTTTAACCCCTTAGTAGGGAAAGTTTTTTTCAGCGAACAGTTGTAAACAGTTCAGAGCAGTTCTTTACTAAGCTATTGGAGTTACAAATGGATTTGAGTTTAAAATGCCATCTAGCACTGTCTGTGTCCTGCACCGGGGTGTGTGGAGAGCACACAGCCCATCTCCTGATATGCGTGACTCGTATTAGTCTGATTTTCCTGAAACATAAGCTCGCAAGGTCAGCCAGAGGCAAGCCTGGAGTCAAGGCCTAGGTTAGATTGCAACTCCATAATTTTTCAGCATTTCCAGCTGCGGTGATCTTATCGGAAATCTGTGAATATTTGGTGGGTTTCTTAGTACTGTTTATTTCTGGAAATATGTGAAAATGTGATAGTCTCTCATTTCATTTATAAAATAAAGTTCTTAGACCTGGTGGTTGCAGAGGGAGATTTCAGATTGTGGTTAGGGTGAACACTAAGGGCTTTTACAAAAGCAGTCAGTGAAAATGCAGAAATAAATGTAAAATGCCTTTCTTTTTGTTTATTATTATCTCAGGCTTTTGAAAATTTGTGTTTGGCGATACTGCTTGCCTAAGTTTTGATTTGTGTTTAGCCTTTGTGCTTAGAACGGGCATTGTATAGCAGTCAAGGACTAGCAGACACAGTAACTCAGCCTTTCGTAAACCCAAATTGTACGTGCGAAGAGACAGCGTGCGCGTCTGCTGAGTGCTGCCTGGGCCGTGTGTTGCAGGGTCATCTGCTGAACGGCTGCTAATTCTGTGGGCCATAAACACCTGGAAAGGACAGGAAAGCCTTTGGTAGGTACAGCTCTTCTTCGGAGGGAGGCGAGCCCTCGTGCTGCCTGTGGCTGTGGGCTCCCCACTGAATCTGAGGAAACTCAAAGTGACTGTCATTGGATCCAGGCAGAGCGGGGCCCCGCGGGACGCACCTGCGTGGCACTAAGTTGGTGATAACAGGGGCTCGGATGACAGAAAATCCCAGGGGCCCATCTGCTTTTTTCTTAATATATTTTCTGGCAGGCCTAGTCATCATTCACTCTCTAATACAGACCTCACATATTGACAGGATTCCTGTTTATAAACGTATTGAAAGTCCATTTGTTACTGGGTCCAGCCTGGCCACTCTCAGAGCTATTGCCATCTGATGCACACACTGTGTTTTAGCTCAAAACAGGAATAGCCTGATGAAATTTCTTGCTAAAAGGGAAGTTACTGCACATGTACATTAGTTATTTTTCATTGCCTCAAGGGGAACCACAAATGTGTGTTGTTTCTAATTAATTGCTAGGTTATGTAAAGAGTGCTCCATATAGCAAAATGGAGCAGGATGCTTGACACGGCATTCAGGTTATTTTCCCTTACGCTGCTGAGCTTTCCCTGTTTTTCTCCCAGTCTCAAGTAGCTGTTCTTGTCCCAGTGAGTCCTGGTTCCAGTGGATGGTTGTATTTTTTTAGAGTGCAGATGTTTATAAGTAGACATTTATTTCCACAACGTTAGCCCTTCAGCACCTCGCTAGAGCATGAGGTTGGAGACTTCTCCTGAAGGAATGAGAAAGAGGAGCTTACTGGTGTTTGCATACAACTGTTTATCCTCCCAGAATCTCTATTTTGCCTTTAAGGTTTATTTCTTTTATAAGACCCATACTCAAGTTGTGTGTTCCTGGTCCTGCATCCATTTAGCACCCAGTGCCAGTCACTTAAGCCTGGGAAAAGTGAAAATTAAGTGTAAGTCTGTGCACTAGAAGCAATGGTCACTCTTTTAACGCACCTTCTGCAGGGTGGAGGTGGCGGTCTGAGGTGGAAGGACACAGCTCCCTGCTGTACACCAGCCATCCAGCTGGACTTGTCATGGGTGATGCAAAGACTTATGGCCTCCCATTGCGATCTCCGTGCCGTGACTATAGCTCAGGTGCAGTTAATGGTATTTGTCCTGGCTGTCAGAGGTAAGAGTGAGTGCAGGATAAAACCCGACATCTGCCAGGTTATGGAAATGTGTGCGTAGTGCGTTATGCCAGAGGTCAGACAGTGAAACTAGTCAAGGCAGGTACAGCACGTTGACCACAGGGGTGGGGGTAGGGGATCAAGAAATGGTTTTCAAGGCTATCCCAGGTGAGCTCACACACTCAGCTGCTGAGTTAACCCATTGAAAGGGCTCGTCTTCTCAGTGCTGCGTGGAGGCCAGCACACATCCCTCTGCTGGAGGGGATTACAGCAGTGGGGGTTGCTCAGAGCTGGATCAGATCCTTAGGACTAAGGGTGCTTGGGGTTTTTTATGGCCAAAACCCTCCTTGCACTCCTGGAGAAGAATATCAGGGGATGTTTGGGTTGTCTTTTGTTTCTGTTTTCTGCCATGTACAAAAGGGTTCTGGCGTAGACTGGACTTCTAGGTACTACCACGTTGCCAGTAATATTAACTTTAATTGGTGTTAAACCTCAGGTCGGTTATTGGATCTGGTATCTTTATGTTTAAATCTCTAACCCCCTCTCAAATGTTTATGGACTCACTATTGCCTTTGCTGAGCAGTACGTTCCATCTGTAATAGCCACTTTGTATACGCTGGGCAAGCACTAAAAACTGTTTTACATAGTATGTAGAAGTCCATATGTTGTCTGGAATCCTGCTCTGCTTTTCATGCAGAAAGAGAACAGAAGAAACAGCATGTATTTATTAAAGCCATATTTCTTCAGATAGCTTAACCTCTGCTTTATAAATTGTATTTAACATCAGTATCATATTCTGTCTTAATCTACTATTGCATTTTAAACTCTGTTCCCACGTCAGTTTGGAACGGTCCATGCAAATCAGTCCAATGGACAGAAAACAGGATGGTATTATATCGTGGCCCTTTAGTCTTATATCCAATTTTATGCTTTGTTGGGAGCAGAAGTCACACTATAACAATTCCTCAAAGGCTCAAAGCTAAAGGAACATTAATAACAGCAAGTGACTAAATGTAACGTCCATGTTGGAGGAAGGGAGCTTGTATCTGGTTCCATGCACTCTGTCTGATGCCTGGGACTTTTATCAACTAAAGCTGAGGGGGAATCTTTAAAAAGAAATATTTGAGTGAGAATGATTTATCATGTGACTGGGAAGAGTCCACTGGGAAAGGTGACTGGCCAAGTCCATGTTGACTAAGTAGATCAAGAATGAGTGCCACAGATATGCCTCAGTTTTAAATGCCTGTTTGCTGCTCTCATTAATCTGCTAAATTACCCAGCTCAAATTGCTTATGTGTAAGTGTTACATCAAGGTACACTATTTTGTATTAGCTGCCATATAAAAAGGAAACAGCCACTGAAGGTAGGAGAGAGTGAGGGTGAGTTATTGGCTGTTAAATAATCCAGCAACAAAGTACTTACTCATGGGGAACAAAAATTGCCAAGAAATATTCACATGGGTATCTGATAATGTCTAATTTGTTCCCAGAATCACACATCATTGTTTCTGCATACTCAGGAGAGAGGCAAAAACATCCAAGGAGAGAAACAAATATACACACAGACACACAAATAATTAACAGGCACGCAATCATAGAGTCCAGTATTAGATCTAGAATACAGTGAAGACACAGCATAAGAAATGTTTATTATGAGGAAAGATGAAAAAACTTGACATTAGGGCTGCCTGATCGCAGTTATGAATAACAATTCCTAAATCATCCATGGCAAACACTTCTTACAAAGGAAATGAATTGTTGCAACACAATACATCCTTGTTGTATCGATATGATTAGCTAGTTATCCATAACATGTTGTAATTTGTTTTGATTTTTAAGTGTTCTTTAGCTGCAGAGCCTTAATGAGGCTTCTCTAAATTGATTAGGAACTGCAAGATACAGCATGG
Source organism: Falco naumanni (assembly GCF_017639655.2). Taxonomy (NCBI): domain Eukaryota; kingdom Metazoa; phylum Chordata; class Aves; order Falconiformes; family Falconidae; genus Falco; species Falco naumanni. The sequence continues at coordinate 18,859,501 of NC_054068.1, read as the reverse complement.
TTCACAGATTATTTCAGAGAGCTGTCAAGATCCTGTGACTTTCATTTCATTGGATTTAATGATCGTTGGAAAAGGTGTGCATTACAGCCAGATACAATCACATTTGTCAGCATGATCCTTTTAAGTGCAATTCAATTAAAGTGTTATTCTCTAATTTTATTATTGCTCAAGCTGAGTGCTAATGCTGGCTACCAATAAAGCTACAGGTAGATAATGGTATACAATTTAATTTAACTAATTGGAGTTTAGTGATCTAACATGCTTTTCATATCTTAATTCCTTGAATAATCTTTGATTTTTGCATCTGCTACAATTCTTTTAATGGAAAAGGGCAACTGAAAACATCAGTTACATTTGAGATTAAATTATCTAGTAACATCTGCCTTTAACAGTGTATCAGTATGCATGCAATTTTTCTTCTATTACCTGCCGCTTGCATCCATTTTCCATTGTCAGTGTGCTTGACCTTGAAATTAATTTATCTAACTGTGCTTACATTCCTTATTAAGTTAACTGCAGCCTTGGAGTGCCAGAAACATTCTCACAGAGGGGATGCTGGCTAGATGACAAATTAAAGGGTCAGGAGCAGAGATAAACCAGTCCCTCCAAGTAGACAAAGCCCATATTTTTTCCTACGATTGTGAAGAGTTACAGATAAATAAAGTACAGATGCAACAGCACGTAGATACACGGTGATAAGATTATTTTATTTACTTGTAAACTCCTTACTGCTGCTTTCCTGTACCGATGTCTTTGTTGGTTTCTTGTGTCTGCTTTATTTTGGGACATGGATATTAACACTTGAAAACTGAGGAGCAGCTAAGTTACCTTCAGTGCAGATTTAAATCAGGACGTTCTGTGACTGCAGTGCCTCAAGCTCTCTGAGTCAGTCCAGGTGTTCTGCTGCAAATGGGGTGAACCTTAAAATATTTCATCAAAGCACAACCAAAAGTGAACTCCAAGAAGGTGGTGCTGCCCTGTCTTTTCTAGGGATCTGTTTTGCCTGTGTTGACCAGCACCCTACATATGGTTATGGTCTCTTGATGTAAACTGTGACATTTTGAATTAGGCACACTTTTCTATATTTTTCTATATAGAAAATGGAAGACGTTTAGGCCACGTTGCCTTGTGCAGCAGGATAGTTTTATTTTGGGGTCTCTCTGCTCGCTTTCTTTTTTCCAGAGCCCTGGTATTAGTGCAAAAAAAGGTTTCTGTATCCTTCAAGCGTGTTCCCATTTTCTGCCAGTGACAAAGCCGTTAAGTCACTCTTTGCCCGAAAGTTCCTGTAAGTGACTGCAGCAGCAGTACGTCTACAGAGCACTTGGAGTCTCTTTGGTTTCCTCTCTCTGCTACTTGCAGCAAACCCATTGCTCCGGTAAACAAATGCATCTCTGTCTTTAATGGGTTTGTGACATCTCTGTGACAAAGCAAAGTGCTATCATTCTCAAGATATAGATGGCAGTAAAGGCACAGGGGAGCACAAGGAGTTGCCTAAGGCTGTGCACAAAACTGGTGTGCGGGTTGTGCTGTACACAACAGGACCGCGATGAAACAGGAAAGTGACCCAGGTGTCCTCCTAATGGCCCCACCACCAGGCTTCTCCGGCAGAGGTGGCGGCTAGAACCAAAAAGTGAATTCTCCTTTTTCTGCTCTGTTACATACAGATGCATGTTCTTCCCTTGAAACAGCTTTTAAAAAGAAATCAAAAGCACTTACAAGCCCCCTTTCTGGATGTCATGAAGATTTTTTTACCAAATACAAAGAGGTTCCACCAAAAAAGCATTGTCTCTTTTTCTTCCGTGCTCTCCGGCTACGATTTTTCCAGAAAGAATGAGCACAAAGACCTTTCCCATATGTCCTTACTCAGCCGTGTACTCAATTGCGAGCTACACTTGATTATGGCACACTTTCAAAAATACATAATCCAGTATCTAACATCAGTCACTTGCCTAAAACCATAGTTGATCAGATAGTTGGGAAATCACAAAGTGTCCTTCTTCCCGGTGTGAGTCATTGCCTGCACTTGACATGATCTTTCACACTTTAGATGAATTGAGTCCAGATTTCAACAGCTGGCTTCTAGTTTAAAAAAAAAATAAATAAAAAAAAATCCAAGTATGTAAGAAAAGTAGCATTGATGTCAAAGGCAGGGTGGAGGGCTCACTGCGTGCATGCACATATTGGCCTTGCTTCGATTTATATGTGCTGCTGGCTGCAGTCTGTGGCTTGGCATTGGGATAAGCACGAGAAAGCCTTCGACACTACTGAGGCTACTGGTTGTTGATGCTGGGAATTCGCTGATTATTGGAAAATAGGTTGTGTTTAAAAAGTCTTGACAGGTGATTCATTTTGTCCCTGCTGTCTTTCAAACTCATGACACTGCTGATGCAACGTCGCTGCTCACATGTATAGGATTAGTTGGCTTAATTATGGTAATACACTGTTGAAGTTTTCCTGCTCTTCCTGCTGTGGCTGTAGAATATCTTTTGACTTCCTGGGACAACAAAATTTACTTATTCTGTCATTTGTACATTGTGGCTACTGTATCTGACGTTAGTATTTGATTGAACTACTTTTAAACTATGGATACTTCCTGGCAAAACTTTCCTAACTAGCTTAGCAGCATGCCACTTGATGATGCTGAGCTTAGCATGTCCTATCCCTCAACTAAATTCTTACAAATAAAATTCATCAAGACATACGTCTCCTTAAAAAGGCCAAGCTGGGTTCTGTATTTATAGTATTTTAATGACATCAGATCCAATTCACAGGGTAAAAAAAGGGTTGATGGGCCTTTACTAGCTGTGAACTTAGCCTAGGAACTAAGAACTGAGCTGGGCTGTCTCTGGGGTGTGCTAACCTGGAAATAAAGATCCTACTGATCAGATTCACTTCTCGCTCACCCAGCGCCAATCTCTTCCCTGAAGAGACTCATTTTTAAAATGAAATGAGCCACTAAACTACCCCAGTGCTGTCTGCCGTGGTGTTTTCTACAGAACTCGAAGTGAAAGAGATGCCATTGAAATGATGCATCTTCCTTCCATTTTCTTTGGCTATGAGGTCTGCAGAAGGATCCTGCAGAAAGTCTTGAACTTGAGTGTCAGTTAAAAAACAGCAAAATTTGCTTTTCACCATACTCAGGAGTTTTGTTGAGGTCACTTGAAATGTCTGTAATGCTGAAATATTTCAACAGATAATTTTACCCATATATAATCACAGCTATAACTGTTCCTTGAATTGCAATGTATCTGACTGAAATATTTGTATTTCTTTCATGTAACATTCCAGGTTGGTGTTCAGAGAAACTCTTGAGAAGCAGGAAGATACAGGTTTTGTAAACTAAACAGTGATATATTCACTCTCACTCAAACAGCTCTATTTATATTTTCCAACTGGGATAAATAGAGGAAACGTATTTAGATCTAAGTACTTTGTCATGATCCAGTGAAGTGTAGTCTGTACACCAGACCTAGCAAACTGTTAAATGATGCCGTGGGTGCAGTGCTAGTGGAATTTAAGATGAGAAGGTTTTATTTCATGTATGTTACTTTTTTTTGTTTCTTCTATCTTTTTCAGAAATGTTTTATTGCTTCTATCAATTGCAAGAGTACATAAAACTTTAATGATAAAGCAGTAAAAGAAATGATCTCCAAATATTACTGCAGATCCCTTGATAGATTTCTGTGCACTCTGCAACCTTTGTCTGAGCTAATTAAATAACAAGCAGAATAATTCTGGGGATGCTTACGGATAGCACTGCTGTGATGCTCTTTCACACAAGAATGGATTTATTTTTTTTTTCCTTAAATCTTCTTGTCTAGGAAGCAAATCCAGAGCCATTTAACCAAAGAGGTACCAATCCTAAATCTGCCTACAATGGTTAACACATTAATGGGAAGATAAATTAATGTGGAGGCAAAAAAATAATCAAGAATATAGTGAGGCATCATTAAGGCAGTGTGCAAATGAGTAGAAGTGGCAATAAAATGTTTTGTGGGTTCTGGAACATCTGCTTTTCTAAATCGTCATTAACATGATAAAGAGTCTATTTTTCTGTTCGGTGGGTTATGTGTATTGTCTTCTACAACTTGTGGTTGTGGAAGTTTCTGTTTTCCATCTGAGCTTCAAATACGCTATTCAACAGCTTTACTATTTGTGCCCAACTAAACTCTGAAGTCTGAAAAACATGTGTTTTCAGAATCCAGAACTTTTTGTTTCTAATCTGGCTAGTTTGTGTTACAGTAGTACAGCAAGGTCCCAAATGGATTTGGTGCTCTGATGAACTCGGCTCCAGTGTAGAGTGAAAGAGCCCTTGCACTGGAAAATGTGACATAAAAGGGAGAAAAAACTTAATTTAAAAGTGCCAAAAAAAGGGGAAACAGAAGCACTGGCTGGTAAAAGGGCTGCCCGCAGCTTTGCTATCAGCAGAACATCTGGTGAGCAGAAAATAAGATCGAGATTCCTTGCTGCCCAACGTATCCTGGCTGCCCATCCTTTTGCAGCGCTTCTCTGACAGAATAGAGCTTTGTTGTCTTTGCTGCCCTCGCAAGAGAAAAAGACGAGTATTTACTATCTCATGGACATATTTGAGTCTTGCCACCGTTTTAAATGCTCCAAGGGTGGGTAGGACTCCTAAATATTGCTAAGGCAAAGGTTTAACTGATGGGAAACCTAAATGTGTTTCCAACTACCATCTGATAGAACACACATAACTTGGACAGTGCGTTTTCAAGCCTCTGGCAGCATTTTAGGTATTCAAAGAGGTAAATATAAAATGCTTGCAGCAATTAACAAGAATATACAAACTATATATAAGGGCGCTTCAGCAGCCACATCAGAGACGGTTGAATTGCCCACACGATCCTAGGAAAGGCAGTTGGTCATTCATACCAGCGCCTGCTGCAAGCAAAGGCCGGGCAATCCGCGGTGAGAAAACTTATCTTCAGACTTCGCATGCTGTCCTCCAGCCGCCTGTCCCCCAGGTTGCTACCGTGTGTTTTCACAGAATGCCATGGCTTACTGCAGCCATGTAGGCGCTGATCTCGGCTATCGAGCAGATCAGATTCTGAGCGAGCCAAGAGGACCTGGAGGGCTTTGTAGATGAAAGCCACTGGGCTGAATGGTGTTCAGAGGCAGACGGCACCACGCTGAGCTCAGATGTAACCTGCTTAGTGTAGTTTACAGCTCCGGCTCTGTACTGACTGAAGCTTCCTCTGCGAGGGAGGAATTGGTTTTTTCTGTGAGGGAGCGAGGGATTTGTGTCACTTGCTCTGGTGGGAACAGAAAATGGCAAGCTAAGTGGGATGTCTCAGCTTTCTGTAGGTCGTGACAGTCCCCATGGCTCGAGCTGTCTCAGCATCATCTACGTTATCCCGGTGGGCTGCGTTTGCACAGATCTGCAGAGTATAGGGAATGTGAAGGACCCAACTTTGTATGTGTGTTCTCTAGATTGAAGGCTTGGCCAGGAGTCAGATTTGTCTTCCTCTGTGCACAGAGGCTGAAGTAAGACAGCAGTTGACTTGTAACAGTGAGTATTAATTCTTTGTAGTAACTGGTAGTAGAATTAAGTGAGCAATTTATTTCATTCTTGGAACAAGTTAGGATGCTCTTGAAGTAGAGCCCCTATCTACTAGCGTAGGACTCAGTGTAGCCTCTGTCATTTCAAGGGAGTGTTTCAGCTACGATTGGTGTTTATTTTAAAGCTGAGCTTTTGCCAAGGCAGGGCAAGAAAAGATGCAAACAGTTTCTGCATGGAGGTATTTGCTGCAATTGAGACACTAATATTTTCCTGCAGCTGATACAACTTCTCTCCTGCTCTGGTGATGACATGGTCTTGCAAAGCTTCCCAGAATCACAGACCTCTCCTTCCCAAATGCAGTAATTCCTGGAATGGCGATACTTTCAAGTGGTCGTTGGAGGTATCCAAAGTGATGCAGGTGTATTTTAGGATACTTGTGGCCTGGCTCATTTCTGGATTGTGGTGTTGTATATTTTTGCTTCTATTTTTAACCACTATGCTAGTTTGCAGAGAAGTTTTTTGTAATGTCAGTGTCTGCTGCAACACATGCTGCACGAATGATTCAACAAAGCTGTGTATTGTTTTTGAAAGCTGCATCAGCTCTGAGCGTAATGGCAAATTATGAGCAGTAGTGACCAGAAAAGAGCTGCACCCATGGTACTGTTTCCATTTGATTTGCTCTCAGCTTTTTAACTTTACCGCTTTGATTCGGAAATTCCCAGTGACCTCTGAAGAGTGGCAGGTTTTATCCTCTCCCCTGATGCTGGGGGCAGCTGGGTGTCAGCCCTCAGCACAGTTTGGAGTAGTCTCAGGGCTGTTGTAGCTGGTGCTTTCAGGGCAGGCTCCCGAGGGGTTGCTTTTTTTGTCCTAAGGTTGCCAGAACATCAGAAGCTTGTGTGTATGCCCTGACATTCCCTGCTGCCAGGGGCCAGGGAACTTTGCTGCCTGCATGGGCTTTTATGCATGAAGCAGTGCTGCCGGCAGAGCAGGATTTCCAGGTCCCTCACTGGCAACAACCTGGAGCATCTTTGTGTGCTGAGTCGACTGTGCCTCCTCCCAAGTAGGCTCTCTCTGAAGTCCCTCTGCTGTACCGCCGAACATGAAGTAGTTTGAAGTGAGGTTTCTTCTTTTTTTGTTTTTTTTCTTTTGGTTTTTTTTTTTGTTCCCCAGGTCGTTAGCATAAAATTCAAATAGGTTAAATATGATTCATCTCTCTAACACTGGGAGAGGACGGAGGTCTGGCTAGCCCAGGTAATCGTAGCAGAATTCAAAGCCCACCGATGTGCTTTCAAGCAGCAATAGGTTACTCATTACCGGAGCTTTGAACAGCTTCCCTGTGGGTTGTGTGTGTCTCAGCCACCATCACTACTGGCACCGATCAATTAGTGTCACAAGCAGTTTCAGAAAAGGGCCAAGCAGGGGATGTGTGTGGAGCTATTCTCCCACCTGCTGTTCTTACTGGTGAAGCTGGAGGGATCTGGCCTGCTGGCATGGTATCTGTTTGGGAGCTAATTAGTTTGGGAGATTACAGAAAGCAGGATATATAAGCCGCCCGATCGATCTCCTCCACTGTAAAGGGAATAGGTATATGTCATTTTCATAACACCGGCAGAAAAATTGAGTAGAGGCCAGATGTGCTCCCTGGCCACAGTCCGCAGCTGCCAGATCCAGGACCATGGAGTCTGGAGCAGATACCGCCCTGTGAATAGCTGGGGTGGGGGAAACTGCCCCTTTTGGAGGGAATCCCAGGCGAGCACGAGCAGCAGGCGGCCGTGGTGAATGCAGGAGGAGCCCCAGTGTGCATGATGCGCTTTGAACCCACTGCAGCCAGTCTTCTCCAGAGGGGCCACATCATGAGCCACCCTGTGCCGTTTGTCCCCACCCTGGTGCAGTCCCTTAGATTATGCCCCTCGCTTTTCCAGATGCTTCTCTCATTCTGCTTTCCATAGCCTGTGCCGTTTGGCTGCTGGAGGGGAGACTTGCGAAGTGTGCTCTATGCGGTACATCTCGCCAGTCAGGAGGCAGGGGGTTCTGGCTCCTACCTAATTACTCAGGTCAGTGGAAATAATGACAAGGTTTTTCTTAGATGTGCATTCAGAGAAGTCTGCAGTTAAGATTCTATCAAAAATGAAAAACAGTGTGCAGCAAAATAATTATTTTTGTAAGGCTTTTCAGTTTTTACTGATGATGAGGGAAACAGCGGGAGTTCGCAAAGGGAATATATTTTATTGATGCCGAGGAATTACTGCATCGGTATTAGAACTTCAGGGGCATGTAAATGTTCAGGACAGTGAAGCATTGCTTTGTTATGGAAAAATTATGCCTTTGAACAAGAGAGAAAAGATACATAAATGTTGTAGGAAAGTTATTTCTATGACTATCTGGGTGATTTGGAAACATGCTATTGCTCAATTGGGTCGTGGACAATTCTTGTCCTTCCTCTTATGCCATTCACCTCTATCTGTGGGATGCCTCTAAAAAAAAATAGTTTTTCACCTGCATTTAAAAAAAACCCAAGAGTCAGTGCCTGTTGAAGAATGAGTGATTAAGAATGGGATTCGCTTTAAGTCATTCTGTGGAGTTTGTATTCTTCTAAACTATTCCGAAGTTTTTTGTTTCAGTGAAGAAAGAGGAGTGCTTTCTTTTCCTTTGCCGTAGTGTCCCATTTCAGTGATCCAATCTAATAAGCAAAACCAAACTTTGTTTGCTGATGGGTCGAGGAGAGAAGCCCCAGTGCAAGCTGCGCGATGGTCACAAGCCCAGCGCCTTGCTTTGCAAGCAGCAGCCCAAACGCTTCCCTTGAGGGCGGCACTCGGCGGGGTCTGCTCAGGAACCAGAGGCAGCTCAGGTATCTGCCTGATGCTCCAGTGTGCCCTGGAGATACCAGGATGGCTTTTCAAGGGTAGTGAGCTCCCTCCCTGAGGTACCTTTCACATCTCCAGCCGCCCTCTGCAGGTGCGGTGCTCATTTTTCTGTTTCCCTCTGAGCCTTTGAAATGCACACCTTGTTTGCTTGAATTTGCTGCTCATCCTCAGGAACACAGCTGGGTTCTCTCTGAGGGACAGTTAGGAGTCCAGATCCACTTTTTCCCCTTTCTTAAAGCCGCCTTTCTCCGTATTGGTAAGATGATGCCAGTTATAAATGTGTTTTCTGTTTTCTGTGTTTTATTGCCATTTCTGTGCTGGCCAAACCCTTGTTAGGCAAAAGTCTAATTGTAGCTGCGATTATGCTCGCATAGCTTGCTTAATTAGAGGACCATTGTATGCTCTACCACCAAACATACTTTTGGGAGATGAGAATTGCTAGAACAAATTTTGCTGGAATAGTTACAGTAGCAGGGCCTTTTCCGCCCCAGCCTTGCCAGGACCGTGCAGCCGAGCAGCTGCTGAGGAAATCCCATACGCACAGGAACAGGCCCTGAAGAGCACATTCATCCGCTGCCTCTGAGCCGAGCATCGCTCTCAAGTCTGGGGGTTTGGACCTGCTAAGAAGTTCAGAGAAAAAGCACATGGAAGCAATTTGGAAGTGGAGCTGAAGAGGATCCGTGTTTCGTAGCCTCTCCTGCTCAAGCTCGGTCCTGTCCTTGCATTCGTGAGATCCCATGCTCCCACATTTACATGTCTGCCTTCCCCCTTCAACAGTGCAAGACTCCTTGACCTACTATTCTTAACCTTAACTGACAAAAAGATTGTAATATAAATAGGACATTTATAACCAGCATTGGAAATCTCTTCTGTTGTGTGATTACCTACAAAGTGTTATTACCCCCTTTTTGCACAGGAAAATACGCCTAGATTTTCATTGATCCATCTTGAATCAATGCTTTTAAAAATCTTAGACACATTTTACTTAAGAGCAAAAGCATGCATTTTATGTTTTGACATGGTATTATTGATTGGAAAGGAGAGAGCAGTGCTCTCCACCTGACTGTCTCCTCAGTTGCCTAGTCTGGCAGTGTCTGGTAGCACAACATCCTTAATGGCTTTGCTCCCGTTTTCTCTGCTTGTTGCCTCTCCTCTTTATCCTCCCAGTCCTCAGCACGGTGCCTTTCTCAGTTTTTTAAAGTAATCAATACTGTGCTCAAGCCTCCTGCTGTTTGCTGTCACTCATATTTGGCACAGCTATAAATTATGTATGGGTCTTTCTCGGCCCATATAAAATTTCTATTGCATTTGTCAATTGCTAATCAATAGTTCACCTTTCTTATCCTCAAAGACACACACATGTTCTGAAGTTTTAATGCAAGCAGATTTCCCCCTCACATGCAGATAAGAAGTGAGACTTCAGCTGGGAAGCTAGAAGCTGCAGAGGTATAAATCTAGACCTGGCGGTGTGTTTGAGAAGACATTAACATCAATCCTCTACCTACAGCGCTTGGGTTTCTGCATTTCACTGCGGAGCCGCTGCCTTACGTAGGCACGGTAGGCAGTGTTTTAGCACGGCTTTGCTTACCTGTGACCCTTCCAGCCTCCACTGCACCAGATGCTCACAGGGGTAGACTGTTTGAACTTCCAGAACTAATGGCATCTGACATTTAAGTCAACCTTAAAGAAATCTCGGCAAACCCAGTCACTTAAACTAATATGGCAGTGTCTCTTTAAGGAGGCATATTGACAGTCTTTGTAAAATGTCATGTTATGTTGATGTCTCAATCAAGCACGTGACTCTCCCCTCCCCCCTCCCCAAGTGTTCACCACCTTTGAAATTGGGTTGTAAAACAAAAAAAGGAACAAATTCTTTTGTATAAAAAGTGCATTTTTAAAAAGTTGGATTGCTGACTACCTGAAATAAGTGAGCAAGCCCTGTAGCATCAACTTCTGCTGCAGCATCTTTAATACATACACAAGTGCTGTTAGCTGAGGCAAGGAGAAAGTACCGGTGGAGTGAGACTGCTTGAAACCATATTTTGCTTTAGGCAAAACGGTGTGCTAAAAGAGCTGAAAACAAGAAAAGCTGCCTACTGATATCCCTGCAACATTAAACATCAAAACTCAAGCCATTTGCTGCTGAAGGTTGGTCGCTCGAATAAATGCTCAAGATTTGAGAAACTGCTGGTCACAATGGGGAGAAGAGAGAGCTTATTCCTTCGAAAACCTGACACCTCTCATCACTCCAGAAGACTGGTTGCTGTCTAAGTAAATCCTCAATTAGGGCTGTTGGCTGCAGGTCCTGGAGCTGTGCTCAGCGGCGGGATTTGTTAGAGCACTGCCTGTTTACAGCGGGGTGGGATACAGCGCGCTCCGATTCCGAGTCCAACAGGGTTTGACCTTCAGGCCATGCTGCAAAGGTCTCTTCACTTTGGCCCAGGTGGTGCCGCTTTTACTCACACCGAGTAGTATTTTCCTCCCTAAGAGGGCTGACAACTCGGCTAAACTGCACTAAACTGAGTCCAGCTGTCTGGCTTTTCCAAGCTTTACTGATGGGAGAGTGGGTTTTCAAAAGGGAGGAATCGTCCAGATTCAGGTGTGTTCGAGCCACCTCTCGGTGTCTGGGCTTTTGCCTGCAAACTGGGGAGATGTGAACCAGGTGTTGTGCAGCAAGGAGAGAGCAAAACTGTAAAAGCTTGTGCAAGGGGGCGTGCAGCTCACCTGTGCTACAGCAACTGGTTGTTTTATCATAAGGGAGTAAAGTGGTTGATGACGGATCAGCAATTTAAATGGTAAAGAGATAGTATTATTCATGGGATAAGTAGTAGTTCCCTAGAAAGTTGATTCCCTAGCATAGGTTAAACCTCTTTCTCTGAGGCAGTTTGAGGTTTTGGGGTGGTTGAGCAGAGGAGTTTGGCTGACTGGATGGTGAATCCGGATCGTGAGATCTAGAGACGGAGATCTGGGTCATGGATGTCTGGAGGTGGAGATCATGGAGATCTCAGTCTACATCATGGAGACCTAGAGAAATTCCACTGGTTTTGGCTATTCCAGGTTTGCACAGGTGTGACCAGGTGTATTATGCCATGCATCACCTTTCAGCCTGCCCAGAGGTCCCACCCACCTGCATACAGCAAGAGTCCTGCCCCAGGAACACGTGGCTTGAGCGAACAGGACAAGTGTGGGAGGACTGATGGCCACAAGGAGTAAAGGAAGGACTTGTCCAGTATTATAAGGAATAGAAGAGGCAGATCTGGGTGGCAGGATCACCTCTGCTGCCTTCCTTCTGAAGCTTCTGCTCCTTAGGGGAGCTCCATTAAGTACTTAATAAATTAATCCAGGAAGGGCTCGCTGCCCCATGCCTTGCGCTGAGTATCAGAGTCACTTCCAGATGAGCTGCGTGTTTCTGTGTGCAGAAGCCCTGTGCCTGCATGCTTCTCATTGTACTTCTGGCAGGGTTTTATCCAGACACTTCTATCACAATGTATTAGATTTCTGGGCCGAAGTTAAAGGGGAAAAAAGAGAAAACATGGGGAAAGATGAATTCAGAGTGTAAGTGAAACTTCTTCCGAATGAGAGAGATGGGTTGTGTATGTACCGCGTAACAAACACTCAGGTATGATCTGTGCTGTCTGCCTTCAGTAGCATCTCCTCTGCAAAAGGCTGAGCTGTGTGACAAGTCAGGCAATTCGGGAAGAGAGCAGGCTTTCTGTTGAGAGTCGTAGCAAAACCTTCAGTAAAGGAACCCTATGGGCTTGTGGGACTTAGCTAAGAATCCAGAAATGCTTTGAAATTTGTGAGTTTTAACTCATCTTCTGATTCTGGAGGATTAGTTACCTTTTTTGTATGTGATGCTGAATCGTAAGGGACATCAGACAGTAGCCCTTTCTTTTTTGTCTTCTTTCTTCCTCGTCTCTGGCAAATGGGGACAGATTAGCCGAGGTTGAGTGACGAGGTCACTGCCCTCAGCTATCTGCTGTGTCCCCACTGCATGGTCAACTGAGCCATTTGTGAATTAGCTGCTGAGCCACTGATTCCTACAGCCCAGAGGTTTAAAGTGGACTGAAATTGTTTATGGTTAACCTGCACATTAGTTCAGAAGCTGAACCACGATGCAGAAGTGGTTTGGATGCTGCTATATAGCAAGAGTGGGACAGATAGTATGGGACAATAACACTTCCTTATCTGTCAGGCAGAGCTGATGCTAGATGTCTTTTTATTTATGCAGTCTGAGGTGATGATTAAGGCTCTTACAACTTGTTATAATTTGTATTTGTGCCTGTGAAACCTGTGCTCTCTCCTGAGAGCTCTGGTAGCCATTTCATTCACCACCTCTCCCCACTACAGGAAGGGTTTCTGTGCATGCACAGAACCAACTAAATTCAGCAAAGAAAGCTGAATAGGGTGGGAGATTTGGCCATGTAGAGAGAATTGCAAGATTAAATATTTTTTTTTTCCACTTTGAATTTCTAATCAGATTTTTTTTCCTGGTTCTGTTGGAGCTTAGAGCATCCCAGGGACACTCCTTTGTAAATACCACTGCTGTATAATTATTTCTGAAGACACTTAGCAGAACGAAGGTGTACTTTTCCTTGACCCACTGGTCAGCTGGGTGTCTGCCCACAGGCAGTATTAAGATGTGTTTTTTTGATAGACATGCCAGCCAACTTGTATGCATCTGTCAGCTTTTATTGTTTCTGTTGGTAGAGCACCTTTTCATACTTGGAAGTGGGAAAGGAAGGATGAGCTTATCCACTGCATCCTCTCAGTGCATCCTTACATATTTTGCTTTCCTAGAGTCTGTGTTTTGCCCTGATATTGAACACTTGCATTTTAGAGCAGGTAATTAGGGAAGCTAGCAGAAAACCAGCACCTTTTCTTGCTGAGACCCTGAGAATTTCTGGTTTGAACTCTTGGTTCCCTGACGCCTGGGCTAGCAGGGCCATGCTGTCACGGTGCAGCAGAGGGCTCGGTGCCCAGCAGCACGATTCCCAGGCAAACCAGATTTCTGGCCACTGAGCGGGGCGAAACTTTTCCGTCAGTGAAAATCCTCCACAGTCCTTCCAGTGCTGCTGAGCCACTGAGCAAGACCAGAAGTGCTGTTCATTTCCTATCGGCTCTAATTCTCATGGCACCGATGGGAGCTGCTCATCCCCTTTGGGGAAAGAATGGGAAACCGGAGGCCAGGAGCCCTGCTGGCGCCCGCTGCCAAAAGTCTGCAGAAGGGCTGGGTTTGTAGGATTGTAAATCATCTGGAGCAAGAGAGCTACGTTAGTTAATCCCAGATGAGGATCAGATCACCTGCCTTGCAGCCCAGACCATTTCCCCGGGACCACTGCACTGGCTCAGATCCTGTTGGCTGTAATTCCACTCTTTGTTCTATTTTTGTACGGTAGGTTTTTTAATTAGTAATTCTGTTGAATTTATAACACATTGCGACTGCACGTCCCCTGAGCATAAATAGAGCACAGAGAAGAAAGGAGGCAGTGATTTAATACCAGATCATCGTGGGCCCAATTCATGAAAATGTTATACTTTTTTATGTAATAAAAGGAGCGTCCATGTAGTGTATTTGGAATTCATTGAATCTTCTTTCTTATGCATAAAAGTTGCCAGCTGCTCATTACTCACTGAAGGGATTCATAACTCAAAAGAGGGCAGAGGCAGAAGAAAAATGAGCATGCCCTACTTAATGTGTAAAATTCAAATATTAAAAAAAAAAAGAAAGAAAATCTGGCAGGGATACAGGGTAAGTAAATCATCCCTTTAAAAAAGAAACCTCTAATAATTACCTAAGTACAAGATTCACGGCTGATAACTAGTAAGAGCAAAGATATGCGCATAACCTTACTTCAGCTTTTAAACTGCACTTGTGATTATTATTGTTTTAAACAACAGCAAGTCTGTTTTCCTAGCAAACGGTATACTTCAAACAAAACTTTAATATATTTATTGGGGGAGCCATATGCAGGAAATAGATTATTAGGGAAGAAGATGTTCTTCTGTTTACGGTGATCCTAGAGCAGAGAATACAGAGAAAACACATTAAGAAGCACTTCACATTTTTCCTTTGCTGTAACCCAACCCAGACTTGTGCCCAGAAGAGACAGCCTCCTTTGATCATTGCAGATCCATATTGACATGTCCCATGCCATCCTTCACTCTCTAATCTCTCAGCACTGTGCACATTGAACACATTGCTGTACACACGCTCATTACCGTACCGAACAAGAAACCACATACACTGCACCAGAAACCACAACTAGACAAAAGTCATTGGTCAAAGATCATTTACATTCCTTTTTAGTTGCTTCTACTCCCTCCAGAGAAACTCTGAATTATCAGGAGATTTGAGCTGTAGTTCCTTCCCGGCGCAGTGCTTCCTCACACATGGGTGGGGATGGGAAAGCCAAGGGAAGATTCTTTGCAGCTGGTTTTTCTTTTCAGTTTCATGACTTCCTGGCTCTCTCTTTCTCAATGAGCATGAGAAACTTCTTGCTGCTGTCTCTTCTTACCCATCTTGGCACTCTTCTTGGAGGAGGGAGAAGGTAGTAGGAGAGAGCATGGCACACGTGGTGTAGCTCAAAGTGCAAAAACCCTCGAAGCAGACAGAGGTGTAGCTGTGCAATGTAAAATTCTACCAAGTGGCAAAGCAGTATGGCTCAGTGCAGTGTAGTTCCGCAGCGAGGTGCGGTTGAGGGGTTTGAACCCTTAAATGGAGAACAGCATTGATATCAGATGGTGGGTGAAAAATGAAGGATGCTGAGAGTTTGTTTTGAAAGCAGTGAGAGTGTTAGGCAATGGCCTGACACCTCAGCGGTGGTACTTTTGCAGCTGCAGCAGCTGTTCTGGTGAGAGCTGGGCAGCACCTGGGTCTGTGTTCATGGTGGTTCACCATGCACCAGGTCCCTTTTCACTTGTCCCCTAGGAGACGGATGCACATCTCCTTGGCATCACCTATTTACTGATACTACCCCAGGCCACTCCCTGAAGTTAGATCTACACCTGCAGAGACTCAGCCATTCCCAAAAGACATCCAGAGGTCTGGTGGAAGTGGCAGGTGGAGCAATAGCCAAGCATTTTTTGACTCTCAAGGCTGACTAGTACAGAGACATCCCATAGCAAGCTGTAGAAATCATTGCCATCGGTTTCAGTGGGAGGAAGATAGAGCCTTTAATGAGGTTAGCTGTAAGGACATGGATTTGACATCAGAAGCAATTCCTGATGTGTTTGTTATCTGCTCTCGGAAGAACCCTGGCTTGCTTTCACAGCCAGCAACACACCGAATCCAACAGCTCATTCTGGAGTTCTCTTTGTTTTTTCACTAATAGGCAAGATTCACAGACTAGGCTGGAAGACAGAGTTATTGGACACAGGCTCTAAGGTAAGTCTCTGCACTCATTTCATACTGGAGAGAGAACTGCACACAACTCTACCCACACCTCCAAATTTTTAAGGGAATGACAGTTTCAGTTGGCAGAAGGCACTGAGCTCCAGCATGTTGTTAGGTGATGCATTTTGAAAGCACATAGCTATCAGATCTGGTACCCCATCCTAAATCAAGCAAGGGTAATTTCTTCCTCCCAGCCAGTATTTCCCCTGCACTTCCAAATGGATGTAACATTTTCCTGCCCTGCCGTTCCCAGCTAGCATACACAGTTTCTGCAAATATTCAAGAACTGCTGAGTAGCATCAGAGAAATGACCACATTTTGATGGTGCCCCAAGCAATTCCTGTCTACGTAAAGTTCATTAAAAAAATTGCCTGGGATAAGAGCAGCTGTGTGAACATAAGGTACTTTATTACTTTATTGGGCATCTGATTTGTATCTCACTTGCACAATTTTTTCACTGGATTGACCTTATTGCCCTCATTGAAGTTTACTAACAATTTATACAGATCAGAATCCATCCATATAATTATATATCATAATTATCAGCTGCTATAAATTGGTGTTGGTCCACTGAAGTCCAATTACACCACCTAAGGAGCTGACTCATTTGTTATGACTCTTATACAATAGACTGAAGCTAATTATACTGTATGTCTATGTACGCATCTTGGTGTGTATTTTCCGCCTCTCTTTATCCTCTTTCATTCCCCATTACTTCTCCAGTGTTTCCAATTACATTAGTAATTTTGCTCCCCATGGAAATAGTTTTCAAGAGATGCTTTCGGGACTCTGGAATTAACCAACAGTATGGAGGCTCGATTTTGTGGCCTCGTGTTTGCTGTGATCTTGAGGTGTCAAATTGCCTACATTTTTACAAATCTAACCTTTCAACACATTTTGGAGTCAAATTTATAGCTGGATACATGCTTGCAGTTGATTCACTCTAACATCCCAAGCAGAAAATGTTTCCCCTCCCATTAGAAAATGAGCCCTTGCTGAAAACCACAAGGAAACGGCATTTTTATTAGAGTTGGTGCAATGGTGAGGAGCAGAAGCCCTGGATAACACTTTTTACAGGGGAGGGGAGAAGCGACCATGGACCGCCGCTGTTCATCCCAGTTCCCTCTGAATCTGAAGCGATGTTGCATGTAGGCCACGCGGTGCCGTGCAGGGGCAAGCGGTGATGCTTGGCCCTCTGGAGGGATCTGGGGAAGGGACCTGCCGGCTCAACGTGTCCCCGAACATGTTTCAGACAGCCCTGAGACCCACTTTGCCATATGATCCAAACTAACTTGTCCGATGACTGGTAGCAAGTTTCAACTGTTACTAAATCAACTGGGGAAAGCTTCCAGAGATGGCGTGGGGCATGGGAGATGGAAGTGTCCCGATAAGGAGAGCGTGCAATGGGTATGGCTAATGCTGTTGGGAGTTTCCAGGAGACAGCTGACATGGGGCTCATTCGGATTTCCAGAGGCTGGGAAATAGAAATATTGTGTATTTAAATGTAGCAAAGAGTTTTCTTTTGCTGAAGCCTGCTGCAGTCAGATTGTCATTTTCTTTACCTTGTTCTGCCTTTAAGTGCCTGCAGTCGTTTTATTCACTGATTTGTTCCATATTAATTGTAGTGGTGTGGTTTGCTGAGTAATAGGTACCTCACCGTCCCAGCACTCCTGTTGCTGTTGGGATAACGCTGACCCGACAGGTTAGTAGGATTCACAGTTCAGCTTCTGCGTCCTCGTCAGGTGAGACAGCAGCATTTCTGCAGTGCAGGTCCCTGCACGGTGAGGGATGGGAGAAGGGAGGTGCAGGGTGACCGTAGACGGCACAGCCTCAGTGAGCCTGGAGCAGGATGAAATACATGAATGCAGTAGATGCACAAACAGCATCAAAAAGTAATCTGGTGTGTAACAGGGCTCTGCATAGCGTGATGTGTTTTGAGCCATCAAATCCAGGTCCATTGTGGTTGCCTTCTCCGTCCTTCTAATTGAGGCAAATGTCACACAACATCTCTTATGGCCTGGGAAAGTAAGAGTCAGGAACATAAACTTAAATCAAAATTACTGTGTCATAACAGCTGTAGGACAGAAGAGTGCTTTAACCACTGCTCACACCTAGTCCTGCCTACAGGACAAAAAAAAAAAAAAAGAGAGAAAATAATGCCTTGACTCATGCCATAGCTGTTCCTCATCAGTTTCCATAAGTGCTGTGAGCTCCATGGGAAGGTAAAAACCTCAGACTCCCCAAAAGAAACATTAATTTTTTTTCTTCTTGGGCTGTGCAATGTCCTTCTAGTAGCTGGCCTCTCTGTTCAAGATCAGGCCATCTCTGTTTCCTCCAGAAAAGCTGCTTCTCTGACTTACTCTGTTCGAGCTCTGGCTTCACGTGGTGCAACTACCGTGTTCAACAGAGGGATCTTCTGTCAGACACTTCTGTTTAGGGGAGCAACTGATAAACAGATTCAAGGCAAAACTGGGGGGACTAGCAATTAAACCATTAAACCAAAGGAGACCTGCAGCAGATTTTGTTCCGTCCCCTGGGTTTTAACCAGGTGAAAGCCCATCGCTTTAACGGAGCCGGCGAGGTGCCACCCTCTGCGCAGGCTGTTTACAAGCTTTATCTCTGGTTCTTCTCTAGTTTCAGCTGCTTATACTCATTGTGTGAATTTATTAGTCACTTGTAATTTCTTCATTGATTTTTGTTAAACTGTTTCCTGGCTCATGCTCTTGGCAACCTCTGTCTCTTGGTTAAACAAGCTTGCTTGTCAAGCAGGTTTTCCCAATGTCACACTCTTTATTGAGTAATGCTGCTTCTTATCCAGGATGAGATCAGACTTCATAACAAGTGGATCAAAGCCATGAAGTTTAGATCCAAAATTGGAGCTGAATCCAAACATTCGCAAAATTTGAGGTTGTTTGAATTGAGTTCTGGTTTGACCCTGCCGTGGAGAAAGGTTCAAGCGGTAAAGTTAAGAATTGGATTTGTATTATCTCATTAATTAAACGAGGTTTTAGTCCCATGTTCTGATGTTTGATCTGTCTTTGATAACCAATGGTCGAGCGTGATGAGCTCCTAAACTGCCCAATGAAGAGGTTTAACACCTGCTGAGCTACATGGCACCAGATTCCCCCCAAAATGGGCTGTTGTGTTTAAACAACGTAACCCGTGCTGGCAGCTGGAGAAACCTGGTCAGTTAATAGACGGAAACCTAAGAAGCAGCAAAGGGCCAAATTTTTTTATCAGAGTGCTTTGATTCATATTAAATGCTACACATTTCTGAACACCCTACTCAGATTTCTACCCAAATACCAAAGGGCTGTTACAGCTGTATCCATTACAAAGGCAGAATTACTGAAACCTCATGTGAGAAATGCTGTTCTTAACATTTCCTTCAGTTTAGTTTTGCAAATGAAGTAATGTTGATTTGTTCAGATATGGCCCAAATGTTCATATTGATTTTGTGGGGTGTACACCCAAACATCTGAACTGTGGTAAAGGTTTGACCCATCACACACACACACACACCCCCCCCCGACACCTAGACTGATAACGTTATGGTGTGCAGTGATGCAGATGATATTGCATTTCCCAGAAGCTTTTAACGCTACAGTGTGATAAAGACACATCTTGATGCATGATTTTCAAATCCAAAAATGTATATATTATACCAGGATTTTGAAAGAAACTCCTCAGAGTGCATTTTGATAATGTAGATTCAGAATCTTACATTTTAGTTATAGGCAAAGAATTGCACCATTATGAGTGATTATTTTCTTTTATTTTTCTTTTTAATAATAACTGTTTTCCTATATACACATAATTTTGCACTGACAAATATTTAATGTTTCAGCCAAAAAGAAACACAAGTGCAATAACTGTGTAGCCAGGATCATTCTGGAAAGAGCCATGAGTTGTGTAATTGTGGCTTGGTAGTTCATATAATCTGGGAAAAGTGATATAAACCTTTGAAACTCTTTGAAGTTTGTGTTGTGCCAGAGTTTAAATGAACTCTGTCCCTGTTCTTCATGCTCAGTCGCCAGTGAAAAAGGAAGTATCAGTAGGCTCTTCACAAAGTATTTTTAAATATTTATCCAATATGAAAATGTTTTAATTACGGTCTTTTTGCAAATTAGATTAAAAGCAACTTATATACGTCATTTCTCCTCTAATATAGAATTGTAGGGACTGATCCAGTATAGGCCCATACTACGTTAAACTCGTGAACACATCCCTACTTCTTTATCATTTCTCTTTATTATGAAGGATTTTATACTGAAAAACTTTGACAATGTTGACCTAAATGAAAGGGGGTTTAGGAGTTTTTTTTCTAATAGTGCAGGCAGTATTTTTAGAGGCTTCCAGCTTTCACAATGACAACACGTGTGGTCATTGTAGTTTGACTTTTATCTTTGAGGGTACATGAACAGCAGAAGAAAAGAGTCGATGCTTATGTATTACCAATTTATTGTCTTTTAACCTTAAAATAAAAGGGAATTGTTTCTAGCAAGTGCATTGGGTTACCTCTAGAGTGTACCTTGTCCACATCACTTAAACTTTTTTCTCATCTGTAACTGGATCTAGTGACACTATCTACTGCAGAGAGATATCATGAAGATCCATTTCATGTTGTAAAGATGTTTCATCAAAAGGTAATTTCCAGGGCTCAATACCATCAATACATCCTATTGATTTCAGTGGGGTTTGCAGTGAAAGTAACACTGCATCCAATAATGATGTGAGGTGCAAATGTCAAATTTAGCAGAAATATTCCTGGCTTTCCATCTCCAATGGGTTAGTCTCTCCTTTATCAACCTGTAAAGATTACAAAGTTGACTTCATTCACAACGGGCTATGCCAACACATTTAAGATGAACATCAGGCCTAGAAATTTCCC
The DNA here is from genome assembly GCF_017639655.2 of Falco naumanni. NCBI lineage: Eukaryota > Metazoa > Chordata > Aves > Falconiformes > Falconidae > Falco > Falco naumanni. The sequence goes on along the minus strand of NC_054068.1, from coordinate 18,838,832 downwards.
ACTCTTCCCTGCTTTCCCTGGATACTTTTAAAATTATATTTGTTTGTTCAGTATTGCTATCGCTACTTAAATCAAAAGGAGGAAAAAAATGTCTTAATGTGTGATATTTTTCTAATTACCAGTCCCCAAGCAGGACTGTAAATTCCAGCAACTACAAATAGAGGTAATTTGGGGTCTATCCGTATTTTTGGTGCTGAGGTCAGTGCAAAAGTATTAGAAGTAACGTACAAAACACCTGACACTTTTCTATGCCAATGGGAGAACCTGTCCCTGTTTTCCCAGCGTGTTGTAACAACTTGCACTTCTGCCTAGTCCCATTTAGCCACATCGCCTTGCTAGCTGTGGCAGGAAGTTTTAAACGAAATCTTAAAATGCATGTTTATGCACAGTGCCAGATTTCAAGAACAGGAGAGAGTCCCAGTGCCAATTTATTACTAATTGTCCCTCCTGGCTGTGTCTGTTCGACTTCTTGGAACAGCCAACCCTACAGATCACTGTAAATACTAATCTTCTTATACTTAAGGTATCAGGTTTTCTTTGATGTTACCAAACATGTTGACTCTTATCTTGGTTGAATGCACAATCCAGACACAGTTATCGTTAATAATGTTGTGTCTCCTGCTTCATTATGGAGAAAATAGCAAGATGCTTCCTTTCAAAATGATAACTTTTCTGCATTTCAGTAATGATCAAGCCTATTTGATTTACACCCTATTTAATGTTCAAAATGACACATCTACTTGCCTGAATCTAAAAAGAAAGCTAAGGGCCCTGATCCTGATAATGCGTATGTATGTGCTTAGCTTGACACTCCCAAGCCCCTTCCAGCAAGTTCTATACATGAATAAATATATGCAGGACTGAGGTCCTGTGCTGCATTTGCTTGCATTGCTGTCCTGAAGGCAAGGATCTTTCTGACACGTATAGTCAGCTTCCAGCTCACAAAGGGTCTGAGTCTGTTAGCTTTAACTGGCACAGGCAGATCCATTTAATTCTCTATTCATGTGATATTTTGCCAAGTCATTAGCTTAAGTAGAACAACTCAAGCAAGTAAAGGTTTTTAGGCAGAATCTGAAGAGTTAAAAAAAAAAAAAATTACATGTACTAAATTTCATTATATGGGAGATTGAAAGTCATGCACTAAATTCCACACACTTGTAAACATAACGCCTGATCCTCACCTGAAGTAAATTGGCACAGAGCTGTTGACTTCACTGATGCCACTGCAATTAATATCAGCTGAGCAGAAGTCAGTTTTCTATACAGTGACATTTTAGTCTCTTCATGAGTCATTAAACTTGACCACATACTTCCTGTGAACCTGATCTAAAACCTGTATCTCAATTACTTGATCATCCTAAAGAATGGCTAATTAACAACTGCATGCTTTAAAAAAAAAAAGGAAAGAAAGGAGATATATTTTTGCGTTTGCCATTTGGCAGAGTATTCTGTTATGAATAATATAATACGCATTTCAAGATCTTGTTAATTTTGATGTGATAATGAATGGGAATTCCTAGTGGAATTTTTTGTCCAGAAATATGAATGGTATTAGCTCAACAGTTATATGATTAAGCAATAAGACCTGCTGAGGCAGGCACTACTCAGAGATGATTGACTGCTTTAATTGATTGACATCCAGAGGTAAAGCCAAGGGCACCAATTTACAGATCAGGTCAATTATCTCCTGGTAATGCCCACTTGGTATGTCTTATTGCTATGCTAATATTAACTGTTATTGAAACATTTTAATGAGTTTTTAATTTAAAAGTGGTAAATTTAAGAAGGGTGAACATTAAATTATTCAACTTGAAATAATGGGAACAGAAATATTCTGCTTTGCTAATGGTGATGTAAAAGTTTTGTTGTGCATACCAATACTTCTAGAGATCATTTTAGTTCATCTCCTGGGGAAGGCAAATTCTGTTTGGCATTTAATAAAACCCCACAATGCAGCAGCACAAAATACACAGGAGTCACCTGAGCAGCTCCCAGAGCCTGGGAAATAACCCTGGACAGCCACATCCAAACGTTCGGTGGAAAGCCACCCCAGGGAGAGGATGCTTCCTGTAACGATGGGAAAGGTCTGCATGTGGAGGCAATGGAAGGTGCTCAGCGTGACCCCAAATAGCAGTCTCTCGTAGGAAGGGAGCCAAGGGCAGGATCGGGTGCGTTTCTCGTAGGGGGAGATGCGTGTCCCCACAAAGGCAGCACGGCCGGGCTCTGCCGCCCCCCCCACCCCCCCTTTCCCTCCTTTCGCCACATGCTGTTGAAGCACAGGCACCGAGCGCTGCGTGGGAACCTGGCTCTGGGTGCTGTTCCTAACAAGATCTCGCTCCTGTAATTTAACCCAGCCTTTCTCAAGGAAGACTTGATTTCAGAGATGCCCATGTTTTTCACAGAGAACGGGATGCGAGTTCTCTGGCTCCCTTTCCCACCCCAGGCAGCTGCCCAGCAGCTCGTGGCTGCTCTTCTGCCCCAGGTCACCCAGCAGAGCTGGCAAGGTAGAGCCTGTGTCGGCACTTCTGCTCCTGCTGCGTGGGAGCACAGAGAGACATGGTGCTGGGTGTCAAGGGTGCACATGACTGCTCTGAGGGCCCAGTGAGAGAGAGGGGCTTCTGCTGAAGTTGCCACAGGGAAGAAGAGTGTGGATGTTGTTACTGTGTGAGCATGCAATGGCAACCAGGAAGATCCAGGATGTAAGGTCCTCTGTGAGCAATCAGTTGACTCCTCTAGGGCACAGGATCTGATATAAACAGAGAAGACACCCACTTAGACATTCATTGGAAAATAAAGGGTGCAGAAGGTTTAGGCAGTTATTGAAACATACTGAAACTTATTTTTTATGAAGGACATGGAAAAGAACAGCTACACGGGTTGTATCCAATACACAGGAACTGTCTTTCATTCATGTAGCCTCAAAGTAAAGTTTTAGAAAGACTTTTAGGAAAGTAAACAGCATGGTTATGAAAACTTGTCCGAGAAAAAACAGCCTTAAACAGATCTAGGAGATCCTTCAAGAAACAGTATTAACAGCACAAGTGCAAATTGTTCCTGTGCAAACAAGAGAGAGGAAGCACAGCAGGAAACCAGTTTAGCTAAATCACATTTATTTTTTTTTGCTTCAAACACTAGGAAGAGGAGGGGACAGTAGCCTTCAGGTCAAAGATTTGCAAGCATGGTGGGATACGGGTAGACAAACCAACACGCAAAATGCGATGCAGCTGGGACATCAGTGGCCTGATTAATTTCCTTGTAGCTCCTATAAGAAACTAGAGCAATCACAGGGCTTCTGGAAATGAAGATTGTGTCACAGGGCATAGCAAACATAGTGTCTTTCTCCAGGGAAGAAAGACTAGACGTACAGTGTAAGCCTTTTAGTAAGGCTTTTGACATCGTACCACATGCTATTTCTACCTGAAATCTAGGAAATTGGTTGAAAAGCCATGGTTGCTAGCAAAAGGAAAGGGAGGTTAAAACTAGTGGGTTTTCATGGGACTCTGCGGCAGGCCCTACACCTTTCAGTATTTCCATTAGCCGTGTGGATCATGTAGGCTGTAGTATCTCCAACACTGGGGGGGTTTAAGAAGATGTCAGACAAGTGTCTGTCAGGTGTGACATAGAACAGTTGATCCAGCCTTCAGGCGGGAGCATGAACTAGGTGACCTCCGCAGTCCTTCCAGTCCCATCCTTCTGCACCTTGCATCAAAATATTTTAAGCTAATATGCCAGAATTTAAACTGGAATGGCTGAGACAGAGGATAATATTCCTTTCTGCCAATCCTATTATGTGGGCTGTAACCTCTAGCAGAAGGGTGGGGGGAGCGAGGGATGCAGTAACATCTTAAATCACCACTGTAAGACTCAACAGAGCTCATCTGTCAGCAAGTCTTGACAGGAGAGTCAAAAAAAAAAATCCAAACAGGACTAGCAGGTCTGCAGACTAGGGTGGGTTTTTTTTTCTTGTTCTTTTTTTTTTCGTCTTCTCCCTCCATTTACTCTCTCTATCAGCCCTTATTTAAGGGAAGACAAACTCAGTTATGCTCGAGTTCAAATGAAACTTTCCAACTTACAAAGTTTCATTGAGTACCAAATGATGCCAAGCGAGCTTGCCTGTCCCTGGCTGACATAACACTGCGCGGCTGCTGTCCCTGGGACCGGCACAAATGCCAGTTATCAATCTCACAGGCAAGGGAAAGTTAAATGAAAGATTGAGGGAAATGTGCGTGATGACAGACCAGCTTTGCACACCCCTGTTGGGTGGTGCGGGTTGCTCAGTCGTGCTACAAGTGTGGCTGTAACACCAGATGTAAATAGCTTTTACATTATAGGGGTTTGGGGTCAGTACCTCAGACTGTCTGTAGAAAAAAGACTTTGCAGACATTGCGTGGGAGCCGGGGGACTTGGTTTCCTAATCACCTTTCTGCTCTTTGGTTCCCCTAACTGGGGTAGTCAACGTTCCCCGGCCCTTGCAAGTGCTCTAAGCTTAATAGATATAAACAATGGAGTGCTAAGGATTTAATTGTGCTACAAGGGTTAAAAAAAATGCTACTGGTAGTCTTATCTGAGGCTTGAAATACATGTTTATACAATGTACAATAAGGACCCAGAGTTGCAAAAGAGCTAAATTATGCATCAAGCGCTATGCTGAGTGTGGACTGTATAAATAAAAGCTCTAAATAGTTTCAATTCCTTATGTATGTTTTCAAAATACCCTTTGTTAATGCTCTTGAGTTTGGAATAACTTTTATGGGCAAGGGATCAACAGTGATGTGAAGATGAATTTCACGCCCCTCTTAATCCATGCCATGAAGTTATTCAAAAGTCAGTGAAAGATCAGTTCCAGTTCAACCCACACTGATGCCCTAATCTGCGTGCTGTCATCAGGCAATAGTGAGTTTGGAACATGCCATATGGGAGCCTGGCAGATGTTGCACAAACTGCCTTTTCCTTCCTGCTTCCCGGGCTTTCGTCAGTCATACGCCCTGTCACGGCAGCGTGCAGGAACGGAATCGTATCAGCCCCTCAGTAATTGCTCCAAGATTGCTTCATTTTGCCTATTGCACACTCACGGGTCTCTGCAGTGTTTGTTATTTTCCGTAATCCAGCCACATACCAGAAATTATATTGCAGTATTATCCCTGTTGCTTCTGTTTGTAGCAGCAAGAGTTCACTGGCAACAGCTACTGCCAGTGGCTTTGGGGACAGGTAATTTTCCAGACTACAAAATCTCAGCTAATGCTCCTTCAGGGGCTGGTTAAAACAGGATCCATCAAACCGGACAATATTTTGCCTTTTCTGACTGCTTATTGATGGGGGAACACCTGGATGGTCTTTGCAGGAAGGCAGAGGTGACACTAAGCCCATGTGCCAAGCCAGCCAGATGCCACCCACCCTTGCACAGAAAGCCACGGTCAGCGTAAATCAGCCTGAGCTAATAAACCCCGCTTAGATTATTTTGCATTAACATGACTACACAGCATCTGTATTAGCTGTGATGGTATGAGGATAAGAACAGACATGATGCATCCACCTGGAGAGGAACACACAGACTTTAGTAAAGTCCCTCACTTCGGCTCCTTGTTTCTATCGTTGTCAATGGTGCACCGTTCCCTAAAGGTGCAACACTTCTTTCCAAAGCCACTTTCTTTTGCTCACTAAACGTACAGGTTTACTTCTGTGTTTCATCTTCTGAAGGGAAATAGATTTCCCATTTCGCCACACCTTTTAAGTCAGGATGTCACCTTTATTGTTGCTTTTTGTTTATATCCAAAAGGACTCCAAACAGGCATGTTCATAAATGCAACTACTAAGCAAGAATGCTTCCATACGCTCGCTGCTAGCTGGTCTGTAACTGAGGCCCCCAAAACACACACATCGTGAGGACAAGCAAAGAGGTAGTGGGTTATTGAAAGGGACATAGCACTTCCCCTACTCGCCACTTTCAGTTTTGCAAATACATGAAACGTTAGTAGATGCAAATCTGTAGTGAAATGCATAAATATCCTGGGCTGGGCATCTTCTTTTTATAGGTATAAAATAGAGACATAAAATAAATGCACAGTTAAACAGCTTTCGATAAACCCATCTGAAACTCGAGCGTTTTGAACTGTTGTGGGCCTTGGTCCTGTGGTAGTTGCTTCTCTGATGTCAGCTGAAATCTTGTCTGGATGGAGTTTGTTAGAGCATCAGGTGCTTCTGCAGAGCAAATAACGGTCTATTACAGCAACAGCCATTCCTGGGTGATCTTACATCCCGTTGCAAAGCATTTGATTTCTAGGTATGAAGAAATGCAGAAAAGCATCAATCTGTCTTTGATGTGGATGTGAGAAATGGCATAGTGTAGTACAGTGACTTTGTGTAATATCTCTCTCAAAACACATGTCAATCAGATGAACAGGAGGTAATGTCACTTCCTTTTAAAGGGTGGAAGGACAGTGTGTCCTCCAAGTAAACGGGCATTGCTGATTTGTGCCAAATCTCATACTGTTGTAATGGACTGATCTATTTCATTTAGCTTGATCGCTGAGGAGTTTACCTTTCAAATTGCTAGAGCTGTAAGAAGACAGAGAAAATATACATCATGCATGTATAGGCAATTGGTGCCAAACTATTCAAAAGCCGTATAGGTTGTCAGCAAACAGGGCTATTTGCTGTGTGCTGGTATCTGCTATATGTCGTGTATTATCTGTAACAACTCTGCAATTCATTCTTTCACTCGCCTTCTCTCTCTTTCATCACATTAGATTATGTAGAGGCACTTCAAGGTAAATTTTTAAAACTGTGTGGGAGATGCACAGTGAAGAAAAACTAAGAAGCAAATATCTTGATTTTTTAGCACAACTCCATCTGTCACCTATTTTGACAACTTACGTGCTCATGTCACCTCCGTCTCACGCTGCTGTGTTGAGTCATATTGTGTTATCTCAGAATAACATATTTTGGAGCCAGGGCTGCCTTAAAAATGCTGCATGCTTAGTAATCATAAGATAGGCTTCTGTGCATAAAGAATATACGGGACGGATTATTTCTGTTCAGCCACCTCCACAGCCCTGCTGCATGTGTATTGTTATGCTGCAGTGAACCCCCTCAGTGACACCGCACACTTAGGGGAAGCTCAAGGTCAAGAGACTCATTTGCATCATGAGTGCAATGCCTCTTGCTGAAGTGCCATTCCACATTGCCCCCACTGATACGTCTCATTGCCAAACTGCACCTTCCAGATTGTGCAAGGGAACAAGTCAGCTAAGAACGCTCAGAGATGACAGTGATATAAAATATTAATATGGCCTTATAGAAAACAACCTATAGGCTCTTACAGCAGCTGTGATTTTGTTTTGCAGTTTGCTGCGTTAAAAGAGCACGTTCCACTTGCAATCTAGCTAGTTTCAAAAGTGTGTTACCTGTAGGCTTCCTGATAATTTACAGTCACAAATGGTTGTTTCTTTAAGCCTTTTCTGTCACTGTGTATAGGGGAGGAGCAGGAGAGAGGGAAGTGCTAGAACCAAAGTGAAAGCAGACTAAAAATACAGAGCGAAGCTGCCAGCTACACAAAATAATCCAACAGGAGGAAATAAAATAAAACCCTCGCTCCCGACCCTCTTTTTCTTAACGGCTGCTACTTAGTGTTTTCCCTGTACACATGGAGGTGCATGTGTCCCATGAGAAATGGGAAGCAGAGTGTGGCCCTTTGGAAATTCAGTGTCTGGCTGGTGCCTCCCTGCCCCAGCACCACGTAACGCCAGCTGGTTTGGGTTTTTTGGGATGGGAGAGCATGGGGCAGGGGGGCTTCAGTAATCCAGTAGGATGAGATACACACTTAACGGCGTTTTTCAGAACTAATAATTAGTCACTGAGGGTACGTGGAGGTGAATACTAACACAAGTGAGGGCAATTACTGCAAAAATGATATTAAGTCTTTTTGTGGAGCGCAGGCTCCGATTCTGTAACCGGTTGCAATGAACAGAAGGAGCCTCTCTGACTCCATTCAGCTGTCAATCAGGCCATACCCATGTCCAAATGCCAGAGCTGTCTGGCCAACTTGCCTGCTCACATTCTTGAGGGAAGTGTGATACGTGAGACTCGTCATGGAATTCGGAGCCCGAATGCCTGTGAAGTCCCCGAGCGCTGGTCCCGCTGCACGCCTTCCTGGTGTTCAGGGCGCTAAGGGCTCCCATGTTACGACATTTCGAAGCTGTGCCGAGAGAAAGTGCAGATCCTGGGAAATAGTAGAAAGGGAAAAGCTTCGGGATTTTGATTAGCAGTCATCCCTATCATAAAATGTATCGATCTCCTAGGGATTACCCCCGGAGATTATAAAACTGCTCCGACTAGATCTGCAGTGTAGATGGGGAAGGAGGAAGGAGTGCTCAAAGGCTGAGGTTTCTTTTTGGGCCGTAACGCCAGAGGTCAGGCATTCTTGGCTTTTAGGGATTTCCTCTCCTCTGCAGGCCTGGTGGACCTGGGAACAGGCTGTCCGATGCGAGGGCATTGTGTCACAATTTGCAGCTAGCAGCCTCGGTGGGCGGTGTAGGCTGAGCAGGATAGGGCTCAGCACCCTGGCACGTATCGTGAGATTAGCTGGTGTCAGCACAGTCCTCTGGCAAAACAAAATACAAGCATCAGATCACATTTGTGCATGCGGCTTGTACCTGCCCTGCCAAGCCTGCGCGAGCCGTGCTCACTGCTAATAGGTTTGGGGACACCAAGTGGCAATGGAAATGCATCGACTTACTATCCATCGATGAGCTTTGCAGAGACAAAACACGTTTGTTGTAAGCCAGCTCCGTACTTCACTGAGATCATTTTGGAAATTAAATGTAAACTTATTTCAGGGGTGGTTTCTACTACGTTACTTTAGGTGGATTTCCCTGGACTACATCTTGCCTAAAGCTATGGGAGACAGCACACGGTGTAAAAGGTGGCTCCTGAGCTGAAGAGCATCAGGCCTGTGATACAGCATACAGGCACTTGAGTAACGAGCTAAGGAGACAATTATCTAGCGTGAACAGAAGATTCCTCCCCTTCACGGTGAGAACTGAAGCCCCAACAGAGAAGTCGCTAAAGCAAGTGAACATATGGCTTCCACCCAATTCCCCCAGCCATTTCCCCCTCTTTGTGTAGGACAGTAGTGACGAGGTATAGCACGGTGGAACTGTTGCTGGTGATAAGAAAGTTCACCAGACTGAGGACTTGCAACAGCACTTGTGTAGCTTAGTGGCAGATCATTGACCTAGGAGGATGGAGAGCCAGCCTGAACTCTGCCAAGGGCTTGTTCATCTAAGATTTACTTCTTATTGCAGATCTCTTGTTTGTACTTGGGCTTTGGGTGGTGGGGAGGCATAAGGGAAGCTGCAGGGCTACTGGCAGGCTTTTTCTCTCCAAATAATGGTCTAACACCAGTACGGCTGGGGGCAGGCACAGGGTGGTCTCCCAAGTTTTGGGTTCTCCTAGAGGCTTTCTAGCCATTCCTACACATCTGAAGTTCTTGTTTCCATGCCTAAGCCTTGTGAACCATGTAAAATGGGATCTTTAAGTTAGAATCCATGAAATGTGACAGCTTCAGGCAAGAATGAAACACTGTCATTTCTTTCCTGGGGTTTAGACTGTACCAGGTCAGACATGGCAGAACTTGAGTCCAAGCCGCAGAAGAGGCAGCTGGGTTGCAGCAGCCCTAGCAGCGTGGTCCCACCAGCCCTAGCTAGTGCAGCCTGGCACCAGCCTGCTTAGCTGTTGACGGCTTAGCACTGGGAGTGTGGTGGGCGCAAGCCAACCTTCCTCCTCCCCAAGTGCACCTGGACCACCTGGCACCCCCCCCCGAGAAAACCCTCCCATCTCTGCCTGTCTTCTGCTTGGCAGTGCTGGGAGACTTGAGGGGCGGATGCTGCCGAAAGTTTATCTTGGGATCAAGCACCAGGTGTTATAAAGGTCATTAATGTTTTCCAAGTAACGTTCTGTTTGCTTCTCAAAGCCTCTGCCAAGTTTCTCTGAGGTGTGTTCATAAAATGCTCCGGATGTCTCATACAGTAAAAAAGGTAGCAGGTTTCTAAACCAATTTGTGACACTTCAGTAGCATCTCAAAAGAGTATGTTCTTATTATTTGGAGTTGTTCGGGTTGGCTTCCTCACCAACTGAACTTTTAAGACTTGGAATAAAAGGAAAATCCATATTGTTTATATTTTAGCCGTTTTTGCAGATCTAGGAGTGTTACATTAACCGAAACATACCCCAGCTGTTAATTTAGGTTTCACAATCTATCCCCGCTGAATGTTATTTTTATGATATAGTGATCTTGTGACGTGTCTCGCTCTTGGCTGGTATTCCTCTGGCAATCAATTCAATCAATTTAGACATTCAGAGGAGGGTGCAGGATTACTTGCAGGATGGATGCAGTGACAGACATTGTTCTAGTAACAGTCAGTCACTAAAACAGGTCAATTAGGGATGGCAAGGATACTGTTTTGTTTCATTTTAAGATATGTACCCAGGCTTGATACACTTTCCAAATTACCCTGTGTAAACACTACAGTGTTTGTTGACCCATATATTCACTCTTTCTCATTTCTGGTAGGCTAAGGCCAATGAGAGTAAATTGTTTACATACCCTAAGCCATATATCTTTTTGCTTCTAATTAGTGTGTGTGCACAGATCATCTTCAGCTGCTATCCTGCTCTTGCTCCCACATGCCCTCCCTTAAGTTCTTGTCACCTCTAACTTTTTGCCTTGTGCCTCAACCTCTTTCAGTTGGAACAAGGCAGGTTACTCTAACAGTGCCAGTACTAGGTCCTTATTAATGTGGTTCTTTGTGGCTGAAATGAGTTAAGGAGCAATTATATGAGCAGCCAAGCAAGCAGATGAGAGAGGATAACAACTTGCAGCAGAGGGAAGTGGCGAGCAGATGGAGGATGGGGAGAGCAGCTCTTCAGGTACAATAGCTGTAACCAGATGGGCTTTATAAACACAGTCTTAATTGTTACCTACCTCGTATCAACCAAGAAAAGAGGCAGGTGAATTAGGTATTCATAGCATGGCATTTTTTTATCCACACACAAGATCTTGGGAGTTCACTTCTCAATGTAGTTAATTTTGTTATTACTGCAATTGCATCTGCTAATGCTAGGTATTTTTTATGTACATTTAGCATAGTTGCCTGCAGTATTATTTTCTGAGCTGCTTTAAAATTATTCCTGCCCTTCTTATGTTGAGATTTCAGAAGTGAATACTGTGTCCTTTAGGAACTCTCCTGCCAGTGGAGAATACAGGGAGGGCTTTGACGTGCTTGACCACTAACAGGGTATTCTTCAAATAAAGCTCCAGGTTGCATTAGGCTTCCATCATCCTTCATTTTGTTGCAAACCGTTCTAATTAATGACGCACTGTCATATTATTAGAAATACATTCTATCTACTGATTTTCAAATGCAAATTATCTCTTTCTGTGTATTTTGTAAAATAGGAGACAAGGACTATGTTCTATAGCAGCAGTCTTAGGGACCTTATTTGTCCATGTCAATCAACTCTGCAAAATGTATTTTTCAATCAGAGATTCTGTCTTCAGAGAAAAAAAGCAAAACCAGTAGGATCCAAGCCTAAATAATTAAGGCCAGAGCCTTAGCTAGTGTGAACAGGAATATTGAAATCATGGGATACATAACAGATGTTACCAGCTCAACATCAGCTTTTTTTATATTACAGCTGTGATAGAAACACTGACCTTATGTTCCAAGTAACATTTAGACTTTTCATATTGTAGTTGGCTTACTCTTCCTCTTTTCTTTTTCTTTCTCATTTTTTTATCCCTTTTCTCCCCCTTTTCCCCCTTTTCTGGCTCTGTTGAATTATTTTATTAGAGTTCAAGATCTGGACGAGTCAGACATTCTTGATAAACTTGTGTTACCAGCACAGCATTTAGTCATAAAACTTCAGAACAAAAGGAATTAAAAGCATATTTCACAGTATTTATTTCCTGCAGGTCTTAGAATAGACCAATATCCTTCCTAGACTTCTTTTTGAGTGTTCAGATATAATTTGGATAAGTTAAGTATAGGGACAAGAGGACATGTTTCAGCTACATGAAAGAGGTTTATATTGTCGTTTCAGAGTGGAAAATAGAGTATGCACAAAAATATGCCTTGCAATTTAAAAAGCAATGTTAAAGACTGTGTGTTGGCTAAATGGTTGCTGGACTGCTCAAAATATTGGCTGGCAGAGAGAATGAAGGAGGTGGCTTCTTCAAACACAGCGTCTGTCTTACATGATATTTTAAAAGGAGTATAATAGGTACCTTTCAGTACATAATAAGTCTCTCAGATTAAAATCCTGCTCAGTTTCTACTTAACCTTTCAACCCAATCAAGGAAAAGTTAGGTTGAAATAGTAAAGATGCATTGCTTTGAGTGAGAAGTTTTATCCAGGAGACTGAGTTTAGAGCAATGCTGGAGAGATAAATGGAGAGCCAGTAGCACATTTATGGGGGTTTGGCTCCCAGAATGTTGGCAAAGGCTACACTTAGTGTGTCCACCTGCCCATAGCTGCAAAGGGATGCTCACAGGAGGCTGGAGGATAACGTACCCTGCCTGAGACAGCCCTGCTCTACAGTCAGACCTGCCTGAAGAACAGAGCCTCTCTGTCCGGATATTTTCTGTGTGCAGAGAGAAATTGCAATGACAGACAAACCACAGGTCAGAGAGGGAACCAGGCAGAGTAAATGAGAGATGAGATTGAACTGGAGCAGTCAAAGAGCATCCTTTTCAGGCACAGGAATGAATGGTTAAACTTTAAGATTGGACTCCCTGCAATTGGCTTGAGCTCAGTAAGGAAAATAGATTTGGGAAGTCAAAGAGGAGTAGAGCCACTGTACGCTCAGAAGAAATACATCAAGCTTTTGACACAAGGCCTATTTACCATTTAATTCCCACCTCACAGAGGTGAGCCCCACCCCAGTGCATGGTGGAGCTGCTTGATCAGTTTAGCTGCTCTTGCAGGGGCGAAGCTACGAGAGACAACTGAGAATGGCCATCTAGTGCAAGGCACCGATTTCAACTTCTGGCTCTGAAAGTTTCTTTCCTAAAAGTAAAGATGAGGAGGTAAAGGTAAGGTAAAGAGACCTGCTCAGGATGGCAGGATGCTGTGCATGCATTTTGAGCACAAAATCGGAGTCCTTTGGTCTTTTTACGACATGACTTGTGGGAACGCTATACCAGGTACGGAGCAGACTCAGTAACTGTTTTAATGGCGTCGCATGATCATATTGGCCAGGTCTGTGACTGAGCTGCCTTAGTCAGCTGAAAGCAACACAGCTGCAAGCAGGAGTGCCATGTGAGAGCTGCTGTGTTCTCCTATGGGCCTGCCAGGACACAGCTACAGCTGCTGCTGAAGCCTTGCCCCGTAACCCCTGGCTTCTTTTGTTTGCTGTGGTGCAGACCGACCATTCTTGCATGCACATGTGCATATGTGTGTGTGTATGAGAGATTAAATTTTGCTGTTAATTGTATCACACAAATTGCCTCTGTTTCCTAGCTGATGCAGTTTGAGACTTGGATAAATCAGCTAATATAATCAGTTGTGTAGATTCTCTGAAATCCTGTACTTCGTTTGCTACATGTGGGCTTTGGAAGTTAGAATATTACATTATGGGTCATTTCCTTGACGCATAGTTCAAATCAAACACTCTAATAGTCTACCTTCATCTGTGTGAATCTGACTTAGCACAATTAGTTGTAAGAGCCACAAAATAATTGCCGATGAGCGACAGATTTCTTTTTTTCTTTTCTCTAACTCATCAGTTAAGAGATCCTTAATTGTGGAGACTATAGGAGCCCTTATGTTCCCTCCTGCTCCTCAGGACTTGGTCTGCAGTTGCCAGTAGGCAGGAGTCAAAGCAGACTGCAACCAATTCATCAGCTTCATGAATGCTTAGCAAATAAGTAAAAGCTGAGAAAATAATAAATCCTCACTTAGCAAACAACAAAGGAAAAGATTAATGAAATTCATTGGATGGAATTGGAGTTTTCCCGACTCTTGCTGACCTAAAGATGGCATCCATCGGGTGGAGAGAATATGAGGCCTTTGGGAAATGGAAAGTAGTTGGAGGAGAACCACTCTCTTCCAGGGCAGTGAAGTATTTATATTTCAAAAAGGACTGAAGCTGGCTAAGCAGCTTTCCCACCCCAGGCCATACAGTCTGCTCTCCGCTGTGTCGTAGCATCTTCTTCAAAGGGTAGACCTTTACAGAAGCTTTAAGGTATCAGGGAAATGTCTCTGGTCCTTCAGCTGCCTGACTAGCCGCTTTTCCTTCTGTGTGCACCGAGAGGTGTGAGCGCCGTTTGCCTCCTGCTGATGCCCCCCTGGAGAGATCTCTCTCTGTCCTGAGCTGGGGACAGCCACGCTGCGCTGCACAATGTGCTGGGGTAACCGGGCCTCCAGGGCCTCTGCTCTCCCTCCAGGCACGCAGGAGGCTCCCATTCATTCATTCGTTCGTTCATTCATTCATTCATTCCACCTCATAATAATATGTTGGTGTGGGAGGCTGGGATCACACCCAGCTTGGCAGAATTATCAGGTTCTGAAGGAGAAAAGAAGTCCCCCAAGTGCTGCTGCGTCATACCCCCACAACCCAGTCATAATGATCCTGATGCGTATTATTTTGCAGTGGCATCCTAGCAACTGTGTCAAACAGAAGAAAAAACAAGAGAACAAAGAGTGCATGTTAGAACTACCCTGAAGCATGTCTGAATTAATTATGCCTCTTAATTTTTTGGATAAAAATCTGGTGCTTATTTCATTATTAATAGCACAAAATCAAAACATTACTGTCTTATTTATGATGATGCTGATTCTGCCCAGACTGTGTTGGTTTTCCTGCTATCAGCAGAAGCTCTGAAAAACTTGACATCTTTCCATGCTTTTAGAGAATCAGGAATGAAGTAGCTTTTCCTAAACTGAAAGAGTAGTTTAGAATATTTTTTTTAAAAAAACGGAAATCAAAGTTTGTGTTATTGGGGGAAAGTATTTTAAACTTTTACCAAACACATGAAATAAATCATAATAACTATGTGGACTGTACAGATCAAAGCAGTGCAAACTATTAACCAATTAATCTTGAAAACACTTCTGCGAGGCAAATAAGTTGGCTAATACACTAGCCAAGTTATGGGAAACTTAGATTTATCAAGATGAGTACTTAGCCTGAAACAAAAAAAAAAAAAAAAAAAAAAAAAAAAAGGAGGTATGTGCCATCATTTAAACTTTCTGAGATGATAAATACACATTTAAGAATTTGCCAAGCAAGCATCAGCTGCAGAATTAATTTTAGTAGGGAAAGGCAGCGTATTCTCCAAGCATTTCAACAGGAGACTATGCACATTGTTAACTTCAAAACAACTCATTTTTTTCATAGTTCAGTTCCCTTTAGCAAATAAAAATGCAGTTTGGCAAACTGTGTAGCAGAGAACATGTACATTATCTGCATGTAACATACAACCAACAAATTTTCAGAAATGGGATGTCTGACCTCCAGTTATGTCCAGTCTTTTCTATCAGCACAACTGTCCTGCAATCAAAGCTGTGCTGCTTTAAAATGCAAATATTGTAGTGATGGATTATTCACCTCCCTAATTTATTGACATGAGCCAATGAAAACTGCAAGGAGTTGCTCCTTTCCAAAGCTGGTTTAGTGTTTCATAGCCTCCTCCTGTTTAATCAGAATGTTTGCATTTATTATTATTTTCGCCCATCTCTCAGTCCTCATTAATATCAGTCCTTGCCTCCACACTAACACAAGCTGCAGGAACGGTAGCAGTGATGCTGCAGAGTAATTGTGTTTATAACTGTAAATACAATTGATTGCCATTTCGCCATATAAGCATGAACTTACACACATAGGATCTATTACATTGTGAAGAAATGTTTTAAGTGAATTCCTGTGTCAGCTAAATTGATTGTTAAAGGTATGAAATTCAGCATTGATAAATGGAAATGCTTTTTTACACAACTCGTGATTTAACCATGGGCCTGTCTGCCACAACAAATTGTTCAGGCTGAGGTTTAGAAGGATTCAGATTTAGATCCTTATGTGGAAATCAGAAATACCTAATGTTATAATTAATACAACAAATAGTGCAAAGGATATTGAACCTCGTGTTCTAGGATGTAAATCAGTCTCTAACTACAGAGAGTAGAATATGAAAGCAGGCTGTTTACATCTGCCCAGTAATGTACTTTTGTGTTTCTCCTGATGTATTACATACTGGTCAGCATCAGACAACAGCTATTTTGGTTCTGACACAGAACTGATCATTTCCAAAGGTGCTTTCTTACACTTTTCTTAGCAGGAAGATGTTGCTCACGCTGTGATAGCACCCAGATTCTTCAGTCTGGGCTCAGAACAGCAAAGCAGCCAGGTCTGCAAACATATGGCATCATACCGTTCTTCCCCCAAAGACCCCACATAACTCTCCTCACTGACAGGCTGTACTCAAGTTCAGTCTGGTTACTTCTTTCGTAAATTTAAGATTAGAAACTGGTTTGCAAAGCATGTTTCCATCCCCCTGTGTTACACAGGCACAGAGTTTGCAGGGCAGCATTTTTGAGGGGCATGGTAGGCTGCATGAAAAGCTTTTGTCCCAAGCCTATTGAGCACAGATACTTAATAAATATATCCTATGATAGCTTTTATAGAAAGAGTGTGTGCTTAGTGCATAACTTTGGGCCAGGAGAGCACCACTGAAGAAAAAATCATTATTATTGCCAGTTGCTACTCTATGGTTCATGTCACCGAGTGGTCTGAGGGCACACAAACTGTATTTATTCCTTTTGTTTAAACCACCTGAGAAAATGCTCCCCAGGACTACATCCAACATGCTAATTCGGCAGACTAGAGCTCATCTGCAGGAAGCCTCCTGAGACAAACACGCTGTGCACAGCAAGTGCCCATAGATCTGCTGCTGCTGGGCTGCACTATTTGCTGATAGAGACCTGGCCTTCACAGGCTTGCTGTTGTACCAGGTGGGCATTGCCATCCCGAGGTGGGCATTGCCATCCCAGCGTCAGTTGCCTGAGGCAGCTTTTCTCTTCCTGCCACATCTTTTAGCATCTTTCTTTTTCAGTGGTTTGCCTCCCCCCCTGCAAAGCCATGAAGACATTTTATGAATCTCTGGTACAATAACTAGCCTGATAAATAGGCTTGAGGTGGATTTGATAACTCCTGTGAACTATGAAGTCATAGCTGACAAGTGATGTCAGGTGCTAGAGCCAGGAAGGAGCTGGAATTCCTCTTCCTCAGAAAAAAAAAAAAAAAGATGCCCTATTTTGAAATAATAATAAATGTAATCAGCTTGATGGTCTTCTATTTACCATTATCCCACTACTCTGTATCATTAACTGGTGGCCTTGGTGGCCCCCAGTATGCTGGGGGAGGGGTGTTATCTCTTGTTCTGTGTTGTGTAAGCCACGGAGCAAATAATTACAGCTGCTTTTCTGCTGCTGCTAAGGAATAGCTGTAGAGTGCCATGGGAGGAGGACCCGGGCCAGGTCTAAGTCAACCCAAGTGCTTCCAGCAGTCTTTACCCGTATCCCCGCCAGAAGCCAAAGATCTCTAAAGGGTGGCTGAGCACCCCTGTCCTACCGCAGCCTCTGTCAAGGGGGAGGGGGCTGTTTTTACCCAGCAGGTGGTCGGTAGCAGTGCAGTTTAAAGCTCTGCAGCCCCAGCACTGTCAAAGCCGTCATCATTCCCACATCGTAGTGTCTTCACCAGCACAGAGGCTGAAGGTCCCAGGAGACAGGTGTCCTGGCCTGCTGGTGAAGTTGGAAGAAGCTATGCAAAGCACAGATAGGACATTCCAAAACTGGAATGGGATGATGCAGTGATTTGCAAAGCATTAGCAGCACAGCACTATCCTGCAGTAGAGGGATAGAAGCTGAACACTCAGAAAACCCGGATATATCCTATAATAACAAATACAGAGCTAAAGTAAAAAGAGCAGGAGCAATATGGTTAGTATCTGATAATATATCTACCCTCTAGCCACTGCTGAAAGACATTCTAGCCCACACTAGATTTAAGATGGATGAGAAGTTTGCTGTCAAACAGGCAAGGCTTAAAAGAGTAGAGGAACTGAAGGTTTGATCTTTAACACCAGATGGAAAAGAGAAAGATGAAAGAAAAGTTAATCAGAGACTTTTCTTAAGCTCTACTGATTACTGGAAAGCTTTTGACATGGTCTGTAGTATGCAGAAGTGAGTGGTGAGCCTTGATATTAACCAGCTCACCTAACAGGTTTTTTTTTCCCCCCAGAGTTTAACAACTCAGTCAATAGCCTGCTGGTGAGTTACTACATTTTCCATTGCAAAACTGACAAGGCATTTTTTCTTCATGACCCTCCCAAATGGCACTAGTGAATGTTTCCTTTAAAAGTCAGTCTCATCCCCAGTGACACCACAAATGGAGGAGAGTCAAGAAAAGTGATGCTCTTCTCCCAAGATGCAGGCGCTGCCCTGTGAGCAGGTGCTTTGGGTCAGCTATTTGAAGAATGAGACTCAAGTGGCTTTGGAGCAGATGATCTCTGTGAAGATTTAGTGTTGTTGGCTCATTCTGAGGGACTCCTACTTCCACTCCTGTTTCTTTGAGCTGTATAGGACACTGTCCTGGTTTGCTGGACTGGAGAGGAGATGACAGCTGTAAGGCTTTTCTGGATCCTGAAGTACTGAGCAGCCCTCAGGTATGAGCCAGTCCTTTTCTAGATGTTCACCCCTCACCTTGAGAAGCCATGAGTATGTTAAGCAAGGACCAGAAGCAGCCAGCACAGAGACTTGGTTCCCTGTGTGATGGGGTCTCTGAGGTACCTTTTGAACTAGAATTACCCAGAAGATGGTTGGCATTGAGTGATTGCACCCACCAGATCGGTAGCATGCATTGCAGTCTCTTTGAGATTTAAACTGATAACCCAACAGATCATCTCTCTAGCCAGCCATATGACTTACAGCATCATATAGCTGCTATTCATCTTCACAGCTTCCTGCAAAGCAGAAGATGAGAATGATATTATCAGTAGTTTGCATATGGGCAACGGATGCACAGAAGACTATGGGATTTGTTTCAAGGTCACGCTGTCTGTGGCTCAGAGTTGAACCCCTTAAACACAAGACCTTTCTACCTCATTCTTCTATCTAATGTCTATGAATATATTTTTCCCTTATGGTTTAAGCTGTTCTGTTGGTTCCCAACTTTGAAGCAGTTTCCTGCTCTTCCATGGCATGAATTTTTAACTCATCTATTGAAAGCATATGGGCTTTTCCTAGCAAGCAAGTGAATCTACAAGCTTGGAAAGGCATGTGAACCAGAGGTTGAATCTCAGCCAAACAATTTGTTCTGGCTTTAATCAAGATGTCTTCTTTTAACTTCAAATATCATTTTTTAAAATCCCATATCAAAACTTCTAGTGTCACACTATGAAATCAATAAATGCTACCAGTCATTCAACTCAGAAATACTTCAAAGCAGCCTGAGTGATAGCCATTATTTTATTTTTAAAAATATTCATCAAAGAGATGCAGTTAATATGAAGGCAAAACATAATTAACAGCAACAAAGAAATGTGTCAGTTACATTTTGAACTTGCAAAATCCCATGAATCCTGCTACTAGTTTTGCATTCAGTTTCTCTTTTCCCATTCCTATATTTACACCTTGCAATATTTTCCTTTTTTGTTTTTTTTTTTGTTGTTGTTGTTCTTATCATAATTAGTAACATAGTTAGCAAATGCTAGTTTTAATGTAGTCATTTGATTCATCAAATAGTTGATGTTATTTCACACCTTAAGGAAACAGTTGCATTTTTGGCCCAGATTCTCCTATGTACTGTCCTGGGAATCCTGTCCTGACTCAACAATGCACGTTAATTGTGTGTTGAAGTCTCATCAACTTCAGTGGCCCTCCATTTAAAGCTAAGTATGTGATTATGGGCATTCCTGAGTAAGGGTCATGGAGTTTTATCTTATTCCGTAAGTATTTCAATGGAAAACCAATGGAAGTGTTCATGAGTAAAGTTCTAATGTAAGAGTTTTGAGATCTTGTCCATTTATAATAGCAACCACTATCCAATTTTGTGTACTACAATGATACTTAAATTTATGTAGTAGAGATACTTGGACTGTAAAGATTTTCACAAGCGATTATTTTTAAATGCTCATTAACCCAATTTCTAGAATCAGTAAAAAGAACATATGCTGTATCTATTTTACAGTATTTAAATGTGTTTTTTGTTAGACTCAGATCACTGAAGTTCATTTTATAATTATGCATGCAGGTAACTAGCAAGGAGAGGCCCACCTGTATGTAGCTTTGGGTGAAGTCATCTCACCTAGCTTTAGAAGTCTACAACACAGTCACCTGATGTAGTCCCCCTGGGCTTTCCTCACAGCCAGTAGAGCAAGATCAGCACTTTCAGTGTGTCAATCCTCTGATTAGTTTTAGACATTGATTTTAGGAGGAAGTAAATCATGTTGTAAAGTGCCTTTTCTTGCTATTGACTATAAAAGTGTTTGAGGCTGAGATACACTCGCTCACACCTTTTTATTTTATTTGCGGTGCCCTACAGTACCTCCCTGGCTACCAGCTGCTGCCCCAGTGCATGTCTCTCAAAGATCCTGTGTCCCATGGGCATAGCTTGGACAGCCCGTGGTGGGTCTAAGATGCCACAGGGGCCTCTTTTTAGGAGTCTGAACCCCTACCAGATGCCAACTTAGAGGTGCTACCTCCAGGTCAGGTAAAGCCCATGTAGCGGCCCCATATGAAAATGGAACATATTCAGAACCTGGAAGGTTTTGGCTGAACAAAACCTGGGAACGTGTTCTCTAGGAACGAGATTCAAAGAAAACTATGGCAGCAGCTCTTATCTTTTAAATTGAAAAGCTTGACATCAGACCTCACCAGCTGGAGAGTTTAAGGAAAGACTATCCAATGGCTTGATTCCCAGTTCAAGGTCAGGACTTCCACAGCACAGTGCATTTAAAAATAAATAAATAAATGAATGAATAAATTTGGAGAAAACTATCTTACTAAGCTGGGTGAGGCCCTGCTATTCACTTTTACCCATACAGAAGCAACAAGAAAAGGCAGAATGAGACTAATTAGTCTCTTTTCTCCTTCTGTCTCCCCATGCAGGACGATACCGCAACATGAACATATCTTGCTGTTCCATTATTCTCGCTGCTCTCCCGAGTTTTCCCAGCTTCTCCACTGGCAGGAATTCAGCGGCAGAGAGCGAGGACTCCCTCGGTGAACCATCGGAGACCAGGCTCTCTCTTTTCCTGGTGCCCGCTGACGTGCCAGCAGCCAGCCGGCAGGTTGGTAGGGTTTGTGCAGTTACCCACAGATGGATGGGTTACTCAATGGTGGTGTAAGCTGCTCTGTGGGTTGTGGTTCCTCCTGCAGCCCAGGGCCTGGCCAGCGCTGGGGGCCACCAGCCTTCTGCTGGCCCCGTGCCAGTGGCAAGAGTCCCCCTCCCCCCAAAAAAAGTCACCTTGGTCACTGCGTTTCATGCCCAGGGTGCCAGGTTCTGCCCCAGCTTCAGCACCACCCTGGGGCCTCCTTCAGTTTCAGTTTGTGCTGGTCTAAGGCGCACGTCTATCCCTCTCCACCTTCTCCTCCTCCTCTGATAGATGTACCTTGGTAGGCTGGAGACACGTAGGGGTGCTTGCTGACACAGTTTCTACATCTTGGGCTCCAGGTAGCAGCTTTCACCTTCTCGTACTGGTTCCTCAATGTCTCTCGTGAGATGCTGGAACTCTCAGTCTCTGCACATTCTTAGAATAAGAATGGTAACACGCGATTCAAAGGCAGAGTAAATCCACTCACCTGATGTGAGAGAAGGTCAGCCAAAGAAGAATTAATGAAAACACATCTGTCTGAATACACTGTGCTGGAGAAATGTTCACAATGGAGCATGAACAGCTTCCCAGCACCAAGGTACCCTGCCTGGGACTAAACCTTTCTGCTCGTGGTTAACAAGTGATTATTTCTGCCACTGCCAGTTTCCCCTCCGCTTGGCCTGACGCGATGTCCAGTGATAACCAGCCACTCTAGCCCAGCTCAGGGCATCCAGAAAAACATCCAGGACCCAAATGCTTGTGTGCTACTTGCATGAGAACCTGCTGGGAATGGATTACTGCCAAGGGAGTGACACCATCAACAAGAAAATGGGAACTTTGCTGTAGAATTGTTTATTTACTATTTATCCATGGCTGTGGGATCTTTTTTTTTCCTTTCCCCCCCTTTCCCCCCTTTCCCCCCTTTTCCCCCCTTTTCCCCCCTTTTTCCCCCCTTTCCCCCCTTTTTTCCCTTTTCCCCCCTTTCCCCCCCCTTTTTCCCCCCCTTTTTCCCCCCCTTTTTCCCCCCCTTTTCCCCCCCCTTTTCCCTTTTTTCTTTTCTTTCCTTTTTATTTTTCCTTTTTGTTCCTTCTTTTTTTTTTTCCACTCAGAGTGACTATAATATGCTGTGTAGTGTCTGTTCTGTAAGGTTTCCCAAGAATGAGACATCTGGGGAACCTTAAGTCCCTGTGATGATCATTAAGCCCCTGGATGAAAACTAGAAATACTGTTTGAAATCCAGATACAAGCTGATTATGGTGAATCAGACACCTCACCCCTGGTGCTCGGGCACAGGACTGGGGTAGGGTTAGGGATGGGGAAGTGAGGACTTTCAGAGCTGAGTTTCCAGAGTAGTCCTGTTCATCTCAGAAAGTCTGTAACTGGTATCCCAGCATCATCTTTGGCTAGAAAAAAGAAGTTCTCCCAAAGGATGCTTCAGGGGTAGCTGGTGAGCCCCAGGAGAGTCTGTCTTCTCAGGTCTGGCAAGCAGATTTACCTTCAGTTTCTCAACAAGTGTCTGCCCTTTGTTTGACTGAACTTTTTTCTAACCATGAATTCTAACTGCTTTGTAGTTTTAATTCGTTGTTCAATACTGCTGGCGTGGGGAATTTATGAATTCTTTGATGCTTTCTTCTCCTTACAAAAAGGATTTAAGAGTGGGACATTGTGGAATGGTATGTGCACTTGGCACAGCAACCAGTAAATACGATGTTTCTCGCTAGCTACGTGATCGGTGGTACGTTTCATCTTCTGTCTTCCATATTGTCGTTATTTCACCATCTCTGCCCTTCTGGTCCATGGTACTGCCTTCGCCGGCAGCGTGGAGGTGGGCGCGCCATACACGAGCATCACATGCGTTCCAAGCGCTTCGCTCACCTGGGGCCAGGCTGCGGGGCACTGCGAGCAGAAGCTGGGGGGACGAAAGCGCAGGCCGAGCACCACGGGGAGGCTGGGGATGTCTGCGTTGCGTAAGGCGAGAGAGAAGAGCCTGATCCGCGCAGGCAATCTCAACTCTGCGCCAGTCGCTGGAGTGTTTTGCCGTGGTGAGGTCCTTGCCAGTGGGTAGAGCAGAGCGGACCCTCGGGGAGAGCACGGGAGCCGACGTGCAGGCGTTTGTTGATGTACTAGTGCAGCAAGAGGGGCTTACTTTGTGAAGGCTTGTCTGCGAGATGTCGTACGGAGGGTGAGACAGCAGCTCAGTGTGAGCGGGTGAAGTCTGGGCAGCTTGTAGCAGGGTTTGGACAGTTTGTAGGTACCCATCAGCTGCAGTGTGAGGATAAAGCTGGCTTTGCCTGTGCAGTTGGGTTGCTGTGAGAAGCTAGTCAGAAGTTTGCTTCCACAAAAGACCTCAAGACTCCAGGTCCAGCTGGCTGCTTTCAGCTGGGGGAGCCAGGACAGAGCACCCCGGGCAGGAGCGGTGCCTCCGCAGCCCCTGGTGTGTCCAGATGCCATGGGCCAGGCCACGGCAGGGCTGGGACGAGGCAGGAAACATGAGCGTGGCTTTGAGGGACGGGAGCCCTGGGCTGACCCTTGGGCTGGGCTCGGATGATGGTGGTGGGGCCGAGGGTGATGCCAGGGCAGGGGCGTGAAGCGGAGGCTGGGGGGATGGTGCTGGCTCTGGATGGGAAGCACTGAGGTACCGCATGGGGGGGGGTGTGTGTGTGTGTGTTCAAAAGGAGACACTGAGGTACCTCAGGGAGGGGACAGTGGGGTAGGAACCTTGAGGCACATTGGATGAGCCAACGGCGTGTTTGGGGGCAGAAAGCGCTGAGGTGACGCGTCCCAACAAAGTGGGGGAGAGTGGCCTTGCAGCCTGTCTGCAGGCTTGGGTTACCTATGGGACAGGGACACTGAGGTTGCTAATCCTGTCCTAAATAACCCTCTCTCTTTCCCACAGCACCTGGTCAAGCAGGGAAGGAAATGGACAGGGAAGGATATGGACAGGAAAATCCTGCACCACAGCACAGGTACTGCTTATTACTTTGGGTCTCAGAGACCTGAGAAACAGTTCCTGTCTCGTCCTTAAACAGCTTCTGCTTGCATAGTTCTCCCAGGGAAAGCGCACATTCCTCAATAAAATGCCATATTAAAACATAGGGTGTGCACTTTGCAACTCCCAAACCCATCTTTGCTTTAGTTCACACCTACAATATCGCACCGCACACGGGATTTTAACTTTGCACCAGTTGTTGCTGTGTTTGGCTTGGGGAGGACAGTGTATATTCATCGGCTTTACTGCAGGGTGGACTCTCAGATAACATGAGAATTTTGTTGCAGAGCCTGGCTGATGTTGGAGTATTATCATGGAAGCCTTCATGCAGGCATTTGTTGATGTTGGAGTGTTACTGTGGGAACAGTGGCTTGCTTTGTGAAGGCTTGTCTCTGAGGTGCAGTCAGAGAGCAGTTCGGTGTGAAAGGATGAAATGTGGAATGTTCGTACATACATTGTGGTTCCGTTTGAAAAGATGAAAGCTGAATAGTTTGCAGGCTTGAAGGCAGATTTGGGGCGATTGTCAGCTGGGCAGTTGAACGGTTGCTTTTGCCTGGGTGGTGTAATTGGCCTGGTGTACAAAACTAATCAAAAGTGGGCTTTTGCAAGTGACCCTGGGACTCCAGCTGGCTACTTTAGACCTTTTCACTCAGTCTAGCTGGGCTGAGGAGGGGCGTGCCTGGTGGCACTGCTACTGGAGTGAGGTGCTACAAGCTTAAAGCCCAGAAAATTCAAAAAGAAAAGGTAAGAACTATGGAAATTTCTGGTATTGACCTATGCCGTCTATAACACTAAATTCGGGCAAACACACGT
Organism: Falco naumanni; assembly: GCF_017639655.2. Taxonomy (NCBI): domain Eukaryota; kingdom Metazoa; phylum Chordata; class Aves; order Falconiformes; family Falconidae; genus Falco; species Falco naumanni. The sequence continues at coordinate 18,813,666 of NC_054068.1, read as the reverse complement.
ATACTCGGTGGAGGGCATGCCAGGAAGCACTGCTGCTGTGTGAAGACATGCTGGAGAAGTGCGTTCCCTAAAGGGGGAAGGGGATCTGTATAGGTCTTCCCAACCTTTTCTGGGATACCAGAATCCCTTAGGTAACACCAGTTTTCAGCATGGTAGCTCTGCCCTATCCGTGTGGTTTGCTGGTGCCAGGGAGAATCACCGCTCCCCAGGGCAGCACAGAACAGCCCCCGGAGCACGGCACATTTCAGTGCATTGGTCTCTATTAATTTTGATCTAATTTGCTCCGGCATACATTCAGACTGTCAGCTGTAGCATGGAGGAGGTGCCTCAGCCATAACTAAGTTACTGTTCAGCGGCTAACGTGTTTTCACGAGCACTTTGTTGGTTTTCTTTTCGTACCTGCTAATGTGATACAGCGAGGGCTATTCGGTGCTGTGCGTGCACAGCAAAATTAAGGCTGGCAGGCAGCCCGGGGAGCCCTGCCACGTGTCCCAGCTGCTCGCAGTGCTCACAGCGTCCTCCGCTTCCCCAACTTTGCTGCCGCACGTTTTTCTCCAGCCACTCTCAAACAACAGAGATCTTGTGGTTTAGAGCTTCCTGATGATTTGTCACAGAGGTATAAACGGATAAAGTTCATGAAGAAGGTTTCTTGTAGAGGTGGACTTGTTTTGCCACGCTGTTTTCTTCTCACTGTTAATTTCAAAGATGAGTGTGCCAGACTCCTCCCCTCACAGGTGAAGTCAGCACATTGGCAGGGACATTACAGAGACTTACTTTCAGGAAAAGGAGGAAAAATTATTTTATTTTTTTCTAATTCTGAGCACCATTACCCCTCACCTCTGAACCAAGAAAGACTTTACGTGGTGTCATAATTTAGCAAATTACTTCCTCAGAGGAAGGTCAAACATTTTACCATTCGATCAATAGGAAGCGACTTACAAATCATGTGTATTGATCATTGTAATCATTCAGAGGAATGTAGGGCAGACACTAAAATCACATGCACTTAGTCTTAATTGCCCACATTAAAGCAATTATGCCCCAAAACTGTCATTGTCTAATGCTATGCACACTACCCAGCATGGTAACTTTTAGCCATACATATTTAATCATAAATCAGCCTCTTAGGTCTGTTGCACTAAAGACCTACAGTATTGCTGTAATTATGCAAATATAACTACGTCTTTTTTCATCAACGTGTAAGATCATGTTGCTTTTGGGAGCCAAGTGGAGGAAAATAAGCCCCTATATTAATGCAGCTGGTATTTAATACATATATTTCACAGCTGTGCTATGTGTTCATGACACAAGTACTTAAAGTGACCTGAAATTGCTAATGAACAGAGAGCCTTTGTAAAAGCAGTCACAGGTCAAGGACTTGCAGATAAAACTTGTTGAGCGGTACATTGATGGTAGGCTTGTGTCGGGAGAGTGCTATTTGTTCGAGGATGTTTATAAACATTATTTTCCAGAGAGGACAATTTCAGCTAAAAGTGTCTTAGACAAATACCAATTTGGGAGTATTAAAATAAATGTTTTCTGATCTTGTAAACATCAGGTGGGTACCTTTTTCCTTTTGTCAAGGGAGCCAGTGTGTAGTCTCAGGCAAGTTTTGGTTTGATTTGTTCCCACAGCCACCACTGTGGGAAGTGAAAGACTGGTCAAGAGTTTATTCCTTCTGCCATTCCAGAAACCGTTTCTAAACAGATCTGGAAAATGAACCATTCTTAGTATGTTATGTATCTTGTATTTTGCAAACAAGAATGTTCAAAATTACAGTTATTACCTAGCGTGGGACAGTCACATTTGCCCTTCACAGAGAATATGAGTCAAAGTCCCTTAAAATTAATGAGAGCTCTTCTCCTGCCTTCCAGGGCTGAGATCTAGACCATGAAATAGGTGCAGTGGCCCGTTGGTCTGATGGGGTCAATGTTAGGTTCTGGCCAGTCTCAGACAGTTCCCATGCAGCTCTCCAGACACAGGTATCTTCTAATGCAGCCCAGAGCAGAACGGGTCATGGAAAGAAAAGAATACACAAGACAGAAATGTAATGCAAAGAGGCAGGGGAAAAAAAATACAGAAGAGAATGCTTCGCCTGGAGCCTGCATTTAATTCTTGACTCCCCTCTGAAGGAGTGCAGAGTGGGCTTAGCAGGCAGAGGCACAAAGGGAAGGTGCAGGGAGGGAAGACAGGCTGCTGCGATTGCCAGGCACCTCCGCGCTACCATTGCCTGCTCCTCTGAGCTTTATTGGAGCCTGAAATATCACATCGTTTCAGCGAGTGCTGATCGCTACATTGGTAGTTCTGCAAAACGTTCTTGTTGCACCTTCTCAGTCTTCAGCACAGCGGGCTGCTGACACGCAGGCCTGAGGGTACTTCTGTGAAGCCCCAAAAGGTAATGGGAGAAGCTGCCTTTTTGGCAGCGGGCTCCAGCTGAGGCATGTGCACCTTCGCCGGGAGATGTGAGAGCTGCGGATCCCTCAGCACGCTTTAGAGCTGCAGACACAGGGAACAGCGCGTGGAAGCTAAGACCTAAATTGATTCAATCCTGGGAAGATCTTGGGCTCCAAATCTCAGGCAAATTTATTTTAACAAGTTTTTGAGAATGTCAACAATGTTTCTGATCTTCTGGGGGTCTTAACCTGTTCAAAGCAGCAATGTGTAGAGCGTAAGATACCTTGTCGGTCACATGTGTGTGCAGGTGGGCACTGAATCGTGAGTTATTTAGTATGGGCTTTTAAAAGGGGGAAAGTATGTCATTTCTCTTAGAAGCCCTTGGCCTCAAAATAGCGATTCAAGCATTGAACACTGATCGGAGGAGAAAGCCCCAAGCTGTTTCAGTGGAGAAAAAAGAACATAAAATTTATGGGCTCAAAATGGTTGCATGAAATCCGATCAGAGCACCGACTGGGTTACAGGCTGGCCCCGGGCACGGATACGGCCAGCTGGGGGGCACGTTGCCCATCTCTCCCTGCACGGCTGGGTGGCAAGGGGCTGCGGCGTGCCCCATCGCTCCGGCAATCCCGGCACTCCCCGCACTCGCTCGTTCTTTCAAGTAGCAATGAAGTTGTTTGGCTGGATCCTTTATGAAAGTTAAAATTGGTTTGTCATTTTCTTTTAGCTTCTCACACCTTATCTAGTTTCTACATTCTTCCCACTTCAGTAGTCAAAGTGATTGAAAGCCGAAAACTGAGCAGATCTGTCCCTGCAGCAACTTTCCTCGCGTTTCTCATTTACCGTTTTATCAAACAGGCTCTTTGTCTCTGCAGTCCCCTGATGTTGCCTCTGTTACACGGCGATATTCTTCAGGTCATGGGGGTTAAAAGGGGGCTAAAAAGGAGATCATATTGGACTTGCTTTACACAGCCATGTAGCATTAGACCCAACGCCCAATAGAGGAAAGATATACTACTCCTATTTGATGAGCAGCAGGCCAATAAATTCATTAATCATCATTTTATGCCTCATCAAACACTTCCCAAGTTCCTCCATGGGAGTTATACAAATTAGCCACTGAAAAGGCAGTAATTTTAGTTTAGCTAGGTAAGTGCTTTTTGATTGCCTTCCTGAACAATGCTTCCCTTGACAAGCTAATAAATCAGCCCTTTCTGAATCAGAAGTGCAGCAAGTGCGAACAATAACTCCACATAGTTTCTCCACTGATTTCAGCTGGAAGGCCTAAGAGGATGATCTGGGATCAAAGTCTCTTACTTTATTGCAGAGCAAAAGCTTTCTTTATGAAGAAGAGCTACAGTGAAATGAGGGAAGGGGGATTTTTTTAATCAATTAATGAGAGAAAAAGTCTTGAAACAAAAAGGAGGCCTAAGTCTCCGATTGCAGGGCTGCCGGGAGGCCAGCGGGGTGGCTGGGGTAGGAGCGGGCCCTGCCACAGGTGAGGGCGGAGGTGTAAACCAGGGGGCTGCTCCTGCGGAGGGCTGCAGATTACCGGGGCGAGTCAGAATAGAGCCTGTATTTAATCTGCGACCAATTGATTCCTTGAGTGTTTCAGGTATTTGTACTGTAGGTTTAGATTTGTTGGGTGGCTTTACAGTGGGAAGCCTTGAGGCTGTGCTGTCTTATCTTTTTTTTTCAAATTGCTGCCTTTGACAGTATCATTTTTTTTAACTTGGCCGTAAATCATTTCACTAATCAGCTGTCACCAGCCAACATGCATACATTGGCATTCAGCCGGAGAATTTGTTTTGGAAGGCCTTTAGCAACAAAAACTATGTTTGTATCAATAACCGTCTGTTAATGTCTCGTGCAGACGGATGTAGAACACGGGGAGGAACAAGGAGAGACGGCGGCGACAGAGAACAGATCGGCGGGGCGAAGGGGGAAGAGCATCAACCGCCTGGTACGGGGCAGCACCCCCCTGCCCTGCCGCGGCCGGGGTTCGCGGCTACCTACGGCCGGGCCGAGCCGTGCCGAGCCGGGAGCCCGCCCGGAGCCCAGCGCCACCCGCCGCTCCTGAGTCCGAGGTTTCCCCCTCCCCGAGTCTAGACCCGAGGTATTTTAAGTACACTGTGTCTCTTCTCCTCTTCATTAACTTTCCCTCCACACATCGCTGCATGCCTCTGAAAATAACTTGGCGAACTGGGAGCCGTTTATCTCTTTTATCTTGGGACCTGATCCAATTAAATAAGTGCACATTTATATTTGCATCCATCAGGCATGAGCGTGGAGAGGTCTGTGGTTTGCTTTAAGCAAATAAAAGCCAATTTCGCTGGAAAAGAGGTGTCTGGACCAAGCCCCCCGTCCCGTCCAGTCCCGTTCCTTCCCGGACGCGGGCGCAGGGCCCGCTGCCCAGGCCGCGGGCAGGATGCGGCCCCGGGCCGGGCTGGACGCGCAGCACCGCCGCGGCAGGAGGGGCGGTTATTGCACAAGTGCCTGCATCAACCCGAGCCGGGCTCCCGGCGCGCTGCTAGTTCGCACATGCTCTAATTATAACAGATGAGTAACGCCGTGCGGAGGACATTTATTTTCTGCTAGTTGGAGGTGAAGAGATTTCTGGCGGAGGAGGCTGGCGGAGCTTCGGCGGGGCAGGACCCCGGCGACTTGCTGGGCGCCCCCGCTCCCGTTTGGCCCCGCCGGGCTGAGCCCCCAGAGATGTCCCTGGCAGCCAAGGGGCAGGGGGAGGCCGGAGGGGCTCGGGCAGCCGGCGCCCCTGCGCCTGCACATCAGCCGTCAGCAGAGCGCGGGGTGCGCCTCTTGAGCAACGGGGGTGGAACAAACGCAGCCCCCCCCCCCCCCCCCCAGCGAGGGGCCGCGTGGCGGGATGCAAGGGGACCTTGCGACACCCCTGCGGGAGGCAGCGCTGCCGGGTGACCCCGCGCCTCCGCGGCCCCGCAAGGAAACGCTTCTGCCTTCGGGGGGAGAAGTGGCAGCGCCCGTGTCGGGGGGACCCGCGTCCCCTCGGGTCAGCGTTAGGGACAGCGAGAGGACGTGAGGCGCGGGGGCTGCAGCCGCAGGCTGGCGGCGGGGCAGGGGCCGGAGCGCCATCGGGCACGAAGAGCGCAGCGCCCGAGCAGGAGCCCTCTCCCGAGGCCGCCCCGTCGGGCAGGGCCGGCACCTCGGCCAGGCCGGCCCCGGGCGAGCCCTTTCCCCGGCGGAGAAAGGTCCCTAGGCCGAGCGGCCGGTTCCGCGCCCGCGGAGGCGCGGTGGAGGAATGTGGGGACAATGCGCCATCTGTCACCGCCGGGCCGCGCCGCGGCCGGGAGCGCCGCCGAGGGCGCTGATTTATGCTGAATGCGCCTTAGAAGATCTCGATGTAGACTTTGTCTTTCTCTGTCAGAGCCAAGTAAAAAGAAACAGCTGGCCTGAATTTTTAGCACCCATAATTAATTAAGAGCTTCATTCCTGGGATTTGATGATTCAATAAAGCAAGACCCTTATTCCCCTATGTGATTCCAGTGAATATCTACTTCACTCCAATCCTTTCGGGTCCCAAGATAGGGCAGATTAACACTCTTTTTCTGTGGGAGAGCGGGGAAAAAATGCCTCAAGATTGCATCTGAGGGGCACACAAAAGGTAAATTCAAAACTGCCACTTGTTCTCTGCAAAGGCTCCTTATTCTCTGCTATTGATGTATTTGTGCCAGGTTTTAAAGAAACCAGAGGGGGGGATGAGGAATTAACATATTGCTCATTTGGAAAAACAGCCGGTTCTGGTTTTGGTAACACTTGTTCCCTTGCCAGCCACAGATGTCCTTACTAATAATCTAGGCAGGTCACAGAAAGAGGGGAGCGGGGGGGCGGGCTCCCCGGCAGTCCCGTGCCGCTCCGAGCCCCGGACACGGCGGCTGCGTCGGGCGGAGGCCGCGGGGCTGGGCGCACCGCACCGCCGGCTGCGGAATACCCGCGGCTGAGCACCGGCGCTGTGCGCCGGCCGGGCCGGGCCGTGGGGTCGAGTTTTCCTTTTTCATTTGTTGTTGTTGCTGTTGTTTTAATTCATCTACGCTTTGGGTGGAAGTTCCTGTACTTTTCCCTACTGCAAACCCCTGTGATATTTTTCAGTCGCCTCCTTTAAACTTGCTGACCGTGTGATTCCCCGTGTTCTCTTGGCGGAGGCTCTTTCAAGTACTTTCTAGGCACGACAAGGAAGATGCTGTTCAGATCCTCTTACCGGGGTGCGGGGGGGGAGAAGCCCAATAAGCCAATTAGAGGCGACCGCGCCGTCCGGGCCGCCGCGGAGGCTCCGCGCAGCGCGGGAGCCCTGTAGGTTAATCGGGACAATTGGAAAAGCAACACTCGCGGGGAGAGCAGCGGGAGGGATGTAAACACGGTCCGGGGTGTTGAGGGTCTAAATTAGGATTTGTTTTGTTTTTAAGCGTGAAAGAGGAAGCAGCAGGGCTGCGGGCTGCGCCAGGCTCCCCGCCTCTCCCGCCCTCCGTCTCCGCCATTGGGAAGCGGGTTGGAGGTACAGGGGGGTCCCGTCGCCCCCGCCGCAGCTCGGGGGCTGTGCCGGCTGCCAGCCGCACCCCCGGCTCTGCCTGCTTCCCTCCGGGATGGAGGGGAATTTACCGTGGATGGGAGCGCTGGGAGCAGCCACGGGCTCTCGTCCTGCTGGGCGCACCGGGCAGGCGATGGGCCCGCCGGGACGGGCACGTCGGGCCCCGGCGCCCTTGGCGGGGTTTCCCTGGGGAAGCCTCTTGCCTCCTCGGGGAAAGGGCACTTGGCCGCGCCCGGGGGTTCCTCCCGCCCCGTCTCCCCGGCCCGACGGGCTGCAGCTCTCCACCGGGAGCCTCCGTACGCCCCCTCCAGCGTCCCGGCTTGCCACTGGCTCGATCCGCAGACCGGGGCTGCGGCACACGCGTGGGCGCACCGGGCCAGCCCGCTGCCGGGCCGCCGTGGGGGGGTCTGGGGTGGGGGGTTGTCGGACTGTCACCTGCGGGAGGGGGCGGCCCGTGTGCCGACCCCGCTGCCACCTGCGCCGCTCAACCCGAGCCGTCGGGGGGCCGGCAGCCCCGGACTCCTGGCCCCGGGGGGGGCTGGGGAAGGGACGAGCTGTTTCCCGCGGGTGCGGAGCGGCTCCCCGCGGAGGCAGGGCCGTTCCCACCTGCGCCCGTGGGCAAGCACCTGCTCCCAGGCGAGCTGGTGGGAGCCCAGCCCCCAGGGCCCCCTCGCCTGCCCCCAAACCGCTTCGAAGAGGCAGCGAAGCTCCCCGGCCCCCGGAGCTCGGCGGGGCGGCCCGCGGCCCTACCCGGTGCCCCGGCGGGGCTCCGCTCCCAGCGTGAAGCGTTGCTCCCGGGCGCTCCGGAGCCTGCTCCCGAGTAACCTACGGCAGCTTTAATTGGCAGCAGACGTTATTTTTATTTTAAGATTTCCTCAAAAAATATTTTTTTTTAAACAACAAATTAACGTGCCAGAGGCAAAAAAGGCGGACGCTGCCCCCTCCCCCCTGCTCTGTTACAAAAAAGAAACTGGGAAAATCATGCTTATGCTAAAGGCAGGCTGTACAGTATATCTCCTGGGTCAGGGGAAAAGGGTGAAGAATAAAATTGTTGTATGAAATCGATGGGGCTACAGTAATAGTTATGGTTTAAAATAGGCGACAGGCTGCAACCTAAAGGAAACGGTGAATTCCCTTAGGAATTTATACATCAAACGAAAACCGTATTGAGATTGCTGATAGACCTATTCAAAATAGCCGCGATTATAAGGAATAGGGCTTTTGAACGAGCGAAGCTCCTAAGCTGCTTTGCAAAATAGCTTTTTCAGAGATCGGAAGATCAGCTGGGGAAAGGTAGAGCGACAATTTAAAAAAATAAATTAAAAAAAAAAAGAATCATAGCTAGATGAATAATTAAAACCTATTTATTTTGAGAGAGTCGTTCCACTGCGGGACCTGTTGTCGGCGGAGGGTGGCCCGGGGGGAGGGGGTGCCAAAGGGCGCTGGGGGTAAAGGTGCGGCGGGAGCCCGGGCCGGGGGCGACTCGCGGGGCTTTGCCTTCAGCCCCGCCCGACGGAGCGGGCCAGCCCTGCCCCTGCCCCTCGCCGTGCGAACTTTCTCCCGTTTTGGACAAGGCAGGTGAGTCCCACACACCGCGCTGCTGCGCGAAAAATACGCCTTCCTGCAGGTCCCCCCGACTGGAAAGAAGAGATCCAACCGAGGAATTCGAGCGTTTTTAAAAACTTCATTTATAATTTATAAAGTGACAAAATAACAGACTATTATCCCAGGAATATTTGATTCTTTACCATTCAGCTTGAAACGATTTTGATTTTAAACCAGATTATCTACAAAGATCGTATAACCAAGTGAACATGGACTGCATCTTTAAAACATAAAATACAAACTACTATTTAAAATCCCGTAAAATGTAAATATGCATGAATAAACCTGTTACAGCTAATAAATGGCTCTGACAAAGTTGAGGAGATTACAAAATAATTATCTGGCTCTTAAAGAAAAAAAAAAAAAACAACAACGAAACAAAACGGAGGGGTGTCTCGGCAGCAGCTCCGGCGGTCCCGGCGAAATTCCCATCACGTTACTAGCGGCAATGCGCCGGCGTACGACTGACACCCACAAAATCCGATCGGAACGGGGGAAAAATCCCGTCCCCGGTGCCGGGACAGCTGGGAGGGGACCCGGGCTGCGCGGATCACCGCACCCGCGCTTTGCTCCCAGGTTCCGCTGGGGAGCCCCTCGCTTGAGCAGGGCCCCGCTCTCCCCCGGCTGGGGCTGCGGAGCAGCGGGAACGCGCAGAGTGGGCACGGGGCGCGCCCCGTCCGCAGGGGACGGCTGGTGGCCGGGGGCGCCCCGTCCCCCCGCCCCGGCGGCCACCGCCGCCCCCCGCCCCCCCCCCTTCCCCCGCGGGCGCGGAGCGGAGCGGAGCGCGGCGGCCCCGCGGGGCTCCCGCACCGCCGAGCGGGCGGCGGGAGCCAAACTCGGGCCGAGTGTGACACCTACCTGCCAGCGCCGGGAAGCACCGCGCCCGCGGCCGGCCCAGCGCGGGGCTGCGCGGCCGCGGATGGCCGCCCACACCGCGCCGTCCCGCGGGCCGGGGGCAGCGGTGCAAAACGCCCGGGGGCGGGGAGGGGGCGAAGGGGCCGGGGCGTCCCCGCCGCCGCGGGTGCCTGTGCCGGCGCAGTCCCCGTCCCCCGGGCCCGGCCGCTGCACCGCGGCACCGGCGGCGCGGGCTAAATCTGGCAGAAAATCGAACTCATTAGCCAAGTTCACCAGCTGATTGCTTTGCATAAAACACGACACTGATTGGAAGTAATTAGGTTAAAAGATGGGACCGCGCTTCGATTTGGTGTTTCTAACAAGTGCCTTTGTGCACGGCCTGGTTTAAGCCCCTACCTCCGCCGGCGGCGGCCCCCCCGCTCCCGGTCCCGGCCCCGTCCCCGTCCCGCCGCCGCTCGCCTCTCCCCGGCCCCGCGGGCGGCTCCCGCCGCCGCCCGACCTGTGAGAAATCCTCAATCCTTTTGGAAAAAGGCTTCAGGTTCTACTGCAAGGTCCTAAATGGAGCCCCCGCGTCTCTTTTAAAACGTGTAAATTTTTTTTCCGCAGCTACGCACATCTCTGCCCGTTGCAAAAAAAGAGTGGTTTTGATTCTGTTAAAAATCTCTTTTAATTAAATATTTGCATTTTACAAAGGCGGCTGCAGGTTTTTGTATCTAATAAGTATAACCTATTTTCCTTTTTTTTTTCCCCATTATAGTTTAGCTCACACCCAAGGAAAAAAAAACCCAATAGGCATAAAAAATTAAATTAAACTTGTATATATATATTTTAAAACTATGAAACAATTCGGAAAAAGACACAGAAATGTATATATTTATATTACGAAAACAACATTAATGCCTGTACAGGTGTCTTGATTTCATAATTTACTTCAAAGATACTGTATTATCAATTTAAATACAAAAAGCTACATTAAATATACAGAATAAGATTTAATACAAATCTTTCTTCTTTGTGTGTGTGAGAGAGAGCGTGTCACTCGTTTGCTTTTCACTTGGTTAAGACATTTCTGGGTGGCTTCCACCCAGCCATTTCCAATAGACTCTATAAACTTTTGCAGGGGGTGCTGGGCAGGAGGGGGCAGCTGGTCTTTTTCTGTTTGTTTTGTTTTGCTTTTCTTTTGGTAGTGGAAAAATAACTGCCAGAGCAATTTATTATTTCTCTCAATAAATTAAAAAAAAATATATAAAAGAACAAAACCACGGTCCCAGGAGGGGGTAAGGAGGAGAAGCCGATATTAAATGTTGGACATACCTTTCTTCAGTTCGTAAGGTGAGTCTTTGCAAAGGTCTACTTGGGACTGGCTCCTGATCATTTTAGTGTCTTTAGCCAGGCTCTCGGCTCTGCTGAGGACAGTCTGGTTTAATCCATTGAAGTGGGCGCCGGGGGCGGCGGCGGCGGGGCCGCCGGCGGGGTGCCCGTGCAGGGCCCCGAAGGAGCCGTAGTTCGTGTAACCGGGGTAGAAGGGCGCCGTGTAGTAGAGCGGCCGCGGCAGGACCGCCCCGTTGGGGAAGGGGCACTGTGCCGCCGGCGAGCGCGGCCGCGGCGGCGAGCGCGACGGGCCGCCGCCGCCCAGCACGGCGGGGCCGGGGGGCGCCGCCTCGCCGCCAGCCTCCTTCGCCTTGTCCGCCGAGGTGGCGATCTCGGCCAGCGACCAGAGCTTGGGCTTGGCGAGGGCCGCCTGCTGCGGCGAGTGGATGACGGAGGCGCCGGTGGCGGCGGGCAGCAGCGGGTGCAGGTCGGCGGCGTGCGGCGGCCCGGCGGCGGCGGACGGCGGGCGGTACGGCGGGGGCTCCTCGCCGGCCGCCGGCGGCAGCCCGCGGCCCGCCGGGCACGGCCCCAGCGGGGAAGCGCCGGGCGCCTTGTGGGGGGCGAGCGGCCCGTCGAGCCGCTCCTCCGCCGGCTCTTTGCAATCCGAGTCGCTGAGGCCGGCCTCGGCCTCCCGGGGGCCGGGGGACTCCTGGAGGCGCTCGCAGCCCGGCGCTGCTTTGGGATCCGCCGCTCCTGGGAGGGGGGGGGAAAGAAGAGGGGTGGGGGGCAGCTCTCGGGCTCGCCCTGCGCCCCCAAACCCGCCCACCCGCTCTGCCGCCCCCCCCCCCTTCCAGCGCACACCCCCCCCCCTCGGCTGTACAGCCGCCGCCGCCAGGCCCGCAGCGCGGCCCTCCGGCTCCCCCCGCCCCGCCGCCCGCCGCGGGGGCCCGGCCGCCCCGGGCCGGGGGCAGCCCCGAGGGCGCGGCCGCGGGGGCCCGGCCGAGCTCGCTGTCCTACCTGTGTCCGGCGTCCCGGGGTCCCCCTTGTCCTCCAGTTTCTGGGGCTCGTCCTCGTCGTTCTTCTCCAGGTCGATGTTCTCCTCTTCCTCCTCGTCCTCACTGCGGTTCCGCGGGGTCCAGGTCATTTTGTTCTCCTTTTTGAGCCGCCGCCGCGCGTTGGCGAACCAGGTGGAGACCTGGGTGAGGGTCATTTTGGTGATGATGGCCAGCATGATCTTCTCGCCCTTGGTGGGGTAGGGGTTTTTCCGGTGCTCGTTGAGCCAGGCCTTGAGGGTGGCCGTGGCGTCCCGCGTCGCGTTCTTGCGGTACGCGGGGTCCCCGTAGGGGTAGGAGCCGAGCGGCGCCGCGTACGGGTGGTACCCCAGGGAGCCGGCCATGCCCGGCGTGTGGTCGTAGGGCGAGCCCTGGGGAGAGAGGGGAGAGCGGCCCGGCGGGGCCAGGTCAGGCGGCCGCGGGGCGGCAATGACACGGCAAGGGCAGCGACAGGGCCTGCCCGCGGCCCCCGCCCTTGCCCCGCCGCCTCTGCCCCGGCGCGGGGCCCTGCCCGGCTTCTCCCCCGGCTCCTTCGCGGGAGAACGGGCGGGGAAGGGCCCGGGGGCTCGCGGCAGCCGCCCCGGGAGGCCACCGGCCGCCCGCAGCCATCCAGCGCCTCTCCCCCAAATACAGGCGGGGAAAAGCAAGTGGGCAGCGCGGCGTGGGGGCGGACAGCGGCGGGGGAACTCTTCCCTTCCTTCCCTTCCCTTCCTTCCCTTCCCTTCCTACCGCACTGCGATCGCGGCGGGCAACCTGCCGGGCTCAGGAGGCCGGGCCGGGCCGCTCCTCTGGCAGGCCAGGGGCGGGAGGAGGAAAAAAAAATGTAAGGGGAAGAACAGAAAAGAGGAGAGAAGCTGAGAAAAGAAAAAAAGAGGAAAAAAGGGGGAAAGGAAAGAGGAAAGAAAAAGAGAAAGGAAAAGAGAAAGGCAAAGAAGGAAAGACAAAAAAAAAAAGGAAAGAAGAAACCGTGAAACTCTGCGTCCAGCCTGAGTAGAGGGAGAAGCTGAGCAAAACTCGCCGGGTTTTGGGGGGAGCGGCGGCCCCCGCGCTGCGGCGGGGATGCCCCGGGCCGGCCCCGCGGTGCCCCCGCAGGCGCGCACGGCGGCGCAGTGCCGTGCCTTTCCCTGCCCTTCTCCGCGCAGCGGCCGCGGAGCAGCTCGCAGCCACGGGATTAGAGCTCTGCAATATTTAAGCAGCCCAATTATCGCCGCGCAGGGGAAAGTTGCCTGGGTTTATCGCCCGGATTTCTCCCATCGCCTTGCCGCTGCTGGGTTCATTCCCTTTTCAATCACAACAAGCTAATTGTTGCGGAATTACTATTGCTGTTTTATATTAAAAAAAAAAAGATTTTTTTTTTCTCCTTTTGGAGGGAATACGATCGGTCCCCGCCAGCCCCAGCCCCGTCTCGGCCGGGCCGTGCCGGCGGCTCCCCCCGCGCCCGGCCCTGCCCTCCGCGGCCGCCAGCAACAGTGTGCGGCAGCGCGGGGCGGCGGTGCGGGCAAGTTGGGCGGCGAGGCGGGGAGCCGCGCTCCCTTTTGTCCCCGGTATCTCAAAAATAAAATGGGAATAACAAGCAGGCCCGGGGGGGTGCAGGGGGGCGGGCGCCCGCGGGATGCCGCCGTGCCCGGCGCGGTGCCGGCTGGCCGGGGCTGCTCTTACCACGTAGGAAGTGAAGGCGGCGGCGGCGGCGGCGGCCGGGTCGGTGCCGTACTGGAGGTGGGAGTTGTAACCCGGGGAAGGGGCGGTAAAGGCGGTAGATCCGGCATAAGGGGAAAAAGCGGAGCCCGAAGAAGATCTCCCAAGTTCATCGGTCCGGGGTCCGGAGATCACGCTGGTGCTGTACGCCGGGCAGGAGTAGAGAGCCAAGGACGCTGACGGCTGGTACAAGTAACCCTGAGGATACGACATGGCCAGGCGCACACATACACCCGGGAGCCCAAGGCGCTGGGAGGGATCCGCCGCGCTGCCGGGCTGGGGCCGCTGCGGCCGGGGCTTCGCGGGCGCCTCTCCGCCCTCGCCAGCTGGGCAGCGGCGGCACCTTGCTCTGCGCCGGGGCTGCTGCTCCGCGCTCGCCTGCAGCCTGGCACCGCTGCCTCCTTTTTCTCCCCCCCTCGCTTCCCCCTCTCTCTTTTTTTTTTTTCTTCCCCCCTCTCCCCTCTCTCTCTCTCTCTCTCTCCCCCTTGCACCGGGGGGCTTTTTTTTCCCCCCCCTTCCTCCTCGCTCTCGCTTTCCGAAGGGTCCTGCCAAGATGCTAAGTTAGAAATTGCAGCTCCTGACGCCTTCTGCGCGGCCCGGCGAGGCTCCTCCTTCGCGGGGTGTTGTCAGTGGAAGGACTGGCAGGACCCCGCTGGGCTGCCGCGGCCGGGCCCAACCAGCGGGAGGGCTCCGCGCTTCCCTCGGCCCTCCCCAGCGCTCAGAGGCTCAAGTGCGCCGGCTCCTGGATTGCAGTCACCTCCAAGCCATTTAAGATCAGCTCCAACTTTCTGCATGTGCTAAATACCGTGCGGAGCCGCGCTGCGCCGGAATGCAAGCCAATCAGTATATGAAAAAAAAATAGATATTTAATAAGATTTATTAGCCGCCCGGCTCCCCCCTCTGCGCAGCCACCCCTCCTCTCGCTCTCTGCCCCCTGCCCCTCCCTCCACTAAATCACTGGAGGTGGAATATACGGGGTGTGTGTGGCGGTGTTAGTTTTTCTTTTCTAAACAAAAAAAGGCGATTCTCGGCGGGGAAGCGCCGCAGCCCGGCCCGATCCGGCAGCGTTGGGATGCACGGCCGGGCCGCGCCGTCGGGGCGGAGGCCGCGGCGGGGCCGGACCTGTTGCGGCGGCTGTGCAAGCGGAGCTGCGACGGGGGGGCCCGGAGCTGCGGCGGGGGGGGGTCCGGCGAGGAGTGGGGTTTGGCATCGCGGAGGGGCTCGGGGGGCCGTGAGCGGGGCGGGGGGGGATTTAGTCTTTCCCAGCACCAGTCCCGGGAGAAGGGGAATCCGGAGGGGGGGTGGGGGGGTGGGTGCGGGGGGAGCGGAGGTGGGTCTGCAGAAACCGTTCAGCGTGAGGGTTTTGCCCGCGGATCTCAAGAATACACCGGGCATCCTCCCCCTCCCCGGCTCATAAAAGGGTCGAGGCGAAAGCCGATTAAAACCATATGAACCGGGATAAATCCCCACCGATCAAGGAGATGTAATCTCCTTTGATTCAACCAGATATATTTCCCAACAGGAACATATCCCGATTTATTCCCTTCTCGCTTGTTTTCCCTCGCGGCTGAGGCAAGGCGCTGCTCCCGCCGCCCCTGCCCGCCGCCGCGGCTCCGCGCCCCCGGCCACCCGCGGGCCGGCCCCGCCTCGCCCCCACCGTGCCTTTCCCGGGGGTGCGTGCGGGGGGGAGCGGGCGTGACTTAGTTGGATTTATCTTATTTATTATTTTTTATCTTGTACTTTTGCATCTCCCGGCCCTAATTCCTCTCGCCGCTGGCCCCAGCGGGACGGACGCGGAAACGCGAGGAGCCGGGGTGTGATTTAAAACGGGCAGGCCGGGGCGGGAGCTCCCCGGGTCGCCGAGGAGGCGACACCGACACCGCCCCTCTTCCTCCCTCCCTCCCTCCCTCCCTCTCGGGCCCCGTCCCGGCGGCCGCGGCATCCCGGCCACACGGCGGGGCACGGGCTGAGCCTTGCTTGTGTGCCCCGCTCCGGGTCCGGCGGGCCGAGCCGGGCCCGCTCCGCCTGCGCCGTCGGGGGGTGCCGGCAGGACGGGGGGGCCGGCGGCGGCGGGGCAGGCACGGCCCGCACTACACTACCCAGCAGGCCGCGGCAGCGCAGCTCCCGCCCCCGCCCCTCCCGGCTCATGATTGGCTGTCCTGCCGCCGGCGGTGGGTCCTCCCATTCTTCTATTGGTGTGGGGAGCTGTCCATCAGCGTGGGGAGGCGGGGGTGTGGAGGGGCGGTGGCAGCGCGCGGCGCGGTTGCTGGGGAGTCCGGAGGCGGCGCTGACAGGACGGCGCGCGGAGGCGCTGCGGGCCGAGGCGGCCCCGGCCCGGCTCGGCCCAGCCCGGCCCGGCTCAGCCCAGCCCGTGGCGGCCGCAGGCCGGGCCGGCGAGGTGAGGACGCGGGGCGGCAGCGTGCCCCGCCGCGCGGCGGGACGTCGGGGCGCTGTGGCGGCGCTGCCCCGCCGCGCTGGGGCGCCCCCTGCCGGCGCTGCTCTACGCGCGGGCCGCCCGCTACCGGTTGCGCGGGCCCGGCGGGTGCGGGCGCTCCGGGGCGGCGGGGCCGGGGCCGCTGCGGGCCCCGCAGGCAGGCGGCGCCGGCGGGAGCGGTGCCGGGAAGCGCGGCGAGCGGGTGTGGGCACCCTCGGTGCTGCCCCGCCGGGCGCTGACCGCAGCCCCCGGCTCTCCGCCGGCGGGCCCGTTGTTTGCGCCGCGCGGCGCTGAGCGGTGGCTCGGCCGGGGCGCTGCCCGGGGAGCGGCCGGCCCGCAGCCTTACACGCTCACTCCACACAGGTGTGCACTTTCATCAGTTTTCAGCGGCGGGTGTCACCGATACGGGTCCCTGGGTTAATTTTCGCTATCGCTCCAAAGCGCCGCGTTTCTTCCCCCCCCCCCCCCCCCCCCCCCCCCCCTCCACTCAAAAGCGCTTCTGTCATAATCCTCTGACAACAGCCCTTGTTCGAGGAGTGAGATATCATCTGGTAAAGTTTTATACATTTAACGTTCATTTTATATGTGAGCGGAATGAGTAACCGCTTTTCCTTGCGCGTTTCTTTGTAGGGAGAAGCAGAAATTTTAACCATCTATCTTCCCATGGCATCTGACTTTTTTTGAGGAGGAGGTAAGGTTAATGTCATGTAAAATTACCCTCTTGATTTCTGATGTTCTGCTAATCTTGCTTCTGTAGGCGTACATTTTGGAAAGCGGGGTGAGTTCATGCATACTTTCATGCCTTGCAACATAATACCAGAGCTGATTAATAAATGGTAGCGATAGGTCCTCTGCCATCGGGGTTGTAAGTGTCTATCAAACCGACATTCTCACTACATTATGCCACTCTTATATCCTTTGCAGTTTTTAAAAGAACTGTAGATAATTCTTCAAGATATTGAAACATTTAGTTTATAGTTCTATTGGTGTGGTTGTCACCTTCGCTTTGTATCAAATTTGAGGCTCCTTTCTTAAGGATGTCTCTATTTTCTGCTTTATTTGCACATTGATAGCTCTGCTGAATGACAAGTCACAGCAACTTTTTCCTCCGATAGAAGCATGTTGAAATGTGAAAGCCTAAGACTAATCTGCTTTGCAGGACTTTTCAGCCCTTTCATCAAAGAGAAATAAGGAGTTTGTTTCAAGACTCTTGTTTATGTGGTTCTGTCAGTTCTGCTAACAAATGTGGGGCTTGAGGATGCATTGCTGCTTCTCTTCATTTTCACCGAAGATACGTACTTTCAAAAGTATGGATGAGTATCTGGTGTTTGCCTGCTTTGCGGCTGCCAGTGAAATGATAGAAGTGTGAGTTGATATTAAAATTCTGTGCTTTATATGTTTTTGTCATAATTTCTTGGAAGCTAAATTGTTAATGCAACAGAAGAAACGTTTACCATTCACTTCTTGCTTAACGATGGGCAGGATTCACAGGCTGGCTCTTCGTTCTTTGTTTTATTTAAATTAAGGCTTGTGAATTTAAATTCAGCTTGTATAAATAAATAATTAAAGTCAATATTTTTATAGCCTTCAGCCTGATGGGCCAGTCCTGCAAAGCTGTTTAAAATGGTCTTTGTTTACTCTAGTAGCCAGACTCCAGTAGGGTTTTTGACGGGAGAGGAACTTGGATTTAAGATGACTGCACAAAATGTGGTGACCCAAAATGTAGCAATATTTGAACTTGCATGTTTGTTTTTCTACACGGGTTTCATTTGCATAATTTCATTTAGGGTGTGCAAATATATGTGGTACAGTGTCAAATAGCTTAATAAATCTGTGCATGAATGTGTAATAGGGATCAGCTGTGAGTATTTTCTTTCTGGGAGGGGGAAAAAGAGGCAGGGTAATCTTGAAAATAACAGCAAACTGTATTTTCTGTACAGCCGTTGGTAGGCTCTTAACTGTAAGTGGTTTG
The DNA here is from genome assembly GCF_017639655.2 of Falco naumanni. Lineage (NCBI taxonomy): Eukaryota > Metazoa > Chordata > Aves > Falconiformes > Falconidae > Falco > Falco naumanni. Next base: position 18,795,790 of record NC_054068.1, on the reverse strand, counting down.
GTTGCAGGTGGCTTGTAGTGGATGGAGTTAAACTTGGGTGTCTTGGATATGATACACCTTAATTTAATTACTTTAATAGCTACTTTCTGTTGAAACTTTAAAATCTAACGATCCTGCTTTTATTGCCGTCTTTAAAGATCTAATCGTTCTTGTATGTGTCTGAGATGTAAAACTTAGTGCAAGGGGAGAGGCAACAGATTGGTTCCGTCATATGATTTTGTTGGGGTTTTTTGAGAGTACTTAAAAGATTATGATGGATAATGCTGTCTTGCCAAAGAATGCCGACACAGGTGTTCATCATTATCTTAATTAAGATCCTGAGAAAATGTCATCTTTCGGCATGAATTATGAAGGGAGATGCATTAGAAGATCATTTCAACTTTTTTTTTTTTCTTTTTACAGGGGTAGATGAGAAGGAGGCTGTTTTCTCAAAACCTTTGTGATATTTCTTTATCAGAATACCTGACCTTAGATGCTTACTGAATAATTTGTTTCTCCACTTCAATTTGTGGATATATTACCAAGAGATCTGTATGTAATGTTGAAGGGAATCCTCTTTTTTAAACAAACAAAAAAAAAATTAAAAATACCCCACCCAGATACTGTGCTCTGTTCAAAGCATAAACAAAATACTAAGACTCAGCCGGTGGTGGAAGTTGCTGCTGGAAACATCTGCTAAGAGATGTTTTATACAGTGTGTTTAAAAGTATTAACTACTCACGCTAAAAACAGAGCAAAATAAATATATGTGAATATTTATCCTTTTAGTCAAGTGTGAAGAGAAAAAAATTGCCTTCTCTCACCTTTGCACTACTATGGAAGTAAGACTAGTGCCCAAAGAGGAAGGAGGGGCTTGTGTTTTTCTATGTTAAATGAATATATTATTAGCTGAGCAACAGCTAAAACAATGCATGTAAAATCTTGGCTGAAGCACCGGCAGAAAAACTTCGGGGTGTTTTCCTGCAGATGCTTGTGTGCGTGCTGCTGCTGGCTGCCCTAAGGTGAAGCGCGGGGGACTTACAGGGTCAGTAGTCGCAGTGGAAGTGCCGTGTTTTGTGGCTTTTAGCTTAGGTGAATGATGTCGGGAGGAGCTCTGCAAGACACCCTTAACTTCTTTCTTGTTTCTTCTACCTGCACTTACTTTGCCCAAGACTCTACTTGTTAGCACTCTTTGTGTTCGTGGTCTGACACCCAAGTGTCAACTTGCAAACACCTAGAATAACTCTTCTTCTCTGGCAACTGGATATTAGGTAGCTTAGACAGTCTTTTGTTTTTCTCAGCAAGCCTTTCTATGAAAAAAACCACTTTTTGTCTGCTGGAAGAAACCTGATTTTCAGTCTTGGTCCTTTTTTAAATTGCATCAGCAAACCTGTTTAGTGTGTGGAATAAAACCATGCACAGAAGTGCAGCTGGCAAGCCTTTTAAGCATGTAGTTATTGTATTGAACATGTAACTCCAAAGATCTTGACAGTATCATGGGAGAACCTGAAACCGTATTTCAGTTTCCTTGAAGTTTCCTGTAATTAACTTAAATGGCATGATTTGCTTGAATTTGTTGGCATGATATGGGCTAAGTTAAGAATGTCTTTAGGGTTTCTTTTGCTTACAGTTCCACAGGCATACACAAAAAAAATAGACTCTCCTAATAGTTGACTTCAAGAGAAAAAAAGAAAACCTGCTCCTTTTCACGGCTAAACAACTTTTCCACTGAAAGCAAGTGACATCTACCGTTAGTGGGCTCCTTGCTGTGAGAGGGGAGCACCCTGGTGGGACGGGTGGCCGTGGCTCCCCGTGTCATGTTGTGGGATGTGCATGTGCCCGTGCCCGCGGCTTTCCATACGGTGGCAAACTCCCTTTCGACTGCAGGTGCTGCAGCTTGGTGGGGGCTCCCGTAGCTGGAATCTGGCCTCCCCTGTGGGTGTTGGGGGTGGGTGCCGTTAAATAGCAGTGTTGTGTTCAAAAGGGTTTGTGTTTTATCTACGTTGATATATTTGCAGTCCTGCTGGCCGGTATTCGCTGGGGCTTGGCATTACCTCTGAGGAGAAACGTAAAGCCAGGTAGCCTTTCTAGTCTTACACCCAAAGATTATTTTTTTTTAACATTCATAATTTATGATTTTTGTTAACATTAGAGCCTTTTAGTTTCTGTTCCTTAATATGGATAATGCAGATGTGAATGATTCTTGAAGCTGTTTTCTGCAGGTTAAAGTGAATGTGTTTGTAGAGCCAGAATCATTATCTCCCCCCCACCCCCATAAATCATTGTTTAAGGGAAAAACAAGCCAGTCAGACCTTTCAAGGTGAATGTGGATCATCGTAACTAAGAGTTTACTATACTAATAAACTCATGACTGATCACTTTCCTACTCTTCCCAAAGGAGATGCATCTTCCTGAGCTCCTCCCCCCCCCCTCAAACAGAGCAAAAACTGGCTTCTCCTTTAATAAGCACGTCTTTTTCACAGTATATCTCAGCTTTGCTATCACAGATCAAGAACCCAGCATTTACATCTGAAATATTCTCTGCTGACATCTATAGAACTTTTCATGCCCTTCAGATTTAATTCTGTGTAGGATAATGCATGGTATAATACATAGGTCCTCTGTTTTCAATTAAGCTGTATTAAGTAACTATGCTCTTCTTTCATATCCTGTAGCAAAGTATCAATATCCAGATGGCAGTGTGCTGGGAGAAAATCGCTGCAGGCTTGGCTGCTACCGTAAAGCCAAGAAGTAACATTTTAGCCTGTGTGATAAATAAAACTGAGGTTGCGACTCTTGGCGTATTGGAGTTGCACTAAATAATGCTACAGTGCTGTTTATTACTGGTTTCATTGGATAATATGCAGCTATAAAACCTGCTTGAAGCTTTTATTAAGAATACTCTGTCATTATAAAAAGGTGCCTACAACTTCTTTATAATATTGACGGTGCAAGAATTACTTTGTGCTGGCTTCCTGGCCGTTGTCTAGGGAGGACCTTATCCTCTCCAAGCTTCTGTAGGCATCAGGTTCCATGGATGTCTCTTGGGAAGAGGACAGCTCTGTAGAGCCTAGGTTTGAAAAGTTATTTTTAAGGATTTTTTTTCTCTCTTTGCTTTTTCTTAAGTTTATTTCAGTATTTAATTTCTGGCTTCAGTTCAAATTCAGCTAATATTCTCTGTGGTATAGACCGTGTTACTGTGTCCCTAAGTAAAACTTAAACCAAGATCATCCCGATAGTTGTCTGAGAGGAGGCTGCAGAATGGCCAAGAGGCTTTTATACTGGCTAAGAAGGTGATGGGAATACTTGGTAGTAGGGAAGGGAGTCTCGAACCTTTGGCTTGTTTCCTCATTCAGTTTCTGGCACATCCTGTGACCTAGATTTGTTCATGTAACCTCTGTGCTGCTGTTTGCCGAACTGGAGCCCTCTGCTTTTCTCTGAAACGTTCAGATTCCAGTTGGTGTCCATACTCCTATAATTTGTTAGACTGTTGTGCTTCTGAGCAGAAGCAAGTTATTAATGCTATTACTCATTATTCTATTCTAGATTATTCTGTAATATACTATTATTCATTAGGTAAATGTCGTTACATTTCCATATTTCACAGATCTTTAATTTCCCTAGGTGCCTGTTTGTGGTGCGCCTCTTAGAAAATGCGGGGTTGACCACCACCCAGTGGGATGTGGTGCTAACGGAGTGTCTGTGGGATTTATCAGATGCGCTAGGTCGGTGGGTGAAGAAACCCTCGCATCGCTCAGTCCGTGATCCTTGTTTGTAAGAGAAACATGTTGTCTAAATTAGGACAGAAACTACCTTTTCATTCCATTTCCCTGTTCTCAGTCTGTGCTTTTTTTTGCCTTTTAGAATGCACCCAAGAGAAGAAGCAGAGAGGTCCACGATGGGGAAAATGAGTCCAGCAGCCTGTCCTGTCCTGTCCATGCTTGAGTATAGGAGGGGACCTCATACAAAGCCAGAATGCATCTGGGCTTGCAGCTCTTGTTAGCCATATGGAGTCCTATTCAGAGCTAATGGTAAGTAATTTGTTTCGGGTATGTTTTGATTCATAAAGTGAGGCATTACAGTAGTGGCACTTCCCTTTGTGTGACTGGGTTCTGTCTCTTAACAAAATGCAGAATTTGTGTTTCCAGAAACGGCAGCTTTACCCCTGTTTCTGTTGAGAAAATAGTGTGGTGCGGGTGACAAATATTCCAAGAAGTATGCTCTTTTTTTCTTTTTGCCCTCTCCAGATGAGCTCAGTGAGGCTGGCCTAAGCAATGCTGAAGAAGGGAAGCACAGAGCTGGAAGGCAGGAGCTATTTCAAAGCAGAATTCTTCTTCTTTCTGTAACGCCCAAACATGGAGACTTTAAAAACTTCGTTAGGTAGAGTATTGATAGTGGTGTAATATCAGTAATATCGCATGATGTAATATTGCACTTCTTTATTGTTCAGTGATCAGATGGAGATGCATTAAATAAATGAACATATACTAGTGGCTTAAGTTAAGGTTATGAGTGAGAGCAGTAAACTGAGAAGGTGAGTACTAGAGAAAATGTTACTAGCTTTTTTTAAGCGTCTTTTCTTTTGTCGGCTCTTTCCATAACCCGTAGTTCTTTTGTCTTGAGAAAGAGGGAATGAAGACAAATACCTTTTCATCCAAGAAACTGAAGCTAGTTCAACTTCTTAACAGAAAGACTTCACAGTCCTCTTAGCTGTTAGAGCATCTCACTGCTTTGTCCAGCAGAAAATAGCACTCCTCGTGCTGACCCATGAACCCTCCGGACACATCTGTGGTGCCGCAGCATGTGCTGCTCTTTCTTCTCAGGGCTTCCCTTGGCAGGGAGCGGTTGCAAAATGTCTGCTGTGGCGCAGCCCTCCGTGACCTCTTGCATCTGAGGACGGAATTTGCGAGTCTTTTTTTCTGTGCGGGACTTGTGGGAGCTCCCTCCTGAGCCTAATGGTTCTCAAATATTGCAAGAAAAGATCTGACAGTGTTGTCTGGGAGATGTGACTGACTTAATTATTATTAACGTTTATTAAGTGCCTTACAATGGAGGGGAAGAGTCCTTGCCTGCGTTTTTACAAATAGGAGAACTGGCATGTAGGAAAAATGGATCTCTTCCATCTTCTGTGATTCTTGACCCACCTAATTAGGTGATTGTCACGAGAAATAACAACCTGGCTCAGGGGAATGGCACTGGGGGAAGATGCCGACGCGTTCAGTACGGCACACCGCTTCCCCCTCCCGCGATGGCTTAATGTGGTAAGCAGGGTCTTCCCTCTGTGAGTGTCGGTTGGCCAGGGAGGAGATTTAAAAGGGCTGATGAGCCCGAGGCTGTCTCTCTGTCGGATAGCTTCATTATAGATCTCATCCAGGGAAAAAGTGAGGTACTGCAACTCATTTCTAGGAGCTGCTCTACCCTCTGCCTCCTCCCGCTTCCTTTCTCAATAGTGGCCTTTCCCCAGGATAAGCTGATTCACCTCACGGCTGGTATTTGCAGTTTTCCTGCACGCACTTAGCCTCTGAGGCAGTAACTGTTTCTTCAGGGCTAAGACTTCAGTTTCTGTTTTTTAATAGTTTATTTTGCTAAGAAAGAGAATTTGTCCAGCTGCTACAAACAATAGTGGTTTTGATGTGTATCAATAAAGAGTTAGAGGTGTGTGTTCTCCATGCAGAAGATAAAGAGACTTAAAGGCTGCTTTAAAAAGGAAGGCAAACCTTGGAGAGGTTTACTTAGATGTACAATACGCCCTATTCTTTCACTTTTAAAAACAGTATTCAAGGATTTTTAAATTATTTTTTTTTTTGCAAGAGAGGAGAAAATAATTTCATCTTTTTGATTGCATTTTTTTTTTCTTAGTCTCACAGTTGTGAGATAAATATTCAGAAATATGAGTTGGTAAGGTTAATGTGATTAAAATGAATATGTGATAACGGGCTTTGCCCATTAAAGATTAAGAGCTCAAATTATAGACTCCAGAGTGAAACACTCCACGAGCATTTTGCAGATTTTGTTTGTGCAAGGAATGCAGGCTTAGGCCCACGGTTGCAGTTGCACGACAATTTCAGCCTGGCTGCTGCTTTTTTGTCTTGGCTGATCTGCACAGAAGTCTCTCGAACACTGTAGCGTCAGGCTGGAAATGCAGTCTGGGGTGAGGTGGGGGGACAAATGAGGAAATAATTTCGGTGCAAGCATTAGCATTGCTCTATAAAAATAGATTAGTTTTACACAAATTATTCCCATTGACAAAGATCAGTTTATAGCATTTTGACTGCACAGTAGTTAATTCTTTATGTATAAATTGATCCTTTATACAAATGTAATTCCATATACAACAGTTAATTTCTTTGAGTACAAGATGAAAATATATTATCGGTTAATTTATGTAGGTTATGACTTTCTTTCCCCTGTACTCTGCAGTGGTTACCTACACTAAAGTTGACTCGGGGTGTGCTTAATGAAAATTAGATGTGAAATGTAATATGTAGAGGACAAAGAAGCATTGAAATCCTTATTGCTCTTAAAAAGGCAAAGGTACCTCAGACAATTCTCCTTTCTTAATCTCTTGAGAATTTGATGCGTAATTCTGTTATGAGCAATTTGGAGTGAATGAAATTGAAGTATTTTTAGAAATAGTATTAGTACCAGGTATTATTGCTCACCTTTTGTGAAGCCTGGTGCATTTGTTCGGTTTTTTAAACGCTTTGCGTTTCGAGAGACTGATTTATAGACAATCTTCTATTGAGAAAGAAAGGCATCTTGGACTTCCGTGGAGAGACAAGCCTGGCTATTAATATCTGTGAAATTTGCTAATGTTGCAACCATTTAAATAAAGTGTTTGTTTATATAACAGCAGTGGCATTTCTCCTCCTCTTCCTTGCGGTTTTGTCCAACTAGATGTTATGAGTGGCAGTTGCAGTGACTGCTAAGTGTTTAAATGATGACACCATTATGTGAAGTGATTTTGAAATGAGAGATTCCAGCCAAGAATTACATCTGCTCTCATCTCCTTCAAATCATACTCTCTGGCTGTGCAGATTATGATTGATTTGTTTGTGACAGATTGCAGGAAACAGTCATTGATTTTTCAATATTTTACCTTAAAATTATTTACAGTTGTAACCAAGGGGAGGTATTTCCATGGGCTGTCAGCCCCTGAAAGACTGGGATAATATTCCCTGCTCCCTGACAAGACAAATTACCCGTAATGAGTGCAGTAGCTGAAGGGTATACTTTTATTTTAAAATATGTCAATAACCCCAGTGACTAAACGAATATTGATTCAGCATAATGAAGCCTGAGTAATGTGAAAATGAGCTCTTCAAGGAGCATGGTAAAGACTTTCTTTTTAGCTTGTAGCAAGAAGCTTTTCATTCTTTACTGTTAGGTAGTTGAAACGTGCAGTCTTAAACAAGCCATCCTTAAACAGTAGTAATATGCAGAATAATGTAACAAAAGAACTCGGGGGGGTGTTTTTCTCTTTGTTTTGTGGGGTTTTTTTGTGTGTTTTTCTTTCCCAAGTTATCTTTCTTCGATGCATTTCAGCAGATCAGACGTTTAAAGGGAAAAATGCAAGTTATCCAGGGCAGAGATAGAATTACTGTTGGAGTTAGTGTCTCTTACAATATTCTTCAGCCAGCCTAATGGCATTTTGAAAGTGGATTCTGCATATATGGGCATGGAAATGCATCTAAATAAACTGTAGATTTAATTTCATGTTATTGACTTCTTGGACATAGCGGTGTGTGTTCTATGTGATCAGTCTAATATTCTTGTCCTCTAAGAATTTAGAATAGCTGGTGTATGAGGAACTAGATATACTGTGTTATAAAACTTGTTACCATACTGCACATTTTTCTTTCCAGCGCCTTGTAACACTACATGTTTCTTACCAAATGAGAATTTTCAAGCAGTAATTCATTTAAATTACAGTAATTTATGCAGTGCCATAGGTGTGGTGTGGAAAAACATCTAATAGATTAATATGGATGTACTTCAATTGTTCAGGCTAAGGATTAGATTAAAGACCACGTTGAGGTACAATTTTTTTAACATTAAAAATATTGAATGATAAAAAAACCCCTATCATCTGAAAGGATCAATTTATCATTTGTATTCCAGAGTGTTGTGCAACATTGGGAAGGCTCTGCAGAAGCACTGGGTATAAATAGCCGTGTAATCCAGACATACACAAAAAGATCTTTTCTTGAGGTGTTTGTGTATAATGTGTCAATTATGAAATAATGTCATAGCCAGAAGCATTTAGTGAGCATGTTTGGGCACGAAGGCGACTTTCCTTAATTTCTGAAGGACTGACTTCAATTGCATCCAACTAGCTTCTGAAAATCTTCAGAAGGATGTTTTGCTATCAGCACACAGGTGATTTTTTTCCAAATGTCATTCCTTTAGCACAGCTAGAAAGTATTTCACGAGGCACTTGAGAACCTGTGGCACTGAGAATTAAATGGCAACCCTGGAATGTGAGATATGTTCCTGTTTTTATTTTGTTAATTTTCAGAAAAATGTGATGTGAGGAACATTTGAGCAAGTTACAACTGTAAATAATTGTGGTTTTGAGAGGGTTTCTGCACAACACCTGGGATTTGCAAAATATTGGAGGATTGTTAGCGGGGAGAGAGTGATAACCTCAAATGTATAGCGGTGACAACAGGAGGATTTGGGGTTCTTGTTAAATGTTACCAGTTAACCTTACTTTCCTGCTCAGTGGTCTTTTACACATCCCAAGTTCTCTGCCTGTGCTTTCTGTACCTTTTTGTGTCTTTGACCAACAGCAGGAGGTGGGAAGGGAAGTCTTCTTTCGTCAGCTTTCCCACAGCAGCGAGGAAGGAGACTTTTCAGAGCTGCGTGCCAGTTCTGATGCAGACTGAGGGGCAAATAAATGTTTGGTTTAACTACATCTCCTTTTCCTGAATCACACTGCATGGGCTCAGTGGTACCAAACTGAACAAAAGCAGATGCTGCTGGAGATGCTGCTGACAGCTACACCAAAGCGGGCTCTGCTTGCGAGCTGTTGGCTCGTTTCACTTGCAGGATGGGTAACATCTCTCACTTTGCTGCCTTTTGCAAAGACGAGCGTGCTTATTAAATACGTGCCTGCCTCGCATTCTAGTTCAGGCCTGAGCTGTGTGCTTGGCACTAATGGCAAATGGTACGTTCTCAGCTGCAGGAAGCTGGCAAACGGCTTGCAAGCTTTCTGGGCGATACCAGAGATTTCTGGTGGTGGTACCTTGGAAGCTCTTAAGTCTATTCACACATCTCTTTTTAGTTCTAGAACTGCTGCAGTTGCTAGTCCACTTTCAAGTGACTATGGAGGAGAAAAAAACCCCCAACAGCCAAGCCCAAACAAACATCAATCCCAAATCTTTAATCAGTTAAAAGTTCTTGTGGCATTTGGGATCTTGTAGGAGAAGAACCTAAACCCAACTGCTGTTCAGTTAGGTACAAGTAAAAGCAGAAAACACAGAAATGAGGGTCACAGGTAAAAGCAGAGTAATTTCCTTTGTGGCAGAGAGGAGGCTGTTGGTAAATCATGAAGGGCCGCTATTTAGGGGTTGTATGTCCCTTGATGGTTTGGGACGTGCAGGTTTTGACCCATTTCAGTTCATTTCAGGCCTGACATGAAGACAGTGTCTCAGGATGTTCCTGTAGTGGGAAGGTGGTGCAGCGTTAATGGTGTGGGCATTTTTGTGTAACAGTTCGTATCTCTATACCTATTTATTTGTCAGATTCCACTACAAATAAGGTGGCAACCAAAACCAATTGTTTTGCACCCCACTCCCAACCTAATCTGCCTCTGTGTTCTCTGCTGTACAGATAAATTATGAACTTGTTAGAGCTGATTGAAGGGGTGTGGGAGGGGGAAGGGCATTTAAATGTGGTGTTGGAAATGACGCTTAGTGGCTAAGCCTTCCCCCCTCAATTTGTTTGTTTGAAATTTAAGAACTAATATGTGATGGAGCCTGAATCAAAGCAGTCTGGAAGTGGGCAGACAGCACTACGAGGAATTTGCTAATCTAAGTGTCATGGTTAGCTGAAACCAGTTTTTTGTGCCCTAAACTACACATGTTGAAGTTGTTTCTTTTTAATTTTTATATTATTGTCAAAAGCAATTCCACATATGCAGAGTACTTACGTTTTCATGGAATGACCATATGATATACTAAAAGCTTTCACTAACTTGAGTGCTGATAGTGTTGCAGAGTATTTGGTATGATGGCATTTGGTTTTTGATGAACTGTTGGAGCGATATAACCCTAAAAAAATACGAGGAGGATCCAAGATGCTTTGAGAACCTTGCTGAACTGTGGTGGTTAAAAAGGCACGGCTGACTTAATGCATGAGAGTTGAAATCTGTGTCTGGAATTGTGGAGACAAGTTGAGAAATATGAACTGAATTGATTGTTGATTATTTTCCTTTGTAAATGCTGGGAAGACATATATTTTGCTTTACTGTGGCCTTTAAGGAGGTCCACAGTGTCCTTGTTTTGTTTTGTTAACTTATCTTTTAATATGAAGTGTCATTCCCAAAATGAAGTAATGTCCTTGGGCTTGTGGCAACAGCTGGAGTTGCAGGATTCATAAATAATTCAGAGAGGGATAAAGGGTAGGGGATTTTTTTTTTTTTTTGTTCATTTGAATCTTTATTATGTGCACACATTTCACTTTAGATATGGCATCATTTGAATTCATTCGGTATGATGATTGCACTGACCTGTCATATTTATTTTGATGTCTCTTTGAAGGACCATATGCTCTGTCCTCGGCATGAAAAAGGATGCGAGTTGCTACCCAAAAAGGCAGCTACATTCCTGTAGGGCCGAAGACCCTTGCTGCCCGTTGTCATGTCAGTAGATGTACAGCTGCAGCGCAGTAGAAGAAAGTGTAGCCGTTACGTCAGTGCAGTGACTAAATGGCAGCGTAGGCTAGCGAAAGGTGGAAGAAAGGGCAAAACCCGTCTGCATCGAGGTGTTGTGTGGCATTAAAAACTCAGCTGTCACCGAGGGCCAGTTGGTGTGGGGAACCTGGCACGTGGAAGATGGAGAAGATGAAAGCCAGCTAGAAATCTGCCAGGGTGGAGGTGTGCCACGGTAGCTTTAGTGTGGGAATACGATTACTTACTTTGTGTGTTGGAAGTGGGGTTGCCATGCACACAGCCTTCCAGGGATGCACGGGAGTTTGCCTGGCTATGCAAGGCTCGGGTCTGTTACCAGTCCATGCCGCCTTTTCCTCTTAAAGAAGCTGCTTGCTTAGCCAAACAAAATCTTGGAGAACGGGCTTTGGGAAAACACGGAGTTGTCATTTTCCTCTTTGCTAATTCTGTTGCAGCTATTGCATCTGGTCCTTCACTTACGTTGGTGGCATGTTTCTGTGGACAAGCGGTATGTTTTCCAGAAGTTACTGGTAAGATTTTACCAGTTTCCAGTTCAACCGTGTCCCATAAGTAATGAACTGCATAGTAATGAGTAACATCTGATTCCTACTGGCTGATGCCCTGACTGGGATTAGCAATTTGTGGTTGGTGGAGTACAGGACCTTGTTAATGTTACCTTTGTATGCGCTACCAACGTGACAGGATGCAACCACTACAGTAATTTCATGTAAGGTGTAATTGCAGCGGTGGGTGGTGATTTGTATGAAGTGGATGGTCCATTGTGCTCATGCCAGTGGCAGAAGGAGGCCAATTAAGTGCAGGTTAGTGAAATACAATAACTAGAAGCTGTGAATGCGAATGATAAACGTATGCAAAATTGTTTCTTTTCTAGATCCTGCCGTCAACGACTGAGCCTCCCTGAAATCTTACCAGTTACTGCTGAGATGAGGAGGATAACAGGAAGGAGGAGTGCTTAAGTGGTTTTAATGACAGTTAATTTCATCTGTTTATCAAATGACAAGTTGTTTTTTCCTCAAAACTCGATTGTCATGACAAGATGCTTTTGAAAGTCATCTCTGTAAAATAAAACTGACAATTTTTAGGCTACAAAGAGCTCTTGTATCTTTCTATACCATGTTGTCATTATGGTAAACCGCTGGAAAGTCTTTATTTTTGAAGTAATTTAACTTGCATTCTTCATTCATTTATTTGAATGTCTGTTAAACGCCATGTGAAAAGTTTCTTGCCAGAGTTCTTTTATTCAATGGAGTAGTTATTCTTACCATGCTCAATTTATTATTGTCTAAATTACTGTTGTCTTAGCCTCCTGCAAAAACGTTTCTTTTTAGTAATTCTTAAACAAATATGGAATGAATGTGGTTTTGTCCCCTTCATGTTTTGATTGGCGTATTTTTCCTTTCAGTGAAAGCGTCTTCAGTTTTCAGAATGACACCATTACAAAGAAAAGTGCTTTGCTTTTTTTCTTGCTTTTTTTTTTTTCCCAACAGAAAATTTCTTTTGTGCAATGATTTTTTTAATATGTACACTGCCAAGACACAATTACTGGAAGGAGAGACAGAAGCTGTTGGGAATGTCATGTTATGCCAAATTGAGAATCATTAGCTCTTACTTTCTCTGCGATCTCTTCGACTAGAACTCGACCTATTGCGTCTGGCTTATACTTTGACTCTAGTGGAACTAATGTGTCCTTGGAGTAGCATTTTAGAGTAACTTCAGATTCATGGGGTTTTTTTTTCACAAGTCTGCTTTAAACTGCTGGGATTAACTTCAGAGAAGGCAAGAGATACAGCCTCCTTTGTCAGCAGCTGTGCTGGTTGAAGGAGGCTTCCTGCACGCTTGCTTGCTCGCTCTCCCAGAGGTTATTGCCCCTGCTAGGGAAGCAAACTGAACTGTTTCCATGAGCACACCCAGACTTACTTCAGCTGAAGTTAATCGTGTTATCAAATATTAGTTAACTAGCACCCTGGGTCATTTGGATGAAAGGGTGGGGAATGCCCAGCCCAGCCACACAGCCGGTGTATCTGGGAGGGGGCTGTTGACCAGAGGGTCGCTGAGGAGCTGGTTGTGGTGCAGTCTTCTCAGCAGGTGCAGTCACAGCTCTAGGATGTGGTAAACATTGGGTGTGTAGTTCAGTCATGTATAATTTTCACATTTCAGGGACATACTGGATATTATAAATTAAGCCCGTGCTCTTTGACTTACTCCTTGTGTGTGCCGGTGTGCGTGGAGAGAGATGATCTGAGTGTGTACGTGAGACAGGACACCTACTTTGGGAAAATGCATCTGGTCAAGGTGCAGGAACGGTGCAAGCGTTTCCATTACCTAGAGGACACACTGTTAATGCTTTACCTGTCGAGGAGGCTGCCTCAACCAACGTGTGCTCCAGCAGAACTGTTTTTGACACGTGGTGAGCTGCCTTTAGTGAAGCGGGGAGAACACCTCCAGCAGGAGAGATCACCCCATCCCCCACTGCTTCTCTGTCCAATACTGCATCTGTAGATGCTGGAGTCTGCTGAGGCATCCGAGCTCTGCTGTTTCCCATGCCACAATTAAAACCGAACGGGTGTCTCTAGTACTGGAAGGCATACTGAGTAAAACCAGTGCACTAAACGGCTCCCTCAGCACTGACCCTTCTTGCGAGAAGGCCGTGGAGCGTGGGTGCCGTCCCGCAGATGGCTTGGGCGTACAAAGAACAAGAGACTCTCTGATCCCTCAGAAACCTGAGAGCAGCAACGCTACTTGTGTCTTCTCTCGTGGCACTGCTGGATGAAAAGAACTCGGGTCAGTCGCAGAAAGGGCTGAACCTCCAGGTCGGCTGGATCCAATGTCTTTTAACTGGCCCTGTGCTGAAGGATGAACAAGTATGTGCTCGCTTCTCGTATGGGCCATCTGTAAGGGTGGAAAATAAGGTACCGTGTCTGGAAAGGAGCCGGTGTGTAAGGGGAAGGTGCTGCTTTGCAGGCAAGGACCCCCTGCCCGGCTGGTTTATCCTCAGCAGCGCTGCCGTATGGCAGTGCCGTCAGACCGGAGCCTGCGCCCGCTCTTCCCCCAGCTGTCCGTCTGAAAAACAGCGGTATGAAGAGACGAGGCTTGGTGTGTCTTGGGACTAAGGCTTACAAAGAGTTTGGGGAATGTGCGCCAGCTTAGAAGTCACTAATATTTTTAAATGACACACAAAAAAGCAGGTATGATGTGACAGGCTGAAACCTATTGCTTTTCTGCCAGGGCCTGTTACCTTGGCCGTGTACTGCTGTATGTGGAGAAAACGCTGGACGTTGCGGTCAAACTCCTTGTTGGCCGCTGCTTGCAGCGTGGTGTGTGCACAGCACACGGAGGCAAAGCGCCAGCCGTGTGGTTTCCATACCCTCAGCTCGCCCCTGCTCCCGTTCCTGCGGGAAGGTGGCATGGCCCTGGGTGCTGGAGCTGTGCCCTGTGCCGGCAGCCCTGGGTGAAGCTGCGGCGGAGCACTCGCTGCCTGCGCTGCGTTCAGAAGTGATGGGCCTTCTCCAAAGCACTGTCAGATGTCTCTCCTGACTGTGAACCAAGGGGAAATAAGCCTCTGCAGCTCTTTGAGAGAGCCCATAATTTATAGAAAACTTTTATCTTAATATGGGCTATCGTAGTACCGATGTTAAAATAGTTAATGAAATGCTTGTGATTGCCTAATCATCTTCTTACCTGCTTAAGTGGTAAGACATGGTTACACTGGTATTGCAAAATAACTTATGTAGAGCGCTGTCATGGATATGTTAGGCCAATGAGTAATTGTAGGCCAATGAGTAATGTTAGGCCATTTTACGTCGAAGCACTTAAAATGATCAAATACTATAGTTAGGGCTGTCCTACTGTTTATGTAGCACTAAAAGGAAAGCAAAATACAGTTTCAGAGCAGACAGACTTTTTTCTCACAAATACTCCAAATAATAGGTTTGTTTCAACTAGACTTCCTGGCTCTTCGGTGATTGCTGCGTTCAGTAGGAATCTGTCGGGATCCCATGCGTAATCATGTGTTTATTATTATAAACACATGATTTCTATGTCTGTTTTCCACAAATATGTTGGACAAAACATAGTTTACCTTCTGAACTGGTACTATACGGTTACTTCCTAACTCCTTTAACTTCATTTCAAACTTGCTTGAATAAAATGTGCATTCCTGAAAATAATCTTTACATCTGTAATGTGGCAGTTGATTTTATGTGATGGTTTTCATACTCCAGACATAGCAAAACATTTTCAAGGCAATATGTGTTGACAATATAGAGAGATAAAAATCAGGTAATGACAAACTTTAAGGTGCAAACGTTTAATAAGAGCAATGAATCATTAGAAATTATTAGAAAGGGAATAGTAGATTTTCTATCTTTTGAATGCAGATGAGATGTTTTTGTAGAGGTATATGCTTGAACAAATGGCTGGGTGGGGTAGAGAAATTCCTGGCGGGTTTCTGTGGCTTTTGCTACACCTGGGGTCAGGCCGGGTCATCTTAGACATCCTTTTGGCCTGGGAGGAAGGCATCTTGCTGCAACAAGTATCTTCACAGCACAGCAGCTTCCACTGGAAAGCTACTCAGAGGAGCTCGCATTCTCTTTTAAGACAAGATCTGGGAGGGTGGGCATCGCTCAACAACGAATTCCATGAGGTTCCTGTCTCCTAACGCCAGGTCTTTTCCAAAGATCCTCTTTCACCTGGCTGCTTGGCTCTGCAGCGGTACATTTCGGTGGCTTTGGGTGGTTTCTTTTGGTCATCCATCCTTCCCCCTCGCCAAATTAATCAAGTGGCACGCAAACTTTATTTTTCAGAGCAAATGCCTTCTACAAGGTGTACGCTTCTACAAAGTGTAATGTTGCTTTGCTGCTAGAAACAATTAGTAGGTTTATAATAATCTGACATGTCCTGCAGCGGATAAATTAGGTTTGTTCTCTACCAAGATTAGTTAGCTGGCACCCACTCCCTAGCACGTCACAAAGTAACGATCGGAAGTTGATGGCATCTGGTTATCTGCTTTTTGGCTTTTTAATGGGCTTTTTGTTGCTGTGCTGTCACCCAGGTTGAAATAACTGCGCTCAAGTTGTACGTTTCCAAGTTCTCTGCAGTCTGGGGAGATGATGTTGGCTCTCCTGTCCCGCGAAGAGACCTGGGGGCATAAGCGTTGGGAGAAGAGGGGAGGCTGTCCGCACTGAGATTTCTGAATCTTGTACACATTTGGTTTTGGCTAACGTAGATGTTTTCTGCTCCGTGGAAAGCAATATGTTACCACTGAAGCCCAAAATGCCAAGTATAATTACCTCATGTGTTTAAATAGGTGTTGTTATTTTTTAACTTGTATGTACTAGCCTGTTTTCATGCAAAAGTACATATTTTATGTGGGAAGAATGCTGTATGAATCAGAAAAAGCAGAGAAAGTATTTAAAGTTATGTGCTAGTGTTTAAGATTTTAAAAATAACCATGAGGTCTTTATTTCTTTGTTTACGATTGATTAGGGTTAGAGTTTTAAAAGCTTAATGCCGACTATAAGTGCTTTACAGTCAGTCACTGAGAATTATGGGCTTGGCATGACTCACATTTCTGTTCTTCAGTATATCCATTCTTGTTAGATGCTGAGTAGTCATTGCACGTAGATGACTGATTTTTTGGGGGTATTTTACATTTTTACATGTTCAGAAAAATACTTCATTAAAGCAGCTGCTGGGTGAAGGGGGTAATTAAAGAACTGTACTGCTTTTATTGAAGTTGACACATGCTGCACATTCCTTAAAACTCAGTATGTGAGCAGAATGTTTCCAGGATTTATTGAAGTCAGACACCTAGAGATACTGGGAGCTTTTAATAGTAGTAAAGATAACTTCCAAGTTTTACACTGTTACATAAATCTGTCTTTAAGAAGAGAGCTATTACTGCAATACATTGCTCGTGTTCGTAGTTTGTGCATGTGTATGTTTTATGTATGCACACACACCCCTATACACAGATGCTTAAGACAGTGATTGTATGTTCTATTTAGTAAGTATTTATTTTGAAAAAAGGCAGCATTGTAATGCTGACTAAGAAACTTTATTTGCTTGGTGCCAAAAGAAATCTGCATTTTATTGGGTTTTTTTAGTTTTTATTTTTTAAACTGAAATGCAATCCAGCTTAGTGTGAATCGCAGCACTTAGTGTGTGAGCATCTTGGTGTTGCAAGTAAAGAATCTTAATGTAAACTGAGGCTTGGTTTCACTTTAACTAGTATGATGAGTGCAATGTTCCGCATGTGTAATACTTCACAAGTTGTGAAAAAATGGACTCGTGATTACAACACACGGTGACCAAACACATTACAAATTGCCTCAAAAAGTTTCCTGAACACTTATAATTACCAATATTGTCATTTTGTGTCCATCAGTTACGAATAAAAACGTGGAAAAAATATTTTCAAAATGTTAGGGTTTTTTGCTATTTTTTCCCTGTTGATTTTGCATTGCTTTTAATGCATGGCGTGGAAAAGAATAGGTTTCCCTTACCGGGGTTACAGAAGGTGCTGTTGTGTGTCGCTGTTCTAAACTTCTAGGACTGTATAAACGGAAATTGAACTTTTTAATTTCCTATGTAGTAGAAGTTAGTTTTATGCCTGGGTGTCTGTGTGAGCAGGCCAGGTGTTTTTAACTGTCCATGTATTCAGACAAACGGTTTAAAGGGTGGTCAGGCATCAGCACAGGCTGCCCCGGGGGGTGGTGGAGTCACCATCCCTGGTGGCGTTTAAAAAACACGGTGCTCAGGGACATGGGGTAGCGGTGGACTTGGCAGTGCTGGGTTAACGGTGGCACCTGGTGACCTCAAAGGTCTTTTCCAACCTAAATGATTCTCTGATTCTATGATGATTCTAAACTGATCTTACAGGGAAATTTTCATTTTGTGTTCTGCAAGATGAAGATGAAAAATTGCTTTTTAGATTACTTGCATGCTTTAATATTGCGAGTCAGTTCCCACGTGTTAAAGTGTAAACTACTAACTAATCCATAGGAGTTTGTGCAGGAGAAAGTCATTTAATTAACACTTTTAATTTCAGCTGTGAAAGAAGGTGAAAATGAGGTCTGGAGAATGGAGGGGCTTTCTTTTTCATCGCTGAAGACTCACTGCGCTGTAAGTCTGCTGATGCTGGTGTACGTGGCCCATCTCCTGCCTGCTAATTAGGCCTCTCCAATGTGCTCCCTAGAAATGCGTCGGAGAAGTTTTTTCGAACCCCCCCCCGCGCCGTCATAAATAAGGAAATGGTATGGTATGTAACTATTATACACCGCTCGTTTGGCAGACTATAATTTAATAGAACAACAATGATCAGGCTAGTATATCAGTTAATTTTCAAAACATTTTATTCCACACAAATTAGCTCAGGTCCTGGAGGGCAAAATGACAAGAGGTTACTCGTACACTATGTATTTAATTAATTGAAAAATGCTCAAATTGCTTTTACAGTTGTTATTAAAAAGTAGAATCAGTGTTGCCAGTGCTCAACCATAATTAGAACCCCAGGGAATTAAATATTTAGCATTAGTAATGTAACAGCACTTAGGACACAAATTTCTATTTTTGTAATGAAAGCAATACAGTGTAAGTTCAAATGGCTGAAACGACAGCTGTGACAAGCCAGCCAGCCTGGGATATTTCAATAAGACACCTCGTCGGACAGCAAGTCTTACCGCATTACTCGTTTGTAAGAGATCTGCGAGTTTAAATCCCAATAGCCAGGCATTACACCCAGTATTTAGATTTCTAATTGCTCACTGGATGAACGGGCGGGCAAATGTCACGCCGTTGGCGGGGGAAGCGCGCGGTGCTTGGCCAAATAACGCCGCGGAGGTGCGTGCCGGTGTGGGCGCGGGCAGGGGCTGGGGGGCAGGTCCCGGGGCTGCAGGGGGAGGAAGAGAGATCTTGTTTGTTTTAAGTTTAATTACATTTTTAAGCGTAAGTGCTTTCAGCGGCACAACATGAAAAGTCAGATATTGGGCTCTAATGAGCTGTAGTGGTAGATGGCTGGAGACCCTGAGGGATTCATTCATTAAATTAGCTGGATAAAAGTACTTGGTTTGGGCATGGTAGGATGGCTGAGCTGTGCTCAAAACCTCCCTTTCAGAGCTGTCTCTCATTCCTGTTTGCGTTCTAAACAGGCCATGTAGTGACTTCCACTGCCGCCTGCTACAACTGTTCAGCTTGTCAGAAGGTATTACATTACCAGCTAATAAGTAATAAAGCACATTTGACTTAATTTCTCTTCTGGTTGGTTTTTTTTTTTATTTTGTTTTGGTTTTTTTTTTTCTTCCCCCCCTGGGATGGCAGGGGAAGGAGGAGAGCTTGAAGCCAGTTGAGTATCTTCTAAATAAAAAAAGCTGTATTTGGGCAAGGCATGCTTTTGCCTTTTTAAAGTGCTGATCTGTTTTATTGAAATAGGACAATCAGGTAGGAGAGATGAAATACTTATTTTTGAAGATGCTTTCGTTCCAGTTGGAACCTGCTTGTATGACAGATTTGGTATCCGAGCTGGACACGTAGCAAGGACACGCTGTCTAGACGGTACTGGACCAGGACAGCCTGTTTCGTGACAGAAGCAGGTAAAGAAGCATCGTGCCTGCGCGGTGCCGCACCCAGCGCGGGCAGTGATGCCCCAGCTGCTGCTCTCCTGCTTTGCAACCGCTTGTTTCTGCTGCAGGTCACTGCAGAGCAAGTTTATTTTAACTCTGCCAAAAAAAAAAAAAAAAAAAAAAAGACTGACTTGACTTCACATCAAAACTTGGCAAACAGTGCCGAAGCCTGTAAGAGCTGGCTCTGAAATTTAAAGGGTCTTTCTCTTGAGATGTTTCAAATAATAATTACAGAACCAATGGCACCTGAGCTGAGCTGGGGCAGGGGTGAAGCTGCCCCAGCCCAGGTGTTGGAGCTTCTGCCATCAGCCCTGCCCAGCCCCTGAGCCCCCAGCTGCACACACAGCACCAACTGCACCTGCCCCACATCTTGGGGGTATAAATGGCCCCTGCCAGCACACCTCGGGCTCCTGCTCCTCTGCCTGCCGTGGGGGGAGCTGGCAAGGATAAGGTGCTGCCCTTGGCGCTTTCAAAACCACGATGTGCTCTTTTCAGCCTGGCTTTCAGAAAGAGTTTTGGCTTATTAGCTGAGGGTTCCCCTTGGTGTCTGTTTTTAGCTGAGGCTGCTGAACTTCAGTGAAAGGATGAGCAGCCACCGATGGGGCTGTGCAAGGGGGAGCAGCGACCTGGCAGGTGCCCAGCTGCGGTCGCCAAAACCTGTGACAGCCCTTCAGGTAAGTGCAAAATGGTTGTGCATGAGATTGGGGTTATGAATAAATGTCTCTTTCTTGTGGGTGGCCTGCTGGGGTGCAGTGATGATCCCAAGGGATCAGGAGCTTCAGCTTTGTGTGTTTCTTGAGCAGGTAGTGCTTCTGAGAAAACTTCTGGAAAAGTTTTGTTCTGAAAAAAATAAGCTTTTCTCTAACAGGCTTATGAATTTGGGCTCCAGTGTAGGGAGGAGCACCCCTGGTGCACACTGAAGCCTTGTGGGGTGTCTCTGAGGTTCCCTTGCATCCCGGTGCCCAGCTCGCCTCAGCTCTCTGAGTTTTTTCCTGCTTATCAGAGACTTGCAATTAGAAACCCCTCGTGCTCCATAATTTGTAGTGTGTGGAACTGGGGTACCCGAGGGTTTGATGTAACTGTGAATTACTGCTAGGTGTAAATAATCCTTATCAGCTTTGACTTTCATAAATAAAATCATGGAGTTCCCCCCACCTCTGTTCTTTTGATGCAACTAGAAGCATAGGAGTGCTGCTGGGGTCCTGCTGGGGGCCCTGACTCGCAGCAGGACGAGCTGCACCTGGGCTGGGCTTTTTGTCCTGGCATCTCAAAGCTGTGACGAGCCTCTCGTGTGGATGAGCAAGCAGCTGCACTGACATGATAGTAGTGCCATGGCTGACTATAGTGTCAGTGATCTGGGAGCTAAGAAGTCTCTATTCTGGCCTGGGACAAGTTATTTATTTTTTTAAAAAAGTGTGTTACTACAAAGCTGTTCTCTCCTAAGGTTTTTGAGGCTTGGATCTTGTCTGTCATTGCCAGGATCAGTTCCTGTAAGTCCTGCAGCAGTCGGCCTCTCTCGAAGGAGGGGGGCTGCGGGCTTTAGTTGCCTGGAGATTGGCAGCTGTAAAGGCGTTTTTCCCTTCTGCTTTATTTTTGTTCTTTGGCATCTCTTCTTCCAATCTCTGTACCCGCTGTGCCCAGTGCTGTAAAACACACAAAGGCAGTCTCTGACCCTTGCTGCTTTCTCATATTTTAAGTGGAGGATAAAATGCCCTTTTCTGCTCCAGCATCCACCAGCACCATCTTTTCAGAACCTCATCACAAGCTACTCCATCACCAGCTTCTACCTTAAAACACAGACTGAAAAAACGCAAACTTTAGAGAAGCTTAGTCCTACTCAAAGGATGTTCAAAGTTACTTCTAAGGCTCTCCATACATAACCTTGGCTGCTGCCTGGCGAGTCCAGCAGCGTGCTGTGCGCTCCCTGGCTGGTGGGAAGAAGGTAGGCAGGCAGAGCTGGAACAAAAGTTTTCTCCAGGACCTGCTGCCAGTAGCTCTAACAGCCTCTGATGCCTAAGGCAGGGTTTAGTTTTAGCACACTTCATTATATTTCACCAATGGAGATAATTTTCTTTCGTAAAATAAAAATAGATAAACTTCTAAGTACGTTTTTCAATATGAACTCAGACTAACGCTGCTTGCCCTTTTTAAAGGCAATGTGCATCCCAGAGGTGAATGGGTGCTGTCAATCATAGCTAAGATTTTCAG
The DNA here is from genome assembly GCF_017639655.2 of Falco naumanni. NCBI lineage: Eukaryota > Metazoa > Chordata > Aves > Falconiformes > Falconidae > Falco > Falco naumanni. The sequence continues at coordinate 18,774,073 of NC_054068.1, read as the reverse complement.
AGGTTCCTAACTGGCCAAACCAAGCATCACAGTATTGTACCGATGGATGCTTCTGTTGCTTAAACAAGTGTAAGACTAGTGTGAAAAATGAGATGTAAACTGCAAAAATACCTGGATGCTGCTGGAAGTTTTCCTGCAGTCCTAACTGAATGACTCTCCAAAGCTTGTTGGTTTTACCAAGGGCATTCCAGTGATGCAGGTCCCTCCTGCTCCACAGGTAATGGAGCAGTTCTGATTCTGTGCTAGAAGGAAGCAAATGAGCTGAAAGCAAAGTATGGTTGTGTACAGGTGTCTCTTCTTTCTTGTTTTCCCTTAAATTGTGGCTTCTGCAGGTGCTGACTCTGTTATTGTCTGGCACAAAAGGGAAGCAACTTGACGAGGTTATTTTTCTGTTTTCAGCTGCTCACTGTGTAGGGTTAATTTATTTCCTCTGTCCCTTTTAGGCATTGCTTGTGATTTTCTTAATGACTTAAACTCCTAAACCTGTGCCATGAAAAAATCAACTTTGCTCTTTGTGACTTGCTGTCTGTATCCCCTGCTGGGTTTATATTACTGAAATTATTTTATACAGAAGCAAATACCCCTGCAGTATGTTAGATCTCCTCTAAATATCTCCTAGGGCTTCTGGTGTGTGTAGTTTGTTGTGTGGGGTTTTTTTTTGTTTTGTTTTTTCTTCTCCCCTCTAATAACCCTATCCTCAGGTAGTTGCTGGCATTATTAGAACCACTGTGCCATTGCAGGGTGATGTGAAATTGCAAGTCATCCTTAAGCTAGCTGCAGTTTTTAGGGCCTGATCCTGTGGCTGCTGCTGGCTACCCTGCTTCCAGCACCGTGCCTGCCGGTGCCGTCGGGATGGCAGCTTGCAAGCTGTGCCTGCTGTCCCACGGAGAGAGGGCTTTCTTACTGCTACTGCTTTGCTATAAATAGGGAGGTTGGACCACAAAAATGCATTGCAAAACTTGGATCCAACTGCTCAGAAAACTCTGAAATTGGGTTCCTGCTGTGTTGTGTTGCTGATCTACATGTTTCCAGACAGTTGGAAAAGTTAAACTCTCATTGCCAGCCTGGGCTGTATGGAACGAGTGAGGGGCAGGTTTTTGGTCTGGGCTGTGGGGGTGGAAGCAGGGTTGTGAGGCTCTTAATGTTACACTCCCATCGTGTGCGTGACGATGAAATGAATTGGTTAATGAGTGCCTAAGCATCTGTTCAGCCTCTGGTAGATGCTTTGCCAAGGTTCAAGTTCCCTGAGGAGGATTAGCCACCTGGTCCAGTTTTCATGATATACTGACAAAGGGGACACCCACCTTTCGTTTTACTGCGGAGGATGGACGAACGCTCGGTTATGGCTTAGCCAGTGCACGGCATCCCTGGGTCATCTCTGGGTTTGATGTGTTTTTGTAATTGTCACAACTTAGATTATGGCAGAGCATGCAACTGCTGTATGTTTTTGTAGGAAGAGTGACATTACTCATTCAGCTCGTCTCATGGCTTTGCTAAATAGACTTATTTTCCTTTTTCTTAAATGGCACACAGCTCCTTGCACACTATTATGTCCCTTGCTGTGTAATAGATAAAATCAATATATACCATAGGGCAACAGGAAATGGTAATAAAAAGAGGTTTTAAGAGAAAAATGAGCATTTCATAGCCTGAACTTACAATTAGGCTTTCCAATGCGTCTAGGTTTTGCTGCATGGACAGCATTATGAGTTGATGAAAGGCCTGCACTTAAAAGGCTTAAATTTATGTGACGGTCATATCTCTTTACGACGAGCATGATTTAGTAGGGGTTTGACCCATCAGGCACATTATGGTGAAGGAACTAGGTATGCTTGAAAGACAGAAACATTACACGTTTCTCGCTGAACTTTGTAAAGGCTGAAGTCACGCAAACAACCTGCAGAAAGACAAGATGGACCATGTCTGGGTGTGCTGAAGGCAGGCCTTGGAGGGGCTTGTGCCTCTGGGTTACCTGCTAAAGCAGTCAGAATCTCCTTCTGGTGTTGGCTTGGGTTTGGGTTTGGGGGGAAAGGAAGGCAGTGTTTTGGTTGTGGTTTTGTGGTGTGGTTTTTTTTTTTAACCCGCAGCGTGTCGCATAGGTGTTTGTGGCTTAAACCCTGCGGTGAGCTGGGTGGCAGAGCGAGCCTGGCTGCTCCTGCGGCTGGGTGCGGGTGTGCTGTGTGCTCTGAGGGAGGAGAGGCTGCGGCAGGAGGTGAGGGCAAGAGACCCCCGGCTGGGCTGCGTTTGCAGGTGGCTCTGCCCTGTGCTGGGGATGCTGCGGGTGCCCCCGCGGAGAAGGGCGATGGCTGAGGCAGGGCAGCGCTACGGGGCTGTGCCCGCCTGCCCCGGCCTTTGTGCAATTGCCGTGGATGCGGCCCATCAGCAGGGAGATGTGCGAGTATGTGGAGGAATTTCCGAGCCCTGTCCGCTCTGTTTGGCAGTGGGTTGGGTGCCTGTGGAGGACAACAGGCAGCAGGAGCGTTTTTTGGGCTGAACACCCAGCTCTGTGCTCAGCTCAAAGCAGCGCACAATACCGACGCCCATGGCCCCTCTGAGGCTGAGGGGTGGGGGGATGCGGGTGGGCTCTGCCTAGCTGGGGTACCTAAAACCACCTGCCTGCCAGTGTGTTCAGCCTGTGCTTTGGCACAGTTCTGGGAACGCATGGAAAGAAGCCACCCTTTCTGCTTCATAGCTCAATGGTTGTGAATGAAGGATGTAGAAAGTTTGTTTTGGTTTTGTCTCCCATTTTAGCTTTTGCCAAATCCAGTTTGCAGCCTCCATTTTACTGAAATCGGCCAGCCCCCCTCAGCAGCACTGCCTGCTCTGTTTTCATCTATTTGTTGCACTTGTGTCTCTGATGCCCCTGGACGCGCCAGTGCAACCTGCCATTTTGGGCAGCCCACGTGCAAAGGACCAACTTACAACCTACACTGCCCAATCAGGCAGTTGCCTTCCCCTGGCTGGCTGGTGTTATTTGCAGTTGTGGGTTCTGGTCCCATGTTTTATTTGCCCTTACGTAGTGGTGTTCAGGCAGAAGCAAAGGTGCTGATTTCTGGCAGCGCACTGGGGGACCTTCCAGCTGGGTGAGATGCCAGCAGTGCAGGAGGCTCTGCAGTTCTTAGACTTTGTTTCTGGATATTTTTGCTGTCTAACAATGAACATTTTTTAAAAAAAGATAATGGAATAGATAATCTGTGGAACGTGACCAGCAGAATGTGCAAGAACAACTGTTGTCTCCTTGCAGTTCCCAAACAAGAATTACCTTTGCAGGAGCACACACCTGGGAGTGCAGGCAATGTGTGTTTCCCCAGCAAAGATTTGCTGCAAGCGTCCTTGTGGCTTGAGAACAATTGGTGTGACAAAACCTTATGATGAAAAGGTCACGGTAAATAATGCACAGTCACCATTTTAAAGTTAAAAAAAAAGCAAACAAATGCCAATCAACCAAACAAGTAGCATCACGTAAATAGTTTTCCCTTTTCCTTCCCAGCTAAAATACTTGTTGGAAAAAGCATCTGAGAAATTCCTTCAGGTTTCTAAAATGTTGTGCAAGACCAAACATCTGAAGCCGCAAACTTTTAGCCGGGTGTAACAGGACCCAATCCGCTCGGTGGGGTTTAGTGCTGCAGCTGGGTCCCTGAGATTCTCGGGATCAGTTTACTGGGGCTGGTTTTGTCTGGCAGATCGTAGCAGTCTCCCAGTATGTCTTTTACATACTGCAAAACCATTCATAGTTCATTTGATATTCAGCAGCATCAGCTCAAGTCCACTTTGTAAGTAGTTCTGAATTTCTGCATGTGTTTTAAATATATTGGGCTTGCCAGGAGTGAGAACAAGCAGAGTTGTGGGGCTTTCCCCCTACCCCCCCTTCTGATTTTTTTGTCACTTTCTTGTGATATGCTAGAATAGGCAAACCAGGAGTAGATTTCTGTGCTTTCAAACTAAAACATAAGCATAAACTGGCATTTCCTAGGTAATGGATGGTTTAATGAAATGGAATGAATGGAAATGTTTTCAATTAAATATGGCAAGATAGTGAATATTTTTTTTAGAAAAGAATCTCACCTGACTATGTCCACACAATCATGGAGGTGCTTAACAGATGAGCTTTTTCACTTGTGGATTTCTTTTGTTTCTCTGATCAATGTGATTACCGACAACTGTGTCCCACATCCCATGTGTGAACCCACCTGCTGTGGTGAGGGCAGGAGCGGGTGCAAGGGGGAGGGAGCAGGATCTGTGTTGGCAGCCCAAACTCCCTTCCACCGGCTGTGCTTGCCCCGTCATGTTTGTGAGTGCACAAAGGGGAGAAAAAAACCACCCTATCTTGTTAAAGGCTGAGCTTGTCTGCTGGAAAAATGCCCGTTTGCAGGTGAGAAATTGTCTGTCTCGGTCAGGACAAGGGAACTAATTGTTTGGTCCTGTCTGGCTTTAAGTGCTCAGAGCAATCTGGGCTCTACCGCTTCCTCTGGGAGATTACATTGCCTAATGTGCCAGAGTACCAGGAAGCTGGGTTCTTGCCCTGGGTATTCAATTTAAAAATTTCTATAATTTAATCTCATTACTGGAGCTGATGAGAAAAACAAAATATTTTTCAGAATCGGGGTTCCTGCCTTCTCAGGATGTGTTAAGCGGTCTGCAAACATGCGCCTCTCCAAGGGAAACTGTCTGCAGACAGCGACCAGGTTATAATGGTTCCGCTGGAGCTTTTTCCAGTGTCCTACAGAGTCCTTGTCAGTTTGGCCTTCGAGAGTCCTGACTGGTTTCTGTAGGGTGTTATAGCATGTATGACACATTTATGCATAATTACATTGACCTTTCTGCGAATTCTAAGGCTAGTAAAACTGTGTCATGGAAGAAAGTATGTAAAAATGTGAGTATTTCTAAAATCTGAGTAATTAGGAGGAGATGGGGCTGGTGTGTGTGAGAGGTGCTGTGTCTGGAACACCTGGTGACTAGCACCAGCCCTTGCCTGACGGAGGTGGAGATGAGGAATGGTCTCACACCAAAGCTCGTGACTTGGAGACAGAGTACATGAGTTTTGCTCTGCCTTACACAGATTTATTTTGTGACCCTGTACAAATCACTTAACCTCTTTCTGCCCACAGTCCGTAAAAGAAGGATGGTGTTTCCCTATCTCACGGAAGTGCTGGACACTTAATTCATTAGTGCTTATAAAGTATTTTCAGGTCTTTTAGAGGAAAATGCTGCATGTCCATGAAGTCTTAAAGTTGATTCATGAACAACTTCTGAGGCCTGGGCCCTGACTCCCCCGAGCTGAGATAAAGACCGTGGCTGACAAGTTCATTTTTATTGTGGACCTAAATCTACTCTGTGCTATTCCAGGACTTGCAGAAAAGAAATTCCTGAAGAATATTGAAAATACATACTGAAATGTCTCTAAGATGAATTCTGTGTGTGTTTCCTTCAAAAAGGCATATAAAAACCTCCTAATGCTTCTTGAAAGTGTCTTGACCCCACGTGCTGAGCCCTGTACTGATTTTGAAGGGAATTGAGGAAGATGCTGAGAAAAGTATTTTTTTAAATCTGTTTTATCTTCCAATGTTTTCCAGCTAAACTTAGAATTGTTAGGAGATATTAGTTATGCAGATAAATGTTATCACATTCAGCATGGTGGGGCATGTCATTTTCCATTGGCATCATGTCATAGGCCAGTGTAATATGTCAGAAGTATTTTATTGCAATGGCCTCATCATGTAAATGAGACCAGACGGGTTGCAAATCAAATTTACCATACCTACCTTTAACATATACTAAACAAGCTAACAGCATAGATTGGGCACTGGCTAACACAGAGTGTTACTGCAGTGGCAGAGACCTGGGCTCAAGTATTGAGGCAGGTTATGAGGGACAAGCAGTTTGGTAGTTACCTCTTCCCATGTACTTTGTAACGTTCATTATTAACTTTGGGTTGAATTCAGTTTCAGCTCAAAGATAAATACTGAAACAGGCAGCCTGCTGCGGAGTTAGACGAGATGGAGCGGAGGCAGAAGTGCATTTTCTTGTTGCCTTTTGCTTTTTTAGGGCTATAACTTCTCAGTGTTAGCAACACAAAGGGTGGCAGACCTGCCCTCTTCCAATATCTCTGCTCGAATCCACGCTTCTAGGAGGATCTCCTCATGACTACCAGTAATGTGTTGAAAGAGAATAGCTTTTGACCATTATCAGGTTAATTTTAAACTTCGAAAGTAAAAATGAAGAACCTTTAGATGCCCTTGGAAATCAATAGTTACTCTCTAGAAGGTACGTGGGGAAATTGCGCTCTCTGCTTGAAACACTAAATTACTTTTGCTTGTTGTGTGATGAGCTTGGGTAACTCTACGTAAAGACGTTGTTCAGTCATGCTTATTTGGAAGACTTGCTGTTGAGGAATAGCAATGAAGCCAAGATAATTCATCCCACAATTAAATATATTAGCATTTATTTCAGCAGCCCAGTTTAATCTTAATTTATAGTAAAGCTTCATATATAATTATGATAATTAAGTTATTTGGTAATTGTAGGTTGAAATAAGTTTGTAATAGAAATGTTACAAACTACTTTGAGTGGCTGAGATTGCTATTGAATGTTTTGGGCGGTGGAAAAGGAGAGGCACATCACTTGCACAAGAATGAAAAATGCATGGATTAGCAGATTATTCTCTATAGAAATGCTGAGTTAAGCCAAGAACTGAAATACTATCTATAAATTGAAAATGCTAGCTTTTGGACATTGAGGCATGTTTCCTTAAAATAATAAGAAAAGTCTATGTCCTGAAAATATGATAGTCTGACATCACATTTGCAGCATTTTGAGGAGGAAAAATTTATACAGACCAATACTGAGAAAGCTTAACATTAGGGGAGAAAGGGAGAAAGTGGAGGGAGGGGGCCAAAAGGAGGGTGATTACATGGCCATTAGGAAAATATGTTCTCAGGGTACATAATTGTCTGTACTGACAGAACTGCTGAAGCCGGGAAGGATGTTTTTACAGGAGGTGGCTGCGCAACCTTCCTTAAACTTGGCTTTGGGCTTCCTTTGTAATGCGAGCCCATGGATGTGGGAATCTCACGGTAGGGCTGCTGTCTTGACATACGGTCTAAGACAATGATGCCATGAAGAACCACATAAAAGGGCCACACTTTATTTGCTTCTTGCTTCAAAAGATGATTGCAGCGGCCAGGTACTAGCACAAGGGCTGCAGGTTGTTGGCTGCAGTGTGTTTCCCCTCTGTCTCCTACAGAGTCAATACTGGTGGCTGGTGACCTTAGCAGTTTTTCACTGCAGGAAGGCTTTCAAACATCCATATTTTTTCTTAATGCTACAGATATTAACAGACTTCAGTTGCACATGCTGTGTTATGTTTGTTAGATCTTTGCAAGCATGCGTGTGTGGTATCGTCCAGCAAACTGTAAGTTGGTAGAGTTATTTCAGCATTTCAATGGGTTGCGCTGTCTTCATAAAGCAGTCAAATGCAGGAGAATTGTTCAGCTTCCCCTCTTTAGTGCTCATTGGGAAAAAGAAATTCCCAGCTAGATATTTCTAAAGGTTTTCTGTTTAAAACCCTACTTTTTATGATAAGACCTGCCTTTCTTTTAGTCTCTTGTACTACAAATTGAGTCATTATACAATATCTTCCAAATAACTTGTTAATAATTTTACATTGAACCTAATCCAAATAGAAGGGATATTTTTAAACTGGGTTATATCTCAGAAGAAATTAGCTACAAATGGGAAAGGGCCCTTTGCTGGGACCTCCGCTCAAAGATTATTCTCACCATTCCCAACCATAACCTGCAGCTCAGCAGTTAGTTGCCGCATTTGTTTGCAATGTGTTAGACAGAAAAACACCCACTTCTTTTGTCAAGAAACGTTAGCAGTGAGCAGAGCATTTCCAAGAAAGCCCTAGGCACTATGGGGACAGAGGAGAATTTACCTGAACCTGATTGACCTGACTTGGGTCCTGACCAGGTTGCTGGACATCTGGGGACTCTGGAGGAAGCTACAAAGCCCAGAAGCTCTACCTGGGTAAAAATTTCTTGTGGAGGAAAAGAAAGACCAGTTGGGGAGCCTCAAATGTAAGTTGCTCATTGGGCTGCAAATGGTATCTCCAGACAAAACATGAAAGGTATTTGGTGGCTCCAGAGGGATTCGGAGAGTTGTCAGTGGTCTACTCTCCAGAGTGCTTTGGATTTGGATTATGCTGTCACTAGTTGTGCATTATTTGTCATTCTCCTGGGTAAGTCTGATATGACGCAGTGGCAGGATCTCGAGCGTGGGCAAGAGCAATGGGTGGGTCGGTCTGCTACCCCTGCCTTAACAGGGCTTAAATGACGGGTATGGTTGGCAAATGCACAACAGGAAGATTCTTAGACCCACTGAAGTTAGGGGAAGGAGGGTGAGGGTGTGTGCAGCCGGGATGTGCTGTCAGCCATGGGAGGGGGCAGGCAGAGGACTGCAGATCTCCCAGGACAGTGGAGGTGGAAGGAGGAGGGGTGTGTGGGAAGGAGGAAGGAGAGGTCCCTGTGAAGTCTAGCATAGGGCTGTGGTGAAAGGGGAAACAGGGTGTGTTCAATTCCCTTGAGAAAATGCTTTTATTTTATTAATGTTTCTTTTGTTTGACAAGTCAGGTCATGTATGCTGATACTTAGGTGTAAGAAGCTTGCGTGTGTGTGTTGATCTTGGAAGTCTCGACTGTGAGCGTGGAGGCAAACTGCAGCCTGGCTCAAAAAATAGACCCCTGTTTTCATATTTGTGCTGTCTGTTTCTTCATATTTTATTTTTTCTTCCTCAAATAGGTATAGTCGTCTTATTCTTGTCTTGCTCCACTCTGCACAGTCAGACATTGGGTATTGGGATATCTATGTAAAAGCAGAAGTAGTTTCACATTTTTATTTATTTATTTTCGGTAAGCTTGATGTGTTGGGAAATGGAAAGCTGCAGCAGCAACATATATAAAAATGCCCAGGCCTGCCCCGCTTCTTTATGCCCGTGTTACCAACAGTAGGGAATAACCATTTTGGGAGGCAAAAGAGTATGAAAAACCCCTTCAGCTGCTCCCCAGGCCACGGTCTCAGCACTGTCCTATTCAAACAGATTATTTTTTTTTTTATTGGAAGCTCTTCAGAACCTCGATGGGAAGGGGAGACAAGCTTTGTCTTTTGTAACTAGCTGGCGGGCTCCCCTCTACTAATAGTTTGTGCCCAACCACTTTTGACTCAACATTGATGTTCCATTTAATCCAGTGTAGCTTGTCTTAGGTGAACTAACCGTGTGACACCAGTGGGAGCTGGACACCCCCCTTCTGTCCAGGGGCAAGAGTCAGGACCTGCCCCTGCAGGTGTCCCCCTGGAGAAGAAGCTGTAGGCAAGGATCTGGCCGCCGGGCAGTGGCCAGCGGGCAAGACCAAGTGTTTAAAGTCCAGTCCTGTAGCGCTGCTAGCTTTCGTCAGGCTACAGGATGATTTGTGAAAATAGAGAACAAACTCCTGACCCACAACCTCTTGGAGACAGTGACGTGGAAAGTGTCTCTGGCTGTGGTCTGTTACGAATGAGGCCCCAGGAATTTTCTGACTTGCAGTTTAAGAAAATGCTCAGTGCAAACTCTAATCGGCCTGGATGGATTTGTTACTGGAGATAACGGGAAAAGTCAGGGCCTTGCAAGGTTGTATTTGTTCTTGGGGGTAGGTGGGTGTTAAACTTTAAAGATCCTCCTTTTTGTTTGACTTCAGCTTGAATGTTTAGTTCTATTTGGTTTTGAGTAACTAGAGTGTTTGGAAGCTTAGGGTGGATAGAGAGAGATAGACTACAGCTGGTAATAATAGTAGAGCCTTTTATGCTGTCAATTTAACAGTTGTAAAACAATTAGGGAGAATTATGTTAATAGCAGTCTTTGTTCACACTTTCCTTGCCCAATTTTCGTTTTTTTTTGTGACATGCCTTTCCTACCATGCTCCAAGAGCACGTAAACAGTAGAGCTCTGTGTGTTTATATTGTGTATGGTCAGTGTTATCCATTAAACCATGGCTGGATGTAGATCATCTACAATTTTCACAAATCAATTTTCCAGTGCTTTGGCTATTGCATTTTAATGTGGCTGCTCCTAAACAAACAAAATAATGTTTTTGGGAAGCTAAGACAGGATAAGAAGTGATTTGTATGGGAAATGGTGGCTGATTTGCTCGGGCTGCTGCAGCTGTTTCCTTCTGTGATATGAACAAAACCCCTTCAAATCAATCAGATCCATGTTGGCTGAGCCCTGCTACCCACACAGAGGGGCAGCCGAGCTTTTTTTCCCCCCTCCGGTGGGAAAGCGGCCGTGCCAAGGCCTGCTGACCCACGCTGAGATGTTGCTTTGTCTGTTGCTCAGCTCCTCCCAGACCTAGGCTGTGGTAAAGGATCCATTAGTACTGAGACTAATCTGGATGGATGTCTCTCTTACAGATCATGCAGCCCACATTTAAGGGCATCTCTTGCTGCTCTCCCATACCATGTGGTAGCGTGGTTTGCTTCCACTTCTCCCTTCCCATGCCCAGGGCTCCTCCAGCCAGAGCCCTCGGCACCTGGTTGCCTACTTGGCCTCACCTACACTCCAGACTCTTCCTCGTATTGATGCCATGTGAAGGTCTTGTCACCAGGCAAGAACAGTGCTCTGAGGTGAAGGAAGTAAATACTTTTCCATCTTTTCCAAATACAGAATGCTTACACTGAAATGAAGAGCTTCATAAATTAGGGTTTGGTGTCCGTCCCCCTCCTCCTCCCAGGCTTAGTCCCAAGAGAGGGAATAGAACTGAAAATCCACGCGTCAAATTCTTCACTCCCCAGAAAATAAGGCGTATGTGTAGATGATCCTTTAAGAAAGAAGGTTTCCCAAACTCCATTTACCTTGACAGCTGTCACTTGGCACTTGTAGTTGTCATGGCAGTGTGTAGTTTCTCATGAATTACCAGCACCGGTGGTTTTTCCTCTTTATCAGTCATCAGCCGGGCCACTCATAATGACTTCTGGCAGCTCATCGGGGAGATCGGTGCCATCGAATCATGCCCTACAGACTCCCCCGGCTCATTCTGCGACACTGTTTACTGCCGCGCCTTTTCCTGTAAATATTAGAAGCAGCGTATTAACAAAAGGGATGCATGGGAATGAGATGGCTTAACCTTGTAACAGTTAGCTGGGATGGCAGGTCTGCCTTGACTGATAATTCACGAGTCCTCGTGTTCCAGTTACTTTGCTAAATAACATGTAGACATCCCACTTTGAAGTCTTGTATATGATAGTTAATTAGACAACATTTAATTTGGCTTAACATTTGTGTCAGTTTTGTGGAAGTGAGCCTCCATAATTAGGGAATACAGATCAGGTTTCTGTCAGACTTATAACCTCTCACTCTAATTTAATGCTCACTCCTCCGGTGCTGTGTCACACTGGGTGCGCAGGATTTCCCACCCCCCTCCCAGTCTTTTCTGCTTGGCTAGTAAGAAAGTTGCCCGTATTACACCACTGACAGCAAACGGGATCGTTCACAGATGTAAGGGCAGAGACTGAACCGGACCGGTTCCTGAGAAGTTGGGCTGGTTCTGCAATTTGCATGTTGCTTTTCCGAACGTCTCGGAAGTGTTTGGGCATCTGCAGCATCCAGGGGAAATCCTGGATGGATCTAATCTGAGTTTATGCTAATTTTGTGGGTCAAGATATGATGGAACTCTGACTCATACCATGAAAATATGTAGTAGATCAGCAGAACCCGGTGTTCAGATTTTAACCGGCACAGCTATTTTCTGAGCAGTAACCTTGGTGCTGGGCAGCACATATAAAGGGGTGAACATCCATACCTTGCTAATTTACTGTTATGTTGTGGTGACACTCCCTTAGGGCGTTTTGTGCGTATTCGAGGTTATTCTGCTGTTCCCAAAGATCTGAACTTTTCCCAAATGCAGATGTCGGTTTGGTCTCAGAGTCAACAGTGATCATCGTGGCTTTACTGAGGGACATAACTGACCAGTGTAAATCTGCTCCCGGGATTTATGAAGTGAAACTCTAGACTTATATGTGGTCATTCTTGTCTTCTGTAAATCCTTGAGTCCATGCTTTGCATGCAAATCAACATTATGTCATTTTAGTCACAGAACATTTCCCTTTTGTAGTAAATTATGTCCTGTGTCATTTGGAAAGTCATACTCTGCCAGTTTGGGGTTTGTTTTTTTTGGGGAGGGGAAAGTAATGTCAAGTTGAAGTCAAAACAATTAGAGTGGTAATTGTAATGAAATAATTTCTCTTTATAATCAAGTGTTGGGTAACAGGGTTGTATAGCATACATGTGTGGCTTGCATTAAATGGAAGGGTTGTGTTTTCTCACTAGTCCAGCAATAAATGTTTGCAGGCTGAAGAGATGTATGCTGTGTGCTCTAGATGAGAATCCTCCCAGTGCTGAAACTTGGAATTTAGTGGGAGATGGAACATCAAATTTGTGGGAAAGGAAGGAGTTTTATAACCCTGCCCTGAGCTTGAATTACTTGGATGTGTAACGTGTTGTATTTTGTATACAAACACAATGCTAATAAGATGAGTGTAACTGTAGTGCCAATACCCCTCTGACATCCCTCCTCGACAGCCGAGCTTGTTTCCCTGATGGATTACAGAGCTGTACAGCTCAGCCTGCTGCTGTGAGCAGCAGCCTGCACCAGGTGTTTTGGAGAGGGGGAGAAAACCCTGCAATGCTGTGACTTGGGAGCAAGTCTGAGTCTTGTGGTAGTAGCGAGCACATTCAAAAAATTCTTCCTCTTGCTGAGGCTTGCTCGTTTATTTGATACAGAATGTGTGCAGGTTTCTCTTTGTGCGTGTGGGGGATTTCTCTGTGGAAATAGATGAATGTTGCTGTAATAATTTTGTTTTGCAGAATCCTTTCCCTGAGAAAAGATACTGTACAAGCTTTGAAATGTTAGTCTCTGGCATCCTACATGCTTAGGATCCCTTATGTATCAAATATAGTTCGTAGCAACGCTAAAGAAGTCGGTGTCCTATTGAAAGGCCCTTTATGTCTTGCCTTTTTTCTTTTTTTTCAACCGGGAACAAAGTTTGTCATCCTGAGACACCAGACCTTTGACGAGGCTCAGGTAACCTCTGACAGTGCGCACGGTGCTAACAAAGAGTCCCTGTCAGCCTTTGTAGAAGGCGTTGAGACTTCAGTCAGCATTGACTTTCCAGAAGATGAGGAGCGTGTTGGTGAAGTGCTAGACTGTGGTTCTTGGGATCTATCGGTTCATGGAGGCACAGAAGAAGCTCAGCATGAAGATGAAAAGATGACAGCAGCAGCAGCCCAGAAGTTGTGATCACACAGGCAGATGAGGTGGATGATAGACAATACTTGATATAGAATTCCTTTTTATCTTACCTGATTTGTATTCTTGGTTGTGATCAGAAATACAGCTTGTTGTTTCTAATTAATTGTTTAATTTTCTTTGATTTATATTTTGAATTTAGCAAAATTCTATTTAATGTTGGAAATGTTCTCAGTCTAACCCAAAATGCATTAAAAAAGACTATTTGCTTTAATCAGCAGGATTTTTAATCTTATTATATGCTCTTCAAAAATGAATATTTCTTTGTATTGTACAGTACATATTTACATAAATTAGTGTTATCCTTGGTTATTTTGCCAACCGTAATTTATACGCTTTTTAGTTTTATCATAAAATAAAATCTTGCCTCCGATATTTGGGGACCATTTTTAGCATCGTGGCAAATTACCTATTACGTAGCGTATTACACAGTCAGTGAACTATCCTACTTAAGTTTAAAAGAAACTAAAACCTGTATCAAGTGCTCAGCTTCCACTAATGAATTAATCTTTCTCTTTTACAGTATCCTGTAAGTCAATGTCGGCAGGCTTCTGAAAACCACAAATTTGTAAAAATTCCTAGTAAAATTCACCTGAGAAGTAGAATATTTTTTTAAATGTTTATCTCTTTGAACAAATCCAGAATTCCTTTCCTCATTTAATAACTGTAAGTGTTAAGATTCGTTTCTCATCCTGCCAGGTTTGTTTATAATTTCTGCACCTTGCTGAACATTTTGTAGGTTCATTTCAAATGTTCCGTTCAGAAATGTTGACAAAACATTTGTCAAGAATTTCTTTGAAGTAATATTGCCAGCATCTAATCTTACAAGGTGCTGCTGAATGGAGCTCTTGTCTCTGGGACAGATGGAGGCCCTACATCCAAATGAATTGCATAAGCTCTCCATTTCACAGCCAAAACCTTGAAATACAAAAATACGATGAGAAAAATTTGCTATACCAGCTTTTGGATAACATTCCATTATTTTCTCTGTAATTTTACAGGTGTTTAGGGCCAGAAGCAACTTAGCTGTTATTGACCAGTTCTCTGTACTTGGTGGTATTGGCTTGTGTGTAGACAGGAGGAGAGAGTGACTTGTGATTGACTTGCATTCCCAGGATGCTTTTCTCAGCATCATGTGGAAGTCTGCCGATCCTTATCTGAAGAGTCATTTAAATTTATGGAGCAACAATATCTCCAGTGATGAAGTTGTCGGGTTCTGGGTGATTATCTTGTTTGACCAAGTCACTGAAAGTTTGTTGCTTTCCCCAGTGTTTGATGGCAGCTGAGCCATGAATGGAAGATTGGTTTGAATGGGGTCCAGTCGGTGATGATTAAGGAAAGCAACTGGAATACCCGACATTGCCCCTAACATGGCATGTTAGGGGTTTTGCTGGAGTGTGGGCACAGCTAGAGCACTTGTCCTGGTGCTCAGCGTAAGGCTTAGTGTTTGCTGGTGCACTGATCACAACAGGAACCGAATTCCAGGGTTATCCCTAAAGACATAGGATAGCAGCTTGGATTGCCTCACACTGCTCACCTGAAGTCCTTCGGGGCTCCTGGTGACTGGTGGGTGCATGGATAGTGAGAACAAGAATAAAAGTTTGTAGACTAAGGCAACAAAAGCCCAGGGAAAACGATAGTGGACAGTTGCCAAAGACATCTACTGTCTCCCACTTGCATTGCTTTCCCTCACTTTTAATAAAAGCCTGCAGCTCTTATTCCCCAGAGAGTTTCCATGGGGAGACCAAGGGCTGTTTATCCTATGGTGTCTGTGGCTGAAGAGCTTCATGTAGGGCTGTATCATGTAGTCAGGGGTTGATGAATTCCTCTTCATGCAGACTGGTGGGCAGGATGCTGTGGTCCAAATAATCAGTAGCTTTTATTCAAGACCTAGTGACGAATGATGATGGCATTTTCTGATTTTAAAAGAAAACATGAGCTTGCACATAAGTTATCCAAATTCTTATGTCGATGTAGATGATGGCATTCTTGGTTAATAGGAATGGATATGTACTGTAACATGTTTTATCTCTGAGGAACTTACCTTCTTTCAAAATGTCTGTCTCCTTCATTTTGGGCACAAAGCAGTATTTTTCAGTTAAGCATTTGTACACTTAGTACATGTTCCCTGTTACTGATGCAGCGTATATGTCATATATCATCTAGGTGGTTAAAGTCTGCTTGGGGTATGTGTGGTGAAGGCATGTTTCTGGTGGTGTAAATGTGCTGTAAGAAAAGAGGGTGCAACCTGCAAATGTTTTCTCTTTATTACTAGTATTTTTTTATTTATACAGATAAATATTGACATGTATCAATATTGCAGTAACTCATCTAGGAGCATTAGTTATGGGTTAGGGACATGGTATACGGAGCAGCCTGCATTTAAGACAAAGCATTCCAATCCTGAAAAACATGCAGTCTAAATAGGAGTCAAAAATAATATTTTTTTTTTATGGGGCCTCTAGCGGTATTTAAAGACTGCAGAGATCCTTGATATCTTATCATTTTGACTCCTATTATTGTGGAACTCTCTGGTTATACATATTTCAGCATCTTCTTTTCATGTCTCCCTACATGTTTATAAGTGTTGGACAAGTTCGTACGTGAGATGTCTCCTTTTATGTGTGCTAGATGTTGTAGATTTTTCAGGAGAGGGAGGAATTAAATTACTGTTTCAAAGGAGTTCTCCACCACACTAATAACTTATCTGTAAGCTTATTAAAGTAGTTGTTTGTACTCTAAAATTACTAAATAACTGTTGTATAATCTCAAAATTACAATAAATCATAATTCCTCCTGGTTGGGGGCAGCTATCTCTTCTGGGTGTGTCTAACTACTGATGTCTGACAGTTTTAAACACCCTGCTTGCATGTACCTGGAGGAGGGCACAGGAAAATAATTACAGCTTCTGCTGCTGTGCATTCCGCCTGTTCACACTGGCTGTGGTGCTGTTGTTGGACCGCCAGCCGGTGCTCAAGCAGGGAGTTCAGTTACCGGCTGTTGGATGGAGGTGGGTGGTGGCAATAGCTACCTAGAAGATTTTTATCAGCTTTTGGAAGTCAAAGGTAAAATCTCCTGTTCCATCTGTGCTTCAGGGGGAACTCTGCAAGGAGGATGAGTTTTCCCCCCACTCCGTTTGCACATGAAGGACGATGACCAGCCTTTGGTTGAGTTCTGCTGGTGACAGAGCTGGCACTAAACGCTGCAGCCTTGCTGCCGTCTGCTGTTCGTTAGGTCCCTCCACGTAAGCCCTTGGAGGCATAACTGCTATGACAGAGGCAGGTGAATGTGTGACACTGTGGCATGGCGTAGGCATTTGGACAGGAGACTCCCAGCTGTTCTGAGACCCTTCCAGGGATGAGATCCATGTAGTGAGGGTGTAGAGAAGAGGGGAACATAACAGGTTTCAGTCCTGCAGGTCAAATATGCGTGCACCTGCTAAATTTTTTTCCTTCTAATGGGGTTTAGCCTTTCTTTTTCATACTGTTGGATCAATGCAATGCTCCTAAAACAAGCTCTGATACCTGGGTTTTATTACAGCCTTAAGGAACAAATTAATTTTGCCTTGGAAATGCATCTGACTTGACCATTTGCTGCTGGGATCACCAAGATGATGTTTACTTTCCCTTCTACAAATGACTGCTCCTGATCTTTGTGACTAGCAACCCTGTGTATACTGTGTGTGTGTCCTAGAGGAGTCAGAAGCAAGGTAGCTGGCCCAGGCAGAACCCAGTGTTTCTAGTAAAATTACAGGCTTTACAGTAGATTTAATTACACCATGAGTCTACATTCTGGGAGATGGCTGGGGGGAAAAAGTCCTCGGGTTAAAAATATTTTGCACAAAAACTGCTTAGTAACATGCTCCATGGCCTTGGAGAAACTGTGTTTCAGGATGAAATGGGGGGAAAATTTTGAATGATGGCAATGAATATCCTATCCAGACTGAATCAAGGGCACAGGAAATGGAGCAAAATGTACCTCCATTGCTCTCCCTGGCCACTGGGTATGTGAGCACTAAGGGACGCTGGCACCTGAAGGACTGTGGCTGAATGCATGGGGGCATTTTGTGTCCCTTTAGCAGAGCATGTGGTGTGCCTTTTCCTTGGTGTTCACTGTTATTGCTGCTTTGGGGCTGTGTCTGAACTCAAAGTGCCTCGTGGGCCAGATGTGCTAACTCTTCAGTCTCTAAAGGCAGCTGCTTAAATCCAGTTTGCACTCTCCTTGTGCTGGCTGTTCCCTGTCCCAAGACATTTGCTGGGGAACCCAACAGTGTTAGTTTTGAAAAATGACTGAGACGTAATAATGAGCTATAACAGAATCAGGGCAGATTCTCAGATCTGCTTCCAGATCCTTCCTCATTTGTTGTGTTGCTTATCCCTATAGAAAACAGACCCACTGTGTTTCTTTGGGGGTTGCCTTTTTCTAAAGTAACAAAGATGTCTCAGTGCATCGCACCTGGGGGGGTTCACCAGCAGGTGTGCCCCGAACCAACTCGCAGATGGTAACAAGACATGTGGTCTTTGCTCCTCAAAGTGAGAAGGATCAAGGGCTATGAAATGATCCAGGACACTCCATGTGCAGGCAAATTGCATGATTTTAATGTTGAGGAATAAGTTTTCAGAATTCAAGGTATCGCTCCCAGGCTGCATTCCTAGATGACTAACTTTCTATGCGTATAAGATTTTACCATCAGCACTGACACTTGGCTTTATTACAATTAGCAATTTTTCATTGAATTAGTGGTATAATGAATGAAAAATAATAGATTTGTTTGAAGAACCTTGCTATATTTCAATGACTTCACATTGAGACCTATAAACCTTATTTCTGATATTGCTTCAGTTAAATATACTTATCTTGCTGATGTATGTGGTATGGATTACCATACCATATTTTAACATGCCCTAACAACATATCAGCGATATGTAGAAAAGTGAGTTAATAACATAAATGTCTGCTATCATGCAGCTTTGTAAAACCATTCTTAATTTAATCCATACACTAAGTGTGCTTACCAGTTACAAAAATTCATTATGTATCAGGCAGAAGTGAAACCGTGATACAGAATTGTGACTGATGTAAAACAGACACAGAAAATGAGTAGCATTAGGACACTTACTTTGAAGTTTGTTAAAACCAGTAAAGTGATATCCACTTTAAGTGAAACCTGCTGTTACAGATACCTACTGGATTTTGGGAACATTTCACTTTTGAACTTACTCCTTGCACTCTGCTTTAGCATTTAATATGTTGTGGGTTTGCTGGTGGGGTTTTGGTTTTTTTTTGTTTTGTTTTTAATGTGGCAGGGAAAAGTAAAATAGCTGATACTTGGATACGTGATTATCTTTGCTCACAGTTGTGTATATTCAGTGTCTGAGAAAGGAACATTTCTACAAATACTTGTGAGAAATTAGTTTGCTGTAACAGTGTAAAGCTGAAAAAAACAGCAGTTTACTCCCATTCCATACCCATAGTACCGTCGCTAAAAGTGAATAATGGAAGAAACTGAGTCATTTAAGAAGGGATTTGAGAATGACAAAGCAAATAAAAGCGGTTAGGTTGGTCACTCCAGATAAACTTTTTTAGCATCTTGATGATGAAGTTGGCAATAATTTGACCCGTAGGGATCGACTGCAGGCTTTGTGAACCTTTCCAGTTAAATAGACAGGTGGAAAGAGACAGGTGTCTCCTCTAATTCACGCCCAGTTATTTATGGAGAATGGGCAAAGTCCTGGCTTCCTAAGCATAGCCGAGATCCCACCAAGAAACTGTTCAGTGCTCCAGTACCTGATATTTACCCAGGTAATAAATATATGTGTATTTATACTGTATGAAGACTTACTCCTATTTGATTGTAAGAGCGATGCATGAAATAAGGCTGGGAATTACAAGGCTGTCATTAAATAGAATGCACTTTGGACACTGGTACTGTGTTTGTACATGTATCTATACATCTGAAATGGACTGAAAAAGCTCAGTTTGAGAGGTCCAAGTGGGCCATGTTCTCCATGATCTGTTAATCACCCAGACAATATACACATAGTCACTCCTGCAGTTAGAGGACCAGTATTTGACTCATATGTTGAGTGAGTTATTTACATTTGCATGTAAAATGATAGATAAAAAAACCTCAGGCTGATAAGAAAGACCATTTTAATGATGTATGTTGTCTGAGACACACGCTTTGTTAATTGTACATGTTCTGAATCAAGGCAAATGAATAACGTATTTTCCTGGCCATAAACTTCAAGAGTTGTTCAGGGTTTCTCCTAGAAGGCATTTTATTTTTTTTAACGTTAATTTCATAAACTAAAGTGGGTATCTTTGGGCAAACCACATGGCTTCTGGGAGGAAATATCTAATGGCTGCCAGTGGGTGCAGTGCCTTCTGTTTGCCAGTAAAGCGGTGCCTGAGCTTTGCAGTTCTGTGAGTGTTTGGGTGTTAGAGAACTGGAACCTCCTGCTTCAGCTAATACACAGAAGAAGTTTGGTGGTCTACAAACTGAGTTATTATTTTGAAAATTGACCATCCTAGTCACGATGCCTAGATATTTCTGTGGCATTTGTCAGAGCTATGATGTCCTGGGTAGAAAAATGAGAACAAAACAAAAGCAGTATGGGATGCTGGGATGACTGCTACAAAATTTAAATGAAGCTCCTCTTGGATAGCCACCTAAAGTTCAGAATGCATCTGCTTCAGCTGTGCTTGTAAACATGTGAAAGCTGCTCCCAGGACCACAAGCCAGAATTGCACGTGCTCCTCTGCGCTTGGGAATTTGTACTAGCGTTAGCTGTACTCTGAAGGATGCTGCATGACGCAGAAGGGTCAGTCTATGGGGCTCCTCGCTTTGCTCCCTGCATGTAAGCAATTAAATAAGCAGGTGAAAATGTCATACCTTACAACTAGAACTGTGTCTGTGCGTGCTTACTGTGTTGTTGTAAAGGTAACAAGGAATTAAAATATAAATTCCCCTTAATTGTCCAAGGAACGACTTGTGAATCAGGCACGTTCACTCTTGTCCTAAGAGCAGAAGGTTTAGTAGCCCTACGTGCATCTGTGTCTGTCAGCTCTGGTTCCCTCTTGCCAAGAGTTTTTGGTTGCTTTTGTGGCTTTTCCCCTTGTTTCTTTCAATAGAGAGGGAAGTTTGCACAAAACTAACACCATATATAATCTACAGGACCATTCCATGCATATGTTTTTCTGAAACACATATAGTTAACCACACATAGACAACTTGAGAAATATAATTTGCAAAATGAATCAGTTTAGAAGACAATTTGGAGAAACAGTGTCCAACTTGTGTCAATGGATAAAGAGAATGAATTTCTGGAGTTATAAATTTGCCATATATAATGTTCTTCAATCCAGTAGGCGGTGGGAATACAATTATCCTGTGTGGTAGCTGGTGAGTGTTCTCTTCTGCCATGTTATCCAGCATCTGGAGATCTAGTCCAGTGAATCTGGGACAAGTGACTCAGAAATTAGCTGAGTCCGACTTGGTGCTGCAGCTCAGATTGCTTTTTGCATAGTGATGTTTATTTTTTGAGGACAGTTGGCTGGAAGGAAACGGGCAAATCGTAGCTGACAGTGGAAGATAGTCTGTTGTGCTCTGACTGACGTGGGATTTGATCCCTTTCTGACAAGAACAGTACCCCATTTGGTTTGCTTCAGATCACACATTTCTTTTCAGAACCCGTTGTCAGAAAGCTGCTGAATAACTTTTTCAAGAAGAGTGTATGACAAGGAGCATGGGAGCAGGGACAAAGGCAGCTATCCATTTTACTGCCGCTTTGTTGAGATGCCTGACTTAAAATTGCACGTCATTTCACGTGTAAGAATGGAGGTTTGGGGCTAAACCTGCTTTAGCTGCTTTGCCTAGAGCAAGTCAGAAGTCAGGATGAATTTGGCCTTATCTCTTGCCCCAAAAGCCTTTATTTGCAGAGTGGAGTCGTTGACAGACGTGGGGTCGGGCTGGCACCAGATCTGCTTTGGCTCTTCTGGACAGGATCCTCTTGTTCTCTTGGTCAGTTATGGGGGCCTCATGTGAATGTGAGGGTGCAGCACACTTCCTTCCTGTTGCATAAACTAGCTTAATTAATATTTCCCTTGTGTTGATTGATTTTTAGATATTCCCTGTACTTGACTGACACCACTCATTGCAGCTTCCAGAAGGCATCTCGGTAAAACTTCTTGTTCTGTATTATGAAAAATATTAATGCACAATATTCTTCCTAGATACCTTTTCACCTGGAGCATTGTTTACTGAACTGACATAGCACAATTGATGGTCAACCTGGAAAAGGATGTTTATATCTCATAAAGCCTCCCTTTGCCTATATGCTGTTAGTTTTCTCTCTGGAGACCTCCTTGGATTCTTCCAGCTTATGTTCGTATGTTAAAGATTTCCTCAGGTAGCTGGGAGATCAGGCTAGAATGCGACTGCCGTTGTTTTTAAGATTCTTCTGTGTTTTTCATTGTTGTTTGTAGCTCAATAAAAATTGAAAAATAAATTAGCTGTAGCTTTAGAGGTATGTTAGCTAGCATTTGATGGTTTGATGGACAACTTCTTTATTTTTCAAGAGGTCGTTCAGTAATGAAGTCAAAATGGACCCTGCATCCTGATATGAGTTGTTTTCTTAGGGAATAGCAACAGCGGTGTCCTCAGGAGTTGTGTTTCAGGGTGGTATTTCAGTGGCCAAAGCAGAGGTGCTGCAGAGGTGACCGGACAAACACTGGAAAACTGAAGTCTGCCCGATGGGTGGTGTGAGGACAACTCAGTGCAATCCCTGGGGAGGTCCTTTGCTCCAAGAGAGCCGGTTGAGGTGAAATGCACGTTTCTCTTTTTCAACTTTGGCATTTGTTACTGGTCTGGCATTTTCTTTCTCTCTCTTTCTAATTCCCCAAAGAGAAATCAAAAGCTTGTAACTCTTTAAGAAATAAACCCCATCCTCTTTTTGCTGGTTTTTTTTTTGTCCTAAAAATGTAGTTTGTGATTTTCCTTTTCTCCACTGTCCAGACCATGTTCTTGGTTTGGGGAAGTAGATCAATCTGGCAGTGTGATATATTCTGACTAATTTTTCTGACATCTCCACAATCGTGATTTCCTAATGTTATCCTTGACTTGTCGTCAGTGACAGATATTTGAAGGCAACTGGTTCTTCAAAGTGTTCTACATGCAAAAAATATTTTTTTCCTTTTTTTAATCTCTAAAGCTCTCACTGAGGTTATACTCTTAAAATGGATTTGACTATGCAAGCCTGTGTATAAAAGACCTTCCCTCTTGCTTATCTGTTTCTCAGCATTTCTCACATGTGTTGTTTGGGATTTTGATCCTAAAAAGATTAGATTGGATTAATATTTTGTTTTCCTTTCAACCATGTAAATATTGAGTGGCAAAAATGAAACAAAATCCTCATTCCTATTAAAATACAGCAGGACTTAATGGAATCTTAGAAAATAACCTTAAGATTTTTTTTTTCTGTAAAAGGTTAACTAAATATGGCCCCAGTTCTGCAAAGGATTACTCATGTTTAATTTTACATACCGTGCATTGATTTTCAATGGCATACTGCATAAAATAGCCTCGCTGAGTCTTTCGAGATCATGGTCTAAATGACCGTACAACATGATGCTCCATGTACCATTAAACTCAAAGCACTTTTGCCAGAGTTTCCTCTTGTGCCTCTGGTTACGTGGATCTCTGTCACTTATAAATATTTCTCTTTTTCCAAGATCAGCTGATGACGCTGCCTTTGTTTCTCCCGCAGGAGAGTTGGCACCTCTCTCTCCATCACTGAATTTATCACAGATTGCTATCATTTTGGACTAAAACCAGCAACCCCCTCAAGAGATTATAGAAGGCACCCCAATATTAGGATTTAGGAGGAAGAAGATATATAGAAAGAAATATTAAAGCTGAAGGGGTTTTCCTCCCTTAAGTAGAAAGAAAAAATGTAATATCAAGAAAGCATTGAAGACTGACTTTTTTTAATGTTACTTTGCTGCCTGATAGATAACAGTAACTTTAAGAAAACTTTAATTCTGGATCATAAAGGTAGATTGGTCCCTAGGTACATCAAGCATAAATAGATCTGAAAAAAAACTAGACAAACCTAAACCAACTAAACAGTGTTTGCAGAGGTGACAGAATTAGCTGGGAAGAAATAAACTGATTTCATATTTGCAGTCACCTCAAGTGTTGTTTTAAAACAGCAATGAAGTTTTCTTTCAGAAAGAGCTCATCTGCCAAATTTTAACGCTGAAGTAGTGAACAGTTAACTAGTCAGATTGCTTAAATGTAATTTGGGAGGCAAGTGGAGAGAATAGCAGCGCCATAAACTCCATCCTGTGGTTCCCTCGGGATAACTGTCCTTGTCTGAACAGTGAGGGAACAGGTACAAATATGCACATGGATGCCCTGGCATTGCTAAAGGAGCAGAGCTGTTTTCAGCAATGTGAACGGACATTATCATTGCCAGGGATCCAGTTTTTGTCCCTGTCCATTCTGGCTCTCTTTTTCAGTCTTCTGGGATGAACTAACAGCATCGGAATTGGCTGTGGCTGTGCAAGTATGGCAGGCGTGCAGTGCCTTGGGTGAAAAATTGTAGCGAGATGCACAAAACTGCAAATGAAGCTTCTCTGGAGCCAGAAGCTGCAATGATACAACCACTGCATCTGGTTTCACAACAGTTTAAGCCAAAGTACTCCAGTGTTCCATGGTCTTCTACCCTCAATTACCTGTTCCTGTCCTCTTGCTCAGGGTGGCATGGGTGCTTGGACCAGCGGTGAGCTTCAAGCTGCTGGTAAACCAAAGCCAAACCATAAAGTGAATAGTTCTTTGGTTGCTCATAACGTTACAATATTTGTTGTTATTCTGTGCTAGAAACCTATTGCAATACTGTTGTTTTGTGCTAATGTGTACGCAAGTATAGGGTTATTGTGTGTAAGGAATATATGAAAATATGTGAGCTAATGCCACTAGGGCTTTGATTTGTGTGTGTCTGGGATGCTCCTAACACAGGTGGAGTGGACTAAGCTCTGGGTCATGTGGCTGGAAGGTACATGGCAGCAGTTTTATTGGAAGTAACAATCTTCATGGTGTCCTTTTAGCACAAGAAGTGATGCCACTGCAGTGGTGCCATCTGCTCAGGGCCACCCCTGCATGCACAGGAGGTGTTAGGCACATCACAAAGTTACAGAATAGGTGGCAAAACAAGTGCCTGCACCTCGCTGGTCCGAAATGCAGAGGGGAAGAGGAGGCACCTTACTCTGTTTCACAGGGAAGTTCCTTATCTTTCCCAGTCTAGAGCCCTGATCTTAACCTTGAGGTCAGGGTTAAGGCTAGTTGTTTGTTTGTGGGTGTAGGTTTCTGTTTTTTTTATTATTATTTTTCCCAGCACACAAGCTGATGATCGCTGCTCTTAACCGGCCACAGGTCTTTGAAAAGTGCTGGGCACTGGTTCCCATTGAAAAGGGCTGCCTTTAGCCTGGGGCTGGCTGCTCTTGGAAGTGCTAAATCACTGTTCAGCCTGTGAGGGTAAAAGAACAGTCACATAAATGTCTTGGCAGCTCGTGCCATGCTTGGCCATTAGGATTTGCAATGTTCTGTAATTTGTACAGTCTACATTGAAGGGAAAAACGCTCTTTGATGAGAGACTGCACAGAAATGTACCCTTGTTTCTGACTGTGTTCTTCCCTTGTGTCACATTTTTCCAGCATGTTTTTTTTGCAACTGGCTCTTTAATTTTGGCAAAACCTGTGCCCTGCAGCCCTAAAATCTCCCTCCTTTTTGTTTTGTGTTTTTTTTTGGTCGGTTGTTTATTGTTTTTGCTTGAGAGATTGCAGTGTTTTGCTTTCCCAGCTGCTTAGTGGCTGTTAGATTCCTTTTGATTTTTTGTTGTTGCTTTTTAAGAACTAAGCTTACTTCAAGGTTGCTGTTAGTCACGACCTAGGTTTATTCTGATGTAAGGATGGTGGGGAGTGTTGAGGGACTTGCAACTTGGTTAATGTTACACTGAGTAACATGGACTCTTTTTCTTTTTAATTTGTCTTTTATTTTTTTTAATGTGGAACTTGGGTTTCGGTGGTGGTCTGTGTTTAGCAGAAAATATGTAAAAATTATCTGCTTCCTTGCTTTACATGCTGTATGTGTAATCCAAGGTACTTTTCATTAAGGAATATCCATTTATGAAAAAGCACCTGAGGGCTTATTGTGAAAAGAGCGACTTTATAAGAAACATTTTGTACTCTAAATTCACATTTTTTTCTTGATCCAAATTAATTTTCAAGTGTAGACAAGCTTTTGGAGCTACTTGCTAAACTCTGTTTATAAAGTAGCTATGACATCTGGAAGAAAATAATAGACTTGGAGACAAGTGATATTTTCCAAAGAAGCCTAACTACATATTTTTTTTATACTTTTAAAAAAAGAAAACTCCAAAAACAACCCTCTTTATGTGCCTGGCTGGACAATACTTTAAAACCAGTGAAATGGCAGCGACATATCCAAAATGAAAAGCCTTTCCATTTGCACTGCAGTGTTGAAGACTCTCTGCTGCTCCCACAATAGTCTATAAATTTACAGAGCTGTGTCTTGCAGACTCAAAATAAGGATGCTAAATTCCAATTCCAGCAGTGCATGTTCGCACTTGGTGTCTGAAATGCATCAGATGACGCAGGGATACCTGATGGTAGCGACAGATATTTATAAAAAAGGTACAAGAAAAACAGGGATTCAAAGACTCGGAATGATTTGCAATGTAAGCCTCTGAGTTTGCTTTCCCCACAGTGCAACCCAGACTAAATTTGATTAGAGGCAGAATGGCTGGAGAGGGCTCTTACACAAGTTTGTAATACCAGGCACAGTCAGACTTCTAATAGCCGAAGGTATGGCTGTGTTTGAAAGCTAATTTGGATCAATGCAGGCTCTGAATTTCAAGTAGGGCTAGGTATGTCTAAATAACTGTATTCTTATTGTAGAATAAAAGTGTCCACACATGAAGTTATTCAGAAACAGCTATTTTGGCATAATCTGTTTGTACCTGAGCCTTAAATCTCTGCCTTTAGGCTGCTAATGGAGAAACAAAGAATAGTATCAGCTAATAGGATCTCTCACGAAAACTCTTCCTTCCAAAACCTGCAAAAAAACTTCCCAATATGTAACATTTTAATTTAACTGTGTATATCTTGATTTTATTTTTTTCCTCAACTGGAAAGAAGTCTTTTTAATTAAGAACAGGATTAGCCCATACGGCTTAAATGATAACTTCAATCTGCTCATCGTTTTGTTAGCCTTGATTAAAACCAAGTCTTTCATTTTCAAATCTTGTTTGTAATATTGACTTCTAAGCATTTTTGGTTTCAGAGTAAAAGCACAGAAGTCTAGTTGAGAGAGAAAGGGCTAACGATACTCCACTGATAGAAATAGGCAAAGGTTTTTGCGGTGAAGCCCTAGAAGGAACCTGGGCATGTCCCTGCCTTTGTATTTTGTGCCAGCGTACGAATCCTCACACATGGGAAATACACTTCAGGTTTGCAGATCAGGGGATTGCGCTCTTTGCAAAGTGCCAGAGTGCAGTGTGCGTGGGCGAGGGGTTTCCTGACCTGGCTTTGCAGTTGTGATTTTTGGAAGCGCTGAGTTGTGCCTCCACTTGCTATAAGTTGCAAGAGACTCGTGTGTGCAACTTGAGGCCAGTTGTCATCACTGCTGAACACAATGCCTCTTACTCCGGTGCAGTCTACACTACTCATAGCCACAGGGCTGGCAGGATCAAGCTTTGCATTTAACTGTCATAATTTTTGTTTTCTTTGTGCTTCCATGTAACGTTTAAAATCCTTAATAAGGCTGATGTCTTGTATTCAAGTTGAACAGGGTAGGTCTGCATAACCTAAGATCAAACCACAGATTTGCAGCTTCTGAGCGGAAATGTTTGATAGTGTTTGTAGATATCAAGGTAGCAAGATACTTTAAATTTTTTTTGATAGGAAATAGAGTTGTATGCATTGAAAAATATAGTTACTACCCACTAGCAGGTTTCAGAATTGAATATCAGGATAACTTGTGTGTTTCCACTCAGAACAAACACCAGTAGGATTTAGAAGACATGTTGTAATATAGCCAGTATAACGAGCGATTATACTACTGATGTTGCACTTTGGTTTGATGGAAGTCTATTGCCAAGTACCTGAATATGTTCTTAGATGTTTTTGGCAGCATGTTGCACAGACATGCAGTGATGCATCCATGTGGAGCCCTCTGGAAATCCAAGCAGCTCTGGAAGGCGTTAGCGATCTGCTGCATCCTCTGGGTTACAGGACCCAGGCTCATTCTGGAATGCGTTTGGGCTGGGGCTGGAGCTCACACCCAGCCCTTGGCTGTGTCTTGTAGCTGTAACACCTGCTTTTCAGCTGGTGCATGTGCCAGATTTATTACCTATGTATTTTCCTTTTCCTTTTTTTAGCAAATGTGCTTTATAAGTTGCCAATAAATGAAACATTTTGTATAAATCTTGGCTACTCTCCCTGGTCCTGCCAAAGCTTACTTTATATATCCTGAAAGCAATTAGTATGGTGGTGGTGTTACCTTGAAGGCCACCTACTTCTTTTGCCGAAATAGTGGCAAAAAATGCATTATAACGCACAGAATAATTCCAAAAGCACATTTAGTCAGCATGGTTACACTTGTGATACCTGAGAGTTAGCATGCCCTGAAACGCGAGAGCGCAAAGTAGCGCTATATGGCACACAATTCCCTGAACGTATCTGTGAACTGATTCTGTAAGTGGCAGTAAGTTTCTTTGTCAGCTTAAAGTTTTAATTCTTGCCCTTTTTAAGATTCTATTGGTATCATAAGATTAGGTTGTTTATCAAGAGTAGAGTATGATAGTTATTTTTGCTTTACCAAAAGCCAATTACATAGGTTGGTTCCACTCCCTTGCTAAATAGCTTTTTCTTTCGGCATTAGTTTTAATGTTTAAATAGCATGTGCATTTAGATACGGCTGCATAAAGATACGTATAAATAGAAGGCTACTTTGGTTGGGAAGATCCAATGCTCAGTGAAGCCTTTCGCATATATAGAATACTGAATATCTAAACCATTATTTAGCATCAGAATCAGTTATGGTTGTCTGACTGATGGACAATCTTTTCCTGACCCAGTCTCTTTGCAAGTGACCTATACTGTCTAGACAGTTGCATATTATTTATACATTCATTTCAGATTTATAGTTCTTTTAACTAAAGTTGAGGGTGTTAGTTTGCCAGTGGCTTCGTCTCCATCTCAGTACTTGAAACAAGAAGGAACAAAACCAGACACTTAAAACTAGCAATGCAGCCCCTTCCCATTGCTGCTGGTTCACCCTTCACCACTCCTTCTCCTCACCTCCTTCCCATCTCTTTGTCCCTCCCTACTCAGAAAAACAAGAAGGGGGGGGGGGGAATGTCTGACACACAAGGAAGGTTGTGTAAAAGCTGCTAATTTCAAAGAGCGGAGATCAATTCTGGTTGATCCCATTGGGTGACTGGGGAATCGCTAAACCAATATTTGCATCCAGTGTTGAAGTCTAAAATGCTAGGGGTGAAATGAAAGAGCTGCTCTGCAGAGCTGCTCCCGGAAGGGTGGGTAGAAGGAAGTCACATTAAACCAGCTCTGGATGCAGCATATGTGAAAGGCCGTTCCTCAAAGGCAGCCTGCACAAAGCCCTGCTTAATGGATGAGTTTCTTTCCAGAATGGTGCTCTGGTCTCCTTCGGTGGCAAGGCTAAACAGGACCTGAGCTAATGCGGCGCTGCTGCGGTTAAATGTGGCTCTCGAGACTCGCAGCTGCTAGCTGTGTCCTTGCAGCTGCTGATGGGGTGTGTGTCCGTTATTGTGAAGATTATGATGAGACAGCATGGGTAATTCGTATCTGCTTCTAGACTGTTCACTCATTTGAGAAGCTTGTCAACTGCACTCTTCTAGGCAACATGATCTCTTTATGTATTCTTTTTAGGCGTATACAAATAGACACGCACACATAAACATCTATGTGTGGCAACAGATTATCACATTATGTCAGGGAATATATACTGGCTTGTTTTGAGGTGAAGGTTGTGCTGGCATAATTTAAAGCTGGGGAGCAATAAATCCTTGCCATCTCCTCCCTTTTGCAAATGGCTGAGTGTTCTGTTCTGGTTTTTTTGTTGTTTGGTGTTTTGTTTTTTTTTTTTTAAATGGCATTACAAATCTGAGAATATTTGTCTCCAACATGTTTCCAACATCTTTTTATGCATGAATAACCACAGTAACAGTTATAAAGGAGTTGTTATCAAATGGCATTGGCAAGCAAAGCGGGTGAGGCACAGAAGAGAGGCTCCAAAAGTCAAACGAAAGAGAGGGCATGCCAGGAGGTTGATGGAAATACGGCAAGGTGGGTAGAACCCAGGGGTGCTTGGGCAGAACAGCTTGGGATCTGGGAAAAAGGCAGGAGTGTGAGAAAGTAAACTAAGAGAAAACCGGGGCAGTAGATGGACTTAACCTACAGGACAAAGGCAGAAATGTGATGGTCACCAGCCTTTGGGGAACATGTCAGCAGGAGATGAAAATTCAATTTGTTGACCGTTTTAGAAAGGGTTTTCAAAATCTGTCTCTTCCCCCATGCTTGATTTTGTTGCTTCATATGAAAAGAACTTATAAAATCAAAGGGATTGTCAGAAAGGCATTATCAGTTGTTGCACACAATCCATTTCAAGCCTTACAACTCGGGTAGTGTCCTACTCAAGCGTATCTGAAGACCTTCTCATACAAATGCTTTGATTTTTATGTCTTTTTGTAAAAGACTTCCCTTTAATTCCTGATATATTCTTCCCTGAGAAATTCCTTAACTCCGGCCTTTTCATATTTGTAGGGAGTGTAAGCTGATGGCAGACTTTTATTTAAAAATATGGTCCCTGTGATGTTGCTCAGAATTCAGGTACTAGACTAGAGGAAGACAGTCAAAGTTAGAGATCGGTAAAATTAATGAGTGCTATTTATGGACCTTTGTTACAAATTTTAAAACTAATAAGGTAAGGAAATATCAAATTAACTACTCAGTGGAAAAAAAAAAAGCTTGGATTTTTAAAGTCCTAATCCTAAAAAATACACATTTTTTAGGTAATAGGAAGAAAACGTCTGGACATTTTCCGTGCTTGTTACTTTGAGTCCCAGAATCTTTCTGTTTAGCTAACACAGTATAAGATTAATTCTCTCACAGCACATTGCCTGGAGTTCAGTGCACATGTTTACTGATGTGTACAGCTCTCAAATAACTTTAGTGCTTCTTTCACCCACTGTTAGGAAGTATATTTAAAAGAAATTGCCTTTTATAGATTTAAATTACAAAAGTACTGATATCATGCAAAAAGCAGTTCAACCCATGCAAGCATACAAATGTGTAAATCTTTGGGAAAAAGATACCCAGGGCTAATATGAATGTAAATAGGATTAGCTGCTTGCATTAGTGTCTGAAATACAATTTTAAATGCTTACTGCCTGGTTATTCTTACATGTGTGTGTATATATATATGCATATGTATCTATATAAATATTTTTATATACATATATATGTGTATATTTTCCCAAAAAACATACCTTACTAGTACTTGAATTTATTTTTTTTGTCTAAGAAGACCTCTTAAGAGTTTACTTAATGACAGCAGTGTTAGCGATGGAATCCAATATATTACCGATATAGAGGTTTACATTTGTTGTTCTATGAACTATTACACAAAATGAGGACAGATTTCCATCCTTCCCATATTTACCCAAATGCAATAATAATTTTGGGCTCAGTCTTCTCACTGAATCATGAACGGTGACAACCACCAGATTCTCTATAAGCCCATGAAAAGAACAATTTTCAGTTAATGGTACCACTAAAGCTGCATAAATCAATGTACGAGGCATTTCATTAGAGATTTCAGTCCCCTATGTCATGGCTTCTGCAGCAAAGCAGGTCCTTTAAGCAGCCTTAGTGGTAGTATAGGGAATTTAGTTTTGTTATTACTTATGTTAAACTGATAGAAATATGTGGGTTATAACTCGGTTGTTTTTTTTTTTCTTAGGCTTCTTATCTGACATACTCTTGAGCTTGAAATAGGGTAGAAGTCTAAGGAATAGGACAGATTTTGTGGTTCTCTTGCTGTTTCTGCTTGCTAATAGAAATGGTAATCCTTTTTCTAGAAATAACCATATATACCTGTGAATTGTTTAGTTTAAGTGCCAGCTAAAAAGAGATAATGTCATTTTCTCTCCTGTGTGTGGTAAATATGTTAGAATGATGCCATAATAATCGTAAATGAGCTTGTAGAGAAGAGAGAGTCCTAATTAAGGTACCTGTGTGCACTGTCAAACCGGGCAAACAGTTGTCAAAAGACACAATATTGCATACCTGGAGTGTGATGTCAGAACGATAATTGTTCAAGCAGAAAAGTTTGTATTTTCTAAAATATCAGCTTTATAAAACTGTGCTGTTGTGTAAAGGGGCCTGCAAAGAGTGATGCTGCGGCTTCTGTTTTGATAATCTCCACATTGCTATAGGCTGTGTGTAGAACAGGGGAAATCAAAATTAATTATACAGAGTAAACAATTGGGCAAAAAAAATTAACTCCCCAGTTTTCAGTTAGACTTGATTTATTTCAACAGTTTTAAGTAAAATACTTCAATTATTTTTTTGTTGTTGGTTTTTTGTTTGGTGAGAACATTTTTCATTTACAAAGCTTTCATTCATGTATAAAATAACCTCTGGGCCCTCCACAATGTTCGCTTTTCCAAATCACAGCAAAGCTCTGCTTCACACTGAAAGATTTTCTTTATTCCTCGTTCTAAAAATCAAATGCACACGTAACCCCCAAAAATCTGTTTAGGCCGACCATCACTAATTGATACTTTTTTTTTTCTTAATAGTATTCAGCAAAACAAAGTTGTGTTGCAGTGCTAAGCAGAAGGTTGAATTTGAGTTGATGCAACAGATCTATCATGTATATTAACTGCTTATCCCACGCAGTCCAGGTCAGTGGTCCATAGTCTTGTGTGGCCACCAGTTCTTGTCCTGTGCAGGTAAGGCATGGTGGGCATCAGCGTATTGCTGATGTTTCTCTGTGGCAAAATACAATGCCACATGGGCTATGGTTTGGGAATTGGTGACCCTGCACTTGGTCATCGTACTGAATAGGATTGTGTTTGGCTTTTGTATGGAAAGTAGCGCTTCCTTCCCTTGATGGACTTATTTTAAGTCTGAAATCTGCAACTACTCTAGAGTCAGCCGGGAACAGCAATGGTTGTATTCTGCCCTGCCTTCTCGTCTTCATTCCTGCTCTTAGCAAAGACGTGACCATCATTTGGAAAAGCTCCCAAGCAGTGAGCACACTGAAGGAGCCCCCATTCCTATGTCATTAAAACCCTTTAAAAACCCAACCTTCATCTCCTAGCCCTGATGGGGGAATGGCTCAGTGAAGTTGCTTGGCCTGGTTTGGTCTTGCAGTGCCATGAATCGGGAGCTGCAGCATGGAAGGCAGTGGAATTACACCAGTGGGAGCAGAATCAGGCTCCCGCACGTATGCACTAGTGAGTTAAGCGAGCACGACTTGCACTCTGTCGTGGGCTACCACCTTCCTTCACTCCTGGGTTGATGATCTTCAATAATGCGCCCCATTGCAAATAGATCAATTGCCAGCATTATGTAACATAAAGAAAGAAAGCTCAATACATCATTTTTGTTGTAATTACACAAAAATAAAATGAGTGCATAAATGAGACCAGAAAAAAGCTCTGAGTGTTTACAGAAATAAAAATAAATAAGTGTGTTTTTTAAATTAATATTTTCAAATGTTCAGGTTGAATTAATTTGAGAAATATGAATATGTATTGCTAGTGTTAATTCTTTGGGGTTTTGAAAATTCTTACAACCACATAATTAAATGAGTGCCTTTAGAAATACTGATAAAACCCATTGCCATTCAAATATCCATACAAGACAACAGGGGCTGTAAGCTGTAGGCTTTAGAGATTAGTTTGGCCATGGGCCAGTATTTATCACAACATTTCCATCTTAGAAGATAAAATTTAATCATTTTTATTTAAATATAGATCAAAATTAATGCAGGTTTTTTAAAAAAGGAATGTATAACCTAATCACAATATCTTTATTTTAGAGATGCTTGCCTCTATTGTCTCTATTCAAAGCAGCAATGCTCTCTTTGTTGTGCTGCTCTTCCTTCAGATTTATTTATTTTTTTCTTCTACAAGGGTGCAAAAGGGAGGGGCGGTTGACCCAAATACAGTCCTATCTCCTAATTTTGCCAAGATCAAAGGCATTTCTAGTGTTTTATGTGCTGCCTATTGGTGAAGTCTAAAAACACTGTATTTAGGCATTTCTCCACTTCCCAGACAAAAACAGCCAGCCCAGAATGAGGCTTTTTCAGCGCTTCGTGCTGTCAGTGCCCGCTCCATGAGGTGATGCCCACTGCCCATGCACCCTTGTGCGTGCCACGTGCCATAATCAAAATATTTGCCTGGGGTGCCCCAGGTCTGCTGTACTAACGTGCATGTAGTTTTGTTGAGCTTGTGCCCATGCACGATGAGTCATTATAACGTAATTTATTTTTGTTAAGTGAAAAAGAAATATAAAGTAGGCAGGTAGTTTTGAGACAAATTTTGAAAAAATGTAACTGCCTGTGTTTCCCATGAGATTATGGCCAGCATGCTCAGGAGGCAGCAGGAATATCTGGTTGATGTGGTTGTATTTACGGATGCCAGTTAGCTGGCTGAAGGAAAGTGCTCCTTTTAAATAATGGAAAAGTAAAAGTTTGGATATTATTTGCAGTACCCGCCAATGTATACAAAGCTTTCTCAGCTATACATGTATGTTGTACCCATCTAGGGAAGACAGTGCAGTTAGTTTGTTGCCTCTCCATCACCATATTGCAGTTCTTCTAGCATTACACTGACTTTTGCAGTCCTGGTGTTAGAAATGAACAGTCCTACCTGCTTTTTGTCTGCTTTGGGTGATGGTAAAAATTTGTAAAGCAAATATAACTTTTGTTTCAGTTGAACTAATGAAATGGTGGTCGTTAAAGCGTAGTTAAATCAAAACTAAGCGAAGCCTGGGAGTCCTTGCCTCTCCAAATTACAAAGTGCAGAATGTTTCAAAACATTGGAGGGTGGAGGAAACCTCTAGCCAACTTGGTGGGATTGTTCTGGTTCTAACAAGCAACGTGCAACTTTGATCAGTAGCAGCGCTGCCTTAGGACCCCTGGTTATACTGCACCTTCAGATTGAGCATGTGATTGCAAATGTTTTTCTGCACAGCAAGCTCTAAAAGCAGCTTTTTATATTAGACTTTGATGTGAATGTGTATCCACGTTAAAAATGTTAAATGGATACTTAAGTTAATTGTGTCTATAATGTGGGGAGCCCTCATGTTAGGTTACAAAAAAACCAAAGCTGGTCCTGCAGTGCCCTTCATCAGCTAGAGATCACTGCTATGAAAAGTTTCTGGGAGAAAGATAGAACCGTTCTTTCTCAACGCTTGCATATTGCTCTCCTTAACATGTTTCTCATGTCAGGAAGGCCAACTGCATCTGACCTTCAATACAAAAGCAAGTTTAGTCCTATTTCTCAGCTTCGTATTGGATTAACGTATTAACGTCTTTAAAATGTGTACTAGTTGTTATTTTTTTCTTATTCAGAATTTTCTTCCATAGGTGTCCATTCAGTTGTTTTGCTTCTCCAGGATAGTACCCAGGTCATCTCATGGAAAAAGACTATTTAGAAAATTGTTAATTACTTACTTCTGGTAAAATATATATATATTAGATGTATAATATACATATGTATGCGTACACATTTGTAGTTACAATTTCAAGCATTGTTTCCGTATCTCAGCATCAGCTGCATAAATGACTGGAGCGTTTGCTGTGATAAAGTGCAGCTCCCACTGTCTCCTGTTTCTTCAGTAAACACGGCCGAATTCAAAGCGGAGCTGAAGGTGGATCTATTTCTTCAGCTTCAACAGATTTCCATGCTTGTTTTGCAGCAGCTCTTGAATACTAAAAGGTAGTTGCTGAGCTCATGCTTCTTGACCTAAGGCTATGTTGGTATTAGTTGTTATAACCCTTTAGCGATTCAGACTAAGCGGGGCACTTCATTAGCTCCAGTTAAAGACAAAACAAAAATGTTTGTTTAAACTAGGAGATCTTTAAGCTGTTTCTTTCACACCATTTAGATTTCCCACAAGCTTTCCCCTTGGGGTTGTCATCAAAACCCAACATTTTTTCAGGTGCTCTGCAAACCGAGACTAGCTTCCCATAACCTCTTCCCTACTCAACGCACACTGTGCGTGCGCACGTTGGATGCGGAACGTGTTAGCTCGATGGCATTTATTTTTCAGACTTCCTGGGGGCAGTATCATACTGCACAAAGCGTATTTCACTCGCTGACGAGCGAGACTGATTTCCAGTTAAATATTGATATAAGCTAAGGCACTTGGAATGATGCTTTGATGTGCATCTTTTCACTGAATTTCAGATGTTGTGTTTTCCCCGTTGCTGAACAGAAAATGACCCTTGTGAAAGCGGAGAGCTAGCAGGGGCAGGCTGGGGAAGTGCCTTTTTGGTGATGTTTGGCCATGGCATCCCCACTGGAATTGTGCTTGTAGGTACCTCACCTTGGCATTGACATGCAATGCCCTTTATACATAGCAAGCCTGGCTTTGCAGGAAAGTTACTCTTTTTAAACAATTTTAATGGCCAAGTGGTGACTGTTGGGGAGAACAGAAGACTGAGGAGCTTATCAAGTAAAACCAAAGGGAAATGTTCCATAGGAAACTTGTAGCTGGCCTAGGACGGTGGCAGGGCAATGAGCTGGTTGGTGGGAAACTGAGAAATTAATGAAACCTGGGGACTGTTCCTTTTGTTTGAAGGGCTGAATGTTGCCAGCAGAAACCCACTGAAGAGAGGGGCCGTATGCTTAGGGGCTGCCTATGGGTGTGAGGACACACAATGTTGTATAACTAGCCAGAAACAAGGCTGATGTAATTGGGTGGATACACCTAATGCAGGGCATGTGGGATAAAATTGGTGGTTTGGTTTCCCGAGGATTATTCCCTGACAGACTGGCTTCAGCAGTATGAAAAAGAACTGAAGGCTCATACACTTTTCTTGCAGGTCCAGGAAAAAAAAAATGACAATGTTATTGAAAGCTATCCATTTTTCTTCAGGGTGAATGTTTCTACCATCTGGCACAAATGCCTTCCCATAGGGTAGAAATTGTGCTAGGTTCTTCGGTGCCCACTAAGATTAATCAAGCTGCTTGTGTTTCAACATGTTGTAAAATGAGGTGCTCCATCAAGACACGAAATAGCTATTGTTTAAACAACTCCTCCAGCATCCTGCTGTTTGATTCTTAGATAACAGTGTTGTGGGATTTTGGAAAAGCCTTGCCTATCTGGTTAACTGAAGAGAGTTGTTTAAAGGAGCAAATTAGAATCTTAAAGCTATGGATCTGGAAAAATAGAGTTGTACTTCAATGCAACGAAGTCTGAGGAGTAATATAGAAGACCACTGATTCTTCTGTATGTGATTTGCATTGAATGTAATGAAGTCACTGCAAACTGTGCTGCTGATTACATGCCTCATGCTGAACTGGGGCTGCAGTTCAATGCCTGGTCCTGTTGGATATGTTGGGAATTGTTGCATTGTGTACATCATTGATTTTTTTTCTGGATCTTGAGGCACTCCTCAAGGGTGTCACTTTATGCAACTGCCTGTCAGCAAAAAGATAATGTGTAAGCAAGGGTCCCACAGATTTTCTGGGATCAGTTGCTGAAGTTGGTAATGTGTCCATAGGAATGTTCACAGTAGCATCTTAGGTTTTCTTTACTCTTAAAGAAAAAAAAAAAAACTTGTTCGAAGGAGCTGCTGAGGTGACAGAGAAGGTGTGAGGAAGATTTATATTACAAACATTCTTTTGATGAAAATTACTAAATTACTGTTTTTATAGCCCATCAAAATGTGTGTGAACTCTGTGCGTCTGCATGCCTAAGCATGCACGTGTATTTTGTGGAAATGTTCCATGTCTGAGGATGCACTGAAATGATCAGTCAAGTCTGAAATGAAGTAGTAAAACACTGAGGTCTTTTTATTTGCCTGGTACCTCTGATCCTTTGGGGATACACTGGGGTCACACTTAGAATCTTTTTCGCACAAGACTAACCTTCCCCCCCCCCCCCTTTTTTTTTTATTTTAACTTACACCTCCCCCCAGAAAACCAAACCAAACAAATCTTATCTAATCACATGCCTCCAGGAACTGGGGCTTTAAATGAAACCCCAGGTATCTCCAGGTTTGTCCTAAGAACACAGCTGCCAGGAACACCAGGTGGTGTTGTAACAATCAACATTATTATTATTAAAAAAAAAATTGGCCAGAACATACACAGAAATGTACTGAATAGTAATAAAAAAGTGAATAATAGTTTAAATGCTTTTCAGCTGTTCAATAAGGCAAACAGATGTAGTAACACGTACTTGAAAGCATGTTATGCTCTTTAAATAAAGAAGTTTAGAGTATCATTGCATCATGGATAAAAAGGAAGAGACAGAATAATAGGTTTATTTCAAAAGGCAAAATTTTAAGGAAGAGTGTAAGAGCTGCCCTGAATTTTTTATCAGACCAGGTCCTGGGAGCTACAGTAAGCTACACGGGATTTGGAGAAGACCTACTGCACCAAGGTAAGCAGCTTCATGAAACAAAGACTTCCAAGATGCAGTTAAAGAAAAAATGTTTGAGAAATTGCCAAACTGTTAAAGGCACATAACACTGGAGTATTTGTGCAGGCAAGAAAGCAAATGATAATGAAAGGTGAAACCTTTAATGGAGAATGCCTTGTAAATTTTCATACAGCATCAAAACCTGTGAGGAAACCTTGAAATGCAGCAAGCACAGCTTGGAAGTGGTGAAAAGGCTGAAATTTTGGTGTAAGGAGTTGTGACTTAGCATCAGTCAAATGGGAATGCATCAAAAAGCACCAAAAACCTTGTGTTAAGGTGTAGGTGCTACCACTGTTTTGGTGGAAAAGTAAAGTTCAGTGAATGGGTTTGCTGGAATCAAAAATAACTGTATATGCACACATATAAGTAAAAATCTTCTTGTATGTGTTAGTATTATATAGTTATTGTTATTAGTAGCAGCCCTTACAGTGTTGTCTGGGAAGCCTGGGCTCCAAAGCGGGGTCCCTCTCTGTGGCACTGCACGGAGAAGGCTTTTGCCCAGGAGGATGGTTGGATCAGACTTCTCTCGGGTCCCTTCTGCATTTCCCTTGTTTGCTGTATTTCTCACCCTCCTCTAACTTTTTGTTTCCATCCGGC
This sequence comes from Falco naumanni, assembly GCF_017639655.2. Taxonomy (NCBI): domain Eukaryota; kingdom Metazoa; phylum Chordata; class Aves; order Falconiformes; family Falconidae; genus Falco; species Falco naumanni. Next base: position 18,735,354 of record NC_054068.1, on the reverse strand, counting down.
TTTCTTCCTTGACCAGTCCCACAATCTCTGAGCACGCCTTGTCTTCCTCCCTCCTTCCTCTGTGTGCTCCTCTGAGGTGGTGTCCATCACCTGGCTTGGTTATTTCTGATATGGTGATTTTTGTGCCTGTGAAGGCTCCTGTTTCTGGCCGTGCAGGATCTCCCAGTACTCTAGTGTTGGGCTGCAATGTGGCTGGTAAGCTTACCAACCTGTTTTGTTGCTTCCCTTTATTCTCCCAACAGTGGGAAGGGCTAAAAGCAGCTAGCAGTAGGCACCCGAGAGCCTGAAGCCTCTAGTGATACTGCAGGACTACAAAGTGAACTAGAATCCATGGTGTACCGAGTCTGGATAAGGCTTTGAGCCACCCAGTGGAGCCTCAGAGTTGTGTCTGCTTGGTTTCCCTTTCCTTCTGAAAACCATGTGGTGGTCTGTGTTCTGGGACCAGAAGCGAGCAGTTGTGACATATGGACAAACAGTTTGAAAGCAGTGGGATAACCCAGAACAGGGCAATAGCTTGCTTGAAATGAGAGTAGCAGGATCTGTCCCTCACTGACATTAGCAGAAACGCAATTGCTGACAGAGGTGTCTTCAGCCGGAGGGTCATGATTTCTTTCCAGGTGTGCAGTATCTGTAGCAGCTACGTCCTTTACACCCTACCCCCATACAGAGTTTTCAGAAGATACAGGAGACATTAACATAGAGTTTTAATAACAAGTTTTTATATATGTGGTTACATAGAAAAGCTACGTATTTTCTATGCCACTTACATCCATACATACAGGAAACGCTCCTGTAAGTCTGAAAATGTCTTCTACCTATAAGAGCAAACATCTTCAAAGTTAATGCCAATAAATCACAGATGCTGCCTTTTAACCATCATTATCCTTATTCCCTGGCAAAGGGTGAGTGCAGGCTGAAGCATCAGCCCTGATTTTCTGCCCTGACTTTAAATTTCCGTACATTTTGAATTTGTCATACATTTAGTATTACTTCAATGTGTTTCTTGTGTGTGGCTGAATAAAAAAAGCAGGAGGTCACGAGAGGCATCACCTTGTTATATCCAGAGGTCAAAGCTAAGAGAGTGTCAGTTTCCATTTTAGGCTTTTGTGGCATAGTTGACATTATATATACTCTTAGGTATGCAATGCAAATCACATTCCTGCAAGCTAATTATAGGATAAATGTAGCCACTTAACTAGGCAGCAGGCATGTCATCTCAGCATGGAGCTATCATATTATATACATTTGCTGTCTACTGTATAATTAACAGGATAAAAATATTACTGCCAGATACCATAAAAAAAAATTAACACTATCTTAATTGTCTTTTCAGCTCAGGTATAGCCTATTACCATTTCAAAAAAGACCTTCTCTAATACACTAGAATTTTAAACTTCATTTACTGAAGATGCCATTAATCCCTTTTCACACTTTGATCTGCCATTGTGATACCTTTGGACTTCGACTTTTCTGTTTTGCTTTTGAACTGTCCTTAAAAACTATTACTGAGATTTAGTGGCTTAAAATTTGAGGTTGCTCAGGACTCTGTTTGATTTTTAAAAACTTCATGACAGTGCATTTGGGTTTTACCGTAACAGAGATGTATGCAGCCTGTAATAAGGTTTTGTGTAGGGTGCTTTGTTTCCAAGCTTTGGACATCGTTCTTGTTTAATCCAAATTTTGTGGTTTTCTAATCTCTCATTTTTAATATGTATCCTATAACGTTCACTGCTGTCTTGTACATGGCTATAAATGAGTGGAGTTTTGGAAAGTTTAATCCTCATTCTAGCTAAAGTATGCTTTCATCAATATTTGTGTAATGTTTTGATGAAAAGTGGTCGATCCTCCCCCTCCTTGTAAAATTGCTGTAATCCCTCTGCGATCTGGATGCAGCATCGCTGCTGATGTTATCTGCAGTTTGTAACTCTCACTTTGTGAAACTGCTGGGAATCTCTAGAATCTGAATGCTGCTTTTGCCACTTGGAATGAATTACGTAATGGCTCACATTCAGAAAATATTAAGAATAGATGTTTATTTTCAGGTCTTTGTGGCAGTAATTAAAGCTGAAAACTTTCATTAATATAATGAATTGCTCCCGAATTATTTGCAGTTTGCAAATTGCTCCTGGTCCTAGAAAAATATACCTGTGTTAGACCTGTAAAACCTGGTGACTGGAGAAAAGATTGAGATAAATGTAGCGCCAGTTAATTTGGCAAAGCTTTCTCTGTTATTTCTGTTGCAGTAGGTCTGTAGGAATCTTAGGTAGTTCTTGCATATTTACTTAAATGTTGACATCAGTAATGACACACATGGCTAACAGATTTTCCACATGTTTTCCTCCCTGGATGACATCTTCCTACTCCATCAGGACTCAAAGTCTGATTGTGGGGGCTGTTGATTGATTGCTTAGAGCACATGAGGTTTGGGGAAAACACAAGAATGACAGTTTATATAAATATCCTAATACAATGCTTTTTTCTAGCTTTACCCTAACTTTTATTTTTCTCTGACCTAGAAATGATTTTTATAGGTGCACAAAACCCACAGATACTTTAGAGACACAGTTGACTCACTCAGACATCTTGTTAGCATTTTGTACTTAATTGCTTCTTTCTCTGCTTACCCAGGGGGGAATTGCACATGCCAAGATGGAGCTCTACTAGATCTAATAAGAGAAGAAAACCCAAAAGGAAATAATGACGAGTCTTCCAAATCATTCTTAGTGGTCCAGGAGATGAGGGGGAGTGCTTTTCCCTGGCAGTGAGACCCCAAAATGTGTAACTGGCTCATCCAATGTCTCTTAAATTTTCAGATTAGGGATGGTATTTTTATTACACTCCATCTTTTTGCTTAAAGAGCCCATTTTAAGCAGTGTATAAGCTACTTGTGGAAAAAGTAGCTACCATCTGTAGAAGTCACTTTTAAAAGAATATTGTTACCCCTGAAAGCATTGATGCTTTGTGTGAGCCTCTGGAAAAAGGAAGATAGCTTTATGACAGCCTCTTTTCTCTGTGAAGACCAAAGGGCAGCCTAATATTATATGTATGGATACAGCTTTAATAGCAAATCGCCAAAAGGATTCTTTAGAAAATAGGAGACCTCCAAGAAGATGTTTGCATATTTACATATAAATCCACAGAGGGATATATGAATATGCCATGCTGGTACCTGTCTTGCTAAAGCTATGGAAGGGAGTAATAGTATTTTTTTCATGCTGAGCTACTCACACACGAAGTGATTAGTGAATTTCCAGATATATGGAAGCTCAAAATATTGTATTTTAAAGGATTTTTTTTTCCAGGACCAGAGGGAAGTGCTAGTCTTGCTCTCCATCTCCTGCAAATGTAGCTATTTTCTGCAAAGGCGTATGTGCTGGAATTTCTTTCCTGTACTCAAGAGAGAAAGCAAGTGATTTCCTTTTATCAATAGATTTGAAATGTAACACAAATTTGGAATTTTAATACTTTATACTTGAGTGTCCTAAAAAAAAAAAATAATCAGACAACTATATTTCCTTATGTAGCCCTTTCAATCATCTTGTCCACAAAATTTTCTACTGATTTTGGTGATGATGCCAAAAATAATCTCTGGAGAAAAAAATGAAATAATTCTGTACCTGAACAACTGGCTGCTCAGACTAAAGTCATCTTAGCAAGCAGGGCAGCGTGCAGAGCGTTTCTCCAGACTATCTACAGCCACCCTGTCTCTTGACTTTTGTACTGCCAAATTGAAGGATTTGGTTCCCAGCACTTCCAGGGCTGTCAGACTGGGGGTGTCACAACATTCCCTCACTTCAGGCACATTCTTCCTCTTTCATTTTACTGAATACATTAGAGTTTTTTTTTAAAGGACAGAGCAACGTTAATCCTAATAGCCTCAGGTTTGAGACTCCATGCTGTTGGCTGATAAACCAGCCTGTCTCCTTCCACACCCAGAACATTTATTCACTTTACTGGCTTTATCTTCCCCAACATCCTCGGTGATTTATCCTTTTAATCTCTCTGAATCAGTTATAGCTACTATTCTTTTAACTATGGCTAAGTGTTGGAAAAATCTTTTTGAATTGATGCGGTTCTAGAAAGGTTTTGCCAATCAGTTGTGTGATATCTTGTTCTCAGGATTAAAAAATGACCTTGCCTGGAGCACGTTAGAAGATTAAACAGCAGCTCTTGGTGCTCCAGGGAGCTAACAGTGGTGTCCAGCTCCTCATTCAACAGTTCTGAGGAGAGTTCCTCAGTTTAACCCCAGGGTCTGCTAAACAATCCTTTCGTTGGCTGGGCTTGCAGGAGAGGGGAGGAAGGAGGTGAGGGGACTCTTCCAGCTCCGTCCCTTTCCAGCAGCAGATGCCGCTCACTGGGGTTTGTGCAGATGTTTTTGATGACATGGTCTCTGCTTGACTCTGCCCTGGCAAGATTCAGCTGAAGTCCCTGGGGAGTCGGGATTAATTTCCTTGGGGTCCTGTCTCCCAGAGGCTTGCGGTGACATCTGGATGTATTTTCTTAATTCATAATAAACGGTCCTGTTTTACAGGTACATGTTCCCTTAATGTAATTTCTAGCTGTTCTCAAACCACTTGTTAGAGGAGCCTATAAACTGAAGAGAATTAAATGTAGCTGTGTGACACTTCTTCCCAGAGCCATGCTTCCGTTTGTCACCCCAGAACTTTTACAGACACAGTTGTTCGTTGTTCTGGACATCAGGGATGCCCAGACGTTAGTTTAGAGATTTCTTTGTTATTCATCCCTGGTTGAACTTTCTACCTCTTGTGCAGAATTATATGTAATATAATATATGTATTATATATATATAAAAATGAGGCAAAAGTTAAATGTACCTTTGTTCAGGAGATCTGTAGTCCATTTAGTGTTTTTTTTACTGCTTGGTCCTGTAATCCAAGCTTGCCCCTATGTTGTCATAAGAGGTGGGTCTTGCTTTAATTGCAACGATACTTGAAGAGAAGTATTATTGTGACAATAAATGTGTCCTAGGTGCCTCTTCAGTTAATTTTACTCAGTCTGCAGTGGTCATTTACGTTTTAAGATGTATCCTACATATCTTTGTAAAGCAAGCTAGGTAGGCTTAATCCAGCTGTGGTCACCCCAAGAGAAGTGACAAGCTCTGCTTTATTAGTCGTGACTATGAGCATGGTTCTCTCTTATCATGACTTGTGATGGTCTGGTACAATGTAGATGTACCGAAATACGCCATCTGCTAATCCTCTATGTTTAAAGGAAGAGCATAGGGATTATATGGTCATTCTCTCGCCATCATGTCCAGGTATCATGGTGGGTGATATGTGAGTTGATTTGTGGAACATCTTTGGAAACACTAGAAGCTGTTTTAACAGCACCTTAGCTGTGAATTAAGCTGTCATCACTCATTGATCACTGGTCTCTTATGGCTGTTTTCCAGGCAGTCTGGTCTGCCTACAGATAAGAATGCTTAGCTTTTCTTGATTTTTGATGAGGCCTGCGTGCTTGCAACTGTGATCAGAATTAGTGAGGAAACAGTAATAGGGAGGTGGGGGTTGGAGAACAGACAATTTTGAAACCCTCTTGGTAGGCCAAAAGAAGGGAAACTAGCTCCCATGTTGTAATTTTCCCTAAAACATATTGTTGGTTAGGTTATATTGATTCAATAACTCCCTTCCTCCTCAGATGCTTTCTTTAGATATCTGTATAACGTGGGGAAAAGACAGCTTTGGTATCTGTTGTTCTAAATGTTCACCACTAAATAAACATGTAGGATTCTTCATAGTTTAAGAATGGAGGTAATGGCTACCAATTTACAGCTTCTGGAATCCAGATGAAGCTTTTTGTTTCGGTCTTATTGGGGCAACCTTAGTGCTTTGATGTCAGCTAGACAAGAACTGATAGCTGCACTTGAAACTGTGTTTTGTCACAACCATTTCCTTCTGCCTCAAGTTCACTGCAGATACCTTCTCACTTCTTCTAGCAATAGAACTGCAAAACACTCTGCAAATAGGTATTGACTCTGAATTGTTGGACTTTGTATCTCTTGGCAGGCCTTTGAAGCGTCATTTGGTGTAGAAATAAGACATACTGGTACCAAATGTTATTCATATCTTTTATATTATGATGGTGATTTCACAGGGAGACAGAGGACTTGGAAACATGCAGATGGAGGTCAAAGGAAAAGAAGAGGAGCCCTAATAGAAAAATAACTAAGTAATCTTATAAGATTTTATTTTATGTCTCAATTTATATAGAGGTAGGGATGAGGCTGTGATGTCTTTATTAGAATTGATGATGAGGTAACACAGCTCAATCTTTATTGCAGAATGAGGAGAGCTGATCTGTGACCTGCTGAGGTCTATGGATCTGCTCCCATTATTGGTGTTGCTGATTAAAGGTGTTACGTGTTGGGACCTACTTTGTTCCTCGCTTATGATAATGGTATGACAGAGCATGTGTTGCTTGGTTCAGCCCAGCCTGAAAGGGATCCATGACAGGGGTACCTGCTTTTTACTGTATGCAACAGCTATATAGAATAGTTGCCAGCATAGAAAGCTACATCGCATGACATTACTGACCACTGTTTTTTGGATGAAGAAGCAGGCACTATTGGCTTGGTCTAAACTCGATCCTCACTTCACAAAACATACAACTGAAATGAAGGCTCGGCCCCCGTTTAGCTTAAGTCTGACATGAGAATCAGTAAAAAGTGGAAGAATGTTGTTTAGTTAAAGCTGTTTGGGTTTGTGTGTGTTTGTTGTTGTTGTTTTTTTTTTAATAATAATATTCATGTCAAAAAAAAAACCAGTCACAGATGGGTTACAGTAGTATTTTTGCAAAATACCAAGGCCAGTTTGCATATGTGGAAGGGGAATTGATTTCCTCTGGTAGAAAGACATTTTGTTTTTTTCATTCAGATACATGAAATAATTGCCATTTATGTTTTGATATGTTGTTGATTTCTAGATAATCACTCTGGAGTAGTTCTGATTTACTCCCTTATAAATGTTAGAAGAGTGGGTAATTAAATGTTATTTTGTGACCTTTATGTGCCTTAAGGAAAGAGACACGATTATCTTATCTCATGTCACTTTTGGGCCTTCGTAGTCATCTAACTAGAACAATATTCTGCAGCTTGGTGCACTGGTTTAATGCCTGCTCCAGTATGTGAAAGACACAGCTAAGGATGCACTGTGAAGCCAGTTTCTCAAACTAGTGTCGTTTCATGTATATATTGTGTCCATTCCCATACAGATCCCCTTTTCACATTTTGTTTGTTGTTGTGAATAATCATGAAAGTGCTTATGTATCCAATGAACTGTCTTTTTCAGTACCAATTTTGAACTAAATGTTTATAAATTCATGTGTTATTACTGTAATTTTTAAGAAGCCACTTGCTTGTTCAAAGTTGAATTCTAAAAATGCAAATATTTGCCTACACGGTTTAGCAAGGAATGGTGGTAGATTTTGCTCTTGACAGATGAGCATGAGAAACACCCTTTGTTTCTGTTGTATCAAGGAAGCTTATTCTCAAATTCTTCTTGTTGCATTTTGGGAAATATCTGTCAAAGATTAACTTCTGCTAATTGTAGCAACTCTAAATCACAGAAACTGAATGCATGTTTCCCCTATATTGCCAAAACATTCCTCATTGCATAACAAAGATAAATCAGTGCAAAAAATACATAATGCATGCCTTTCCCATATAGAAGGTGACAAGCTTTCACTGAGGCAATCTTGTCTTGGCTGAATTAGACATTTTTAATTATACACCATACACTTCAAATACTAATGTCAATTTATTTGTAGGAAAGGTGCAATTCTTATATGTACAAAAGCCAATTTGCACAGTGTTCTTTTTGTGTATTTGTTTTGCAAAATGCATTGAACTATAACTTAGCATCTACTTAGATGTATCTTTTTGGGGGGTTATCTATATGTTTGCAAGTAATGTGAATCAGAGTGTGGATTTACAGAGCAAAACAGTTGGAGCTGTGGATACCACATCCACACTGTACGTGTGTCAGGGGCTCTTGCCTGTCCTGTGGAATGCCTGATGAGCTGGTTGTGGTCCTGTGAGGCATCTTCTAGTTTAGTTTCATCCAAAGAGGATCTAGCTTGTGGACTCCAGTACAGCTCCGTGATGTGATCCAGCACACAGGTCATGGGGTGGCTTCTAAAGCACGCTAATTTGAGCTAAAGCACTAATGTGTTTGTGTCCATAGACTACATACATACAAGTTCCTGAGAGTACTAAAACTACTGCATGTTGCTGGTGATGTTTTTGAAAAAGAAAACATTTCTTTTTGCTTGTGAAAAAGCCTGTGACATCATCTCCTGGTGAGACAGAGCGTAACCGGTAGGATATTGGTGCAGCCTGCTGAGGGAACTGCTTTGAGAATGATTTCTTGCAATTAGCTTCTGTGCTGCACCCTTCTTTCAGTGACATCCTTTCCACTGCTCACCTTCTACATCATCTCAGCTTCAGGATCAAGTATTTTCCAGCATATGGTCAGAACAGGTGATTTTGGGGCTAATACCTTCAGAAGACAAACATCAGAATAGTCATGGAGCTAAGGTTGTTAAATATAATAAGTCAGATACATTATGACAGGTCTTCAGCTAATTTATGCCAATGTCTGTCCTTTACTTTTTTTAGCAAAGCTATGAGGATTTACTTGAGCGGGAGACTTGGCCTACACATCCAAGCTCTTCTTGAATATGTTGGTACTAATAACAAGGGTTTATATATTTATTTTTGTATGCATGAGATTGATATTTCACTCAAATGCTTGTGCAAAGCGAGCCGCCTGTGCCCTGTGGTGCACAATGACCAATGCTTATTGCTGCGTGCAGCGAAGGCGATCCAGGGGGGCCCGCTCCAGTGCCCCGACTACACTTGCACTGGGGCTGAGGTGTGAAACTGGGGTTCAGATCCCCTTACAGCCTGTGTGGCTGGGAGATGGATGTATGGGAGCTGTAGTTCAGGCTCTGCTGTTTTATTAGCATGAGATCAGACACTTGCCCAAAATGATTTTCAGAAACTTTTTCTTAAGTTTAGTGACTAAGGCATGGTAGTTCCTCTGCTTATAGAGTTCTTTAATATAGTCTACAGGTATTTTTGTCTTTTTTTTCTTTTTTTTTTTAATCCAGAATGAAGATGGGGACATGGTCAAGTTTATCTGTTAGACTTCTGCTTGCTCTTTTCCTAGAAAAATTATAACCCATTAATAAACACAGAATTTAGGTGAGCCTGTCCTAAACCAAGCTTTCTCTGTGTCAAGGGCTGAAATAATTGAAAGTTTTTTCCTAACCAGCTCTGCTGAGTAGTTTCTGGTTTATCAGTGTAGTGATTTCATGTTGGTGAGGGATATGGGCTAAAATGAATCTCTAAGAGTGACAAAAAAAGCTGGGCCAAACTTCACATTTATCAACGAAGGAGATGTTTCTTATAGTTCAGCACAGGAGAACCTGGTCTTTAAAGTTCGCACCTTAAATTATTCCAAGGTGAAGTACTGATGTGGGGGTTAACGCAACATTTAGGCTTCAAGTATTTGCAACATGAGCATTTGCAGTCAGTAATGCAGATTTAACCCTTGGTAAATCTCTCATCTCACCTCTGTGATGTAATCAAGACTCAGTTTTCAGACTGTTGACGTCGTAGTTAAATATACAGGTTCATTATTTTTTTTTTCCCTTTTCATTAAATCCTGAAGATTGTGAGACTGTGAGTTTGCAGATTTTTTTCCCCAGATTTCACACTTCTCCTCTTTATTCTTATTAATGACCAGAAGCATTATCACATTTTTTTAAACATATTATATTAATTGAAATAATGCTTAAGTAATGGACTGGATAAAAAGATCTTGACTTGGTCCAAGAGTGTGCAAATAATCCCCATTACCAGCCACCCAAAATGACTTCTTTACACTTGTGCCAATTTAAAGCATTTTTTTCCATGTCATTAAATGAAACCCTATAAAGTGACTCTCCATCTCAGAGTACTGTAATGTGGCACATCAAAAGGACTGTAACCAAAATATATATTCCATTTAAGTAGCCTTTACCTTGGGTCATTTGCACACACTTAAATGTATTCCCATTTTTTTTGTCCTTCAGAATTAGGAGTGTTCAATGAAATTAAGAAATACTTACCTTGGTTTTTTCCAAGTTCAGCCTCAAAATCTGGCTGGCAGAAATGCACAGTATGTCCCCTCCGCCTGATCTCTAGTGGCTTCCTTTTGCTGCTGTGGAAATGTGTTAGTGTAATGGAGAAGTCTGTTACCTGTAGCTGTTAATTCTTCAATTTTCTGCAGTTATTTTCAGGGATTTTTTGTTAGATGGATGTCTAAGGATTAAAATTTCCTCGCAGCTGCCAGTATTTCTTAAATTGTTTCTCTTTCTGTTTGACATGGTTTCCCAGGGACTTGCTTGGGTCTCAAGGTAGAATAGATTCAGATTAGGGCTGGATTTGTTCTGATAAAATGTGCAGAAACATAATTTGTGACAGTTTCTGTCTTAAAAATTTATCAGCCCCATTAACTGCTTATGCTCACTGACACAACCATCTCAAGCAGTTAGAGACAAGGGGGTTGCTGATGTGGTTTGAAGGGCTTTGGGTTACTACATTTGCCTTACCTTATCATCATCTAACCTTCCATGCTCAAAACAACCTTTAAACAGCAGAAATAAGTTGAAACACCTGAGACTCCGGGCTCAGCAATGGCTTTAAGCTAATCCACTGCCATGGATCTGGGGTCTGTCTTACCTTACAGCAGTGTATAACATTCCTGCCCATCTTTCAACAGCTTGGTATAGAAGGATATAAATTTTGATACTGCTGCTACTGAAACGTAACAAATCCTTAAAGATCTTGCGGCCACATTCCTCTTTCTAGCTACTGCTTTTCTAGGGAGATGCTTGTGCCCTTGATGTATGCCCTTTGGACATATCCTGCTCTGGTCCTTGTCCCCCTTTCCCCCCCTCTTCTTGTGTGTGTGTGATACACAGGGAAGATGCTTCAAGGGCAATTGTTACTTTGCTTGTGGCATGCAGAAAAGGAGTGCATGACATCTTGCCTGCAACAAAAAAGAAAGAGGAATGTAAAGAGAATTTGAGATGGAAGATTGAGAGAGAAATGTGTATTTGTACTAATAATAAGGTCATTCAGAACTTTTTTTTTGAAGAGAAGTTTTACAAGTGCCAGTAATCCTAAAGAAGTGGGTTCCTCTGGTCCCAGTCCCAATCTGTAGACTACAGAAGTTCGCCTCAGATAAGAACTTCCTTTTTAAGGCTGCCGATGCTGCAACTGTGAGGATCCCCTCAGAAGTTTTGCATCGTAAGGTCTTATTTCATTCTGAAATCTGCTGACGTGCATAGGAAAAACTGAACCAGCATCAATGAGTTTTGAATGAGACCCTTACAGCATCAGTCTCTAAAAGTGTGACAAGATGTACCAAGGGAATGTCTAGTATGCTTTATTCTCTTACCCATGACATTATATCATAAAAATGAATGTGTTTTCACTGGACTGTGAGATGGGTTTGTTTCTGAGAGCTTAGATCTATAATTGCTTATGACTCTTATCTAAAAATATTTGCAAATGGGAATCACCTAAATCCTGAAGATATTTCCTGTGTACCCTACAGAAAATCAATGATGAGAAATTAAAGTAACCTGTGAGATTACCTATCATCTTCTGTACCAAACTATGTTGATGCTTGTCTGACATGAGGGGAAAAGCCCACTGAAACAGTATTTTGAGATAAGCCACCTGCATTACAAAGGCTTGATGTTTAACACAGTCTGTAACTTCAAATTTTCTCATGATTAGATGGCACAATTCCTCATTCATCAGCACTATTTTAATGCTGTTGACAATAGCCAAACATGTAATTAATTCGCACTTAAATTTTAATTGTCACTTGTGTTTTATTTGGTCCTCCTAATATCCAAGTCATGTCATTTTGCCATGCAAAAAATAAGCTTTGATGAGAATAAAAGGCTGCGATTATGGGAATGCATAACAATAGAAATGTATTGCGGGTGGTCTCACTGTACAGTCTGTTGAAGTCAATGTCAAAAGTCCAATTAGATCAAGCTCGTATTAGTTTTAGTAACGTGTCTACTCACTGATGAACAAGCCACACCACCTCAATTAGACTGCAAGTCAATGCGACGGTGAGTTTTCATTGGTTCTGGTTTTAACTCAAAATTAAAAAAACCCCAAACATTATATAAATAGTTGTAAGCTGAAATGAAGCAATTGACATCATTTACAATCTCCACCATTTTAATTTCACCTACTTTCCTTATTGAGTTTTTGAACTGTGCCTGTCAATAGGTCCTGTTTGTGATCAGATTTTTAGTGAGTGATGGATGCACACAACCAGATGTAGAAGTGCATTCTGGGAGGCTGACTGGCAGAAAGTCTGTTTTGAACACTTTGCTTTCACATGAAAATTATTTTTAATGTTAATATTAGTTGGTAAAAACTTCTCTGAGCAGCACAGGAAGCATATCTGAGTGTCTGAATATGGCTGATATAAAATGTTTAGCAGAAAGAATCTCAGGAATGTGAATTTTGTCTAGGTACATCTATTTTACAAGAAGGAAAATAAAAAAAGAGAAAGAAAAGTTGCTGTAGAGCTTTTCTATGCAGGGTCTCTGCCAAGATGGCAGTCCTATATAAGGATGTTTCATATGGACAAAAAATTGGCATTAAAGTGTCTCTCCTGTGCATTTAAACTTCTTTGTCACGGCAGATATTAGAAAATCATGAGCCTCTTAAGAGGAGTTGTCTATTCTGTCTGAAGCTCTTAAACACACTACATACTTCCTTTTCAGTGAAGGAAATGGAATTTGTGTTGTTTTTCTCAAATAAGCATACTGAATTCCTTAAAGAAATCTTCTCTTCCCTGCCCTCCAAGTCTATGGTTAAGTGATAAAGGAATGGGAAATGTATTTCAGTATTGCCTTCGGTTTGTGCCAGGTACAGGGCTCACATTTTTCAGTGGTATATCAGTTTTATATTCTTTTATATGTGGGGTGGGGTAGGGGTTTTCCATCTTCTACTTAAATTGTCTTTTTTTTGTTTTTCTATTCTCTGTTGTGGATCGTGGGAACCCTAGTAATTTCAAAATTGCTCTTGTATCACTTTCTGTTCATCTATGCTGCTGTGTTTGTTCAATCCTTTGGTGGCCTTTGCATACTCTTAAAATACTTCCTTTTCCATACAATTTTCTACATTTATTTCCCTCTTAGTCTTTATCTAGCCCAAAGCATCCATCCCACTGCACCCCTTCTCTCTGCTTGACTGTGCCTTACTATTGTAACAGTAGTGGTCTGTATCTGACATTTTCAGATTAGAGTTTATCCTTCCTTTTAAAGATAGCTGCTTGGCAGAGACTACAAAGAGCTCACCAGGTGTTCTAGGTTCACTGTGGAAAATGGTTTCACACGGTTGTTGTAGATTCCCATGATCTTGAAACAGTTGAGTGAATGAATAGGAAACTGAATCTTTCATGGCTGACGTAGCTCTCATAGCTCCTATTGCTTCCCCGTCTTGTGATACCTAGTAATGTGAGATTGCTTACCACATTGAGTTTGGGGCAATTTATTGTAGACACACCAGCACGCCTCCTTCTTGGGGGTTTTGAGTAGAAACTTGGGGTTAGTCCGTGTTTCTGACCCACGATGGGAAGGGGTTTAGTGCACCACCGCCGTATTAGGACTGCGCAGGCGTTCCCAGCCAAACATTAGGATAATACAGCCTTCTGTAAACTATCCCACCAGGTCTGGTTTATGTGCAAATCACAAGCTTTACTTTTGCAAATGGTTCCAATTTTTCTGCGAGTGATCAAAGGGTTGCGGCACAACAGGATCACTTACTCCAGAGATGTGTCTGGATCAAAGGTTAACATTTTTTGCATGGAATATTCATTTCTAGCATTGGTTGAACACTGTACAGTTTAGCTGGAAGCGGCGGTCAGGGAGACGTTATCCTTTATGAAACACAAGAAAGTAATGCCAGGCAGAGGATTACAGCACGTGACAGCGAGGCCAAGAAGAACTGGTGGTGAAACTAAATCAAACAGAAGGGAAGCTGGTTCAAAGAGATAATGCAGCAAAGGTGATGAGACATACAGAAATGTAATTTTGATAATTGAAAGGAACAGTGGGTCTCTCCAAGACGCACGAGCCGTAAAGCCAGAACTTTGCACAGCCCCATCAGACAGGGCATGGCTCACGTGGAATTAACGCTCGTGTTTCATCTGGGCTGGGGTCTGCCCCTCCATAAATCCCCAGTGCTTGAACTCCCTTGAGGTGAGCGAGCCCTGGTGGACTGGGGAGGCCAGCTGGAGGGCAGCTGAAGCAGCCGGCTGGGTGGCAGCATCCCTGGAAACCCAAACGTGATGCCTTTTGCTTAGAGCTCTCCCTGTGCATCCTTTGGGTGCTCTCCACCTTGTAAGAGGAAGGGCGCTCTGTGGCCTTGTTTAGTGGGCACACAGATCTTTGCCGAGCACTTACTTGGTGGGTTTTCTTTGAAGGATTTATGGTTCCTTCCTTATATCTCAAGTAGCTTGGTTGCATAAATGGTTTAATGTGGAGATTAAAATATAAATTAAGACAGTTTAGTGAACTGAAACACACCACTTTTTTTTTAACTTTTTTTTTGTCTGGTTTGAGTGTTTAGCTCTGGAAAGCATATTGCTACACCATACAGTTGTTAGCTTGCAGTGTACTAATTTCTAGTTTGACTCCACGGGGTCTTTTTGACATTAGATGATATCCTTATGTGCTACAGAAAAAGCAATCTTAGCTGCTTTTCTCAAGCACGTACTGATGTTGTTGCTGGGCAATCATTAGCTGAAATTTCATTTGCAAATAAATAAATAAATAAAGCCAGCTTCTCATTAATAAGAAATTGGTATGTGTGCAAGTCTGTTCTTTTAAACCCCCATAACTCAGCCAAATAAAAGCAGATTTTCATTGGACTACCAAAAGGCACATGTCCAACCTAGAAAGTGCATTTAATAACTTCCCCCCTTCTGCTGCTATTTTTTTTTTTTACATTGACATTAATCTCCTGTGCACATTTGGAATTTGGAATGGAGTCATTTTCTAACTGCAGTGCTTCCAATTTTAAATATTCTGTTTCCTTTCAGTTTTTCCAAGCAATTCAAAGATTAGTAACACTGTAAAACATCTAAAAGCATGCTGGAAGTTTCCTGCTGCTTCAAGTGTTGTGTTATGTTATCTTTGGAATAATTTTAAGGTCCCACTGGTGTAGTATAACAAGTTATTATGTCATGGAGCTTATTAGTATGCCTATGGGAAACATTAATTCACACTGACATCATACTACGTTTTTCAATAAATCAGGGGATTTTTTTGTTTTGTCTTTAAGAAATGGTGATTTTAGTTTTTTTTTTTTTTTAACAAAAAGA
The DNA here is from genome assembly GCF_017639655.2 of Falco naumanni. Classification (NCBI taxonomy): domain Eukaryota; kingdom Metazoa; phylum Chordata; class Aves; order Falconiformes; family Falconidae; genus Falco; species Falco naumanni. The sequence continues at coordinate 18,719,929 of NC_054068.1, read as the reverse complement.
AAAAGTGATCAGATTATTTTTCTTCTGTGTTGGGATGTGAACTGAATGGCTTGCAGGATGTGCGTCATTATCTCAGCAATGGCCTCTGCATTGTTATAGGGAATGGAAAGAGCAGGGGTTTGGGTGGTTTGTAAGACCTTTATTTTTCTAGCATATAGATGTTATTATAAAAGACTTTTTACTCTGTGATTAGCACAGCAGGCTTAAATTGCCTGGGCTCTGGTCATTATTATTTCTGTAATCCCAAAAGTTTATGATATTATTCAGGGTCTAAAAATGACAAAGTAGACTTAAATTTGGTAAGGATTTAATGTGTGATGCATTCCTTTTGGAGCTGAAAAGTCTGTTTTTGTTGACACAGAGAACTGAAAAATGACCACAGACCACAAAGGTCCCGAAGCATTGCCAGGGAAAATGTATAAAAAGGGAGCTGCCCTTACTGCGCTCTCTGTATGCAATTGATTTTATTCCCATTTCCTAGCTATACTGTTACTTAAAAAACAAAACCAAACTACTTAAGCTGTTGATTTGTCTATGGATGATGAATTAAACTAAGAATTGAATTTAACTTCCATAGGATAGCTAAATGATTATTATTCCATTAAGACATCTGGCATTTTATGAGCATTAATTGACTACCCCGATACATAACTGCAAATGCAGTTGTGTAGCTGGAGATCAAGCAGCAGCGCCTTTGTGTGTGCCACATGAACTTTTGAGACTGTGGAATGACCAGGGTTAATTCCCCCTTGGGTTCGGTTTGCCTCTGCGATACATGCAGCTTCACTGCTGTGAATGCATCACAGGGGGCTTGCTGAAAATTTGAGTCTCCCCACCAGTGGCATTTCAGATTTGGGGGAGAAAAAAAAAAAAAAATCACTATAGGGCAATGTTTTGCATGTGGGATATATTTCTTGGTAAGCGCTGCTCACCACAATCGGATCATGAAAGCTCTCAGTGTTTCTAAATAAAAGGCCAGTTATGACAAGTGTGAGCATATTCCATGAATAATGTTGATCCATGCTCGGAAAAATACTTTACAGGAGAAGTTTTTGGCATATCAGCCTTTTGCTGTGGAAGGGCTGGGGTTATTGCCTCGGACTCAGCAGCACACCAGTGGGGTTACAAGGCTCCAGTTTCAGAGGGGGCTTGTGGACCAGGTGGTTGGGTGTGTGGCTGGTGGGAGATGATGTCTGTTTGCAGTCAACAGGACAGACACACTTAGAAGTTTAGCTAATACTGTGGGAAATTAAATCAACAAAGTTAGATAGGCATGATATACCCATGATATTAACCTCAACTTTTCCTGAATCAAGTCAGCTTATTAATAGTAAGATTATACTCGAACTCATACAACAAAATGAAAATTGAGTGGATATGTAAAGACACTCAGGTTTTCCAGCTCTCTATGGAACTGAAGGGTGGAAACTCAGTAGAAGGCTGTAATCCCTAGATTTTTGGCAGCAGGACACAAAATACTGAAAGTTTTATGAAGAGTCTTAAGAGATAGGAGCATTGCATACATTGAGGTGTTTTCTTTCTCTTGGTGGGGAGCCCTAGGATGGGTGTCATGTACCGCTGTGTTCCTTGCCTAAGGTGACCAACTGTGTTTACTTCCAGTTATTTTCCGTCTGATAACTGATAAAATTCAGGCATTTGAAGGCAGAAAGCGGGACACCTGGTCCCTTCATCTGCTTTGCGAACTCTTCTGGCTCATGGATATTTTATAGTAATTCTCCTACTTGGACGAGGGAGTTTGGGCACGGGCGGTTTCTGTAGTCGTTACTGGCTGAACCTACAGGGGAAAGAAGTATTGCTGTACGCCTTTTGCATCCCAAAGTGATACACTGCTGGAGGACCGTTGTCCTTCTGCACAAGAAAAAGGGCAAAAATAACATGAGGTGGTGGAAGGATGTGTTTTACAGTGTGTGTTTTACGGTGTGTCACCATGTGTGTGCGTTTATGGCCAGGACATCAGTTAAGGTTTTGCTGGCTTACTTTACCAGATAAACTCTCTTATTTCTCTTCATGTTTCTTGCTGTTATCCACAACAGTTAGCAACCTCTTCCACTAGATTTCAGGTACCTTTTACAGCCCAGGGAGCTGCAGACGATGTCTCTTCACACACTGGGATGCTTTCAGTAAGAGGGGAAGCCTGGACCTGTAGTTTCTGGAAAGGTTATGGAGGTGGTCCTGCAGAAGTTAAGACTAAATGTACAGTCTTCTGTGATAATTCTCAACCAGGCTGTTATAATTAAGTTATACCCCTTCCCATCCTTAGCCTTTGCTGCTCTCTTCCCTGATTACTTTTTATATTTGAAGTATGTTTTAATGAGTTAGTGCTGATTAGCCCATATGCACAGTAAGCAGAGCACCCTGCTGTCTGTTTGGTATAGTGGCAAATGATTGATGGTATGGACTGAATACATAGGTGGAAGAGAAGATTTTGGAATAAATAACTGATCTTTTGGTTTTCATGCTAGTAGAGCCACATGACAATTTAGAACTATTTTTTTAAAAAAGTATTTAACTCTGGTTAATTTTTCTGTGACTCCTTCCTCTCCCCTCCAAAAAGTGGTTAATTTTTCCTAATGTGGTGCCTTTTGATCATTTTAACAAAGACGTGACAATGTTTGATATCAAAGTTTAGAAATACATAACAAATTAAATAAATCATTGAGAAATGCAGACATTAGCTATCAAAGTGATAAGCACATTATCTCACTACAGTTTCTGAGCTATCAGGGGCAGGAAGGCGGCAATTTATATTCTGGGCTTAATTGCCAGTGTTGCCTGTAAATTCAAGAGATGCCAAATGTCCCACTGCCATTCCCAGAGCCAGCCTCATGCCTGGTCATGGAGTATCAAACCAGCTGAAGGAGGAGGGTGGTGCTCGTGAGAAACAGCGTGGTAATCGTCCTTATGGCCCTGCCGGGGGCAAAGGATGCTCGGAGGGGAGGAGGCATCTGCGCAAAGGGTTTCCTTCCCACAGCCTGGAGAACGGCATTGACTGAAGTGAGCAGGATCTTCTGTGAGGAGCAGGGGATCATGCAAGTGGAGTAGGGCTGCAAAGGGAGCCCAGGACAGACCCCTTCTGTTTTCCCATTTTTGTAATTTTACTTGGTGCCGCTTCCCATACGCCTCTTTTCCACCCATATTTTGCCATGTATGGAGGGATCACAGTCTCCTGCTGGAAATCACTTTGCTTTCTTTGGGTGAAACAGACCGCAAATCCTCATTTCTCTAATCTTGAGAATGTCCTCAATGTTGTGGGATACCAAATGGCCAAACACTGTATCAAGGGCTGGAAAGAACAACTATAAATGTTATGAATACAGTGTTTGTGGCAGGTATCTACTTTAGCACCAGTGGTAGAAGGTAAACAGCCAGCACTGAAAGACTAAAGAAGGATGAGGAATATACATACATGTGACAGGAAGATCCATGAAAGTACAAAGCAGCTTAATTTTATGAAAACATAAAGATGCATTTCTTCTTTTACTAACCTAGATCAGAAGAATTTTCATGCAGTGTTAAGCAATTTAAACCAAAATTTGCCAGTTGCTTTGGAAGCAAGTTTTAACATAAGTCAGTATCAATACATGATGTCTTTTAATGTATGTCAGCCTTACTTTATACTTAAAAAATTAACTGGCTATATAATGATTTATGCATAGTTTAAAAACAATTGCAACATTTCACATGAAGCATGAAATACAGTAGTACTGTGTTTATCTCTTGTAAACAACACCATAAAGAGAAAAACAATGTGAATGCTACAGAGGAATACTATTTCTGCCTAAAAAAAGGTACAAATGGAATAGCACGTTTCTGATTTGTATCCATCATTTCTGATAAATACTAGAAGCCCAGGGAAACAATGTATTATAAATGGTCAATGTCAGGCCCTAAATATGGCACACTAAATCTGCACACACAGGTCACAATCTTCTTTTTTCCTAGGGATGTGTCTGTATGTGGCAAAGAAGTAAAGATCAAACCCCATAACATACATCATTTATATGCCACTCTCAGTTATAGAACAGCATGGACATTGTTAATGAGAAGATCTGCTAAAAGAATATTTCCATGAGTTTGTTTCCAGGCACACTGTGGCAAAAAGGAGGTATCCCTTGGGAATTAAATAGTAATAAAATTGGGAGGGGGTGGGGAGTGGGGGGTGGGGGGCGGAGCAGGGGAGGTTAAGAACAAAAAAAACCAAAACCAAACATGGTACTTGAATTTTTCCCCTTCTACCAGTTCATCAGCCATTGCAACAGCTTGAGGTAAAGAATTTGCAAAACATACATGGAGAGCTTTTTGCTGCTTATTTTTTTTAATCTCTGAAGTCCAACGGTGATGATGAAGGTAGCTGTGACATTTGCAATTTTCCATGCACCAGCCCATTCCATTTTCTTCCCTGGTGCCACTTACATGGTACAGTAAGCCTCCAGCATTGACAATAATTATAGCCTGAATAAAATGAAGAAGGTAATATGAACAAAGCTCTGCTGTAATTGCCTTTTCATTATTTGCTAACAGTTAGTTATTCAGTCACAGGGAAAAAATTACACAGTAATTGGTTGACAATAGGAAGCTAAAGCTAAATTCCAGAACTATGATATTTTTGTGTGTTGGTCTTTTAGACCTTTTATTCATATTTTGATTAAACAGCTAGAGCATTAAAGTGAAATATAAATGTAGCCTTGGTTCAGATTCCATAACATTAGTTTCCACCCCACACAATTTTTGTTCAGTTTTGAATTTTAAGCTATCACATATGGCAGCCCTGTAAACATTGTAGGCTATTGACTTTGAAATACAGATTTGCAGCTCTCATTCACTTAGTTTAACAATAGCAAAGAATCCCTTTTGCCTTAATGCTTTAAAAAGTGTCCAGCGTGACTGTGTGCAAACAATTTAGTAGTGCAGTTCTGCCTTGTTTTAGACACTGAAGTGGAGAAACTCCAGTCTGCATGTGTATTACATTTTATTTGAGTTTTAAACAACAAGAAATCTTTAGCCACTGATGCTGTTTTGTAGGTGTGGGTGTAAAAAGTGGTGTGATAAGCCCCTACGTGGTGCGCTAGGCAGGAGTACCCTCTCAACGCCGTGCGTAGGATTTTTGACTCAGCGATGTGGAACTGTTGCAGTTGGGTCTCAAGGATTCATGGGAAAACTTGCTTCTGATGTTTCTTTTCCTAGGCTTTCTCTCTTGTATTTTCTTTAGTCCGGGGGTTTATGTGAACCCCACGTTGCAGAGGAAATTCTTTCACTGTTTTGTTGTTTAATCAGTTTTAAATATATGGTTTTAATTTCTGCTGTTGCCCTAGGTTGGCCAAGGACTGTTAAGTACATACTACTGAAACCAGTTTACCTGCTTAAAGTTCAGTATTTGTTTAAATTTCATGCTTATTTAATGCCACCATGCATTCATCCAAAATCCAGGTGTTACAGTTGATAACACTGGAAAAGATAGGTTAAATTCCACAGTGTTTTTATTTATTGTACTGCGCAGAGTGGCTCTGTAGATACTACCCTGGATGGTGTGAATTGTGCAAGGCTGTAACCTAGTGAAAAGTTTTAATTCCTAATTCTTTGATTCTTTTGCTTCTGTACTTGTGTTGTCACTTGTAACACATTAGTAGCTCCCTGTAAACATGTGGTGGTTGGGCTTCCAATGACTCTTTTTTTTTTTCACACACACACACACCCTGTTTGTTATAAAGCCTTTAAAGGGGAGTAGGCTCTAGGTGCTGGACTGGTAACTGAAATCGGTATATTTGTTTCGTCAGACGTTTAATTAGAATAATGTTTTCCCATAAAGTGTAATCATCAGTGTTTCAGGAAGCAAATTTTTGCAAGTCTTAGGTCTTAAACTACCGTGCACTAATTTAGAGCTTCGCCTGTGTCAGAAACAAGAGGAATTGCTGTACCCTGAGTTCTCAGCTACTGCTGGGTACCTTTAGGAAAGCTCAAACTCCAGCAACGCAATTGCTGGAGGAATTAAAAATCCTGCAGAAGCTGAAACCAAACAAGATGTAAGTTGAAGCGCAGTTACAATGGAGCCTTTGAAGAGTTTCATTCTTATCGAAGTTGGCTGCCTCTGGGAGGCCCTGGCGGATGGGCTGGGGGAGCCCTCGCGAGGTGGCTGTGCTCTGCCCCACGGGCTGCGCGTTCTGCTCCACGTGCTGCACTCTGCCCTGGGCGTCCCGAACCGACTGGGAGCAGGGTGAGCACTCTAGCCAGCCACAAACAACAAAATTCCTGGGTGTTTCATGGATATGATCTGTAAAGCAAAGCCATGCCTTGTTGTTCTGGGCCTGATCTGAACATCAGCAGAATCAGCAGAAATCTTCCTGCTGGAATCTCTGGATGGGGTCCTCCAAAGCAAAGTGCCAAAGGAAGCACCAGCAATAAACAAATACATCCCATCAGCCCAGTTCTGATGTATATTTCATACTTTGCCCTTACTTTTATTTTGAGTCCTAGATCTTTATTATAATCAGTCAAAGTCCTGGCTTTCAAGTTGTGAATGGGCATCATAATTATCTAATGCAGCTACTCCAGAAATCAGATTAGTAATTAGCTGAACCAAACTGATTGGTGTGACTTCCTGAATGCATCTCTTTAATGTTGAACATTTGCTTTGTGCTTGAAGGATTTGTTTGTGTGTTTCTTGTGTGTGATGAGAGCTTTTCCGTAATTAGCTCCTGGGGGACAGCATATTCTAACAGTTAAAGAATAATTGCGGCCCTATGAAATGTGAAATGGCTTGGGCTGGCTTTTGTTGCAGCTTAATTGTATGCAACAAGTACAGGAGGCTTTTCATTTCACATCATGATAGTAAAGATGTAGCTTTCATAAATAAAGAAAGGAATTTTGTACCATGGTAAATAGTCTCTAATGTGTTAATTTTGCAGAAAAAACAAAACAAACAAAGCACATTTGAGAATTCTGTGTTATTGAAGTAGATGTTCATCATTGTTTCATTAGCTTGTAGTCTCTGTATGATTTTAATGAAAGGGAAAAGGAAGAGAAAAATAAGTGTGGCAGTAAAAGACAAATGATTTGGTGGTCAGTCTGAAGCAGCTTGTTTTCCTTGGAAATAAAAGATTTAAATGCTTTTTCTTCTGAAATTTCATAGAGGAGGGCAAAGAGTTTTTTGGGCAGCGGTTACAACTCTGTTCTGGTAAAATCAGTTGTAACAAAACCAGAAACTTATTATTCAATACTTTTCTTGAAAAAAAGTGTGGGGAGGAAAGCATTATTTGCTTTCTCCTGTTCATACATGGGCGTGTTCTTTCTGTGCCTGTGGGTTATTGCTGTTCACTGTTCCAAGTAATTGCAGCTGCCCCTCTTACCTCGCTGTACACTTGCGATCACCTGAGTCACTTGCCTTATTGCTCAGTTTCTGTCAGAGAACCGACGGGGGGTATCACACCATCTGTGGCAGGGGGCCCTTGGGTGCTGTTCCAGGGAGCCTGAGCTTGCTGACTGTTAGCGTGGTTCAAGCCTAACGCCTATAGATAGGATAGCTAGATGCCACTCACAGGAGGCCATTCTGAATGCAGATGGTTTTCAGTCTGGTACCCGATTTACTAGCCCCAGGACAGATGCATGCATGCTTGCCATGAGGCACATTCAGAATTAGGAGTACTACTTCGATATTTATTGATATCTAATTGCTGTTGTTCAATTATCAGCACTTTGTTTTGTGATTGTAAGCTGAAATTTTGCTAGATTAAATATAGCATTCATGCATATTTTCTCCCTTCAATCAAAAGACAGAATTGTGTAAGTCTGAGTTAAACATCAAAGCTCCTGAGCCATCCATAGGCAGCATTGCTACAGTGTATCTATAATCACCATCCATTCCTGTGGCTAGTGGTACGTAGCATTTATTTATTTTTTCAGTACAGATGACAGTGATGCTGGAGTTTCATTGTCATCTAGATCTGATAACTGCGAGCCATTTTGATATGGTTCTGAGGTAATCTACAGTGTCAGACTCTCAATGTCATGTTGTCACTACCACTTCTTTCCATAGCATCGCCATAGGCAATAGCTCTGCTGCTGCTTTTCCTTCGGGGGTTTCCCTGCAGAGGCTACAGATCATATGAGAAGTCACCACAGGAGTTGTGTGCCCCCGGTAACAGGAGGAGAGCAGAACTGTGTCCCCCCCAGCGACCCTGCAATCAGCTCTCTGGCTGGGCTTGGCTATGGCTGAGGTTCATGGTTGGTGCTTGGTGGAGACAGGTCCTTGGGATGCTGCTGTTTTCCCTTTGGCAGCATCTCAGGAATTTGATGTACAAGTCCAACCACTGCATTCCGCCGACCCGGAGGGAAAGGGAGGGTGTCCTGCTCATGCTCCGCCTGCGCTTCCCTTGGGTGTTGAAGCGATTCTGATAAGAAACAAAGCATTTATTTGTCCAACCTTGTGTTTTTACACTGCTCCCCCAACACAACAAGTCCTCAATATAGCTGTTGAATTGCCGTCGGTTTTGCCATGAAAAGTCCTTTGACAGAGGAAGTGAGAGCAGTGGGTGACCCAGAAGCAAGAATTAAATTCTGCCTATGCTGAAGGCTCTTAGGAAATGGCTGTAAAACCCCTCTGAATACATGCCTGCTGGGTACCGCTGCCGTGTGCACTTTTCTATTTTTCTGTGCAACTGACGGCTGAAAGTGATTCGGACAGTGCAGCTTGTGTGTCTGCCTGGTGAAATAAGTAGGAATAGCTCTGAAAGTTCTAATTAATTAATGTTTTTTAATTGAAAGGTTGATTTAATGAAGTTATTTCTGTTTAGCCACTGCTGTTATAAAAATAGCATTCTGCAGATAATGCTAATTTTGTCTTTTGTGGGAATTTTGCATCTATTTGAAAGAAATCATTATCAAAATGTTCAGGAGGATGTGGTCGGTGACCTGCTGTTCCAGTTAGACATGCATAGGTTTATGGGGCTGGATGAGATCCATGCAAGGGTCCCGAGGGAGCTGGTGGAGGTGTTCCCCAAGCTGCTCTCCATCACTTGTCAGCATCCCGCATCCCAGGCTAACTGGGGAGGTCCTAGCAGGCTGGAGGTTAGCTGGTGGGGAAGGGGAGGACCTGGGGAGCTACAGGCCTGTCAGCCTGACCTCAGTGCTGGGGGAGGTTATGGAGCAGATCACCCACAGGGCCATCAGGCGGCATGGGCAGGACAGCTGGGGGATCAGGCCCAGCCAGCATGGGTTTATGAAAGGCAGGTCCTGCCTGACCAGCCTGATCTCCTTCTACAACAAGATGACCGTCTTCGTGGCTGAGGGCAAGGCTGTGGATGGTGCCTGCCTGGACCTTGGAAAAGCCTTTGGCACCATCTCCCACAGCATCTGCTGGAGCCAGCGGCTGCTCCCGGCCGGGCCGGGGGTGCCCTGCGCTGGGGTAGGGGCCGGCTGGGCGGCCGGGCAGCGGGTGGTGGTGGATGGAGTCACATCCTGCTGGTGCTGGGCACACGGGGGTTCCCCCCAGGGCTCCGTGCTGTCACACGTGTCACCCCGCGGGCACAGCGGCTGGGAAGCTGCCGGCGGGAAGGGGCCTGGGGTGCTGCTGGCGGAGTGTGAGCCGGCCGTGTGCCCGGGTGGCCAAGGAGGCCAGCAGCACCCTGGCCTGGATCCCAAACGCTGTGGCCAGCAGGGCCGGGGCAGTGACCGTCCCCCTGCACTCGGCGCTGGTGCGGCCGCCCCTGGAGCCCTGGGCTCAGTTCTGGGCCCCTCAGGGCAGGGGGGACGCAGAGGGGCTGGGGGTGCCCAGGGACGGGCAGCGGGGGTGGGGAAGGGGCCGGAGCACCAGGTTCGGAGGGGCGGCCGGGGGCACTGGGGGGGCTCAGCCTGGAGAGGAGGGGGCTCAGGGGGGCCCTGGTCGCTCCCTACAAGTACCTGACAGGAGGGGGTGGGCAGGGGTCGGTCTCTGCTCCCAGGGAACAAGGGACGGGACAAGAGGGAACAGCCTCGAGCTGCGCCAGGGGAGGGGTCGGTTGGGTGTGGGGGGAAATTTCTTCACCGAAAGGGTGGTCAGGCATCGGCACAGGCTGCCGGGGAGGCGGTGGAGTCACCGTCCCTGGGGGTGTTTAAAAAACGTGTAAACGTGGTGCTCAGGGACACGGCGTGGTGGTGTGGGCTTGGCAGTGCTGGGTTAACGGTTGGACCTGATGCTCTCAAAGGTCTTTTTCAACCTTAATAATTCTATGAAAATGACTTTAAATTAATTACTAGTATTTTCTAAACAGAAGCCTAGTTTTTGGTGACCAGAAACATTTAACTTAAAAACTTTTTATAGAAATTCTGGAGAATGTTTCTATGACAATAATTGAAAATGGTTTGTTTTGAATGTGTTTAGGACGCTGAAAAGTAAATAAGAGAGGTGATTGTCTTAAAAAACCAAACGACTGGTGATTGTCTTTAAAACGTACCTCTTCATGTGCTTACTCTTTGCTTCTCGGAGAGTATTATTCACTCTTATCTCAGAGGACTAGTAGGAAAACCCTCCTGAGGGAGGTTAACATGTAGAGTACTGGGCCTGTAGGTGAAAATAATTTGTATTAAATACAAATTACTATAATTTCCAACAAGTGATCATCGTGGCCAGTAGAAGCATATTTGTTTTGATTTGCTAGTGGGAAATTGACCCAAGACTGTACCTAATTCTTTAAAAACTACAACTTTGCTTATAAACAACCCTGATAAAGTGGTAGGTGACTTTTCATAAAACAGTCTGGGAAGACTGAAATATAAAATAACAGGGAATTTTTTCCCCATTAACTAGCTTCATGACAAGTTATTGACTTGACAGCACTTAAGTGCTTGTCATATTTATTTTTTTTCCTCTGAAACAGTGTGGTGGTTTACCTTCGATGTGGCCAGCGGTGGGGCCACAGCTCAGATGTGGTGGAACCTGCTGAGCCTTTTGCCTCTGGTTCAGCTATAAACCCCTTATCCACTTCTCAGCTGGGTTCGAAAGAGACCGCTTGGCAAGTGACTTGTTTAATGTCACACAGTATTTTAGTTGACTAAATGCTTGGAGAAGCATAGGCTCTTTCCCAGATCCCTAACTTTAAATTCACAGTTAAATAAATAGAGTTTTGAGAGGATTCAGTAGAGGGTTTTTGACTATTACAGTGCAAAGTTGGAAAAATTAATTTTAACCAGTAGAACAATCCGAAAAATTCTTATTTGGTAGGTTAGACCAAGTTTCTGTCTTACTGAATTGCATTAGAATAGAGGGACAGGATAGCTCTTCAAGTGCTCAGTAACGCCACAAGACAGTGATTACTTCCAGCAGATATGTAACAAGATGATGAATGGAAGCTTTCCAAACCTGAATTTCCTCAATTAAATAAGAACGTGTTGTAGTAGTGTGCACTGGTGGAAAGCTGGTCATTCCCTAAACCATATGTATTACTTCTCTTTCCATCTCATTAGGAGCATAAAAAATTGCATCATTACTGTTTTTAAATATTCTCTGACATGAAAAGGAATACAGAATTTGGAGCGTGTGCTTAAATTTCATTTGACATCTCATAAAGTCAAGACATGACCATCATAGGTCAAACTTGTAGAATAATGTCTAGAGCTAATGTCATCCTTTAAAAGGCACCGCGCTTTTTTTCTGCTAACATAAATGGAGCATAAATGTAAATATGACTGGGTGTCTGATAGCATAAGTAGCATAAACTGTTTCTGGGTGTTTACCTATAGGGAAAGCCTTTGTTGCTGTGTAGCTGGGTTGATAAGTGTGTTACTGAAGTCACTCAGGTAGGTACTGTGGGCTGAAAGGGGCCGTTTTACTGCCTTCCCCTAGAAAGAATAGTTGTATTTATCTTTACTTAATCTTTCTAAACAGAGGGTCTTAGCTAACTGAAGTCAATGAGAAACTTGCTATTGACTTCAATAGGTTTTGAGTCGGTTCTTTAAGTCATTAATATTTGTTAAGTTTTGACATGAGTATATTTGCACTCAGAAGGTGGCAATCAAACCTGGATTTTTTCCTTATGTTATGTAGTGCTTATTTTAGTGTGCTGTTAATACATCCTAACAATTACTCCTTCCTGCCCACGGAGCATCCATATGATTTGTGTTTCTTTTGGGTACTTAAAACTAATCTTTGTTTTCTCAGGCTTTTAGGTGGGACACTTACCTTAATCCTCTTATGTTTGTATGCCTTGAAGTCATGGTGCTTTGTATGATTTAGGATTTCAAGAGCCTGACTTAGAATCTCGAGGTCAGCTTGACCTTCTTTGTTAGGTGGTATTTTTTCTTGCTACCACAATTGTGAGTAATTCTTAGAACTTTTTCTGAGTCTCCCGCCCTGGTTTGCCTTCTTTGTCTCCCCCCAGACACATGCACACAGCTTTCCCTTTGTTTTTATCTTTTCTTTTTTGGCCTTATTACTTGCCTGTGATTTGAGGTTGTTCACCAATTAAAAATACACATCCTATCTTAGCATCACCCTATTTTGAATCTGCATCTTTTGCCTTGTTAAGGACTAAGATTTCACTATACTAAACAAGTAGGCTATAATATCATAATTTTGTAATTCCTTGATGATTGGATTATCATGGTTTCATTGGTTTATTGAGTTGCCCTTCAGTGCGCATGAAATATTTTTTCATTTGATCCTTTTAGGAAAAAGAGCATTGTTCATCTGAAGTTAGGAAAGCAGAGGGCATTGATAATTTCCTAAATTAACTACAACATGAACTTTTTTTGTGTGTGATTTGTATGACTTGTTAGCTATGACTTCACTCGAATTTTAACCTTTTTGGCTGATAACCAGGTCTTAGGTTTTTATAATACCAGTATCTAGTCAGCTAAGACAAATTGATTCAGACAGTTGTCACAGAAGTATTTAGCTAAAATTACTTCAAAAGTTTTACACTGCTTGACATTACAGTACTGTCTTTGAAGTGTATACCCTGAAAAATATTTGTTATTAACAGTTCCAGACAGGTGTTTCACCAAAGACATGTGAAGATGTGTAGAAGAAAAGATTAATATTTTGCAGTAGGTTTAGCCTCTGGAGGAAATATTTGTCTCACTTGTTTGGAATTCCACTTGTCACCTCAGCAAAAGCTTTGTTCGCAGTCAGGTTTTGTTCTCAACAAGTGAAATTAAACTGTATTTGGTCCTAAGAATTAACACAACATATGGCTGGGTGTTATTTAAATAGCTGCTGTGAGATAATTGTAAGGCAGTCTTTTACAGGCTGTGGTTCTGCTTTTACGATACTTAAAGCAGGGGTACCTGAAGATTCCAATTAGAAAATGCTCACGTTGGGATTAAAACAAGAGAAGAAACAGTCTACGCTAGTGCTGCGGTGGCTGTTGGTGAGATCCATCCCACCTGCAAGAAGCCCCAGGAGTCTGGAGGGGGATGGGGCAGGCGTCGTGATATCCAGCCCTGGCTCCGAGGTGGGTCGGCAGGCCTGGGGGTGTCCTGCTGCAGCTGCTGGTGTTCCTCTGCCGTGTGTGGCAAGGGGTGGTGACTCACGCGGGGCGCTCGCTGTGCTGGGGAACGAGCCTATATGTTGCAAACCAGTCTGTTTCAGAGCCCTGAAAAGCTTTAGGACTATGTTAGACAGGTTGGGGGCAGGAAGGGACCAGTCAGGGGTGTCAAGATGCTGCAGGTTTGCAGCTGGAGAGAGCAATAGCCCAGTGCACTGACTGCCTGCGCTGCTGGACCGCGCTGTCGGGCTTTGAGCTGAGGACTAACTTGACTGAATTCCTGCTAGGCTTAGACAAGTGGATAAGGACGCAGCTGGATCACAGCCTTGCTACGCGTTACTTTTTGCGGTTATGAGAAAGGAAACTTTAAGATTCTAGAAGGGAAATTATGAAATAAACCGATTTTGATTTGGACAGAAATATAAGCTGTTCTGGTGAGGCAGAGTTGTACAAATTGCTGCGTACAGAATAGTAGATGAAATTAAAAATGAATTGAGTGTGAGTTCCGGGTTGTAAATGTGTGATGGATCTTAAATCCCCATCTTTGGGTGGGGATATTCTGTAACCTGCTTAAAATGCAGCATTTCTGTGCAGGCTAGCATTAGGCATTTGGGAACACTGCCCATTGGTGCCACCTTCGTTGCTGGTGGAAACTATGGGACCCACAAGATAGCTGCTGAGATCAAGAGAAGCAAGGGTTTTGATTTTCCTTCTGAGCAAAATGTGTAAAAATTTGGGTGGGTTATTTCATTTCTGTTGTGCCCTGCTGCATGAGGAAGGGGTGCAGTGAGTGTCCTCTGATTCCCAACGCCGAGCAGTCCTCATCCTCTCCTTACACGACAGGCTTTGTGCCCGGAGTGAAGAGCCTGCTCCTGCGCGGGGACAAGGTGTGGCTGATGAGTCTGAGATAAACCCCCACACAAAAAAGGCACTGTGTCGCTGAATGGGTTTCCAGTGTAGCTCTTTAATTTCATCTCTTGGAAATGTTTCTCCTCTTTCATCCAACTGCCTTTATCTTAACTTCTGATCTGAGGAAAGCAGCAGCCTTTCAAATTGAACAAACCGTGTTTCAAATAGGCTCTTCTGCTTGTGACAAGATGTACCTCATTTTCTCTGCAAGCCCTCAGCAAGGTCACACCTTTTTAATTTATTTTCTGTAAGAAAAATCTAGTTGTGTGATAGAACAAGGCCAGATCTAGCTAGAGGTCATTTCTTGAACTAGTCATAAAGTAGAATAGGATTACAACCATTTAATATCCCAGAACTTAGCAAGCATAGTTCTATTAAAATATGGGGTTGTATTTATAAGGCAACATAAATAGCTGCTTAAAGTTGTGGCCAATTTGGTTATAATAAAAGGAATGTTTTAGGGTTTTTTCCGTTTTTACTATGAGAGTGACCCTTCTTTCCATTTTTCTTTTTTTTTTTTTTTGGTAACTACTAGACATAAATTCCAAGGACATAACTTTTTCTGTGTGTGTGTTTCTGAAATAAAAAAAATAATCTTTTTTTCATCTAATATCCATATTTTATATATATTATTAATGAGTATTAATATGAGATTAATACAGGATTAACATGTCTAACAGAGTTTGCTATTGGTTCAGCAACAACAAGGTACTGATCTGCATGCCGTCTGTATGTTGTCATAGAAATTGAGATAGATGTGTTTCTGACAGACATTGGTTTCCAGTCTAATCCTTAGACAAATTGTGCAACTGCAGAACATGTATTTATCAGTAGGGTAGTGCTTTTTTAACCAAAATTTTACAGCCGTTTTTTTTGTTAGATTTCTCACATTTCCCAGAGAGTTGTGTCCCATAAGCCTGTTTTCTTCCATGTTTTCAAATACCAGATGTTGCAACATCAACCTTTCACATGCTGGTGGTGTTTCAACAAGTGGTGTATGAAAGAGAGAGAGGTTTTACTGGCGGAGATGCTGGAGACCTCTGCAACAGTGATAGGGAGAGCCTAGGTCTCACCCAGGTCTGGCTATGGAAAAGTCATGGGGCTGTCTGGGCTGTTGGGGGCTGTCCAGGTGCCCTTGTTGCTCAGTGTTTCTTCTCGTCAAGTCAAGTCCATTATGTCAAGACCTATCTAAACTTCTTCCTTTTACATCGCAAATTCAACAGACCGTAACACCTCCTCCTAGGTGCTTCCAATCCGTTTGACTGACATGTATGCTCACTATACGTCTATGTGCTCAAAGTTTGGATGAAAATTGAAAAAGGCCATGTGTACCTGTGAACTAGCTGGTTTTCTTAAAGATTTTCCTTTTTTTCTTCTTTTTTTTTTGTTTTTGTAACTGATAGTATCACAATTACACTGTGACCTACTGCAGCTCAACCTGTATATTCATGCAGTATACACGTAGAAGTGTACATACGCCACGTTTAAATGCTGTGCAAAAGGGTGACCTGAATGCTGTGAAACTGAGGTAGGGATCAAAGGCATTCTTGGGCTCTGACAATAATGTGCTGTGTGACGATGATTAACTTGTATATCAATGCGCAGTGTGCAGCTCTACCTTACAAAATTCCTCTTCTATGGGTAAAATAATAGTGCTGATTGACATCACCATATGTGGTGAGGATTATTTATTAATAGCTACTAACATTTTTGACCACTCAATAGGTATCATTATTTTCAGTTGAACATAACTCATATTTTGATCTGTATGACTAAATTTACACTTACATGGAGACTGTTGGGAAAAAATTACTATAGTCTCACAGTAATTTATCAGCATTCAGTAATACTTCATGGCAAATGGAGGCCTTTTCTAATAAATTTTATGTGTTAGAATAACATGGAGAATTTTAAAATATTGGAATAATACCAAGAGTGTGTGTTAAAATAACAAGCCCTCAAATACCAACGGAATACAGAAAAGGAATTGCAATGTTGCTCTTTTGCCCATTCAAAATTAAAGTGATATAGGGTATGTCTTCATGTTTTCCTATAAACATATTTCTATGTTCAACAGAGCAAAATCAAGGACAAATGTGGTTTTCTCGAGGGTTAATTCCTCCATGTGTAAGAAATCAGGGTGAAAATGAATATGGTGTCAGAATGTCGATTAAGCAGAAAGAGTCTCATCTTTTTCTGGGAGACTAGGTTTTGTATTTTGAGTCCAATTTGATAAGATTGCTAATAAAACCTGTGGTCATCTTTCTTCTGGCTAGTCTAAGGAGCTCCCACCTCTCAAGAAAAGTGAGGTGACTCTGCAGGAATGTAGGTGTGACTTGGCTCACACGAGCAAGTCCTGCAGATCTGAATGAGGAGCTTCACCTCTGAGGCTGAATCAGTAAAATGATATCTGCACATACGCCTCTGCAGAATCTGCATCTTGCTCTGGGATTGCAGAGAGGAAATAATTATGGGGTTCCATCGTTCCGTTTCAGAGCTTCAATTAAAAGTGTAATATCACTGAAGATATAGATGTTTGGAAAATGATTGTTTAAAAATATCTTTGCACTTCTGTTTCCGACAAGACTGCGTTTTGCATGCACTGTCTTCACTGAGCTTCCCACTATGTGCTCATCATTCTGTGAGCCCTGCATCTCTAGATAGGTCTTTTGATCATCTGAAAGTCAAGTGGCTTACACAGGCATCGTTATAGAAAGGTGATGTGCAGTCCAGTCTGTTTATTTCTTGCACTGAAACAAGACCATCTGTTGTCTGAAAACTACCTACATTTATTAAGTGTTGCAGTTAAATCCTGACTAATATGAGACTGACTTAGACCAAAATTATGCAGAGTGCTTAAGCTCATGCTTAAGGTTGGTTGACTTCAATGAGATTCATATTTTTAAGGAAAAGAGCAAGAGAACGTAGACTTCAGTGCAGTCATGAACTGATTGCTTACTTTTTTGACCTACTTGATTACCATTTAAGAACTTCAGATTTGGGGAGGGGGGAATTGAAACAAAGTTAGAGTTTGGAGCATGAAAATAATTTAAATGGATCTCTTTGAATAGTAATGATTCATGATCTTCCATTCTGTAAACTACTGCATGGAGGAAAAGTTAACATTCTTTTTGCATATAGAATGATCCTTTTTGTTAACAGAACTACTGCTATAATGTGTTTAGTGCATCTTGAAAATGTAAACTGTAGTCAAAGCTACCTGCAGTCTTGGATAGTGTATATTCTTCTTGTTTTGTCTTTTTTTTTTTTTTTTTAATCTGTGAAAGTAATTTTAATGAAAAGCTGTTCTAGAGTGGGGGAAAAAGATTATAATTGTGATTTAATAAGTTCATTGAAACTGTTTCTCAGTATCCTATACATCTGGTAAAACTATCACACGTTTCTCCTGGTTAATAAAACCTGTGACATATTTATGATAGAAATAACAGTTGTACAGAGCAAGAGTGGTATTAGGGATTCCTAACAGCCTCTTTAAAACACAAATGTCTTACTTGGAAACATTTTGAATTTTTAGTTCTTTCTAGTTAGAAATTCTTCTTCCTCAAAATAGTGCTAGTTTGAACTGCAAAAGATAAAATGATTTGTAAAAGCTGTTCTATATTATTTGGGTAGACTATGAAAAAAACATGAAAGCCTAAAAAAGATCAAAAGTTTATTTATATCGCTGGCTTATTTCTAGCGAAAAATCCGTTGACAGATCTCTGTCAACAAAAATTTGCTTTAGCCAAACTTATCCCAATTTCAACATTACTTTAGATATTATAGTTGAATTAACTCCTGATGTATTTCATAATTTATTCCTTCTTTCTGGTAATGCAATGTTTTGATATTGTATCACGCCTACTTGAATACTTTTTAAGAAGATGTATGAGAATATGGGACACTTCTTTTAACAGAAATGTCAGTATTTTCCAATGTGACCCTGGTCAAGGAAGTTCAAGAAATTAAGTAATAACGCTTACTCTGTGTGCAGGAATGACTTTTCAGTATAGGTACAAAGAAAAGCATTAATAAAATAAGAATTAGATGTGAATAGTAGTATTCATTTTGCCTAATATTTTGTACCTTGAAACTGCGCACCTAAGCAATGATATAAGGCTTCCTTTACAGTCAAGCAATAGGAAGAAATACTTGTACAGGGCAAAATACCGCATTTCAGGGGTCTAAGACACAGCATGGTTCAGTTTGTCAGGTGCTTGTCTTTATCGACTAGGCTATCCAAGGGACCAGCAAGGCTAGATGCTTAACTTTGACATGACTAACATATGTGAGATGAATCCTGTTTGTAATTCATGATGTAATAATAACATAGATCAATTGATCAGTTGTTACTTGTTATAATGCTCTGTGGAAAGCAGAAATAAAATGCAGGGAGACTGTTAACTGTAAAAAAGACAGGCAGAAAATGGCAGAAATACGAGCACAGATATGAAAACTTTGTAATTATATAGATAAAAATAGTTTTTGAAAGGGGGAAAAAGATTGAACACAGAGATAAGCTGTTGTGTGCTCAGATTTGCATCCAACTTTGAATTTGCCAAATTTGCAATGAGAGAGATAAATGCTTTTGAAATGTATTGGAAAATTGCTGCAGGATCTCCTTGTATCATCCAAAGGGGTATCTTAGGCTAATATAGAATGGCACTGTTTGTTGGGCTGTGCTAATTTTACCCACAGAACATCTGTGGATTTCTGCTGAAAGTTGGATCCTGTGCTCTGAGACACCTGCGTCGGACACAGAGCAGGGTGAGGAATGTCTGCTGCTGCCTTCCAAGCCCTGTGGAAGATTGTATGTAGGTCAACAGGTGAGTCTGAAGAAATCTGTGCTATAAATATTGATCAGCATAATTTAGTTTTCGTGGACCTTTTTTTAATAAGAAAGGTCAAGGTGCATATAGAGTCAAGGAAGTGTTAGTATATAAAGTCAAATAGTGCCTAGACTCCTAAAATATACCAGTTGCAGGACTCAGGACTGTTCTAAGTGATTAAACTTTTCAGGACTAGCTAATACTATTGCCTTGAGACTGTGGGTAGTCTTCATTAATGTCCCCAAGTGTATGGGTTTGAGTTAGGATCCAAAGCAGACCTTTGTTTCCAATCAGTACAAGACCATAGGAGCAACACCGGAGAGTCGTGCTGCGTAGCTGAAGGGTACTGTCCGTTGTGTGTTCGTGATGTACGTTGTGGATACATACTTCCTTGTTGCAGCAACAAACTTTCTAAATACTCAAGACAATGAATCATTTCATTTCCCTGTTGCAGCCTGTGTCGCAACACATCAAAATATGTTTCTGTATGCCCCTACTCCCCCCAAATGAAATAGTAGAAACTATGTGGACTTCCCAGAGGAACTGTTCCTGGTCAGCGTGATGGTTTTAACTGACCAAAAGTAAGAATTATTGTGGCTATTATGATAGTGTGGGAAATTCAGTTTTTGTGAGGGTGGGGATTGGAAAATGTAGAAATACCCTGTGGTATTTCATCAATGTTTTATATAGTAACATACTTCACAAGAAAGTTTTATTTACTTAGGCAATTAAGAAGCAAACCTTCCTGTTCTGTATTTGGCATTCTGTCCTAGAACCAAATGCCCATGGCAACTTACGGTCTGTTTTAAAATACAAAATGTAAATTGGAAGAGAGTGCAGCGCACACCTGCTCATCTCCCATCAGATAGGCAAGCAGTGTGCAAAATGCAAACTGCAAGCAGCTGTAGCGAAGAAAAAACCAAATCAGGACGTTCTCTGCTTTCATACAGAGAAAGGAACTAAAGCGATTACAGGAGAGGCACAAAAGCCCTTGTATTTCATTCTTTTTCACATGAAAGACACCTTAGTACAGTGGTGGCAAAAATAAGCACAGTAAACCCAAGTCTTGGGGTCTGTGTCTGGAAATGGTGGGCAGGGAGAAGAGGGTTCGCCACTTACATGATCCTGCTCCAGCTGCTGCTGCTTGTGATGAGATCTTTTTCTCAAAGTTCTGTGAGAGGGATTGATACTGTTTGATAATTACGTTATACAGAATGACTTGAGCTTCTTGATGGCTCATTTTGTTGCTTTGCAGACACTGATTATTACATTTTGGCTGTGGCCCAGTTTTTTTATGCAGGCTTCAGCAGGAGTGAACTTAAAGCTCCAAATTTTCTACTTGCTATTAATGGAGAGATTTCACTTCTTTGTAGCTTCCTTTGGTATGGTTGCTCCCTTTCATCACAGCAAGTGTCATGCTCTGGTTGTACCATTGGTGAATACTAAGCTCCAGTCGTTGTACATCTAGTGAGTGCAAAGAAACATGTATGTTCTTCATTAATTCCAGATAATTATTGCTATTAGCTCTTTTCATATGGTCTGTGGGCAGTTGTTATTCTAATAGATAGGCTAGCGCATCCACTCATGCAAACAATTACTTGCCTACCTTATGAAATTAAAAGGCTTCCCATTCTAGTGTTATATTTAGTTTATTATTTTATACAACTTAGAAAGTTGTTATGCAACCATTTTGATTACTCATTTACTTAATAGATTACAGCAGATGCCAAATCTGCTTTGCTTACAAGTATCTTTTGTAAGGAGTTCTGTAACTGATTTTTTTAGATGACAAAATGTAGAAACTTTTTTGCCAGTTGTTCATTTTTAATAACATTTGCAGAATAAACAACCACTCATGTAGATTTTTTTTGAAATCACATTTATACCTCTGAAAAATTTGTCTTATAAAAGTTACTCCCAAGAAATGCTTTGATGCAACAGAACTGTGTGGGGAAAACCGATGCTGACTGCTTTTCTGTTTTTTTCTCCATGCAGTTGAAAGGTTTTGCTTTCAACTTTTTTTCAATCTTGAAACTTTGCTTACAGTCTGTTTTGTTACATACTGTAAAATGCAACACTCTGGGAGTGATTGGTGAATCAGGTTCCACGGCAGTGCAAGTGATTGCAGCTCTAGCTAGTGTTCACGAGATGTAAAAGTGAAACACATCGCATTTCTTCAGGCATTCTGTATTTGACATTGGCAATTAATCTGTACACATGTTAGTAAAGAGAATGAAATTACTTTGGCAGCATTCAGTAAGAGTCAAAGTATCACCTCCAAATATTTCTTGTAACAATGTGATGATCTACTTTGGAAGATGAGCCTGGGAGTCTTGTTCAACGCAACCAGCCGTGTGTTGGCGTGACAGCCCATCACCAGGCAGGCCAGCAGCATAACATTTAGTGCTGCTGTCCTTGGCTTGCTGTGCAGAATGACGCTCGCTTGGCCCTTTACGCGCCCCCCTTCCTACCTTCTCCATCCTTCTGCGGTGACCCCGTGCTCTGGATTGTGGTGTGCCTCTGCCATGACAGGCTAAATTCAGTCTTGTTCACCATGGCTCATTGCCAGCAGGCTCCAGACTTGCCTCTTTCTTGCTCCTTCATCCAGAATCCACGGAACTCTTTCCAAAGCTAAAGGCTTTCCAGTCATGTACATAGGCCTATGTGATGTGCTTGGGCTGCTGCAGGTGAGAAGTTAACTTTCAATTTACTTCAGCCATAGAATCATAGAACCATTTACGTTGGAAAAGACCTTTAAAAGCATCGAGTATGTTACATGTTACAACTAACACATACTTGTCTGGAGCTGTAGGAGCTGTTAACACCTGCAAACCTGTAAAACTCACTCAGTTGCTCCTGGAATCATAGCACAAATACAAGTCCCTATATGTCCACATATTCCCTCTGTCCCTCAGCTAGAGCAGAAGGTCTCGTGTTGGTGTTAATTCTGAAGACTAATAAAAGATTGTGGCTCAGGTTAAATTTTATTTTTTTTCCCGTCATGTCTTGGGCACTGCTGGATAAGTTTTTAGTAGTGAGGAAATTAAAGGATGTATTTGGTTATGGTTTTTGAAGGGACGAGGTACCAGAGAAAAGAATATTTTAAAATTTTAAAAAAACAAATACTAGGACTTGACAGAAACATGTTCTTTTTAATGGTCTTCCCTCTCCTTCTCCCTTGAACTCTGTATCAGATGGATCAAATGAGCAACATTATATTTACAGTTGTCTGTCTTTAGTAGCATGAATCCTGAAGAATTCAAAAGCAGCAGTCTTCTAAATGCATTGAAAAGCAGCTCACATACAATTGACTTAAAGAACATAACCAACGTGCAAACAGTGTCACATTAATGCAAAAAAAACCCCAAAACAAAACCAAAAAATAACCCAAAACCCAACCCTGACGTGGTTTATGTATTTGGTTATTGACTCTAAATTAATGTATTATTATTGCGTTTCCATTTTAAATAAAACACCTAAGTGCATAACAATTCTTGGCAAGATGAGAAAGGCAAATAAAAAGTATTTATTAGCAGGAGGCGTTGTTTTTGGGAGTTGGTTTTTTGTGTATAAAGTTTGTCAAAGGGGGTCGAACTGAACTGTGTAATATTGATTAATATTTTGAGCAGTAAGCTCTCATTATGTGGTGTAAACTAATCTAGATCTCTCCATCTGGCAGTTGTGAGGAGAAGGAGACAAGTAGTCAAGAACATTATCCATCAGTTGGAGCCCAGTTAAGTACTTCGCTATAATTAAACTTTAACTGCATTAAAAATTACATGTGGTAATTGGAGAGAGGTGATTTCCAGTGCAGTAGCTCTAGCCTGTTTGGTGAGTATGTACTTTTATGAATATATAAATATTGCTTTTGGGCTTAATTCCCGCATAGAGTTGATACGCAGAGTAGGTCATCGAATCTCTCTCTGGTGTAAATCTGCACAGTTGCCATGAATTCGGTGGTGATACACTAGTGCAGGGTGACTTGGGACCTTGCCAAGTCCATAAATATGAATGCCATTCTGTGTGTTACACCAGCTGTGTAAATCTGAACTATTAACATCATTACTGTGTATTTATCACTGCCAGACTAAGAAAGCTGTGAAGAAACAGCTATGGTTGAAAGCAGTTAATTAATTAGCTTAAAGGCAGGATTGTGGCTTATCTTGACGCAGCTATGTAGACAGGCACAGGCTGCAATGCACCTTTTTCTCTCTGTCCTGGTTGTCCTCTGTTATCCCCATGCTTTCTCCAATGCAGCCATGCAACATGTAAAAAAATTTTTACGGCTGAGGTGTATCTCAGAAGGAAGTCATGAGACTACTTCTTTTAAAATTAGTTATTGCCCAGAATGCATAAGGAATGTGTGTGTAAGATACATTGATGCCCAATGAACTGAGCTATGGTGGGTGTTTTTCAGACCAGACATCAAAAGGAATTTTTTTTGTGTGCACTGGGGGGCATGGGACAGGGGGTTCCTGGGACGCGTGGTTTTGTGAGGAGTTATTGGGTTATGTTCTGTGTCTAGAAAGTAACTTAGAGAATAATCAGGAGAAGAAATTGGATATCATTTACTTAGGGAAGGAAAGCTGAAGAGGCCATGATTCTGTCCTCTCAAAGGCGGTGTGGAGCTGAAGTGCCTCTGCAGCAGCTAAGGAAATTCACACTTGCGGATCCGTGTAGCATCCATGTAGCTATCTAATTTTTGTTTCATAGATAATCATTCAATAAAGTGCCAAAAAACCTGGGTTTAGGTTTCTATATTTCACTGGAATAGTTTTAGACATCTGGGCTAAAGGGCATCCATAAATGACTGCAGTGTTTTATGTATGTATCTCTTGCGTGGAATGAGTCTTTGAGCTTTACGTGTAGGTTATGATTTCAGGCATCATAAATGGTCACTTTGATATTATCTTGTGTCTGGAAATCCACGTTTCAGCACTAAGCTATCACGTTTCGTATTAAAAAAATAAAAAAAAGGACAAACATTTTGCCATCAGAGTTAGGTTCAAAATGGCACCGTTGAATGAGTGTTAAGGTTGTATCTTTGCCTGTCATACTAGATGTAACACTTGTCAAGTAACACAAATGACCCTTAAGTATCTTCCAGGTATCTCAGGTCTAGAGGGCAGGTTAAAGTACTGAGTATCTCTTCAGAAAAAATATTTTCTACTTATTGGTTTTTACTGAAACAATCAACCTACTATCAGAACAACCTACAGACAGAACAAAAGCAAACCCCAGGAAAAGACGTGACTTCTGTTCTTTCTGTTAAAAATAAATCCAAGACACATGCTTTTGTCTTGGCAGGTTTATTTCAAAAGTAATACCATGCTGTTATTGTGCTTGCTACCCATTAAAAAAAAAGGCAAATTAAGTGACAGACAAAAGAGAAATGTTAATTAGAAAGTTCTATTTATATATATATATCATGTTTAACTTGTAGGATCACTAAATATTTTCAGACTAACAGACCCTGATCCTGCAATATTATGGTGTCTGACACATAAAGTGAACAACAAGCTGTATACAAAACACCCTTAATCACAGGCAGGCAGAGATTGTATTGCTTTAATATTTTTATGAGGAAAACAATTTAGGTTTTTTAATTTATTTCCTATGGTAAATATAAGCTTTGCAGCATAACAAGGATCTTTTCCCCTTTGGTCATAAGTAAATATTGTTCTTTTACAATGCGTGTCTTCTCTTGTGGGGTCACAGAGGAGAAGAGAGGATGCTAAGCTACAATGCAACAATCTGAGCATTTGGCAGAAAACTATTAATGCAGAGAATAATAATATCTAGCCCTAGGTATTCGTAAATTATACATAAGCAATTTACATATAATTTATGATTCTTAGCCTCATGTTATTACAAAAATTGCAGTTGTGATTGTAGAAACATCGTGGTTATGTTGGTGGGAGAGGGATATCTGTATATGTCTCCATTTAAACTATATTGCCGTGTGGTTTCTTCCCCTCTTCTTAGTTGAAGACGAATGTGTTTGCCCCACCAGTGTTTTTCCTGGATGAGCACACGGGAAGCCTCTCCTTGGAACCATTTTATTTCCATAACTTCACAGTATGTTTTCCTTGCTGGGACATTCCTCTTTGAATCAGTCAGTTCTGCTCCTTCGTCAGGAGATTGCTTTTGAATTGTATGTGCCATGTGTTATTCATACTGCACACACATAGCCCCACCCATCCCAAATGATGATGAAAGGGGAAAAGATAGGAGCTGTACTCTAATGCAAGTATTTTTCAGAGGAGGTTTGCGTGGCAGAGGTGACCGTGCGTGGTTCCTCGCCTCCTCCTCCTAAAGCGGGGAGGGTGGCAGGGGACAGGGGAGCAGTGCAGGGTGGCTGCCTGCTGCATCGGCTCTCCTTGTGCCAGGTTTGGGGGTCTTCAGGCTTTGCTGTGCAGCTCTGGTCATCCCTTCTTTCAGATTTCAGTGTTTCTCCCCTTAGTA
The DNA here is from genome assembly GCF_017639655.2 of Falco naumanni. Classification (NCBI taxonomy): domain Eukaryota; kingdom Metazoa; phylum Chordata; class Aves; order Falconiformes; family Falconidae; genus Falco; species Falco naumanni. The sequence continues at coordinate 18,694,251 of NC_054068.1, read as the reverse complement.
CTAAAATACTTTTAACCTTTACTGTAGTTGAAGGAGGGATGGAAATACTTGTGGAGGCTGTTGTAGGCAGTGAGGGGTCTTGAGGCAGTTTGTGTTTGTTTGGCAGACTTATTTTTGTCTTTCTCATCACCTTTTTTGTGTCCGTAGACAGGTTTCTGTTTGGGTCACTGTGTTTTTCACTTGCATTTTCTTGTATAGGCTCTTTGTATTCCTCTTTCTCACTAGCATGTGAGTAGAGCCACAAGTATGGTGGGGTGCCCTGAGTATGCCTGGAAGATGCATGCTGCTGACTGATGTGGCTGGCACTTGGCTTGCTTCAGAGAGTGTCACCATCACCTGGACACAGTCTGCTCCCTGATGTCTCCTCAAGCCATTAGCTCCTAGGATGAGCCCTGTGGCTGGCCTCTGCTGACACCAGGGATGTCAGACCCTGATGGAGGAAGCTGGGGCAAATGCAGTTTCTGCTGAGAGCTGGAACTCTAGGCTGCATCCTATTCCTGAGACGCAGATGAGGACCTGACATTCTCTGAATTGTCCAGACACCCAGAGACCATCACCACATTGCAAGGTGTTAGAAGTTTCCATGGTCCATGGAGGGGTCTGCAGGTGTGAGATGTGTTTCCTGCTGTCCTTCCTTGCCTGTACTCCAGCATCTCAAATCCTTTTCCTCACACACCAGAAAGGTCTATGCAGCCATAGCAAGGAGAACACTGCATTTTCTTGATTTTCCATATGGTGCAAACACTATGTGATTATGCCAGGGAGTATCCTGCATTGTCATCTACACTGGCTGACATTCAGCATTAGTGATTTAGACCCTTACGGAGGGTGGCAGAGCGAGACAAGTTAGATACTCGAACGTGCAATCCTAGTCTGATTGAAGTTGAAGGTTACTGTTTGGTAGATAAACTGAGATCAGATCCAAGGGATTGACACCCCGTAGACGTTTTTATATACAAAAAAATAAAAATTAAAATGGATATATGGCTCATAGATTTGGTGAGATTATTATCTACTAAATAGTTCACAAATGGGCTGTTTGGCATATGTAACAAAGTGGTGTATTGGAGATTTAAGCCTATAGATAAGGACTGAAGCATCTGTTAGTGCTGCCATTACTGTTCCTGATCTCCAGCTTAGCATCCATCCTAGCAAAACTTTGCACTGCAAAATTGTTTTCTAAGAGGGTGCTTCAGTTTTTTCCTCTTTTGGTTTCACTTCTTTCAATTGATACCATGCTCCTTGGTCAAGTCATGTCAGACAGTGTGTGTTAATAGCTGTCTAACTGCTTTTTGTGTTATGATTTTTTTTTTTTTTGCAATCCTGAAACGTTGGGGTTGTGTTAAGACACATTCCACTGGAGGCGTGTCATGACTGTTACTAGCCTGAGGTTGATTCCTCCACAGGAGTTGGCCAGGACTGTGATACAGATTTTGCTGTGTGCATTTAACAGCCAGTATCATGCCGTAAATCCAGATTTGGTCTGTTGGAGGACTGTGTCTGGGATCAGAGTTGCCCCAACTGTCTTTTCATTGTAGTTTTTTTTTTCCTCAGGTAAAAAAAAAAAATCTTTTGTACACAGTGTTGAGAAGCCTGCCGGCAAATTGGCTTTACTGAAAATCCAGACTAAATATTCATGTTGAATGTTTCTGGCATGATAATCAAAACTTAAGGCATTAGGACAAGTTGTTTCACTGTAAAACTTCCTGCTACAGAGCAGGGAAACTGTTTAGGCCACTCCATGTACCACCATACCATTTCTTCAGATTGCAGAGAACTCAGAGATTAAGACTCATTTAATCACTTTTCACTTTTCTGAATGAAAGCTCTAGCATTCTATCATGGATTGCTCATAAAAAACTTGTAAAATCTTCCACTTATGTTACTTAAAATCTTACAAAAATCATGTCTCATGGTCAAGTTGATTCATGATTTGTATTCTAGGATAGATTTTCTATAAGAATCGAAAGAATCGAAACAACTGAAGAAGTTAAGAACTGTTGCTGATATACCTAATTAAGTTAATAGGTTACTTCTATTGAGTAACAGGTGCCTTCAGATTTCAGGGGTCTTTAAGAACAAACGTTTGAATGTTTTGGGTTTTTTTCATGTTTGAGAGGGCCATTGAAGTGGAGGGAATTTGCTTTCACCTTGAAAAGCAGCGGTAGACAAATAGGAGAATCCACCTGCTGAGTGCTCAGAAGCAGCAGGGTCCTTAGGGTAGGGAGACCCTGGCCCTCGCAAAGCCATCGCCAGTGAGGTGACACAGGAATGATGGTTATTGTGCCCTGAAATCCCGAATGGATTTTATACTTGAACTACTTATCACAAAAGAGCTTGGTGTGATCAGCACTCACCTTCACACCTATGGCTGACCTCACCTGATTTAGCTCTGAATAAAATAGAGGTAGTTTATCTTGACTGTGTTTCTAGTGACCTACAATGTGTTAGGTTTCCCCACCTGAATGAATACACTAGTTTTTTGTCAATCTCTATGTCAGGAATACATAGTTAGTAATATACAGTCTGGGAAATTTTGAACACAGAGCTCTCCTACCTTGGATGGTAGCTATAAGATGCTACCCATGTCTATGCTGTTCAAGCTATACACACCATAAACTAAGGGGAGATGTAGCTGCATTGTTTTAGGTTCTTTTCTGCTAGAAGAAGAGAAAAATCTGAAATGAAAACAGTTCTGACAGCCTGGAAGCTCATGCTGTTGTTATTAATGGGCTCTTTGGTAATAGAAGCAGAGTGTAGTGTGCCAGATGCACCACGGCCGTAGAGGATGATACAGGCCTGGGCTTGTAAAGGTGACAGAAAGGTGCACCAAAGGTTACTAGCAAAAGGAAAAAGCCACAGACTAAGAGCTCGGCTGCTCAAATCTGATTAGTTTAATTTTATCTTTGGTTTTGGTCTCTACATTAAAAACTGCCTCTACCTCCTTATCAATCTGTTCAGTTCCCCAAAACTTACCCATCTAATGAGCTTATATCCTTATTTACCCTTTTGCCCTCCAACTCCTCTTACCCCATGTTCATCTCTTCTGCCAAGAACTTGAGACCATGGTGATTAAAACCAGCCTCAGAGTAGGAATGAAATCGTACAGGTCCTTTCCTGTCCAAGAAGAACCTGGGAGAGGTTAAACTGGTACTTGTGAGATGTGTCTCTGAATTGTGGGTGTCTGTTGATTCGGGAGTTCCTCAGGGTATGAAGCTAAGACACAAAATAGGATTTAAACAAACCCAAAAAACAACAAACCAAAACTTTCATCTGAGAAACGTGCAAAGTTTAGAGAAAGAATAAGAAGTTTAGTTTTCAGAGTCAATAGTCTAATAATAATGTTAGGAGAGACTTGCTGTTGTAGCAAAAATAAGGTGGTGTCCTTGTATTGTGTATGTTTAAATGTGAGTGTTTACTTTTAACTGTCATTTTCCCATTATATAAAGGGGAATGCCAAGGCTTTGTACTCGCTACAAACCATGTAAAGAGAAACAAAAAAAGTCTAGTCATCAGAACAAGTAAAGGCAGTTTCTCTTTACAGTGTTTATTGCAGCTTTCTTTTTTTTCTTTCTCTTTCCTCCTCTTGGCTCTTTGATAAGAATCCCAATGGGGAAAGCACAGCATTTTCTGTCTGTAGTCTAGGCCAAGGACAAAAGGGGTGAATATTACAGTGCTGTTGCTTGTGTGCCCATCTCTTCAACTTGTAATCAGACTCCTAAGTTATCTTTTCTAAGCCCCTTTTTGAACCATTGCTGAGTTGTTTCCTCTGGTGTAGACTAGTTATTAGCATGAATAAGGGCTGCTTGTTCCAATCTAGTTGCAGATTGAATCTTGGTGATAGCTGACCCACCTTTTTGTTCTTTTCTTCATTTTCTCTCTCTCTCTCTTATACCATCAGCATCATAAGCAGTTGTTTTATTCAGTCTCATCTCCATCATAGAAATAGTAGAGGCAAACCTTCAACACGTTGCTGTGTCTCGTTATAGTAAGCTCAGCACTGTTACACAGCAGCAGACTGATACGTCGCTCCTATCGCATAGGAGCATCTACACTGCAGAAGGTAGTTTTCCAGCCCACCACAATAAGCCACCTAGATACAATGACTTCTACTTTTGCAAAGATGATCAAAACTAGAACATAACTGAGCAGCTAAAGCTTGGTATGTGATGTGTTTACCGTCCAGCAGATGTTATTGCCCTCATTTTATAATTTGGAAATGGAAGCACAGATGGAAAAATGATGCATCTATACTAATCTTAAGTCTCCTCCATCACCACAGTCACAGGATTAGTCTTTCTCATGCATTATAATATTTTGTAGCCTCTGTCAGACACCCACGTTATGCTGCTACTTAGTGTTGGAGCAATTGTCCGTTGACTTGTCTTTCCTTCTAGAGTTGTTTCTTTCAGTCAGTGGAGAAAGGAGATGGAGGTGCTGCAGGAGGAGCTGGGAACCAGGGATTGCTGCCATGGCAAGGCAGGAGGCAAGGAGAAAGCAAGCAGTATGTCGTCTTAACAAAGATCAACAGACATTTTGGGGTTGAAGTAGATAAGTCTCCAGTGGCTGATATAAAGACATGATGGCAGAAAAGGCTGGCAGTTCTGGGAGGGGGTTGATGGCAATTGTCAGCATAGAGGCGACCTAAGTGATGTGCCTGGAGTAGCTTCATGGCAAAGAGTTTTCAACCTGTTTCCCAGGCAGGCAGTGGCGTGCTGGCACAGCCATTTGTGTGTGTGTGTGCAGCATATCTATGCTTAGCATTTGTGCTGCTGAACATTACATTGAACTTGATTAAATGAGTGTGTATTCTTCAATTTTAGAACCCAGTGGGTCAGGCAGGTGACTTAAGGCTGGAAATAAAGCATGTGTTTGAAGGATCTTTAACCCAGGTGCAATTCATCTTGTATTAATAAATATTTCAACCAAATGGGCGATGGAACATTCCTTTCTTAGGAAGGAAAGTCACCTTTCTCTTCCAAATGGGTACAGTTGATCTGTGGCACAGTGGGCCATAAAACCCATAGTCTATCATGGAAACATTAGGACTTTTTCAAGGTAAGCCAGGCAGTTCTGCAGACACTGGCAAGGGCAGCCCTGATAAATAGCCAGGGCCTGGGTTAACGTTGGAATCATGCACTCAGCTTTTTGCAGCCTTTAACTAAATGAGGACTTCCATGGGGCTTGGGGTGATGGAGGAGTTTTGTGGCTGTGGAACAAAACATTTTAGATGAACATTACTCAGTTCTTCATGGGGCGATTTTCTTATGTGTTCATTTGCATTTAAAATTGGAGTTGAAAATAAGGCTTTTAGAAACTTTTAATTTCTATTTAATTATGAGAATTTAACTTCGGGGTCTCTATCTGATTTAAAAGAATAATTAAAATTAAGTATGGCTGGAGTGATTTTTCACAGTTTTTCTGCCTGTCCTTTAGGACTTAAAGTAATAGTAAATTATTTGTGGCTGGGGGTGATCTATATGTAAATTCTAGTAAGAATGGAATTTTGTTATAGAGAAATTCAGATTATGAAGATGACATTGCTGCCTTGAACGTCAGCAGCTAATAAATGCATTGGTTGTTACCATTACTTCTCCTAATGTCCTCAATTAAAATGATTTAAAATAGTACAATAGATAAGCAAGATCAATTAATTTTATAAGATGATCAAAGGAATGTAGTTCTGCATTGTAAACGCTCTAAATGTGATAATGGCTTTATCAGGCGGGAAAATAATTTGAAGTAGCTTAAACCTTATTCATTTTAGCTCAAGGGGGTTTTATTTGTAGCTAATCAAATGGCCTTTTGTATATGCTAAGGTAGAATTTTCAGATCCTGTGCATTAATTTTACAGGGTAAATTTCAGACATTTTTGAAAGTAGCCAAAAAAAAAAATTCTCAGAGGGCTATGACTACAGGATCCTGTATAATCAAAGAGAACTCAATTATATTGATGTTCCTGAACAGGAATAAGTTGTTTGCATTTGCAGTTTTTAAGAACATTAATTTTAGATTGCTTTGCTGCAGTGGCACTGATTTTATCAAGCTGCATGAAACATCAGCTGGGACACTGTGCCCAGGTTAACTTCTCTGCGACTGACTTTTTGCAGAAACAGTTAATGATATGGAATGTGTCAGGTATTTCATGTTAAGTCTGTAGACTTGGAAATGAAATATCTGGATGGTAGGATAAGAATATACTTGTTGATGACATGTCTAAATTTGGCTTTGAAACCATGGATGAGGGAAGTGTCGTGCTGGTTAAGGTAAGGGGGAGGGAGGTTTGTGATCCTGGGAGATTTCCTCCTTCATTTCTTAATGACCATCTGTTTGCTGTTAGTCAAATCACTTTGTCCCTAGTGTGCCTCATCTTACCCACTTAAAAAAAATTTGACTAAAAAGAAGCACATGAGAGGTGTAAGAAAAATTCAAGTCTATCATCTAAGGCACCAAGAAACACTAGAACATGACAACAGGCAGTATCCATCGTCCTGTTTGGATACTGAGTCTTGCCTTATGGACACTTGCTGAGAAGCTTTGATGGAAATATTTTGGCCACCCTGTCACCTGGGTAATAATAATAATCCTTGATATTCTGTCACCTGTCCAGATTTTATCAAGAGCTGTCAAGCACTGGAACAAAAAAGAAGTAAAACCGTCCGGTGTCCTTTCTGGAGTGTAGAAAGAGAAACAGGAAATGTTGGTTGGGAAGGAGCACGGGTCAGATGGCACAATAAAGGCATTGCATGGGGGGCGAAACAGGGCCAAAGGGAAACAGGACTGAGAATTGAGGGATGGCAGTGTAGGGAAGCAAGGGTATATAGAAAGTATATCCTTAGTACGTGGTGCTAGGAAAGAGGGAGGAGAATGACAGGGCTGGCATGAAGTGAGGAAAGGAAAAGGAGAGCACAGGCTGTGTGAGTCTGCGTGTGAAACCCCTGGCAGGAGGGACTTAAAGATATGTTGACATGGTTGCAGAGGACAGTAGCAATCATTGATTATATATGCATTCTACTATGAAAACAAAAAATGTGTAGTTTTTTTTTAAAATAATACCTTTTTTATCTTAGATTCACTTCTGATTTACAATAGATTTAAAAGAGCTTTATCTAGACAAGTAGAATAATTATATTAAAAGTCAGTAGAGGATTCCACAGAAGAGGGAAGAGCTCTTGCTAGAGGTGAGGACAGAACCAAGAATAAAATCTGTATCTCAAAGTTCAGGACAAGAGGACTGGAAGAAAGTCTGAAAGCCAGAACATGTTGTAATCCCCTCCTCTATTTGTCAAGTTCCACTTGAACCTCAGGTTGGTTTCTTGTGCCCCGCCCCCACCCCCCCCCTCATTGGCAGCTCTTTCAGGGTCTCGCTGCTTTGCTGGTTAACAACCTTTTTCTAATTTCCAATTTCCTGGCATTTCTAATTGCTGATTTGTACTAGGTGCTTTCAATTAAGTGATTCATTTTCCTCCCAAGAGCCTCATTTCTGCTTACCCCTCCCTCTCCACTGGTATTTACAAGCGTTATCCACCCTGCTTTGTTTTGGTAGGCTAACAAAGGTAAACCTTGTTCTTCCCCTCTGACTTTCGCCTCTTTTCTTGATTTTCTTCAGCTGTTTTAGTTGGAGCCTTTCTCTACCAAACAGGAGTGACCAGAGCAGCACTCTGTTGCTGATGAGATTTTGCAGTGCCCTGTACATTGAGATCTGTACTTTGCTATCTCTGTCAGAGGTACCTTTCTCTATGCAGTGTAAAATCGTGTTTGTAATCTAAGAAACTCTTGTGCTCCTTTGTCATTCACCTTGATGTGGTTGACAAGAATGCTTATGCAAGCTATGATGTGCATACACAGCATAAAAGCTTTATAAAACTATGCTCTCAACTTTTTATCATCACAAGTTGTTATGGTGGCTATAAGTGCTTTACAGGGTTATCAAACAAACCTAAAGTGTTATTGGTGCAATGGTTTTCTCTACAATATCACCATAATTTTCCTAAAAATCATAACTCGCAAAATAATTTTGGACAGTGGCTAAAGTGGCAGGAGCTATGCTCTGAGAGTATAGCGAGTATGGAATTGATTTCCAGTGAGGAAAACCTCTGTGGCAGTGCTCTCAGGCTCTCTGTTGAAGTGAGATGTGCTTTAGAATATGTTTTCATGAACTTGCTTATGTTGCCCTCAACCATGGTTAGGTAGGCAGACATCTGCAGTTATAATGGGACTTTTTTTTTTTTTCCATTTCTTCTGGGTGGGGTCTTGCAATATTTCAGCTGAAGCCTCAGCCATAATAGGCAAAGTGCTGGAAGGTCTTTTTATGCCTCTACATGCAATGTTCCAGTTAAAGTAGTCTCAATTTTAACTTTTTCTGGTGCTGCTTCTTAACAAGTAATTAATGGTTTTTACTTGTGTATATATTTCCAGTTTATAATATTTTCCAGTTGTCTCCATGTTTATATGCATGTTCTCTATTCTTTTATTGCTGTTATTGTTTGCTGTTGGAGCAAAACTAGGACCAAGGCAGAAATCTCCCTTGGCTCAAACACAGAGCTAACCTGATACCCGCTATTTTTTTAATCTGCTCTGTACTAACCTTCTATGATTTTAATCTGAACTGTTTCCCTAAGTTGTGTTACAAGGCATTTTCAGAAGTGACTGCTAAAAACTATGCTAAAACCAGAGTATCTGCATCCTGTTTTCCCCAGCATCTAAGAAGCTGGAGATCAGGCGAAGAAAAATTTTTGTGGCCTTGGTTTAAAATAAAGTTATGTATTTGTCTCCTAACAGTGGCCATAAGCAGTTGAGAAGCAAGATGAGCGTGGACATATCTCTAAATATCCCCATACTCTCTAAAGCCTTTCAGCTCAGAGAAGTCCCTGGCTAGACTCATGAGCTTCGTGTGTGACCTCCTCTTCCACCTCCCCCTCCTTCTACTGGAGCAGAAAGTGGATCAGTCCCCATCCTCGCTCTTTACCCACAGTTCGTACAGACCTCTGACAAACCTTTCATCCTTCTTGCTGTGTGTTGTTCCCGTTGTTTTATTTTTAGTTGATGAAACTAATGGTACATATAGTAGTCAACATCTGGTCAAATCTTGACTTTTCTCTCATTTGCTAGTAATTCCTGGTACTTGGTTTTCTTTTGTTGGACTGCTACAGCACACTGGGATGATGTTTTTCTGGATTTAACTATTTTAACACCAGGTTCTCCCCCTTGAGCTGTGCTGGTCAGATTAGTTTCATATTGTTTGCTCTTGAGAAACCAGAACTGGTGGGCTTTTTGTTGTTGTTCTTATTGCTTAGATGTTTGGACCGTGGTTATTCATGTGGTTGTTATAGTATCAGGCCTAGACTGACTGATTTAAAGTTTCCAAATCTTTCTTAAATATAGCTATAAATGTATTTACCTATCCAACATTTAGTGGTTTACACAAAAACCAAAACATTAAACACGCACACTTGATGCACAACATCTGCCTGAGGATGCAGAGAATCAGAAATAGATCCAATATGTGAACTGGTCTTATCAAGTAAGATCAATATCAGGTCCCAAATGTGCGCTCCCTCATTTCTTGAAATGAGAAGGTACCATTTGGCGTGCAGGTCAAAGGAAGGCAGAAATGTGGGGGAAATAAAGATAGAGTATGGGGAAATGGGTAAAGTATGCGTTGTTGCAGCACAGAAAGCATACAAGTCTTGAGGAATGGACTAATTGGGATTTTGCATTTCCAATTTCTTGAAAGAGAAAATTCTTGTTCTTCCTGTTACTCTCCAAGTCATTACTAAAACTATACGCTACTTAAGGGTCACACACAAATACATACATGGGGAAAAGGTGTATCTGCATTTTTAAGCAGATACATGAGGATATATGGTAAATTTAACAATTCAAGAAAGAGTTGTTAATACTAGATTGTCATTAACTTTGCAAGCTTCCTGATAAATTGTCTTGATAACACAGCCCAGCAAGTATTAAAATTTAGATCAAGAGGAGGTATTGTATTGAAATTGTTTGCTTCGTGAGCTTGCATTCAAATGAAGCCCTCTAACACAATGGCCAAATGAAATAAGCTTGGGTCAGTCACACAACTCCAGTATGTGTTTGAGCTGAAATACTGCACTTCATCTGCAGTGTAATTCCATTTATGCTATTACATAATTAAATTGAGACTTGAATCACGCATTTTAAAAGATTATGTGACCATATGCAGCTTGAACAAGGGCCAACTTTTGAAATAGTGCTCTTCTCATGATGTCTTTCTGCTAGTTTTTTGAGGGTTGGGGTTTTTGTTGAGTTGGGGTTTTTTTGGGGGGGTGTCATTGTGTGTTTTGGGGTTTTTTTGTGCTTGTGTGTTTTGTTTTTTTTTTTTTTAAATCAGAACTGAATGTTGCCAACAGTTAATGAACTGATACGATCTAAGCCTGGAGTACTACTTTATATAATTCAAAATCAGCTTTGGGAAAGGAAAGGGGTGGGGTGGGGGGAATCAAACAAAAAACCCCTGTGAAGCCCAAAATGTGTAAAGCATGAAATAATGACGTCTCCACTCATATGGGAATGTAAACTAAAAATGGAATGTGCTTTTATCAAATCATACTCTTAATTAGGTTTTAGCAGAATGCTTTATACTCAAGGTTTTGTTGAATAATTTAATTATGAAACGGTACACCTGATTTTCAAATTAAGCCAAATGATACTGCATGAGATAGAAGCATGAACAACTGACTTTTACATACTTCTGTAAAGACAAGTGTTTTTGAAGAAGAAAAAATAATCCAATAATCCCCACAAACAAAACAACCTCTCCTTTCCCTCCAGCCCCTCATTTTTTTTTTTTTTCTTTCTCTTTCCTTACAAACTTTCTGGAATGGCCATGATAAATTGTGGCATCTGACACATGGGAAGCAAGCCAGGGAAAACTCAGAGCTGGGTGGTGAAGTTAAACTCTTAGCACTACAAATTGTGATAGGGGAATTGTGGCTGATGATGAAAATCCCTTGAATTCAGGTTATTTTTTGCTAATTCACTGTCCTGAGTTCATGAGGTTTCAGTGCTACCTAATTCGAGCCTGACCTCTAGCCTAGCCTGTGTGTTGCTTGTAACTCAAACCCCTGAACTCTACCTGAAACTTGATCAGCTCCAACAGCATCTGCAGACCTTTATCAAAATAAGAATAGAAGTGGTGGTGTTTACGAAGCTTTTGAGGCAGACTCGGTGAGGAGCTAGTAGCACATCACCCCATAATAATATGCTAACAGAAGTCAGTGTTGCTGGGCAAGTAAGGTGTATTAGATTTTGTTCTGTTTTGTTGTGGTTTGGTTTGGTTGTTTGGGGTTTTTTTGGCCGGAGGATACTTTCAACCAGGTGTGTCTGTATTCCCAGGCATGTTCAGGTAGCACTGGAGTTTATAATGCTCTAATATAACCAAATATATGCCCAAAATCATGGGGCACAATCAGGGTAGAACAGGTGATACCACAGCTGCTGTGAGCAAGTAATCTTGCTTTGGATTTCCAGTACTGCTGGAATACAAAGCGCATTGGTCACTTTAACAATTTGCAACTTGATGGATATAAAAATGAAAGTTTTAATGAAGGAAGCTTCTATTCTGCATTTCATTTTTGCTATAAATATTACTCGAAGTTTGCACAGATTCATACAATAGCATTTGACCAGATCCGGAGAAGGTTAGGAGAGAAGACTTTGTGCTGGGGGGTGGAGGACGTTGGAAAGAATAATCTTTTTTTGTGAGGCTGCTTATTTCTGACCCTGTAACGTCACAGTGAACTCAGTCACAGGTATGGGAGCATCTTATTAATTTCTCATGTCCTGCATATGTATCCTGTACACTTTGACCAATTGTGTCATTCCACATTCCAGGATGCTTTCTTATCTTATGTGGAAATGCATCACTAGTTGGGGGGTGTATGCCTAATTTAAATATTTTAATGTTTCTTGGAATTAAAAGTAATGCATAAGCAAAACAGTACAGAGTTATTGCATTTTTAATTTCAAGAAACAGGATTGTTACCAGTAATCTGCATGTTGGTGAGAGGGAAAGGCTCCTCTGTTCAGAGAAATCTTGGATTTGAATGTGGCCTTAGCTGAACTGTACAAAAATATGGTTCCTCTACTTATTGCCTGTAATGCTGCTTCGTTTAATGGCCCTCACGTTGCGTTTCTAGGATTCATCTCAAACACAGGCACAGCTCTGCAGATTGCACTATCCCAGCTAGCCAGGTAACGTTTGCCATTATCATCATGAAACTCCTCTAAGGAAGGGACCGACTCTTCCCATGGGTGCCCTGCAATCCCAGCTGGGGAATAAAATGACCTGGTGGCCACGTAGTGTGACGTGGGAGCGTGTGCGAGGGGACCAGGAGCCTCAGGTGTGGTGTGCTCTGCTCTCATACCCACATTAGGGACAGCAAACTGGAGAGACATGTCCTGGGCTCTTTCTACATAACTATGTGCTTCACCGCGGTACACATTGAAGGAATTAAACCTCTTTTGTACTTGCTTCAATCAATGGGGAAAACCAGGCGTGACTTCAGGAAGGGGACAGGGTCTAACCTTGGGGTGACTGACTCACCCTCTCAGTCTGTGCCTCTCGTGCTCCTTGATGTCCAGGAGAGCTGCCCTGATGAATCACCACGGCTCCATGCCTATGGCTGGGATGTTTCCAGGATGGTCAAGGATGTTTGAGTTGGAGGCAGAAGGTCAAACACGCCTTTCCTTGTCCTTGGTTTAATGCATGACCTCATTTCTTGGTAGAGTCATTTTGTCATGCATCAATTTCTTGATCTGGTTTTATTAATTTAGAGCTCTAGGAGAAGACCTCTACTTCTTTTGTAGCAAAATATTCACCCACCTAGGGAAAACTAAGCGTGGCCGGTATATCAGCCTCAGGAAACCTGTGGTGATATAGGGGATGGTTTCATGTGAGTGGCAAAGTTTTCCTTAAAAAAAGCAGCTGTAAATTCCTGTTTGCTAGAGGTCTGCTGGTGAACTTGTTTACTTTTAGAATGAAAAACGCCTTTGAAAAGCATTGAATAGTATGAGTATCAGTCTTAGGTCTTAACATCTGGAGACTTTGGGGCTATTATTCTTCTTCTCCATTTTAGCTTGTACATTTTACTTTGGTGGTGTTGGTTGAAAAATATTTTATCCTTGATTTGCTAAAGTCTGCATTTGCAAGTACTAAGAAATAACTTCCCCACCTCCTGCTTCCATTTGAGTGAATGTTAGAAATGCAGAAAGGCACTTAAAAAACATTTCACGTGCTTGGTATCCCAATCCACGGATGGCAGTGGGGTGTGCACAAGAGTAGAAGATATTATTGCAAGGCTGGGGTCTCCTCCCAGCTTCCACTGGAACTTTAGCTTCTTTTCTGATTTTTATATGGATTTCTTTCTGTGATATAATGATTTCACCAAATTTAGATGATTAGATGATTGTTATTACTGCTTGCAGCTTAAAACTTTTTAAAAAAGGGGGTTTTTAAGTGGCTACAGATTTTGATGAGCCATTCTGTACAGTGCAGGAGGAATGATATATTCATGAATAAAACAGGACAGAAAATCACTGTAAATTGGAATATGTTTGGTGTAGTTATATATTATGTCTTACTACAGGGAAAGTAAGAAGCCTTCATTGTTATGGCTGCAGTGAGTCTTAATTTACTTTTACATACAGGCAAAAAGCTTTATTCTACTAAGTGTACAGACAAGATGAATTGTTTGAATTCTAGGACTTCAAATTAGCATCACCTATTGATTATCATGCTGTTTTCCAGAGTGCTGATACTCTCTAAACTGGGGATCAGGCTGGTACTGCAGATGAGGCAATAGCACGGGCTGAATTCACAGCTCCCAGGTTTTCCTGCAGGTCTTTCATTAGAGCGCACAAAACTTCTACCCTCGGCAGAGAAGGCAAATGCTAAGGTAGTTGAAGTTTAATCCTTCATTTTTTTTCCTAAAAAGGCACATCCCTAATAAATCAAAATTCAGTACTATGCTTGCTATGGATAATACAAACCTGTATTTATTTTTAATTCACTTGTCCTTTCTGAGTGGTATTGGTCAAAGAAAGTCTCCTAACTTAAAATGTTTTAGTTATTCCTAGAATGCTACCCTGTTTTGGTTCAGCTGTTGGTTTGTATCTTGTTTCTGCTTAATCTGGAACAACATTTTAAAAAAATCAAAGTCCAATTACATTTTCAGTAATCTTTTTCAAGGTTGCTCTTGTGTGTACGTAACTGTATTAACCATCTTATAAACTGGTGCAGCTGAGTCATACTCTAGGTTATTCCAAAAGTTTCATAGCTGCATTTTCAACATTTTTGCAATCCCCTTAAATACAGAAAACCACTCCATTTCCCCAAGCTTTGGTTGGGCTAGTTAGATTTCAGAGGTATATCTAGTCATTATTGGTCTTTAAATACAGTCATCATCATAAACGCCCCTCTGTTTCCGTTTACTCTGCAGAGGTCAAAAGATGAGGTTGGTTTATGAGCTTATTCTGCCATGTGTCACTATCGGCAGCACAATAGAACAGCAGGATGGAGAGGCAGCTCTCACCTCTCCATTTATTACTCTTGTCAACTTGGAAAGGATTTTTTACCTTGTGAAAGGCCCATCAGCAATGAATCAGTGAAGTGAAGACGACAGTTGATTTGTGAATTCAGATTATATAAAGTGACTAGGCTTCAGTGGACTGTGTAGATAAAGCAACTGTCATGATAAGGTGGCATGTGCAATTCCACAAAACCAAATTTATTGCACATTTGAGGAAATCATCCTATTTTAAAATGCCATAAATTTGAAATTGAATATAAGTTATACCCTTGAATTTTGATTTATATTTTGAATATTTTTAATATGATGCTAAGTAGCATAAATTCAGTGCTAGGAGTTTATGCATTCCTTTTTTAAGGGTCATTTTGACTTTTCTTCTGAATATGTTATCACACTCTTGATATTTTATTCCAAGCAGAAAAATAATTTTATTTGATTTTTAAACTTAATAAACATCAGCAAGGATCAAACTATGATGGCTAGAATAAGACAGGCAAAGTTTATGGAGAACGGAGGGAGACCACATTTTTCCTCCTACGCACATGCACAAACACACACACTTATTAGTAGCAAATGCTGTGTTTGTTGTCAATATGTATTTCCAGATCATTAGCGATATAAATGCCTCTCAGGTGTTTAATAGAGGAAAGTGAATAATTTCAGGGCCTCACAGCACTCATTCGTTTGACCTTTTCTGTAGTGTCGATCCTTAACACTCCTAAGGCTTGGCTTTGCTTACAATTGCAGATTCCTTCAGCACTCCCACTCTAAACTCTGTTGGGATTTGGGAGTGGCATCTCAGGCTCCGCATCATGAGACTTTCCAGCGGTGTTGCAAAATCAGAGGTTCTGTAGAACAATGTTTTGTTTGGGGTGGAACGTACATATGGACCCACGTAGTCTGATGCCACTTAAAGGAGAAAAGGTCCTGGCACAAGACATAAGAAAATATTGTGAATAACCGCCCTCTTCTCGGTGGATATACAAAGTACTGTGGAATATCCATTACCCGTTTTAAGAGCTGCCAAATGCTATAGGATCAGGCAAGGAATAAGCAGTCTTTTCAAAATATTTCATGACAGCTTTACATTAAAAAGAGTTTTAGGTTAAGAACATAACACCTGCTGGACTGGATCAGATTTGGATGGTCTCTCTAACACTGGTCTGCACCAGATGCTTACAGAAAGGAGCAAAGAAACCTGTAATGGACAGCTATGGAAAAAGTGTCAATTGGGGGATTTTCTCCCTAAATCAATGCATCTAGCATTGGCTTATGCCCTCAGATCTGAGTTTTAGTATCACTTAAAAATGTCTTTTTCCTTTCTGGTATAACTGTGGATGTTCTTACTATTCACATAAATGTCTAAGCCTTTTTGAATCCCGCTAAGCTCTTGGCTTTTTAATATCTTGTGACAATGAGTTCCACATGTAAATTTGGTAGTATATAAAAAATACATTTCAGTATAGATTTGCTGCCTTTAATTTCACTGGGCACTTTTTTCAAAGGTTGGAGCTTTTAAAAAAACCAAACCTTCAGAAGGCGCACACAGCTCCAATAATGACTTTAATATGTTTCATTATTTATTTTTCTTCTTGCTTTAAAGTCACGAAACAAGGAAGTTCACAGGGTCTACAGACCATCTTAAGACAGACCCTTATTCTCTTACAACACATCTGGGCCTATAATGTCACTTCAGAGAGACGCCTCCTCTCATATCCCAGTCCTGCAGAGTTTAGCAGAGAGTTTCTGCCTTAGCTCTGCCTGTTTTGTTGATTATTAAATTTTAGGTTTCAGCCTGGACTTTAGAAAGCAGTGTACTTCAAAGAATTGTTAGTTTGCATAAGCGTCCACATGTTTGGACACGTACCAAACACATGGATTTCTCTGAATCACCTCTGCCCATAAAATGAGATGGACATCTTGAGCAATCAGATTTTTCCTGTGATATTCTTAATATCAGCAAGTTATAATCTTTAAGTAAATGTGAACCAAGATTAGTTTAAGAGCGGGTAGTGTTTACCTGACAGCTTATTTGAAAGAGGGTTTTATTTAATTGCTAGATTGGCCTCTTACAGGTTAACTACGTCTGTACTGGCAAGGATACAACTTGTCATATTTTATTTTTGTATCATTTGGATGCCGAACTGATGCATGTGAATCTGAAAATGAGTCCTTTGGACAGAACTTCTTGGGAACTATTGTGGCCAGAAATCCCTCCTGGCATGTGCCAGGTCAACATTTCCTAAGTATGTTCTAGGCAGAGCCGGGCCCTCTGATGTGGTGCAGGCTCCTGACCTTTCAAACACGGCACTGCTCCCACAGGTTTCCAGGCTCCAGATGGCAATAAAACCTGGGGTAAAATTCTACCTCTGTAGTTTAACAGGAACATTTAAACCACTGACTGATTTCTCCACGGTACCTATGAAAGCATTTACAAAAAGACCGCAGTGCTCAAAAGTCTCTGTTGCTTGCAGCCCTCTTTCTTGTGGGGTATCACCAGCTGACAGAGATCTGATTCATCTGCTGTGGTTGGTGTTTTGGTTGTATTTGTGCCCAGGATGGATGCTCCTTTCATCATCCCTATGCTCCAACCGTGTAACTGCACACGCTGGAGAACTGCAGCACAGGAACAGAAATATGGGTCAGGAGACTGATCCAGAAAGAAGCTTCAAACGCTAGAACAGTAGCCCTGATAACCCACAGGACTATGAGTTTTCTGTTACTTAGAGGAAAGGACACAATTTTACTGGAAAGGAGGAATGAAGAATGGGTTAGCATCCCTAATATAAGAGCCAGGAGTTTCAGGTTATCTGAAAACAACAAATCCATACATCAGATCAGCCTGAATTTTGTTGCTTGGGTTGCTTCCATTTGCTGGGCTGTACGTAGTACTGGAGAGGCTGTTTATCATTTGCATGGTTTAGCAAAGCAAAAAGTATGAGATTAATAGAGATCTTTGAAGAATTTGGAAATCTACAAAGCAGGTCATGCCTTTTATTAGTTTTCACTGTTTTTAAACTAAAGGGTACTTGGGGGAGAGAGGGAAGGTGGAGAAGACTAGCCTGCTTTGGAAATCTAATCTATAAACTCACCCTTAAAACTCCAAGCATGCAAGAGTACCAGTTCCGCAAAGAGCATCCTGCCATGTTTATTATTTGTGTCTGTAGCACTTGGGTTTTCTCGGACCAAAACTCTACTGTAACAGCACCGTTTGCTGTACGAGGGACCACAAAGCTACTCCTTGCCCCCAGAGGTTTACAGCTGGAAGCGCACAGAGGCAGCGTGGGGAGGCAAAGAAAATGCAATGGTGTTGGTCCAGCTAAAAAGCTGGAAAGTAATTTTTCTCTTCCTGTTGGCATTTTGACAAATCACTTCACAAAAATCTTTGTTTCTTCAAACAAAGCGTGTCTTTTTTTATTCTTTCCTTTAAATCTCGTCTTGTGTTAGAACAGCTCTTCAGCTGAAACGCGGTCCTGTGCTGGAGAGGATAGATAGGGCAGCAGGCTGGATGTTGCCACTAGAATGTAGGTAAATGAGAAAACACTTGTGCTTCTCTTCTTAGGGGCTGGCAGCTTTGAAAACTAGCTTTCATGTGAATATCAGAAACTTTATTGCCTTGACTTGGGTGACCTCATCTACTAGAATGAAGTCATTCATCGAGCCAAGAAAGACAAACCTTCGTTCCAGAGAATTAATCAAGTCCATCGAGTGTTCTGCTTACATCTTATCTCCAGCCAGTGAGAGAGCAAGCAGTTAAAAACTTGACAGCCACCAGATAGCCTCCTGTTCTTCGTGTTATGCTAACATCAAAAAGGAGCAGAGAGGCTTCCAAAAGCTCAAACTTGCTACTGGATAAGCACAGCTTGACATAATTTCTGACTTGGGGATTACATTGTTTCAAATCAAGGTATTTCTTCGAGAACAAAAACATGGCATTCCAGTGAACTTTAGCTTTTTTAAAAAAAAAACTATTAACTCTGCCAGATAGGAATGCTGAGCACATAATTGCTCACCCTGCCTTTTCATCCCAAGCTATCGCAGAACCCATAAACATTCCAATTAGGCAGCCAATTAAAATGAGAAAGAGCCCTCCTGAATTATACAGCAGTTGGAGGCTGTTCTGCCTTTCTAGTTGTCAGCCAGTGAAAGGTTTTTATTGCATTTGAACTGAAGGAGGTGAAAGAATTAAGTGAAACAGTGATGTTTGAAAGGCCCATGTGAAGGGGCAGAGCAGTGATAATAGTTCTCAGCACTAGTGACAGGGAGCCATTAGTAAGCTATGAAAAGCTTTGTTATGCTAAGAGGTGGACATTATAAAAGGTAGAAGAAAGCAGTTACTTATAAATACAAAACCCCCTTAATTTTGTTATTTTATTACTTGTTATGGCAGGGGCTATAATTTGAAAATCTGCTTATTTCATGCAGTGTGGGGTTTATTTTTGTTACTTTGGGTTGTGTTTTGTTTTTTTTTTCTTAAGGAGTTATTTTTCATCTAAACTAATGCTGACCATCCTATTTTCAAAGTGTCTGGTGTGGATTTTTTTCAGAGTAAATTATTTTCTGCCAAAATGTCATCCATTAAGATACCAGACAGCAGTCGTACAACACAGAGATGCAAAGGGAAAAGCTAAATGTTTTGGATGCTGGACTGAAAACACGTCACTTTGTAAAGGTGTATAGCATAAAACTTTCCCTTTCTTAGTCTCTATAAGGAGGCGTGGAATCTTACTAGTTCTGTTTATGCACCATAAAAGCCGTCCTTGCTGTGCTGGGTTTATGCCCTTGATCGCACTGTTCTTGACCTTTGGGAGATGGCTAAAGCATCATACATAAAGTTTCATACATCCTAAATTACTGGTGTGAATTTACCAGCAAACATCTTTTCTGAGGCACACCCCACACCAAAGCAGAGGGAGAGGTCTGTTTTTCCTAATACCACCTCACTGTATCGGTTTCCCTTCTGCACCTGTTAAATGCGTTTGGCAAGAAGTCACTCCATTAGCAGGACAATCGTGGCTGTATAATGAGGAATTGAGCGAAGGGGGGTGGGGGGTGGTAGTACACGGGTTGTTTCTTCCTCTGCCTCAGACATGTCTGAACAAAACTGTGCTCGACTGAGTAATTTGTATTTTCCTTAGGGCAGGAACAACTTATTCCATATTCTTCTGGGCCTGGATGTTCTTCTGTAGCTTAGCCTGAAATAGTATCACAGAATCATAGGATGGTTTGGGCTGGAAGGGACCTTAAAGATCACCTAGTTCCAACCCTCTGCCATGCCCAGGGACACCTCCCACTAGACCAGGTTGCTCCAAGCCCCATCCAGCCTGGGGATAGGGTCATCCACAGTTTCTCTGGGCAACCTGTTCCAGTGTCTCATCCCCTTCACCGTAAAGAATTTTTTTTTAATATCTAATCTAAATCCTGCCCTCTTTCAACTTAAAGCCATTCCCCCTTGTTCTATTGCCACATGCCCTTGCAAAAAGCCCCTTTCCAGCTTCCTTGTTTGGCTTCTTTACATACTGGAAGTGCTCCAGCGTCTCCCTGGAACCTTTTCTTCTTCAGGCTGAACCACCCCAACCCTCCCAGTCTGTCTTCATAGGAGGGGTGCTCCAGCCCTCTGAGCATCTTCGTGGCTTCCTCTGGGCTCGCTCCAACGGCTCCATGTCCTCCTTAAGTTGGGGGTCCCAGAGCTGAATGCAGTGTTTCTGCCGGGGTCTCCCCTAAAGATGGCTATGTAGTGGAGGGCGATGGCAATTGATAGCACAATTTTCTTTTCCTTTTTAGTGTGGAGTGGTTTCAATGTCGTATGGTTAGTTTTTCAGTCGTTTCATCTCTCTGACCCCTCTTCATCTCCTCTCTTATCCACAATGCTTTCTGTCTCATCTTCTGTTCCTTCTTGCATGCCTGCCTGTCCCTTGCTTCTGTTTTCCCTATGTTTAATGTTTCTTCCATTAGCACTTCAGCCATTGTCTGCATAAGGGACCCGGTACTGCAGCTCCTGCCAAGTCAGAGGGGGATCTTGGCCCCAGGGTGGAAGGATGCTGCCCATGTTCGGATATGCCTTGCTGGAGAGAGGTAAATAGCAGCAAGGACATCAAAGATGGAGACTGGGTAGGCACTAGAGCCATGAAACTATGGAATGCATATATCCTACAGCTCTTGCATATGCAGAATATATTATTTTTCAGAAATATATTTCCTGCTGGCTTGGGAAATATGACCTTTTTCTTACAGAGATAGTTTTACATGTTGAAAGACCATAAAAAGCAGGAGTCATTCTTTAGATAACATGTCCTAAAGCTTACATGTAAGTGCTTTCCCACTTGGATTTGTGCATGCATCTCATCTAAACAGGGCACAAGGAAGCTGGATGATGTTTGGTAGTATCTGTGGTGCAGAAGGTCAGGCTAGGTCTAACAATCACTTATGGCACATGCATCTGTGGAAGACATTTAGTTTGCGTATTAAAACATGGCAGCGTTCATTTCCTTTTGTGTTTTTGTTTGTTTGTTTTTTGCCAAGTTACCATGTGTGTGACAGTATGTCTGGGATGATGGCTGGGCTTTGCAAAACTTGTACATGTTACTATCTGAGGAAGCAAGATGGATTTTCCTGTAAGAAGCAGTGAAGATGGGCTAGTTTGGGTTGTTTCTAATAGAAGCTTTTCAGGAAAATCTCACCTTTGTGTAGGAATAGCACAAAATTATTTTTAGTGGGTAGAAGGTACTCAAATATGAACTGACAGCATCTCTTGGGTTAGAAAAGGAGTGTACCTCAGCAGGACCCAGACCAAATGATGTTTTCTAGCCAGAGATTATCAAGATGACTGCCACCGGACATTGTACACACACAAGGACCAACTTCACAGCCATCAGCAGTTACCTAAAAGAGACCATGGTAGAAACTACCCAGATCTGTCCTTATGTCTGGAGACAGTGACAGCTAGGAAATTATATTGTTAGTTTCAGGATGTAAAATAAGTCTGACTCAAGAAAAATACAATGTTTTTTCACTAGGTGGGAAACGTAGTACAGAAATTAAGCTGGTGACTAGTAGTTATAGCTGAAGCTGCAGACAACAGGACAAATCCGGCCTGAGTCAGATATCACTGCATAATAAATTGACTGTATAAAGTTGACGTGAACTTCTGATGTGTTGTTAAACCAGGATATTCCTGGCAGCATTCAGATACTGCTGCTAGAAATGGACAAGCGGGAGAAGAATTCTACTGGGAAAACTGGCCAGATTGGTAACCTGGAAAGTAGTTGTGAATTAAGGAAAAGGGGGAGAGAAAAATAAAAACAGAAGAAAAAGTGACCATACAATAATCATGCCAAAGACCAAGGCTGTGTAAGACTGAGGTTGCCCATATCAAATGAGGACCACCATTTCACTGGCTCCTGTTTCACCAGTGAATAGAATGTGAACAGAAAAATGAATAGTGCTGAGCAGAAGTTTCTCCCAATGGTAAATCAGATGTAGGAACTGCACCAGAAAAGCTAGGTTTTCAGAGCTTCCCACACAGGCAGAGAGCAGGACTTGTAAAGTGACTGTGGCATTTGTTAAACTGATTTTTCTAAAAATTGTAAAAAAGGTTAATGAGTATTTCTAGAATGCAAGGAAAGGAAGCATTTGAGGTGCTGCTTTTTAAGTATTGAGTTATTTACAGTGATGTGCTTAGAGATATGCTTCTACCCCATGCTGCACTTACCTCAGGTCATGTTCCTCAGAGTAGCTTCCATGTCAGATTCCCCAGTACACAGGGAGAAATGAAGGAGAAATTAATTTGTGTGCTGAAGGGGGACCTGACTGAGCCATGTGCAGCACCTTGAGCATGACCTGTACCCAGCCTGAGAGCTGATGACATTCTCATATGCATAGAGGACACAGGGCCTATGAAATATGGAAGGAAATTTTAGTGGGTGAGCAAAAGATCCTAAAACTCTCGTAAAAATGGTGCTCACTTGCCAGACCTAAGAGTGCTGGTCTGGTGATCTCAAGGGGAAGGGCAGGGCAGGGTTGCCAGTAAAGGAGAGGGGAACCGAGATTACTAACCAGAAGTGCCAGATTATTGAGGTCCTCAACACTCATCATCTGTATTGGCAAGATACTGCTGATCAAGGTGCATAGAATGAAGTTAATCCCTGACTGTGTCAGCTAGTGTATTAATTGCAGTGTCCCAGTAAGCAAATACTACAGTATCTTCGTTGTTGTATCCTAACTACAAACTCCATGAATTTTGTGTTCCAGCCGTGAACAGCAAAATGCCTCTGCACAGCTCTCCCAGGGCGATGAATGTTGCTTGTGCAATTTGCTCTAGGAGATTTAAGGCTCTTGATTTTTTTTTTTTTTTTTTTTTTTTTGCTGATCGGCTTGTGATTTATATACAGAGCTTTAAAGCTCTACTGTAACAGAAACTGTGCTACAATAGAATCACAGAATTGTTTAGGCTGGAGAAGACCTCTAAGATAGAGTCCAACCATTAACCCAGCACTGCCAAATCCACCTCTAAACCTTGTCCCTAAGTGCCACATCTACATGTCTTTTAAATGTCTCCAGGGTATTTAAATAAGCGTGATGTGGGCATGCTGCATACATGTGGTCTTTAAGCAGAAAAGTATGTGAAGGGTAATTTCATTTTTCTGATTTTTGGACAAAAATGTTCAAATCTATTTTAATAGTCAATTGCATCCATGTTTCAATTTGCATTGTTTCTGTAATTAATTTTTAATGGTAGGAAACATAAAAAAATCATCAGTATTTTGTCTATTTAGTCTTGCTTGTTTCTTAAGCCTCTAAATTTACTGCAGAGATAATGGGAAGAAGGGATGACATCATGCATATACAGCTGCCTTTTTAAGTGCCAGGGCCAGAGGAACCACTTATAGTAATTAGGAAATCCTTAAACAAGTGTTTGTGAAGTATTGGCTAACCCTCACTGTTTGCTTTTTTTCTGGCACCACACTAGAAAGGTTTGACCTTGAATAATTATCTACTCACTGACTTTCTATCCTTTCCAGTTACTGGAGCACACAGGCTACTGGCTGATTGCTTTATTGTGGTGTGATATTTTCCACATTTTAAAATATAAATAAAATGGCCACGCTCCCTCTTAGTCAAGCAAGAAGGTGACTGAAGTACTGTACTGAGCAGGCCCTAAGGAGTATTTCAGAAGGATCAAAGATAAATTGAGTAATATTTGATTAGCCTGCTATAAAATACTTAAATTGTGTAAATTACCAGTCTTTTCACATGCTGTTCTTCAAAACTTCTTTCCATTCATTTTAACTCTTTCCATCTTGTAATTAAGCATCTTCCTACAGTATATTTAGATATAGATCTTACTTTAATTATCATCACCCACTCTTTAATGTTTTCAATTCTAGACCTAGGAAAAATTGAATATCTGAAAGACAGTTGTGAGACACTTCTGAATACTCTGTTCAACTGACTAAAAATCAAGGTCTTCTAAAACTAGAGGATGAAGTGTTAAATATAGCATCTTTTGTCTGATCCAGTCAAGTTTCAAACTTGTCATTTACACATTTTAAATTCATCTCCTTATTCAGCCTGCATAGCATTCAGACTTTGGACCACTGGATGCAGAAAACCTTGTTCACTAGTGCAGTGAGCCACTACACCAATTGGTCAAAGTCATTCTTCTCAGAATTATATTAACTCACATAAGAGGATACTTCTTTTTATCAGAAACGTTATCATATTTTTCTGTGTGATGCAAAAATACATTTGAACATAGGTAAAGAGAAAAATTCAAATCAAAACAAAAAATTCCAGACTGAAAAAAAATTAATCAGGGTGTGAGTATTTCTTTCCAATGAATTGCATTCGTATTCTCTCTTCACTGTATGCTAATTTTTAGGCTAAAATCTATGGTGATATCCTTGTATAAAAGAATACATTATTATTTTTCTGAGAAATTTAACTTTAAAATAAACCTTTGCTTTCTTTCTGACTTGTTTTTAATTGGCATTCTACCTCCCATACGACTGAATTAATTCATACAGTTGTCATTATTTTTTTTTTTAAAAAAAAAAAAAAAACAACCCAACTTATCTTTTAGCCAAATTAAACTGTGTCATATTTGGTATCTTTAAAGGTCTTTCATCTAGTCTATTATATCTAAGAAGCA
Source organism: Falco naumanni (assembly GCF_017639655.2). Taxonomy (NCBI): domain Eukaryota; kingdom Metazoa; phylum Chordata; class Aves; order Falconiformes; family Falconidae; genus Falco; species Falco naumanni. Next base: position 18,669,531 of record NC_054068.1, on the reverse strand, counting down.
GCACCACTGTCAAAAAAATCAACTAATTAAGAATGCAATGCTGAGACATCACCTTAGAGGCAATGTCTTTTAGGAACAATGCTGCCAACAGAAGGGTCAAGGAACATGACACCAGCTGCTGTCTGCGTGCTGGTACACTCGCAGCCCTGCTCGCTTCTCGTTCCTGTTCCACATCCCGTGCAGCAACGGCATGGCCTTTGTAAACATCAGTAAGATTAACACTCAAGAGTTTAGGTTTCTAAACCACTAATTTCAACTCCTGGAGCTGAGGCTAAATTTGTGAGACATTGTTGCAAGTCTTCTATGCGCAATTCTGTGTGACAGCTATGTATTAGTGAGAAAATGAAGTGGCATATATACTGCGAGGTTCCTAAGGAGTATCACAGTAAGTTCTGAAGAGCTGCTGGTACGTTTCCTTGTCTAATCTGATTACTCAGTCCACTGGAAGGTGAGCTTGAATTGCTCTGAATTATACTTTGTCAAATCTCAAGACTGACAAAGTGAATCTGACTTACATATGAAAAATGGATAAACCCGTGCTTTATTCCTAATGGCAGTCTTTCTCCAGAGATGATTGTAAATTCTGCTTAGAACACTTGCAACATAGCTGAAAACAGTTTTTAAAACGTTAAACTGTTTAAAATAGAACCAGTTGTGTCGGGGAAAAAAAATATCTTTCCTCTTCAAAGAACGAGAAAAACTGTGTTTAACAGAAGTTTAGTTAAAGGAAATCTTTGTGGTGTGATCTGAAACTGGCTAAACTTGGGGCGATAGCTTGCCAGGGAGGAGGCAGCGTTGGGGCAGATGGTGCTGCGGTGTGGAGACCTGCTGGTGGACGTGGCAGAGAAGTTAAAAAAACCCTCTCCTGCTGTTTGGGGTGATGGTGTAATAGACAAAGTGAAAGTTCTTAAGCATGAAACCTTAAACTGAGGTTTCCATATTCTCTGTATGGCCTCCTAAGTGAAACTTGCTTAGTTTTAAAGGTCCCTGAGCTGCTGGATCTGTGGGGACTTCTGTGCACTTGCTGTAATTTTTAAAATAAACCCTTTAGTAGATGGTATCTGTTTTTCCTGCTGTTTCTGCTTAATATATTAGAGACTTGATTTTTAGAATTTTGTAATTCTGAGGTTTATTTTTTTGCACAAGAGTAACCTTAGCAAGCAGTATCCAGCTTGGGATTTTATAAAGAGTACAACACCCATGCACGAACACCAAGCAGATCATTCTTCCAGCACGTAATAGTTTAATTACAAAATAAAGATTAGTTCAATTAAAATTGAAGTCAATCTATTTCTGGGCTTAAAATTACTATTTCATAATGTATATCACAATGCATAACAGCTTGGGACAGGAAATGACTAATGCTTTATGCAATTTAATTTATATCAGTGGAAGCTTAACCTTGATGCCTTGGCCGTATTTCAACTGGAGTTAACACCCTTATTTATATGAAATTGCTGTGAGATGTTCAACAACACGAAGTGGCCAGAGCCGTTGTTTTAAAACTCATCCCAAAGACTGCCTATGCAGCACACCCCCGGAGAGCTGGGACACTGAGTCACGGCTGCTGCAACACCAAGGCACTGAGTCATCAGCTCTGCTCACCCAGGCGGTTCGGTTGTTCCTGGTCAGACCCCCTCCAAACAGCATTACAGCTCTTCACATCTTATCCTGAGGATCTAATGACCTCCGGCAGGAATGAGAACAACTTCCTTCCTCAGCCTCTTGCCCTGTCTCCTGGGTTTGAGGACCTTTTGGAGGTGCTGGGAGGTGGGACTCGGTACTTTGCAGTTTTAGCCCTAAATGTTGTCTCTCCACCAGGAAAGATTCCTGGAGGCAGGAGGCATTGTCTCCTGCTCCCTCCTACAGCGGGAGAGCTTGTGATACCCCTTCCAGTTGTCTGGAAGTAGAGAAAAGCAAAATTGCCGTTTGGACAGTTTTTTGATGCAGGTTCAGGAATCTGACTCAACGTTAAAGAGGCTTGACTGTTTGCCAGAATACTAACATAGGTAATTGGAAGTGCTCCTAAGTGGCTTTAAAGTACAAATATTTTTAATTACTCATTGTAAAGATATAATGTACCGAAGGTAAGTGGCATAGAAACAGGAGGTTGTGGCATAGAATCTCAGGCTCTTTAAAAATACAGAGGTTTTAATAATGGTTGTTGTTGTGGGGTCCTCTGTGCCCAGAGCAAGTCCATCCTGGCAAGCAGCAGTAATGCTCAGACCTCTCTGGGTCCATCACCATTTAGATACTGAGAAAAACAAGTTGTTCTCCAGATTGTTTTGTTTTGGTTATTTTTGTGTCTTTCCTACATAAGTTCCTGAAGAAATCAGTGTTTTAGATCAATCAGTCATTGTTTCAGCAACTAGCAGGGATGCCTCCCGCCATCTCCCTGATCCGTTGAGGGCAGACAGGTGCTCAGTCATGGGTGCCAATGTGATGGCAGAGGGTGCTCGGGGCTGGAATGGTTTCCTTTGAGATGTGGGTTAAATCCATTGATACAATTTCCTATGGCCACTAGGCTCTGCCATTCTAGGGTATCGGTTTGTATTACTGTGCTGAGTTTACGCCTTTGCTAGTTTCAGTCTTGCTTTGTTTCTTCAGAAAAGGAAAGAGTACATAAGAAGAGGAAATTAAAATTAATTGTACTAGAATAATAGACTAAAATGTAGCTTATGATTTGTGTTATCGCTAGATACTTAGATATTATCTGTACATGTTTAAATATTACAGCGCGTCTCTGAAACTTCCAGCCTCAAACATTCTCACACTTGCAACGAAATGTTGTTGTGCTGAATTTTTCAGCTTATTACGCAGTTGTGTTCATCTTATTCTGGGGTTATTTAGCCATATGCATTCGTGCGCATGCACACACGCACCTCTCCCATAGCGTGTGGAAAGAGCAAATTGCTCCTTTTTATGGATGATCGGATGCTGGATATTCGAGGTCTGGATTTCTCTGTCATCCAGCTGTGTGTGCTTTTAAATTGCTTTGTGCAGCTCCAGCAAAGTGATCCTGGGGTGGACTTGAGGCTGAACTTGATGGCTTTGACTTGCTGACAGCACCTGGCACTGTCTCTCCCTCCACCCGCACCCTGTAAGGAGGAGGATGCGTGTTGGGGTGTGGGGGGACTCTGACTGCAAATTGCTGAGCCCTGTGCCAAGAGCCACTGTAACCTGCCATAAATTACAACATCCCTGAAATTACTCTAATTTGTGCCATGGTGTATCAGCTACCTAAAAGCTCTGTGCATCCCCAGCCCGCCTCCCTCCCACCTCCTGGCACCCTGGGCTCTGCTTTGGTTGCAGACAGTGGATCCACCTTCCTACAGCCATGTCTTCTACAGACCATCCCCTTCCTGCTGCTGCTTTCTCTGCGCGTCTTCAGCAGGTGTAGCAGAAGTTGCTGGTTAAGTTGCATTTTTACAAGGCAGGTGTAAAGTTCAGGCTGCATGTTAAGGTTGCCCATCCATCTTTTCATAAACAACCCCAAATCCTTTGAAACTAGGGTGCCAGACATGATCCCTCAAATGTCCTTTCCCTTCGCTACCACCTTTGGGGTGCTGTGGTATTTGAGGGCCCCAAGGCCAAGGCGGGTGGGGGCCAGGCAGCCCTGCCTGCCCCAGGTTCTGGGGAGAGCTTCTGGCCATCCAGGAGGACACTGGACCTATCCAGGTGGCCCTGCAGCAAGGGACCTGCTGGCCCAGGGCTGGAACTGATTTCTGGCTTTGTTTAGTTTTGCCAGCATGGGAGATGAGAGGTTTTTCTCTTATTAGAGAGTTATGGTTGGTTGGTTAGGTTTTTCGTTTGGTTTTTTTTTTCCCCATTTGTATAAAACCTGACATTAGAGAGCAAGTGGCTTTTGGTGGCTCTTCTGCTGTTTGCCCTATGAGCCCTCAAGCCAGTCCCAGCTGCAGGCTGCTCCCCACCGGGTCCCGACACACAGGGCATCCCTGCCATTTATTTTGTATTCCATACTCAAAAGCATTTTACACCTCTGAAAATCTTCATAAATTTCCATAAAATGTGCCAGGCAAAACACTTTAAAGTGTTCCTCGAGAAATTACTGTATTTTGCATTTGGTTTATCCTTTAAAAAAGACCTTTTCCTCCACGTACATGCGGTATCATTGATACAATGTACGTTGCATCCCTCATATTAATACTCTGATCAATCATTGCTGACAATACAGTGTCTTTGTGTGAGGGGCTGTAGGACAAATGTTTTAGCTTGTGAGAAGAAAATTGTTAGCATTTGAATAGAGAAGAGCGCGGGGGAAGGATTAATAGCCTACTTTGATGGATTAGAATGTAGGGAAATTGCTCAATGTTAATATGAAAATGTTTGTGAATTGGCTGTGTGGGGCTGTCAATGGAAAATGAGGGCCAGTGATTATGTCTCCAAGGCCTTATCAGTTCAGACTTGACTCTCACCAAAGACTTTCACACAAAAGACTGATGAGAGCACTAGAAAATAGCTGAATAAGAGCCGCTACAATAAGCGAACCGTTCAGCCACCAGTGTCACGATGTCAGGTTTTGTGCCCTTTGTGTAATATTGTACATCTTTATATTAACATATCTGAATATGGATTTGTAATAAAAGAGGCAAATGAAACTACCTGGCAGACGTTTTTATTCCTATAATTTTTGCTTATCTCTGAAACACGACTGGAAAATGAACTAGGGTTAGTCTTAATAAACAACTGTGTCTACAAGGGAGATTTCTTTTCGAGCATTAGGTTAAGGGTTTCAAATATGGCTGCGTATTTATTCTTGTAAAAAAAAAAAAAAAAAGACTGTTTGATGGTCCTGAGAGACGTCGCAGGAAAACTTGTTTCCTATTACCATAGCTTCAAAACAGATCAAACAGACTGTTTCTTCTGTGTCCTTTGCTCTTAATAAGGTTTTAAATAGACCCCAAATGGAGAAGTATGCCTAGTTATAAATGTATTTAACATAATTGGCATATTTCAAGTAACTGTACATATTAAATTGCACATCTTCCTTTTGTTTTGTATTTTCTACGTACTTTGTCTACCTAGGGGCTGAAAGAAAGCTATGTGTTACTTGGCTGTTGACACGTACCTTATGGAGCTGGACCTCCAAAAGACACACCTGTACATTGTTAGTGGACCTTCTGGAATGACCTGCTGCTTGTAGAAATTTTACATTGGCTTTTGAATAGGTGTAAGAAGTATTGCATCTATCACTAGGAGACCTTTTTTTTCTAGTGCAGAAAAAAAAAATTAATATTAGATTTATAAATGAAAGGCTATGATTTTTCCTTGCTATTTTGAATATGACTTTCTTCTTCCATTGGGCTTTTTGTATTGCTTTTCTTGTGACTCAGTGTTTGATTTAGCTTTGCGCATCTTGTGAGCTGGTGATGGACATTAGTCTCCGTATGGTGACTTTGAAATCAGCTCCAAACTGGCCACAGTGTCAATAGGTGTTTCTGGGAAAGCTTGCTGCTCTCATTCAGGTCCTTCTTACCCCCTGATGTCGTGGTAAATCCCTTATAAATTAACAGAGTAAACTCTGGGAACTTTGGTTGTTTCAGCGATAAAATCACAGTTGTTCATGGTCAGGTTGAGCCTGCTGACTGTTGGCATGTAGCCTTGGCTAATAGATGTCATCTCCTGAGCTCTAGGACTCCTCGTTTATCCAGGCTAATTTAATTTGATGCAAGCGTCCTTCATCAGGTTTAAGGGGGTTGCATCATGTGTTCCCACAGATCCTTGGACCAGCTCTGCATCATTTTCACAGTTCAGTTGTCTTACTCTGTGTTACCTGTGACCTATCTCAAGCAATCTATTCAAAAGGTAATAGGGTAAGACCATCCCTTAGAATTATATTGCAGTGACATAGTACTGTTATATGCCTAATAAGCACTTGTGCATGTGGATAGATGCAAAGAAAGATGCAAAAAATCTAAAAGAAAATCAGAACAGAGCAGTTTTGTAAAGTTTTTAGACATTTTTTAAACTGTACAACATCAGATGTTAATGAATTCATTTTTTCTAAGTACTTCAATTTGAAAGTTGCTTTTTGCCTTTTTTTTTGAGTGACAACACTTTCTAATACAAAAATTTTCTTTAAAGCTGAGCTCAGCATTCTGTTAAAGAAAATGGTATGTGTGTATCTGTATTAGAGAAAATATTTTGGTATAAAAGCCTGTCTTAATTAGAGAAAGACTATTTATTTTGCAAGACATTAATTATAAATACACAGCTTTTTCAGGCTTAGAGTTTTGTACGTAATTAGTAATCCAGTTTCCTTTCCTTACTTGTAAATCACAGTCTGGTGCAAAGGAACTGTTTGGCACTTGGCTATTTGTAATGTACTCTAGTTAGTACTGGATCAATAAATCTTTTATAACTGGTGCCAAGTCTCCTCAGTGGCTAAAAAAGGAATTTTGTGCACGTTTCAATAAAGCCAAAACAGCAGACCAGTGTGTTAAATATAGTTGTGTGTTAAACAGAGAATGTGCTTAGCATCAGCAGTTGTAGGAATGTCATCCACTTTTCAGACATTAGCAGCCAACTGATAAGACCACAAAAATATTTTTAAAATGAAAATACCATAATGTTTTGAATTCAACTTTCATAAAACTTCGTGGAAATTCCTGAAAGATACAGAAAGTTCGCTCGCCCAAAGGGTGAGAGCTTGCTTTGAAACGATATGTGTCTCACGTGAAATAATTGAAGTACAATGCATCATTACCAACTTAATCAGATTCTACTATTTTTGAAAAAAATACATGGATTGTCCAAGTCATTTCGTTAGATGATTTGTGGTAGATTGGGACTTCAGAAGAAATAGATACTCTTAGTGGGGAACACCAGTCTTATTAAATCTATAGCTGCAGCAAGCTCAGGCTCTGATTTGAAGCAGTGCCAGCCAGCATTGTCATATTTTAATAAATTCATTCCATTATTGCATGTTTTAGCAAGTTTATCCACAACATTTTTCTTAGGAAATTTTAAAATCTGATTTACTGTGTTTGGGTGTTATAATTATTTAAGATTCACTTAGAACCTTGTATAAATGATATCACTCATTAATTAAATTATTTCACATATAATTTTACAGAAGAAATGACACCTCGTACTTTATTTTCATCTCCTGTTCCTCTGCTCCTTTGTCTCCATAGCAGCAATTAGGAACCACATTTTTCTTATGTGTTTGAGACTATGTTTGGTAGCAATTAAAATGATTAATGATACCCTATGAGTATCCCTTTTAGTATATGTAACTAAGACTGTATCTTTGTGGACAGATGCAAGTAAACATTAATTCTTCTGCCTGTGCTCATGGGCAGTTTATGCCAAGCTGGCTAGACCCAAAATGATGCTTGCGTGTCCTGTTATACCTGAACTGCTTCTAGTGCAGGGAAGTGAGTAAAGATTAAAGAAAAGAGAATAAATTTGGAGGCAAAGTATGTAAATTAGAGGGTAGGTTCACACTGATCTTTAGGACCAGCCTTGAGGTCTCTCTGAAGCCGCTCTTGTGGTGTGATGCCTCTCTTTCTGTCCGTGTAGGGTGGAAAAAAATGAGTTTCATTTCAACACAGCGAAGGTCTTCTAAGAACTGAACTGCCGGTGGCTTCTCCTTGCTGCCAAGTTTGCCTTTCCTTACAGCTGTACAGGGGGAAAAGGAAGCTATAAGGTGGCTGGAAGAACAAATGTAGGACCTTGCAGGTGTAAGTTCAGGTCTGGGGTTCCGCCTGGGAGCTGAGCAGCTTGGACGTGTTTCAGGGGAGTTCTAGCAGAGGGGTGTGAAGCACAGGTCATCACTCTTTGGTCACAGCTACTTTGAGTACACTACACGCTATATTGTGAACCGCCAGTATTTGATGATTTGTTTGTATTTCATCTCTGATAACCAGAACAATATTTCTAAGCTTTTCTGGTACTTGTCTAAGGTCACATTGGCCGTGGAGGATTCTGCTCGTGCAGCAGAACTCTGCATAATAGGGCACAAGCAGGGTTTCTGCTCAGCTAACCTGGGCAGCTTGAAGCATGACAGTAGAAAACAGGTCACTGCTGTGCTGTGGGATCCTCCTTGGTTTCCCCAAAAGACTCTTTAGAACAACAGGCATCCAGGTGCCTATCAGAGCGGTTCTCCAGCTGAGTCAGCACTCCCTGGCCAAGGCTGGGTCACAGGCGACTTTGTTCCTTAACAAGAAGAGTGACAACTCCTAAGATGTTGCGCTGTTGCTTCACTGAAGGCTGTGTGACAGTTGTGCATCCCTCGTTTCTGTAATGTGTGATTTCCTTACTCCCTTTGCTGAAGACACCGCAGCAAGCGCTTGAATTTTGTACCAAAGGGCATATGTGATTTACAATAGGTGTAATGCAGAGCTTAATTTTGAGCTACGGATGTTTTTTTGTGGTTAGGGCTCTCGATGCTCTGCCTTCTTCCATTTATGGAATGACTCTTCAAGAGAGAAGTGATGACCTTAAAAAAAAAAAAGTAAGGTGATATGTAGATACTGTTTTCCACAGTTAAAGGTCACCTTGACTTTTAATCTTGACTGCCATACTTTTCTTCTCATTAAAATATTTGACAAGAATTCTTTGCATGAATGAGCAGCACAGAACACCTTAAGACTACTCAATTTTCACTAAAGATGTTGCATTGTCATAATAAATAATCATACTGTCAGCTAAATTCATTATCTTTTACACACATTAACAAATAAAATGTACTTTTATACATTTATTACCTTGAAGAACCTGGGTTTTTTTCTCATAAAGGGATTAAGCAGAAGCATGGAATATGTTTCTTAGGTTATTTGCTTTTGAATATTAAATGCCTTGCAATAGTACAGAAAGAAAAGATTATTGTCCAAACACTTTGATTCCAAACAATTGAATATTTTTCATGATTGACTGTAATGATTCATTTCCCATTGTGCAACTGTACTCCCATTCTAGTTTGTCAGCACTTGAAAACTGAAATATTTTTCTGAACATCTGTTCAAGTATCTCTTGGTCTGATGTCTTTTCTAGGAGCTGGCCTAAAAATATAGGTCCATTTTAATATAGAAGCTTTGTTATTCTCTATATCCAGGTGTCATTCTGAAACAGAACAAACTCAGGTTTAACTGTCATGAAAGCTGACATCATAAATTTTATACCAGTGAATAATAAGCCGAAATGGAAATCACTATGCATAATGCAAAAACTCTTGTAACTTGACCTTTACCTAAAAGGAATGATTATATGTAAAAAGAGCCTTGTGAATTAAGAATGTAATCCTTTTCACCTTCTGTAGCTTCGGGGTTGCTATAGGCACTGAGTTTTTATTGTTATTTTTATCCCACTTAACTGAATGCAGTTTCCAGCACTCAGCTGAGAGGACGTGCAAAAGTGGAACGGGAGGAAAATAGGTCAGAAAGCGATAGGCCAAGCCACTTCCCTCGGAAAACCATATGCAATCACGGGCACAATGGTGTATTTTTTAAAAGGCATATATTTGCCTAGGGGTCATCAGTACATTTTGGGAACATAAGGAACTGGCCGACGCTGAGCACCAAAGACCAAAATAACAAAGATTCTAAATTGCCGTGAAAAGATGCAGGTCTGAAATTTGTTTAGCGTCTCTTGACAAGTACTATTGTTTGTGAAGTAAGTGTTGAAGATGCCAGAAAGATTCATTACCAAAAAGTCTTTTGTGTTTTAATTAGACTGTGGTTTAATTGCAATACATTTAGGATGCTGATTGCAAGAGACTTTCTGCATGAAAGGAAACAGGAGGAATAGATCACATTCATTTCTACTGAGACCTGGGGTCAGTGTGTAAATTTAAAATGTTTACCTAATATATTTTTTTTGTTCAGTATTTTTCTTTCAAGACACTAATTTTACCTTAGGAAAACTGACGGTAATTGAATAGGTGTTTGAATATTGCCACCAAGCTGTGAGACTCGAGGAAACTCATTTCTAAAAACATGCAGGGACTTTGTCTGACCTAATCAGCCCATTTAGATTCATGATTACAGAAAAAAGAGAACTTGTGTTGACTATCAGAAGTCACAAGAGAAAAAGAAATCTCACTTTTGTTGCATGTTTGCATAACATATCACTTGTATTACTTCTTGCTGTTGTACGTTTCTCCCTAATCTGAAATTAAAAAAGGCACACTTACAGACCGTTGGCTAAACTGAGACGTTAATATTGCAAAGACCAAACAGCTTTCTGAAGTAACAAGAGTAAGAAACGAGGCTGTGTAATGACAGGATTGGCTCAGACGTGATGCTGATCATTTTCATAAACTTTGTCTACTTTGACACAACTCAGTTCCCCCTCACATCTTTCCTGAAGGTGATTTTTTTATTTCCCTCCTGTATGGCTTTGCTGCTCGTTAAATTAGAAACATGTCATAACAGTGCTATTCTGCTGAACGGTTTTCAGATTTAGTGCATAAAACAAACAAGAGGAATATGAAATCCACAGAGCACTTTCTGATGACACAGAGAAGTCAAGTCTCAATCAGGCTTCCAAGAAAATCACCAGAGAAATATCTGAATATGAGTTATATCCACAACAAATACTGGCTACCTACTCATAGCTAGTAAGCATTTTGAGTTGTGTAGATGTTTGCAAGGACGATTTCATATCAAAAGCGCTGCATTTTATTTCTGGTTGTATTTTCAGCAGCTGTGTAGTTGCTTCTGATTAAATCATCCCTAAAATTCACATTTGGGAAAAGATTCTGCTTTAAAAACTGCAGGCCCTGAAGTAACTAGATTTTCCGAGTCTGTTATCTGAAAGAAGTTATGAGTATCTGTAAAATGGTAGTATATACGTGCAGGTTTTTTTCTCGTGAAGTGTTTATGCGTATATGTAGCTTTGAGTACCTGAGCAGGCTGATTAGCATTTGCTTATGGGCTTAAAATGACACCCATACTTACGGGCTTTTTGAATCAAAAAATTAACATTGTTTCCATGGTGTGAAGAGTCAGTCAAAATTATCTTTTTTAATAGTTATTATTGCAAGTCAAAATGCCTCATTTTTTAGTTTCTGAATGGAATAGGTAAATATACTTGCTGGAAAGAGCCCAGAGAAATCCTTCCCAAGCCTTTTCCTCCTGAAGCCCAGCAGAAATCCCTCTGCTTTGCTGCGCTGTGTGATCCTGGATGCCAGCCGAAGGGGCTGTGACAGCGATTCTTAAACTGCCGCATATGGCACACAGACTAAATGAAGTACTGTACATCTTTGTCCTGTCAGATGCTTTCCTTCAGAAACATGTCACTGGATCAAAGTCAAATATGTACTCGTAAGAAGGTTTTTTTTCCCCCCGAATAGAACACCATATCGTATTAAGGAGCACTGTAAGTTAAGGGATGATGACAGAGTTTAGCAGTTCATACCCTTAGAGCAGCCTTGTGAATAAAGGCAAGCTTTGGGACCTCTCCTACTGTATATGCCTGATCTTATACCTGTCAAATATGTTATGTTAAGAGTGTCTGCAATTGGCCATGCCTCGCTGCCATTAAGCAAGGCTAACCTAAGGAGATGATACGTTTTGTATCTGTTTGAGAAGATTTAAATCTTCTCGCTGGTGAGGAAGCTTACTGAGGCAAAAATGGATTTACTAGCGAGTATGAGAGGTAAAGTAAATGAACAGGTCTGCACATTCATCTTAGCAGCCACCAGTCGTCAGCTTTTTTAAAGAAAATATGTCACAAGCGGGTATCTTCACTTGTTTTACTTTTCCATTGGGCGCCATACTGCTTTCATCTTCACCTGCCAATTTGCCAAGGTCAGTCTAAAATTAATTCAAGTCGGTGTTATCACCATCTTGAACAATACTAATGAATTTTCCAGTAGCAAGATTACTACCAAAATATTACTGGTGAATGTTTTCTACATCACAAGACACTCTGGAGAGAGATATGTATTCATCGCCATGGAAACATGAGGTTCATTTTAAGTAGTTTTGAGTTTATTATTAAACCAGCCTCAGTCACGGCTGATGGTTCTGTTGTGCAACTTGCTTTTTCTAACTGAAGGCATTTTGGAGGTAATCATGGCTGGTTTTAAATCCTGATCTGAATATGACACTTAGCTCTTCTGAAAAATTTCTAATATCTAGAAACAGCATCCTACTTGTTGAGCTCACTCCTTTCATTACAAGAGAGGACCCTGTATATATGGCTGATTTACTACTTCTTAAGCTCTTTGCCAGTTGCATTTCCCACTGGATATGTAAAAGTACAGACCTTGCCAGTGAAAAATAAGCTAATTTCCCCATAATTTCTGTAGCTGCAGCAATGAGCTGCATCTTAAAAGATAGATGAAAGTTTATGTGTGTGAGCCTGCACTTTTAGCTAGCAGTTATGCCATAATGATTGACTAACGTGATTTCACCAAAATCACGAGGCAGGTTAAGCTGAAGTTCAGGGATACTACAAGCTGATCTGATCGTGGATACTAGAGCAATAACTCTCAGCAAAGTCAGATTATTCTTTTTTTTTACTGCAGATTATCACTTGTAGGGGGTTTAATTTGGCACATGAAGACCTGGTTGAGCAACAGGCAATTGAACTAAACATGGTTGAGGGAAGTGTCTGTCTATCTCTGTTATAAGAGATTAGAAGTCACAGGAAACAACATGTAGCTGCTAAATTTGAGTTTAATAGTGAAAAGTATGGGGATGATTTTTTTTTTAACTGAATAGTCATCCTGGTATTTATAGCAGTGGAATATGAAGAAACAGAAACGTAGGTATGGGGCTTGATAACAAGAGGCAGTCTCAGTAAATATCTTTAAAATATTCCGACTCTTTTTAACGATCCTTTAGTGTAACTCCTAGAAGCTGAAGGAGAGATTTCTGTGCACCCATGGCTCCTTGATGGTTATACTGCTCGCTCACTGCTGACATCAGATGAATTCAGAACAGGAACCTTAAAGGTGAAAACCTTCATGCTCTTCTCCCTAATCTTTTAATCCCTTCATAGTCTTTGACCTCCAGTATTAGACCTCCCTTATTAAATCCACCTGGGCATGGTAGATTGCTTTCCTCCCCAGAAGAAAGGAGAAGAACTATTTAAGAAAGTAAAGGTGACGAGGACTGGTAAAAGAAAATGAGTTCTGTATGTGAAACTAGAAGTTTCTCTGATGACCTGGGGCTTCTATTTTGGGGTTTTGAGGGGTCATTTCTGCTCGCGAAGTTGTATTTTCATTTTCAAATATTTTGTTTTGTCTGTTTCTTTGTTCTGGCTATTGATGTTAGCAGCAAGGTCTCCTACAGGCTGAATAGTAATTTTTCCCTTTTGGGGTTTTATTACCTTGGGATCCAGGATTATTTTAGTAGAAAATTTAGTTTTAGCAACAACAAATAGCGGTTGAGAGAGGGGCCCCACCGAGAGGGGCCCATCCTTTGCCAGGTAGAGTTTTCTATGATTACTGCCTGTCTTGTTTTGATGTGACTAACCAGCCAGGAAAAGCTTTATGCAAACAACAGATTTGGAAAAATTCACGAAGTAAATGCTGTCTTCAGAATGGACTCGTGAGTGGCTTTTCCCTGGAATGGAGCAGCTGACTGATGGCACTGCACGGGCAGGCATTAAATAGAAATATGTTTGTTAATTTTTGACTTGAGTTTATTTATTCTAGTCAATAATAAACTGAGGCTTTGATGGGTGCAGGACTGCCTGTAAATGCTTCTCATTCTGTGTACAATAACACAAGACCATGTATCAATCTTTGTGGAGGTTTTCTCTTTTAAGATGCTGAGATCGCTGCTTAAGGTAAAGCTGGAAGGTTTTTGAGTGGTCTCCTTTAAGTAATCTTTAGAAGGATCAAAAGAAATTGTATATGCTATGTTTAAATGTCATTTCCCCCAACCCCCACCCCCAAACTCTCCAGCATTCTTGAGCCCCTGCACGTTTCATACAACTGCTTTCTCTCTAGCAGGATAAGGACAAGTGTGAGGTGCCTCCCCTCTAGATGCCTATTCAAGATGGTAGCATTCCCTCATATTCCTTTGAGTGAGCTGTCAGATATCTCCCCTTCTGCTTGAGTGATTCCATATATCTCCTGCGAGAAGCGTTCACGGCAGTCGGGATCCCATTCTACACTTCAGCCTCCTCCACACCCCCCAGCGCCCTAGACGCAGCAGCCGCTGTAGTGCTTGTTGACCCCTTGCACTGATGGTTGTTTCAGGTGCTAGAAAATTATTTCTTCCTCTTTGTTATGAAGTGCTTCTGGATGGTGTGCTGGGCCGGCAGCATTAAGCAATGACAACTTAGAAAGCAGCAGAGACAAGGAGAAGTAAAATTTTGGCTGCTGGAGGCAGCAGCATTGCCCATGGGCTTAAACAGTGAGGGCATGGGAGGCAGGCTGTGCTGTACGGGCGGTCGTTTTACTGCGGTCAGATGTATTTGTCCCCTCTTCCCTTCTTCTTCTACATCTCTTGCATGTGGGGTGTAATTAGAACTTGATCAACACCACCTCATCCAGTTTCATTTCTTGTCCTTAAAGGATGAGAAGCATGTACTTCCCCATCGGTGTATTTATGGTAAGTGGTAGAAACAGCTAGTCAGCTAAAACTTGACCAGATGATGCTATGGATCATATGAACACCTGATGTCAGAATATTGCTTACCTCATGCATCTGTAAAATGACACAGCACATTTCCAGGAAATGAAAAGCATAGAAATAAACAAATAATATGTGGCTGGCACTCCTAATGGGGAGAGCAAATCTGCATAAAAAAAGGGCTTCTCTGCTTGTTTAGACAACACCACTTAACCCTGAACAAATATTTAGATACGTTATATTGAGTGGTACTGCTTTTTTTTTTTTATTATTTAATGAATGGAGCTATTTGCACGTCTGTTTTACTAAAGCTCAGGATTCTTTTCCATGCAAGCATGCCCTTCTGCCATGAGTGAAATGCTTTTTACCTGAAGACGCCAATGGTACAGAACTGCTTTTTGTCATAGGGTCCCTTTCCTGAAATTTTTTCCAGCACTAAAGCTCAGTGCCAATAAATCTAATCCATATTTCATTTGATAAACAGAAGTTGTAGCGCTACATGTCTCTGTATTTTGCACTTGGCTGGTAATCTGCCTTGCGCTTCTCCCACCCTCACCCCTCCCTTCTGCAACTGTCGGGTTATATTTAAATGCCAAAAAAACAGAATTAGTTTTGCACATCAACGCTGACTTATAAGGCTATTTGAAGTTAAAGCTCTTTGCCAGTTTCCATTTTCTTCACAGTGTTCCCTTCCGCTTCGGGTTTGAAGAAGGAGAGAGAGAGAGAAAAAAAAAAGTTATTTAACAAAACTTGATCTGTTTGAAACTGCAAAGTCCAAGCTGTCCTTCCTGTGCTACCACAGACAGCATGAGAAATGAAGGCTGAAGGGCTCGGCCGATTTCAGGAAAAAATGCCCCAAAAAGGTCAGGAAGAAATGGGAGCCTTTTCATTTTGTGCTCCCCGGGTGATATTCAATAACTCTTTTGGTCTTTATACTGTAGGACGTAGGCTCATTTGCTCAATTTGGGGTGACAGCAGCGTGTTTTGTCAGAACATAGCTGGAGTTTTAAATGAGGACGGCATTCTGAGGCAGTAGGAAACATCCTTTATCTTAGCAACAGGAGGGCATGGAAATGCAAGTTTTTTTGGCAGCAGTCATATAAATCTAGTGTTTTGGAGGGGCTGACCCAGGCTGTGTGGAAGGAGCGCTCGGCTTTCCTTTGACGGTGTGATTTCCTGCTCCACGGTGGAGAACTTGTCTGGACGGGGTCCTGAAGAAAGCCTACATCAATTACTTGAAAGGAAATCAAGTCTGTCTCCAAATGCTTGGCAGCAGGAATATTCATTGTTAAGGGGGTTATAAATATATATATGTATACACGCACGCAACCCTAACAAACTCTCTTCCATTTTCAAGCATTAGCTGCTACAGTGACACCCATTACCACTTCTGCTTAAACTTCTGTCAGTGCTACCTTTGTGTAAGGCTCTTACCAAGGGGCTTATAACTTTCCTTAAAAAAATAATTCTTGGACTTCAACAGAAAATACAGGATCTTAGTGTGGAAGGCTTCTTTTCAGATAAAATAAGCTTTTTCTTTTTTTCTTTTTTTTCTTTTTTTAAGCTTTTGCATTGTCAGAAATAAATAAGAACAAATCTGCTCTCAACTGCTCAACTGAGAATGTTAAAATTTATTTTTTTTCCCAGTTCGCTGAGGTCAAGTATATTCTAATTTATTTTCCCTTGAATTTTTCTGTCTTTCAAGTCACTGCCATGAATGTAAGCATCTTTGGATAGTTTAGAAAATATAAAAATGATGAAGTGGTATCTTTTCAGAAAGCTGTTGCTATGTAGTAACTCTTAAGCAGCTGTTACATCTTTTGTGTCAATAATCCTTAAATTAAAGAGTCATTAAGCACTTGGTTACATGATAGATTGTAATGGCTCAGTGTAAACCTATTGTGTAAATCTGTAGAGAGAGGCCTTTTGTTTGCGTAAAGCATAATTCTGAGCCAGAGGAGTGCCTAAATATGTGTGTATATAGTGATTTCTAATGCCTTTTAATGACCCATTAGGAGTTATGTTTTTAAAAAAATGATCTATTTCTGTTTTTATATTCTTTTCTAATTAAGTAAAAAAAACCCCATGTACATTTTTAAAGCTTTTCATGGGTTTTCTTTTTTGACCCTTTCAAGCTTTTAGATCAGAGTTCTACAATTTCTTTTTTTTTTCTTTTTTTTTTTTTAATAGTGCCCAGTACAGAGCAGCCTGAGCTGTAATGTTTTGTTGATTCTATTGCCATGCAAACTGAATATGTTGCACCATCAAGAGAAATAATGGAAATTAAATCGCCCTGAAAGAAGGAAGGAGTGTAGCAGGCAGGGCTCACATGGGATGTTTTGCTGGGAAATCACATCTGAATTGGTGGCAGACCTTGAGCCATGTGCTGCTGAGAGGTCCCGTTCCGGCGCCGGTGGGGTGGTGGCTCTTCGCCGCGGTGACCCCATGCTCCCTCGGAGAGGGGGTTTGTGGCCACAGGGGATGGGAAGAGGGGGAAAATGATGAAATGAGCGTGTTGTGATGTGCCATGTAGACCAGTGTTCGTACGTCTGAGTCTCGTGCTCATGCTCTGCTGCCAGCAGCAAGCTTCCCTTGCCTGGTGGGGAGCGCGGGGCGGTGTGCGCTGGGGCCGGGCTGGGCGAGGTGAAGCAGGGCTGTGGGAACACGCCGGCTAATTCTGCCTGCCCCACCAAGTGGCCTCATTTCCGCACGTTCCCTCCCCTCTCCATCCTCTCGCACGTATTTCAAAACTGTCCCAGACCGTATATGCCTTGGAGAGAGATTAATTTCCAATGTAACACCCACAGAGAAATTCACGTCCAAAATATGTTCTTCTGGTGCCAAAAGAAGAACAATAAATGACTGGGAAGAAGGGAAAATACATTTCCAGACTAGATAAAACCCACCTCCTGTCCTCCCCTAAGCAAAACCACATTGCTGTTGCTGTTTAGTTCCTGCAGATACTAGGGAGCGAAAACGTCGGCATGGTGTGTGTCACAGCGACGTGTGGATGCCAGCATGGGGGAAACAATGTGTTGTGCTCTTACAGCTTCTGTGAGTGGTCTGAAGACACCTTCTAAAGGCGGGGGGTCAGTGCCTCAAGCAGAGAAGAGCAGTGCATGGCCCATGCCAGTTTAAATTTAAGTATTGCTGGTGGTCTTGAGAGTAGAAGACAGCCCGTAGAAGAAGCCCATTCAACACTTGGTGGGGGAAGGCACAGAGCTCGGCACCAGGATGGCGTGTCGGAGTAGCCTGGCTCCTGGGAAGGGCAGGGTCTTCCCATTGCCATGGTGTTTCCAGCTTCAGGGGCTTCCCCAGTGTCCCCTCCTGGTGGGGTAGCTCCTCAGGGGGGTGGGCAGCAGGTCTGCAGCATTGCTTTACACCTGGGCCTGCAGGAGCTGTCGGAGGAGAACCGTCCCCCCTTGCAGAAAAGACCGGAGTGCATCTGAAATTGTTTTCACTCTTTGAATTGTTGTATAAAAAGCGATGGCTCCTGGCCTCCGCTTTAAAATTAGAGACTCGGGGAGAGGAAAGCAGGGAAGAAGCCTCTGCAGGTCTCCAGTGACAGCTAATCATCCTGACTCCCAGTTCCCTGGTTTCTCCCTGCTTGCTCCCTTCCCAGGGCACAGCCGAAGACAGCTCCATCGGTGCTGCTTAGACAGAATTCTCAGCAGTAAATCCAAAACTCCTTTTTGGCCAGAACTGTTTAATGACAGCCTATCTGTAACATTTGCATTTTGCAAATCTATCCATGGTCCCACGAGATACTGTTTTCAAGTTGTTTGGTTTTTGTTTTTTTAATTTTATTTACTGCAAAAGGAAAACTCCTTTGCTTTTTCTGTTTTACATGGGAGGCTTTTAACTGGTAGTTGGAATTTTTTTATTTGTTTTTTTTTCTTTTTTTTTTTTCCCCCAATGTACAGAGAAATGTTGCTTTAGACCAGCATCTGTTTTAAGTTAGTTTTTGACCTAGTAAAAAAACTTCATTCATTACATGGACAAATTGCTGATATCCAAATATTTTATTTGATTAATTGACTGAAAGCAAACTTTTTCTTCAAAATACTGCAGTTTTTCTTTGAAAGGAACACTACAAAGTGCAAGTGGATTTTGAGTAATCAGAATGTGGTTTAGCCAAACAAAGTTTCCATACTTTTTATTAATATATTTATCACATGCAGAGTATAGTTTACAGAGACTGTCTGTAATCGTAATTCATATAAATGTGATTTTTATTTTGTGTAACACCTCTAAAGCAATCACTTTCCTTGCCATTTGAAGCTCTCTCCATTAGACACTTAATTTCCACTTTGTTTTTCGATCGGAGTTGCTGTGACTCTTTGAAAAGCATGAAATCTCTAAATTATGGAATCCGAGCACTCTGCTTTCAGCCCCTGATGCCGGGGAAACTATCTGAATACAGAAAATTAGAAAAACATACACAGAATAGTTGTTTAAAATTCACAGCTGTCAACATCGAGCGTTTTGTGTAAGAGAAAGAATGTTCGAAACATTGAGTTAACCAAATAGCTGCAGATGGATTGGCTCTCGCTGACTTCTCCCTGGGCATTGTCTGCAGGCTGTTGTGCAGGGATTCATTTGCATGGCAGGACAAAGCTCCTCTGTTGGAGACCCTGCTCAGCATCTCCCCAGGCTTTGCCTTTAAAGGGGCCTTCCTGGCCACGGTGGCAAAGTTTTCCCTGCGCCGCTCTTTAGGAACCGACAGAAATCTGGGGTTTTTACGGAAGGTTGCAGCACGAATTGCGGGGGCTCCATGAGAATAAAGCTGGTGGGAGATAGGAGGGCTCTTACTTTAAGGAGTTATTAGAAGAAAAGCTGGGTTGGAGCAACGGCGGTTGTTTATAAGAATAAAGTTATTGGGGGTGTGCGGATTGCCAGCTTTTTATTTATGCTCTATGACATGACAGAAACGGCATCGGTGAACATCAAGTATCAGAATATGTAATTTTGTATGCTAATTATAGCCTGAGTTTTCCCACCAACACTGAGGAAATGCATTATTTATCATTTATTCTGCTTCAGAAGTCATAAAGCACCTTCAAAAACAAACAACTGAATAGACCTGATTGCAAATGTCTCTGAGAATCTGATATATTATAATTAATCTATTAGCGGAAGTATCAACTATATTTTGTCATAAATATTATCCTGTAATAATAATTAATTATGGTTAATTATTCTCCTTCCTGCCTATTTCAGTAATTTTCTCTGGCTTGTATAGCGAAAGGGCTCCTGCAAGGACTAAATCTAGGGCGCTAGAATTACCTGCTGTGAATCTTAGTCGGGGTAGAAATCTGTAGAGAAACTTTGCCTTTCTCCCTGGTTTTGCAGAGACTCCAATTTCTATTACAATAGCCAAAGGTTTGTCAGCATTTCCAAAGGGCTGTTTTCAGAGATTTACACCTTGTTGTAGGCTGAAACTTGGCAAACAGGATTGCATGCCTGAAGGGATTTACTGTTTAACATGTCTGAATATTAACATGATTAAGCAAAAATTGGATGACTTTATTAACTATAACTTGATTAAAGGGTGATTAGTCATTTTTATGTTTGAAAATAACAGCCTTCTGCATTTGGTGCTGCAGAAAGGAGGTTTTGTGCTCGGGGTTTTTTTGCTTTTGTTTAGAGCGTATTTAGTTTCTAGCAGTGCATCCTGCACGGAGGGAGCAAAACCAGAGCTGAGATTAGAATCTGACACAGATATTTTTTATGCATGCTTCACCCCACCTAAATGAAACTGATCCAAAGAAATTTTTCATACTTCTCAAGTTGTAAGACTTGCCTAATACAGATAAATTTTCTAAAAAGATGAAAACTATTTGTATGACCTGAAGTATTTTCCTCAGCTTCTAGATGTTTGTGCAGATACACGCAAACATCCACAGTGGTGATTTTTAAAAGTGCAACATTGGAGCCAGCCTGAGAAAGAGCACAGGCTGCTGGCTTGAACTCTGCACCAGAAAGGTCCTGCACTAACTAGTATTAATTATGCTTGGTACTTGCAGCAATTTTTACAGTATTAGCTAGGACACAGAAAAATGACGGTGTTCTCATTTAAAAGGGATTTTTTATTTGATGGCAAGATTTTATGTATCTTAGTCATGTTCTCTTTTGCAAAAGGTATTTGTGGACTGTATGCCTCCTAGTTCCACTGAAGTTAAGGGATGTTTTGTTACAAGCCTGAAGAGTACCAAACGTATCGTTTTCCATGCTGGGAGATAGAAGTTAATAAAGATCTTCAGAGACACAGCAAAGCAAAAATGAGTAAATACAAAACTTAAAATGCATTTATTCCTTTAAAATATGAAGTAAAAACGTTGCAGTTAAAGCCTAGTGAAACTATTGTTTCAGTGTTTAAAACTAGCCTGATTTAAAATCCCAATTTCCAGAAATAAACAATGAAGCTGAGTAATTTAATAAAAGTAACTGCTGAGAAAGACACAGTATTGATAAATTTTTATCATTACATGTGCCATTGAATTTTAATTAGAATTTAGCTATCTTACACAGTAATTAACTCAAATGAGAATTCTACACAAACTGCTCTAGAAAAGGAGTGTTCATATATGCTAATGACTACTATGCGTGATTAAACATTGAGAAAATAAACTTGAAATGTATGCTAATAAATGGCAAAACTTACTGTGTAGAATTAATATCTAACAGAGGAATGGAGAGGTGTTTCAAAGCATATGTACATTGTATAAGTCAGCACATTACATTTCAAAACTTAGGGCCCCATAAACGGGGTCACTGCAGCCACTCCCTTCATATGGGCAGCTCTACTGGGAGAGTGGCGTTACCTACACGAGCACCTTCCTGCCATGAGTTTGGAAAGCTGAGCTCTTACAAAAGTACTTAACCTTGGGAAATGCAATTGCATTTTGTATTTCCCACTTGAATATTATATATAATATTTAATCAGATCCTAGACATAAATCCCCCCCGAAAAGATCTGTGATCTTATTCCTGAATCTTTGGCATGTTTCAGACTGATTCCAAGAAATTTAAAGCTAAAACTAGTTTATTTACATTGTGGTTTATTACTATAGGTGGCACTGTCAAATCCTGATTAATTAAACTGTGATTATTTAGCCATGTTGGTCTAGAGCTGCTATCAGACTTCATTTTTTCTTTATTTTTTCTTTTTTGGTTTGTTTGTAGCGTGTTTTTTTTTTTTATTTGCTGCAGGCTGTCATTAGGGATGGGCAAATATGATAGGAGAGAGAATTGTCCCCACAAATCCGCTTAACTCTGGCTCAGGGAGAACCAAACCATAGTCTGTTCAACAGGCTGAAAAAAGTTGCTATGCAGCTCTGTCATATATTTGCTTGGAGAAAGAGTTTTGTGCAGCAAGGCAAGGGTGGAATGACTTTTCTGATGTATGTTGGACAAGAAAAATTAATCTGTGCAGGGTACTTGTTTTGGCTGTGCTTCAGAAGGCATCTCTTGTGATGTCACCTGTAAATAGGGAAGAACTTTGACATCAGCTCTGTGTGAGGCTGTTTAAATAAGTGCCTCATTTATAGAATCCTGCTGCCTGCAAAATGGCTCCAATGGTGTTATCCCCGTGCCTGAGGGGAAAGTTAAATAATGAAACCCCAAAGAGTCTCTAACTGGGGAGAAGGAGCACAGGAGGAAGGAGGGAAGGAAAGCTAATCTGTAACAGTACGACCTCATCCCATCTTCTGATTGTGTAGGGCTCAGTAGTTAGAA
Organism: Falco naumanni; assembly: GCF_017639655.2. Taxonomy (NCBI): domain Eukaryota; kingdom Metazoa; phylum Chordata; class Aves; order Falconiformes; family Falconidae; genus Falco; species Falco naumanni. The sequence continues at coordinate 18,647,239 of NC_054068.1, read as the reverse complement.
AAACAGAGCATAAAGCCGTAGAGGTATGAAACTGTTAAATAAATACTGTTGCTGCTTGAAACTAAACATACAATTCTTTGCTGCTGGATGTCTCCAACATTCTGAAAGCAACTGAAATGTTTGATCTTGCTTTGTTATTTATTTGTAACGAGCTTTTTATAGACTCCGAAGATCTGGAGAGAGTATGTTATGCAATACTGAGGCCCTGCATAACACTTGCACCTCTAGTTGTATGTCTATCGCCATAATGTGTGTGTATACATGTGTAATTTTGGTCATTTGATATGATTTGGAAAATCTGGTACCCTATTTCAGATTCCCACTTATAAATCTAGAGAGCATAAAATCCATTACTATATGTTTGCTATGAGATACTCCATTGCACAGCTGTGAGTTTGGACACAGAGGAGACAATGCAGAAGTGACTTTAAATGTGCTTTCTTAAATCTATCCTGTCAGCATAATGCAATCGTTTTATTTCAGTCGGTGGTTGCAGTTTGTATTTCAAGAGAAATTCCGCCCCCTCCTAAAGCAGTGCTCGTCAGGGGGTTGCAGGCTGTACCCCACCAGTGCCCTCATCCCACTGGGTGTTGGTAGCTCTTGTTCAGTACCAGTAATCTGGAAGAGTTGCTGGTATCTGCAGGTTATTGCTGCGGTTGAAAATAAAAGTTTTCCCAATATACCCCATGAACAAGCACATACTGGATGAGTTTATGCTTCCTATTGTTACTTGAGCATTCTGACGTTAACCACCAGACAGGACACACTTTTCCTCACGGAGATGATCGCTGTGGTTATGGAGTGGAGTAATAACCATTGGTGGCAATAGAGTTAGCCTTCTGTCAGAAGCATTAACCCTGCAAACCAGCGCTGCTGATTCAGCAAACACCTGCTGTCATGTTGCAGAAGAAGGCTTTTGAGGACAGTTTTGAAAAAAAAGAGCCCAGCAGGAACTGCAGCTACTGACAGCAGCGGGTCAGTGCATCCTATGGTCTTTTGGGGTAGGTGAAGAAAAATTAGCACCAGACAGTTTACTTGGAGGTATGTGTAAGCCGAAAGACCTGGCTCCTGTGTTCTCGGCACAGACCTTCAGGAGCACAGGACACTCACTATCCGATTGTCGCTATTGTGAAAGATCCCTTTCTCAAGAAAATGATTGCTGTTATTTACTGGCTGCTCCATGCCTCAGGAGGAAGCTTCTTGGTAGCATTTTGTAAGCTGTCTGGGATATCTGACTTCACAAATGTAAGTAATCAGTAAGATTAAAGAAAAGCCTTGGTGAGCCGGTCTGTTCTGCATCAGGTCTAGCACTGGCTGATGCCAGCGGAAGGGAAAAGTGCTCATGGTGTGGTACAGTGCCTCCTGCTTGCACCAGTAATTTTTTTTCTGCCTGCCAGCTGCCCTGTGAGGAAGGTGATGATTAGCTGTTTACTTTCATCCCTTTCTCTCTTGGTCCTCTTGCAGGTCTTTGCTGTTACATAGATCAGAATATTTTCCTCCCCTGTACACTTCATTAAGGAGCAGGGCAGCATTTGCAAGTGCAAGAACTGCATTTGAGGATTTACCTGACCCACAGTTAGAGGAAGTAATGGATTCTCTAGGGCAAATAAAACTAGTGGCTTTGACTAGTAGCAGCACGCTGAGGGACTGGTTTTTATTGGAAGATGACCTAGATTTGATAGTTTCTGAAGGGAGTCACTGTCTCTGTGTGTGAGGTTATATGACAATACATGTTACAGGGTGTGATTTTGCATTTTTTCTTGCATCTCAAAGTGCTCATTTGGAGCAGTCCTGTTCACAGAATCACTTAATGGTCTGGGTCAGAAGGGACCTCTGGAGATCATCTAGTCCAACCCTCTAGAGCAGATTGCACAGAGTCATGTCCAGGTGCGTTTTGAATGTCTCCAGAGAAGGAGATTCAGTTATTCACTCTGGTGCATCTCAAGGTGTGTAGCCATCATTTCTCAGTTAAATGCATCTTTAAGTTGGTATTTATACTTTAAATTTGAGATAACTCAAAATAGAGTTGATTGAGCAATATAGGTATAGCACTCTGTATTCATAGGATCACAGAATGGTTTAAACTGCTTTTCTGAAAAAAACGACTCCAGGGTTGTTAGGTTTGAAAGTGGTTTTTTTAAAGAGATAGTTATAAATAAACATATAAAAATATATGCATGTAAGTTTTACACCAAGGCCAGCGCCTTTTGTGTTCATTTGCTATTGTTAAAGCTCTGAATGTAGCTCGTCTGCATTCATCCCAATGAACTTCCAGCTGCTCAGCTCAGGTGTTGGCAGTTGGGTACCCACAGCATCCCAGAGCTCAGTACAGAGTCATTATCCAAGTTGCAAGCAGATATTGCAACCTGCCTTCAACTCTGTGCTGTGTTGTGCTGTTATCAGTATCATTAAGAGTTTAAAGCTAGCTCGAGTGTATCTGCTGTCCCTTTACATTTCCACAAACTCTGCAGTACAGACCCTTTTAAACAATCTTGCTTTTCATATGGAGAAAGGTATTCATTTTGTGTGACTAAAAATAGTAAATCTTTGACCCAGTACATTATAGGACTAACACTTCCTTCCCTTAGCACCACCTTTATGTGTGTTATTTAACACTTAGTCTTAGTTAATTTGGTAAGTAGATTTTGGAAAAAAAGAAAAAAAAAAAAGGTTCTTCCTTATTTTGTTGTACAAAGCTTCTAGTTCAGATCAGACTCGTCCTTGGGGATAGGGTTTTGATTATCTGATACAGGCAGCCCACTAGTCTTACTTCAAATTACATACTTTTAAATAGACACATTCAAAATAATGCTTTAACATAATTAAATGTTAAAATATCTTTTTTTTATAAAATTTATACAAGTCCATGGAAATCTTACTCACATTTTTATTGTTCTTAGTACAATTACTGACTGACTGACTTTGTCAGTGATTTCTGACAAAGACTTAAAAGACTAACACCAAATTCCTAAATGTGCCCAACAACTGCTGTTGAAGATGAACTTGTGAAATGAACACATTCTGCTGTCCTCTGTGTTTTAGTTAAATTCGAATATCTCTTCAATTTTAATTTATTGATATGCTAAAAAAGCATTTATTTGCCTCAGTTTCCCCCATCATGAAGACAAAAGGTTTACCAGTGCAAGACCACAGTAGCCTGTTGTCCTTAGTTTCATGCTCTGTAAGCAACAGGATACAAGTTTGTGCTTGCCAAATAGCTTCAGAATGACAGTTTACAAGCATCAGGTCAAGTAATCAAAACGTTATAGTGTGTATTTGCTACAAATGTAAATATATCAAGTATCTTTAATTGTGGTGTTGGCAGTTAAAGTAACCCAACACCATCTTCTCTCGATATTATTGTCTGAACATTTTGAGTAAAGCTGTAATAATATTTATTTTTGTTTTATGTGATGAACAACAGTCTTAAAAGTAATTCTGGTGAATTAAGAGTTGTATTTCTGGGGAACTAACTACACTATTTGACGGCTGTTGTAAAACTTTATTAGGCAATACATCTGACCTCAAATTGGAAATTTGTGTTGGAACTGGTTTAGGAAATCATTATAGCTCTGTTGTTAATTTTATATTTGTCTAATAAAACACAGCAGGAACTACATGTCATGTGCTAATGCAATGATGCTAGCTGCTAGACATGTTTTTAACTACTGTTTTCTACCTCGTACAGGCACAGGATAGGAGGAAACTAAATAGAACTTAGTAAAAGGGATTACTTTTTTTGCCATCTAATTGCTGTTTCATAGTTTGTGGCTCCTTCTGGGGGGAGGCCAATGTTATAATTGCCAAATACATATTTGTATATACATATACACTTATAAAAAAAATAATATAACTGCATCACCATTATGTTAAAAGTACAGATGGGGTGACTGTAATATGTTGTTTTCCAGACTGTATTAGGAGCATCGTTAAGTTCCTGATGATGTTACCTGACCAGATGACTACTCTGTCTAGTTTTCAGGAAGGACTATATTAAAAATGGGATAAAAGGAGATTGGCTAATGTGAAGGCAGTTACAGAAACAGAAATTACAGTATCTGAAGTGAGAGGAAAGCCTGAAGGCCTAATATTATCAACTTAAGCATGCCAGAGAAGCCCCATGCCAAAACACAGAATGAATTAGTACATCATATTGCAGATCTGGTAACAGGTTCCTGAGTTATATCACATGGAGAGAGGACTAGTACAAATACAGTATAAGAAATATAGTATGGATATTTAAAAATATAGGAGAGCCATAGAAGGGATTTGAGAAATCACAGGTTTTTTGGTTAGATCTTAGTAGTAAACCAGTTTTTAAAAAACATTGGAAAGAAAGTGTAATTGAAGGTATTAAATTAAATGCAAAGTAGGGTAGCGTGACGTTATCAGTGGTAGACAATGCCAACCTAACCTGATCTTTTTATTTTTTCCTTTTTTTCCCCTTTTTTCCCCTTCCCTGCCCCCCCTTTCCCTTTTTTTTTTTCCCCTTTTTTCTGTAAGGTAACTGATTTTTCTATTTACTTTTATACACAAAGACAATGTAGTAATCTGGTCTGTCTGCAGTTCGGTAAAGCATAGTATCCTGTCTCTTGAGAAGCATGTAGTTAAGCTGGTGAGGGTGAGAAGTGGTTCAGGCTCTGTAAGGTGGGCAAAGACCAGTTTGGTGAGGGGGACGGAGAACAGCCTTCCAGTACCAGACATCTCCAACCATATGATGACTGGAGCGGGAGGAGTAACACCGTACAGGGGCTGTTAGCCCCGTGCTGTATGTACGTAAAAGCCCTGCCCTGTCCAGCCTGGGATGGGTGTTTCTGTTTGGGTTCTTGCTCTCAGAGAACTTGGATCTGCCTTGGGAGGCTTCAGTCTGCTCAAAGCTGGGACAGGTCTGTCCCAAAGAAGCAGTTCTTTGCACATAATTTTGTAGCTTCATAGAAGATCTTAAGTTGAAAGGGGCCCATAAGGAACATCAAGTCCAACTCCCTGCTCCTCAGACCTCTGCATTGTCTCTCAGATTGTTGGCATTGACTACATTTGCCCTTTTCTTCAGCATGGTGTCCAGTCCCATTCAGTTAGAGCATGAATCATGATTTATCTCTTTTGTGGGTGTTTAATTAATAAAAACAAAAGTACTGTATGTTTTATATCCTGAGCCATACCTTTATTACTTCTTGTCCAGATTATCGCCAGTCACATTTTAATAACCTTCTGGCAGCTTGTAGTGTGAGTGTGGGTTGGCTGCTGTATTGATCACAAGAAGGAAAATTCACATTCACATATTCACGGTTTGCTGCCTGTTCTCTTTGCATTACCACTTTGTGCATGCTCAGCACTTCTAAATACCAAGGCTGTCTTCATTCATTTGCTCATTCATTCAATCGTTCATTCTTACAGATCTAGAAGTGTAACTTAAGGTACTAAGCGCTAGCCGTGCTGGATACAGTCTTTGTAGAACCTTGGTCCATTTGAAATGACTAATTTTTGCCCAAATGAATGAATGTGCTAGCTTGGCAGTAGAAGAAACATGGACTACTCTCACTTTAGACCTTCTGGGGTCAGTAGGCAGGATGAACAGGGCTTGTTTTATTTATCTTACTTATTAGAAGGCTTGCTTTTCCTTGTTGCTATTTAGAAAAAGATGATGTGAACACTGAATTAAGAGTGCTGGAAAGAATGCTCCATAAAAATTTCAGCTATTTTTGAGATTTTGACTCATTTGCTTTTCATTTGTTCAGATTTAATTCTATTTTTTAAAAAGCTTGGTCTTTACACAAAGGAAAAAAGGAGGAGGGAGAAGTGTACATTGACATACTAAGTGAAAAACCTCAAGAAAAATTACAGTAAATTAAAATTTATTTCCCAAGGGATAGAACATATTTCAGTGGGATGAAGGAAGAAACTAATAGACTTTCTATGAACAGCCATTTTTATTTAAAGAATAAGCTTTCAGGCAAATGTAATTCTGCAGCCTCCTGAGGATAGTCTTTTTTTCTTGTTAGGAATAATACCAATTAAAAAGTGTAAAATTAAAAGCACTGAAAGTTTGTCAGTGTACATTTTCCATGGAGCTGTGCTTTCTATGATGCTGTTGCTTGCTTAACATGCTTTGTACTGCTGGTATGGCACGCAATGCATCTGTGCTTCCACTCTGCAGACAATAATTCGTTAACGCTCCCAAACATAAATGAATTTTGTCTGCTAATCTGAAGTATTTGCTAACAAATCAAACCTTTTGGGGGTGTTTTACAATTTTGAAACGATGCAATTTCACACTTTAGTTTCTGCTCACCTGTTGCTTTCTGCCCAAGAGTCACGTGCGAGTGAGTGAGTGAGTGAGGGGTTTTTTGTTTAACTCCAAATAATATCAATTCAGACTAACAGCATGACTAACAGCACAACTGGGCAGACTGCACTGTTGTGCATATGTGGAACTGAGCACACAGGTGAAGAGAAGAGCTTAAACCGTCTTTGCTGCCAAAGATGTAGAAGGAAATGATACCCTAAGGAAAGGCAGGGTTTGCAGGGAGAAGTAATCACAAAGTGCAAACTGGTTTTTTTCAGCCATTGCAATTTCCCCCTAAACTTCTACTAACTCACACTTTTGCACAGGTCCTAACTGTCTGTCCTCAGCTCGCTCAAGCTATTCAAGGGGATAGGCTGACACTTTGTCCCCTTTTGCCTCTTTTCCTGCTCCACAGGTTGTAATTACTTCTGTCCCTTCAAATTTTTTGAGTCTGTAACAACAGTACAGATATTAGATGAGCAGTCTTTAATCTACTCTAAGCTCCATGTCTGTCTCTAGTATTTCTTGGACCTAATAAGGGGTTTTTTTGCTTTAAAATATGTCCCATTTTAAACAGTATAACTTATTTTCATAAAGGATACCATTTCTTCCTTTAAACCTGGTCTCTCTCAGTACCATTCTTACCAGCCATCAGGTTCCCAATAATGATATGGATGTTAAAAACCATCCTACTTTCTAAAGTAAAGGTCCTTTTTTGGACCCACAAAATCAACAAAAACACATTTTATTTTAAAAAATCCCAAACAACTAACATCTGCTTGTTTCATTGAGGAGCAATAGACACTTCCATTCTTTATTTTCCACTGGAACAAGCTAAGAAACTGAGATGTTCTGGAGATGTCTCCTAGCTATTAATGGTGGGCTCACAGAAGCTCATATTCTTTGTTGTATGAAACCAGATCCGTTTTGAAATAGTCATTAAGATAATGACCTCATGGTTTACTTCACAGTTCTATTATTTATCTGCCTCATTATATATTCCTTTAAACGTACTTAGGGTATTTTTTTCTAGCTTGGAGAAATGTGCCTGTGTGTACCATAAAGGAGTTTCATTTGGGGTACAGGTAATTACAGGAAATTTACCTTGGTATTTAATTCCTATGTTTATAGTTCCTTCTATTTTTAAAGGCAAAGCTAATTGGTCTGATTTATGGTGGCAGTGTGGAATTGCAGGGGCAAAAACAAAAAACCAAAAGACATTTTTGTTCATTCTAACCACATGGTTCTCAAGTCCTTGAAAATTTTGGTTGTATTGAGCATTGAGGATACCATAATTTTTCATACATCTCCTTGAAAATCTGTTTCTTGTACCCACCAAAAAGATGATTTCACAATGTTACATGTTTAGAAAGTTGAATGAAAATGCTCCGTAGCTAATCTTGACAGTTCTAACTTGGAGAAAAGCCAGTGCTCCAGAACAATGCGTAACTAGTGCATTTGTAATATGATCCAGAAATCAATACACATGGCCAGATTTTCCAGTCCACCACGCTTACTTTGCAAACCTATCATAGATCTGGATGGGAGAATTCCCCATGTCAAGGAGACTCTGATGGCCAGAAGCTGGTGAAGCTGGTATAGCAGCCTCCTATGCTACTTGTCTTATTCCCTCACTGGGGAATAAGGGAAAGCATCAAAAGTGTCCCAGTGCTAAGAAAGACTGGAAGGGTGCATCTGTCTTCCATTGCCTCAGATCCTCTCCCTGTCTGTGCTTTACTGTGGAGGTGAAACCAGTAGCAGAAATTAAAATGTGTGTCTGCTAGCTTATACTTCTGAAAAGGCAGCTAATGCTTCATGCACATTCTTCTCACCACCAGGAACAGAAATATCTGTAAGTCACAGCCACGCTTCCCCAGGTGATGTGGAGATGGTGCCCTTTCAAGGCACAGAGGTAGGGACAGACCAGCGCAGTTACTTCGCTGAGTAAGGCTTCTCCCTAAGCCACCGTGGACCGCTGTGCAATGCAGAGGAGCTCCCGCTGGTTTCAACCTGCGCTGCTCTCACGTGCACCCCTGGCCTGAGGGGACACGCTGCTGTTGGTTCCAAGAGAGGGAACACTCTTGTGCCTTGCTTACCTGCAGGTGTGCCCTGCGGGAAGGGGTACTGGAGCTGCAGTCCCTGTATTGGGAGGATTCATTGAAAGCTTGATTTCCTCAGAAAGCTTCATCTGGCAGTTGCTAGCGTTCTTCCATACTGGGAATAACCCATATGGATTTTTGCTTCCACATTGCTTTTCAAAGCTGCCACTTTTTGGCAGCAAAATCCTCTGACTTTTCTGAGCATCTAGCAGCTCAACTGGAAGACCAGAAAGGTTGGCTATCATGCGGGCACAGGCACTGTATCATGTGAATTTGGGTAACGTTGGATTTGCCGTGCTTGTGTAGGTCAAATGCCCACACAGGCTGTGACAAACCTTTCAGACTGACCAGTGCTGGCAAGTTTGAAGTGTCCCTGTAGTTCTGGCAACCCTCCTTGTTAATGTGCTGCCTAAAGGGAAATGTTCTGTTGAAGCTGGAGCTTTTGTCAAAGAGACGGTGTTTTATAGAAGGACAAAGAGTTTGTGAAAAACCCTCTTGCAGAATTTAGCTCTGTTTTTTTAATTTGCTTGTCTAGACAGCCAGGGTACTTTGCTTTGCCCTGCGCAGTTTTGATGGATTTTAATCCCCAAGCTATTTTTGATTCCTGGTCACATTTATGACATATACAGTCTTAGCTTGTTTTTTTTCCTCCTTCAAGATGCATGCATCCATAGACTTGAATGGGTGTAGGAAAGATAAATGGCTAAGGGAAAAGGAAATTAGTCTGAATGTTCTTAGAGCAGGAGCAAGGAGACTATATAAAGGCAGACTGTGTGACAGAGATAAAAACTAAATGAAAATTAAGGCTCAAGAGGAGGCCTGACTGATAGGGGGGAAAGGAAGTCCAAATATTTTCAGATAATACCCAAAAGATGAAATGTAAAAAATGCTCCATTAAATCCCATTTCCCCCTTACTTTGATATCTTAATTTCCCATTTCACTTTCTTTTATAATTTCCTTCTACCATTCCAATGATACTCACTCACCAGTGAAAACCTACTGTTGCAAATCATTTTTCCAAAGACACCCATCCTTTAGCCCAGTGGTATTCGGTGTCTATCCATTTAGATTTCGATACATATCAGAATATAGAGCTGCCAGAAGGGTTTACTTTGCTTTATAAGTTTGTAGCTGGAAGTTCAGATGTGAGCAGTCAAAACCAGAGAGGTATGTGTTCTTCAGAAATATAATGGCAAAACTGGGAGGTACAAAACACAGATGTGCTTTGCATCGTCATGTGGCACTTAATTATCTCCACGAACAGCTTCAGTTGTTTAATTATTTTCATTTTGTTGCAAGTTTCTTATGTGTAATGATAATTTGTCCACTCAGATTTATGTTATTGCAGGCTTCAGTCCAGCAAAGCACTTAAGCACTCGATTAACTTTAAGCACATAAGTAGTCCCATTGCTGGACTGGGGCCATAATAAAGGAAGAGAATATTTCAGGAGAAATTGTGCTTTTAAGAGGGGTTGTTTTTTGTTTTGTTTGAAGTGTCAACAGCACAGTTTATTTAGCTGCCTTTTAGACAGTAATCTTATTAGCAAAATTGGCTGGATTAAGAGGCTATTAAACAAAATCTGTGTGTTTTCACATCAGTTAAAATCTGTACTGTATTCCCCTGGAATACCACTTATTCTGTTGTGCAATAACTGGATTTTAATGTAACCAAGTTCCTTAAGATTGAATTAAAATACATTTATTAGGTTACCTGGATACTTTAGACTGATGTGTTGGGATTTAAAAATGCAGAGAGGCTTTTCTGAGTTTGAAAGAATATTTTGTTAGGATTTCTTGCAGTTTTTCTTCACCAATCAAACTACATCTATTTACCAAGCAACATGTAGTTAGTGTTAATTTTATGGACATTCTGCTGGGTCCAGAACAAAGCCATCTGTCCCCAGAGGTGGCCAGGGTAAGCCGTCTGTCCATCACGTTGGTGTGTTCCAGTCGGTGGGGACAATGGAGGTCATCAAAGTCTGGTTGCCTTGTTTTTTTGTTGCAGGCAGGAAACCCACCACAGCAGTTCTGTTCCTTTACTTTCTGTGCCTTATCACTTTCAGATATGTGTTTTTACCACAAAAAAAGCTAGTGATCGATAAGACTTACTTTATTTGTATGCGGAAACCTCAGTGCCCTTAATGAAAAAACTTTGTTAAACCCAGGAAATTAAAAGCTGGCAGCAGAACAGAGCAGACACCAGAGCTTTTTAAAAAAAAAAATAAAAAAAATGTCAGCTCTGTCCTTTTTTAAAAAAATAAACACACACAAACGTCCCCAAGGAAGAAACAGCATCTCTAATTATGTCATTTACTGATTTGATAGAAAGGTTCCTGGTAATAAGAGAATAAATAACCCATTTTCTCAAAATTTGCTCGTGAACAAAAGAAAACAGTATCTCCAGTTATGAGATATTGATATATGAGTCTGAATATTAACATTTCTGGCAGTGATTTTCTTTTCAAGTTTGTTAAAATTAAAATACAAAGCTTTATCGATAGGTGCTGCTATGTTTGTGCTACAGATTCATTTGCTTTGACAGCTGATGCCTTTGAAATAGTGGTAGAATGGCTTCAGAACTCAGCCCTGCTCCTTTGATTTAAGCAGGTGACTCCTAACATTTATTGATGGTTTGGGGGGATGGTTTGATAGGAAAAGTTGAATTGTTGCAAAGTAGTTTCTCAGGTCTTCTGAAGTTTTTTATTGAGTTCTTTGATCTTTGTTCTGCAGATATAGAAATAACATTGCCTACAATCTGTAGGTGTTCTCTGCACTTTTTCAACTAATTGTTTCATGCATCCGACAAGATGCAGATTTACCCAGATCTGTCTACAAAGAGGCTTCTTTCCTGCAAGGTCTTTTTTGTAGAGTCAAACAACGCTATTTTTACTCACTTCTAAAAATTGATTCTGAGCATGTCTTTTGACATGTCTGCTTGTCTTCCCCACTCCCAGATGTCACCAGCTACCTGCCTGTGCTACAACATCCATCCTGGCTGGCACACAGGACCAAACCAGGAAGGAGCAGAAGAGCTCAAGGTGGGAAACAGCATTTCAAAGTGGAGGAGTCCCCTGTCTGTACAGTGGACACTGAGTGCCACGTACTGACTATCCACTTTTTATGCAGTGATTTACACGCTGATAGGCACAGCCTTATAATTATATAAGCATATTCACTCCACATTTGAACATAGCCTGGACATTAGTGGCAGAGTAGCTGCAGTGGCTTGGGAGCTGGGGAAATATGGAGGTGGTCAACTTGAGGTGAGTTCTGCGATACTCTTATCTGAGCTAACATCCCCATACTAGACAACAGAGTCGATGGGTGTTGAAAACTGAGGACATTGGATGCTTCTTCCTTACACATGGATTTAAGAGGTGAATAACTTGTCAGCCCTCTCAAGTATCATTTTAATGTTTTATAAGCTGCTCCTCATGCCCTAGTACATTTATACAACTCTCTTATTTGTGAGGAGAATGTTTCTGAATCCGCAAGAGAATCAGAACATCTCATCACTTTTACATCCAGATTTAATTTAATTGCATTTTTCAGGGTGTTTTGAAGATGTTGGATCCTTTTCAGCAATCCTCTCACCTAACGCAGCTACATTTCCACTTGAATTTGATGTGAAAAATGCTTGAATAAGGAGTACCGTGAAGACTCAGTTCTCATCCTTCTATGTCATTAATAGTTATTAACTTGATTTCTAAAAGTGCTGAGCACCTAAAGCTCTTAGGAGAGATTAGCACAGGAACTGCTGATACTAAATTCCTCCTCTGGAGAGTACACAATACCTCAAAGTCCTTGAGAGGGGCTGAGCACAAGGAAAGCCACTTCCACAATGTGCTCCCCTTCCAAACTGCTTAGTGGCGTGAGGATGAGAGATATAAGGACTGTCAGCAGACCAGGTGTGATTTCTTGCATATTGGGAAATCTGCAAGGGGACTGTCACTCAGGCAGGGTGACTGATATCACCGATGCAGGTACTGCATGCTTCCCTGCACACCGTTTTGAGCCTGGTGACTCCTCATCCAGTATTTACAGTAGATCATAGCAGAGCACGATACTTCAGGGTTAGGTTGCATCTGTTCCTTTCAAAATAGGAAATGCAAAACCCTGATGTGACACTGAGGAGAAATAACCTGGAATATAGGAAGTGTTCAAATGTGTAGCATTTGCTATTGGTAGTTCTTCATTAAATACACATTTTAAAACTGTTGGGTTTGGATGTTCAATAATGGCCTTTGCTGCATATAGCCTGTAGCCTGCAAAAGATTCATAACCCTTTCCTGGAGGCTTGATGATATAGCAAGACTGGTGGTACTGGTGGAATCCTGGCTCTGGTGGAATAAATGAACTAGACTCAGACTGGCTTCATTTAGATCAAAAAACTTACTTTGAATTCAGCAGTGGCAGAAGTTTAGTGTATATCACAGAATAGGTAAAATAGAAAACCTAACCTATCTTACTTTATTCAACTTTCAAATTCTGTGCTCAATTTCCCTGCCTTTTTGTTACTTGCTGTCATCATTACATATTTTGCTAGTAGTAAATTGGACCCATAAATAACTACACCTCAAATAAAGTTCATTTCCAAATGATTTTAATTCAACTTTCATAAAAAATGAAATTTTCAGAAGCTTGTTATAATGTAAAATATATTCACAAAAATAAGCATGAACTTACTCATACGGATGTCTGTGCATATATATGCATAAAAGTATGTCATGAATCTAGATATTATTGTTTCTTAGAAAAGAATGTCACAATATATTCAAGATGTAGTAATGTATTACTTTTCTTATTGCTTTAAAAAGCCTTGAATTCTTGTAGAATATGGTTTAGTGGGTCAAACATCCCCTTTCCTCTCATTTATCAGTCTTTTGATCTTGTGTCAGTTCTAAATGTTGGCATGCTCAGGCCATAACAGTGTGCTACAAGATCACAAAAAGGCATAGTTATATCTTTAAAAACTTATGGGCATCCTGGTGCTACATCCCAGCATAGCTTTGCAGATGTGGTATTGAGTTCCCCCAAGTCTTCACTACCTCTTTGTCTATTATTTTTTTTATAGTTTTGTTCTGCATTCCTTCCACTCAACCTCAAGTAGATGGAAGCCTGTTAGTTTATTACTTACATATGTCTGCACCCTTTTACCTCAGCAGGGAAAGACAAAATATTGAGGAGGACTGTAGGTTTGGGATGGTCAACTAATCCTTCCCCACCTTGAACTAATCGCCAGGCTGATGTGTTATTGTGCTGAGCTCTGTTCTTCAGTGCATTGCCAGTGGGGTTTCAATTTGTAGAAGCATAAACAGATACTAAAGTAAAAAGAATGGTGCAGTGATTTGTTAGCAGAGTTCAGATCAAATTATCACAGTGGTCCCCTGCTGACAGTCCTAACAATTACCTCCTTTTTCTTGGTCTTTCAAATGTTTTCTGTTTCCCTTACGTCTTGGTACATAGTGTGATTCTCACTGTGTGTTATTTATTTACCTACAAAAGGGAAAGAAATTGAACCTTCAGCTTTCATTCAGATGTGTGAATGTCTATATATTTTGTCCTAACTTAGATGCATTAATAAGTTTTTGTTTTCTTTTTTAAAAAACGAATCTATCAGCAGCATAACTAAAAATGGTTTCAACTTTCTAGTGCATACCTGCTTTTATAAAATTTTCTACCTCTTTTACAGCTTTGATCACAACAGTAAAGTTCTTATTGAAATTTTTAAAACTTTTGAGAGGAGCAGCAACTAAATAGGAAATGAATAGAATGTTGTATACAGTGACCCAATACTAAAAGTTTAAAGCATTTGAGTTCTATTGTGAAATCACATTGAGTGTGTGTCAGCAGATATTATACCCTTTTTACAGAATATAGTCAGTTGATGTTCTGTACAAGTTGTCTAGAATTAACTTCAACATTTGTTTCCACTCTTTTTCTTCCCTTCCTTATTTTCAACTCTTGACTTTCACTCTTGCATAGTTACATTTGTCTGCTTCTTACAATTCTAGTGGGACTGATTTATCATCATTTGCTAACATATCTGTCTCAAAATCTGGGCTTTGATCAGCTTGTATTTTATAACTTAACATCTGTTCTATGTTTAACCTTTTGTAATGCTGTTTCTCAAAAACATTATCTAGTATAACAAAAGAATCATGTTAGTCTAAATGTTTTGTTAAACCTAAAGGGAAAAAAAAAGAAAATCCTACATACCTGTCTATTTTGTTGTATTTTTCTTACTGTTTCATAGTCTCTTTTTCATTAAATCTATAAATCTGTCACACTCTAATTTTTCCTCTGATTGCTGCTGAACTATAAACTCCATCTTCCTGTTCCTTCTTTACCCCTTTTTTTCCACAATTACAGCTTGTTGTGCTTCACAGCATCCCCACCGGCAGCATCACTGCTCTGGCCCATTTGCTGCTGCAGGATCCAGTGCTGGCTTCCAAAAAAGAAAATGTAGTGATTAAAAGTACTCTCACAATGGGCTGCAGGGGACAGCAGAAAGCTTCTTGGGTTTGAATAAAACCGGACTAAAAATATTCTGTCTGGGACTAACTCACTGTCATTAATCCTCCCACAAAGATGAGTCCTTGAAGTGAGATAGATGGATAGTAGGTTTGGTGAAGCGCTGAGACAGATCTGTATATTCTGTTGCTACCTAATCTTTCTTTGAGGAAGGAGGTTTCATTTAAAAGGACCTACCTCCAGAGTGACTCTGTCTTGAGTCAGACTGAGTAACTCTGGGACAAGAGTGAGAGATGTGTGAACAAGACTAAGGACTTTAGAAAGTTCTCAGCTGTTTCCCAGTTTATAAATAAATGAACCTTGCCTAGCACTGATCGGATTATTAACATTGATGAAATAATAAAATGTTCCTGCTTGGGATTTTTTTCTCATCCTGTTATACCTTCCTCGGATGTAAAGGGAAAGAAGTCAGCACTATTCTGCTTTGCTTTTGAGGGAAATGTAGCTGTTGTCTAAGGGACATCAGCAAGGTAACACTGCCCCGTGGTCCTCGGAGAGAAATGCTGTTGAAGCCAGGGAGACCCAAGACTTGCTGTCTATGCTGATGTGACCACACCAGTTGCCTGAGAATAGCCTCAGCTGTTCTCCAGCATCTAAGAAACTTTTGAAGTCCTTTTTTAGTCCTTTTAGCTAAGTCCACAGCCACAGACAGTAAATGCACAAACTGCCTGATCCTGACCGTACTGGTGTCTAGCTAAAGCTGGGCAGAAGACACAATCAGAGAAGAAGTACCCGCAAAAATCTAAGTAATTGCCACTCACATGTCTTTCCAATGCAGGAGACACTTAATACAAATGGAAGTTTTATTGGCATAGGGGCTGAATTCAGTCATGGCATAAATGGATCCAGGGGAGCTATACTTGCCTGTAACAGAGCGGATTTTGGCTTCAAAAGCGGACATACAAAGCACTGAGGAGCTATAAATTTTGAGCAGCAAGGACATTACAAAAGGCAGAAGGATAACTGGTATGGCATCACTTCCTTCAAAAAGGTTATGAGCTATGGATAAAGATTAGCTACTTTTGCTGCAAATAGCTTAGAAAGCTTGGGCAGGTATGTTGAGTGTATTGAATGGATCAGTGACAGAAAATACACCTGTGTAGCGATTAATTAGAAACTGCAAACCAAAGCATGGCCTTTCAGGTAGAAAGTAGCATGCATACAGTATAATCGTATTTGGAATATGCCTGGATGAAAGGAAAAAAAGGGTGGCAGTCAATAACAGGGACATATAATATTGACATATTATAATGAATGAAAGGTGGTGGTAGATCTAGAATAGAAGAGTTACATTTACTGCTCTTTGTCACTTAGGCCACTTCTCAAGAAAGGTATGTAGCACTGTTTACAAGTAGGGAGCTGAAGTGGCAAGCCCAGGAACAGAATTTACTTTTTCTGGTTCCCTTCCAGTCTTGTAAATACAGGGCTAAAAGAGATGGCAGCTGACTATTCTCCTATACACAGATTTCCCTTGTAAAAGTCCATGTTGTAAATACTAATTCTATTTCATTTTTTTGTCCTGGGAACTTGCCTGATCCTGTTCTGCATGATTTAATCTGAGAAATCATCCACTTCGCCAAAATGTTAAAATTTGTAGAGGTAAATGCTTTATGGAGTGGTTGTTTGCTTCTGTATTGTTCTTTCTAAGAAGATGTAGAGATTGAGATAATTTATACAAGACAGAACAGAAACACGCTACTTTCCACTCTCAAGTTGGCATTTAGTAGTGTCGAATGCTTTACCTTATCTCTAGTAAGTTGCCTGGGCTAATTATTTTTTTGGTTTTGATGTGCACCAGCCATAGGCAGACCAGAACTGCATGTTGCTCTACAACACTTGCAGTTGACTTGTGGCTGTCATGTTGATTTTTATTTTGGTAGTATACCTGCATATACAGCTCCTTTGATGAAAGCAACAGGGAAGTACCGGCTAAAAGTTACAGAATATATTTTTTGCTCAAAGGAGTTCACAAAATGTTTATCTTTCAAAAATGCAGAAGCCTAATAAAGGTAAAACACATAAACAAGTGTAAGGCATTTCTTAATGTCTTTGACAAAGGTCGCAGGTGTAGGGAGGTCAAAGCGATATCTTGTTCTTCTAAATATTTCAACGGATAGACAGTCTTTTGATTGCATTATCTATTAAAAAAATTGCTTTGAACCTTCCACCAATGCAGACCACTTGTGCTTTCTCAAACCAACAAAGGTTCGGTCAGCAGATAAGAATTTCTGACTGTGGAAGGGCAGCTGCCTTCCTTTCATCTTTCTTCTGGTGTGTATATGAAATGTTTGCTTAGCCTGGCCCTGCTATCATGAGGACTCTTTTTTTTTTCTTAATCCTTCCTCTAATTTGAATCCTACACCCAGTCTGCAAATAAGACATGAAGAAAATTTAGATTTCAGCAGCGGAGGCTAATCCTGCTGGATGCAGAGCACTTCAGCCCCAGCTCAGCACAATACCTAGCCTTATCTGACTATACATATGCTTATCTGTAAGCCTAAACTTAAGCATATGATTAAATACTCTGATTGATTAGGACTAATGATCCTCACTGAAGTACTAAGCCCTGTGAGAGAAGTTTGTTTTACAGGCAATTTTGCTGTTGTTTTTCTTGTATTCTTGCTTCCCACCAGAGGAGGTAATTAAGGAAGTGTTTGTTTTAAGAGCACCAGAGCAATTTCTGTAATTTTATTTATCTGATTCTTGAAAATTCACTTGTGACCAGTCTTGTGTTTATTAGTCTTTTATTACATATTTTTTCTTCAAAAGCAAACATGATCTCTAGAAATTATGCCAATGATATCCAGGTATGTCTTTTCCTTCTCAAGAAGCCTAATCTATGTGCAATGTTAATGAGAAAAATATTAAGACAAAAAGCGTAAAATTGCTTTCTAGAAAGGTTCAATCTATATGTAAATGTAGAGTTGAATACAAGAGAACTGGCTAACAGTATCCTGAAGGAAAGATGGTATTCACGTAGACCAGATCATTATAAATGTATGCTTTCAGATGCTGCCTACTTCAACATTATATGGCTTCCTAATGAGAAAAATTTGTCTTTTGTTTTACTTCCTTCTTGCTGTCTCTCAGCCTGTCTATCTCTCTCTTTCATTGTAGCCAGCTAAGCCTGGTGGTGTGAGTAGTACCAGGAAAATGGGAAGAAAGTTTGAGCTGGGGGTTGCTGATTTTTGTGTGACACCTGGAAAGGATGAATGTAAAGCAGTAACAGGTCAACTAATGATTTATTAAATGTTTAGTTCCTTAGATGTTTAATAAGGATCTCTTGTCTGCACGCCATATTACTTGAAGCAGTGTGGAAACCAAAACTCAAATAATATGTTTGAACAGGGAAAAAGCTGTCTTTCCTGTGATGTTGGCAAGTGTTGCCTTCACAAACAAGCTTCTCTAGACAGAATCTGGGCAGGAAACTATGAAGTTCTTCTGCCTGTGTCTTGGAATAAGACAGCACACTGGTGGGTGCTTTAAGCACTGATTTCTGAATACCCAGTTCAGTAGCATCAGACTGAGACAGTAATGAAGGATAACAACTCCTCTTGTTTCATCCATGAAGAAAGAGAATTCTACTGGATGGATTTGTTATGAGCAAAGTGTCTCGCTGTCCTGCCTGTGTCAGCCTAACCACCACAGTAAAGCTTTTGTGGGACTTTGCAAAGAACAGAATGGAGGGAGTTTGAAGATATGTGAAGGACAAGGTAGCAATCAAACCTTACATTTTCTCAGGGCTGAGGAGATCTATTTTCCCTAGCAGGATCCCACTAAGTTTTCTTAGCATTAAACTGCAAGTATTTTAAGCTACTGCACTCTGGAAGAGGAGCCATGTGCTTTCGTGATACTCAAACTTTGATCCTAAGTTGCTGTAAAGCTCCAGTTCTGCAAAATGCTTGTGTGTGCTTGATTTTAAATACATGAATACTTACAGTGGCAGAATGGTCAAGAACAGCATGAAGTCTACTTTGCTTCACAGCTAAGCCAGTATGTAACTTATGAGTGTGGTGTATTATCAGTCTAGTGCACCTATTTCTATACAACCCTGCCTTGAAAATGCATTGCCTAGAGTTGGTGGGATTTAAGTGCATACTTAATTTAGGAAGAGCAGGGGAAGAGTGCATGTGCTTGATTTATATGCAGTTTAACTGCTGGTAGCCTAAATAACTTCTTACATCCTGATTCAAATTCTTGGGCTGTTTAAATGTGTGTCCGTCTGTGTGTCCTGTATCCCCCCTCCCCGACTTAGAGTTTTTCTAGAAACACTGTGTTGTTTCTTTCATAAAGACGCTATACTGTGCCTTTCAGGTTGGTTTTTTTTTAACATCTGTGCATTTAATGAATAATGGCTGAGGTAGTCTTTCCTCATCTTTTATTGATTGAGGACTTTTTGTGAGCCTTGTGTAAGACTACATGTTTTTGCTTTAATGTCTTGCATATGAAAGTCTATGTATGGTTATTTTCCAGATTTCTGTAAATAATGAAATCTGAGCTAGTGGAGTCAATGTTGAAAATTTGTATTATTTGAAGACAAAATCACTAGCTCGGAGTTCAGAGGGGACGAATGTCATCCTGTGCAGAGCACCTTGTTCTATTTGCTGGTGACATCTGAGACATTCTGACATCTGAGGATTACCTCTGTGATAGATGGACCTGGATTTTTTCACAGGCGTAAATTTCGAATAATAGTCCTGATCTGGTACCAGTGGAATCAACAAAACCTTGGTAATTTAAGTCAGGCTAAGGAAAATCATGAAAAATTGAAGACTGTAAATTAGGAAACCCAAATATTTTAGAATTAACTCTCCACAGAACAACAGTATTTCACTGGTCATTCCCCCTGCCCCCATCCTTTGGTACCATTAAGCTTTCTCTGTAAGGGAGATAAAAAGTCTGCCGTGACTTTCTTTGCTTGTTTTCCTTAACATTGAATTCTTGATAGGAGAATAAATGGTTTTGTCTTAGATTTATCTGCCATCAAGGCTATCATTGATACAGCGTGGCTACCATCTGAAATGTAAGGTGTTCTACTGTTTTAGTGTCAACAGCAACTGTAAACCCTTGCAGACTGATTTCCTGTATTACACAGATCACAGAATTTGATGAGGGTCACAGGAGGACCCCATAATAGCTCTGTGTCGACAGAAGCAAAATACCAAGGGGAAAAATTATCATCAAGAGTATTAGCCAACAGTGTGGTGAGATCATGCTGCTGTTTTGAACATTTAACACATGGTTGTACCAGCAGGTCTGTAGTTCCAATGATGGCAAACCTCTAGGAAAAGATGGGGTTCTGCCTCTCAAGGGTTTGTAGCTCTCTTTATCAATCCTATCAATGTGGTGGAATATGGTCCATATTAATCATGATGAGAAAATGTGAAATGCTGCCATTAATGCATCTAGACTTGTTGCATTTACTCACCAAGTCATGCATGCGCTCCCCAAGTGTTAGTGTTTGAAATAAGTTTCATTTCTGTGATCACAAGGCAGCATTTTGTTAGTTTTGCAACATTTCAGTCGCTGAGAGATGCATTTTGATTATGTTGATCAAAGAGTCATTGAGCATTGGAAGTTCATATTGGCTGTGATTCTATCTGACGTATTTTGCACTATGTCATGTCTAACCCTTTGTGATGATTAAACATTCATCTTCACTGACTGGGGTGCCTGACAGTCTTACATCATAAAGCATTTTATTCAGTGCAAATTAGGATTCAGTATGCTCCTCTGTGGGGGATTTTCCCACTAATGACATATGTAAATAGCACTCATTCATTCTAATATTAAGGGGAAAGGTACAGAAGCATGCAGATCTAATGAATCTGTGTTATACCTCAGATGAAAGGAAAACAATGTGGTTTTCAGATGTTAATTTTGTTATCTGCGCATACTGTGTTCCCCTCTACTCCCTCAAAGTTGAGATACACAGAATCAGATTTATAGAGCCTTTATGTTCACAAAGACGGTTTGTCAGAGAGGTGCCCATGCATGCACACTTTCTGTAACAATATGGAATCTCTTCCTTCCATGAAGCAAAGGAAGAAATACAGCTGTATTATGCCAATGTGAACCCTAATATACTGGGCCTTTTTTTGTGTATAAATTTCCACACCCCCCCAGTCTTTCTATAGCAGTATAACACATAGTTTTAGCCCTCTAAAAAAGCCTGATCGCATCTGTCACTGTTGTATTTTTTATGGCAGAGTACCCACACATAATGTAAAAGGTACTCTTCCTTCAGTCCATGGCCCTTGTCATCTACTCAGCCATATTTTGTATTTATTTAGATAACATTAACTTTCTTGGGTTTAAGAGATCCACAGCAAAAATACTTGAGCCTTGATGTTTTATAAATGAGGAGTTTTGTTAATTTTCTTCGTCCTTTCATTCCTAAAGGCCTTTTTTTGTTTGGTTGTTGTGGTTTTTTTTCCTGTGGGCTCCAATGGCCAAGCAGGGTGGAGCTGGAGGGGGGTGCCAGCCGCGCAGCTGAGGTGCAGCCAGGGCAGGACCCCCCGGTGAAGCTGCTGGGAGGACTGTTCGGGCACCGGGGCTGACACTGGCCCCATCTTGGCTGAGAACATGTAGCCCCTGCCAGAAGAGAGAGCCTCAGGGCTGGGGAGCTGGGCCACAACCAGCACCTGCAGGCCCTGAGTGCCAGTGTCCACAACGTGGACAAGTACAGCCATAAGTACAGAAAACATGAACTCTCAGGGACAAGAAGGAGAAACAGATGAGGGGAGGCTGCCTTTCTGTTACCGCTGGGCTACAGGGAAAGCCACGGCCTTGCCCTCTCCCTGCTCCCCGTGGTGCCGGGCCTGCTGCAGGCCCGAGCCTCCTCCACCGGGAGAAAGGATGAGACACCCACGGGAAGGCTTCACGCCTCTGACTGCAGAGGGGTTAAGGGTCAGGGGGGGTCAGAAGATGTCTGGCAGGAGGAGGGCCGCAGATTTGTCTATTTTGCTGAGTTTTGTGTCCAAGCGGTTCCTCACGCTCGCCTACGGAGCACTCGGCGGATTGGTTTGGCCCCGCCATGGCTGGACGCCTGCCCTGGCAGCGGGCTGGGCCCTGTGCGGTGCGCTTGCAGGGAGCTTGGAGTTAGACAAGGTGTCTTGCGACTGAGCCAGCTCAAAGTCAGGTCCTCTCCTCATCAAGACTTAATGATGTTTTTGTCAATGTCAGTGGCAAAACTATTTTGGCTTCATGGGGAAAAAATAAGAACCAATTCTTCTGATTACTCTACTGCTCACCGGCTATGCTTAGACTGCCTTTCAGTTAGAGGTGGAGGACACTCCTGACTCTTATGCTTTATTTATTTCACCTGAAAAGGGCACATGTTGTCTGTTGTGAACTGCGGTGTTTCCTTCTTGTGCATCAGTGAAAAACAATAAATTCACTTTGAAAAAAAGATATACTTTCCCCCCCCTCTTTTTAACCAAGATTTAAATGTCTGCATTAAAAAACCTCAGCTGTTTAATGCGGTTTAACCTCAATAGGCAGAGTAGTTATGAATTGTATCCTTTATTTATTTTTTGCCATGAGGAATGAGTGGTGTTCCTTCAATTTCGTTTTGAGCCAAACCTGCTGCAGACGTCGGCTATAAATGGGTCAGGCAGTCATTGAAGTGAACAGTTGGCCACATTTGTGCTAACTCTAGTCCTTTTGGTTTTTGCCAGAGGAAAAAGAATTCTAATTTCTATCAGTCTAAATTGTGCTGGGCAGCATTATCAGCTGGAAAGACCCCTCTGATTTGACAGGCCCCACTGTATGATGATTAATTACTACTCAGCTTCATTGGACTTTTCTAATTTCCTTTTGCCACTAGCTGTAGGCAACAAGCGATAAGTACTGCTCTTATTATTTTGTGCAAAGGAAAATGTCTATTACTGCTCTGTCCTACAAGTAATCAGAATAAAAAGACAGCTGATCGGAAAACCTGTGAGGATCATTCTGTCTTTATTTATCCTACCCTCGCTTTATTCCTGTGCTGCTTCTACACAGAAGTTGTTTTACACAGTTGCCTGTCAAAATAAGAAGATAAAATCATAAGCTCTATCAAAGTAGTTGACATTTTGAAATTTATATAATGATTTCATGGGAATTAATCCTCAATCTCCAAATAAATCCTCCTCAAAATGTTAATATAACTAGGAATCTTATACCACAGAATGTAAAACAATTCTTAATCTTTCTTTTCTATTTTGCCATAGATTTATTATATTAGAAGGCTGCCTTGTAGAGAAAAATTAAAGCATTATCGCCAAATGCGAGAAGAGTAAGTACTTTACGTAACACGTTATATTAATGATTTTTCTGAGACACTAAATGCCCTGAAGTATACCAAGAAGAAGGTACATTAGTAAAAACTTGTCAAGGACATCACTGTTAGAGATAAAAATCAGAGCTTGTAACTTTTGTATCTCTGTTTTTAATTAATCTTCTCAAATCATTAGTAATTTCTAGGTAATTAATTCTAGAAAAGTCATCCCAGTTGCTTCTGTATTCTACACATTTAAGAGATGCCATAGAATTTGTTTTCAGAGTGACGATATTAAATGTATACTGGGTAACAGGAAAGCATGTCTGCACAGTGCATGGGAATGCTGTGTCAGGATAGAGGTGTGTATAATTGTAGTAAAGTTATGTGCTGTCTGGACAAATTACATAAAGATGGGGCCTGTTACCTGTGGGCTTAGTGTGTGCTGTTGTTGTAGCTTCAGTTTAAAAGCTGGCTCGGCCGCATCTGATGGGGTGAATGTCCTTACCTGCCACAGATCTATTTTCCGAATGTTTCCCCACTTAGGGATTTAGGAATAAATGGGATTTATGAACCTAAAAACCTGCATCACCTTGGAAAAGGGACTGTTCTAAACAGATGCTTCTGAATGTTACCCTGCTTTTTCTACCTGGAGACTTTTGTGAAAGAGTAGAATATTGATACACAAGAGAAGGTGCTTTGAAAGTCTTCCAGGGAATTGTATTGATCTTGTTCTCATAAGTTTTGTTGTTCTGGTTGATTCAAAAATGTTTCTTCTGATCAGGTCCTTCCTGCTCTTTATGCATGCGGTTAGAACTTTAGGTATTTACATGATTTTGGTCAGATTTGTACAGCTACCACGAGAGTGACAGTCGGGGGATGTATGTGAAGCCGCAGTTGTTTTGTTGGTTTTTGGTTCTGTTTTTAATCTGAAACTGAAGATGTTAGCAAGATTCCCCCCTTTGAAAAACATTTAGAAATGAGTTGGCTTGAGGCCTGAAATAGTGGGAGAGGCTCCTATCTTGAAATATCTCCCATCAGGAGCACACAGCACTTAACAGCTCACCCTTTCTGAGGAGGTAAATTCCAGGCCTGCTGGATGGCCTTTGTGTGGAAGATGCATACTGCTAGCAAGGGGGAGAGAGAAGGGGTATTTGCATGCAACTTGCACATCTGCTTCTGAACCCAAGAGCCTGATTCGTATCTGCATTCCTTTCCTCAAATAAACAGAGAATCAAATGGCTTGAAGATCTCCTGAAACCCCTCTTCCCCTGTCCAAAGTGTTCTCTATCTTCTTCCTTTGGCCTCTGGAGGGTAAGATTCAATGACTGGTGGAGAGACCACAGGTGCCACGGATGACTTCTGTTCCATGGTCACAGCAGGAAGGGACAGGAACTGAGCCCCTTTGGACAGGAAAGCTGGGAAATTATTTTGAGGTGGCTGATCCAATGTAAAGCTTCCTGACCGCTGAAAGGAGCCAGTTTGGCTAGCACATGCTCAGCATATCTCTGGTTCACATCACATGATTCACAATATTGTGTAGAGTTATTTTTTTTCTTAGCCGTAATTTTATTTTTGTTTTGCAGCCAACAGAAGTAAATGTATTGGCAATATATGGGCAACATAGCTGCCAGTGCTGTTTTGCCTGCCACAAACACAGCATTGTTGTTCACATTAAAGCACTTGTGATATTGTTATCAGACTGGTAGTGCTACTTTAATAGTTAGGGACTTCATGCAGTTGATCTAAACCGGCCTGGTTTATATTCTTTCCTCCTGCTTTATCCCCTTCAGAATCTGGTGGCTATTGTTCTATTGGTGTAAGGTAGCTCACCCTCAACGGGGGGGAACAAGGAGCTGAGTGTTTCACTTGAGAAAGGTATGGTAGTTCAAGCCTCTGTGTTACAGTGGAAAATACCTCGTGAGGAAGTCTGTTGAAATCATCTCTTAATTATATAGTCTTACTGGTAGCAAATCAGAAGTTAATGGGTATCTCAACAGGTGTTGTGAAGCGCTCTTCGGTTGCTAATGTTTCTAGTGAAAATACTGTATGCTGTACCCATCTGCAGAATAAAGTGTGGCACACTCGTCCAGCAGCTGTAATTACAGTATCCTGTTCCATCATTATAATCTGAATAGGATTGCACATTTAGAGTTTGTTCATTCATTTAAAACAGTAATAACTACTTTGAAGAGATCCAGATGACTGAGGTACATATATGCATTAAAGAGCTTATCTTGGGGTCATCAACAACTATTAAGCAAACTAGCTTCTTTTAGCCAGTAAGATGTAATATTCATAGTACCATTGACAGGCACAATTTTTCTCCTGTGTTTGTGGATGAGTCACTGTACAATTTTGTTTTGCCATCTGTATCTTTGTGTACTTAAACAACATATAGGTAAGTTGCTGAGAAGCATCAAAAAGCAACACCAAGCACGAAGATAACAAGGCAGGCAAAATGTCTGCATCCCTTTGACAGAAAGGTCTGCCCCAACTACTGACCCTTCCTGCAGGGGGTGGGAGGGAAGTGGGCAGCTGTCCCTCCCACCTAACATGGGTCTGCAGCTGCACAAATGGATATGGTGCTTTAATAGTTCAGGGAACTTCAGGGAGTGTTATGCCTCCATGGAACACGAGGACTTGGGATTTGTCTGTCTACTGCAACGCTCGTTCTTGGCGCCACTGGTAACTGCTGCTGCTGATACTGAAACTTCCTCTTTAGGCTCAATGAGTTCACAGTATTCAAGGTCAGACAGTGAATAAGTCTGTCAGAAATAACAAAAAAGGAGGTAGGATCTATTCCTGGCAATACCTTCCAGGCTGCTTTGCAGTTCTAGCCATTAATATTTGAATAGATTCAAAATTGTACTCCTTTGCTACATACAAAAGTAGGATCTTCCAGCTCTTTCTAGGATATTACTTTTACTTTTCTACATGCCTGTTTGCTACAAACTTTATTTTCATGTTGACCTCTATTTACTGTTGCCACAAATAGTCATATGTTTTGGTGTTTGTCTTATCAATGCAAAGTTATAAAAAGCATCCTTAAATTAACTCCTCTTTAGGGAAAAAACATAAAACCACAGTTTCTGGGTAGGTGTTGGAGAAGAAAGAATTCCCAATATTATTATTTATTTGAAGTGAAAGATTTTTGAAACATAGAGTAATTCGGTAAAACCTATGCAATATTTTTTGTCATATGCAGGCCAGATAATTATAGTATAGAGTTTATTCATTTAATTTGGACTCATTTAGAAAGTGAAATATAAAATGGTGCAACTGCTTTGTTCTTTTTCTAATAAAAGGTAGGAGCTTTTGAGTGTTATTAGACTGAGATAAGCTAGGCTTCTGTATAGCACAATTTTGTATGTCTGAACTAGCAAAAGCCTTTGAAGTCCTATGAATCTTTCTGCTTGTTAATTCTTCCATTTGTTTGATTTTTGGTACAAAGAAAATGAAAGAATATGATGAGATTATGGCATTTTAAGTCAATATTTATTAAAAAATCAATCTCGATGAAAATCTGCCCATCCTTCTAATTAGATGAGGCAACTTGAGGTTGATTTTTAATTGCAAAAGTAATTACACGGAGCAGATAGCCAGTGACATTTGATTATCTAGGTGATTGATTAAAAAGCCTAGCTCACAGAGCAGATTGTCAGCCAGGGGAATCGAGACAAAAGAGCAAATTAAAAAAGTTGTCCTGTTAGTAATCACAAAATTCAAGGATGAAATTACAGAGCTAAACACCTCCAATCTACGTCATCTTCATCACTCAAATGTCTGCAGCATGCCTGAGCTCAAAAAGGGGTGGTAAAGAAATTGATTACTTTTAAAAGGAGGAAGTATTCAGGAAATAAAAAAATGAAAGAGCAAAAGCTCTGCTGACAATAGGGGCTTCAACCATACAAGCAAAAAAATAAAAATTTCTCTTAATTGTTAGAGTTCATTTTCCCTGTGCTCTTACGAAAGCTCATTATTAAAACCAAGCAGTGTTAGTAAAATTAAATGAAATATGTTGGGTAACAAAATGTATTTTTAGTGATAAATCTTAGTGATTATTTAAGAGGTTAGATTATCCTTTCCTCCCCCAATATATGTATTTTACAGTGAAATTTAATTTAATTTTTTAATACTTTGGATTTATTTAATGTCATTTTAACCAATTGCACTCTGTAACTCGGATGGGTACCACTGATGACTTTCAGCAAAGAATGTTATAAAATGCTTGTGAAATTCATATATAAGGTAACATGAATAAATGGGCAACAGAAGGAGAATTATCTTAGCTTATCTCTTATTTTATTTTTAATTTTATGATGCATACCTCTTTGTACTATGCTATTCTTCTAAGTTGGTCCAATGAGTTGATGAACTACAAATCCTAAATTGTGAAACAGATCCTTACAACAGAAGGTTTTGATGTATAGAGCATGATGTACATCATGCTTCCATTGATTCTGGAAGCTCTCGATCAAGTCCAGTGTGTGCATTTTTTTTTTTTTTTATCATGACAAAGTACTGTTGTGTTTTATCTAAATTATCAGACTTTTTTGGCCAAATACTCTTTGGCAGAACCACTCCAGTCAGCTCAAAATGGTATTTAAGCCTGAACCTCATTCGTGAAAAATAACTGCATTTTCTGAAACATCACATGACTTCTTGATACTGCTTTTCTGTCATTTAAACAAGTGTCTGTCATTTTCAATACAACAGAGCTCCGAAACGTGGTGCGATAGTGAGGCGTGAGATTGAACAGCAATTATTCTTCAATTGAATTCAGAAATATATGCATATAATATTATAATCTATTTTATTAGGAAAAAAAACAATGTAAAAAAGAGGAGAAAGGCAGTGAAATTGTTGTGAGCATCCCATCCAGGGTCAATTAATATACAGCTTGTTGACCTTTAGAGTCCTTCAGAGCTCAAGTGCAGCTACTATCAACTGGTAGCAAGTGGTGGATTTGCCATTGTGGGTGTCAGCATCAGGCCCTTCATCTGCTGTCTAGCAGTCATTCAGTGAAATCTTTGTCATCCAGTTACTAATTCCATGGAAACAACCTGGTTTTCTTCTTCCTCAGTGTTGTCGTTGAGAAAAAGAAATGGTTACTAGACTGTTGGATTTGTTAAATGCCAGCTCTGTATTGTTCTTTCACGAGGCTCTATTACCTGTCACCCATCAAAATGTAATCTGACAGAGTAAAAAAAAATATCAATTGATTAAAGGTACTTCTTGCATATTGCAACATTGTATAGTTGTAAGTTATTTCCAAGTTCCTGGTAGGCCTTTTGCATAAAAGCACACAAACGCTGCAACAGAGATGGATATAGGCCTTGGTGTGTTTCTAGCTCCCTGAGTTGTTGTTGGTTTGTTTTTTTAAAAAAAAAAAAAAGCAGAAAAGGTAAATTATTAAACAATAAGAGGGTCTAGTCAATTTTGGAAATGTGTAATTGGCAACGTCAAGACAGCAATTTGAACAGAGTAATGCCATAGAAAATAGGTATCCATTTTCAGTGCCACACAATGTGTAAGGGTGTGTTGGGTAGTTTATAAACATTGGAGTAGTCTTTGTTTCTCTTTCAGCATTTTGAGGAGGTGAGGTGAAAGCAGCAGAAATTATTTTCTACATGAGCAACTACCTCTTTAACAAACAAAATGTCAAAAAAATGTAGATTTTGGTAATTTCAAAGCTTTTTGCAGACAATCTTATCTCCCTGCTATTTCTGAGACTCAAAGTCACAGAATAAATGCAACCTTGCATATTACAGCCCTGTTAAGTCTAACACTAATACCTCTATTTATGATGTTTACAGTTTATGTATCTTTTTAGAGACATTTTTGTTTGCAAGCTAAATATATTTTACATGACTGTGTTTATGATTGTTGTGTCATTTTCTCACATGGAAGTTACTTCACAAAAACAGAATCTCACGTTGCATGGACGTGGAATCCTCATCCTGATTTTCCAAAATAGCTGCTTTGGGTGATCTAATGTCTATGATTTTTCTGATCGGTTTTCAGTCCTCCTCGGTCTGAGTATCTCTATTTTTGCCTTAGCCTGCATTAAACAAGAAATTCAGATGTTGGTAATTAACTGGAGTTCCCCTGCTGCCAGCCCAAATTCAGTTCCAAAAAGCCCTGTATATTGCTACTTCTGCATTTGTTAACAATGTCCAGACAACAGGTCTGCAATTAGATTCCCATCTGTTAGGTTGAGCATTTAGCATAGCCAATGGATGCAAATGAACTTGGGTCCCTCAATGGAGTGGATCCCTAACTAGCAGTATTATATTTGAAAAGAAATTTAGCAGTAAATGACAGGGAAGAAGATGAGGCTTTTAATAATACAGCAGCTCTAAAATGTTTAAATGAAAACAATAAAATACTGTTGCTACACATGACCGTTGCTCCAACAAATCTGAAAATACATTCAAATATTCCACTGTTTTCCTCAATGTCTTGAATGCTGCGTTAAACTGAGGGGGAAAATGCTAACTGTAAATGTTAGGTATAGCACTTACTGAATAAAGTAATGCTGCACAATTATATAAATGTTAGAATTCTACACCAATTAACGTTTGAGATTCTTAAAGGAATGCTTCAAAATATTAGGTATTTTTACAGGATAAAACTGAAAAGGCAGAGAGATGCATTTTTAGAAGTTCTTGTGTTTAATCTCAAACTGCAATTTTGTATCAGTTCTAACAGCGTTATAATAAGGGATAATCCTACCAAGTCCATAGGCTGTGTGTCTGAGGATTAGCTAAAGCTTGCATATTTAAATGTTTCATTTTCTACTGGAATGTCTATAAAATAGACAGTAAAACCCACTTAAACTAATACCTGTTGAAGGGCTAAAGCAGCAAGAAAAAAACCTCTGTGCCGACTCAGATTTTCTTTAAGTACTCATTGTATTACTCTTTTGCTTTTTCAGAATTTGCAGATGAAAAAACAAATATTTTATACACTACATGAATATAGAGTTAAAAAGGCTTTTTTCTTATGCATTAAAAATGTAATAATTCAGGTGTAAAATTAGTTTACATGTTTATATTCAATTCTTTTAATAATATTTATAACTTAGAACAAACAAAATCCTAAACTAATAGTAAAAGTTGCCTTTCTAAAGTAATACTTGCCATTATTCTGGTGCCTTAGTAAAAGGAGAAAATATTTCTACATTACAAAAACAGTCAAATGTTTTTTGGTGGAGTTTGTTATGTAAAGAGTTAAAATTTACACAGGTCAGGCTTTATTGTAGCTTCTTTTTTCTCTCTGGTAGTGGCAATGAGCACTTCAAATTGTGTTGTGACTTTCTTCAGCAGGAGTTTTGTCATAGTCACCAGTGGGATCTGGACTGCACTCCATGTTTCTTACCAAAGCAAATACTAGGGTGACAGAGAGAATCTCAAAGATACCAAAACAATTGGCAAAATTACAATTTAAATCGGGGAGGGAAGCTTCTAAGGTTACCGCCAGTGTTTTATTTCTGAATTTGGGATTTCATTGTTGTACCTGCCAGATGTAATGAGGTGGTTCATGCCTCACAGCATCTTTACATCGAAGGCAGATAAAGGGATGAGGAGATCTGTTCAAGAGCACAGAGCTTGGCAGAGAGGAAATGCGAATATTCATGTTTCATATTCTCAGCACAGAGCAGTGCAGTGGCCACCAGTTGTGCCAGCAGAGCACATCCTTGCATTGTAGAGCAGCTTGGGTTTCCCAGTATACGGCAGAGTTACAAGTAATCAGAAAGTCCCATTGGTTCACAGTTAGAGCTTTACATCACCAGGCAAGTCCACTAAGTCTTCTTTATGGCTAAAGGTTCTGAAAATAACACTGTTCTGGTGAGGAGAGGGAGCTTTGATCATTGCTGGCTGATTGAAGAGCAGTGTCAGCAGGGTTATACTGCTCTTCCTGCTTGAGCATAGCACTCTATTGCTTGTATGCTCGGGGCAAGATGGAAACGTGCCTATTGGAAGGATGTGCCCCGCTCAGCAGAACCAAGTATGACTTTTGCATTGAATAAAACTAAATGGACTTAGAGATTTTTTGGGGGCCCTTCAAGAAAAATTGCATCCATTTGTTTCAACCTAGCTAGCAGCGTGGGATTGCTCAGGATGAGATGTGTGCTGCTTGTCACCATGACAAAAGTGCAGATCTTTGCCTCTGTGGGATTTGACTTTTCAAGGCCTGACAGAAGATGTGTGGGATCAGAATTCCCTGCCAGGCAAGCCGTTGGTCCAAGCATGCTACACACAGGGTGGGAGCTTGTGATTGCCAGGTCCGTAGCCTGCTAATCTTCCAGATTAGTCTATGCTTTCTCCCCTGGGGGATAGAAGGCCATCAGCAGAAAGCAAGAGCAATCCGTTGCTCTTTCACTGACAATAAACAGATAGTGACAGCAGCTAGAAACCTTGTCACAGTGCTCTAGAGATCTGGGAGTGTATGTGGGCACGGCGTTTTAGTCAGTCACATTCTTCTTTCTGTTCTTAAATAGAAAATTATTCATATACACAGGTGATGAAGGGACTGCATATGGGAAGGAGGGACAACAGGAGTGCATAGGTGCATGAAGAGATTCTTCTAGCAGGAAGATTCTGGTCTGTTGCCTCTGTACTTGCCTTACACTATGCTATTATGCCATTAGTATCTCTCCTCAGGAGTAAACTGGGGGCATCCTCTGGTTCTTGTGCTTTGAAGGAAGCATTGGTTTAGGTGGACACATGTAACGCGGCACAGCTCTGGTGGCTCAGGGGAGTATCGTGTGCTTACATGCTCAGGCAGCTGGCAGTGAAGAGGTACAAGCACCGGGGGCCTCTCCTGTCAGATGGTGCAAAGGACCAGTGGCAGGGGTGAAGCCTTTCTTGGGCTCTGATGGTGGCTGTAGGCCACAAGAGGCAGCAGGTTCTACCACCAGCCCTCCTGCTGCCCCATTAGCCAGCGGCGTGCTGCCTGGGCACGGTTGGGAGCACAGACACCTCTGTGCATGGAACAGGGAACCTTTCCACACCTAATCACTTCACTTATGTTTTCAGATGATATGTCACTATTTCTGCCTTCTAAATCAGAAACCGGCAGCTCCACACCATGCTGAATGTTGTACTTTCCCCAGTTCTCTTTCTGTGCATCGTTTTGCTTGGTTTAAAGATTGGTCTCATGTGGAACAGCCTCTTCTGCTGAGAGTAGCTGTGTGTTTATGACTGGGACTAAGGTTTCTGGTGTGTGGTTCTTGCTGTAACATGGATACTTCTGGGAGTTTAAAACGAGTGCAGTTTTGCTCTTTCCCTCCTCAGATTGCACGCTGTGTAAAGGCTCACCATCTCTTAACTGGCTGTGTGCTTTCTGGGACGGTAAGCTCCTGAGGGCTGCCCTAGTAGAAGTGACAATTAGCTACTTAATCTGCACGTGTTTTCCAGAAGCAGTGTTTTCTTACCACACATGACCACTAATTTTGCATTCCTGATATCCTATTTTTGAATTTTTCTACTTCCACAGATTTTTCTTTGTTAACTTTGTGGTGTTTAATGATTTTTTTATTATTATTATTTATACCCAGGCTTTCCTCCTTTAATAATAAGCACTTCAAGTTTTGCAGCACAATGTCCACCAGCTAGCTTCTTTCTTATTTCACTCACATTGTTATTACCTGGGAGTAGGTCTAATAACAGGAGCACAGCATCAATGTCCTGCATTCAAGTAAGGAAATTAACCTAATAATTGTCTCTTAAATGTATTCTTTCATTGCACAACTCATGGGGGTGAGGGGCAGAGGTCATTTAACTCGCACAGTGATCACATTGTCATCAGCATAGAAAACCATTATCTCGGTTGGTTATAGCTAATCCTACTGATGGCGTTTTAACTGGCCTAATTTTTCTAATAAAGAAAATATTGATGAGGTAACAAAAAATGGTCAAAAGAACCTATTTAATGAACACCAACTAATCAGTGTGGCTAGAATTTCTTGGAAGAAGTGTAGACAATTTTCACCCCATTCCCATTGGAAATATACCTGGCAGCCCTTTGTAATCTCTTACTAACGTTTATCTTTTTGCTTGTTTTGTGGCACTGGAGACAGCTTGGCTTTTAGCGTTAGTTTGTTATTGCGTATCTTGCTTGCTTGCTTTCTGCCATAAAGCTTATGTCCACAATGATGTCAAAGGGGTGACGGCAGCCTATTTAGACATGACTGAGTAAGATTTGGATCAGTAGCTCAAGGACTGGTAGCAATCCAGCTATTTTGGTGTGAGTTGTGGGTTACAAAATGCACTCACCTGAGTAAGCACTGAGCTGCACTGAGCTCTGTGTGCTGTAGCTCAACCACGGGCTGCCCTCAGGCAGGCAAGTGTAAAGCTGGCTCTGGTTTACCTAAACATGCCTCAGTTACCCCTCTGCCATCTAAACATACTCTCGATGAGCTGAACTGCTTTGCTGCAGCTCTGTTTCTGTCATGCAGCCTGGTTCTCCTTAGATTTATCTAATGGAGTTGACTTTTCTGTGTTTGAACTCTGGTTTGCTACCTCCTAGGGCAGGGGCTTTACCTGTCCTGATGGTTCTACTCACAGCTTTGCGTTTCCTATCTGTCCTCTGGAAAGCATCGTCTGAGCTCCTCCATGAATACATTGCTGCTTTGTTTTCATTTCTGAGCATGGAATACTGACATTTTGGAGGCTGCTTAGTGTTGTGGAGGCAGGAGCAGAGATCATGGGTCTAGATCAGTTAGACCTCCAAACAGCTTGGTAGCAAAGCTTCCATTCAGAATGGGCTGTGTCTTGACACACAAAAAGTTTTCAGTCTCAAACATAGCTTGTAAGTGGTTCAGGCTGTATTGGATCAATACTTTTAGTTTGGTAGGAGGTTGTCTTTCAGCACCCATCTTTTGTTTCCAGAAGGCTGTTGAATTTGCTCAGTCTTTGGGAAGTCAGTGGGATGTTGCTTCGGGACAAACTGTGCATTTATTCTGACAGTCCACTCCAGGATCTCAGTTTGTGCCAGGGGGCTGCACACTATACAGGGAGGGGAAGGCTGATTGTAACGTTTGACTCTCTACTCTCTTTGGCCCCACTTCAGACTGCCCAAGGAACCTGAGAGACAAGATAGATGCTGGTGCATTTTGGCCATTCCATTAAAGGCCCTACTGTGACCCTCACCCTGCAGTTACACAGCCTTCCTGCACACTAGTGTGCACTGTAACTGTAGCACGTTATTATAATAATCATTATAATTATCCTCCATATGTAGTAAAAAATAATCTGATTGTTATAAAAGAGAGTTAGGATGGGAGAGAGTTAAGTAAGATGCAGGTAAACATAGATGGCATCTAGCAAGAGGTGTTCATGTGTGACACTGGTGGCATGAGAGCCCTAGGAAGAATTCTGGTTTCTGGCCTGAATGAAAAATGGGAAAGAAAAAAAACCAACAAAAACGTAAATGTTTCACTTGTCTAGTTTATTATTTGCCTTTTGATAGCTGCTGTCTTGTTGACAAAGAGGAAGAGAGCTTCTACCCTCGACAGTTGCTTGTTATTGCTAAACTGCTATTTAGTACAAAGGAAATTCATTTACAAACTCTTTCACATTCTCTGTCACGTAGGGAATCAATATTTGAGCAAGACTGTCACCTCCAGAAGTAACCCACAGTACCAGATTCCTTCAAATATTTTTTTACAGTAAGCGTTGCCCCTGGCACGTACCCTTTCCCCAGCCCCACTCCACCCTGGCTCCACTGGTCTGTGGTCAAAGTGTTAGGCAACAGTTTTTATTAACTGTAATAACAATATTGCAGAGATGGCCAATTTAAACTGAAGTCCCAGCAGAGCCCTGCATTTCACAGCTGATTCATATTGACGAGCGCTGCTTACCCTGTGAACTGTAAGCTGCTGGAATGAGCAGAGTGGCTGTGGTTTTCTTTCAAGTTACAGGATCCAAAGGCAGCAGTAATTGTTTTTGAAATGTTTCTTTTTATTATTATTAAATAAGTTCATTGTATATGTTGAAACCTGGATCATTCCTGCTCTGATTTGCTTCCCTTTTCATTGCCAGGCCTAAAGTGCAGGAACAGTGTGTGTGTGTGTTTTGGATTGCTTCTAAACTCTAACAAAAATATCCTTTCTGCAGGGAGAGGGTGCCATCTCTGCCATTTCCTCAGAAATGTGTAGTCCATAATTAGTCAGGATTTCCAACTCAGAGTGCTAAATGGAAGAGACAGGACGAACAAGAAACCCAACAAAATAGCTAGATTTTATTTAAGTTAACATAAAAGTGCAGAAATATGTTAGTTATATATCATGACAGATTTCTAGCCCAGCCTAATTCAGTTCTTCATGTGTGTATTGGCATAGGGAATCAAAGACTGTTTGAAAAGATGTGCTTACAAAGTAAGGCACTTTACCAACTGTCAGGAACTGCTTTGAAACGCATCCTTACCTCTAGGTACTATTTACCTTGAGGATGTACACTGTATATGCTCTCTTCAGCTTAAAGGCCCCAGGCTTGAGTAGCGGCAGTTACTGTATCTTCCAAAAACCCTTGTAAATTATCACATATGTGCCTTGCAGCACCAGGCTGTTTACTCAGCAGGCAGACACAATGCAGCAGCATTATTAAATTTCCATGAAGTTTACCAAATTTGCAGGATCAGTAGGGTGGACCCAACAGGGAAGCTCTCCTACTGCCTACAGCACCTTTAAAGCAGCTGATGGTGCCGCTGATACTTTGCATTCTGCTGTTACTCTACTGCTGTAGCCATCTACTTAATCTCCACAGCAAAGATTAGTTTATTCGATTAAGTCTGTTCCCTATAGACCATCCCTGTAGCTCCTTGGAAGGCATCAAGACTGTATGTCTCCAACCTTTTACCAGCTAAAAAGATTCAATAAAGTAATCTTTTCCCCCTCCTTTTATATGATTGGAAAATAAATTGAAAATGAATTTCAGTTATTGCTTGTGTTTTAAATATGAGATAAAGGTCAGCCCCCTCTAGCTATCTCCATAGATGGAGATTAACATGAGCATGTTCCATTATAAAATCATATAGCAGTTTTGTAAATCTGTCAAGTCATCTACAAATATATAATTAGTCTGTTAGATTTTGAAATCAATAAACAATGACTTTTCAGTCCTGTGCCTAGAAAGCTTTGCTAGAGAGTGCTTTAGGCATAGGAGTCCAAATAGCAAAATGTTTGCACTGTATACATTAAGTTGTTCTCTGGATCTGTTTAGATGTTGAAGGTTAATTGAAAATTAGGTGTATGTGTGATTGTTTTTTAATTACCTTTTGGTTTAAACTACTTAAGAAAAGAAGCCAAATTTGAACTTGGATTTTTTTATTAAAGCAGTATGTCAAACAGTGGATGTTCGAAGTGTAAACTTCCCATTTTTCTTTTCATAGTTGGCTACAGCAAGATGGTAACTGTGAATGTTTGTAAGGCAACATTCATAGACATATTTATACAAGGCATGTGTTCACCGTTTGTCATCACTGTCACAGAACATGATTTCCCAGGTCAGAAAATTGACTTCAAAGCTTGACCCTGAAGATTTGACTTGCCTGTTTGCTTATTCTGGTTCAAGATGTGATGTCAAAAGCTGTCCTATTAGTGGCACCTTTTCACATTTAGTTTGCTCAGGTTGATAATAATGATACTGGAAGGACCGCATTTTGATGTTGAAAGAGATAGGGGAAGGAGCACTGCTGAAATTGATGGTGTTGACAGTAGGAGGTGAGATTGGGAAAAGATATATTAAAATGTGGATATTACTTTAAGTGACAACAGTCCTTTGTTAAAATGTTGTACATCATCATGAAATTAATTTTATTGGTGTATCCTGTTCCTAAATTAAGTAAGATTATTTTTTTTTATAAAGTATAGGCACTGTTTATATACCAGTTGCAAGTATATATATGTGTGGTTTGAATGCAATTTTTAAAGTGACTTAATTAGAATACACTGATTAGAACGAATTACACCATGCTTCTTTTTATTATTCATTTTAGTACTGAATTTTGATATAAATAAATTAATTGTTTCTAAAGTCTATTTGCTTTGGAAATAGGCTAGTATAATTTCATCTCCAACTCTCAAAATCAGAGCTGCTATCGTTCATCTCCTGGTCATGTTACTGTGGCATTGTTATAAGTTGCTAGATATACCTAAGTGTCTGTCAGAATCCAGGGATCTCAAAGAATAAAAAAGTTTAAAATTAGAAACACTTGACAAGAAGACACTTGTGGTAGGATAAATGTCAAATCAATACCTTAATACTCACAATTGAGTGTCCTGGGTGTTAACTAATGATTACCTGTTTATTGATCTACCTCATGACTCTGAAGTACAAAGATATTGTGGTATTCTGTATTTAAAAACAGAGAAGGAAAGGAAATCTCATGCAGCATAACATTTACATTGGTGACAGATTTCAGAGCATGCTGATAGTATGACATGGTTGAATCTACCAGTATCATTTGTTGCTAGTAAACTTAAAACAGACAGGCTTCCCATTTTAATGTGCCCTCACAACAATTACTTGATATAAGGTCGTATTCTCAAAGTTTCCAAGGTACTTAGCTGGCATAGACCACAGTGGAATGTAAAGTAGCCAGTGTGTAAGGTCACTCATAGAGGAGAATCACGACCACGAGCCTTGCTTAAGGTGCATACTTCATCAGCCCTTGAAGTCCCATATTGTATATTAACAATAGGTTTCACTTGCCAATTTAGAACACTTACTATTAAGAATAATTTCGTTCCCTACGTTTGCCTGTTTTTATAATTTTGCAATGACTAGCACTCACACTTACTTCATATTTTTTTTCTTTGTTCTTACCATTTTAGCTGATGCAAAATTCCCATTCCATTAACATCCCAGATTTATAAAGTCATCCATTACTTCTCTAAGTGTGGATGCTGATCCCTTCGCACTGTCAGGCAACACCTGAAGCTGCCTCTCTGTGCACAGTGCTTTCCTGA
Organism: Falco naumanni; assembly: GCF_017639655.2. Taxonomy (NCBI): domain Eukaryota; kingdom Metazoa; phylum Chordata; class Aves; order Falconiformes; family Falconidae; genus Falco; species Falco naumanni. Next base: position 18,609,085 of record NC_054068.1, on the reverse strand, counting down.
GGTGTGGTGCAGGCTGGCTAGAGACGATGCTGCTGTTGAGGGGGTCTGCAAGCTTCTGAGCATCATAATTGTAATTTCAGTCTTGGGAATTGTTATATTGGATTTTTAGGATTTTTTGTCTTTTTGTTTTTTGATGTTCACCGTGTGGTGCATTGGGCTTTGGTTTTTCTTGGGGGGTGGGGGTGGCTGTTTGTTTTAAATAGTATCTTCCTGTGCAGTTTATACAAGCTTTATCTCTATAAGTACCAGGTGAATGTGCTCCCAGGGCCTCTGGTGTCTGCTTTAATTGATCTGGCAGCAAAACAGGTGGGGTACCAGGCGGGGCGGACACAGGGGACAGGTAAGGGAGAGAATGGCTGACCAGTTGCACCATGGTCAGGGTCTGGGGCAAATCTGGAGCGGTGTTCACTTGGTGCAACAGCCACTTTAGTCCTGTGGCAAATATTCTGATTTTCAGATGGTTATTGGTTACACTTTGTGTGCACTATAAAATTCTAGTCCTAGAATGCAACTGAAGTGCTCAATTTTAATAGGTTGTTTGATACAAAGTAGCTATTTCAGAATACTACTTCATGCCCAGCAGTAGCAAAAGCAGACTGACTTTGGCAAAATAGCCGACTTGGGAATACATATGTAATTCTGGGCAGCGTTTATGTACCTGTTTACGTCTGTGGTCTGCAGAACCTGCATTTTCTTAGTGTGCACTTCCCATTGTGCAGAGAAAGTATAAAGCAGACCTATAGTAGCCCTGTAGAAATAGTCAGATTCTGCTAGCTTTGCTTAGAAGTACGTTGCAATCACATTAAAAAAAAAACAAAAACAAACAAACAACAACAACAAAAAAACCAACCCCAACGAACTTAAATGCATGAATATGATTGCACAACTGGACCTAGTAGGCAAACATCATCAAACTGTTGGTGGGGTTTGATGGAGTTAAGCATGACTAATGGTCTCTCTTTATTGATGTAGCTGCCTAACCCATGTAAAAGTGATAAAATGTCATTTAAATCAAGACAATTACTCAGGAATATGTTACCTAAGGATGCTGTATCATACTGACTTAGCCTGTGTGTGTACACAAATATATGTATATAAAATTCATTGAGAGGCCCAGGGTGCTTAAATGCTGCAATTGTTGCATAAAGGCTTAGGTGAGACTAAATCACAGTCCATTCCCTTGATTATTCCCTTAGAAATTACTGTTTGAGTAGGAATGTTATTTAAACTGCAAACAGTAAATACCCAATCTTCATACTGTTTGTTCCACCCACCAAATTTTCATTTTCAAATTAACAAAAGATTGTGACACCTTTCCAATGAAGACATGTTTGGGAGGGGGAAATATGTAGAACTAAATCAGTAAAAACCTATTAGGGGTGGCACACACACTTCAGATGTAATTAGACATTTTTGTCTTCAAGAAAAGTCACGTTGACTTTAAAAACTAAACAAGTCCTGAATGATATGCTAATCATGATGCATCTCTTTGACTAAATGGGTAAGTTTTTAAGCAGTTTTCTTTGCTTAAATAGTTCACATTAAGTTCTTCCTTACTTACTTTTTTTTTTTCCCCTTACTCCCCCTAAACAGAGTTGGTTGGTCAAGTTGATCTCTTGTTTGAAATTCAATCAAGGGCATTAAAGTGTAAACCAGTTGGAAAAACAAATTGCTTAGGGAAATCATTTGCTTAAACAACAACAAACAAGCACTGGTAATCTTCTTACAGAAATTAATGAAGGGAAAACCCCCTCAGCTTGGGTGGATAATGATCCTTAGCTATCATGTAACAAGCCTAGAAGGTTTAGGGAGAAGGTGAAAATTAAGAAAGCTGGATTAAACTGAACTTCCAGAGGAACAAAAAGAAATTCAGGATAAACATCAGTCCTCCCAATTTGAGATTGAAAAGTAGTTCTGAACTGAAAGGAGCTTAATCCTTTATGCAAATCTGGTTTAACATTAAGTTTTTTATTTCTACTGTATGGCTAATAAATACTTTAAAATAATTCAGACAACTATCTTGTTTATAGTTGCTTTATGCAATGAAAGTTTTTTCATCACGTAGAGCTATAAAACTGGTAAATGTAAATAAAAAAAACCCTTTACCTCTGTCTTCTTATGATTGTCTTTAATGCTTATTCTTTACTAATTAATCTCTTCAAATTATTTAACCACAAAATTGAGATCTCTTCACATTAGAGCCTACCCCAGAGGATATTCATAAGGGACTTCCTGATAACTCAACAAAATTTAATTAGTTTTCTCAGTACCTACATGTTTGTCTTTTAATGATGATAGGAGCTACCTTTGCTTCCACTATAAAACGAAACTTCCATTTCAGTCAGTCCTTATTGAAACAATCAACTACTATTATGCCATGTGTACTTTTACTTACAAAATAATACCAGCTATTTCAGTAAAAGTTTTTAATTATCCTATCTCTGTTTAATGTGGAAAAAGATCATTGAACTGCTACAGTTAATTCTCTTCCTCCCCCAATAAAAGAGTGTTCAAGTTGTCTTCTGATTTTTCCCTTATCTTAAGACTCATAATTTCTCGAGGTTTGTTTTAATTCAGTGGAAGTGCTGAAAAGCCAAGTGATGGAAATACATGTTTTGTAACTCTGCTAGGACAGGTGGAACAATTCTCTGTCAAAATATCTTATGAAAACTTTACTAATAAAATGAAAAAGTGATATTTGGGGATCTGGGCTCCATCCCTAGGTAGACCCTGGGGGAAGCCAGCTGGCAGTCTTTACCCACTGTAAACTCAATCCTAATACAGTAGAAGTTGTAAGTGGATGTTCATTTAGGCTCTAAGCCCACAAACACTTACAGGCACACTCAGATTTATGGGACTGTTTGCAGTGTGTCGAGTTAACCGCATACCTAGGCATGGCTTTGCAGGATTGGAGCATTGCTTTCTCTAGTCATACATAGCTCACCTGTTGTCAGAGGAATGGTGACATCAGAAGATGTAAGAATTTGAGGGCATCAGCTGGACAGGTCTGAAATGTACTACACATGGTACGAAGCCTGCTGAAAAACATTATTTAATCTTGAGGGATAGAGGGGGGGAAGAGTGCAGGGGAAAATTGCCTTTAAAATCAGAGCAGTAATAATTACTTCAGAGGTTCCCACTGTGCTATCACCTTGCCATTAAGCCTGATGTTCTCCTTTCACAGAATTTCTCCTGGCTTATTCTCAAATACATTTAAAGTGTTAAGTAATATGAAGTCAATGAAGCTGGTCATACCTTTAAGTTCTTAGAGACTGATTGTTTTACATTTCAGTGTAGATTAGATCAGACTGAGTAGAAGTCACTTCATATGAAATATCCCCCAGTGTGTAATCTATTGATTTAATTTTGTAGCCTCAATCTAAAATTTAAGTGAGAAGACTGAAATAAGTCCTTCACATCTACTTCATTGAATCTCTCTTCATGGCTCGTCAATAATTCCTTATATAAACAGACAGGAAATTGTAAATGTTTTGAAAGCTTGAGTAGCTGTCTAAAATATTCTAGTTAAAATCTGTTTATTCCTGTTCTTTCTGAAAGGACTTCCAAGAATATTAGAAGGAATTTTTGAAATTGTGCTTAAAATAATGATCATACCAGTGTTTACAGAGCTTTTGAAATAAAAGCCCAGACTTATACAAGATTTGCCTTCAAATTTCTCTTAAGTAAGAAAAAAATATGCCTTCAACATAGCATTTGTAAGAAGCTGTTTCCCTTTCAACCACATCAATATAGAAACAGAATTATACTAAACCATGCCTCTTTAAACTGGCTTATCTGGTCCCTGTATCTAGAATCTCAAGCACTTCCAAGTCTGTAAGGCATTTACTCTCACAATATCCCTGCCCAAGTAGGGCAATGCGGTTGTCCTTCTTTGACAGTCAGGGAACTGGGGCACAGAGAGTCTCAAGTCTTGATCCTCAAAGACATTCAGATGCGTTTCTTACAAAAATATAGAAGTCTTACTTATTTTCATTGTGAGTTAGGAGCATAACAGGAGTATGGTTTCTAAATACATTTGAGTATCTCAGCTTGAATGATTAGATTCTCACAGATCAGGGATTTAAACTGAGTTTCCCAGATCTTGGGCTTGATGCTTTAACTACTGGGCCACTCTCTTCTGTAACCATGCTCCTGCAGATTTATGCCGGAATCTTACGGTGGAGCGGATGAAATGGAGGCATGAAATATGTTCATGGTTAGAGATGCAAGTGTCCCTTGTACCCATAACATACTGCACCTTGTATTTTCTCATTTGTTTCAGTGTCCAGAAAAACTTAGACATGAACCAAGAGGCCTCCAGCTGCCCTGATAAATAGGAATACATTCATCCAAATCATGGCCAGCCAAGTCCAGGTTTACTGTCTGCTTTCCCTTGAAGCCCTAATAAATCGGAATGCAACGCGTGATTGATGCAGTGTAGTCTAAGTCAAATGGCTCTTAACATAAGAAAGCTAGTAGTTCAAAGATTTTGGTGTTCAGAAGATGAAGTAAATATAGTAGCATCTGTTAATCTTACAAGTTATCTAGCACATCTGCCTATGATTTTTACTTGCTGAGTAAAGTTAATGCGGGGGTTATTGTGATCCTCTTTAACATTTGCTCTGGATGTTACATTCCAAGAGAAACCGTGTGCAGACAAGCAAAAATCTGGAGTTTCTTTTAGGGAAGAGACCTAGTCCAAGATGCCTGTAAATTAAAGATAGGAAGGACTACAAATGACCAAGCAGGTGAGCAGTCCACATCACTTAAGTGCTGCTAGCTATACGTTTCAGCTTGTTCTTGCCAGCTTAAAGTTCTGCATTAAAAATGTGTGTATATACAGGATCTAGGAACTGTTGCAATGAAACATCATTATTAGTACACTAAAATCCTAATGTGCTATACCTTTTCTTTATGTACTACCAGTTCTGGTCTTCAGTTTCACTCTTCAGAGGATACTTATCTCAATAGATAAACAGCCCTTTTTAGCTTTCAGACAAGTTTTGGACTCAAGTAGGCTTATTGATGTGACTATTTCTGATTATTATCTACTCAGCTCTTATGCCAGGAGCTAAATTTACTTGGTCAGTCCATTTCTAATTTCTGTTGGCCAGCAAGATGGGAATCATAATTGTAGCTCTCACCTTCCTGCTCTTATGAAAGACTCAGAGATTTTAGCTGGTCCTCAGAAGCTCTATTTTTATAGAAGGCGTAATTAAGAAAGTAAGAAATGCTCATTTCAAATGCTAAATTACTGAAAGCAAATGCCTGTAATGGAACTTTAGATACCCACATGAAGCAGCTGTTAAACTCTACATTCTAAGCTTGACTGTTGTCGCATATGACGTGCAGGTTGCTGCCTGCAAATAACCCAAGCCAAAAAGAGGTTGGCAAATTGATTCTGAGAGAGCTCAAATGCTTGCAGTTCTTGGATACTTCAGGCATGTTATGTGGAGTATAACGGCCAAATCTCAGACAGCTGAAATTCAGACAGAATTCAGATAGCTGTTTCCATGGGAAGAAGGTGTCTTTGACTTTTTTCTAAATAATTTCTTTTCTCATCTTTGACACATTATTTCTAAATGGTCTCATCTGGCACTGTCAGAATTGGACATCTTTTATGTCGCCATAACTAGACAGCAAGACTTATCGAAGTTAACCAAATAACTTGTAAATTGGCTTATTTGGGACTGTATTTGTTGGTGAAGGTTCAGAGCTGCCTGCCTGCTAAAGGTGAGAGCTGTAGTGCTTCCACGGAGCTTGGGCTGCTCTGTGGCAACCAAGGCTTACTGATAAGAGAGAAATGCTGGCTATTATGATACAGTGAAGGTTTTTGTACTCATTTTATTGAGTCTATAAAGCACAAGGAGGGTTTGGCTTTGAGGAACAATCCCAGTATTCCAGAGGTAGACCCCAGTGCATCCAAAAGTAGGACTGATAGCAGGTAATAATTTAACCTATATAAATCTTTTCTATGCTAGTGGCTCAAGCTTTGGATGAGCTCTAATCATCCAAGAAAATTTAGTAGGTTCTGCTTCAGACTGTGAGACCCTTACCAAAGAGACTCAGGCTTTCTGTAAGAAATCTCTGTCTAGTTTATCAGGAATTCTTGGATGATTCCTAAAGGTGTCTATAATGTTCTAACTGCCAATGTTTTTGCTGGTTCCTGTTTAATGCTCTGTTTTGCTTGTTACTCTATGTGGGAGCTTTCCTAAATTCACTGCTACTGCAGAGCTGGCTATGCTGACTGAGAAAAAGATCAAGCTGGAAGGAATACTCTAAATCTGGTGTTCCTTTGTGGTCAGATAGACCTGTATTATGGACCACAAAGGAACAAAATTTAAAAGGTCTTTCACTTCTGTTTTCTCACCGCTGTTTGAGTAGGTTATTGCAGGACTGAGAAAGGATCATCGTATTAGTACCTTGCTATAGGCAAAACTCTTCTCTAGGACTTTAAACTGTTCCTGGGCACTTGTGGAACCCAGGTATCTTTCTGTAAATCAGGACCAGGGGTGTGATCTTTGAGTAAAAAACAAATAAAAACGGTTTAAAAAAGACTAATTTGTATATGCTTTTGGTATAATTGTAACATGTAATATACTTATAATGTGTAATTATTCAAATTTTGCAGATGGGGGAACTGAGGCACAGAAAACGTTATGTGAGATAACACAAAGGTTTAGTGACAAAATTGCTCTTTTCTGTTTCTCTAAGCTGTAAGAAAGCTGCCCTACTCTTGATCATAGTAATATGTGTATGATAACTCAAATATTTCCCCAGCATGAATCTCATGTTGTTTTGAGCTTCTTTTGTACCTTCATTATCTACTTAAAGGCAGTTAAAAATCACCTGAGTTCTATGTATCCTGCAAATCCATACTTTGGGAGGAAGTTTTGAAATATCTCATGTGTCTGATTTCTATTTAAAATATAGTTGTCAGTTAATTCATTTTCACATTTAATAACCTATACAGTGCATAACTGTGATTGCAGACTGCAACCTCAATTTTTCACATTTATGGGCTTTCTTGTATATTAATCTAATGAAAAGTAAAGATTGGGCAGTTGCATGTAAAACTTCATAAATAACAGTGCTTGAGGCTGCTGCCTGAGTTGTGAAAGAAACACTGTTTTTCTCCTATGACATGAAGCTTTAAGGACTTTATGTCCTGATCAAGAAGGAGTGCTTTAATAAGCATCCATGTTAGAGGGTTTGTGCTGTGTAAGCTTGGTACAGACCATATGGGCAAAAAGGCACATTGTGTGGCGACAACTGCCCTGCTTGTCATCCCCAATCATACTTGCTCTAATCCTTGTTTTAATTTACTCTGCTTGTACAGCACCAATCCTGCCAGTGCGGTCCTTAGGGTCCCTTCATTCCTGCCATTTATGACAAGGAATATGCAAAGGCACAATTATTCATCCACTAAGGTGACAGAGAAGGGCTCTGCTTGGGAATATGTTCCCAGACTTGCAGCATCGTAATGTCAGTTGTTAAAGCACTTTGCAGTTGCAAACAATTCTTGAGAGACATTTTTTTTTTTAATATAAATATTTTTGAACACAGAAGTGCTAAGACTAAATGAATCCTTATTAATTAAGAAGTGCAATGCTGGAAATTTTTTATACATAACGTTCTCCACACTTTGCCTTTTATTCAAATTGGTTGGTTTTTGTCTTTCCCTCTCCACTTAATTATTGTGCTCTTATCATTTGTTTAACTTCAGACAAAGGACAGTATGTTGAGCCACCCTTATTAAGTCTTACAGATTGTATGTTGTTTATATTCTGCTGTACACTGCATTCCAAAATGGACCAAAAAAAAAAAAAAAATCAACAAAAACCCCTCAAGTGTAGCATTCAGCCTCTCAAGTCCATGATGTATTTCATTTGCTACGGTCAGAGCAATTTTAACAATGCCTTTCATTTTCTTATAGCCTAAAATGATTTTCTTTCTGTGAGGCCATTCTCCAAAACTTCTCTTCCCCTTTCAGGGTATCATTTGCAATTTAAAGCTAACCTGGTGAGTGTAGTCACAATAGGCTTGCCCATAAAATGGTTCAAGGCCTGCCTGCATGCCTAATGAGGTTGATGTTGAGCTATTTAGCTCTTTGTCCTTCCATAATATCTACTTAATGCAGTTCAATGGGAGTGGATTGTTAGAAGCATTAAAGATTCTATTAAGTCTTTACTAAAGCCACTCTATTCTAGTCCAGCTGTATAGTGGCAAGAGCATTAAATTTGAGAATGTAGTGGGAACAAGGGGCCTGAAAAAGCACCTATAAAAAAAGGACAAATTTCCTAACGAAGTAAGACCACACTCAATTTAAGACCTGTTACTTTTGTATCTAGATCTAAAGAGTTTCTCAATGTGCATCTCGCAGTGTTCTGAATTAACTCGTTTCCCTTAATGTATGAACAAGGTACAGTTTTAAATCTTCATCTATTTCCAAAGCACGTGAGTATGTTTTTGCTTCGCCACACTATTGAAAACAAATAATGTTGTAATTTTAATCTTGGAGAAACTACCACATTCTTGCAAAGGCCTCCTTTAGATAACATTTAAATGCAATGTGTTTTCCCATTTGCTTAAATACTGTAATGAGATTGGTCTGCACCATGGATTCAGAAATCTCTGCACTTTGGGGGAAGATAAACAACACTTCTGACAAAAAATATTCATTCAACACATTGTTTTGCTGAAGGGATTGTTTTTTATCAGGCCTGTATGGTGCTAGCCACCAGCATTGAGAAGAGGGAAGAAAAAAAAAAAAAAGAAGAAGGGGTAGAATGGCCAGGATTTCACACAGTTGGCATTGACGTGGCTTGAAGAGGCAAGCACTAAGCTGTCTTTTCAACCATAGTAAAAACCCTCCATCTGGCCACCCTGAAACTCTGTTAGCTTGTTCAACTCGCTGTCGGCTGATTGGGCTTTGTGAAGCAGAAGTAACAACATCAATAGTATAAACCCTTGCCACTTGAGAGTATTACATTTCATTTCATGCTTGACTTAATCAAAACTGGGGAAATGAAATTTACACCTTTTTGATGTTCTTTTCCCTGCTGTTTAAGGAGAAGAATCTTAACCCATTTGATCTTCACATGCACCCAATAAATGACCAAATATGCCAAGCTGCCAAAAGCAGACGGCTGCCAGTTGCCAGTTTATGTCAGGTCACTGTGAGAGAGCTTAATGCAGAAGGTCTGGAGTTTCATACCAGATACCTCAATTTGCAGCATGGTCTTTTGGTTGCAGCGTCAACAGTTTAGCTCCCCTCCCTATTAATATTAAACTATTATAAAGAAAGCAAAAATGTCATTTTTACTGGAGGGAAATATGTTAGCAGGCGGCTGTTGCATGACAGAGTCAGGAGAGAGTGACAGAGATGAAATGAAGCTGGGTTTGAATTGCTTCTTCAAACCCTTGACATTTGTTCCTTTCTTTTCTGGCTCTGATCTACACGATATACACGGTTGTTGTTGTTGTTTTTCCTGCTAATAACAAGACAGTGCAGTGCCGGATTAGAGATCGAGCGAGTGAAAAATGGGACTGGTGATAACATTTTCCCTGTGCCCGGGGGGAGGCTCATTAAGCACGAGATCAGATCGCTACCAAAATACATACATAAATAAAATCAACAAGTAACAAAGTTTTCTCTTGCAACTTGCTGATGGAGAAAGCTTTTGGTTCAGCGAACATGGGCCTGGGAAGAGGCCTCGCTGCTGGCCGTGCTGGCCTGGGCTGGCTCAGCAGCGCTGCTTGGCCTTCATGGCTGCTTGGCCTTCATGGCCACGCCACGGCTGCGGGGCACCTCAGGGAGGGCTCGTCACCACCTGTGCTGGCGTGGACCTGCACGGCAAAACAAACAAACAAACACCACGCCACAGCTTTCTGCCTTGCCGGACATTGTCCTGCTCTCCTAAAAGACCTTTTGCCTTTTGTCAAGGGCCCTCGTTTATGACTTGATGAAAACATTTGTAATAGATCATCAAATACTGATACATTCTGTGGGACAATATCCCATTTGTTAAATATAAATTAACATTAACATAGATCCCCTGTCGCAAAAAGGCAAAGGGTTTTGACACCTTTTCAGCAGGACAGGCCGGGCCCCAGCAAAGAAAGCCAAGGGCCTGTAAAGGAACTTGTCCCAAATGGTGATCCTTGCGGCTCTTGTGTGACAAGGTACATAGTTTCTATTCAGGAACAGGCAGATTATCGGTTACTATAGTTTCCCTAATGCTCAAATGGAGCTAAGGCCTAAGCTGAACAGAATAGGTTAAAAGGTGCCGATGTTTGGGCCTGCGAAACCACATGTTGAGAGTCAGAGACCAAACAAAACAAAGAGCACATCTCTCTGGTCTTTGATGTCTTCTCTGAGGGATGCGGAGTGAGAAGAACTCCACCATGCCCCCGCGCCCACCGGCCCGGCCGGACTGGGACAATGCGGCAGGGTGGGAGCATGGGCACTGCGGGGCAGCCGGTGCTGCCAGCTCCTCCACCGTGGAGGAGGAAAAAATCAAGGACCTTTTCCTAGAGGAAAGCGACGAGGGGCTGTCACGGCCTGTCTTGGAAAATCCTTGTAACCGCACATGTTTATTCCCCCGTTTTTTTTCCCCCTACAAGACACGCGCTGTGGTCTCAAACACAAACAAACTCAGGACCCTTGAAGTACTAAGTTTAACTAGACTTAATTTGCTGTTTTCTGCATGTGTTTCCTTTTAGTCTGTCCTTTAGTATTCCGTTTGTGTTGTGTGCTTTAAAAACTCTTTACAGCGCTTCAGCTAACAGCTTTTTATTTAGCTGCCTGCCTCAGTGTCTGCTTTGAATCCGCTGTGGAGCTGGTGCAGTGGCTGCTCTGCGCTCTTGCATGAATCACTGATTCTGCTCTTTTTTTCCATTTGTGAGTGTACAATGTTTTCAAACAATTCATATTCACCATAAAAATGTTCCATGTTGGATATCCCCTGATAGCACAAGCAATGCCTTTGCATTTTTCATAAGTGAGATTAAAATACCCACTACTTGCGCTCACAATGTAGGTTTCCTCCATTCTGTTGAAACTCGGTTTAGTATTTTAATTTTTTATTAAAACTCTTGTAAGCAAGATAAATGTGCATCGGCACTGAAGGGAGACTGCCAGCTTTGATAGGTTATATTGCCACAATTTGCTGCTGCTCTTTAAGTATTCTGGCACTCGAGATCCAAGTATTATGCAAAGCAAAATTAATCAGCACCTGCATCTTTTAAAATAATAGAATTCATGAATTCTAAAGTTTTATCAGCGTTATTGTAATTCTGATTGTCGTCAGTTCTTTATACCATTATAGAAAAATATCTAATTGTAACAACTGTATTCCTATAGTGAACATATTACTTGAATTCAAACCCTAACAATGGCAATAGGATAACTGTCCTTGAATTTGAGCCTTTTGTGATACATCAATAGGCTTACAATGTGCTGAATTAGCAGGCATATTAATGGGCAGATGCAGCACCAGCCCATTCTTTTTACCCAAATCTTCTTATGCAAATACCCCATGAATCCAGTTCAAAGAGCTAGCTTTAAAATGAGCTTCTACACACATTCAGATGGGTCCTTTCACAACCGGCAATGGGACTTAGATAGAAAGTGACATGAGAAAAGTTTAGACACTTGTTTTTATAACTGAACATGATCTTGTTATCATAATCTGATACTGGTAACTGGCATGGTCTGGTTGTAGAATTTTAAGCCTTTAACAGAGGGAGATAATCTAGGCCTTTGTGCTACAATGTACTGAATCCTGCACTTGGTGAAAGCTATCAATGAGAATCGCAGTTCATGCTTTTTCAAACAAAACTTTTTCATGGTAAAAGCTTTTATCCTATGATAATTACTTAACTGATTGTAGCGGTGCCTTTAACGTTAGTGAGCTCATAACAAGGGCACATAAAAAAGGTTGCATTATTTTAGAATAAATAAATTATCAAATAAACAAGTTTTGTTTGCTTGTTGAACTAAATGGTAATGAGGTCATTATTAAAAATGCTAATGCACAGTAGCATGGCTAGTAAAAGTTAATGTATTTTGTGATCTTTCTTTTGTTTGCTGTGTTTCTTGTGATTATTTCTCATCGACAGCATCTGGGTGAGAGTGGTTTTAATGATTTAATTGCATATTTAGGAAAACCTGCCAAAGGAAAAGAAGGAGAATAGTTTTACTGAGTTGTTGATGTTGAAGACCCTTCCTTTAAAGCTATTTTAAGTTTGCCTGCCATTTCAATGAAAACCTATGGTTTTCTAGGTGGTAGTTTGGATTTTTTTAAACAGTTTATTTTAAGAAGTCCAAAAAAGGGTGAGAAGGAATTTCATGTTGACATTTCCCATACATGCTGACCAAGCTTCATTAAAGCAATGCATGCTACAGAATATTCTATAAGAAGTATAAAGACAACTGAGAATTGATTCTCAGCTGGAGCAAATTGGCATAACTAATTGACTTCTGTGGATCTGGTCAACACTGTTTCAGCCTTGGCCAGTGTGTGGAGTTGATAGATGTAGATAATTTAAGCTACAAGAGATTATTGTAAAAAATGAGGGGGGAAATAATCTGCTCTTATATCATTGCATTTAGAGAATCAAATGTATATTAGATTAGTCCTGTACAGCATTATTGATTGGTTTATATTTATGATTCTTTATAATTTTTTTCTGAAATGAATATTTATAGTATGTTCTGAAGCATTAATGAGGAGAATCTTATACCAAAATCCTTCATGCAATAGATGACCATAAAAGCAAGTGTATCTTTTAAACAGTTATTTTCAGAGCAATAGAAAAATTTCATATAGATGCATACTGGCAAAAATATTATGGGTTGTGCTTCATGGAGGAATGCTTTAGTAAGATTTAATGGTAGCAGACATAAGAGTTCCACTTAAGTGTTCTTCCGGACATTTTGTGTTCCAGCATTAATTAGCAGCATTTAGGGACATGAATACATTTGATGAATGTTTTGATTTTTAGTATTGTTTTCTATGTACTGTAAACCTGCAATAATAAACTCATGTGCTGAAAGAATCTTTCAGATTAATGTATGAGTACACAGAGGGACTAATTCTGAATTCAGATGTATGTATGTAGACCCTTCCTGTCTCAGAAAGATAATCCATCACCATTGATCCTGTTGAGCCATTACTGCCTTACTCATCTACAATAAATTTAATCTTTCAAATGAATGTATTGCTTATCAGTAAATGTGGTTAAATGTAAAGGAACACGTTAGGACAGTGACTGGCAGATGGGAATCTGTTCCAAAGACTGTGGTTCTGTAAGGAGCTCCTGGGAAACATCAGCCACCTCAGACAGCCCCACTCCACAAGAGAGGCTTTTCACGGACTTTGTTGAATGTGTGCTCTTAGGGCACAAAATACCTGCACATGTTATGCTTTTGTGAGGCTTCAAAATAATTGTGTATATCTAGCTACACCACAATTAGACTGAGATGCTTAAAGTAACTGCATAAATCTCTCAACTTTTTGTATGCTTTTTTTTTTTTTTTCACATTGTGGATGAAGCTGAAGTGATTAGATGAAGTTTTGTCTTCTTGCTGGTTTTGTTGTATCTGGGAATGTTTCACCACAGCATGGAAAAAGGCATGGAAGGAAATCAGTGTAGGAGAACCACTGAAAGGGTGAAGTGTCAAAGGTGATGCAGGAGAGAAACATAAATGGGACAGAACTGTAAAATGCCTGGAGGGCAAACTGCATGGTAGAGTGGTGGAAGGAGAGAGAGATGGGGAATCATCTAGAACGTCAGTATCAGACTGTCAAACTGCATGATATCTAAAAGAGGAAAGGGAAATTTGGTCTAAACTAATGGCAGATGGCATAATTCAGGGAGCAGAACGATTGAAAAGAAACTCCAACCTCTGTTCTTGTTGTGGAGATGATTTTAACATTTTGTGTCTTCTTTTACCAGTCTGTATAATGGGGATGGTAGTAGTAACTCTGAAAATGGATGTGGGGACTCGGAGCAGAAATTCTCAAGAACATGTGGCCTACTAATACCTGTTATTTACTGTAGTTCACCAACAAGGAGTTCCCGTTTTGTAGCATCAGCAGTACCAAAAGGCCAGGAAAAGCAGATTGTACAAACAAAATTAATTTGAACGCGTTTCAGTCCCATTAATGTGTCTGCTGTGCTTCAACAGACAGACAGAAAACCAGGTCTGAGTAGGGAGAAGCAGAATCAAAGTGTGTTGGTTTTAGAATTTATTTTGTGATAAGTAAAATGGCTGTGATCATGGTTTTGTATAGGAAAGCAGAATTTAATATACTGGCATCAAAATCAAGTCCTTGAGTTCTTGTTATCAAGGAACAGACATTCTCTGAAAAGAGTTTCGTGATGATGGAGACTACCTGCAATTTTAAGTCAAATTTTTAGAACACATTTTAAAAAGAGGGCAGGGGCGAGGTGAACCATTTCTGTAAATCAAAACCAGGTAAAATATTTGTAGCTAAATCATATTTTGATAGTTTGCAAATGAAATTTAATGTTTTGACAGTTTTAAATAAAAACTTTTCATTTCCAAATGGCATTTTTTTCATAAAAGTAAAATTAATCCATCCCAAAGAAAAGGGTTTCGGTATCATTCCTTGCACTGGCCTCATTGACTTTCATCCATTTTAGTACTTAGAGAAACTGGGATAAGCATGTATTTTGGTGCTTTGAGGAACTGGATCCTACAATGTTTGAGATAAGCCTTAGTTTGTCATACAGACAAAGCTGAAATTCATCCCCAAGAGATTCAAATTCTTGATTTTGTCATTTTGACATCTGGCGCTGTAATAATAGTTTCATGCCTGCTTTTCTATTTCTTTGTGTGCACAGGAGGATTGTTTTTTTAAAATGCTCATTTTTCAAATCTTCTTCCAGGGAACAGTTTGGCATGCTTTGGGTCCTCTGAGCAAACCAGTGTTTTCTAACTACAGGTGTTCACCCAGCAGTAACGTTGCACTGCGTTGCACTCCAACCAGAACAAAAAATGAATTATACTCACAAAATATGCCAATGTTCCCAGTCTCGCGCCTTCATCAGGGCTGCAATGTTAGTATACTGTGCTAAATCCAAGTCAACAATAAAAGAATCATGAGAAGTGCGAATGGAATTGTTTCTCTGCCAGGTGGAGTGCAACGAGGCTTTACTGTTTGATGAACAGCTGTAAATACTCTAGATTCCCCCCTTGCATTCGTGCTGTGTAGATAGTAGCACTGGTGCTTTCTTTTTAACATCACCAGAGTCACTGACATTACACTGTTTGCTGCAGTTTCACAGCTTCTCTTGGCTTTTCTTACCTTCCAGGTATTAGATGTGCAATACCCTATAGCAAATGCTACTACAGCCTGAGAAGAACTCACCCTTTCTCTGTAATTTTAGGGCAAAATTTTACAGTAAAACCAACACTCCTTCCATTAAAATGCCATCCAGGGGGATTTCTGTGTGCAGGGGGCATTTAAGGATTGAGTGACCTCTTCCCAGTCATACAAGAGGTTGGTGATGAGTTTGACAATGCAACCCAAATCATCGTATTTGCCATGTGTCGTTCAGCTTGTGTCTTTCTCTTGTGCCTGTCCGGTAGGAAAGAGAACAATTATATACTTACTAATGAATAACTTCTGATTTCTGAGGTGTTCATGGCACTAGGGATTTACATGGACGTGTTGAGCATGGGATCAGATTAAAAGCTATTGTGTAACAATATGGTTCTTTTGCAGGGATATTGGTATAACTTTTGAGTCTGTGTGTACTATATGTGCCTGTGGGATAAAATAGTAGTAGAGCAGTACCTCCTTGGATACACTAGCCATTTTTCTCTCAGAAATTCTTGGCACACTAGGAGAGAAGCTCAATCACTGATTTAAACATAAAGCAGGTGCGGTTTCATGATACGTGGCCATAGGGCTGTCTTTGTCAAACCTTGATGCTCTGGTTTAAAATAAAGGTATAGACCCGTTGGAGATGAAAACACGGGGACAGTAGGCTTGGGTTAGACCAACAGAATGATCAGGTATCAGATCTGGAGCATGGATGTCCTCAGCTGCGTGAGAATATGAAGGAGGCAACACAGCTCAGAAAATTTAGAGAAAGAATTGTTTCACTGTTTATGATAGCCCTACAAATACACAGCTTATATAGCAGACTGACAGAGAGAGGAAGGGAGATCAGCTCCTTAATCCAGAATCTCTGAAAGACGATGGAAAAAACAATCTGAACATGTTACAATAATTCAAATCCCTGTAAATACTCTGTTGAATACTGAAAAACGTGAAAAATTATTATTGCTCCCAAGGCAGCCTATAAATATTGTTACTGTATTGGCTGAATCCAGACATAAAATATTTTCTCCCTGTTTATAAAACAGTTGACAGACATAACAGACACCACTAGCCAACTCTTAATCTTGGTTTTAAGATTTAGATTTGTTCTAGATGTTAGAATTAACCCTGGTTAAAATACATGATAGATTTCTATTCTACAAGGGAAATATCCCTCTTCAGAAGAAATCCCCTTCTTAAATCATCTAGTCTGTGACATCCCCTTAATCCCTTTATTTTCCCCAAATTTAGCATAAATACTTCCCTTTTTTACACCTCCATCTGTTTGTTCTACTTTTCTGCCTTGGTTCCTGTCTGTGATGCATTGAGCTCTGTTTTCAGTCATAAGGGCATTAGCTAAAGCAGTAGTTTCCCAGAGTTGGTGCCAGAGAAGTAGACTGAGTGTCTTGAGAATGGTGAAAGACATAAATATACAGAGACACATATTGATCTGTATGCGTGCAGGAGTGGAGACGGATGGATGGGTAGATGGACATGCACACAAATAAATAATACAGCCAGTGAATGTACATACGCATCTCTCAGAAAAGTCATAGAATTCTAAAATGCTCTCACTAATAGTCTGGTTAATGAATACAAATGCAGTGCAAACTCAAGTAAGCTTAATACATACAATGGTTTGTTCCCAGGCATCTATGGAGTGGTAAGGAGGAGAATTAACATAGGATTATCATATTTTACACATAGACATACTTGCCAATCCTTTTAAGAATACTTTAAGGACAGATCTAGAGTCTAAGTATTTGGAAGTAAGAATTGCTAAATATAGATTGTGCAAACCACTTAGCTATAATTCTTTTGAATTACTTGCTGAATGACACAACTGCGTGTTCAGTTGACTTCTATATAATGAAATAAGCCATTTTAATTTTAAAATGTGTGAAGATAGCAGTCCA